>NC_062976.1:23986307-25305105 GCF_023078275.1 Leguminivora glycinivorella
ACCTCTCCCTTAATCCACAAAACCCTTCCCAACCCTACGTCAAAACACGTCTATACAACACACATGTCTACAACTCATACGGAAGTCTATAGACATGTGTATTGTATAGAACAATACACATGTCTATAGACTTCCGTGCTCTAAAGTGGCATCTCACGAAAATCTCCTCAGCATCAGATTCCTCATTATAGAACCCTTCAGCCTATCCTGGCCTATCGCGATCGGACACAGAGCCGACCGTAAACTGCGGCCCTACTAAGATAGCGAGCAAATGACGCCGTGTGAATTATGATCGAGTTATGTGAGAAGGTTAGTTTTATGGGAGTGCGATGAAAGGTCCGCTGTCCGGTTACGACTTTGAGCCTTGAACGAGAATATGCTGATGATTTACAATTCATAAATGACATACGGACGAGATGCCCCTGTAAGCTAAAGCAAGAATTTTCAATAAAAGTGGAATGGAATTCTTGCCTATTCTGGATATTCATTACTTAACACGCTTTATTTAGATCGACCAGAGAGATACATGTAGTAACTATGTAATGGAATCTAAGGTAACTAATGTAACCATCTTCCAAGGATCGTAGCGGTTTTAAATATGATCGTAGCGTAATGAAAATTGGCAGCTGTAGTTCTGATGACAATACAATAATATGGCACTGTTGATCTGATCTGATGATGGAGCAGGAAGATATCATAGCTGTGTTTGGATTTTTTTTTTTAAATTGCAAACGGGAAATTGGTCTCGGAGCAGACTCGAGACGAGACGAGAACAATGCCGTCCTTGAAACGTCGGAGGTTAGTGTTTAAAACATAGTACGTACGCGATTAATCGCGTCCCGTTTGCAATTTTAAATATGTGTAAAAATCGGGAAAGTTTTAATAAGTGTGTTTCGATTGCTTAGAAAATTCTTGTAATGAACTTTGACCCCGATTAGGTTTTTAGTTTGATTGATATTATTAAATATTAAAGCGTGTTTTTTTTGAGATTTTTTTTAACTACAATTTTTCTCAAGTTACATTGGCTTTGGGATATCACCTTTTCACTGAACGGATTTTTGTGTACAGTAAAGTTTTTGCAGTTAATCATATTACTTTCACGAGTTACAAGACAGAACACATTTAAACACGCAACAAGAATAACAGCCGAAAATATTACGAGACGTATAAATAAAACGGGCGCTCGTAATTTCCAAGTCGATGTTTAGTGCGAATTTGAAGGGGCAACCCTCGAGAATGTTCTTCTTTATGACCCCTCGTTCGCCGCGCGCGAATAGCCGCGCGTAATGACGAGATTACGCTGTATCGAGATTCGAGCGAGAACAATGAGAGTTTTAGTAGTTACGGTGAAAGTTGGGAATTTTTTGGAATCTGTTTTAGGGATTTATCGTGTGAATCTCAGCCCTGGAAGTTTATTACAGGTCATGATTAAAAATTGCGAACAACGGTACAAAGACGATATATTTTGCGAGTGGGATAGGTCCCTTCACCTGCCACTGTTAGCACTAAATATGTCTTTCCCATCACGGAACAATGGTATTCCGGACCTTTGGGAGGCGTGCGCGGGGCCGAAGCCAACACGTAGAGGCCCTTTCGACACTTTAATGAAATGTAAGGGGTACACCGAGCGGATGTTGCCCTTGCCCGTATCATGGGACACACGCAGAGGCAACACCCGCCAGGGTGTAAGGACTATTTGAGAGTTAATGGAATCTAAAATGAACTGGTCTATTTTGATGAAAGTGATGGACTAAATACTGGGCTATGGATAAAAAACCGGACGCCTGCCTAATAAAACGGTATCCAATTTTATTTCCGGCAGACGGTGACTCGTCCCCACAAGATGGGCCCCCACAAAAAGCGACATCCAAGATGGCTCAAGGGCAACACCGGTGTGAGAACTCAAGGGTGTCGAGAGGTGTACACCGCTTTCTGCCCAGTGGCTGTTAAGCCACTGCACCAACTCGCGTCTTATGCAAATTTTCACTTCCACCCCTGGGGCATATAGCCCTAACGACTCCACTCTGGACGGTACTGTACTGTCCCACCCGCCCGCCTTACGGGTAACAGAACTCCCCAGGAGCACTCGGGTACGTGGGGTCGCTGTTCCCCAACAGCTCGCCACAAGCTGCCCTGCGTTGACTGATTGCACTGGTAAAACCAATGGGCGATGGGGTCGTCACATCCCTACGCCTGCACTAAATATTATTGTTACGTTATATGAGGGCCATTTTTTTTTTTCAAAGTTGTCCACCGCACTTTTTTGTAACATGGGTATTTTTTTACGCGATTAATACTTAGAATCGCGAGCTCTTTCGATCCTGATAGGAGAAAAAAAATGTCCCAAGATTTCCTTACATTTTTTCGAACTTTCCATTCCGTTACCGCCATACAAAATGTATGAAAAAATGGTAACGGAATTAAAAAAAAACCTTGGGACACTTTTTTTCCTGTTAGAATTGAAAGAGCTCGCGATTCTGAGTGGAAACCACATAAAAAATTCCAAATCCAAAAAAAATGTGGGGTGGACAACGTTGAAAAAAATGGCCCATGAGTCGAATACTATCATGCTCCTTGCGTTATCCCGTCATTTGCCATGGCTCATGGGAGCCTGGGCTGGGGTCCGCTTTGACAACTAATCCCAAAATTTTGGCATAGGCCCTAGTTTTACGAAAGCGACTGCCATCTGACCTTCCAACCCGACTTCGTATGAGTGGCATACTACTATTTGTGTAAATAAATAAATGTATGGTATACGAGACATTCTTATAATTGACCTAATATATAGAGGTATACTCTCTTCAAAATGGATGCATACAGTTTCTGGCAACAGTAGGAACAGAATTAGTGCCGTTGCTATTATCTTTTGTCCGGAATTTTCGGGTTTAGTTGGATATCGACAGATATTGAAAGGTAAAAGCTTAGAACTAGTCCTAGTTAGTACAGTAAACAGGAGGGAACTTCTGTCTCCGAAGTTTGAGCATAATAGCGCATCGAGCGAATTTGTGTTCGTAAATCAAGAGTTCGACGGTGAGCGGACCGCAACTTACTGACTTGGTGGCGCTGTTACAGACGCTAATCGAGAATTTTTTCCAGAAAACTAGCATTATCAGTTTTTATTAGTATATGCCCCCCCCCCCCCCCCCACACACAGGCACGCACTCAGACACTATTTATGCAAGATTTACAGGACAGGACACTTCAGACGAATATAATTTACCCAGAGATAGAAAAACACTGGCAACATATAAATTCTTCCCTAACTTGAATATAGTTAGTAGATCTTACGGATCTCATTCTACATTGGTTTGGTCGAGAACTTAACTTGCTAAATACTGCGAACTTCTAAGGAATACTCGACAAGGTAACTCAGTCTTAACTTGTTTAGACAAATTCGACGTTCAATCCGCAAACTAGTTTTCTGCCTGTTATGGAATGCTGTCTTCATTGTGAATACCAAACGTTATTTGTAATTATAAACTGAAATAAATATTCTTTCAACCCCTTAATTGCAAACAGTGACGTTGAAACAACAACAAAACAAAATCGTATACAAGATTGCCTGCCGTGTGAATGGGCCTTAAGCACCTGCATAGGCTACTTGCCTCATAGTCAAATCAGCTTCTTTTAAATAACTGTCGAAACAAGTTTCAACGTCTTGCTAATATGGAATTAATATTAAATATATCGAATTGAGTGACGTCACGGTCAACTCAGTTACTTTATATATTTATATCTGACTTATTAAATAGAAATTGGTTTTAAAAATAATTTATATCCATGTTTTTCTTATATTTATCTGATGCTTTATTTCGTGCATGGTATAAAATATTTTAAGTACAGTCAAATTCCCTATTCTCATATTTAATATTTTTCTCAAATTCTTTTTACAATATTGATATAAGTCCTAATATTATGAAAATGGAATAATGACCTCAATAAGTATTTGCTATAGTTATAAAGGAGATTACACTGGAGAAAATGCTAAAGCATTAAACGGTAAAGTTGTCACGAAAAATATGAGCTAGATTTCGGGAGTAACCTCACTCGCGGGTAAATTGCGCAGTTATGTAAACACATATTTGTGAGATAGAAAAATGTCCTATGAACAAGAAAGTTATATATGACAACCGTTTAATAATGCTATCTCTTACACTCGTTTGGTTCAATACCTTATACTCGTATAAGAAGAATCGCGAACATTATAAATGACAGAAAGAAAGTAGGTGTCAAAAAATAAACTAGACTTTTGTGGGCTTTAATATTAATGAGGTTCCTAAGGGTTTGATGGACAGTTCATAAATATGGTAATGTACTTTAGATAATAAAGATTATATTTTTCATGTACGCAATTTAATCGCTTTACTGCGCGACGCGGGCTGAGGTTGAAAAATCTACTCGCATACCTCCAGGCGAAATATGTTTTGTAATTTATTTTAGAATCTTTTTAATAAAAATTCTATAAGAACTTATAGCAAAATGCTTTGCGGTGTTACACAGATTACTTGATTCAGATTTAGCAAATGGTTTTTAAAGCGTTACGTGCGTTTAAGATTCGTGCATGAAGACCATCTTAGTAATAATTAGAGAGCTTCTCTCGCACGACCCTTCAAAATTAATAAGTATTTGTCCAATTTGAACCCTTTTCATAGTGGTTTCCAAGTTCAAATGAAATAAGGTCACCACACCCAACATATTTATTAATCGCTTTTGAAAATTGAGCAATCCATACAAAGGTTCACCCCCGTTTTTGAAAAGTGGGGGGTTATAAAGAGACAAAAAGTATCCTATGTCACTATCCATCCCTTCAACTATCTTCACTAAAAAAATCACGTCAATTCGTCGTTCCGTTTTGCCGTGAAAGACGGACAAAAACCAGACACATACACTTTCCCATTTATAATATTAGTATGGATAATAAAACTCCCCAGTCTTACTAACATTCATTCCATCACACTTGACTTATTAACACACTCGCGTTGGTTGCGCAATCTGCCGCCACCCGTCTCGGACGTTGACGGATGGTCCGCTAATGAAACAACCCGATCAAGCCACCGCTACCACAGTATAATAAAGAGTACTATCGTACAGTATGGCCACTACCGCTCCCCGCTGAAAGCGCCGCCCACCCCCTCTCGGTTACCTCACAGTTACCGCATGTCAAAAACGCGAACAGTCGACCTGTCATATCTCACTCACACAAGCATGGTACGCGTTCACCTACACGAGCTTAGAATGTGTGCTAGGAACGCGCTTATTTCATATATTTGACCGCCAGTGACCGAGATGTGCCGCTACTTAGGAAACTCTAACACAAAGACAGATTTTAGGTCACACAGTCACCCAATGTTGTAATGATCAAACTAAATAACTAAATTGATTTGACCAGCACCTCCGCTGGTGCCCGGAAGGTGGGACGGTGCGAGTGTGTCAACACACGTGGCATCCCACACTAGAGGCCGTCCCAACTTCCAAGGCACCAGAGTCATACCGTCGTCTTGCCATCGTCCCTTGTCAGACCGATTGGATCAAGGATGGCTGGAACTTTGACAAAGGCCCTTCGGATGATATCGATGTCGGCATGCCGGGGTATGCGGCCGGCGCTCCTAAGATTAATAAAGAAACTTGGTAGAAACCCCATGTGGTGACGGGTCAAAAATCTCACAGCCCCTTTCCTCGTTGGATGCCGAAGAAGTCGACTGTGTGATACGATATTGACCTGTGGTGTGTGCGATGCACAACCTGACAAAGATACAGACCTGACACTGTAATATCACAGTTTCGCTTTCTTTCAATCACTTAATTGCTAATATTGGCACTGAAACTCAAGCTGTTTCATATAGCTTGTAGGTTATCCTCCTCAGATAAATCTAACCTAATCTAAAGATACAAAACTTGGTATAAAATGTAGCTTCAGGTCGATATTCCGCCTGATTTTATGATAGACCCAACCACGCGAAGACAGTCGAGAAGACAGTAATAAAATGGTGTACGTAGCTAGGTTAGAAATGTCTATGTCTTTTGTTTAAAAGTAAAATGTTGAATTTGGTTAGAGATTGAGGCCACATTTTTCGCCTTTTGGTGCTTCAGTTTGAGAAAATTGGACCGCAAGACTAAATAATAGTAGTATGTACATTCTTGTCTCCAAGTTGCCTATGTTTATCTCAAAATTAGTTTAGTAACTATGAGAACTTCAACGAAAACGTCAAGCAAGTAACCGGAACTTTAATACATCTCGAAGATTAATGACACAGTTGAACTTCGGACATAAAACTAAGACAAGTTCCATCCGCAATTTTACATAAACGCTCTCTCTGCCATTAAATTTTCAATCCCGACTGTAAGAACGAATTCGGTCGCTGTCGCCGCATCATAAATCTAAACTTTACAAGCTCAGTACTAAAGTAAACGACTCGGGAAATCCGTCTCGCAATTAAATAGAGAAATCGTCTTACGTAAAGTGCATTTTTCAGTGGTTGTTTGGGCTGACGCTCCATCGCTCATGTGTGGATTGTGTGGCTTAGCTCGCAGTCTCACGAGCCAATATTAACTCTCCGAGCCTATGAGCTCTTGGTACTTTTAACGAGTTTCTTTGGTTTCCCACCGCACGTCTTGGATATTATTTATGAAAACAAACGGCCGCGGCTGATTTATGAAAAGCAATTGTAAAGAAATTAAGGTAACTCGAAGTCGTTACTTGAGCTTAACGAGAAAAGCTTGCACAAAGGCCTGATTTTAATATTGAACATTGAATTAGACACTAATTATAACTATCTTATAAAATATAAAAAACTGTTAATTAAGTTTCTTTTGTTATTTCTTATCTATTCTTTAATCATTAGATTTATTGACCAACGACAACATTGATCATTATTCTCGGTAAATGCCTAAGTGGAGTCTGCCCTTGAAAGATCTCCAATACAAGAACTATGATGAATGATTGCCCGAGCCGACGACATCGGGAGCATTAGGCGTTAGGCTTAGTTCGGTTCCAAATACGTTACGAGCGCTATTTAGCGAGCGTAGAAAGGCAATTTTCTATCCTATTTCTGTCGGAACTTGGAATTATCTGCGATCAATCGGACAAAAGAGTCGAATGAACAAACTTATTTCTCGAAAGGCCGACAATTTATCACCGGCATCATTTGTTTCGGCAGACGTCAGCTAGTATTGTTTACGGTGCGCGAAGAATGCTCAGATAGATTTGATTAAAGTGCGGAGACAAAAGAAAAGTGCGTCTGTTCAGTTCCCAGGGGTGTAGCCCCTACAGATCGGTGGGAGGGGGTAATGGGTGTCGAGAGGCAAGGGTCGTGAGTGACACTTGAAGTTGTAATCATCCTTGCCTTTCACCGCGGCTCTGTATTTTTGTGAGTTGTGAGCCTCATTAAAACTACGAGCCACCGCACCCGGTAGTGATGGCATCAGGGAATGAATTGCGGATTCGCATACCAGGTTCTCTCGGATCCCTATCTTTCTATAGAAATAATTATTCCGTCTGCTGTATTATTCCATTCACTTCCTGCAAACGAGCAATTTGTTATCTTCAACACACGTTTGTTTCAATGTTAATTAAGCGAGCGCCTTTAAACTTAATAAATTATTAAGGTAATGAAAAAGCCCTATCAAATGAAATGAATCGGCGTAAAATATTACTTTCACTAATTAATTTGGGAAATTAAATTAAGTGACACCTTGGTAAATATAATTGGGTTAATAAGTGGAGGGTAGACACGATCAAAAATACTAATAATAGTCGACCAAAATAACTAATAAGTACCTACCTTTACATTTAGTTCAAAAGTACAATAGAGGTCTTATACTTCTGTGAAGAAAAAAAAAGTGTTTTTCTGAAACGTGACGAAAACAAAGCAAGAAATATTATTTGGAAAGGGACATCCAATCAAAATTGACAAACTTTTGATGGTCAGCACCCTTTCCCCTTCTGACCCTCCTGTTTTCGAGGGTTCTTTGACAATCACTCTATCTTGAGAAGTGATGAAAGTAAAGAAACTTAAAGAGTCTTATGATTTCAAATGCACTTAACTTGAAAATATAACCATATTACGGTAGGTATACCGTCTACATATGTTAGGTATCATACTCGCGGGTCATATCACAGGTGCCTATATCATAGATGCTTTTAGAAAAAACTATAGTATAATTTTCTATTAGAAGCGTCTGTTTAACGTAACTGGTGACTAAAGCTAGCTCATCAGCATCATCATTCATCATATCAGCTGTTAATTGCCTACTGCTGAGCATAGGCCTCCCTTCGCGTACCGCCACTTATCCCGATCCTGGGCTAGTCTCATCCAGAGGTGCCCCGCAGTTTTACGAATTTCATCCACCCAACGATCCAACGGATGCCCGGCGCTTCTTACATCTAAAAGCGTCCACAGATCTGTTAAGCTAGCTATCAAGTTTTATGCTTATTCATAGTTTGTATATGTAGATTTGGCCACTGGGTATCAGTGGCGGCTTGTGAAAATTTCTGCTAGGCAACACTGAGCAAAAAGAAACCTACCTTAATATTAGATTAGGTACTTTACTAGTGATCAATTTTAGGCAAGCCGGTGGGAATCGGTTTATATGGACCAGCCGCTGCTGCTGGGTATATAATATTTGTACAGGTTATAATGAATAGCCAGTGTTCTCCATTATTTATGAATTCCCGTTTCATTAGCAGCCATTACGGGGAATTAAATAAAGCGAAAATATGGCATATTTGTTTGGACTCAATTAGGCGAGCGCATTGTTGGCTTTAACAGCCGGTTAATATTAACCGAGTTGCTTTCAATGTGGAAATTATTTTAGGATAGTTTTAACACCGAAATTAATTTTACACCCCGGATTTGTACAGTCAACAGTAGCGGATCAAATAACGCTTCAGAAGTAACTACCGTTCTGTAATCGCTAAACAAAAAGAAATGTGTCTATTCATAAAAAAAATATTATCGATCACACTAAGATACAATTTATCGGAACACTAGTTACGTACCTACAGTCTGACCAAAAAGAATAGAAATTAAAAAGTGGCAATATTGTATTGACATCTCTTTCAAATCAACATTTGTGAGAAAACGGGACGACACTACGATTTTGCCACATTTAATTTCTACTTTTTAACCGACTTCAAAAAGAGGAGGGAGTTCTTTGGTCAGACTGTATTTTGTTATTTTCTTAAAATTAAAAAGATTAAATAACTCCTTAGCGTAGCTAAAGTTAACGAAAAGTTATCTAATAAAGTAAAGTTTATTAGCTTCAGAATTGTATTTTACTTCTGAACTTCCAATTACTGGCTTTAATAGTTTGACTTTGGAGCCAGAATGAAAACTGCCTTTCCAATTGAAAGCTGCAAAGTTACAGTCATAGACAGCCCAAAGCTCCAACGTACATTTTCACGTTTTAGAAAAACACGCCAAGTCAACACAAACTGAATAGCGTTCCGTATAAATGAACCTCTCAGAAAAATATCGAATACAAACCTTATATTTCGAAATTCAAAGAGCCGTTGCACCGGCGTAACAATCGAATGTATTCGTACATCGCAAACACTGATTTAAAGCGAGAATCGAAAACGTTCGACAAAGGGCGCGAGGTAACGACTTCCTCGATGTTCGACCGTGGCGATAACTGGCGATCAAATGTGTTCGAAAAGTGCAGGGAAATGATATTCGAGTTTTGCGAATGCGAGAATAATGGGAGCGAAGCAGGGATGGGACGTACGTGAATTAGAATAAAAAGTAACTCGTGCCTGGATTTGTTTGATGTCAAGTTGGAGATGTAAATGAAGCGTAGCAATATAATGAAATCGTGTACGTTGGGTGTGTTACTACATTTGAAGTAGACTATTATTTATATTATTTCTTTTACGAAAGATGATCAAATTAAAGTAGAAGGGCAATATTTATTAAGTATAATTATTAAAAATTATAATTACGACTAAATAATAGCAAATAACTATATGTAATCTTTCTTAAAATAAATAACTACAGGGTGCAAGTTCAGGTGTTAATAATTGCAAGTACTCCATACTTGCAATTATTGATCAGACTTATTTCCTAACTTAAATAATGTCAAGTGTAAATAAAAGTGAACTGCTAAGATAAACACAACTACAGCGCTAAAACTGGACTCACGAAATCCAATAAACCTAGCTGTCAACTATTTTCAAGCCAAAGCACTAGATTTATATCTACACTGGTTGCGAATCATCCTTTCATTTTCCGTGAAAAATTACCCCAGTGAATGGCAGTAGCCCAGTTTAAGCGGAAGTCACGGCACGAGTTGTCGATTTGGTGCAATTTGCGGCAACTTGGCCCGTTCACTGCGCTCGCTAATAAACAACTTGGCCGGTGCTCTGCCGGGCACGTTTAGTTAACCTAAGGTGATGGTAAGAGGTAGAAATTTGTGACATCTTACCTTCATCCCCCCTCTTTTTTATAACTTACTGCTTGTTTTCCCCCTGTTTAAAAAACGTGTCTAAGTAGAAGAGTTCTCCCTCTCTGGACCTGATTATCACAAATAACCACAAAATGACAATTTTGAAAAAGCCCCCGACCGTGATCGTGGACCGATTTTCATAAAAGGATGGCTAAGAACACTCCCGAATAACTCAGCTTTGAAACAAAAAAAAAACGAAATCTAAATCGGTTCATCCGTTCAGGAGCTACGTTGCCACAGACCACACACACACACACACACACACACACACACACACACACACACACACACACACACACACACACACACACACACACACACACACACACACACACACACACACACACACACACACACACACACACACACACACACACACACACACACACACACACACACACACACACACACACACACACACACACACACACACACACACACACACACACACACACACACACACACACACACACACACACACACACACACACACACACACACACACACACACACACACACACACACACACACACACACACACACACACACACACACACACACACACACACACACACACACACACACACACACACACACACACACACACACACACACACACACACACACACACACACACACACACACACACACACACACACACACACACACACACACACACACACACACACAGACAGACACGTCAAACGTATAACACCCCGTCGTGTTTGCGTCGGGGGTTAATTAAGCTTGTAAATTTGTAAACGTAAACCATGTTTGTTGCATACTCGAAAACCATTGGTCTATAAAACTACTTGAATTATTGCATACACCATTACACATAATTACCATGTGTTAATGGTTAACAAGAAATCAAATCGACAATTAAATCATATTGAAATACACTACGCCATGAATGCCTGCAAGTGCTCATTACAAACGGAGGAATCTCCTTTGATTTAACTCCTGTGTGTTATTTTATTATGATTAGAAGCACTTAGGCCTCTAATGAAACATGCCACACAGGTATTCCTATCCAATATCTCACATGGCGAGTCTATTGTTTATGCCAAACAATTTATCACCAAATATCTGTGGCGCCTTCTCTGTCACTGGCTGTCACAATATTCTCACAGATGGCGTTAGCGCGTCCTATATCGCGCGAGTTCTGACTAATCATTATTGTAAATATAAATCCTCATACATTTTTGTGGACTTTCCGAAAGCTAAAAAGGTTCGTTGGTTCTACATAGCCAAAATTACCTCTAAGCTACGATTATGTTGATCAAAAACAAAAGAAGAGAAAATGCATTTTGCATTAAACTTTTTGTAAGCTAAATGAACTAGGCATACGATCGATCCCCGTCTTAAAGTCATAATGTAGTCAGTCTAATGGCGTAGAAAAGTGGATACTTTAGGTTTTCTGGTAAAGATCGCTCTTTAGCAAAAAGACCGCCTGCTATCTATCTGTCTCTATTTATAATCAAGTGTATTGCCCTGTGTCTTTTGCTAAGGTGTGGCAATGAAGACTATTCTATATCTTATGTTAGAGTACCGTTTGTACTATATATTACGCATTCTGAAGGTCCCATATACTGGTTTCTCTTACAACTGGACTCCCTTACCCAACAGAATTCCCGAAGTCCAGCAGGCGAGTCGACCAATTTGCAGTAAATAAGAATATCGGCCTCGTTATCTGGTCCGTAAATGAGGCAATGAAGCGCCGTGGCCTTTATTTGATAAAAATAGGTGATGAGGATGGTGATGATAAGTACCTGATACCTTATTACTTTTAGTAGTAAGATAGGCAGGTAAAGTTAGACGGTGTGCAAGAAAAGTTTGTATATATTTATCATTTATCATTTAACTGTGGTTTATACAGATTTTTAAGGAAGTGTTCTGCCTTTATATTCCGTAGCTAATTTCAATAATTTCTGGAAAAGTTATAATAATCTAAATCTAAATCGGTTCATCCGTTCGGGAGCTACGATGCCACAGACAAACACACACAGACAGACAGACACCTCAAAATTATAACACCCCGTCGCTTTGGCGTCGGGGGTTAGAAAATACCATTCCATTTAAAATTGTAACGGAAGTTTTATCGTACACACACACACACACACACACACACACACAGACAGACACGTCAAACGTATAACACCCCGTCGTTTTTGCGTCGGGGGTTAATTAAGCTTGTAAATTTGTAAACGTAAACCATGTTTGTTGCATACTCGAAAACCATTGGTCTATAAAACTACTTGAATTATTGCATACACCATTACACATAATTACCATGTGTTAATGGTTAACAAGAAATCAAATCGACAATTAAATCATATTGAAATACACTACGCCATGAATGCCTGCAAGTGCTCATTACAAACGGAGGAATCTCCTTTGATTTAACTCCTGTGTGTTATTTTATTATGATTAGAAGCACTTAGGCCTCTAATGAAACATGCCACACAGGTATTCCTATCCAATATCTCACATGGCGAGTCTATTGTTTATGCCAAACAATTTATCACCAAATATCTGTGGCGCCTTCTCTGTCACTGGCTGTCACAATATTCTCACAGATGGCGTTAGCGCGTCCTATATCGCGCGAGTTCTGACTAATCATTATTGTAAATATACAAATACAAATACAAATAATTTATTAATAAAAACATAATTGTACAGTGATTGTTCTTAAAGGCTAAGAATTGTTATACATATAAGAGATGTTTTATACAAATGCCTGAGCTAGGATAGTTCCTGTGTTTCAGGCAGAGGAAGGACTAAATTAGTGATTTATTTTTAATTATTCACTAAAATAAAACTTATAAGAAAATAAACACAAGACTTATTTTCGTAGATTCCGAACTATTACATTACATATATATTCATTGTATATTCAATAGGTAATTATTTTACACCCATAAGTAACTTTTCTGTATCATCGTACGTCATATTTTGTAGGCCTCGTCGTAGAGCACTTTTACAACAAACATAGCTAAGTGGATATAAGTCTAATTTTGCATTTAACCTGTTGTACAGAAATGGCCCCAGAAAGACGAAAAATCTAGATGAGAAAACGTGTTTTCTATGTACGGTTTGAATACAAACGATATCTTTCCTATATTTAATTTCCTTTCCTTTCCGATATATAAATCCTCATACATTTTTGTGGACTTTCCGAAAGCTAAAAAGGTTCGTTGGTTCTACATAGCCAAAATTACCTCTAAGCTACGATTATGTTGATCAAAAACAAAAGAAGAGAAAATGCATTTTGCATTAAACTTTTTGTAAGCTAAATGAACTAGGCATACGATCGATCCCCGTCTTAAAGTCATAATGTAGTCAGTCTAATGGCGTAGAAAAGTGGATACTTTAGGTTTTCTGGTAAAGATCGCTCTTTAGCAAAAAGACCGCCTGCTATCTATCTGTCTCTATTTATAATCAAGTGTATTGCCCTGTGTCTTTTGCTAAGGTGTGGCAATGAAGACTATTCTATATCTTATGTTAGAGTACCGTTTGTACTATATATTACGCATTCTGAAGGTCCCATATACTGGTTTCTCTTACAACTGGACTCCCTTACCCAACAGAATTCCCGAAGTCCAGCAGGCGAGTCGACCAATTTGCAGTAAATAAGAATATCGGCCTCGTTATCTGGTCCGTAAATGAGGCAATGAAGCGCCGTGGCCTTTATTTGATAAAAATAGGTGATGAGGATGGTGATGATAAGTACCTGATACCTTATTACTTTTAGTAGTAAGATAGGCAGGTAAAGTTAGACGGTGTGCAAGAAAAGTTTGTATATATTTATCATTTATCATTTAACTGTGGTTTATACAGATTTTTAAGGAAGTGTTCTGCCTTTATATTCCGTAGCTAATTTCAATAATTTCTGGAAAAGTTATAATAATCTAAATCTAAATCGGTTCATCCGTTCGGGAGCTACGATGCCACAGACAAACACACACAGACAGACAGACACCTCAAAATTATAACACCCCGTCGCTTTGGCGTCGGGGGTTAGAAAATACCATTCCATTTAAAATTGTAACGGAAGTTTTATCGTACATAATTGTTCGACCACAACATTACAGAGTTTGTTCAGGCCTGCGCAAGACAGGCGGATAATGTTTAGCGAACTCGCCGTTTTATCCGGGAGGTAAAGAGTTAATTACCCAGTTACATTTTATAATTTTATTTTAAGTTACGAGGAATCTGTATTATTCTGGCTTTGCTTTGATTTTAACAGATTAGACAGAGGTTTTTCAACGGAGATCATTTCACGTATGATGTAGAAACATTTGCAACGCATTGAAAATTTCATGCAGGGTTAAACGTGGTCTGAATCTTTGAAATATTCAAGAATTAAATACATATTTGTCTAATTTACTTATTTATGACCATAAAGAAATAAGTAGAGAGAGAAAAAAATAGACGCCAAACAAGATTTCACCCTAACGTATACGCTATAGAAATGTCAAAAACGTGGTCAATTTAAGACGCATATAATACGTCCAATTTTTAAACGGACCTGCCGGCGTATCATGCTTCTAATTTTATCACTTATCCACGTGGATAAGACATCTGTCACGCTTTAGCAAGTATGTCAGTGTGAGAGTGACAGATGTCTTATCCACGTGGATAAGTGATAAAATTGGAAGCATGGTACGCCGGCTGGGAGCCTGGGGTCCGCTTTGACTAATTAATCTCAAGATTTGGCGTTGGGACTAGTTTTACGGAAGCGACATGCCATCTGATCTTCCAACCCGAAGGATAACTAGGCCTTATTGGGATTAATCCGGTTTCCTCACGATGTTTTCCTTCACCGAAAAGCGACTGGCAAATATCAAATGACGTTTTTTTTATGGGATAGGATCTCGCACGTAAGTTATTAATAACTCATTAGTACAAGCCGGGGAGAGGAGATTAACGACGAAAGTATATGAAAAAAGAGTGGAAGGGTCAGTTGGAAGTGGAAGACCTAGGCGCGCGTTTCACGACCAAATCGGGGAAATATTGCAAAAAGGCCACAGGGGGGTTTACCATGAAGTGCTAAAGCCATTCACTTTAGGTTGAGAGAAAGGGACGAAGCTACAGCAGTTCCATAGCTCCGTCCCTCTCTCTCAACCTAAACTGAACGGCTTTAGCACTTCATGGTAGCCCCCCTGGTCAGAAGTACTCGAAACCGACGAGCGTGTATGAGAAATGTTATGAAACTGTGTGAAGCGAAAGTGGATTGTCAGGATCAAAGTAAATGGAAATCCGTGATCTCTGCCTTATTTACAAGCTACTGCCCTGTATTTACAAGCCGGGGATCGAACGCGCGACCTCCGGAGTAAACGGAATACCTACAAAAACATTTACGCCAACGATTTCCAAGCTCACATATAAAGTTAATTACAATTTTGACACCGATTATATAGATGGCGGCACTAAATACTGCGAGTCACAAAGGACGAGACAGTTCTAATTACTACACGGTCCGATATGCAAATCGGTCGCTCTGTCTCTAATAAACACGCGGTCCGGCAAATTGCTCCGTCTGCGAGGGCCTTAATAAAACCACTTGCGCCAGACGTTCAAAGTGGTCTTTTAGTTTTTAGGGGTGAAGCTAAAACTAAAAGACCATGCCTGAATGTCGAAACAGAATTTAAACTTTTGTATTTCTGCACTTAACAAGGTACCTCTGGTGTTTCGGGTGTCCCTGGGCGGCGGTGATCGCTTACCATCAGGCGACCTGTCTGCTCGTTTGCCTCCTATCCCATAAAAAAAACGTACTTGATAGAAATGTTTTTTTAGTACAGATGGTGTTTTTTTACGCACTAGTGCGAGAAGTGGTTCATTATTATGTCAGGTCAAAACTTCGGAGGGCCATCTGCACTGAAAAACGTCGTACGATACACGTCCGAAAAGGAAACTCGTAGTAATTTATCGCCACTCCTTTCGAACTTCCTTTTTTACGCACTTGTATCGTAATGTACTATTATAACGTCGGAGGAAAAAAAGGCTTCGGCTTGACTGATTAAGCATCAATAGTCGGTATATGGATACCAGAGTAACCGTACGTACGCCGTAAACAGAGCAACGAATTGATGGCATTGGCAAAAGCTAGTACATTATAAAATACTAGCATGTGCCCACGGCTTCGCTCGTGTTAGAAAGAGACAAAAAGGAGCCTATGGCACTCTCCATCCCATCAAATATCTCCACTTAAAAAATCACGTCAATTCGTCGCTCCGTTTTGCCGTGAAAGACGGACATACAAACAGACATACACACGTTCTCATTTGTAATATTAGTATGGATTAAGTTTATTTATTCCAACCTTAATTAACCTTCAAATTGATTAAAGTAACGCGATGCTTTTAATACTACTTCAAAAGGCTACAAATCAAAGTTGTATTAACAAACTTGAGTATTACACTTTCTCAAAATGCAAAAGCCTAACTTCAAGACACCACAACGCTTAATACCTCGGAGCACTAACGAACCCTATGTCGAGTTACGTCAACCGCAATGCACGAGACATGTAATACAGGCTGTAATTTGTATAACAGGCAATATTTTATGGACTATAAAAAAATTGTTTTGTTACCACTTAGCATTTGCGTTTATTGTATTTTTGTATACATCTGTTATAGGCTATGTTTCTGGTTCCATAAGTTGTGCATTTATTTTTGTATTGCTGTTGATGCCAAAAAAAAAAAAAGAGAGAATACGTTAAGTTTTACATAGCTACTTTTCATTATATCTTAAAAATACTCTTACGTTTGCACAGCGGTGACGTCACGTGCGTGCCAAGTTGATCGTTGATCGGCCTATTCGAGCGATTTCTAATATAATGGATGCATTTCAGAAACATTTTGGGTAATATTAAGGTGCACATGTGAGCTATATATTCACCTCCTTAAATATTGTCTGTTCTAAAAATTACATCCTGTATATCCACACAACTGCACCCGACACGACATGACATGCCCATCTTCGAGATGTCTTGTCAAACGCACCCATGGAAATAAGGGAGTCCCTGCTGTGTATTGTTAGAAATCATGGCAGAATTTTATCAGTATTCAGCCAGGAAAAGTACAGTGAGCTGCACAAGTGCATGGCGAATTGAAATGAATTCATTTATAATTTCTCCATGCAATTTTGCAGCTCGCTGTACCAGCCGGCCTAACTGAAGTGACAATCGTTGACGATACGTGTCCATTGAAACGTAGTCTGGCTCTGTCACGCCACTACAGAAGAGCGATAGAGAAAGCGATACGCTTACGAAGTTCTGTTCTGTTCTGTTTTGTTCTTGTTTTAGTTTTAAGTTTAGTTTTAATTATGGGTGCCCCGAAAATCAGTGCCGTGTCTCTTAGATACGGTCTACGCTGAGCGGCATCCTATTTGGTATAACAGTACCTACCTAACGATCCACTTGCTTCTATGAGTTCAATGTATGATGTTATATGTTTTTATACCAAATAAATATACTTTTTTCTTCTTTCTCTCTTTCAAAGATGTAAGCGATTGTATCGTTAGCTAAATACTTATAATATCGAAACTTTAAAGGGCCATATGCACTGAAAAACATCGAATAATACACGTGCGAAGTCGATTTAAAACACTCCAGTCGGTCGTTTCGAACTTCCTCTTTTCCGCACATGAATCGTAATGTTAAATGCTTTAATTTTGAAATTTTACACAATCCCCCCTTTTCTCCATTATCATCAGGAACCAATTTATCTTATCTCATGACATTCTTAATTAACGAACAAAACAAGGAAATACGTGACAAAAAGTTAGAAAACCGAATGAATACGAAATTACTCAGGGTGCCAATTAATTAATATGGAGAACTCTCAACAAGTTTGCTTTTGAACGTGCGAGTTAATGAAGTTAATTACTTCTTTGTCATATTACTTAAGAGAAAACGTTGAATTCTCTGTACAAACATAGTGCCCATTTTCCTCCCACGATGTTACAAACTGAAACAAATCATACACTAACGAAAAAGTACGGTGACTGAGCCTGAGAGAATCGAATCAAAGTCAAAGTCAAGTTAAAGTCAAAGTCAAAAACATTCTTTATTTAAATAGGCTTACAATAAACACTTTTGAATGGTCAACAATGTACAATATTCATCTTATTCTAAATATCAGAGCAATTTATTGGTGCAATAAACAATATTGTTTTAAAACTACATTTAATTAATAAAATTATATCAATCTAAATTGTGTAAAAAATACTAGTCTAACAACTTCTAGAATAAATTCAGAACGTCAAAAAAAATTATATAAAAATACATTGAATTATCAATCAATCATTAATAACCTATATAATTAATTGTTTTCAGCAACACTTGTATCCCACGGTGTTTCATCATTAATGTAATCAACGTACGCGGCTAACGTCCTTACCACTAGACAACCCTTACTCATATTAAGGGCCGGCAACGCACCTCCAACCCTTTTGGTGTTTCGGGTCTCCATATTTGCCTCCTACCTCATAAAAAATAGACCACCCAGCCGAGCCGCCGCGGTACCCGTAGAAAACTGTTTCGTGTATGGAAAATACCAATTTTAACACTATGTGCTCCATGGTTGTTTGTAATCGCTTACCAGATGGTGATCAGATTTCTCAGCTTCTTTGCCTCCTTTGTGTACCTATATTTCAAATCAGGTTAATATCCGAAGAGGACTGCTTCCCACGTGGCGCCGTGTTATCCATGACGGTCAATACAAGCACGACAATGCCTGGTTCTCCTCCTTGAATGATAAACGCATAAGGCGTCACGAGCAGGCCTCTAACCCCCGCCCATCTGGGGAAGCATACACCTGCCGTGTGTGCGAACGAGGGATCCTCTCTCGAATTGGGCTATACATACAGCCACGAACGTAAGTGTCGCAAGGATGCTGCTTGAATCATCTGTTATACAAAAACGAAGTGTGTAGATGTAAAGGCGTGTTCCTGTTATTAATATCGGAAGAGGAAAATGGTGACTATGTTTATATGAACAACCGGTCTCGGATCGGTTGTTCCTTTTTGTCTTAGGTAATTAGTACTATTAATTGTTTACATGTAGGTTCGTGGATTTCACATGATTTAACAAAGCTTCTACAGGGTAAAACTCTATCTTATTAAATAGCACGATACAGATAGGGGAACGTAGAAAGTTAGGTAATGGCTTCCTAATAAAGTTTTCTATTAAATTTTCTGTGCAGACTTAAACTGGTTAAACTCGTTGTCAAGAATAAATGTGATTAATTAACAATCTATTTAATTTTCTCATCCAATATCACATGTGGCGTTTTCATGCAAAAGGTACCATAATTATGATCGTCTAAGCAAAAGGACGGACTAGCAGGTTATTCGTATAAAGACACGCTCAAATTTAGTCCTTACTTAAGCGACAATGTGCTATATTTTACTTAAGAATGTCACATATATTTAAGTATTTTGTAAGAGATTGAAAATATTGCGCTAAAAATGATTTTATTCCATTCGAGACCCTTGATCCGTGGCACCTTAAGACTCTTGAGAGGCCCTTCGATAAGACTTAAGAGGCCCCACAGGAAACATAAGGGCTGGCAGTTTCCAATTTTGACGTGACGTGTCGGGTTTAAATTAGAATATAAATAAAGGGCATTTTCAAAAATTGGGACACAAAAATAAGTGAATGTTATATTGTCTTCGGTTACCGCGATAGTTACTCATGAAATAAAACTATGGAAACGGATTAAATCGCGTATAATGAATTTAAAATACATCCCGACGTTTCGAACTCTTTACAGCGTTCGTGGTCAACGGGTGACTGAGGAAAAATTAAAATGTGCAAAAGCTACCCACTTACAAGAAATATTAACGAACCATGACCACAAATAATATAGATTTCTAAATTCATTCATTTTTTAAATTCATTATACGCGATTTAATCCGTTTCCATAGTTTTATTTCATAAGTGAATGTTGTTAACAAAAATTAACTCGATGTCAGTTTTGTGACGACAAACTACAGTTGACTTCTACGACACACACGGAAAGAAAGGGGTTGTTGAAATTCTTAGCCCGTCACCACACGGCCAGCCAAAATTACCTACATGATATTTATAGTCTTTTTTTTCTTTTATTATTATACTCTTGTCCACAGAGTTTATAAAGTTATATTTTATCACATAAATATTTGTATAAGAATAAAATGACAAATGCCAGTTTTATCCTCAAAATACCAGACAATACAGACAAAACACGGGCCACGAAGCATGATCGAAACGTCGATATCAAACCAAGCTTGCATTTCGTTTACAAACTTCCAGTTCGTGTTTCGACTTTAAACGATTTTCTGTTTTACATGAAACTGAGAGAAAGCTGTTATGCTTAAGGTTGTATTGTATTTCATTATTTCATAGTAATCTTTTAGCTATTTACCATCTGTAAGTGAGTGTTTCTGACACC
Organism: Leguminivora glycinivorella; assembly: GCF_023078275.1. Lineage (NCBI taxonomy): Eukaryota > Metazoa > Arthropoda > Insecta > Lepidoptera > Tortricidae > Leguminivora > Leguminivora glycinivorella. The sequence goes on from NC_062976.1 coordinate 24,007,190, forward strand.
AAGACTTATCTTAAGGTACAGCGGGGAAAATCTCGACTGGGGGACAAATGTAACTAGTCCATTTTTTCCATGTTTTACAATATTTGCATTATTAAATGGAGTGTCCACCGGTTATATATGGTAGGCGTGTTCAGTGGATACATGTAGAACTCAACATCATCAAAATGGATTAGTAACAATTGTCCCCCAGTCGAATTTTTGCCCCGCTGGTACAGATTACACCTTTTAATAATTAGGTACTTCTTAAAAAGAAATATGTATGTAAGTTTTATTTTTAAGTAGTATATACTCGTAGTAACTTGGATCTATCATAGATCATGCTATGGTCTGTTGTGGCTACAACTAGGGTAGCCACATCTATCAGCATTGGGCACCGCATTTTGTGTATGAGAAATTGCATCGGAAAGCTGAATAAAACTATGCGTACGCATGTCTACACTAACGAGCGATTTCTCATTCATAATATGCGGCTCAATGCTGATATATGTGACTTCACCCTTATACCAACCAATTGGAACCCTAGGCCACTCTACAACCATGACAAAATGACAAGCAGTAAGAGATTTCTAACAATCTGGATTTCTAACAAATTGGTTGACTGTACACATCGTATATCAGGATTACTATAATTGTAAAACAATGCATGCTTTTTAGCATGCAATAAACTGTACCTGTGTGGTGACGGGTTAAGAATTTCACCACCCCCTTTCTTCCCGTGGGTGTCGTAGAAGGCGACTGTGGGATATGGGTTAAATTGTGGCGTAGGCGAGAGGCTGGCAACCTGTCACTGCAATACCACAGTTTCGTTTTCTTTCAACCCCTTATTTGCCAAGAGTGGCACTGAAGCTTTAGTAGTTTCATGTGCTCTGCCTACCCCTTTATGGGATACAGGCGTGATTGTATGTATGTATGTAATAAACTGTACTAAATTGTAATGGATTGATAAAACCAGCCCAAAACTTAGCAGTTAATAGTACGACATATTCCATTAAGTATGGGTCAAGTTAGAGCGGTATTTGACATGACAGATGACCGGCGTATCGACATTTCCCATAGTAAACGATATGCTATAACCTTCGGCCCGCGGTCCCTTCCCGATCAATCTTTAACCTCTCCTCATTCCTTCATAAGGACGCGATTAAGCCTTATCAAAAACAAGTCGTAACGTCTCGAGTTTTCCCGCCACGCCAATGTGTAACATTTTGACTAATGATCTGTCAATCTGTCAGTCTTAATGGCCTAATTAATATTTATGATCCTATAACCGAGTTACTGTATTAATTGTGAGTGTATTAATGGTGTGTTTTTGCCCGCAGAATGCTGTGAAGGCAGTGGAACAAGGCGTCAGAGTCATGGTGAGTTTTTGTTTTAAGAATTTTGCGTACAAATACGTCATTAGGATAATTTATAAGAAGAGCTTTAAATGAGGCCAATGATAATAAGCTCCTTCAGTCATTAGAGACTACGCGTCAAGTTGTTAACGATTCTCTACGTATTTAATAAGGAATATTAACACAAGTCTACAGTAACTGATACTTTTCAACGGGAGCTGACATGGTACGGATTACGATGGGAGATACTGTTATTGCTTTATTTTATCCTTCTAATTGTGCCATTTTTCCTCAAACTCAGCATAAGTACAGAGAAAAGTACCTAATATTAGAAATTGTAGTCTCACAGTGGCATTTTTTCAACTTCCAAAGTACCTAATACTAATGTTAGTGATTTTAGAAACACTGACCCTAGTTTTAAAAATAGTAAGTACATTATGGTAGTGAGTAAACTAAAGTAAAAAATTAAGTGACCTCTTCGTACAAACTTATACCTCTATACACACCAGTGGCGGCGCGTGAAAATGTTCGTTGGTAAAGCCGGTGGAGTTTTTGGGATCTGTTTTGTATGGACTTCTACAGACGCAGAAGAATTTTAAGGAACCCGTTGGGAATCGAGTTGTATCGACGCTACGCCACTGATACACACTTAAATGCATCTTACTGTACAGTAAGTCGCAAAAGTGCATGGCGAATTTATCAATGAATTCATTCATAATTTCTCCATTTAATTTTACAGCTCACGGTACATTAACACTTTCGAAACCGGGCTCTACGCGGCGCTACGACATTTTCGCTACATACGGGGAAACCCATGTAATCGGCTACGCTTCTACGAGCGGTGTGCCCGACAGTCGGGTTCTTGGTAGCGAAAGTGTTAAGTACAAGAAGATACTTATTCTAAATACCGGGATAAAAATTCTATAACGGTATAAGACATCATCGTAGGCATCCTATTACGTTATCCAACCTTCGAGGTGTTATCCCGTTCTACTAATCAGTAGGACGTGATTAGAGCCAGCTAATCAACGCGCCTCCGCCGTGTCGGCAGCGACACGCCGCCAATTAACAGACACGTACAAAACAAGTTGTGAATGAAGGGACATGTAACGGGTTTTGGAACGTGGACACACTGGGCGGAAAAGATAAAATAATAATAATAATAAAATACTTTATTGCACACTACAGGAGAAAAAATAAAATAATTCAGAACAGATACAACATGGTAGGTAACAACATGGAAGATAAATAAGGTATAAGAAAAAAGAGTTATGCTTGATTAGATGTCGCCTTTGTTTGATACTCGGTCAGATGGCGATACTATTAATATTTGAAACTATAGTTTGTTAACATAATTATATCCGTTCAATGATATGGATCAGAATTTTAAGACTCTCCAAAAGTTTACTTTTAATCCTGTGGCAAGAGATGGCGTCATCAGTTTTGAACAAGCGGAAACGTCCGCTAAAGATACTTTAAGTTTTTATATTAAAGGAAAAAATGGAAATATATACGCTTCCGGCGGGTCTCGAACCCGCATCAGGTGAATTCTCAATACGACTTAAGTTCTGGTGCTGCTACGTGATGTAATCGTATGTCGGTAGATGTCGCTATACTTCCTTATGCACACACACCTTTGGGGTGGCAAAGGTGTGTGTGCATAAGGAAAGGAATGGAAAGATTTGCGAGGTCTTCCGAAGGCTTCCGCTAAATTGTTTAAGAGCGGCCGCCTAGTCTGCGGCTGATGCGAGTTCGAGTCCCGGCGGAAGCGTAATTTTTTTCCCTTTAATATAAAAACTTAGACGACGTCATTACAAATTATAGTTTGACAATAAGCCCTGTTACTCCATTCTCTTTTGTCCTAGTGTCGAGTGATATATATCGAGTGCGATATTTTCTATGGCATAAACAGGCGTTACAAAAGCGAAGCGCTGGTGGCCTAGCGGTAAGAGCGTGCGACTTTCAATCCGGAGGTCGCGGGTTCGAACCCCGGCTCGTGTCAATGAGTTTTTCGGAACTTATGTGCGAAATTTCATTTGATATTTGCCAGTCGCTTTTCGGTGAAGGAAAACATCGTGAGGAAACCGGACTAATTCCAATAAGGCCTAGTTACCCTTCGGGTTGAAAGGTCAGATGGCAGTCGCGTTCGTAAAACTAGTGCCTGCGCCAAATCTTGGGATTAGTTGTCAAAGCGGACCCCAGGCTCCCATGAGCCGCGGCAAATGCCGGGATAACGCAAGGAGGATGATGATGATGAAACAGGCGTTACAATTTCAAAAACTCTGTTAGCTAAATTCCCTATATTTCACAATGTATACCTACTTATCTATAACAAAACAGTCGAGTTCTGGAACTACTGGCGATGACGCCAGAACATAGCCAGCTGGCGGTGGCAGCGTTAGCAAACTTGGGGTCCTAGCGTCTCGCACAAAGTTCTGAGCGTCAAGAACATGTGCGATATACCCCCATCGCTAGTTAACGAACTACGTGAACAATGAACACTGAACGATTTAATATTTTCAAATGTTCTCCACAAAGATCTGCCTAGCAAATGCTCGTTTTATGGGTACAACGATACATATGTGTTATCCAAACTAAATATTATAAATGGGAAAGTGTATGTGTCTGTTTGTTTGTCCGTCTTTCACGGCAAAACGGAGCGACAAATTGACGTGATTTTTTAAGTGGAGATATATGAAGGGATGGAGAGTGACATAGGCCATTTTTTATCTCTTTCTAACCCCCCACTTCTCTAAAATAGGGGGTGGAAGTTTGTATGGAGCATTCCACAAATTTCTAATTTAACGGGAGCGAAACCGCGGGCAAAAGCTAGTATTATATATTAACGATTATAGTTTTAATAACCTAACCACAAAATTAAAATTTTGAAAAACCCCCGACCGCGACCTAGTGGACCGATTTTCATGAAACATGGCTAAGAACACTCCCGACTAACACAGCTTTCAAATAAAAAAACTAAATCGAAATCGGTTCATCCGTTCGGGAGCTACGATGCCACAGACAGACGCACACACACACAGACAAACAGACAGACAGACAGACAGACAGACAGGTCAAACTTATAACACCCCGTCGTTTTTGCGTCGGGGGTTAAAAATACTACAGTCATATCTCGATATACAAAATATATTTATCATACACAAAATAAACACCCTTACAACGATCAATCATGGATTTCGTTGTTACTCTTCTAGTATTCCGCTACTGGATGAACAATTTTTTGCCCGCCCACCCGCGCTCGGTTACCTCACAGTTACCGACTGTCAAAAACGCGACCAGTCGGCCTGTTATATCTCACTCACACACGAGCTTAGTTAGACTGTGTGTAGGAACGCGCCTTTTTCATATATTAGATCGCTATTGTCTGAGGTGTGTCTATACACTGAGAGAAAATACAACCAGTTTTCATGTTCGTTCAACAAGTTTTTTGGTTAAAATAGCGCCTACGTGCTCTTTGGTTCAAACAACAAGCTACTTGTCATTTGAATCGGCAATATATTTGAATCAACAAGTCGATTTTATAAAAACAACCTGACACATATTGTTTTAAACATACGTTTGGCTGATTCAAACGGATAAACCGCAACAAGTCGAACTTGTTAAATTCACAATGCAAATTTCTCTCAGTGTACCATCCATTATCCACAACAATTACAAGCTGTAACACGATACCACGCCCTCAGAGCCCTTACGCCTTTGAACCTAAACTTGCATTATTGCCTTAATTGAACTGAACCTACGCCAACAAACTGCAATATCAGATATCTTGACATCGAGCTAATATCTAATTAAACGATATGTAGTGGGCAATTAACACGGGAATCTGATTGGATACAATACTTGGTTTAATTAAATAAATAAAGTGCCTGAAGAGAAAGCTTCAATAAGCTCTTAATTGCAACCTAGGAGAACGGTAATCTAATGAATAATTTTAGTGAGTCTAATAGAGACCACCTTTTGTACACTAAAGTTTGTTTTTGTGTAATAAAGTTTAAATAAATGAATAAATTAGCTTAAAATACATTTTTAAGGCATAACTTGTTCGCGTCTTGTACGATAATGCTACCCATGTATATATACGGGTAGCATACTCGTATTTAAAGAAACCCAAAGCTGGTTTTCATGTTGGGGGCAAAACTGTCATATATAACATCTCAAAATCTCTCTATCGTGTAAATAAAACAAAAACAAAATATCTCTAAAATACCTCTTATCCATCAATATTCGAACGAACCCCATTTCAAACGCATGAGCGCATTCCTATTCCATTTCGAAAAAGGAACGAACACCAAGTTTAAACACTCGGCGCAACCAATGAAGTGGACTCGATTGCGCTTTCGAGCGGTCACTTGCACTCTTCGTCCTAATTGCGATCCTCTGTGCCATGTCCGCGCGTAACGAACTTTACAACTCCCATTCTTTTTTTAAGTATTTTCGAAAATAGAACGCTCGCCCGAACACTCCGGGCCAACGAGAAGTTAAATAACAGAAACGTAATTCGGAGTTTTGTTTGAATAAAAATGCAAACGGAAAAATTAAGCGAGGGCACGGAATATTGAAGTGTTCACCGGCCCGCGAAACAGCTCATTACTCATAATTAGCTCTCGTAAACTTCATTCGGCGTACTTTTTGCAATTACTTTTAATTACAAAATACTCTCGCTACACTATTTGTACTCATAATTCGTGTTTACCGAAATTACATTATGCATTCAAGAAATTACGAGTCGAGAAGCTGCAGCGTTTTAATTCCGTAGACAATGTTTTCATTTGCAGTAATAACTGAGTTGCTCTGGAAGATACAGACGTGGTGGAAGAGCAACGTTAAATAAAATTCTCGGCAAGTTTTATTCGCTTTGATGGAAGACGTAATTTGGAGTAGTTGTGCTCTACAGTATAACTTTGGCATATAAGATTTGTCTTAATTTTATTGTAAGTGAGTTTTCACAGTATCCGATCCGATATCGGATGTAGGACCGATATCCCATACATTACAGGCGCCTTCTTGGATTTTTTTCATTGAAATCCTTACATCCGATACCGGATCGGATAGTGTTAAAACGGACTAACTCAAGACGCATCATGTTAATGACAAATGACACTCAAAGTACCTGCTAGTTTTAAGCTTGACTCTATCTTAAATTTGATAGTTTTCTCATGTGTTCATTGAAACAAATTCACTTTTATCGACGAATTAAAATAAAGAACATTTCAAAAAGTACAATAACGGCCATCAACTTCGACATCGTTCGAAACGGTTGAGCGTTCGGAATTCGAAAATCGAAAATGGCCGCCAGCGGGCCAAGACCCGCAATAGGTAATGTGACAGGTAATTTCCCGCGCCCAGGTTTATTGTCGCCTCGGCATTCGGATCACGTGGTGCACTCATCAAGTGGGCTTATGAATTAAAACGTGCTTAGATTGCTTTTTCGATGAGGAGATGCACTTTGGTAGTTAAAGCGTAATTATTGCAGTAATAATGGTTAGGGTGTTTATTAGCATAAATGCTGTGTTCGGTATCTAATAATGGGATATTTATACTATTGGGTTGGTAAGAAAGTAATGAGCGAATCATAACCAATATTGTAATTATTATTTAATTTATTATTTTAATCCTTTATCAAAAATATAACGGCCTTCGTTATCTACTACTTGTCTCCATCGTTCTGGTAAAGAATGAATAGCATCGGCGAAGAAGTTCTTAGGTTTAGATTCAAAAAAACTCAGCTATGTACTGTCGTAGATGGGCTTGATCATCGAACTTTTTTTCATTCAAGGCATTGCTTAGCGATCTGAACAATGCGTAATCCGTAGGTTCCAAGTCTGGAGAGTACGGTGGATGAGGTATCACTTTCCAACCTAGCTCCAATAGCTTTAGCCGAGTCACTTTTGCAATGTGTGGGCGAGCATTGTCGTGTAAGAAAAAACTTTAGCATGCTGTGGACGATTCTGACAGATTTTTTGGTTTAAATTTTCAAGCTGATTACAGTATACTGATGCGGTAACAGTCATTCCACTTGGTAGGAGTTCCCAGTAAATAATACCATGAATATCCCACCAAACGGACAGCATAACTTTTTTCGGGTGAGGCTCTGTTTTTGGTGCCTCTATTCCTTTTTCGTTTGGAGCTAGCCACTGACGTTTGCGTGTGTGATTTATATATAAGACCCATTTTTCATCTCCAGTGATAAGATGGTCCAACCAGTTGAATGTGCGGCGAAAAGACAGAAGTTGTATGCAGATATCGGCACGGTGGTTTAGTTGATGTCTATCAAGTTCGTGCGGTATCCAAACACTGTATTTGTAGTTTTTTCCCAAATCGTGTAAATGTGTTTCTATGGTGACATGAGAGCAGCCTAACTCGATAACAAGAGTACGACTCGTTAGCCTCGGATCTCCTTCAATTAAGGTTTTTAATTTGGCTACATCAATCTTCACCGGTCGACCAGACTTAGGTTGATCTGATAATGAAAAGTCGCCACTACGAAACCGCTGGAACCATCGTTTCGCCGTGGCCTCAGACACAACTTCAGGAGCAACACGCTGACATATATTACGCACTGCTTCGGCGGCTGAATGGCCAGACTGAAATTCATATAGTAAGCAATGCCTTACATGCACTTTTAATTCGTCCATTTTCTTCCTTATATTAGCTCGGCGACAGCTAGTGAATGACTGACGAGAAACTGTGCGACTCGCCCTTTATATACTTTCGACCATAGAAGATTCTAGAACTCTCTCAAAAATTTTATGTGGAATTCAATCGATCGCTCATTACTTTCTTACCAACCCAATACTACGTTGTTTTTAACTACTGTTTAGGTTAACCTCATATGTATCTTATGAACCTCCAGGTCTATTTGTATTACTTTAGTTTCTGGTACAGTATGTACTTCATATATGTATGTTTATTATGACTGTTTGTGTTCTAAATAAACTAAAAAAAAAAAAATACCGGTATGGAAACCGGTAGTGTTCTTGAATAGCAGAACTCAGGAATTTATACCGGTATGGATATAGACTGAAATATTTTCTGTATATAAATAGGTAGGTATGCTATATTTTGTGTTGTATTATGTGGTTCATAAATAACACTAAATAATTGTTGTAGTAAATAGTTTAATTATTATGGAAAAAGTTCTAGGTCAATAAAATAAATTTGCAACTAGGTACCGCAGTTCAGCTAGGCTTATACAGTTACAATTTTTTTTTTCTAATCGAACCTAAAACATTTAAAAATAAAAAAGGAACAACATTAGGTATATAGCAAAAATCTATTTCTGTGCTGACAGAAGTCTTATTATCCGGTATTTCTGGATTCCAAAATCCCGGTACTCATGTCCTACAATATACTAAGCTGATAAATAAATCACTTGACAGTGACTGTGTGTAATGTATGCGGTATTGTAGGATGTACCGAAGCGTGTGCGTGATTTGTGAGTGTTCCAAATATGGAACAATATGGAACACAATGCTATTATGTAAGGGATAACATATGTGCAACATTCGCGCGCTTGGACTACATAAAAATATTCGATGATCAAAATAAGAATTTAATATCTTATATACTTACTCTTAACATTAATGACTGTAAATCTTACTATGAGAAAAAAATACCCCCAGTTTTATTTCATTTTATGGCGATAACGGAATGGAACAAACGAAAATTACTGAACATTTTGAAGACTTTTTTTCTTTACCTTACCTTTAACCGAAAAAGCTTTCCATTCTGACTTATGATAATAATGCTCAACATAAAAAAAAAAGATTTTATACACAACTATGAAAACTGTAGGAATTTCAGAATGCAACAAATAAATACGTAGAAGGTTTGTATTCTGTATTCCACGGAATTTTCCGTGTAATCAAATAAGATGTTTCAAAGGGTAATATAATATCCATTTCGCTGAATCACATCGCTATTCGCTACAAAGTTTTAAACTGTCCGGTGATATTTCAACTGACGTTGTCCGTTGCGGCACTAGGGGCGAATGTTGAATTTTCCGTTGATCTTTTTGCATTACCTAATGTAATTGGTTGCCTGGCTGTTACATATATGTTACCTACTTACTTAGTATTCTTGACATATAAATAAATAAATAAATGTTATAGGACATTCTTACACAGATTGATTGAGCCCCACGGTAAGCTCAAGAAGGCTTGTGTTGTGGTACTCAGACAACGATAATTTACAATATACTATATACATAGAAAACACCCATGACTCAGGAACAAAGATGTGCTCATCACACAAATAAATGCCGCTACCGGGATTTGAACCCGGGTCCGCGGCGTAGCAGGCAGGGTCACTACGCGCTAGGCCAGACCGGTCGTCGAATATGTTACAACTAGGGAACGAAATAGGCTAATTGACACGCGATTGACGCGTGGATGATGTTAGATGTCACTACAAATAAATTGCATTTACTGATGTATGGAGTTCCAAGTCTTCCCTCACTTATTTCCTCTATGTTTAATATGTACTAGAGTATAGTACTTGTAGATAAAGCGCACTTGCGGACTCTGCACTGACATGCAGCAGCAGTTGATGCGGTAAAGGTATTTCGACTATTCCGCCAATGGCTAGCTACTAAAGGTTAAATGCAGTCGGTCGAAGTATTTTACAAATTTCGCTGGCGTAGGGTTTGCATTTGAACTAATCCTTTTGTGTGTTTCATTGACTGCATAGTTTAAGCTAGTACACTTTTAGTGTAAGAACAAAATATATAGAATATAATAGGATAGAATAGAATAGAATAGAAATGATTTATTGTTTACCGTGTACAATAGATTAAATTTTTATACAAACATATGTCTCAACGGCAACCCTTTACGGATATACAATATTACTTAAACGAATACTACATGCTATTTGATTTACATGCTAGTTCGTCTCATACATAAAGTATTCATGCATACTTAAGACTCGTAAAACTATTCTAGCGCCAAGGTACGATCAAAAGAGTTCTTATGACACTGACAGACTATAATTATTATCCGTATCTAATTCATCAAATGTTATAATATATAATCCGAAAAACATCTGTTTGTTACAACCAAACCACCGATAGTACTCTTTATTATACTAAGAGACTGTGACCAAACTGTTATTCTTTAAAAAGTAAAAGAAAAACTATTCTTAAGATATGAACTATTGCTTTATCTACATTGCAAACAAAACAATGCACCACATTATTTGGCAATTCGTGCTCATCTCTAGAGCATCAGGCTCGGCCACTCTCGGCAGCGGTCGGCAACCATCGGCCAACTAATCGCCGACGGAACGTAACCGTCGACTCCATTAGATTAGCCCACGTCCAAGACAAGGACTCTTGGCTCCCGGTGAGATGTTACCTGCATTCTCCTCTTATTGCAAATTGATCCGTTTAACCCATTTATATCTTTTAAACTGGCTCCGACTTAACCTAAATGCCCCGTTATTTATAGTAATGCAAAAGTAATGCAACGCTGCGCTAAAACTAAATAAATAGCCACCACTATAAATCTTTCTCTCGTTTGAAAAATCGCTGTGTACCGTACATTTAACCTACGTTGTACGGCAATGTTTCAGGCAAAATCGACTAATCCAACAACGGCAAAAGTAAATTTTGAGCACGCTCATCAATAACCATTTTGACAGCTAAGCCGCCATTTTTCATTTGGTTTGCAGCTTCGAGAACCGCACAGTCAGAGGTCGCGAACAAAAAGCGCCGGTAAACATGGCGAGAATTCGTTTTAAAAGCCATTACATTGAAGGTTTAATTTCACTTTGGATTTTCTCGAGCGTGTCAAAGGCAGCGTTGGAGGTGTGGCGGGATTTTTCGCCGCTAATACTCGGGAGCGCGGTAGGTCAACTTCCGAGTCATTTATTCGCAAATCGCGTTACTGCAGCGCGCAGATCGGTTTACATCAAATTACATGTCTGGACTAGCTAGCTTGGATTTATTATTGGCCCATTTCGCTTGATTGCGTGTAATATTTTAAATGCAGCTTTGTTAGCCGGTGGTTCTGGTCACGAGTTGTTTGAGCTACTTAATGTGCCTTTCTATAAGGATGTGTAACTTAAGCTAGAGCTGGGAAACGTGAACCTAGGCTTAGTTTTCCATGATGCATGCATAGGTAAACTTAAATTTCTACTTTTTCCACGTTTAGCCTATGACATTCAGGAAATTACAGATTACTTGAGTCACTTCTCGACGATACTCTAGCTCGACCGGGACAAGTGGCGCAACGGAAAAAGGGCCTATTCTCAGCAGTGGATGATGTAGGGTTGACAATGATAATGATGGAATACTGAAATAATAATTTCCTACTTGAAATACCAGACTTTAGTACAATTAAAATAAAATTTAAGACTTTAATTAAACTTATTTTATACTTTGAAGTTAATATCCTCCTGACACCGAGCATTTAACTTAAATCACTTGCCTCTACGGCCGAAAGTACTTTACAAAGTATCAAACTGTTTTTGTTGGAAAGGCCGAGACATTGCAAGTTAAATAAAACATAAACTAGGCGCTTCCTGGGTTTTCACTGAAACAAATGTTTTTTAATATTGTTTGTTAAAGACATTAAGCATATTTGTGTACCGGTATTTTTCGTCTTTTGTAAAGTACTTTCGGCCATTAAGGCATAAGTAGGTTGCGAGTGTAAATTAAACAAGTTACTTAAATTTTTAATAAAATTTAATGTAATGTCGCAAATGAAGTACCAAACATAATATTTTATTAACAACATAAACATAAAGTAACAGTATCACCCAGTGAACTTTCAGTTTTAAACATATTTATTAAACTCAAAACAATTTAATACTTACCTACTGAAATCTTTTTTTGCAAACAGGAGCTGCTCCTGACTGATTGGAAGTGCTTAACATATTATTAATTAACATTTTGCATGAAATATAATAATATATGAAACATATAAATCAATAATTAAATTTTTTACATGTTTACAAAGTAAATCAATTCTACATAACGACGGTGAAGTAACAAGAACTCCTAAGTACAGGTCGATTACAAAGATATGTATCCACTTTTTCACCATATTGCATTGTAATAAGGTGAAAAAGTTATACATATCTTTGTAATCGACCTGTACTTAGGAGTTCTTGTTACTTCACCGTCGATAAGTCAAATCATTCTTTTCAAATAGGAACAAAATTATGGAAATCGCCTTTAATTATTAAATAAAAAATATCCCACATGAAAAGTGAATCATATCTGATTCAAGTATCTGGGAACCTTCTCGGTTATTTACATTAAACAATAAAACTTAAGCTACCTAAATATTATAGGCTCAGGTTAATTATCACAATTAGACAGTTTAGACTTAGATTAACCAAGAAACGTTATAAAGAACTATAAAAGTCAGACAATTGCGTTTTGGTGTCAAACATAAATGCATAATTATTACAATTAATCGACCGTTGATTCAATTGAAGTTGCTTTGATCACTGTTGTAACTGTCGCTCGAGTTTTCATCAACCGAAGATCGAGTTTCGTTTATAAAAGCGTGTATATCCTCGTTGTATTCTTCATCATCACTAGAATCTTCAAATTCGGATTTATTGAATAATTTCGTAATATCACGTTCTCGTAACGCTGAAAAACATACATGCACGACTTTAAGTATAAGTGCCGAAAGTGATTTACACAAGATCAACTTCACATACTTAAAACATAAACTACAGACGAAGTGCCTTTCTGTAGGTTTAATAATTTTACTGTGGTTTATTTACGCTATTTTTATTTATTTACACACAAAAGTACTTGAATTTGAAAGAACATATACTAATTTACAATTAATTAAAGAACATACATTGAAACACTACAAATTACTCAAAATATTTTAAGTTTTACTTACCGTGTCGACCACGTACCGCCATTGTTGTAAACTCCTGAGCACGCGTCGCAAGAATGGCGGCGACTAAGTATGACATCTCTGTCGAACTACAAGGTTAAACTATCGCTATTGCTTAAAATTCATTGGCTGCGACCAATCACGTGTCCAATACAATTTAAGCGGGAAAAAACAAATACTCGGTATTTGATGCTACCTGTAGGCCGGTCGTCCGTAGTCGATATAAGAAGTTCAAAAATATTCGGCCTTTGGAGTACGGTTTATTTAGCACTATGCAAAGGACGCCAGGTGTCAGGAGGATATAGATTATTTAAAGACCTACGATTAAGTAATTAAAAAGGTAGTGTACTTAAAAGTTTTATGGGTGCCATGCCATGCCACATTCGTTAAAACTTTATTAGATAATTGCATTCTAGTTATTACCACATGACATATTAATTAAAATAGTTATAACCCTTGACACCCTTGAGCAACCCTTTTACATTATTTTTATTTCACTCGCAGCTTGCTAACGTAGATGGGTACCGGTTCCGGGAAATACAAAGGAATACCTTTTCGTGCTACATCTGTATGATGACACGGTACCTAAAAAATACATTACTATTTTGCTACTATCTCTTCTGTATACGTCGCAATTCATCCAGCATTTAAACTGCCCCATTAGTGAGTGTTTGCTGAAATTTCACAAAGACAAATCGAGTTACACGAGCCAAGCTTCGTTTATTTCCCTACTGTTTCACATATCGCAAATTAAATAACGCGGGCGACGCGAACAGCAAAACTCGAGCCTTATTTTTTTTATGGACTTGAGGGCGGTGTCGGGCCTTATTTAGATAGTACAAACTTACGGGGTAATTCAAACCTACAAAGGAATTAGAATGATATTTGACTCATGTTCTTTAGCTATCGCGCACTTCGTCTCTTATGTCATGTATTGCCTTGATTCAGACGAACGATAGCTAACGTGATTCACATATCATTCTTGATGTCAGTGATCGAATAGGCTGGTAAGCAATGCAATGCTTGAAAAAGACTTGTCATACACAACTCAACACATGGCGATTATATTTCAAAGCATATTACGTCGTCCTCCATTTTATTTTTGAATCCAATAAGGATGTTTTTATTTGAAATTTCAACAGACACTCCTCCTTATTGCAGATACAGTATAAGGATCCTTTAGGAACGGAATGTCACATAATAAGCATAATTTTTAGTTAGTCCCTGCTTTAAATCCTATAAAAATAAAGAAAAATTAAGATGAATAAACGAAAAAAGAATGACGTATTATTATAATTCTAGTAGAATATCAAAACTAGTATACATAAAGCGCTTCACATGTCAGCGAAATAGCAAGCAAGCACATCCAAGCAATACATTTCCAATATAATTTTGCAGTCGCAAAATGCACACCGAAAATGAAGCTCATTTCATGCGGCTCATGAACGCATTTAATCGTTCCAATTTTAAAATGAGAACTATTTACGACGTTCGGAATTTGAATTGAACCGTTGGCAGCGATGGAAGCGCGTGGTGCGTTTAGAAATTGCACTATTTAATACGCGACCTGATTTGAATTGGGATAATAAAATTACCATGAATTTTATGTTACTCGTAGTTTGTCAAATGCATTACAGATAGTCATAATTAATTATTTATAATATCACAAAATATTACATTTTAAATTATTTAGCTAAAATATTTATATTAAAATTAATTCAATTTCAGTGCAATTACAATTTCCATTTTTAAATTATAGGAGGTAGTAATTAGATACCATAGGGCTTATTTGTTTTAACTTAATTAATTGATTGGTGTTATCAATTCATAACCCGTTTCCATACTTTATTAATAAAAAAATTCATTAAAAAGAAATGTGCTACCTTCCTATTTGTTTTAAGAAAAAATTGTATTAAAAGAAATACTGGCTGAATATACCCAAACGCCACTAAATTAAAAAAAAGCTGACAATCGCCGGGCGGGGTCCTATTCTGTAGCGTGCGTTATTAAATCGCTTGCAAGTCTTGCAACGCACGCGAGGCTCCGTGACGTACTAATTGCCAGGCTCGGCTCGAGCGGCTTATTACAGGGTGTTCTCAACGAGGGAAGGATCATTGTTTTTAAGGATCCTGGCGAACTTAGCTGCGGTATTGTTGGTGGTTTTAAAAACAAAGGCGGGAAAGAAAAATAGTGGTTAATTTAAATGTAAGGAGGGTGTTTTGTGAAAATAGGGGTAGTTTTAAAAAGTTGTTTATGAGTCTATGTTAAATAGAAATAACCTTTATAGTGTCAAATATTTATTTTATATACATAAACTGAATTATGTTGAGTTATTAAATTAAAAAAAAACTAAGACCACGAAGACATATCGTCGCTGCGCGTGCAAAATTCGCTATGTGATTTTTAACGATTTTTCGTTTTCAATGCCATTTTAAACCTTATTTCTAAATACATATGCTCCAAAAACAGCGTCGAGCTCATTTCAGTATTACAGGTTTTATCAAAAGTAGGTATGTGATGCCCATACATTGAATGTTCCTCCTATAATCGCTAACTGCAATAAATCACATAACTACATTATCTTCTTATAACAGCAGTTTTGGAATTGCGCCTGCTATGTGAATATAACACATAGCTATATTTTCGGAAATATTGTACAAAAAGATGTGTTAGATGTTTGTGCCCGATTTGTACAATCTCATACACAGCGATAATTTTGTACTATTTGTAGAAATCGTGAATGTTTCCAGATCGTGTGTTTTGCGTCACATAGCAGGCTTTTCTTATAAAAATCTAGCCTACTCTCTTAAAACTTGTTTAAATGGTGTATGGTAGGTGGGTTTGTAGTCAAGTATAACCTATAACCAGAAAGTGTAGTTCCCTTTTTATTGAGACTATGTCTGAAAGTACTCACTCTGACCGAATAGTTATTTTTTAATATTTGTTAAAAATAAATCATTTAAAATTGATTTTTAAGATTAACTGTCAGAAATTTATTAGTGTTTAGTATAATGACAAATTTCGTGTAGGGTTCAGTGCGTGTAAACGTATTACAAACTATCGAAATACGATAAAGTTATGCTAAGTAACTTAAAAAAATAGCAAGTGATTTAACATTGCATTGGTAAGACATCGTTTTGTATGAAATTTTGTGTGATAAGATCTATCTATCCTTTCTGGAAACATTTTAAAATAAATAAATGAAAATAAAATGTTTAATAAATGAAAAAAAGCTGACTTGAGAAATCACACAAAGTTTTGAGTTACACAGATATTTTATCGTTTTCGGATAAAAAAAGAAAAATGGAACCCTTACACAATTATGTACTTTCTTGTCAATCCGTTTATCAATTTGTCAATATTATTTATTTCGAAAAAACCCTATATATACTCAAGTGTACTATACCGTTCCTTGAAGCTGTAAAAAAACCTTATTTCTAAGTAAATACAACATAGGTTAATTGAGTTGAAAAAAAATCTACACTCTCAAGGAAGTCAAAATTAGTAGGGTACTTCCGTTTGACCTAAACTATGAAATTTGGAAAATAAATCGTCTTACACCATACATGATTATTAATATAGTTGTGAGAAAAAAAATAGTAAAATATACACGTAACCTTCGGTGTTCGAGCCAGACTAGCATTATCCGGTTTTTTCAAGTTAAAAAACCGGCCAAGAGTGTGTCGGGCCACGCTCAGTGTAGGGTTCCGTAGTTTTCCGTATTTTTCTCAAAAACTACTGAACCTATCAAGTTCAAAACAATTTTCCTAGAAAGTCTGTATAAAGTTCTACTTTTGTGATTTTTTTCATATTTTTTAAACATATGGTTCAAAAGTTAGAGGGGGGGGGACGCACTTTTTTTTCCTTTAGGAGCGATTATTTCCGAAAATATTAACATTATCAAAAAACAGTCTTAGTAAACCCTTATTTATTTTTAAATACCTATCTAACAATATATCACACGTTGGGGTTGGAATGAAAAAAAAAAAATCAGCCCCCACTTTACATGTAGGGGGAATACCCTAATAAAACATTTTTTTCCATTTTTTATTTTTGCACTTTGTTGGCATGATTGATATACATATTGGTACCAAATTTCAGCTTTCTAGTGCTAACGGTTACTGAGATTATCCGCGGACGGACGGACGGACGGACGGACAGACAGACATGGCGAAACTATAAGGGTTCCTAGTTGACTACGGAACCCTAAAAATGCATAATGAAATCTTATTCAATACATAAATGTTTACATAATACCACATTGAGCAACTTTGTAACTGAAATAACCTTCATTCATAAAAATTAATGGAAAAAATATATTATTATAGTTGTAATATATTGGTAGTAATATATTAATTTAATCGAGTTTTTTATTATAGTATTGTGTATTAAGCTTATAGTATTAAATCGTGTTTTTTCTGAAATAATTAATTCGAAAATGAATTGCTAAATTACAAATAAACAACAACATAGTTAATTCAAATCATATGATTAAATAACCATGTGACGATAAAGTGCACAAATTGTATTTTGTTCCTTAAGAATAAAATCTAGTTAAGTGATTGTAAGACACATATCGGTTTTTTACGACTCAAATTATAATCGCTATGTAACATATTTATGAAAAATTATTTTTTTAACCTTATAATAACTGAAATATAATTTCAAGTTATTTCTTAATGTATGCAAAAGTGAAAATACTTATGCCATAAAAATATTTATTTATTTATGTTCAATAATTGCCGAAATAAACAGTTTTTTGTCTCCTGTAAAATAGGTTAAAAACACATAGCGAAATTTGCACGCGCAGCGACGATATTTACTCCTAATGCACACCGCGACTTTTATAATGGCTTTACCTACTTAAAGTTACATCAGTTGATGTAGGTACATCAAAGCCAAACTAAAACATTTCAAAGCGCTACATATATTTAAACAGTTATCATAGCTTTAGCTTTATTAAATTCATTTAAATTATAAAATTAAACATTTTCTACAACTACAGGCTTAATTAACAATTTTTAACAACTCCCACTAATAAGGACGCATAACAACCAGTAACCGAAATAATTAGTTCACAAACTGCCATAACTTTCCGCATAAACCTACCAACATTGATATAGTGCACCGACGTCCCTACAATTACATGTTAGTCGGAATTTTGGGGTAGATTTATCACGCAACTCACATTCCGGAAAGATTGCTATCGATTTGAGAATGCCCCCCTCATTGTGAACTCGTGTGACAAACGAAATGGCCGCTCGCGGGGAACCAGAACAATTTCTACAGCTTAGACTTTTTTCTTGAGCAAAATGTGCCTATCACATATGTATTTTGATATGTTTATTCTCTAGAATATACCTGATGTTCTACTATTTCAAATACCTGCAAAATCTCGGATGGCGTTGATATATCTTAATTGATAAACCTACTCATGATGAATCAATTTCTTTATTTTTGAACACAATATCTCGCTTCCATATTATCTAGCCCACAACATACTGGACAGAAACTCGATTCACCCTTCAACAACTTTCCCCAAAATACTCCGCGACAAAGACTCGTCTATGTCTAGTTTATTTATTGGTGCGTCCCCGGAGATTGCGCAAAATGTGCCAAGTACCGCCTCAATATATCTCACTTTTTGTTGACAATCAAGTGCGATAGAAAACATTTTAATTCACAAACCAATTATTTACGTAAACAATAAAACTCGCTTTGAAGTCACGCGACCAAAATGACAAATGAACGGAATTCAATTTAGTTTTTTTCTCCATTTAATTATTGAGCGCAGTAATGCTGCTATCATAACAAACCTGTACGCTCGCGTGCCGCGTCCGTCACTTTTTTTTGTTTTTGTTTTTATATAAACAGAACGCTCCTAGTTCCCGGTTTTATTCCATTCAGCCACGCGGGTGTACATACTTTTATAAATATTCTGGTTCCACTAGTTCAGATACTATCTGTATGCTTTTCGTCAACGGCCTTTGCTTTTTCATGATGTGGTTTTTGGAATTACTTTTTAGCGTTCTTTTTATCCTTTCATTGGACATTCCGCAATTTATTCGCTTTTGAACTCCGCAGCGTATGTAAAGCTATTCAGTTTATTTGGTTAACCTAAAACGCCTTTGTAGGCTCGGATTTTTAGTAATCTCCTAAATTGACCAGCAGAAAAACTCTGGTATGTTTTACGAAATTACCTTCTTTGTATGTCAAATCGATTACTACAAGAAAGAAACTGCGTAACAATTGGTCTGGAAAAATAAATTGACATCAATGTAGCTTATTGACATTCTCATCAACACAATCAATCTCCGCGCTCGGTTGGGCTCGATACAGACGAAACAACTTATGTTTAGTTGCGAGACCATGAAATAATTCGTAATAAACACTGTACGAAACTTGGTTGCAAATAATATAGATAAAATATTACGTATGGCCGAAGTATAGTGATACTTCGGCCATACGTAATATTTTTATCATGCGATAGGAAACAAACGAGCAGACAGGTTTCCTGATGATAAGCGGTCACTGCCGAACATGGACACCCGAACACCAGTGTTGGAGGAGCGTTGCCGGCCTTTAAGATAGTACAGTAGTCTTTTTGATTATGTTTTTTTATTTCCGCTACCCAAAGGTTGTCTTGTAGAGATCGCTCTTTAGCGATAAGACCGCCTGTTGTCTGCCTCTATTTATAATCATTTGTTTTGTCTCCACTGTATCTTTTGCCGAGGTGTGCCAATAAAGAGTATTCTAATATCTATCTATCTATCTATCTACACTCTTTTCTTAAAGGTTTGAAGGTACTACGTTGATTTTAATTATAACAGAGAAACCTGATACTTAACAAAAAAGAACTGAAATTTGTAAGCAAACACTGCCACCCATGGACACCAGAAATAGCAGAAGGGCTGAAAGTGCATTGCCGGCTTTTAAGATGAGTGCTCGCTCTTTTCTGCAGTCCGTGAAACTCTTATCATGAAACGTGATAATCATTTTCTCGTTCCCTAATTTCAT
The DNA here is from genome assembly GCF_023078275.1 of Leguminivora glycinivorella. Lineage (NCBI taxonomy): Eukaryota > Metazoa > Arthropoda > Insecta > Lepidoptera > Tortricidae > Leguminivora > Leguminivora glycinivorella. The sequence continues at coordinate 24,027,420 of NC_062976.1, forward strand.
GGAGCCTTGCATATCAACTGCGGGCATCGAAATCGACCTAAAATAAACTTAATACACGTTAAACTTTCGAGACATATTCAAATAATTAATGAATCTACGGTTGTACTCACGTTATTATATCGCTATTCCTGCGACATGTTCATGAGCGGCGCGTCCAGTCTACGGATTTTAGCCGCCGCGTCAACTTCTATACGCCTGAAGAGGGGCCTCCAAATTGGCCCGAAACATGTCACAGCAATAGCGATATAATAACGTGAGTACAACCGTAGAATCATTAATTATTTAAAATAAACTTGTCTACCATTTTCATCTAATTATAGTTTAAACTTTACCCAGGAACTTTACGATCTGCCGTCGACAGCACTGATTCAATATTGTTTTCGGAAGGAAATCTGGATAATGGAAATTAGAAGTAAACTGTATAAGATGCTTCTCGCAGTGTCTGAATTGTTTTACACCACAGACCACCTCAAATAGATGGAGCATTCAAGCCGGAGATCACCACACATATGATTTTTCGTAGTAATTAAGTATGGGAACGCAATCGCTTGGTACAGTTGTATCAATTCACAACCAGCACTCGTGTAATTTAGGAGTATTTATAAAAAAATAGTTTTAGAGTTGAACCTGGGCTGTTATATTAAACAGAGTGGGGCCTGTAACAAAGGCTAAGAATTGAACTGTAGGCTATTCTCCTTATACTGATCAACATTTGTTCAGTGGCTTTTAAAAATTATGAAGTCTTTAAATTTTTAATTTTTCATACAAAATAAATATTAGCTTCAATGTACGCCATTATTTTTGTCATTGACGTTGTCGGTCACACTTTAGACTTAACAGAATTCGCAATACATTACCTCTTAGAAAACACTTTCAAGGGTGATAAAAATCAAAATACAAGTTATTTTTAAAAGTCGCCGAACAAATGTTGATCAGTATAAGGAGAATAGCCTACAGTTCAATTCTTCGCCTTTGTTACAGGCCCCACTCTGTATAATGATGTAAGATGCTACTCAATGAGGAGGCACACTGACATTTTATCCCGCCAGGCGGCGGCTGTGCAAGTGTCTAGGCATGTCACTGGCATTCATTATGTGTGAGAGAGAGAGAAAAAAAACATATCATCTTCTCGCTCTCGCGTATGAAATTCTATATCTGTGCAATGCAAGTGCAATGGACTAATACGGTGGCACCATCTGTCATAACCTTTGAGTGTGCCTCCTCATTGTGTTGCCCAAATCTTGATTTTTTACTTATCATAATAATTATGTCTGTCGTCGATCGGATAAGGAACACGGAGCTGCACTACAAAACAGGTATCGGAGATAAGAGTTTTGAATGATTCACGGTTATTTTCATTAGACTTATATAAAAGGTAATCACGGTCTATATCCCGGTCAATATAAGTCTAAGGTATCGGAGATGCTGGTGTGAAGGTAGTCAAGCTCCAGTGGAATCCACATCTGTCGGAAGCATCCGGAGAGATTGGGGCAGAATAGCGACCGAATTGATGCCACAAATTACCAGAGGCCGAATAGACCAAAAATGAGATGGCGGAAAGACCTGGACTCATTTTGTGGCGGCTGGCGAGAGCATGCACAGAGCAGAGTTGGCGGAAACTAGGGGAGACCTTTGCCCAGCAGTGTGACACATTATAGGCTATAGAAAAAAAATGTCTAGTGAAGTGTTGACCACACGCGGTCTTTGTGAACGTTTATTACGGAGTCGAAATAGGTAGTCTGTGTTACATTACACTGCAGCCTGCGCTCCTAATTCTCTTGATTGCTCCCAACTTTGTAGTCGAATTGCATTTCAAATACAAACCGTCGCGTAGTTACGAATTACAGATAAAGCCTGCCTGCCATTCCGGCCATGAAATATTGACAATTGGGTAAAATATTGCCATGCCGATTGACGAATAATGGGTAAAGTGTGCGTACTTTGTGTCACCTATAGTAATATAAGTAGTTTCGGTAAAAATATATCTGCGACAATGTTTGAGTGATTTAGATATGATACTTTCTTCTTCTTTATAGCTTCCCATATCCTTATATTAAAGAATGCTTATTATGAACGCCACCTTTCTGTTCTTCGTCGGCCGGTTTCGCAAAGTATCGTGGTCGTTTTCTGGATATTAGCACACCTTACGGCCCAGCCACGACATTGGTCTAAGCGCGACAGCGGTGAGCGGCAGCCATACGTGCGAATGAAAAGTCCCATCGCTGTGTCTCGCTCCAATATATGGCCGCCGCTCACCGCTGCCGCGCTTAGACCAATGTCGTGGCTGAGCCGTTAGTGTAACTGTAAGGCCTGAGTGCATGAGCATAATGAGCGTACAGCGTGGCGGGGCGTGCACATGCATGACAAACAATTGCAGGTCATACGTGTCCTGAGTCGACGATGCGATGAGACGCGACGGCGACGGTCGCGCGACCGTCGCCCACGCAAGACACGGCGTGAGTCGACGACTGCAATAGGGTGGGCATATAAATAGATATTATAGGACAGTCTTACACAGATTGACTGAGTCCCACGGTAAGCTCAAGATGGCTTGTGTTGCAGGTACTCAGACAACGATATATCCATACTAATATTATAAATGGGAAAGTGTGTATGTCTGTTTGTTTGTCCGTCTTTCACGGCAAAACGGAGCGACGAATTGACGTGATTTTTTAGGTGGAGATAGTTGAAGGGACGGAGAGTGACATAGGCTACTTTTTGACTCTTTCTAATGCGAGCGAAGCCGCGGGCAAAAGCTAGTATAATATAAAAATACTTATATACATAGAAAACATCCATGACTCAGGAACAAATATCTGTGCTCATCGCACAAATAAATGCCCTTACCAGGATTCGAACCCGGGACCGCGGCGTAGCAGGCACGGTCACTATACGCTAGGCCAGACCGGCCGTCATATGCTCGCCCGCCCCGCCAAACGCTCCGCTCTGAACTTCCACTTGTAGTTTCTTACCAATTTCGCTTTTGGAAAACATTTAAAAAGCATGTTTAATTATACTCTGTCAAACAAGTCAGTCAGTAAATAAGAACTAAGAAAACTATAGGTATCCTTTTCTCCAACACCCTAAAGAAAAGGATGCATACAGTTTTCTTTGTTCTTATTTACTGACAGACTTGTTTGACAGAGTATATAAGTATAGGTACAGTTTTACATATTTATATCAAGGGGATATATCGCAATAATGAATGCAAGTTTTTATCGCTGAATTAATACGTGTCGTTCCCACGGCTGCGGTTTATCGCTCAAGCATCCATCTAACGGCCTTCTCTATTCAAATTGCCTTGCGATGATAAGTTAAACATTTGAATGGAATCCGTGGAAGTACCGATCAGGCTGGAACGTATATTTGATGTCACTCATCAAACTCAATTTATACGATAACTTTATCAATTTTTTTATACCTACCTAATTAGGTATCTGACTCTTACAAAATCAACGCAGGTACTTAATTTCACTATGCAAGAGTGCCTTATTTTTCCAAAAATCTACTCGTAATTATTATATTACGCTGAACGACCAAACATTTTGTCACAGAAACAAACAACATACCTGGTAAGCAGCAATTAGGCCGCCCTCCTTAGCTATACTTATTTACCTATACACAACCCTATTAGAACCGTTATGTCCTTATCGTCCCATGACGGCATTATCTTGCCGTGTAAGCCCTCTAATATACAATATCATGTCATATCGCGCGAACCTTAATGTACCGCAAAACAGCACGTCTACATCACTATACTCTTACGCCAAAGCGTATATTTTATACTTAAACCCCATGTGACTTACGACATTTTAATAAAATAAGGTTTTAAGAACATGGAATTAATACTGCATTATAATAACGTGTAAGGGATAATAAAAACATGAGTTAATGCCACGTCAGACGTCGCGTTTCGTAAAAATGAGCTTTTAATGGCTGCTCCACACACGGCACTGATCGTTTTTCTATTAAGTGTAATTTCAACGTGTGTTGCGCGGCGATGTAAAAAGCGGACTATTTCTTTGGCTTGATTGAAGTTCCATGATTTGCATCCGCTGTAGTTAAGATTATCTTTACTCGTATTTAATCATTTTATCATCATTCGCCTGCCCTTATCCCAGTCATTTGGGGTCGGCGCAGCATGTCACCTGCTTCTATACCTCCCTATCGTCCGTCATCTCATCATTCACTTGCTTTCGCTTCATATCATCTCTCACACAGTCCATCCTCCTTTTCCTCAGTTTTCCTCTCCCGTTACTTCCTTCCCCATGAGTAATGACTCGTATTTAATATGAAAGAAATCTGGTTGGTTGAAGTAACTGGTGACCGAAGAGCTGGCGAATTCCTCGCACAACGTATCAGCATTGCGATACAGCGCGGAAATGTCGCCAGTATCCTTGGTACAATGGCTCAAGGGCCTATTTTAGACATTAGCTAACTTTTAAGTTTAGTCTTAGTTTCTTATATAATTATGTAAATATGTTCATATAAATAAAGAGTTAAATTTTTATGTTATATAAGAAAGTGATATGACATCTGAAGTAAAAATGTTCATATTTGTTAGGAAACTTACGAGACTTGAATTCCTGCTTACGAACTTAGCAGAAAGATTATTTATTGCCAATGATTTCATAGAATGAACCCTGGATATCCGTTTCTAAGTCTGCCAGTGTGCCATACATTGGTAGACTTTTCGTCGAATAGGTTACACAAAGTTCTGTTTTGCCATTTTGTTAGGACATCAGTTTTCAATATAAAAACCAGTGAAATAAAAGTAACAAATTCATTCTCAAAAAACTCGAAACTATCTACGTTTTATTTCATTCAAAATGCGAAAGTTTTAAGTGTAACAGCAAAGGACTCAGTAACCGTTTGTAACATCCCGAGTCAAAGAGCACGTACACTCTGCATCCAAAACTTCGCGATTAAATACGGCTGTTTAACGTTAGTTTATACGATAACGTGCCAAGCATTAAACTAAACTAAGGCTGGTTTTAGTGTAACGCGGACCGACCGCGCGGATCCGCGCGACCAAATTATATGAAGTTGATGTTGTCGTCCGCGTCCCGTCTGCTTTACCAGGCAGGAAATTATGGTCGCGCGATAAATGATAAAACGTCTGGCCGTTCCTATCGCACTTACTAATAGTGCGATAGGGACGGCTTGATATTTTATCGTCTATCGCGCGACCATGCTATCCGTGCTGGGGCGGCTCACTCTGCCATTCTTTTGCCGAGCTACAAGTACATGCCGGCGGCCTTGCACTCCCGGCCCATTCATTGGACGACCTTCGAGCGGCGCAAAAGAACTCAATATCGGCTGCTCGCGTGCGGTCCGTTAATTAATGTAGGTAAGAATCATGAAAGGCGACATTTTGAGAACATCAAAGCAGTAAGCCTTCTGTACTTGTACTATTATATATTCTGTGGCTTTACTCTAAAACACTCCCTGGATTTAATGCATATTAGTCTTATCTAGTGCGGATCGCTCTGCGCGGTCGGTCCGCGTGGCACTAAAACCAGCCTTGAACACGAATGCCGAATAGCGACGTCTCTACTGCGGAAGCGGGCAGTGCATGCCCGCGAATTTAGCAAAGTTATTTGGCGAGCGAGTCTGGTCACTCATTGTTCCCTAGAACCGATTCTGTCTACCATTTTGTATGTTATTTGTTTTTATCTCAATTTGATACGACCGCTGTACACAATAATTCCACTGCAATTCGCGGATGCCGGGTGATAAAAGTGACGATGAGTCCAGTAGGTATGTTTGCTAAGGAGCGCGCCTCGCTAGCAAGCGGACTATCTTCGGCGTGTATTCGTTCGAGATTTTAAATTTCGAACGAGTGCTACAAAATTTCCGACGTTGGTTACTGGATCTAAGAGATCTTTCATACTGTGTATATCACAGTGATATGCACAGTATGAAAGAGTCGTGTCTTCAGCCAGCCAACGGCTCATCCTGGTTCATCTAACGTGATGTCTAGTATGGTAGGCTTGTACATGTACTAATAGTACAAAAGACACGATTCCCTGCACTGCACTAGACCGAACTACTCCCAAATGATTCTGCTCTCTAGTAAATGCATTTAGTACACTCACACACGCGCAGTAGAATTGGAGTGAAAGGAGCGAAGAGCCAAGAAGTGACAATGACAGCAAAGCGATCCGTGTGATCTGACCGCAACCGAACTAGAGCCGACTGACTCGGACCGAGAGCGCGCGAAAACGGCCGATAAGTTCTCGGCTAGTACGAGCATTACTGTACGCCATATGCACAATTTGTCTCTCGCTCTCTCGGTGTACAACTGTACTAAATGTCCTAAAAGAATGAACTAGTACACTTCGGAGATCGTACTAGTTGGGAGCGATCTTTTCAGTGAACGAGCACGCACAATTCTCTAACTATGGAGAACAAGTGGTGGTCGCGTGTGACGTCCTGACGCTGCACTGCGAGAGCGACCACTGCCGACCATTTTGAAACATTGCATACAGACGCCGCCGCGGACAACGTGCCACTGCACGTCGCCGATGACGGATCAGAACGACCAAGGCCTTCAATGCAGAGTTCGACTACTACTCGCAAAACTGCACTACTTTTATTATGACATCACATTCTAGAGACTTCAAGCTATGACTAAAAAATGTATCAAATTGTTAAGACAGAATCGGGTGCGCATCTCTAACGCATCGCCAACGGGAACCCGTTCCGTTTCAAGCGCCATAAAGAACCTTTATTGCCTATGAGTCTAAGAACACAAAAGCATAAACACACTGTTTCACACTAGCATTCAAACCCGAGTAGATTTTACTGTTTTTGTTAGTCTAGTTTAATATTAGAGCTAGAGGAAGAGGCGGTCGTTTCGCACGAATCTTGCTGAATTGTTCGCGAGTAGTCACTATATTTGTGTATTATATGCTCCATAGTCTGGACTCCTTCGCCACAGTCGCACAGTGCAGAGTCTTTCCACCCCAATTGCAGAGGAGACTGTTGCAGCTACTTGCATTCATACCAGTTCTCGCAATTTTTCTGCTCGCACGTTCATGCATCATACTGTTCTTTCTTTCATTCTTCGTCTTTCATACTTTATCTGAGTGGGATTTTCAATCAACTTACTTATATTAGTACATAATGACTAGAGTTACCACTATAATACATACATTTTTGAACTAAATATAATACCAGAGCGCAAATACTAATTTCGGACTCTTAAAAGTTATCATTACTAATTGAGTTGTCTGTGGTATAATTATTGTTGAATGTGTTCCAGTTTAAAGTACCTATTTTTAATGGAAAGCATTAAATTGTATGCAACCTGTGATACATATCCATTGCAGGAATTAGACGCGGACAAAAACCACTAATTGTTGTTACGCGTAAACTGCTCGTTAAACTCTCCCGTGTTGTCGCCATAAAAACAGGTACAACGACATTAGTTTAAAAAAGCGAGACTAATTCAGGCTATAAAAGCGAATTAAAAGACATGCTACGTTCAGCGCTAAGATTACTTCAATTTATTCTCATAATAACCTCATAAAGATTTGATTGAGGAAAGCCCAAGAAAAGGTCCAAGGTGTGAAAGATGATATGAAAGGAATGCAAGTAAATGAAGAGATGACGTCCGATAGACAGGTATGCATGAAAACATGCTGCACCGACCCCAAGTAAATGGAATAAGGGCGAGCGAATGATGAACCTCATAAGTTTTGATAGCTGTCGAGCGCTTGTACCTACAAGAATAACCGTCAGAACAACGTAATAAGCCCCCTGAACACGCTAATCACCAAACGTTGACTTTTCAATCAAGCCGCGTCTATCAGCCCAGCTATTAATCAATTCACGAGTCGATACTCGAGTCGACACTCGATTCGAATCGCCCGTCTTCCGTTCGGTTCAATCAACGCTCTGTCTGTCTCGGAATCAATCGATTCCTGGAGTCGATATCAGTAATTCGATTAAAGAGCGTGTAGGGCTAGTGCCTAACACGGATAATAAATTAGGGTTGTCTGTTCGTGGTTTTGTTGAGCGTTAGTCTTGTTTGGAAGACGGGTTGGGTCTTTGTTGGACTGAAGTTTAGTTAAATGTAAGAAATATTAGCTGGCGGTTGAATGGATGTAAATAGTTTTATATAGTGAAATAGGGTCAAAGGTTTCCTGTAACAAAGAAGAATGAGAACTTTATTTAAAAGAGAGGACTCCTACTTTACTTAAGGATCTTACAAAAGCTCAAATGAAAAAATCGATTAGAAAATGTTTACCTACCTTCCAGCAGCGGCTGGTCCATACAAGCCGATTCCCACCGGCTTGCCTAAAATTGATTACTAGTAAAGTACCTTAATGTGTTGGTCGGTTTATTTTTGCTCAGTGTTGCCTATCAGAAATTTTCACCAGCCGCCATTGCTACCTACCTAAGCCATACGTGTAAATTTCACAAAATTATCTTCACTTGATTTACGTTTTTTTTTCCTTAAATTGTATGTCGTTGCATATGCTCAGATTCAAACAAGTAATAAAATACCATACTAATATTACAGTCTCATTCCTAAAGATAAAATAAAATATGCCTCTACCCAAATAGCAACTTATAAATACATGTGAATATAATAAAGCGTGGAACAAGGAAAATGAAACGTTTTCTTTTTAGGAGCATGTGCTGTTGAAAGGCGAACTCTTTCACAAAACATGGGCTTTCATATATAATGCTCGATGATGAAATATAACGAAAATAGGAAGGGAAAAGGATGAAAAAGATGATGATAAATTTGGATGCTTTTTACGTAAATTAATTTGAAAATGTTCTTCGTTTTACAAAATCTGTCAAATTCTTTATTCCATTATGTATCAGTTAATGACGCAGCTGAAACTAATACCCACTGTTGATGAACTAAACTGAACTAGTGAACTAAAAGAGAGAAGTACTTCACAGAATGATACATATCACTGTTTTCTTTTCGGTGACAAATTTTACCCCGTAGGGTAGGTTACACATTAAAATAATTAGGCACTGTTGCCAGATTTTTATTATTGAAAAAAAGGCTAAAATACATAAAACAATGACATGGCTAGAAGTCAATTTATAAGGAAAGGATGACAGTAACAACATTTCCTTTGTCGAGCCAAGACGCCCTCTACCTAAAAGTCCGTCCTAAAACGTGGTATCATTGCAATTTCGAGCGCTCTTCTTTTATTTTAGGACAAAAGTCGACACAAGCAACACTAATCAAGAACGAACCCCGATACCTTATAATCTGATTACCACAGCCCCACGCGGCTGCCTCACTCGCGGCCGTGAAACTAGCACGCTTATTGGATTGTGGTGCCGCTGCGTTTTATTACAATTAGTGACATTGTGATGCCGGCCGCATTGTCGCAGTGCAGTTTGTTTTTGATTAGGATTTTATATTGACAACGTTCTGATATTTCCATGATTGTAGTTTATTTGCTTGATTAGCAAATTAATTCTGTTAAACTGCAAAGTTTGCTAAGTATTGAAAAAAGTAAGACGAGCACCTTGAGCAAAATTTTGGTCGCCTAGATTTGGATTGTAACTAGTATAAATTATTTAGGACTTATTTTTTACTTAAGTATTTATTTTCTGATTGTCGATTACCTAGGTAAATAACTGAACTACTTATATAAGAACATCCTTATGTTTATTTTTTTCACTGTCACATACAAACATTTCTATATTGTTATATTTATTGTGCAGCTTGTAAATAATAGACTTATATAGACCGGAAATTAGTAAGAACTAATAACATTCTATAAAAAGAATGGTCATATTATTTTATTAAACATCAAGGTATCTATTACGAGTATAATTACCATAAAAAAAATATATATTATAGAACATTCTTACACAGATTGACTGAGACCCACTGTAAGCTCAGGAAGGCTTGTGTTGTGGGTACTCAGACAACGATATACATAATATACAAATACATACACATAATAGAACATCCAGGACTCTGGAACAAATATGTGCCATAAGCTGATCAAAATGACACCACACACACCATACACCTTTATCATAAAACTGTGCCACGCTATTAAATGAGTCATCTCAAAGCGACGAAAATTCTTTCACACGCTTTATGAATACTTAATCATTATCTTAATAGTGTCAATAACCGTTATTAGTATAAGCTTTAGTCTTCGGATTTTTTCATCATCATCATATTAGCCCTTTAACGCCCACTGCTGAACATAAGCCTCTTCTATTACGCCACTTCTCCCGGACCTGAGCTAGACTCCAGTTGTGACCCGCAATTTTCCGGATGTCGTCCACCCAACGAGCCAACGGATGCCAAGCGATTCTTATTTCTGTATGCGGCCACCATTCCGTTAACATTTTAGTCCACCTGCCATCACTCTGGTTAGCAACATGTCCAGCCGATGTTTTTTTTTGAGCTTTAGGGTCCATTTAGACGGTACGAGAACTCGCATACGAGTTTTATTACATTGCGGTATTTGATGGCCGTGCAAAATTGTATGTAATGTCAACAGCCCGCAATGTAACTGAAATCGCATGCGATTTTGGTTTAATCTGGTTTGGAGAGGAAAAAGTGAATTTCTGTAATGCCTAAGTACTATAACTGATCCTCAGTCGAGTTCTGAATTTAATCTCCTTGCCATCTCATATGTTTAATCACGGAGTTTTTTACACAAGTTTGCATTTTCTATGAAAAATAATATATTTGACTTTGGTTTTATTTAAATATTGGACTACCTATATGTACAATTATATCGTTGTCTGAGTATCCACAACACATTACAAGCCTTCTTGAGCTTACTTTGGGACTTGATCAATCTGTGTAAAAAAAACGGGGTGTATACGACACACACACACTTGCAGGTATACATCAATATCTTTACCAATACAATTTTTTTCTTTAAGTAGGTATAATTTGTATATTATAGTTTTTTGCAATGCATGTTCGGAACCATAACGTATGTGAGACCTTGGCTCCATATCCTACCTGTACTATGGTACAAAAGCTATGGCATTTTTGCGACAGTTTTATATTAAAGAGAGATGTGTCGTTAGCAAATTACGATATCGGGATACAAAGTCATGTCGATGATCGCTATTAAATTGTTAATTGCCAAATACTATAGATTTTTTTTTTTTTACAACTCATACACATTAAACAAATTTCTTCCTTCTCTAAGTGAATTTAAGGTAGAAATTTAATTTTCCGTACATTATCGTGTTTTATAAGTTAATTTTAAAATGAAAGGCATACAAATACGATTAATATGTAAAGTGCATAATCGGGTTCGTCCATAAATCTACTTTACGAGTATTTTACGTCTGTCCGTATGTTCACACGGTTTTCATTATACTTAAAGTCACATAAATTATTATACTTCCGCTAGTAAGATATAAAATATTCTAAGTATGTGAAAATACTTTTCCATCACAGAACTATATTTATCTATGTATGTATATGTTAATCTATGTATATGTATAGGGTCTAGTGTGTTACATTTTGTACTGAGTACAATGACATTGTTATCTGTGATAGTAAATATGTCTGGCATTTGTTCGTAATTTTCTGTAAGTGCGAAAGGGACGCACCGACTCGATAGGCCATATCACGCTACCGTGCTTGCCCGCCAGAAGTTTATTCTCAAACTAAACATAAACTGAACGTACAGCGTCAAACTATGATAAACACGCTCACTGTCCCTGACGTAACTTACGAGACTGGGACCCCATTCGACACGGTGTCGTGACATGGCTGTAGTAAAACTTTTCTAAAATAAACATCAAACTATGATAAACAGGCTCCCTGTCCGTGACATAAGTTATGAGACTAGGGCCCCATTCGACACGGCGTCGTGACATGGCTGCTGGGAAAGTTTACTTTTCTAAAATAAACATCAAACTATGATAAACAGGTTGTCCATGACGTGACTTATGGAACTGGGGCCACATTCGACGCAGCTTGGTGACATGGCTGCTAAAGAACATAACACAAACCAAAGTTTCATCGTTTAAATATGATAAAAGCGAACTTATTGTCCATGACATACGACATAAGAGTCATATCGTAATTGATGTCTAGTTTGGTCGCACCAATACGCTTACAGACAAATACAAACGAAATACAATACAAATACTCTTTATTGCACACCTAGATAAAATACAACAATACAAGGAAGCAACACGAACAAAAAAAATATATATATATATATATATAATTAAATTAAATAATTTCACAATTTCACAAAACTGTTGCAAAGTAGGCTTAGAATAAATTTAAAAATGCCTTGGGTGAGACTTAAACTCACAGCCTCTCTCTGGATCTATACTCCAGCCCTCTGCCAACTGAGCCACAAAGACTTCAACCAAGTCAGTCCATCACTTAGGTCAATGGGACTTAGATGAATCGGAAACTCCTCAAATTCCTGTAGCCATGTCATCATCTATAACCCACAATTTAGAATACAGCCTTCGTCCGCAGCTCGCATAATTCCGCAGTAAATTCTCCTTTTAATTTAATTCCATAACTCCCGTCTGTACAAACAAGTGCAGTTCGAATTAAAACCGTTGCCGCGTTCCGAATTCAAATTTGGAATTCTCTTTTTGAATAAACGGATGATCTTGTCATTGTGGTGGCGGTTAATTTAGACCTATTCAAACTTTAAGATTTCACTTATATTAAGCTCTAAATCTAAATACGATATGGATGACGAATTATGTCGAAGTGAAGGTTTTGTTTGAAAAATATAATTTTGACACTCTTCTGAGCAGTATCATAACTAGAGCTAATATTTGGCATATCATGAGGTTTGAATGGAACTGAAAATTGTATTTTTACGGAAAAATATTAAGAAAAAAATACAGACACTATGGTTGAACTAGTTCCTGTCGCCTTTTGATTTTAATAATTCTAATATGTATTGTGTTTTATATCAGTACTCGTAGTTATACCTAATATTATAAAAACTTTTCATCCAATATCAAGTGTATTTATAGTAACTCTTTGGAGCTATTTTATGAAAAATCTAATGTTAGAAACACTTTATGTAAATACACTAGTAGAAAATATACAATACAAAGCATTTATTCATGATAAACAGTAATAAAAAATACAAACAAATGGTTAAAAATGAAACAGTTGGTATAAATAATGTTTACCACGAAATGGTTCCGCCTCAGCATATTGCTAACCATAAGGTTAGCGCTGGTCTTCCGGCGAGACCATTTGTAGACCACGGACGCAATATAGAAAATTACAACGTTCAAAGTCAAAACGTTATTATAAATATCGCTTTAATATGCATTTTACCTTTTAATATACCTACGTATTTTACATATCTCCGCTACGCCACAAATATATTCACTCTTTTACATTCTAATAAGCAACGTGTATACATACTTTTACATTTTACGCGCCGCGCGTGCTACGAACTCTACGGTGTAGCCCGTAGCACGCACGTAGACACGTACGGACGGATTATTTACTACCGACGTGCAACGAACATTCTCACAGTGATGTGTCTATGACAATGTTCTCAGTTCTGAAAATTTCCTAGTTTCTCGAGAACGTTTTCTCTGACTAACAAAAATTAAATCCTCCTTTTTGTTTTGCACCATAAAGATTAGATAAATAAATAATAATTCCTGCCTAATGCCTTTTAAGTTCAAAACATATTTTCTTTTCTTTTTTTTATATTGGGGACACCTTACATAGATCAACTTAGCCCCAAACTAAGCAAAGCTTGTACTATGGGTACTAAGCGACGATATATATACTTAAATAGATGAATACATATTTATATACTTAGAAAACATCCATGACTCAAGAACAAGTATTTGTCTTATTTCTTTTACCAAGCAATTAAATATTAAAGCCTTACCAGAAATATATTACCACGCGCCATGTTGTGGAACTTTACTAGAACTATTTTCTTCGTACTATACTAAATTGTGTCGCTTAACTTCAAACCTGGGTAAATCCATTCTGCTTTAAGGTTGATTATATAAAAAATATAATATGATTTGAAAGATAATCAACCTTATAGCAGAATGGATTTACCCAGTTTTGAAGTTAAGCGACACAATTGTCACCGCATATGCACATAAGAATAACAGCGCCCTCTTGACAGTAGTATTTCGTCAGAAAGGTTTTAGCTCCCAGAGAACGTCTCCGGAAATTTCCGAGAACGTTATCGAGAAATTTCTCTGTTGTCGAGAAATTTCGGGAACAGCACATCGCCACTACGCGCACTTCTCATTGATGCCGTTACAAAAACGACCTTGCTAAGGGGTAATAAAGCTTGATTTAGAATGAAATGAACGGTGGGATACGAGATTGCCAGCAAATATGTTCGAGCTTACGTGGAAGGTAAAAAATGACGTACATTGATATCCTTGCGGATGTAACAGGAACTAAAATAAAATAAAACTTTTAACAAAAACTGTAGGTAGGTATAATATCGAAAATATTAATAGTTGGCATTGAAAACCATAATAATGCCGTAGTACCTATGTACTCTACTAATCACGCTATCCAAATGATAACAGTCCATCAGGTCAGACAGAACAGTGGGCCAAACCTAGAATGCTGGATCGCTGTGTGTGGCGAAAAAATTGTAAATCCTTTAGTCATAAGTTTTTGAAAAAAAACGTCATAAAATTCTTATAACAAAAAAATATGCAAATCTCATTTTACTACATACTTATGTATGCAATATGCAAATATATTTTACTACAACCTTTCAAAATCGATAATGGCCTTTGGCAGGGATGCACAACCTTTCTACTAAACACGCTATCCAAATGATGACAGCCCATCAGGTCAGACAGGACAGCCCGAAAACTAGGGCAGCCTTTATCGCGCAAACAAATTCCCCGTTTAAGGGCCCATGAATAACCGGGATCGTGGCATAAATCAGCTGATCGCGGCGTGTGACGCGCCCTTAACAATTTCGGACGGTGATGGGACGTGCGACAGATGTTTTTTAAACAGGTATTTTGTTTGAACAATGTCAACGGTGTGGAATTCTACAAGAATTGCCGTATTATATTAAGAATCAAAAAGTTCAACATACCTAAGTACCTACCTACTTAAGGTACTATAACCTAACTGCAAAATTAAAATTTTGAAAAAAACCCCAACCGCGACATAGTCGACCGATTTTCATGAAACATGGCTAAGAACACCGACTAAGTCAGCTTTCAGACAAAAAAAAAGTTAATCTAAATCGGTTCATCTGTTCGGGTGCTACGATGCCACAGACAGACACACACACAGACAGACAGACAGACAGACACGTCAAACTTATAACACCCCGTCGTTTTTGCGTCGGGGGTTAATTACTAAACAATAACATAATTATTTGACGACAGGTCTAGTCTACACAGTGAGCCCGTTTGCTAATTATGCACTTCGTGATTTGGTGCGTAAGCTCTATCTTTGAAAGTTCAATTCTAGTTCTTATTGATATCTACATAGCAGTGGCAGTCGCTTCCGTAAAAACTGCGCTATTATCATAACATGTCCTCGCTTTGTTCTAGTCAAATTGTAACTTAAGTTTTTACTTACGAACTCACTGCACTAGCCCTAGTTCTATTGGGTACAAGGCCAATAAAAGTGTTTGTGGCTATGGTACATTGGCACAGTAAATCTGTCGCGAATCCTATTAAGATAGCATCAGCAATTCTCTCGCGGTCATAAGTAATCCGGCGGGTTTTTGCGTGTTTCCGGCTCGGTCGATAGATGGCGGTAATGTCTTATAAATAGAATTAAAATACGTAAAAACAAGGATATATCTTGTGTTTGTAAACAATGTGAGAATCATCCAACCAACCTGATATTATTTATCAGAGATACACGGTAACCAAGAAAATGTGTACTAGGTATTTATTTCGTGTTTACATGATGACTCTTATTGACAGACTAACATATTAAAACGTAAACAAACAAATCATAGAATCGGTTGCTGTATAGGGTTCTGTATTGTGGCTATAAAATAGGCGCAACTAGAATCTACCAAACTTCACATTATCATAATATTTCAATACAAAATTCCCTCATATGTTTTTTGAAGAAAAGGTTGCCGACCCCTGCACCTCTAGTATTAAGTTTTATTTCATACCTACATATTCAGGAAATATGCACAATGCTCTTACATTAATTATTAAAGAACATTATGCGGACAAAGTTATCTCCCCATTGCACTATGCTTAAATATATAATGCCACAAATTGCATCGTCCTTCCTTTCATACGCGTACCTTCCTAACCGCGATGCCAATTCTTTTTTTAAGAATTGGTTAAACGTATCTTATTTTGATGTGACTGACGGCTTACGCTGATTGAGTATTCCTTATAGAGAAAGCCTATTACTCTATAAGAGAATTTTTGACTGATTTGTAAATCAAAATGAATTGAGATTATTACGACTACTTTTTTTTTATTAGCCTACTGTGACATTAATAAATTATTAGATTGAATTGATTGCATGAGATAACCCTGTTTGACTGTTATTGTTTTGATATTTTGACTGTGATATTTTAATTGAGTATTGTATATTATTAATATATTTGTATGCCAATAGGCACGACATAGTGATACTGAAAACAATTATTGAACATCTTGTAACTTACCTATGTTGAACAAATAAAAATCTTTGAATCTTTGAGCCCAATGAAATGAGCTGGCCCCAGTATATTAGCTGTTTCGAAAGACTGATAAGTAACGATGACCAAGCTGATCTTCCGGCGAGACCATTTGTTGATAACGATCGCCGTTGTAAGACATTGCCTGAACGCAGTCACTCATAAAGCCTCCATAAAGCGTTTTGATAGCGTAGCGTCAGCGGAGCGCAATGATAGCGGTGCGCCGGCGGAACGCTGGCGTTCCGCTAGCAATCCGCGCGCATTCCGCTCGCAATCAAGCCCCAGCGTTCGTCCGGCGCACCGCTATCGTTACGCTCCGCTAACGCTCCGCTACCGCTCCGCCTACGCTATCAAAACGCGCATGTGTGGCCGAGCTTTAAAAGTGAACCATCATTTAGTTTGTAGGTAATTACGAAATATAAAGTGAGCTGAACTCTTTAACAAGTTTAAACAAGATCGCCTAAAAACTTCATTTCGTCAATGCTGCCTACATTAAGTTTATCCATACTATTAACATGTATAACTTTCTCTTTCTCTTACATTGAAACGATCAAGACATCACCAAATTTTAGAATCACAATCGGCTCCTAAGCCCCAGCTTAGAAGCACATCTCAAATCGATTGTTGCCGCCGCGAAATTCAACGCCCCACGCTAATGATTATTGCCTTATGAATATCTAAACCTGTTGTCAGTTCGCCCTTTTGGCGGTGCATGGAAATTATGCTTCCTGAAAGCGGAGAGTGGCGGCATTTTCTTATGGAAGCGAAATTCGATATATGTACATAAAATATTAGATCTGATACGACGTGCATCGGATAAGTTTTAGTTTGAATAAACCTACAGTGACAGGTCGGTATTAAATCTCTGTGACGTCATACTGGTATTTTAGAAGCATTCTTCGCGAGCTGATACGAGCGTGAGGTTGTTAGCGGGTTGATAACATATAATTGTCAATTTTAACATATATCATTAAAATTCAAAATGTATTTAGCAAACTTCGATTTCTTCGGTTAGAAGACATGACTTAGACTGGACATTTTGTAAAGAATCTCGCTTAAATTCTAGAGCATCACGGTGCTATTGTAAGTTTACAGATGCGACGTAAAATTCCTTGTAAAAACCAGGATTCCGGAAGGATTCCTTGGAAAACATTATAATTATTCAAAAAAGTACGAGTATGACTGATGTGGATGTTATTTTTTTTTATATACCACGTCGGTGGCAAACAGGTATACGGCCCGCCTGATGGAAAGCGGTCACCGTAACCTATGGACGCCTGCAACTCAAGGGGTGTCACATGCGCGTTGCCGACCCATTAGAAACTTGAAGTACATATAATATTAGTATCATTAAGAGCCATTTTCCTAGCTTATAACTACACTATAAAATGCTACACTATAAAATGGAAGCTAGCAATCCCACCGCCGAAGTAGGCTTTAAGTCGGGTTCTGAAGTGGAAACGCAATTTAAGGCTTCAGGTGAAACCCTAGAGCGGCTAAGATCAAAGCCTATCTGTGTCTAAGTCTGAAATACCTCTATTAGTTTTGGATAAACCCAGTTAACAAAACAAAGTTTAGTTCTAGTGACATTTAAATTGGTTTGAGTTATCACTGTCTTGTAAATGTAATATTTCACCAACAAGGTACCTACCTACTAATTTATTTTTGACAAGAAATAAAGAATACCAGAAATTAAATAAATTAAATAAAAAAAGTTTTTTAAGTTAGAGCCCAAAGCTCCCAAAGCGTACCAAAAGCTAGAAAATAATTTTAATACTAATTAAAGTCCCATGTTCATTCTGAATAGTAATATGTATAAGAAAAAGGAGTTGTAATGTACTCTTCTCGAGTCGTACACCACTTTTTGACACTATGTCAGTGGATTAAGTACTAATAATGGGAAGCTTATCACACACTAAAATGTAGTTTTAAAACGATATTGCTTATTGCACCAATAAATTGCCCTGATATTTATAATAAGATGAATATTGTACATTCTTGACAATTTAAAAGTGCTTATTACAGCCTATTTGAATAAAGAATATTTTGACTTTGACTTTGAAGTAAAAGCGTGGGGCGCGGCGTAAGCAATTATACCTAATCGTTTAAAGTTATAAAGGTATAATTTTTGTCCTCTGTACCTCGGAAAGCTTCACATTGCATTAAAATTATTATACTCTGTCAACCCAGTCTGTCAGTAAATAAGAACAAAGAAAACTATATGCATCCTTTTCTTTAGGGTGCTAGAAAAAAGGTTACCTATAGTTTTCTTAGTTCTTATTTACTGACAAACTTGTTTGACAGAATATATATGTTTACTCTTTCGCAATATTTTGGAATACTAGCGCCCCAGGCTTTTATTTTAGTCTGCGATAAGTGAAATCCGACTGTTATTTGTACGGTAACTGTGCAGTCGGCGTGTTGTAAATATTTTACTACATTTATACATCTTTTAAAAATACTATCTCTATGATAGCCCAGTGGTTGTCGAATCTGTTCAGACTTTTGAGTAAGTAAATCTACTTTAATATAATTTTGAAACATACCAAATATAAATCTTATGAAACTAATACTACTGGGAACGTGTTGCAAGCTATGAAATTATAAATTTAATTTAGTACTTAGAAGAATTTATTAATAGAATATTAGATACGCATTAATATGTTCATTAGTGCGTATGTAATAGGCTTAGGACCGTTATGATTATTACTGTAAACTCAGAATAATAATTATAGTATTATTCAACTAAAATCAAAGAATATTATTTTGGCTGAATATATAGTAAATCATACATTTAATAGTTGAAGAAAACGTTTAATATATTAAAATAATATTATGTTAAATCATTTGCCTCTCTCGTAAATTTGTATAGCCATTCCTATTTAGTGTAAACGTTGTGTATTTCCTTATTATACCTTCAAAAATGTACTAGCCATAATACATAATGAAATCACATTGGTATGAGGAGCCTTTATAAAAAAAAATCACAAAGCCACATTAAGAAATACCCATTGATCAAACTGTCAAAAATACTGATGGCACTGCTGACAGTGCTGACAAATTCAGTAAACGTAAATAATGCCTAGTGCACATATCCCAAGTCGCTTTAAACTGACGAATTGGTTTTCAATGTAATTTACCAACTATAACACACCAGAATAAGGCCCAATAAATCATTCCGCGACCGTAAACCGTATTTATTCCTCATGTTCCCTATATTCCTCAGTATCCCTATTCCTCAGTACCCGGGGACGCGAGGGGATTATTACCCTGTTATCGGAAGTGGATAAATTACTTTATTACTAACCCTTTCGCTTCAGCCTTTGGAAAATGGAAATTCGCTGCGAACGGTTTAAGGAGCTCGGATAATAAAATAGGTTTAAAAAGAGAGTAAAAATACGCGCGCTTTAAAAAAGCAGTTTGAAATATTGGAAATAGATGAAGTTTTGATGTTTTTGTTTGATCTCCGTTTTTCTTGGTTCCTTTTTTAAAACGTTGTACCTTCTTTTATTTATTATAAACCGGCCAGTGATTGACCTTAGTCGCACCAGACCAAAGTGACGAAAACGCCGAATTTGGAGCTCACTGGTTCAGTAATAGCCTATTCACTCTTGACTTGAATACACCCAACCTACACCTACGCCTATTCTATAAATAAATTACTAACCCTAGTGTATGCCTTTGTTAGTTTTATTTATTTACAGAAAGTTTCATTAAATATTGCAAGCACTCGTTCCGTTCTACATCACAATATGGAAATGGCATTTCTCGGAATGAAATCTACCTTATTTCAATATTTCCGTAGCGTTCTTGCAGAGTTATTTAATTTAAAAGTTAATTGTTTTTTAAACATGTAGATCGAAAAAACAAAGTGATAGGACATGTCTATTACTAAGCTTAATATAAATGTTCCATTTTAAAGGTTTTTGCCGAAGTCCTTTAAAATGTTAGTAGGTACCTTGTTCGTGCGTGCCATTAACAAAACTGCACGGGAAGCATGGTCGCGCGATAGACGATAAAATATCAGGCCGTCCCTATCGCACTTACAAACTTCCCGTGCTGCACTAAACATAACGTAGACCAAATAAATACTCATATGACGCGAATCATTAATATCTAACTCTTAAAAGCTTGTAAGTATTTAAAATATTACATACTAACAGAAGCACTAGAAAATGTCTCGTCGTTAAACTTTCGTGAGACATTCAAATGCACGGAGTCTAGCCGCCACGAGCACTCATGATTCGAAACATTTCGCCAATCGCGAAATATAATTGGATTTTAATTGTCCGAAATATGTAAATTTTTTTTTTTTTATATAAACGTGATAAGTACCTGATACACCCGTATATTTAAGTATTTAGATGTGTATTAATATAATATATGTAATTATCTTTCCCATTTAGAGTAGTGTATAGGTATTTTTACCGCATATTTCCACATTTATTTCAACATTCCGAACGTTGACCCTGTTCACGAACAAATTATATCCCTCCTATATTTCATCAACCAAGTGACGCTATCTTCAAAGTCGTAACCCATTTCAGGTGTGTCGGGCACATTTTAATCATTTCAAATAGTCCAACCTAGATATGAGTCGCGTAATGAGTCGGGTGTAATTAACGCGAACCCTTTTAGCAGTAACGCAGTGGGAGTGGCCGGTATAAGGCCCGTTTTAAGGCCCGGGTCAAACGGGGAAGTAGTTTTAAAGCCCGATTGCCTATTAGCTTTTTAAGGATTTAACTTGGATATATTTGAAGTATTTGAGTTAATTGATGCGCTACAATTATAATTATTAAACGCAGTATCTGTAACATGTTTTGGAGTGCCCATTTTTATAATCGGAATACATTTAATATATTCATAGAGTATTTTTCCGAACTGTAAGAGTATTTTATATATTTTGACCATAGTGTCCACAAAATTAGCCTTCAAGAATTGCAAATTACGAATTACTAAACATACTTATTTTATATTTATTTTTTCGGGTATAAATAGGTAAATCTGTGTAATTTTCAAATTTTTATTCAATATAAATATATCTGATTTTAACTCAAGTATAGTAGGTATATATTATAATTACATCGTTTAGTACATACCTATATCATAATAACAACATCAAATATAATGTGAACAAAGGCCAAAAGATGACAAGTGAGGCCAACTGGGTCAGCAGCAACCACCCTTAAACGTTAAAGGGCTATGATATAGGGCAGTTGGGCTCTTGCCCTTCATTAGCCCCTAAGCCGCAACAAACTACCCTGGCCCCGTAGCCGAATGGCATTTCTCCGACGCCAAACGAAAACGAAACGTAGTCCGGCTCTGTCGCGCCAATACGCAAGAGCGATAGGGATAGATATCTACTAGCGTTTCGTTTCGTGAGCGTTTGTGCCATTCGGCTACGCACCCTGGCCACGCCTGATAACGATATGAGAACCAAAATCAACCTTAAATACCTTATTTATTTTTATTTGGCCGATAAACATTAACTGCCCTCAGGGGATAATGCTTAGCGAAATAAAATGCTCGTTAAATAAAATATTTAGAGACCCGAATTTACTTTAAAAAGGTTTGTACTTGGCATTTTAAATGTCAAATAGTTTGACGTTTACGCTGGCCACATATAGCAACCAGACTGTCAGAATGTGTATAAAATTTGATTTAAAAACCATGACGTTTTACCGGAAAAAATATTACAAATATTACATTACATTTGCAACCTGTACAAACTACGACGAAATGTTACTTTAGATCCTAAGATCAAGATGTGATTGTTTACAAACCTTTCCCTCACCTTTCATGTACCGTACCCATAATCCTCAATCAAGTTTGAGTTACCAAAGCCACCATTTCCCCTTGTTTATGTTTCATGGGGTCTTCGCTGCGTTCTAAGTGTTATGTCGTCGGGTATCTTACGGGGCCTTGTCGCATAGCCATTATGCTAGGCCGGCCATAATTTTCCTCTAATTGGAGGCTGTTTGCGGCCAGTATCGCGGCCGTTAGATTTTATTAAGAAAAAAAGTTGCTGCGTTCTCTCGTTCGATTTTGTACTTTCAAATATGGAACAGCTTCGAATTGGGCAGCGAATTCTGTGTATTTCGAAATACGATTTTGTTTTTTTTTTCGATGCAACCATATTGGATAAGTGTTTTAAAAATATTTATAGCGTATATTATTTTTAAAGTTAATGGTAGTGAATAAAATAGGTGGAGGCAATTCCGGCGTGCATAAATAACGACTCTCAATGGCCGACGTCACAACTTGTCCGGACAATAAATTACTGGCAGATGAAACGCGCCGCCATTGCCGGCCTGTTATTAAAAAAATATAAATAAAACGTTTCTGGCACGTGTCGTCACTTAGTTTTGTGAATATCTGTCCCAGATTTGATGGTTAAAAAAACTATGACCGAAACCTAATTATTTCGTACTTAATTAATTTAAGTAACAGTTACTACTTGATTCATAAAAACAAAAGATTTTGCAAAACTGAAGTTCAAATTTAGCTTCCTTACAATTTAGCTAAACTACAATTTTCAAAAGAAACACCCAATAAACCATATCATCAAATTATTCAGTACTACGTACTGAAACTAAGTACTTCAATTATTGGAAGCTACCAAATACCAAAGGTGAAAATTAAAGTTCTCCAACTATCTGTTACCAACATTGTAATATATAATGTACAAGCGTTCGAGTGCCTTTTACCTCGAGATAATGTCAAGACAAGATAAACACGAGCAAGACGGTTTAAACTTCGGTTATTCGTAGCCCCGTTCATATGTGTGCGAGTAGCATTCCAGTCCAGTGATCGAATCCAGTACTGAACTGGTTTACAGCTGTAGGTCAAATAAACACGCAATGAAGTCGTGACTCACGTTACTTCTACGTGGATTCACCCTGAATATTTATTGCTCTAATAGTATTCCAGTGCTGGATACGATCACTGGAATGCCACTGGAATAGATGTGAACAGAGCATAAAGAATTGCCGAATTAACATAAACACGG
This sequence comes from Leguminivora glycinivorella, assembly GCF_023078275.1. NCBI lineage: Eukaryota > Metazoa > Arthropoda > Insecta > Lepidoptera > Tortricidae > Leguminivora > Leguminivora glycinivorella. Next base: position 24,051,057 of record NC_062976.1, read on the forward strand.
CTTGTTAACGCTCGTGTCACATTTTGTACGTTTATTTACTATGTTTGGTTACGTTTCCGACGTTGCAATGTTTTTATTTTAAGCCAACAAATTACAAATAATACTGGCCGCATGAATTCCGATTGTGTTTCAGGTTCTGTACGTATAAAGTACCTAAGTATACAAGTATTTTGTTCACTATCACGTCATACATATCCCGACAACCACTCAAACTACCGACTTAGCATGTCAGCTAATAAGACGCCTAATTTTGAAATTATAAATTCCTAATAAATATTGGGGACACCTTACACAGATCAACTTAGCCCCAAACTAAGCAAAGCTTGTATTATGAGTGCTAAGCGACAATATACATACTTAAAGAGATAAAATACATACTTATATACATAGAAAACATCCATGACTCAGGAACAAATATCTGTGCTCATCACACAAATAAATGCCCTTGCCGGGATTCGAACCCAGGACCGCGGCTTAGCAGGCAGGGTCACTACCGACTGAGCCAGACCGGTCGTCAATAGTAGTCTGTGGTCAAGAGTAAGCCCATTTATAATAATAATAAAAAAAATAGAGAAAAGTTCCAAATCTCTAATTACTTACTGTATCAAATTGGTCATCATTTTAAAAAAGGTATATAACGTCCAACGTTTCCGGTACGGCATTGTCCCCGTAGCCTCGGAGAGAACTAAGTCCCGAATTAACCGTATACATCAGAATACTTATAATTTATGAAAATTATGAATTAAAATCCTTCCCCGTATATTATACAAACGGAAAATTACATATTATTCGAACATTATTATGTTGGCTACATGCATTTCACGTTCCAATTTTCATTTACACCGAATGTAATTTTCTTCTGTTAATGCAGAAGTACCAACATAAAGCGCTATCGTAAATTTGCGTTTCATTTGTCGTTGTAGTGATATTAAATTAAACAATGTTGAACCTCTCAACTAATTTTCACAGAAAATTAAATCAGCTTCGGTTAAACATGGCGAATTATTTAAGAATTTGCTCGTCTCGACTTGAACGTAAATTAAATATTGAACTAGCTCTGATTAAAATAAATAGGCCGAAGTGAAGAAAAATATGCGAATAGTAAGAATTTTCATTGTAAATAGTGATTAGGATTTGCAAATAGCTGTAGATTGCTATCGTATCGTATCGTTGGTATTTTATATACCTACTTCCTTCAGACACAGTTGAATATTTGTGACATTATCTGGGTAAAGGGACCTTATTGTCGATGGCGCTTACGGCGTTATGAGCGATGTTCGTGTACAAATACGACGCCGCGGGACGTAAGCGCCATCGACAATAAGATCCCTTGACCCAGATAACGTCACATTTTATCGGAGGAGAAGGAGGGACTGCATAAAATCTAACTACGCGTGTTCTTTCTGAAACTCCTTATCATGGAGTTAAGTGATGTGGTGCTACATTGATCAAAACATGCCTATGTGACTTGTGCCCCTATTCTAAATAGCGAAACGATACCGATATACATAATCAGACTTCTTCAACCAAAAACCTCTCTCTTGATATTTTCAGAGATGTATCTTATCGCTGTGACTTTAATGTGACCGTTTATTAAGTAGGATAAAATGTATCAAATAACACATACACACATAGTAAACCCGGTAGGCAGATCACCAGAAACTGCTCAATTTTCAGTGCCACTCTTGTCATTTAAAGGAGATTGGCATTGAGAGAAAACTAAATTGTTGAATTTCACTGACACAAAAACTCTCAACTTACTATCTACTATTTTATTTAAAGTAAATACAGTAAAAATACAGATACAACACCGCTTACCACGAAGTAAGTTGATAACATACACTAAAAGAAAATGTATATATTAGGTAAGATAGTGTAACCACATAATAGTAAGTCATATACTACACATAACATGCGCTTAATGGGCGCTAATCCATCTCCGTCGAGAGCACTTCCTTCATGTGGTTCGCTAATCGACGAATATTTACTGTCTAGATCACTAGCTCCACATGCTGCTGAATTATGCTCAAAGAGCAGTAGTTTACTTTGATGTTTAGTAGAGGTGTTAGAAGCAGTGAGCATTCTGATAGACGTAAAGTCACGTAAGATAGGGAAAGTCAAAATTCAGAGGAGACAGCAATGGAACATTCTCTATTCTTATTTGATACTCAAAAATTGTAGGTACCTACTTAGGGTACACGTACTCTCAAGACAAGTACAGAAGATTACGGCCAAAAGAATGTTTTCCTAGATTGTTCGGGAGTGAGTTCTCTCATCTCCTTTGTTGACGTGGCACTTCTAAAGGCCCAACAAATTGACGTTCGAATTTCAAAACCTAGAACGTTATCCTGCCAGTTACAAATGCTACAATCAACTGTTTAAAAAGTAATCAAAACATTCCAAGTTCAAACGGTGTGATCGCGTTCCGTTTGAGGATAAAGGCGCGCCGCCCATTCAAGATCACTCCACATAATTAACGTCCACATCGAGTTATTTACACGCCCGCATGCGTCGGCGGAAACGGAACGCAAACGTCTGCTGTTCAGAAGCTGTTTACTCACTAAATTGATAGGAATAATACAGACGAATGTGTCTACTACATATAGATATACTGAAATATGTATTCCCCCATTACATTTTTAATTAATCAAAACCGTTACGCGGTTTTTTCGAAAAATCTCGCATAATTTTATACCGCGCTCATTCCATTTAAACCAAACATGTTATGAAATAATGTATTCCCGTCGAGTAGACCCGGCAGTGACGTGCAAAATAATTATGGCTTAAAAGCAAACACGTGCCATGCTTTATTTTCTTTCGTAAGGTTTTAATCACTGACATTTCCGTGACTGCATCACTTACCGTACGATGCACGAAAACGAACCTAGTCGAGCTCATATTCATTATATTTTAATGCCGCTGTCATTATTCGCCTCGTAAAATTTTATTTTCATTCACCACGTAACAATGTTATATTATTCACTATTCAAATATCTTTCAACTTTTGTGGACCGTGTAAAATCAATGCGTACATGTTTAATGAACATGAAAATGAATGAACGATTGTTGTAGCAAGCGTTCGATCGTTGAAATTTAAATGATTTTATTAAAGTCATTTAAATAATGCGCTTCATTTTTCGGCTTGCCGTTTACGCGCCTAAGTGTTCCCCGAAAAAAGTGAAGTCCGTTGACGTTTCGCGACCCCATCGATCAGCGGAGACCGCGGCAATGGCGGATACATCCTCTAACTACTGCTTAATGTACTTATTCCGCGTGATCGATCACCGTCCACGACATCCGAATCCATTAAGCCCTGTCTAATTGATCGTCGGACGAATTGAAAATGGCAAAAAGTGGCCCTCGTGGGCGGAGACGGTGATATTCGCCACGTAAATACACGTCAACGCAGCGAATGAATGATATCAAGTAGTGATGGGAACGGATCGACTCGATTACGGAGTTGTCAGTCTGGCGCGGGAGAAAATTGAATAAGGAACGAGCGTTCGTAATTTGAAATTGGCAGGCGTTCCGCGAGTAACAAACCATAGACAAACAATGTGAGCGGCGTGGTTTTTCCGCACGCGCGGCCGTGCTGGCAGTCGACAGACGCCGCCGCAAGTGCGGGTGACCTCAGCTTGCGGAAACCGCCGGGCGCATACCTGCGCGGTATTATACCGATCTAGCTCTAATCTGCAGCGCCATAGTGCGGCCAGCGACGGGAATTGCTCGCTTGCGGTATCATTAAGCTATTCATCATATTAAACGTGTAATTGGTAAGGCAATTATACAATATTTGTATAACGAAATAATTACTTAAATTGGAATTTAAATATAAAAATATGAATTGTATAAATAAAACTTAATTTTCTCTCGGGGGAGGTATTACTGTAAAATCTGAAAACTTTATTATGGTTAATATGCCCGCGGCGTGCGTTAATTAAAACAAAAATTCTTGTTAATAATTTAATTTCCATGAATAAATCCTGTACCCACTTTTTCTTTATTTGAACTCTTACAATCTTCATAAATACTCGAAAGTAAATAAGGATAAAAGTAAAATGTAAATTAATGTTCAACATTGTATGTACGAATAACCGCTTTGAAAACTCCCAAAAGTTTATACATAATGTTTTTAATTTATCTTTTCCTCGTGCCCATTCAAATAGAAGAAGAGCGTAGGATTCTTAATTGGATTATGTTTGAATAACTCCAGATACACAGCTTTTTTTCTTTAATATTCGCTTGACATGAATTTACGCACTTTGACTTTAAGATATTTTGTTAGAAACATTAGACAAAAACCTCGACTCGGATATTTAAAATACTGACCTATTTTATGAGTAGGTATCTTTATTTGTGTCACTTTCAATCAAAAGTACTTACGTATCATTAGACAAAACTTCTGTATAGATTTCATTACAGCGTGGCTAGCATATAATTGGGACGACCGCATCTCACCGCGACATACATCACACGTCTTTCGGATATTTTATGTCGCGGCGAGATAATTAGGCGCCATATCATGTGCTAGCCCTGCTGATGTTACCATGCTATTGACGTAACAGATAATTCATACATCGGCAATAAATGACAATTTAAGGTTTACTGCCCTGGCCTCGTAGCCGAATGGCATTTTTGCGACTCCAAACGCCGTAGAATGCGCCAATGCGCAAGAGCGATAGAGATAGAGCAGTTGTCTATGGAAGGCCTTACCAACTAGTTATGTATGTATAATCAGAGATCATACTTCTCTGGTTGTACTGAACCATCAGCCTTCTTGTAAGCGACACGAACGAGACGACAGAACGGTAGGTGCCAGCCGTCTTGCGGCCGGCACAATGGAGCGTGATTGCGGTGCTGCATATATCACGGGCTGCGGTGTGTGGCAGAAGGGTCAGCGGACTGAGTTCTGGAAAGATATTAAGAATTGGCATTGACGATTTCGACGTAAAGTCGCACACACAACGATATCTGGCGGACTAACACAGCATCTCGCGCGCAAATCCAGACATCTAACTCGTTAAGTAGGTAGGTATGCACTCGCGCGTGAGATTGCAAGTTGTGCTTCACGCCCGGCGTAAATTTATCATTTTTATGGTTTGAATTATGATCTTTGAGACAAAGTATTATTACTAATACTCGTATTACTATATCGTTAAACGAGGTCAAAATATGTCGCTCTCGCATAGGTCTCTTTAGTCATCAAAAGCGATGTCTCTCAGAGATTGCTCCATAAATAGTTTGAAAGAGACGCTAAAACCAGTAAAAACGAGATAGCGAAAAAATTAAGTGAAACATGCTGCTCTCTTTATTCATATTTTGAAATGGTTGTTTAATTTCAATTGCCCATGCCAAATGCCGAGTTAGTCAGCGAATTTGTAACAGCCAATTATATCATATTTCAATTTACCTTGTCAATGCTCTTTCATTAAAATAAACCACTAAGACGTCATTCACCTAATCAAGTTGTGGTATTACCGATTATCTAACCAGCAACTCATTTGCATAATATTAACGAGCTAGTAATCAATCATTATTACTGACAATCATAAAGGTTAATGTTAATGCGACAGGTCCTATTACAACCAATGGCCTTGCTTGTTTTTACACAGTGCTAATTTTATAACGACATTTGGTAATTGGGTATTCAAAGTAAGTATTATAGGTTATTTATTTTGTTATCCGTACCTTGCGAAGTCCTAGATAACGCACGACTATTTGTGCCAGTGACTGATCGCGCGTCGTAACAATTTGTAATAGATAAGATATTTCAGTTATTGCAAACTATACACTCGACGTCGCGACTTTAATTTGCATATCGTTTTTTAAGGAGTAATTTTTATATATATATAATATTTTTAAATAAGTTATCAAAGGATAGTTCTTCAATAAGATAAGTTAGATTTAATTTATATTGCAGTGCCCTACAGGGTTTCATAGCTGAACAAACGAAATGTAACACCTATGGAAGCAATAAAGATACTGATTACTGAATATAGGCGGTAGACCCACTAACCTCCTTGAGCTTTTCTCTCGCACTGCAACCGCGCGAGGACGTCATAGGACGATAACGCGCAACCATTTGTATACTGGTGACTGATCACGTGTCATAACGCGACGCGACCGCCTGTCATTTGTGACAGGTAATGCAATATATTTTAAAGTAATAAGTATGGTATTTCTAAAATACCATATTATAAATATTCTATAGTATTATAGGGCATTCTCGAGGTTTTTCCTAGCGCCGCGCTTGTCCTTTTAGAGCATGGAAAAGTAAACAGCGCCCTTACAGCATTACTTACAAGAACCAACAATTTTGGTACATTTTCTGTACGTTTTCGTTATCGAGTAGGTAACGTATTCTAAAACGTCAAAAAATGGTAAGGGCTGGGGTCCTAGATAACGTTCGACCGTTTGTAATTTTGTACCGGTGACTGATCGCGCGTCATAATACCGCGACGCGACCGCCTGTCATTTGTGACAGATAAGTTATTTAAGTTCGGCGAGAGAAAAATTTCGGGATCGCAATCTTAACCTAAAAAACGGCCGCGGGCGTATTGGCGATGGATTTGAATATTTAACAGCCGTGTTTGCCCTTTTGAGATTTTTCTTATTTGGATATTCTTTTGTAATATTTTCCATTACTTACACCAATTATTTTATATCTACTGTTTTTTATCAGTTTGTAAAAAGTTTTCTTATGTCCCGATGTTTTTCTTTAGGTACATGTTCTTTAAATAATTCAAGTGAAGAACTGTAAGTTTTTTTATTGTTCCATTTTAGTAATTATACTGAAACGGCTGCAAACTGGCACGAAAAACGCCGGTAGGAAAATGACTGGAAAAACTATTTGTTCCCTCTATATTTTTAAATTGTTTGTCGTAAAGTCCAAAGCCCTCAAACATCGCTGTTTTATTTTATTATCTCAAGAAAAATCATAAATATGATCAAACCGTACAACATTTTTCTCAAAGCTCACCATTATCTAAGATACCCGTCAAACGCGCCGCTCTATCGCCGGATTAAGCTTTCATGTCGCTATCGATACTGTTATAATTAAATCGATAAAATCGACATGTAACGCACTTCCCTATCGCGCGCTAGCTTATCGACGCCGGGTGGCCGACCACCCAAGACACCTTTACTGAAATATCATTTGAGGTTAAGGGTTCCGTGTACCATCACTATCAGTTTATAATAATCTAGGTAGGTACTGTTTAACAATCTGGATGAATTAATAAAATAGTTTTAATTTTCGCAGTGTACTCTAAATTTAGCTATCAACCTAACAATACAAATCAAATTAGATTAGAAAAACAAAACATTAAAAAATCAATCAAATAAATCCTAACATACAATGAATATATGTACTTTGAAACTATAGAAACTGGCTTCTAAAGTAGCAAAAAATATATTTTGTTAAAATCTGAACCTTTTCAAGTGTTTTAAAATATACCTACTATATTTCAAATGTACTGGAATAAGACCAAAAGGCCGTTTTCACATTTCCATAAGGACCCTAAAACCGTAACCTCAAATAAACTGCCCATTACCATATAAATCTTTATATTATCTAGAACAATAGCTGGACATGACTCGGTACTTCACAACCATTTTATCTCCATTCAACTTTTTCCGTTCCCATTTCTATGCGTATTCCAAAATTGAATTCAAACAATTGACGAAACGAAAAGGGTCTACCGCGAAGTATGTTCGACGTGTTCCCTCCCTGTCAGACTTATGTACGTATCAACTAGTGCGAAAGAGATGCAACACGATGAAAGCTATTCGCGGTAGGCCCTGTAAAGTACCATCGGGCCAACTCTGATTGTTTATAATTGTTTGCGATGTCAAATTTTATTTTTAGCAGGAAAATGTGAATATTGCGCTGTACAATTGAACTTTCGGAGGCATCAATTTGATTTAAAAGAATAAATATTTTGATATTGAGTAAATATTACCATATTGCGCGTATTTTTGTAATTTTGTGTTATTTTCATTGCATACAATTTTGGCTCTTTGTTAAACTTGTTACGTTCACTCTCGTGTATTTTATGTACCTACTTAAAATGTAGATAAATAAGCGTTATATTTTGCAGTTACAGATATATCAATTTACCCAGAGTTAGGTAGGTAGCTATATCACAAATGTCTAGAAAAAGCTGCCTAGATCTTAGATATTTTAAAAACTAGCTATCACGACATTATGATATCTTTAAAACCGTCAAAAACGCGACAATATTAGTAGGTATAATCACTAGTCTTAATGATTCCAAATTCATAGCTATCGAGGCGTTTAACCCTTTACATTTCACATCATGACAATATTACCAAATGAAAGCTAACCCTTCGGATTTTCAACACACAACATTAATTTGAATAACTAAACACAACCGCTTATGTAAGCGGCGGTAAATTGCCCGCCTTTGTTTTTCACGGCTAAGATATTACTGCCAATTTATTATCACAACAAATAGAATTATATATAGTCAACATGTTTGTTTACGAAGCTTTATAAGGGCTGACACACACTAACGTAAACCATCATTTATAAAACTAAACTGACACATTTGCTAATACATAATTCAGTTTTTTAACCCCCGACGCAAAAACGACGGGGTGTTATAAGTTTGACGTGTCTGTCTGTTTGTCTGTCTGTCTGTGGCATCGTGGCTTCCGAACGGATGAACCGATTTCGATCTAGTTTTTTTTTTTTTTTGAAAGCTGAGTTAGTCGGGAGTGTTCTTAACCATGTTTCATCAAAATCGGCCCACTGAGTCGCGGTCGGGGGTTTATTCAAAATTTTTAATGTTAATTTCGTGGTAAGGTTATTAGAAATTGAAATATGTCGAAAATAAAGTATGCAGACTTTTAGCGAATGTAGTAGTATTAGTTTAAAAGAAGCCATATGAAATGTAGTTTTTATATGGAGTAGCTGTCACGTAATCGCGCTGACATGTTTGTGGAAAGTTTTTCCTTCAATAACTGTCTAACTAAACATAATTTAAATTAAACGAAACGAAAGACAACTGAAGGAACTATTATGGGGACTACAATGATTCGGCGCGAAAATTAATGTAATCAACTCGACGAGAAAATGAATACAAGCTCTTCGCGTCGGCGCCATTTTCTGTAGGCTGACTATTATAGACACCGCCGCTGCTCAAAAGCGGGCAGTATGAAATAGCCTTTACTAGGCTGACTGGAATATCATATTTGTGAACGTTTTTTAATCGGCCCTCGATACTCATATTACTTGAATACCTGGCGAGCAAATATTGTTTACCTAATAACATTGCAAGTTATTTTTACCAAAATATGAATATTATACTTTTGATGACCTTGCATTCCACGAATTTCTTCTGTTGTGCGCATAATTCCGGAAAGCCACTTTTTAATTAATTGCAACTCGATCGATTTGTTTCTACTTATGAGTTCGTATGTTCACAGTAATAATATTACTTATTCCTCCACTGTTGTTACTAATTATGTACTTTTCTTGTTACAGGTACGTAATTGCACTTTAAATGGAACCACAAAGGTATCGTCACTATCATCTGAATTTAAAATCAGGCATCGAGGAAGCGCATTTTATTTTCTCTGTTTACGAAACCTCGGACAAAGTGGTATCGGCGCGTGGAGTATTCGACGCCAAAGGTACTACCGCGAATACCTTTCGGAAATCTTTCTCTATCCCTCTAATTACGGCTTAGTACGAGCAAATGAGAAAGAATTCCGTAATTTGTGAACTCCGGTGTTCGCTGTAGGCCCACAGCGATGAGAATCGGCAGCGATGGCGGAGAATCTCCCGCATTTCCTTACGAGCCGTCTTAATTGAGGCTAATTGCGAGAAAAGCCCTCCCATTAGAGTGCTCGCAAAGAGTAAACGAATTAGCAGACACGTACAACAAAGAGGGGTAAATTCGCTTTAAAACACCCGGTTCAGGTGTGAAAAAGCCAGTCTTAAATAGAATAGATTAAAGTGTTTTAGGAGCGCGCTTGGAGAGTTCGCGCTAATCTCGACCTGGCAGTATATCTCCGTTGCCGACAAGAGTTCATGATCCAACCAGAGAAATGTGAGCTCGAGATGTTTAAGAATTGTACATAATACGAGACCGCGTGTACATTGGTTTGGTACCATTCCATTCAGTGCGCAATCGGGGAGCGATCGCAACGTCACCCCTGTTTCGTACTCCACGCAAATTAATATTCCGTAACTTTTTAAAACGCGAGTTTCCAGATTTCAATTTCGGGATTCAGCATTCCGAATTTGAATTCCGAACTGTCTGCGTTCCGTTAGTGCTTCGGGTACTTCAAAGCTTGATAAAATGCCAGTTAATTTACCAACTCATTAGTGGTGGCAACAGGAAAAGCGGCACTTCTAAAATTAGAGATAGTTTTACGCTTTCTAGTTTTGTGTCATATAGACTTTACTCCCTTGTGTGAAAAGTTGTATTTGCTTGGCTACGTGGTCGTTTATACTGGAGTGATAGTTGCGTTTGGTTTCCGCTACCGCAGGTTCAATACCGTCATTAGTACAGGCAGGTGCTAGGGCAAGAACCATTAAGTCGGGCCCATTAATTCACGCATACTACTAGATACTTACACGATTCCTATAGTGTTACCGACACTGCTGATAAACACTAGGTACTTGGTGTTGTTAGAGTAGTCTTACTAGTAGAAAGTACAGCAAAAATCCACAATCTCATGTTGTTCCTTATACATAGTAGACATACTTATAAACTCATCAGTCTTGCTTATAAACTAAAATAGATGTCATAATTGAAGAAAAAATGATCAAGTCCTCCATTGGTAGAGGCAGGATGCAGGATGCTATTGCTAACCGGTATCTTCAGCTCTCAAAGACTCCTTTGCAGCCTGTGGCTCATTTCTCAAGACTGGAAGCTACAAGTTACAAGCGGAAGTCTCTTTCCAACTTGTCATATTAGACATTGACTAGAACTTGTAAATTGTAACTTGTAGCTTCGAGAAATGGGCCCCTGATCACAGCGGTTTCCGTGTCAATTTCTTTATCTTCCTTGGAAAGACTCGGCTACTTAAAATAAATGCAAAATATTGTTTGTTTTCAAAATGGGACCATTCTTCCACATCACCATACGAAAAGTTCAAAACCTCACTTTGTGTATCCGTAGGTGCTACGAACCATACACTGCACCCACATTTGCACCAGCCGAACGCCCCCGATTATCAACCCGAATATACTCCGCTGTTCTGAAATCCAAATGAAATTTCGCAAATTAACTGATTAATAAAGCTTCGTTAATGATTTTCTCGTGATTATGTCTCCCTGGGGTGAATGCAAACACGATTTTCGAATCTAACCCCGTTTGTGAGTGCTTTCCATATCATATGATGGAATGTTCGTTGTTATGACCGGCGTAAAAATTATAAGGTCACAGTTATTTGGATATTGCTTTATGAGAACATATTTTGCGACCGTAAATGTCTTTTGATGCATCTTCTTATTGGCATATTAAAAGAAATTCATTTGGATAAAGTTAATCTCCATTCTAGCTTTATGCTCCATGCTATCTTTTCGGTCCTAAAACGGGTAATGCGCTTACTACATCTTTATCTTACTCCTTCCCAAAGCCATGATTAAGGATAGTGAATCTATTTTCATTGCTCGTAGATTTCATTGTTTTCATTGTTTGACGACCGGTCTGGCCTAGCGCGTAAGTGACTCTGCCTGCTACGCCGCGGTTCCGGGTTCAAATCCCGGTAAGGGCATTTATTTGTGTGATGAACGCAGATATTTGTTCCTGAGTCGTGTATGTTTTCTATGTATATTATATATATCGTTGTCTGAGTACCTGGAACACAAGCCTCCTTGAGCTTACCGTGAGACTCGGTCAATTTGTGTAAGAATGTTCTATAATATTTATTTATTTATTTATTGTACGTATAAAAAGGAACTCTTTATTTGAGTTGCAGGCGTCCATAGGTTACGGTGGCTGCTTTTCATCAGGCCGACCGTATGCCTGTTTGCCACCGACGTAGTGCCACGAGTTCACTTCAATTCTAGTTTTCTAGTGTTTTTATTATGCTTGAAAATAAAAAAAATACTCACAAACCGGACGTACCTATTACACACCCCTGTACACGTGTCGAAGATATCATATTGTGTCTCACGTACCCTTGATCGGATTCCGTCCATCTAACTTGATCTGAGCCTTTACCTGTAGCCAAGAGTACAGTCGTACTCTCCGTAACGTATCAGATATCTCTCAATCCCTCTTCCGTATTGGCGCGACGGAGCCTGCCTTCGATCGGCGTCTAGCGTCAACGATTGATATTTTATGGCTAGGAAGCCTGTTGTTTATCCGCATAACGATTGCTTCAGAAACACGTGACACTTCAGAGACACTTCAGAGCCACAAGAACTGTCTTCGGGAGTAATTTTTGTCTTTCTGATAAGAGTGATAAGTCAAGCGTTGAATTCCTGTCGATATAGTATAGGTACAGTGAAAGTTAATGCCTCCTATTTATAGTGGAGTAAAAGTAAGGTACCCTGGACATAATTCAATAACTCGTCCTTTTTGATATTTTATTGGGTATTATTATTAAGCATCAAATAGTAATTATGTACATAGATTAAAAAAAAGACGATCGTATTCATATCTTATAAAAATCATGAGATAAAGTACATTATCCCACTTTTCGCTAACAGCAAAATAGTTAACCGAAAACTTTGTTAGATTAACTTTGTGGTGCACTCAGATGCGATCAGTTATTAGCGATATTACACAGAAAATAAATCTGATTGTGTACTTTTTTTTACCGTTTTCATTTAATGTGAATATCTAGGTAGGTAAAAATGGTGACCATGATATATAGATCAATTTGCATTGTATTGAGTATAAATATATAGACATTTAGCACCGATCTTAAACATATATTTTTAACGCTTAAATAAACATGAATTTCTCAGTAGGTATAAATTGTAACTGAGATTTTTTTGCTTAAGACCAGGTTTTTGTGTACTATAATCATGATTTTATCAAAATTAATACTGTGAAGGTCGCGCTTAAGAAACTGTAAATGTCAGTAATTTAAAAGGGTGCAAAGTTGTCGTAGAGCGGCTGTCGCGGGGCGGGGGAGCGCGCGGGGCGCGGGCCTGGGAGAGCGCGCCGCGCACCGGCCGCGTCACCGCGGCGGATCGGTTAATAGGTTAGGGACGTAAGGTACCGGCCACACCAGAGCGTCGCGTGTCTCGGGGCGCGCAACGGACGTCCGCGCCACGCCACCTGAGTGTAATTCAAAAATCGTCTCCTCAGTACATTTTGTATAGGAAGGACGTAAGACGCGCCCCAGGCGGCGTGGCGGCGGCGTGGCGCGCGCCGCGCCGCCTGGGGGCGCGTCTTACGTCTAAAATAAACACAACGGACGTGGCGTGGCGCGGGCGTGGCGAGGACGAGGCGCGGACGGGGCGCGGACGCAATCTAAATTACACACAAGAGGTGAAAACACGGCTCGATGCGTCATTATACAGGCTGATTTCGTTGCGGAAACGTCTTCCTCGTCCGATGATGAAGATGCGTTTGCCTTGCTGCAAATTCTCAATATGCAGAGGCACAGGAGATATTGGGTTCACCCTATGCGAAAATTATCCGAACATTACAGATATTTCGAAACCATGGAAAAGTTGCATGAATATCCGGATCTTTTTCGTACAGTTTATAAAATGTCAAATAAAAATGCAAATAATAAACCTTTGAATTCAGATTTCTTATCCCTCATGCCTGTTTGCCCCACCCAACCATACCCAGGCTGGCCCCGACTCCAAAAATAATTGATTTGTTTATAATTTGGATGTTTAGATTATTGCAATACGATAAGAAATCTGAATTCAAAGGTTTATTATTTTTTGCGTTTTAGTTTCTCCGTGTTTTGTAACGCGCTTATTTTTGAAGGCGGTTTTATATTAAAGAAAAATTTATTTATTTATTGATTTTAGTGGTTCCTATTGATATTATATACGTACAGTAGTGAAAGAATTATCCTTTAACTCCTAACCATTGAGGAGTTGACCTTCCATCATCAGCTCAGCGACATTAAAATTTTTACCATCAATCGTAAATATTGGTGTACCTATTAAAAATACACTAAAAACATTACATGTGCCTATAACATTTGAAGAGTTCCCTCGATTTCTCCAAGATCCCATCATCAGACCCCGACTTGGTGCCAATAGGACCATCTCGGGGTTATACCCGTTCGATTAAAAAAAATAATTTGAAAATCGGTCCATGATTCTCGGAGATATCGAGTAACATACATACAAAAAAAACCGGCCAAGAGCGTGTCGGTCCACGCTCAGTGTAGGGTTCCGTAGTTTTCCGTATTTTTCTCAAAACAATTTTCCTAGAAAGTCTTTATAAAGTTCTACTTTTTTGATCTTTTTTCATATTTTTTTAAACATAAGGTTCAAAATATAGAGGGGGGGGGGGGGGGGGGGGACGCACTTTTTTTCCTTTAGGAGCGATTATTTCCGAAAATATTAATATGATCAAAAACCGGCCAAGAGCGTGTCGGGCCACGCTCAGTGTAGGGTTCCGTAGTTTTCAGTATTTTTCTCAAAAACTACTGAACCTATCAAGTTCAAAACAATTTTCCTAGAAAGTGTTTATAAAGTTCGACTTTTGTGATTTTTTTCATATTTTTTAAACATATGCTTTAGGGTGTTTCATTTTTCCAAAATTTTGATTTATCTTTGACTTCGCTTTTCTTCTTGTTTCTACACCTATACAGAGCCCATATACCAAAAATCAGGGAAATCGGACAATATTTAGAGGTCGCACACTGTGGCAACTTTTGTCTGAAGAAGTTAGTATGGGCGCAGGAAAGGCTAGAAACAAAATTTATGTCACTTTTTGTAGTAGGTGGTTTAAAAGTGATTTTAATGAAAAGTTTTTATATTGAAGCAAGTTCTTTTAAAAAAAATACTAGTTGACGTGGCATTTAGTTTCTAGGCAAGGTTTCTTATGGTATTTTTTTGGACGCTCGACTTCCTTCTAAGGAACAAGTTTTTTTTAGTTTTTTGTCCTGTTTTTGGCATGAAGCAGTGGTCTCTCGGCCCTCTCGGGGCACTGATAACAGGATAGGTGGATGATATCAAGCGGTACATTGGCTATCACCAGGTCCGCCATGGACCGGCTCGGCAAAATATGGAGAATCTTCATCACAAATGCCACTAAAATGGGACTTGTCAGGGCATTAGTATCTCCCAACTTTCCCATATTTCTTTACGGTGCTGAGACGTGGACTTCAAGGGAAAAGAAGATAGATTTCCTAGAAATGTGGTGCTGCAGAAGAAAGCTAAGAGTATCCTGCAGAAGGTTCAGATGCGATGGACCAGCCAAGTCAAGGCTGCACTTAGTGGCCCACTCTACGAATGCGTAAGGAATGTCGATGCATTGTTAAGCTTGCTACCACCCCTGATGTGACGGCCACGACCACTCTGCCAAGAGTGTGACGACAAAGAAGAAAACAAGATCGTTCTTTGACTTAAGTATATTGACCGGGATATAGACCCTACTTACATTTTTGATTTTTATCTTAGAACTATTTAATGTTCAGGATGTTAGCGATTATTGTAGCCCTAACACCAGACTTGGTCGATAGTTTAACAATAGTCTATCATACCGCAAAGAAGAGTAAGTATACCTATATATTTAATAAAAAAAATTAACGCTCCAGTCAAAGATGAAGAGCAAAACGGTTCTCGCTGAAAGTCGTCGAACATCACAGAAAATGCGTTACTACTTGCGAACAAAAGATAAGGTTGCGGCTTACACATGTAAGCTAAATGATGATGATGACTTATTTTATGAAGAATGGATGTTACAACTGTTGTATTTTAAGTTTAGTTTTACTTTCAAATAAGTTACAACTACTCTATTGTTTTATTTGAAAATAAAATTGAGTAACATTACTTTTTAGCGACTTTTTTTCAAACTGTTCATGTGTGCGACCTCTAAACAACGTCCAAATCACTTGAAAATTGGTATATAGGCGTTTAAGATAAGCTAGAACCGAAAGCCGAGCGAAATCAGAAAAAATATCACAATTTTTTTTTCCCATACAAATATGAAACACCCTAATATGCTTCAAAAGTTAGAGGGGGGGGGGGACGCACTTTTTTTTTCTTTAGGAGCGATTATTTCCGAAAATATTAATATTATCAAAAAACGATCTTAGTAAACCCTTATTCATTTTTAAATACCTATCCAACAATATATCACATGTTGGGGTTAGAATGAAAAAAAATATCAGCCCCCACTTTACATGTAGGGGGGGTACCCTAATAAAACATTTTTTTCCATTTTTATTTTTGCACTTTATTGGCGTGATTGATATACATATTGGTACCAAATTTCAGCTTTCTAGTGCTAACGGTTACTGAGATTATCCGCGGACGGACGGACGGACGGACAGACAGACATGGCGAAACTATAAGGGTTCCTAGTTGACTACGGAACCCTAAAAACGATCTGAGTAAAAGTAAACCCTTATTCATTTTTAAATACCTATCCAACAATATATCATACGTTGGGGTTGGAATGAAAAAAAAAATCAGCCCCCACTTTACATGTAGGGGGTACCCTAATAAAACATTTTTTCCATTTTTTATTTTTGCACTTTGTTGGCGTGATTGATACATTGGTACCAAATTTCAGCTTTCTAGTGCTTACGGTTACTGAGATTATCCGCGGACGGACGGACAGACAGACAGACAGGGGAAACTATAAGGATTCCTAGTTGACTACGGAACCCTAAAAAACATTCAGTCGAATTGAGAACCTCCTACTTTTTTTGAAGTCGGTTAAAAAAACAACCTTTATTGCCGGCCGGCAAACGGCTAACCGATTGAAACAGAAACATAAATGAAAAGAGAGGGCGAACGGCGACACCTGCGTGTCGGCGATTTCAAAGGTAAGCGCACGTGCACCCGATCTCGCTACCTACGCCCAGGTGCGGGCGCGGCTTTCGACCTTCGCGCCGTGCAATAGAATTTAATGTCGGCTGCTCGTGTGCGGTCTGTTTGTTTTATAGAGTGGCGGCATTTTCAACATCAAAGGGTGAGCCTATTTTGTGCAAAATTCTGTTATATCAATAACTTCTCACGTCACTAGATTATCGACTTTGAATGTCGAGTATATTTATAGTATCATCACTTTATTTCAGTGTACGAATTTCGTATGTGTTAAAAATCATTGTTCTAGCTTCATAAACCAGGGAGGAAATAATGGAGAGCGTTTATATGTCTTGTTTTGCCTTAATTCAATATCATCACATATTTTTGTTGCTGATAAAATAATACATCCTATATATCAAGGCCTTGTAGCTCGGCGAAAGAATCGTGATCGCGGAGTGCGCCGGCACTGATTATAATTATTTTGTCCAGTTATTATAATAACCTATACAAAAAGTACCGATAGAATAGGTATTCTAATCTATATCTGCATAGAACTATTTAAAACAAACCACAAAAGTTCATAGTTGATCGTTATTGGTACAGTCAGCAACTCAGCTATGAATACAGATAAAGTGCCAAATATATGTATACACACACCTTAATGTACTAAGTACCAACACTTGTACAGGAAATAAAATACTCTATACATATTTTTGGCACTTTGTCTTGCCAGCTGTGTTGTTGACTGTACACGATCTAAAAAGGAGCCGAACGGTTATTATAATTACGCGGTGACTTGCGTAGTCGGCGGCCGCGCGATACATAGTGCTGTCTCTGTTCAGGCCCCGTGGCCGAATGCCATTTCTCCGACGCGAAACGAAAACGAAACGCAGTCTGGCTCTGTTGCGCCAATACGCAAGAGCGATAGAGATAGATATCTACTATAGCGTTTCGTTTCGTGAGCGTTTGTGCCATTCGGCTACGCACCCTGTTCTTACTACCACGAATTTGAAGAACAATATTGCTGTCTCTCTCAATCTTTAGGCGTCATTCATATATTACGTCATACTAAATGTGACAATCCATGTTAAAGGATTAAAAAAGCGTGACATTGGGGGGTCCAAATAGTAGTCCATAAACCACGTCTTTGACCAACGTGAGTGATATCTCTGTCACTCTTTACGTCTTTACTAACAGAAATTTAAATAACAATAGTGCTATCTCTGTCACTCTTTACTAACAGAAATTTAAATAACAAAAATGCTATCTCTGTCACTCTTTACTACCAGGAACTTAAATTATTATAGTGCTATCTCTATTCTCTGTCACTCTTTACTATCAGGAACTTAAATTGTTATAGTGCTATCTCTGTCACTCTTTACTACCAGGACCTTAAATTATTATAGTGCTATCTCTGTCACTCTTTACTGTGTGCGGGAAGTGCACATACCACGAGTTTGACTAACATGAGTGCTATCTCTGTCACTCTTTACTACCAGGAACTTAAATGATTATAGTGCTATCTCTGTCACTCTTTACTTCTAGGAACTTAAATATTTTTTTCGGTTTCGGTTTTGGTCTTGGTTTCGGTGTCGGTTTTGGTGTAGGTTTCGGTGTCGGTTTCGGTTTCGATTTCACTTTTCGTTTCCATTCCCGTTTCGGTTTCCGTTTTCGTTTTCAGTTTTGTTTTTGTTTAAACTAACAGAACTAAAACTAAAACCAAAACCAAACCAGAAACGGGAAACCGAACACGGGAAACCGGATATCGGATACCGTATATCGGATACTGGTTACCGGTTACTGTCTACCGTTTACCGGATACCGGTTACCGTCTACCGGTCACCGTTTACCGGATACCGGTTAACGGTCATTGGTTACTGGTTACCGGTTACCGGTCACCGAATACCGGAGACCTGTCACCGGTTACCGGATACCGGTTACCGGATACCGGATATAGGATACCGGATACCGGTTACCGGGTACCAGATACCAGAAACCAGGTTTTGATTTCTGGTTTCTCATGTTACAACGTGTATAGATTAGTCGATACCAAGTCGGACACTTCCGATTAGGCGATTTCGGCTCGCATTGTTACGCAGCATTCGAGTGTTGAGTTTCTCACACATGAGGCCCCCTAATAAAATTTGTACCACTCATATTATTGATTTGACTCTCGCAACACAAACACCTCATGCCCACACAAATACACACAAAATAAAATCATTCACAAACTTCAAATCATTCAAAAACTCAACAGTCACACGCGCTCCTCGCGGTCCTCTAAGAACTCCCTCGCGAGAGTCGACACTTCAAAATGAAGCGACATCGCATCGGCTCATCGTCCACAAATCCGAAAAGATCCACCGATAAATTTGTACCGGAAAGACCTCACCGCGACAATGTCACATTACCCAAATTACTTCAAAAATCCTCTGAAAGTGAAACAGTTCATTAGGTTTACCGTAAGAGTGAGTGAGACAGACACGCACTGTGCTTCAAATTTGCCTCGCCAAAATACGTTACACACGACTCGAAAGAATACAGTCTTAAGCGCCGCAAGCTTTCATACATATTACGTTGTTGTGATCCAAGCATCTCGTCAAGCTCGATAGGTACTATTATTGAGCTAACGACTTGACCAGTTTAACGTGACCTATCGGACTAATTGATTTGTATGACTTTTGTCACTTGTAATAAGGGAGCTCTCTTATACTGGACGGTGAAATATTTGTTATCGAAGCGTTTTGAAAACGCGGCGCCCTTGATATCGTCGAGCGAAACACGTGTTGACGACTCGCCGCCCGTTCCCGCTACTACTATACTAGCTGTACCTACTCTGTGCACGACCTTATTCTGCAGGTAATAACGTTCATATTAAAGCGCAAGTAAGAAAAATATCAATTAAGTAATGAATCTTACATATTTGTTGTTTAATTGATTTCGTATAGTACTAAGAATATATTAACGGCAAAATTTACCATCTTTCAATTTAGTTAGGTATTTTTCCTTTCCTAAAATTATCAATATTTAAGATTTTGAACAAGCGCCAAAAGTATTGGTATAAGTTTTAATAATTTATCAACACACGTAATATTATATTCATAATAAATTGCAGGATTACGGTTAACAATATTTTCTAGTGAAATACGCCTGAAAATGTGTAACTTACTAAACCTTCTTTATAAATGATAGTTCTGTATGAATTATTTATAAAAATTAGATGTTTTTATATGAAATGCAGGTGTCACAACATAATACAAGCACTTTTTC
Organism: Leguminivora glycinivorella; assembly: GCF_023078275.1. Lineage (NCBI taxonomy): Eukaryota > Metazoa > Arthropoda > Insecta > Lepidoptera > Tortricidae > Leguminivora > Leguminivora glycinivorella. The sequence goes on from NC_062976.1 coordinate 24,071,266, forward strand.
CGGATTACATTTAATACTTTAGTTATAAAATCAAAAAATATTCAAAGTTCGTTTTTATTTTTTTTTAAATTGAATCAGAACCCTAATTTGATTAATAATTTGTATTTTAACTATCACTAATGATACTTTATACGACAGAAAAAGAAAATTACGGTTATTGAATTATGTCCAGGTCAAGCTATTTTTCCTGGTCTATTATTCCTTATCCATTTCTGCGACGCGAAACGAAAACGAAACGCCGCGAAAGTCTGGCTCTGTCGCGCCAATACGCAAGAGCGATAGAGATAGATATATCTACGAGCGTTTCGTTTCGTGAGTGCTTGTTCCATTCGGCTACGTAGGTACCCTGACCGTTCTGTCCAAGTGTTTACAGACGTGCTTATTCCCTTAAAAATAAAGTTATTAAATGCGCTCAATAATTTTGCATCTTCTCAGCCGTTTCTAACGCCGTGTCTTGCGTGGGCGACGGTCGCGCGACCGTCGCCGTTGCGTCTCTTACTTCCATATCGATAAGGTTTGATTTCGTATGCGTTGCATCGCCGTCGCGCGACCATCGCGCGACCGTCGTCCACGCAAGCCGCGGCGTATAACCGCCTTAAGTAAAATTAAAATTTTGAAAAAAACCCCCGACCGCGACATAGTGGACCGATTTTCATAAAACATGGCTAAGAACACTCCCGACTAACTCAGCTTTCAAACAAAAAAACTTAATCGGATTCGGTTCATCCGTTCGGGAGCTACGATGCCACAGACAGACACACACACACACAGACAGACACACACACAGACAGACACGTCAAACTTATAACACCCCGTCGTTTTTGCGTCGGGGGTTAAAAATCTGGGCCCAAACTTCACCCTCAATCGGGCGTGAATGAACCGAAACGAAAAAGTTGGTGAATGTGATGAATTGCCGCTAATGCGAGTTCGCGAATGTCGCGAGCCTCACTCGTTAAAACTTCACTCGAACCGAAGGCTGTTGTTTGGATTAATTGTACTTTGCTCAAGGAAATTGGTTGCTTTGAATAAATTTAGATAGGGCCGGGTTGCAAGTTTTTGCCCTTTATAGGGCATAACTCTGGTTAACATCAACTTTTCCGCCTCACAATAGGGAATATGCATGATTTTTTTTTATATACGATTCTACTAGTTATTACATTACTAATAACCTAACTACAAAATTAAAATTTTGAAAAAACCCCCGACCGCGACCTAGTGGACCGATTTTCACGAAACATGGCTATTGGCTAAGAATACTCCCGACTAACTCAGCTTTCAGACAAAAAAAAGTAAATCAAAATCGGTTCATCCGTTCGAGAGCTACGATGCCACAGACAGACACACACACAGACAGACAGACAAACAGACAGACAGACAGACAGACAGACATACACACAAACAGACACGTCAAACTTATAACACCCCTTCGTTGTTGCGTCGGGGGGTAAAAATAAATGTAACATATCCAAAATATAACTGAGAAGCTAGAAAAAAATAAACACTATCATTAACGGACATTTTAAACGAGGCCATTTTGGCGCGCTTGATCGAGTGAAATGTGACGTCACACGTCTGGCCGTACACACGAGTGGGAGCGAGAAAACTCTTTCTCGCTCCCACTTACAGAGGTCAAGTGTATCATGACGTCACGTTGCGTTTTGAGAATTTGTGCGGGAATTTAAAAAAGCTAGGTATTTTTTGAAAATTTTATTTTATTATTAAGATAAATTTCAAAAGTATTTTGTAAACGTATGTTTTTTAGCAATAAAGATTACAAATAAAAATATTTTGGAGTTACGTGCATATTCCCTAATTGGCCGCGTTCAGATGTTTCGGAAGGGCAGCTGCGTTCGCGGCCCACAAACTGGTCTTGCCGGAAGATCAGCGCTGACCCCTGGGTCAGCAAACCCGACATTTTTCAAATCTAATGCTTCTAATGGGTTGGCAACGCGCATGTGACACTCCTTGAGTTGCAGGCGTTCATAAGTTACGGTGACCGCTTTCCATCAGGCGGACCGTATATCGTATACTTGTTTGCCACCGACGTAGTATAAAAAAGAAAAAAAAATGCTTTTTTAGATAATTATGTGTTTACCATGAACCAAATCTGAATCTGAATCTTTTTGCAATACAGAAAGTTGGTTTGAATTAGTATTTTTTTCAGTGCGGTCTGTTGAAGAGTTAAAGCGGATTTTATTGGCAGTTTCTTTTATACCCACACAGAAAAAAAAAATTACTTGAAGCAAGTAATATTATTTGAGTCAAGATCTTTTGGGATTTCGATATAAGGAAAATGGAGAATTACTTAGATGGAGATATAAAATGTTTCGCATTATAGTTCTTAGACCAAGAACTAATTTTTTGTATCAACATTTTAAATATCTCTTCCACTAAAAGCTAGTAACTCTTGTTTCAAGAGAGAAAGCATTTTGACATAATTATTCCTTTTCTTAATTTAACATTGAAAGGCTCTTTAACGAAGATTGAATGTATTTTGTTTATAATAGTATTAAAAATTGGCTCAAAAGCGTTAGTTCTTATTGTAAAATAGCACATATTCTCTTCAAATGATGTAAGGCTCTTTTTTCAAAAGCTAAATTGTTTAACCCAAGAACGAAAATATTTAAAACAAGATATTTTCGTTCTTGGGTCAAACAATTTAGCTTTTAAAAAGAGCCGTACATCATTCTCTTCAAATGATGTAAGGCTCTTTTTTTAAAAGCTAAATTGTTTGACCCAAGAACGAAAATATCTTGATCTAAATAGCCGATTAATTTACTCAAGAGCGTTTTGTTCTTGTTGTCAAATGGCTCATATTCCGGTCAAATGATGTAAGGCTCTTTTTTTAAAAGCTAAATTGTTTGACCCAAGAACGAAAATATCTTGTTCTAAGTAACCGAGATAATTTACTCAAAAGCATTAATTGTTCTTGCAAAATAGTTCCTTTCTTGTTGTAAAATGGAACGTATTCGAATCAAATGAAGTAAAGCTCTTCTTTTAAGAGTGTTTAATTCTTCTTATAAAAAGTGTCATTCTTGTCGTAAAATGGAACGTATTCCAATCAAATGAAGTAAAGCTCTTCTTTTAAGAGTTTTTAATTCTTCTTATAAAAAGTGTCATTCTTGTCGTAAAATGGAACGTATTCCAATAAAATGAAGTGAAGCTTTTCTTTTAAGAGTGTTTAATTCTTCTTATAAAAAGTGTCATTCTTGTCGTAAAATGGAACGTATTCCAATCAAATGAAGTAAAGCTCTTCTTTTAAGAGTGTTTAATTCTTCTTATAAAAAGTGTCATTCTTGTCGTAAAATGGAACGTATTCCAATCAAATGAAGTAAAGCTCTTCTTTTAAGAGTTTTTAATTCTTCTTATAAAAAGTGTCATTCTTGTCGTAAAATGGAACGTATTCCAATCAAATGAAGTGAAGCTTTTCTTTTAAGAGTGTTTAATTCTTCTTATAAAAAGTGTCATTCTTGTCGTAAAATGGAACGTATTCCAATCAAATGAAGTAAAGCTCTTCTTTTAAGTGTTTAATTCTTTTTATAAAAAGTGTCATTCTTGTCGTAAAATGGAACGTATTCCATTCAAATTAGGTAAATCTCTTCTTAATCACGACTATAAGGTGTGCCGTTCTCCAGAATGTTCTCCGTTTACTATGAGCTTTAAGCGAGAACGTTTCCTATACAAAACGGAGAACATTCTCGAGAACGGCACAACATGAGCTACAACACTTTTCATACCGACGTTTGTGTATTTGGCGCGTTTACAAAATTTACCATTTTATTTTTGTTCTATTCTTATCATTTTAATGTCTCAAATGAAATACTTATGATGTATTTTTTTACCTATTTAACATCTTTAGTTTTGTTTGCCTACCTTTATAATATGGTCATTTCATCACTATAGACTTTGCGACAATTATGACTTGATTAAATTACTTACCTTAATAAAACAATAATAAAATGGTATATTTTGTAACTAGGATAAATACACAAATTTCGACTTTTAAAGAAGAGCTTTAAATTTTGATGGAGTGCGTGCCCTTTACAACAAGAACCAGAAATACAAACTTAAAAGAAAAGCTTAATGTAAGTATGTAATTAGAATACGTTCTATTTTACAACTAGAATGAACATGTTACAAGAAGAATTATCTTAACCCACAGAAGTGCTAATCAACTCAAGCTTTAACTTTTTACAAAAAGACTTGTGCCGTTTTAAGTATGAATGTGTTTTGACAGTATTCCAGTCTAATTTATACAAGCCAAATTAGTTTTGAAACACATTTATACCTATTCGGAAATAATGGAATGAAAGTGAAATGTAAGTTTCTCATTTATTTTATGCACCAGTTAAAGAAAGTAATTACAAATTCAGAACCTATCAGTATCACTATACAGTATTAAAATTGAATTTAGAACGGAAAACATTTTGACTTATAAGCATATAGGTACATAAATGTATGAGCTAGATGTCATGGTTCATTATTTTATTTTAAACGTTTACAATCTTGAATTATTTTTATTTTATTTTATCACTAATTGCAATATTTTGAACACCAATTGATATGTAGATCAAAATAATAATGATATTATTAAATATGTTTTTAATAAAATCAATTATACAACCCGTCACTAAGAGAGGACGCTGCAAAAGAATTGAATCACCTAGTAGATAAAAAGGAATATTCTGACTTGGAATTACGTAATTGTTGGAGTACGTCTACAATGTTTGCTAATAGTAAATGATTTAAAGAAAACATAATCTCTTACTCTATTTGTAATTGAAGATACTCACTTTCACATAAAAATAATGGTAGTTTTTATTTTATTAATAAGTTCCAAATGTAAAATGTACTTTTTAAAAGTACCAAGATTCTCTACAAGTCAAACTTAGAACAAATCACGTCAATTGTAAATAGATGGTGCAAATACTTAAGTAGGTACATAAGACCAAATATCATAGATAAAATTTCTGTAGCTTAGTATATTTTTACATTTCAAGAACTTTATAGTCTAAGATCCGTACTAAGCTCGATCTTCACCGACGTGTTAACCAGGTGAAAATAATATTTTATTAAGTAAAATAAGTTTCTGAACATGTCTTACTATGGTAACCTCAATAAAAATGGTCAAGATTATTTAAAAAAAAAAATCAAAGATTTTTAAAAAATAATCTTGACCATTCATTTTTATTGAGGAGACATGTTCAGAAACTTATTTTCATCTGATTAACACGTTGGTGAAGATCGAGCTTAGTACGGATCCTATACTATTAATAAAAATACAAAGACCAAATTTTACACATCTAAGTTTAAAACGTCAACTATATACGGTGGTACCTACTGTATCATACGCCGTATGGATTTGATACACTTTTTTTGAATAATAAAATTACGTGGAGGTGCTCACACACTTGGGGATACTTGGCGTGGAAAACGTGGTAAATCTTAAACAATAAGTCGAACGCCTTTGCAGCTGAATGCACGTGGTATTTGATATCATGAATAACGATGTATATCTGGGCGAAGTTTTGTAGCGGTCCTTGTATGAGCACGAAGGGTTGCACGGTATCCTTCCGGGCTGCAGCCTTAGCTTTCTGGGCTGTGATTACGCTGTCGATATCTCCGGCGTCCTGCATTAAAAACATAATTTAAAAGTAATGCCATAGTTCCCAGGAATATCCCACTGCTCAGCAGAGGCTCCACTACAAAAATAGAAGTTCCTTTTTCTTCATTAAAATATGTATGGCTGTAGTGACAGAGACTTAGTCATATAGAAAATGGAATTTTAAGGTACACAATAGTTAGTTGTTTTACAAGGGGGCAAAGTTGTTGTTTAACCGCACGTGCCAATATTGAAACCTGAGCAACCGAAAGATTCCAATATTGAACCACTCGCGAGCGTAGCGAGTGGTTCGAAAAGTGGAATCTTGTGCGTTACGAGGGTTTCAAGGGACGAAAGTTAAACAAACTTTGCCGCCGAGTGAAACACAAAAATGTTCACCACACCAACACGAAGAAAACACTGACTATAAAACATCAAACTAAATCAAAACTATCAATTTATTCAATAATTATGATTCAAAATAGTCATATATATTTAGGTAATTTCCACCAGGAAGCTAAAATTAAAGATATCAAGTTAAATTTTGTTTGAAATTATTTGGCACTCTAGTGGATAAAATGCAATTTTGCTATCTGTTTTTGAATAGCAAAGTAAGCCTTTACCAGTTGGTGTGGTGAAAAGTTTTTAATTTTTCCCTTAATTATTGTAATTAAATAAAGAAGTAACAAATACCAAAATATGGTAAGTAAAATATGACTTCATTATGGTGGCTCTATGGCAACTTTGCATGCCTTACAGTTTACACACGTAGAGTGTGTTTAGTAAAACGTCCCACTTTGTCGATTACCATTAAGGCAAGATTTACTTGTATCTTTATATGAATAAACTGACAAAGCGGCTTTATAGCAATCGACAAAGTGGGACGTTGTCCCATGCACACTCACTAGTAATGATTTTCATAAAAAATGAGTGGGAAATATTAAATGGAATACTACTTTATTATGTTCTGGGAACATATTTACCAAAATGAAATATATTGAACTCGCTTGACTCGAAGAGTAAAATAGTAAAACATTAACTGAACAGTTACACAACTTTTATAGTTAATAATATAAATGTATATTAATAATAAAATAAATAGAATAAAACCCTTAAATTTGGATTGGATGCATAGAATACTTACATCTATCTGAACTAATAAGCCCTGGATTGATTCAGTGGTTGAGAACTTGACTTTCCTAGATTTTCGGCCTTTGGGTGGTATTAAAAAATATAGCAGGTTAATCTGCACCGGAATTATTTTGTCTGAAATTAAAAAAAAATGATATGAGACATTAAACTCACACATATTTTCATAAAATGATCAATTATGAATGCATTGTAATTAATTACGTTTTAACGGCCTCTGTATCTTTCTTCGTGGGTAGTGACTCTGCCTATGAAGTACAAGGTTCTGGGTTGAACTTGAATCCCATTTGAATTTGAACATTTTCAAGTTGTCATCCAACAAACTAAATGCTAATGGCTGAATGTGATCTGCTTGTGTGCTCTTTTTCTTTTCGCTCGTTTTTTTGCGTCGTTGTCATTGCTGTGAAAAATAAATTGGTGATTGCGATCGCAAGTATACCTACTAAAATAAATATAGGACGCTTTGATTAAGAGAAGTGTTCTAAAGGAAATATGGCGTTTATTTTTAATGTATTTAGTGTAGTAACTTGCCACCTTACACCAAAATCATTTTTGGTGTAATGAATTCTGTGACCTATGAAATAAGCTTTGTTCATAGGTCACAGAATTCATTTTAGTATAACATGGCCAGTAATAAAAATCTTATGCTAAAATCAATTCTATTTATATATGTATAGAATTTATCTGTAATATAAATTCTATACATATATAAATAGAATTGAGGTGGCTAGTTATTTTGAGGAATGTCTTACCAGAGTATCTACTTTGCTGTCTTTTCAAATGGCCCAGGTTTCAAGAAAATCATGTACAGTTTCAAATTTTTGTTTGTGTCTTAATTCAAAGGTGTTATTCCACCTTTCACAAACTTGGTCCCATAGCTCATTGTTATATTTCAGCCAAATAGCGTCGTCATTTGAAGCAGTCCCTGAAATAAAACAAATAAAAAATTTATCGAAACTTCGCTATACTTTGTGAAAATCAAAAGGAAAAAAGACAACAGACAGACAGAGTTACTTTTGCATTTATATTATTAGTAGGTACGAATATAAGTATGGATTTTACCTTGATTATTTTCCACAGACTCTACATCTGTATCCGAATCCCTATTAGAGCAAGTGGGTTTAATACCCCTGCACTTTGCTCCTGATATGTACAGGAGATTTCGAACCTTGTCCACTAATTTGCCTTTAGCGGGCACATATTTTCTTGAAGCAGATTTGCATGTTGGCACAGCTTTCATATAGTAGGTATATATACTTTCAGTTGGGAAAAGTGAAACAATTTTTGCAGCAATTGAATTCTTCTGGTTTGATGTTGCTGAGGAAAAAAATATTTTGAATAATCTTCATTCATATTTAAGTATTAATAATAATTTTATTATAGAAACCAGACAGAAAACCATCACAACTACCCTTGACGTAAATGCATAATTTTGCTCCCTTGTGAAAGAATATCTAACTCGCACTAGTCGTGTATCTATCTGGATTGACATGCAAGTACAGTCACCTGTAACCTGTAATAATATCTTACGCAATAAAGGCTGCAAAAATATCTGCCACTAATACCTTATGTATGATATAATACCTTCTTATGAGACATTGTAAGAGTGTGTAAGATATTTTTGAGGCCTTCGTTGTGTAAGATATTATTGCAGGTGACTGCACCAAGCCTGAAACTACTGCTGTCTGGTCTCCTATAATCCATTAGCTAAGTACTTACTTGTTAACAATAAATGTGTAGTGATATTTCACCAAAACATCAACAATGATGCTTCTTTTTTGCCAGTTCAATTGTTTGTATTTTTGATAATAATTTAGAACACTATTTACTTGTGGAGTACATTGGCGGATACTCTTCAATTCAAATTATGGCAGTGAAAGCCTACTTGGTACACTTAAGTAGGAATCCAAATCCAAAGTAATGTCTGTCAGAATAACTGACTGATCTTGATCAACTTGCATCACTTCTATACAGTTTGTTTTCGCTTTAATAACCATTAAATCTTCATTGAAGAAATATGCAGTTTCAGTATCAGTAACTGAGTCTAAGTAATCTTGTAGTTTACTTTTTAGTTTAATTCGGTGCCCAATGTGTTTGCAAAGCTCTTTCAAGTATCATTTAAAACCAAATATTTGAACTGTTCCTTGCTTATATCATTTTCTGTAAAAAAAATAACTTAAATAATTGGATATCAATGATGAATATCTTATATTGAAGCATATTTGATAGCTATCGCGGAACTCTCCTATGTATATTGAAATGGGAAATGAACGAAATATGTGGATCAAAAACGAATAAATATCTGTAATAACTAAAGATAGCACAAAACCACAATATCATTAAGTCTTGCGGTCGGAGACAGACTGAATCAAAGTCTTCCACTGCGACATGGTGACAAAATATATTTGAAATTTAAAAACTTCAGAAGACAAATGAACATCTTGATCGACCCCGGAGATGTATGGCAGTTGCAAAATAAATGATTAAGAAGCTTTCGTTATTTTGATTTAAAATTTCACGATTTTCACACATTATTTGAACAAAATGGGACTTCGAGTATTAATATAACTTGTTTTATTTACATCCACGTGTCAAAATGCCCATTGTCTCGTTTTGATAAGATAATACTTAAGTTCTTAATAGTTTAGTAACATACAAATATATCTAGCAAATGAGTAAAAATGTAAATGATGTACTTGGGTAATTTTGTTTAACCTAACATTTAACATGTATCTTGGTAAAACAAAAATGCTTACTTTACGCTTTAAAGGTAAGAGAAACTATTTTATCTGCCATACCTTTTGATCTGCCAGCGATATTCTAGAAAATACACAACTTACTTTTGAAGTTCTCGACGACTACTGACGGCACATCCCAGGATACCAATTTGTTTTATGTGTCTTCTTCCATTATTTTAGTAGGTATACTTGCGATTGCGATCACCAAGTTAATAATTTTACCATCATAACACTTTCACAGCAATGACAACGACGCAAAAAATCGAGCGAAAAGAAAAACAGTACACGAGCAGATCACATTCGGCCGTTAGCTTGGTTTGTTGGATGACAACTTGAGAATGTTGCCAGTACCAGTTTTTTTTTACCCAATAAATACATCAGTAATCACAAGTCCAACCTAGATAATGTAACTATAGATGGTTAAGCAAAGCATGAGAGTAAAAAATGGCGGCAAATTTGAATAATGTGCTCATAGATTGTCGTCCCATAGGAAATTTGAATTTTGTTCTCACGATTTGCTTGACCGTCTATATACAGTCTGGCAAAAAAGAGTAGAAAATAATAGGGGCGCCACTGTCTATGTAAAACGTCTTGCATATGGCAACTATTGAATCACTTTGACGTCTCTTTTGTATGAAAACAGTAAGTGTTGCCATGATAAAAAAAATAGTTCAATTTCTACTCTTTTTTGCCAAGCTGTCACATGGGAAAGAGGCCCGAAGTTTAGTCTCTTTCCGTCTTAATGCTATTGCACGGCGCGATACGTCGCACAGTGGATCGAAACGGGGAACATTCGGTGTTTTTTGGATAAACTACTTATTTTTAAAAATGCTACCCGACGGCAAATTATGTAAGAAATAAAAGTTGTCATGTAGTATTTTTCAAAATAATGCGTTTTTGAGGCAAAATATAATAAAATCTGTTTTTGTTTTATATGCAACCATAAAATAGGTACCTTATTTCAAGAAAATCTTGGGCGATCCCGCCTTCTAACCTATTGGGCTTTATTTTCCTACTTGTCAAAAGTATAAAATCATGCACCAGTTACTTCTGGAGGGGGCCTATTTTTAAGGAAGGCAAAGATCATTGAAAAAAATATTTTTCTTCTTAAGTAATAAAGTGCAGGTACGACCCGTACGACAAATGATCGACATTTCTATAAAAAAAACGACATTTTTTAACCTGTAAGCAAATTCCAAAAACGTTTAATTTAGAAATATGTAGTACGTTTTATGAGTAAACATACGTAACTTAATGATAGATAATCAGTATGTAATCTATGTGATTGCACTTGTATGGTTTGTACTTAACGTGTCTTTCTTGGTAGGTACATACCTACACATAAAATGCCACGCGTTAAGGCTTAACTTTTTTATATCTAAATGTCAATTGTTCGTTGTATGGTTATTTTTAAAACTGTATGTTTTAAACTATGCGAAAAATACAATAAATTATAGACGATCAAGCAAATCGTGAGAGTAAAAAAACAAGCGAAATTAAAATTTTCCATGGGACGTAAAACCCGCGCCCATACAGTTTTCAAATTTGCCGCCATTTTTTATTCTCACTTTTTGCTTGACTGTCTAAGATATAAACATTTTTTTTATTTACATCTCGTTTTCCTCCTATTAAACAATAATAAAAAAAAAAATTAAAAGTAACTGGTGCATGATTTTAATCAAACTTCAAAATAATGCGTATTTCATTATTTTAATAAACACTAAAGGAATTTTCGAAATGTATAGTATAAGTACCTATGCAAAACTAAGTAGCAACACGCTAAGTAGCTCTATGCCTTTGTTGTTTTTATGAAACGGTTTATTTTTTTATGCCTTTTACAATTATTTCAAAAACATATCAAAAGCGTGGTAGATTGTGTGAAGATTGTTCGCTAAACCATTCTCCAAGATTATCGGGTAAAAAATGAATACAGCAACACTGCTCATAGCAAAAAATGCAACTTCTTGAGACAAGATTTGTAAATTTTGTTGCAAGAACTAGCAAGAAATAATATCTTGGAGCAATAATGCTTTTGCTTTCGAAGGTCTTGATTTAAGATTCAAATATTTCGACTGTCTTGAGACAAAAACGATTTTTTCCGTAACATAGGTATATATAGGTATACAATACAATTACATGCAAACAGACGAAGTATTTAATCCTCGCTATGGTTTGTACAACGCATATAAGCCAATATTTAGGTATATAGATTGCGGTGCCGTTACAATCTTCAGTACCAGGACTAAAATTTCCGGTACCTGCGTCGTACCGGGAATTCCCGCTACTTCGATACTTTTCAGTACCTACTAATTGTTTTTCCAGCAAACATTACTAAAACCCGTGACAAATGCTTTGCTTGCTTCTTATCATACAAATTTATAGTCTATAGTAATATTGTAGTGTGGGTGTTGTTGTCTATAGTAGTATTTGTAGTCCTTAGTCATAATTATTATATATTATTACATTCTTCATTGTTAATTTAATTGAATCTTGAGTGAAACTAGTAATATCTTCTACCGAGAAATATATTAGGTACTTGCTTTTAGGATTTCTGATTCATCATCATCATACAATCACGCCTGTATCCCATGAAGGGGTAGGCAGAGCACATGAAACTGCTCAAGTTTCAGTGCCACTCTTGGCAAATAAGGGGGATTTCTGATTCTTGATTGTTAATTTAGCCGAATCTTGATTGAACTAGTAATATCTTCCACCGAGAAATTTATTATTTCCTTTTAAAATGTCTAAATTCTTGATTGTTAATTTAACTGAATCTTGAATAAAACTAGTAATATCTTTTACCGAGAAGTATATTATTTGTTTTGAGATTGTCTTAATTCTTGATTGTTAATTTAAGTGAATCTTGAATAAAACTAGTAATATCTTCTACCGAGAAATATATTACTTGCTTTTAGAATGTCTAAATTCTTGTTTGTTAATTTAATTATATCTTGAATGAAATGAGTAATATCTTTTGATACCGAGAAATATATTACTTTCTTTTAGATTGTCTTAATTCTTGGTTATTAATTTAACTGAATCTTGAATGAAACTAGTAATATCTTCTACCGAGAAATATATTACTTGCTTTTAGATTGTCTTTATTCTTGATTGTAAATTTAACCGATTCTTGAATGAAACTAGTAATATCTTTTACCGAGAAATATATTACTTGCTTTAAGATTTTTTAAATTCTTGATTGTAAATTTAACTGGATCTTGAATGAAACTAGGAATATCTTTTACCAAGAAATATATTACTTGCTTTTAGATTGTCTTAATTCTTGATTGTTAATTTAACAGAATCTTGAATGAAACTAGTAATATCTTTTACCGAGAAATATATTACTTGCTTTAAGATTTTTTAAATTCTTGATTGTAAATTTAACTAGATCTTGAATGAAACTAGTAATATCTTTTACCAAGAAATATATTACTTGCTTTAAGATTTTGTAAATTGTTGATTGTAAATATAACTAGATCTTGAATGAAACTAGTAAAATCTTTTACCAAGAAATATATTACTTGCTTTTAGAATGTCTACATTCTTGGCTGAATATTTCAATAATTCTTGGGTGAACTAAATAATATCTCCTATCAAGTAACATATTACTTGCTTGAATACTTTTCAGTTGTTCATTTGAGATTTGAATGTAATCTTGAGCTAAGTTTGACTCTATATTGGCACAAGAATTAATTCTTAAATCAAATCTGCTTAATCATTCTTAAGGTGAGAAATAAATTAGTTTTGATTTGAGATATAAATTTTGACTCAAATAATATTTGCTTTCATCCAAGCTTTTCGGTCTTGAATATGAAGAATTTTAAATTTTTGAAACGTTAGTGAGATTATCTTATTTGAAGATATATATATTTGAGATCAAGAAATATTAGGTGAAACACATCTGGTTCTTGTTTCAAAAAACCATTTTTTTCTGTGCATGTGTGTTCTGTTTAACAACCAATGAACTTAGAAAATATTAGCGTTCTAAGCAATTTCATTTTACCCGTTTATAGTTTGTTCAGCCATGTAGCAATAAACTAGCAATAATCGTGGAAATTAACCTATATTCTTCAATCCACTATATGTTAGCAAACCCACGATGCCACGAACAAAAATGTGTGACCTAACTACAAATAATAACTAAATAATATGACTATTTAAGGTACAGCGGGACAAATCTCGACTCGGAGACAATTTTATTGGACGTAGTTACGCAGAAACGTTCCAATCCACATGAAATTGTCATTAAGTTTTAGACCTTGTATGAAAAACAAAAGTCTTTCACTTCAATGACAATTTCAGATGGATTGGAACGTTTCTGCGTAACAACGTCCAATTGTAACCGATCCATTTTTTCCATTATTACACTGTGACGTTGAGTTCTACATGTATCCACTGAACACGCCTACCATATATACAATACTTAACCGATGGACAATCTATTTAATAATGCAAACATTGTAAAACATGAAAGAAATGGACCAGTTACATTAGCCCCCCAGTCAAGATTTGCCCCGCTTACCTTACCTATACATGTTTTCCATCTTTCCGAACATTTTTTTAATACCTACCTACTTGGCACAGTATGGTTGTACCGAAAAACGTTATTAAAAGATCAATAAAACATTAAAAAGTTCAAACAACAAAAGTTGAACATCCAGAATTTTCTTCGGAAATATTCAGTAACAATTTAAAGGTCCATCCTTAAGCTCACTACCTGAGAAAACCCTAACCCTCCAACTTTTTCTTTTAGTCTTATCTCAAGTACAAATAATGTACCTCCAGTAATTTAGGCGAATAAATATGTATGCTATGGATTAGCATTTTATCTCTTAGCGGATTGATATTCATGCATGCACCGCGGGCGTATTGCATTCATTACGGGTTACGGGTACACAGATACACGGGTCCGGGTACACGTCTCTTGCGCCGTTGGGTATGTGAGTTATGTTTTACGGAATCACGCTTTTTCTATCTGAATACCTGAAAAGCGATAGGCACAGTTCTCGCAAATAGACAAGAGGAATCAATCAATATGATTTGTTTGTGTTTTTGTTATGAAACAATAAAAATACAGCTGCCGTTTAACCGTTCATAGTACCTGCACGTAATAATAACCCATCAGTAAAGTTTAGGACTATTAAATAGATATCTATAATATCACGTTTGCCTGTCCGTAAAGAAGAGGCTAATTCTACTGAACTAATCTACATTTAGTTTTCACTAATCAATAGTCATTCTTAGGGTTCCGGTGTAAACATTGTTGAGAACTTTAGTTCGTTAGAAGCCGGGGCGAGTCACTACTCTTCAATTGACTGAGCTGTAGCTAGAACTGTCATCTACTCAGGCTAAACTTTAGTAAACATCAATAAAATGTGGTCTATAACATATTTTCAGTATAAACTGTAACAGTCAGCAACAAGTGGGTTTGTTGGTAATGCAATTTGGTCTGTTAGCATTGCAATCGCAGGTTAGTGTCCAAACACAATTAATCGCGCCGTCCGCCGCCGTCATGATTATACGCACAGACTACACGCGACGGTACACGGGTTACTCGCAGAATGATTGTAACGTGTATGTACAGTGAGCTGCAAAATTGCATGGAGAAATTATGAATGAATTCATTGATAAAGTCTCCATACACTTTTGACGAGGTTGATAAAAACTATGATTCGGTATATATACGAGTACCTATGATAATTGAAGTAATTTATTCATAATGTGTTGCCAGATTTATTGTGAATTAGGTATCATATGTTAAAACAGTTCATAACAAGAAAAAGAAAATAGGAAAGATCCGGTTCGAGACTCAATCTCGGGGCTCCGGGTACACGCTTGCAGCGCTGCCAACTGCGCTACCCAGACGTACCCGTTGGCAGTGAATATTTACATTTCAAAGAAAAAATGACGGACACCACCAGTGGCGAAGGTCGGATTCAAACCGGCGTATTTAGCAATCCGGGCTAATGCCATGAACCCCTAGGCCAGCACCGCATTTCCGAAGCCGTCGCATTTTCTCTTTTATATGCCACCTTTGTAAGACTAGGCGTCTTTGACCAACTCTAAGGTCAAGCAGTAGCTGCTTGCACTTCCTATACGAAATCTTTACAGGTTTACGTTATAGCTAGAGATACTGGTGCTGCCATCTATAGGCAATATCCGCAACACAGTATCATTCGTACGCTTTTTGCATTCTGGCAAATAACCAGAAGCACCATTGAAGAATCATCTATTGCTATCATTATTAGTGCATCTCTCTACCAACATACAAAGATATAAGCAGTTATGCACGAGAAGTTCCACGCAAATTACTAAGCAAACCCAGGAGCTGAATAAACATCCGAACTAAATTAGTCCCGGATCCCACTGTAATAAGTACGAGCTCGTTGTGTACCATCGCTTATTTTTAAACATCACACATTACATAATAATATTTTAAGAAGCATCGTTAAACCATCAAGGTTTGTCTCGATACTCCATTCCGCAGCATATACATCGTAACATAATTGTAATAGCTGGGGTCAACCAGAACAAAAAATAATAAAAATACAAAAAGTTTTGCATTTGCCAGGGATCGAATCGAACCTTGAACTATGGCTAGCGTGAGGGCAAAAATGTACCATGAATGCCACTGGACTACCGTGGTTTAATACGAATGGGTGCTAATTTAAGTGTTATGTGCTGCCAATGTTACGCTGCGCAACGTAACACTGACTGAGTGTTATGCGCTGTCAGTTGAAAGTCGCATTAGAAGTTTCACTTCAATAACTTCCAGTTCCAGCTAGCCGTGTACGTGTACCGTCGGTTGCAAGCTGTGGCCCAATCAGCTCCGAGCAGCATTGTTGATTATATTAATGTCTTAATAGCTCGGTTGGGCCGCGTTAACGCTTTGTGGCAGTTGCTTAGAATATTAGTTTGGGCAGTGGCTTATGTAGACGGTTATGTGCATTTGCATAGATATTTAAACAAACGAGAACAAGTGAGCATCCAAGTAGTATTACAAACGTCTATGAGTAAATGCAAATACTGAGTATTTAATTTTTGTTATACACTGCTTTATTCGAATAATGCCTCTAAAATGTAAGTAAAATGTTACTGCCACCTATCTATCAATATCAATTTGTGATAAACACTATACAAAATTTAAATTTTGAAAAAATCCTCGACATAGTGGAACGATTTTCATTATACATGGCTAAGAAGTCTAAGAATACTCCCGACTAATTCAGATTACAAACAAAAAAAAACGAAGTCTAAATCGGTTCATCCGAAAGCTACGATGCCACACACACACAGACAGACAGACACGTCAAACTTATAACACCCCGTCGTTTTAACGTCAGGGGTTAATAATTCTTCAAACAAATACGATATTTTTGGACACTGCCAATTGACATGCCCGATATCACCTCTACCGTATATTTGACGTACCTAAATTAAATCTGGCCGATAATAAAACTATAGTTTACATCTGGATAACCCATAGAGTCAAAACTTCGCTGTTCTGCAACGCGAAAGTTCCTTACAAATATTTAATTACGTACTTGTATCTAAGTTTTCATCAATGAAACTCCCATTCATAGCCACTACAAACCCACATTAGCATAACCCGCTTTAAACTGCGTTCAACGAATTAACTCGTACAAATGATCATAAGCAACATAATTAAAGTTGTGCAGTAAAAAGCGTGGCGCCGCAGCGGGCCCCTGCACTATTAATAACGGTTGCTTCACACGGCGCGGCGCACTGGCTTAGTCTCATTATGATGCAAATTTTAAGTGTGTATTAACGACAAAATATGAAGTTTAAGCAATTTGATGGTCAATGAATTTAAAGGTTTTAGATTTAAAGAGAAAGCAAACAAACTTAGCAAAAACTAAAAGAGCTAAAACAAAGAAAATAGATAAAATTGTATATTCTGCCGCAAGAGTAATTGCTCAAGTATCTATCTACGATTCTCTGACAGCTTAACATAAAGATCCATACTAATATTATATTTAAATGGGAAAGTGTGTGTGTCTGTTTGTTTGACCGTCTTTCACGGCGTAACGGAGCGACGAATTGACGTGATTTTTTAAGTGGAGACAGTTAAAGGGATGAAGAGTGACATAGGCTACTTTTTGTCTCTTTCTAACGAGGGCAAAAGCTAGTATAATTATAAGTTATACTCTGTCAAACAAGTTTGTCAGTAAATAAGAACAAAGAAAACTATAGATATTCTTTTCTCTAGCACCCTAAAGAAAAGGATGCATATAGTTTTCTTTGTTCTTATTTACTGACAGACTTGTTTGACATAGTATAGTATCTACCAGTAGGCAATAGGCACCATTTCAAACGACCACAGACACATAGAACTCTGAAAAAAAAAACAAAGTTGAGAGACACTTTTGTTACGCGTTTCATCCGCCCTGTTTTGCATACCAGCCCCTATAGCACAACTTGCCTTGTCGCGCGCGAGTCCATACATCAGGTCGCGCGCGACAAGGCATGTTGTGCTAAAGGGTCTGCAATGCAATACCTACCGTCTTTTACCGTCATCAAGTAAATGAATCTCCCACTGCACTTTGCAAACTTCACCCACTCAAAACCCCCGACGCTAATCCAAACCACAGCGTCCATAGAAACTTGAATCGTTTAAATGATTGCGTCTTCATGGAGACAATTTAGTAAATGTATCGCGCAATCCTCGGGATTACAAGACGCAAACGAAACGATCCTATGTGTACTGAGAGATATCAAGACATTAAATATAGATCCGAACAAAGAGCCAAAAGTATGTATGCACGGCTTTATTGCATCTTCACTTTCTAGTGTGTAATTTTTTTTTATGAATATTTTTGCTTATAAATTGTACCTTGTTTTTAATGCATGTTAATTATAAGATGTAATGTTTTGAAAAGAAGTGGCCCGCCGAGTTTCTTGCCGGTCTCATAGTGGATTCCCCCCGCCAACTGAGGGGGGACTGAAATCTTCTCGAGGCTGAGGCGTAGGGTTAGAGCCGGCGTAGTTTTATTTGACGTTCATAAGCGCATTGTAATATGCTTACTTGGAAAATAAATATTTCATTTCATTTCATTTCATTTCTGGATACGTGGCAGGCAAACCAAGAACAAACGGGCCTCTCGCTCGTTTTTGACCGAGAATTTGTGCTTGTGTCTCGTCGCTACCAAACATGAAAGCAGAAAGACATCACCTGAAAGCATTTCACCAACATAGTTCGTTCCTCACGATTCCAAGTACTAATATCGCTAAACGCGAACCAGGACGCCTAACAACAAAAGAGCGCCATTTCAGTTCGAACTGGGGCGAAATCGAACGCCGTGAAACAAGCGTTGAGTGCCGCTCAATGAGGCGCGACCTGCCGCTCACTTCACTTAGCGAACTTCGGGAATAACCAGAAGTCTATTAGACCTGTCGTGAATATGGTCCTGGCCCTGAACTCTTGTGTAATCAGAAACCTCTGTATTTTTAATCCCCGACGCAAAAACGACGGTGTCTGTCTGTCTGTTTGTCTGTCTGTCTGTCTGTGTGTGTGTCTGTCTGTGGCATCGTAGCTTCTGAAGGGATTAACCGATTTTGATTTAGTTTTTTTTGTTTGAAAGCTGAATTAGTCGGGAGTGTTCTTAGCCATGTTTCCACTATGTCGGGGTTTTTAATCAACATTTTAATTTTATACAGAATCTTTGACAATTTTTTGGGAAGTACCTACATTGTTAGTCTTGTTACTTGAAAAATTGTAGGTCATTTAGGTCCACTCACATCTGATCGGTAAAACTGTATGAAACAATCAAACTGTTCGGCCTGAGTTCACGCTAATATTGAGCATGCTGCGGGGCAGGGCGTGCGGCGTGCATGTCAAACAATTGAAGCTTATAGAAGTGTCCTGAGTCGATGCTGCATAGACGCTGCACGCCGAACGCTCCGCTCCGGGCGTCCACTCCAGCCATACACAGTCTTTCGAGCGTTCTCCTCTGTCTCTGTCATCCATAGTAAAAGTTGATCAGCAAGAGTCATGACCCATATAGAATATGGGAGGGTAGAAAAAACAAGAGAGGCAATCGGAATATTTTCAGCAAAAGAGCGCCAAGGGAACAAAAACCAACAAAAATATCGGGAACTAATACCTTACGCTTTTTCGATGGCGCGTTAATTGCAAATTGATTCGCCATGTTTTTGTGGAGTGTTGACAGAGGCTGATTAATTAATGGTTTGACGAGTAATTTTATTAGAAGAGAGAGAATTAATGGATGGCTTATGAAAACATTCCGGTATATTGTGCCGGTTAGTTAGTTATGTTTGATTCTGACACTGGACAGGAATGCTGTATACATTTGCGTGTGATCCAATAACTTGATAAGGTACAGCGGAGCAAATCTCGACTGGGCAATTGTAACTAATCCATTTTTTCCATTATTACACTATGATGTTAAATTCTACATGTATCCACTAAACACGCCTACCATATATAACCGGTGGAAACTCTATTTAATAATGCAAACATTGTAAAACATGGAAAAAATGGACCATTAACATTTGCCCCCCAGTCGAGATTTTCCCCGCTGTACCTTACATAAATTTTTGGAAACACAATATTATAAAGATGACTCACACTATTGGCCTGGGTTTGAAACGATTCATTTAGACACTTAATTTTTCTAGACCTGTCGTAGATAACCTAACCACAAAATTAAAATTTTGCTAAAACCCCCGACCGCGACATAGTAGACCTATTTTCATGAAACATGGCTAAGAACACTGCCGACTAACTCAGCTTTCAGATAAAAAAAAACCGGCCAAGTGCGAGTCGGACTCGCGCACCGAGGGTTCCGTACAAACCTGCAAGGTTTACAATTATTAAAAAAAAATATATTATGTGATGTAACTAATAATTTATGGTTTTCGTAATTTTTCCTTTATCTATGCTATAAGACGTTGCTTCGTACCAAATTTCAAGATTCTGAGTTCACGGGAAGCACCCTGTAGGTTTTGATTCCCTTGCAAGTGTCGAAAATTTGCGGCATAAACGGCTGTATCTTTTGATTGCGTTGGCTTAGAAGTTTGATTTTTTCACAGCTTCAAGGGACAGTAGACCTGAGTAATTGATATAAATTTCAGCTTCATACCTCCACGCGTTCCTGAGAAAAAGGGTCTTGACAGACGGACGGACGGACGGACAGACGGACAACAAAGTGATCCTATAAGGGTTCCGTTTTTTCCTTTTGAGGTACGGAACCCTAAAAACTAAATCTAAATCGGTTCATCCGTTCGGGAGCTACGATGCCACAGACAGACACACACACAGACAGACAGACAGACAGACAGACAAACACACAGACAGACACGTCAAACTTATAACACCCCTTCGTTTTTGCGTCGGGGGTTAAAAACGAAATGTCACAATCGCGGACCCGCATCGTTCGAACGTGAGTCACCCGAACTTGCCCGAACGAAGGGAAAACTAACAGTGGGGTATTTCACCACATTGACACTGACAAGTTGTACCTATTGCTAGGTTGATAAGGTAACATTGTTACAGTCTGACCTGTCTGACCAAAAAGAGTAGAAATTAAAAAGTGGCAACATCGTAGTGTCGTTCTTCTTACACATATTGATTTGAAAGGGATGACACTACAATGATGCCACTTTTTAATTTTTGCTCTTCTTGGTCAGACTATACTCTGCGTCAATATATTCATGTTCATTCATGTCAATGAACAGCGAAGAGTCACTGCCAGGCGACAATTGTCACTATTTAGATTTTTTTTAAATAGCGGCGGTAGGCCTAAGAAGCGCTGGCTGGACGTCGTGACAGCGGACATGGAAGAGAACAATCTCTCACCTCAGGATGCCGAAGACCGGGCCTGAGCAGGAAAGCGGACCCTGGCGCTAGGCCGGGAAAACGCTAGGTTGAAGAAGAAGAAACAAAAAAATACTAGCTGAACAACGCATTAACATCAAATCCATAGCATGCCAGTAACAGCACTTACTGAACAAACTTACAAATTTCAACATAAGCCGAAACTTCGGTAAACTGATACTAGTACGTAATCTCGAACTTAAGCTATAGGTGAGGCATTAGCACTAGATGACAAATAGGGGTACCCTGCGGGTAACCAGTGGTGAACTTGAGACTTTTGAGTCTGAATTTAAATAAGTAAATATACTCAAATTTTTAACCTTCAAGAAAAGGTTGTAAACCTATCTTAAAGGCCGGTAATGCACCTCCAACTCTTCTGGTGTTTTGGGTGTCCATGGGTAGCAGTGATCGCGTATCATCAGGCGACCTATCTGCCCGTTTGCCTGACCTGTTTGCACTTTAAAATCTTTGGAATCTTATGAGATTCAACAATTTTTAAATATTTTGAAAATCTAACATAATCTAACTGAACAGGCTTCATCAAAAAAGTTGCAGCTTTTTTCAAAAGCCGTGAATAAAATAGGGGTGGCATGTACGAGTTTTATTTTTGCATCAATAATCCATGATTTGCAGCGGCCTGTACTTTCCACCACCACGCATCATGATTTGTTGTATCGAGGTCATCAAGCAATCTCTTACTCAGACGAATTTCTAACCCAAAAAGTTTAAAAAGTATTTGCAAAACATGATAGTATTCTTTAGAGCTAAATTCCCTATAAAAAAAGGCCTGAAGTTCCTTCAAAATTAATAAAAGTCTCAAAAACTTAGTGAGGCCTTTTAGAACAGACACAACAGACGTGATTTACCATCACTACTAACCAATCTAATGGGCAGCTTAGTGCCAACCCAGAGATTAGGCCCTTCGGCCGCGGTGAGGCCGGTGAGCCACGACCTCTGGCTAGAGTTGTGCCTGCTCGTTCACTGAAAAGATCGCTCCCAACTAGTACAATCTCCGAAGTGTACTAGTTCGTTCTTTTAAAACATTTAGTGCAGTAGTACACCGAGAGAGCGAGAGACAAATTAAGCATATGCCTGCAGTAACGCTCGCTCATACTAGCCGAGAGCTGATCGGCCGTTTGCACGCGCTCTCGGTCCGAGTCAGTCGGTTCTAGTTCAGTTGGCGCCGGATTACGCGGATCGCTTTGCTGTCATTTAGTCATTCTCACTCCTCAGCTCTTCGCTCCCATTCAGTTGCGCTCGTGAGTGTACTAAATTTACTAGAGAGCAGAATCATTTGGGAATCGTTCGGACTAGTGTTTATATTATTAGTACATGTACTATACAAGCCTACCTCTGGCGAAAAGGTGCGGGTCAAAGTTCCATTCTTGTTAGCGATATGTTTGCTAACCACGTGTCGGGGATTTCGATGTTGATTAAACGTAGGGTGATGAATTGGACGTTGCCCTTTATTAGAGAACTTCAGCATTTCGATTTAGTGATAATGCCTTTTGATGGATTACGGATTCCATATACGGTACATGCTATCAACCACTGGTTTGTTTAACCCTCTTTTTTATGGTTGAAGCAAAATTTCTTATCAAAGTTACTACTGACTGTATCGAATCTTTCTGAGAACCTAGCTCTTGCAATTTCAGTAAGATGAATATTATGACACTTGCCACGCCAGACCTTTTTTTTTTCGAAGTGGAATGCGTTTAGCCTTCAAAGGGGCCAAGGTCTTACGGGGGATATGTGGGACTCGCTCCATCAACCTGCTGCTCCTCCGAGTGAGGAGCGCGGGAGGAGAATACCCACTAAACCACTCCGGTCATACAACTTGACTGTTCATGGGGGGAACACCATGGGCCCAATTGTGGTCATTCTCCACAGTACGCCGTCCCTATAACTGCCTAGATTATATTTTTCGCTTGCCTGTAAACCGCAGCCTTACTGTAAGGCTTGAGTACACGCTCATATTGGGTGTTCAGCAGGGCGGGGCATCCGTCGTGCATGCCAAGCATTTTTTTTATTTATTTATTTTCTTCAGACACAATAGTTACATTGATATTACAGTTTACAAAATACCGCCAAACTGCAAAACAGTTTGTTGGCAGTTATGTTTGCTCTTGATTGATTACTGAGTAGGTACAAGTTGTGTCAAGTTATACATAATATCATGCATTTTTTAAATCATCATTATTAGCTATAATAACTAAGCATGCAAAGTTAATTGTTTAAATTAATTCTAATTTTACGCTATAGGTACTGAATGGCACCTTCAGGGCCAGCAAAGTCAGGTCCAATTATTATAGATTTCCAACTTTCCATACGAAGTTGACCCCTCTCTGCTGCTCCTATGGGCAATTATTTACTAGATATTTTTTGACACTTGACATTGAACATACCTACATGTGTCCTGAGTCGACGCCGCTTCTCGCCCCGCCGTACGCTCCGCTCCGAGCGACCACTCAGGCTGTACCCTTAGCCAACGGACAAGCATTAGCTCTCCTTGTTCCGCAACTGCAGTAAACTGACTAGTTCGTAACGCACCAACTTGCATTGTAAATTTCAACGAGCCATAAAAACAAGGTACAATCACTTCGGGGAAACAAATGCGCGCTCAAATTTTCATACACACGTACTAGGTGAAAGGGGCACTATTTTGGCAATGCTAAGTTAATATGTAACCCGTTTTCACTACACATGGGTGCACTTACAAAATGTATACGTTTCTACTAAGATATTGAAGGTGAGATTTTTAGCCTTTGACAAATTTATATGCCCATAGTCTTGAACCAAAGCGCTGGTGGCCTAGCGGTAAGAGCGTGCGACTTTCAGTCTGAAGGTCGCGGGTTCGAATTCCAACCCCGGCTCGTACCAATGAGTTTTTCGGAACTTATATACGAAATGACATTTGATATTTGCCAGTCGCTTTTCGGTGAAGGAAAACTTCGTGAGGAAACCGGACTAATCCCAGTAAGGCCTAGTTACCCTTCGGGTTGGGAGGTCAGATGGTAGTCGCTTTCGTAAAACTAGTGCCTACACAAAATCTTGGGATTGGTTGTCAAAGCGGACCCCAGGCTCCCAAGAGCCGTGGCAAATGCCGGGATAACGCAAGGAGGATGATGGTCTTGAACCGTCCTCCACCATACGTTAGTAGATAATATTACAATTTTACGAACAGTTTTCAACAGTATCGAATCCTACTTATACAAAATCAGTTGGTACAGATATGGCTTTTCATCCGCACTAGTGCGTGAAGTGGTTCTTTTCTTGTCAGGTCGAAACTTCAATCGGCCATAATTATGTACCTACTGAAAAACGCCGTGCGATACACGTACGAAGAGAGAACTTCTTTCAGTTGTGTTTTAATTTATCACCACTAGTTGTGAAGGAACTTTCGAGGGAACTCTTTTCCGCACTTGTATCGTAATGTACTACTAACAAAAAGTTATAACCCAAAGAGCTAGTCTAAAGCATATCTAAACAAAAGCCTAGGCACAGGATAATCAGGGGGGTTACCATGACGTGCTAAAGCCGTTCAGTTTAGGTTGAGAGAGAGGGACGGAGCTATGTAACTGCTATAGCTGTGTCCCTTTCTCTCAACCTAAACTGAACGTCTTTTAGTACGTCATGGTAACCCCCCAGTCCCTAACTTTCGGCTCACGCGTTCCGGGCACTTACCAAGTTGCCCATGCAGCTTCTGCATGCTTTATTGCAATGCACTACACATTAATATCCTTTGCGCTGACTCCTGCATATTGCAGCATGTGTACGAGTACCTATTCTCAAAGCACTAAGCGAAGCCGCGACTTCTAGACTTATCTATGGTTTAGTTAGACCAGTTAGTTTTCATCACGCTAAATGTGCAATAGCACGCAGACAGGGCGGGAGTTATAGAATAGTACAGATTGAAATATTACATTACGATACAAGTGCGTAAAAAAGGAAGTTCGAATCCAAACACGACCGAAGGGAGCGTTTTAAATCGACACGAGTTACGAATTTCCTTTTCGCACGTGTATCGTGCGACGTTTTTCAGTTCAGATCGCCCTTCGAAGTTTCGACCTGACAAATAATAAACCACTTCTCGCACTAGTGCGTAAAAAAACACCATCTGTACTGATTTCCGAGAATTGGACTCGCCCAAAAATGGCCTCGCCCAAGCTCGCGTAGCCATCTTGAATCCGCCTTGCTGATTTCCCCCAGGCGCGTCAAGTGTTTTTAAAAATCCGCATCATAATAGGCTTGTGCCGTTTCGTTCGTTGATCGGAGCGCTCCGATCTCGTTCAGTCGCTCTCACGAACTAGTTCGCTCTTTTAGGTCTTTTGCTCGTTTAGTTCAGCTAGACCAGCGACCATTGCGGTCGGAAAGATCAGAACGAATGGGACCGAATAGTGTCAAAATGATACGAATAGTCCACAGATAGTAACATTCCGGGCCGAAAGGTTGTAAGTAACCGAAGTTTAATATGAAAACTTGACTTTTTTTTTGTTGCTCTGCTAAGTAGCTCTCGCTCTCGGTCGGCGCAGTCACACATTCGTTCTCGATCCAAACCGCTCGCGTTCGCCGATCCTGTACTGAACTAAATGAGCAAAGACCGATTCTCAGAGCATGGAAAGATTCAGTTCATTTCGGTCATTGATGGGATTTTATTCCTAACAGTTCATAGTTCGTGAACGACACAAGCCTACATCATAACAGGGAGCGCGGAAATTTTGCTTCCTTATTCTTTTATATTAACATGGTGAACATCGCCGAAATCTTGGGAAGTTTGTGGAATATTACTTTTTTGATGCGGTTGCGGTTCATGATAAAAAAGAAAGAAGTTAATTTACAAAATATTTAATAAAGGTTTTAATATAGTTTCATCATCATCATCACCTATCTGATACCAAAGCTTGTAAACCTGAAAAAAAAACAAATCTTGTGATATGATTAAGTTTTTTAAGCAATAATTATTATGTGACAGTGGCCAGTGTGCGACAACTTCACTAAAGGCCACTACATGAACCACTATAAATTATAAAGGCTGCAAGCATGAGCGTAGCTTTTCGTATAACAAACACTCTAAAAGCGTAGAACATGAAACTGTAAAGCTTACGTACACGGGTATGCTGCTGGGTGGCGTTTTTGTACCGACAACGGCGACCAACCTAATTTATTCAAATTGTTGCACGGATGTATTTAATTCTGGTATGTTTTGGAGATTTTATCAACAAATAAGTATACAGGGCTTTTTTAATAATAAGGCCAAGACAACAAATAATTATGCAATATAATTATGTTATAGTTATTTGTTATACAAGGGGGCAAAGTTGTATTTTAACGCCGAGTGTGGAATTGAAAAACGAGCAAGTGAAAGGATTTTATAGTTGAACCACGAGCGAAGCGAGTGGTTCGAGAATAGAATCCTGAACTTGCGAGTTTTTTAACACACGAGAAGTAAAATACATTTGCACCCGAGTGTAACACAAAACTTTTCCCCTCACTATAGCGAGGAAACTACAACGCAAGAAAATGCGTTTATCACTGCTTCCAGTAGTTCCACGGGTGGTAAATCATCTTAATTACTAGATTCAACTACTTTTGTCAATTTTAAAGCAGTTAATTTGACTTTATTCAAGGTCAAATTACTTTACCCACTAGTGGATAAAATGCGTTTTTACCCACTGGTATTAAAGGACAAAACACGTGTTTCAAGGCTAGTGAGGGGAAAAATATAATACCTGTCATGGAAATAATTTGTAATTCAAGCAGGGTTTACTTAAGGCAACCGTTTTAGCACAAAATATGAAAATATAAACTAAAATAAAAGAAGTTTCGATAGGTTATTATTTCGTGAATGTCAACCGAAACAAAGCAATTTCATAAGAACTTGGTGAAGTTCCTTTAAACTCTGGGACAAGTAAGTTCTGACTTATTTGGCATTTTGCCAATACATGTTTGGTGAAAACGCTCCTTATATTTAAGTAAGTGTTGGCAATTTATTGAAAACGTGCTAGCGACAAAGATAGACGTAGTCTTAAATTGGTTTATTTTTTAAATCCTTTAGCGGCTTTAGCAACGAACAGAAAATCCAGGGATTCCTTCGTCAGACTAATTTGGTAAAATAAATTCAGAATAATTCAATTTTTCAGCGCCATTGGACAGTGATAAATTCGGTAGATTTAAACTGTTCAATGAACTTTTACGTTACTCGAGAGATTTTAAGGACTAAAAACTAGCTTCAACTTTTTAACAATATAATTGATATGAATGTTGGTATCATTTGTCAGAATTAAATGAGTATAAATTCAACTAGGTACTATATGTATGTATACTATGTTTATCTAATACTACCTACGTTTTAACGAGTGACCGAGGACAGCATTTTTTTGACAAAATTCCTACATGTTTTGTTTTTTTTATTCACACGTTACCTACTTACACGATAGATTATAGATCCGTTTAATAGTTTTCATGAATAAATAATTTTCAATGCAAATGAAGGCGGTGATCTTATGTTTAGACAAAGAGGATAGAGTATTATAGAGAATGACTGTCAAAGTAAAATGTGTAATCAAAGTGCATAGACTGCCATCTCTCGACACAAGCTTAAAACTTTTGAACCTCAGTTTTGACAATTTGGCTCATATTCTTAACTTGATATGTTTTAAAATGTCAAATATTAATATTAGCGCCATCTAGCCGAGCGTACCCCAAAGGTGTATCGCCATCTAGCTCACCGTACCTTTTTCTGTATGGTTTTGGGGTACGTTTTTTTCTTAGACTTTATCGGTCTTTACGAAGTTATATAGGTCTTTGGTTTAGATAAACAGGCTAACTTCAAATTGAATTTTAAATCAAGTCACCACATTCTCACACACGCGTAATTAGATCACAAATAAATAATTTCGCTCGCAAGTAAACCTATTAAAATCGGCGCATGTACAACCTTCGACACAAGTGTTAACAAAACGCTTGAAGTTCTAAATAACTGCAGGGAGTTGTACCAAAAAGAACTGGCAAAATATCGGGGTCTCGGACACCAATACCACTTTATGGCAGTTGGTGTCGAGACTAGGGTCGAATAGGGCCATGGGGTCCAAGCGCCCATGTACTTTTGAAAGAGCTGAGCGCAAAGCTCATAGAAACTACCGGTGACCAGAGGGCTGGCAGCTTTCTATCGCAACGCATAAACATTGCTATAAAGCGAGGGAATGCTGCCAGCATCTTTGGCACAATGCCGCGGGGGCCCTATTTAGATATATTTTAGTTTTTAATTTAATTTTAAGTTGTTTTTTTTTTAGAGTAAGCTTGTTATTTATTTGTTATTTAAGTTTTATTACCTTAATAAATTTATGGTAAAAGAACTAGAGATAAGCATTTGACATTATTTTGTGTAACCTATATATTAAAGTACGCTTAATACCACAGTCTGCTGTCTTCGCACGTACGTGTTTAAGCTCCAACTTAGCCGCCCACCAGCACGCCTCTCGTGTCACGCATCGGATTTTGGCTTTCGGCCCTACGCGGAGCTCGGCCTTCTTCGTAAAACTTACGCAACGTTACAACGGCATCTATGTTTTTACACGAATACTCTTTAAAAATATTTACACGGTTTATATAAAGTATAGCGGGGCAAAGCTCGACTTTCATCCGTAAAGCTTCGGCGTCCGCCTGTACCGGGTTAATTTGTGAATACTTGACGACACCGGGGCCCTTTGAAGGCAATCTAAACGTGATTAATATTATAAGTAACCAATTTGATTAGCTGAGGGCCGGAACTAATCATTAGTTTGGAATTTAATTTTCGGAATCTTGATTGTTGCGCCTTGTATAAATAGATCAGGAGGGGCTATGATTGGGTGAAGGTAAAGGTCTACTAAGGTAAGGTAAGGTCTCAGTGGTATACAATGGAAAATTAGTGACAACATAAAGTAGAACTGACGCTATCCAGCTACATAACAAAACAGCGTTGAGGTGACATTTTCACACTCTGCCGATTACCAAGTTAGTGCAGAATTAGCATAGATTATTCGGATGATTATGCTAAAACACTCACAATGCAGATTCGAGAAGAATTTTATATTTAAGCACTGTTTACGTTCAATAGGTAGAAATATCACAAGCATATCTTTTTAATAGGTAACGTCAGGCGAGGCAGGACCATACTTTTTTAAATTCTTTTCTACCTTTTTCATACCGAAGAGGATCGAGTATTATAGAGAGTTACTGTCAAAGTAAAATGTGTAATTCCAGTGCATAGACAGTCATCTCTCGACACAAGTTTAAAACTTTTGAGCCTCATATTTGACAATTTGGACCATATTCTTAGCTTGATATGTGTTAAAACGTCAAATATTAATATTAGCGCCATCTAGCCGAGAGTCCCCCAAAGGTGTATCGCCATCTAGGTCACCGTACCTTTTTCTGTATGGTTTTAAGGTACGTTTTTTTTCTTAGACTTTATCTGTCTATACGGAGTTACATATGTCTTCATACCTAATACTTATGTGTTTAATCTAACGTATTTTATGTTAAATTCTTGTTGCGCCCCAAATTCGCGATCATTTATGCCGAATTCTGTAATTCTGACATAAAACCGATTGGAATTGTAATTAACAGATACGAGCGATAATCGCCCGTGCTCGCCCCAGCTGCTAAAATACTGCGATGTTGCTACAAGCATACAGCGAGGCGAACTGTGTTGCCCTAGTTAGTTAATATGAGAAACAGCCGGCCTTTATAGCTGGTCAAACAAGTTTGTCTCTAGAAAAATCATCATAATTATTCTTCAGTCCACCAACTTCTGGGTGTAGGCCTCTCTTCGTGTTCGCCAATTTCCCGGTACTGGCAGGGGAGGCTCACTCCGCGATTCTATCGCTGCGCTACAAGTACATGTCGGTGGCCTAGCTGGTAGCTGGAGTTCGCGGACCATTCAGCGGTGACGAGCTGCTTGCGTGCGGTTCGTTTGTTCATGCAGGTAAAAATTTAGAATGGCGACATTTTGTGAACATCAAAAGAGTGAGCCTTCTGTACTTGTACTATTACATATTCTGTGGTACGCTTAATGGTATGTTTAATCTTTTATGTACGCGTAATGGTATGTTTAATCTTTTATGTTATCAATAAATTGAATATAGCACAATTATTGTATTTGTTGTTCGACTCTTTGTAAGGATATGAATACACGGTGAGCATAAACACTCATTTGCTGAGTAATATTTACTTACAAATGCTGCAATTGTTTGCTGGTATTGATTTAAACACGCGTCCGCTGCAATTGTGCCTTCGGGCAGCGTCTGTTTAACGATTTGTGTATTTAGAATTATTATTTCAAATCCAAATTTACCGGTTTAAACGGATAAGCATATAATTAACCTACAAAAACGATTTCTTCCTATATTCTCCTCAAGATTCCTCACAAGAAAATATATGAGTTCAGTAGTTCCACAAAATTTTTTACGGCGTAGTTAGGTAGGTACTTACGCAACGTCTGTTCATCATATAATAGGTAGGGGATGGTGGCCTGAAGCGGACATGGTGCCGAAAGAGGGCACTATTTCCAAATTATTTGTTATATTGAAACAGTTGTTGCATAAACTATATAAGGTGCTAACAAATTAGTCACGGATATTTTTACGGCTGATAGTACTCCGCTCCTGGAGTATATTTATGTATGAAACATCATAGGTTTTGTTATGTTTTTTTAGAGAAAACTAGGAAACAAATATGCTATGTTAAAACACCCCGTTAATAAAATTATTAAATGAGACCTCTCTAGACACTGTTAACGTGACATGAGAGACACTGTTAAACATCCTGACAGGCAATTACATTACAGAGGATGGTTATTTAGAAAATAAATTAAAATATTTTTTTTTTGTTAAGGGTATGAAAACAAAAAAAATCATGATTTTTTTCAGTAATTTCTAGTGAAAGTTCATTGTTTTGATGTTAATTAACGTCCCTTAAAATATCCGTGACTAATTTGTTAGCACCTTATATATAATACATTAAATAACATTTAAAGAAGTGCGTTGTCCACTAACAACGCCAACGTAATTCACCAAAGTGGCTCAACTTCATTTCTCAAGTGCAAAAACGATTCCAGTCCAAAGGGTGCTTTTTCACGGCAATCCTTCCCGAAGGTTCTTTATGAACGGATTTCTTCGGCCATTATCGCCGGCTGGCGTAAGGCATTTGTCACAATTACAGGGCTCACGTTCGCAAAGATATCCGCGGGTTGTAACTCCAGTGTAACAATATCGAACGTTGTAACACTGCCCTTCTAGAACAACTTGCCTTGTCGCGCGCGAGTCCATACTTTAAGTCGCGCTTGATGTATGTATATATATATATATATATATATATATATAGGGTGAGGTGGAGCAGTGTGTGTGAGGTATTGCACTCACACTACATATAGACTCGCGCGCGACAAAGCAAGTTGTGCTAAAGGGTCTGTTTTAAGTCATTCTTTTCTCTCTTTCACTGGCGCAGTCAGTAGAACACACACCGTGTTTATTATAAGTGCTATTGACAGAATCATAACATGCAAAGGTAGTTTACACCTAACAGCTTCTAGGAGAATCTGGTTTTCCGAATTTTTTGGGTCTCTTTTTAGTTTAAGGACTTGATCATTATCCTCAAAACTTGGACATCCAGTTTGGGATTTTAAGTACATGATTATAAATGATATTTTAGAATTTTCATCCCCTCTTCGAATGAGAAGGCCAAATCAGAACCAAGAAAACTGATAAAAGGAAACGATGACTTGGTTATGAAAATGCTTTATTACATGAACGGAGAACGGAAGACACTGATACAATTTAGGATGTTAATAGTAGTAGGATCGAAACATGAATGAATTCCCAACGCACCAGAACATTCATCTGACTTTTTATTCAAACATTTAAATTATGTTCTAAGTGCGTTTATGTGGCTACCTAACATTTTCTTTGGTTTACAAAGCATGCTGATTTTTCCAACAAAAACAAGGTCCTTTCTTGGTCAAGGGATCAAGTTATACCAGCCATATCTTTTGGCTGGTTCGTGAATAAGCTAGGACTGCCCAGGGACGGTTGCCGATTAATTTATAACTGCCGTTGCCATGGATTAGGGGCCAACTTTTGACCCGAGGATCGGTGCTCTCTAAGTTTGCGTGGATTTCATTGTTAGGTATAATGTTAGTAGGTATGAAATATCAAATAAGAAATGCCTACCATCAGTAGAGAGCAATTTTGAAGTATACAGCGTGTTTTTTTTTTTGTTTTCCGTTAAATTCGACACGTCGTTAGGTTCATGTTAGGACCTTAAGAATTATATTCTAGTTAGTGTCAAGTGATTGACGGCACATGTCAACACAAATAACATTAGGAATTGGTAAAGGCTGTCACACACGTGTTCAGTAATTATCTTAATTTTTTTAATAACTCGATAACCGTAAAAGTTAAGACGCTTGTTTCTTAGAGAAATTAATTCTATATGATCTAAAGAAACTTCCCTTAAAGTTAACGGAATTCAATCAAAACAGGTTGTATATGAAAAGTTTGTTCTGATAAGCCCTTGATAAACGTTTGGATTTTAATCATTTTCTGTGTGTTTAATGAGTATTTTTAATGACTATTTTGCTATTTGAATAGTAAGAGACAATACATCATTGTAAGTAGGTACATCTTTCTCCTTAAAATTGTAAAGGAACAAAATACACCATTTTATTACGAAAACTGACATCAAAACGCAGCGTCGAAACTAAAATAAAATGATTAATGTATTATTTTACTCGCGTTTACCGATATTATAATATTATTCATAGTTATGCTAACAGTTTACCGATGACAGATTATTCTTTTAAGACATTTATTGTCATGTAAAGAAACTTAGTTTTGCCCGAAGACTTTATTATTTTTTGTCGAGACGAGGGTCAAAGCGACGATAATATGAAAAGGTCGTCCTGTCCTTTCTTTACGAATAGATATAATAGAACGACAAAAAGTTAGCTTGTTATAAAAAATTCCGAAAACATAAAACATGCCAAATTTCCTTCGCCCACATTATAATTCATGGTCAGACATGACTACAAATAAACACGATGATGGGAAAATAAATGACGCTATTTATATTTAACATACAACTTTACGACATGTAAAACGATTTGAAACATTCTGGCACATTGCATATGCAAATGCGCGTCTATGAGACTTTTCACTTTTCGCTTTCTCTTCTATAAATATTAACCGAAGCGCCTATGTTAATACGAGCACACTCTTGAACTTGGCACTCGACCCATACAAGAAAAGTGGAGCTGTTTCTTAAAATCCGGTTTATTTTCTAAGATCGCGTCACTTCAGCACGCGCACAAATGGAAATGACCCTTTCAAGACGCTCGAGACTCTCGGACTTAGCCCTGAGCACTCTCGCGAACCAAAAAGGTGACAAATACTCGGGGACACTACAATGTCGTAAAAACTTTGCGAAACTTCGTCGACAATTAGAACGGTTCAAACGGTGATAAATAAAATTAAAACTTTGGACGTTAATACCAGCTTAAGTCTAGTTCAACGTTCGGATCGTCAGGTCGGTTTACTTTATTCTCCGTTGTAGTTTTAGAACTTAGATTGCTTCGAGATTGAGTCATAATGGACCAATTGTTTCTATGTTCTTTTGTCTTTGATTCGTTATCTTGATAAAGAAATATTTAAACTGTTTAGATGAGTTCTAAGCACCGTTATTGAATTAAGTTGAACTTGGTAAATCATTTTGCTACCCAGCAGTTTCAGTTTCAAAATTTGAGTTTGGAGCCAACCTCAATTATTTTACTTGAGCAGCGTATATTTTTCTCGCTATAAAAGTGAGTTAACGAAGTCTATTTCGCAGTGGGACTGAATGGGTCGTAGCCGTGGCGAGATGACCGTCGGCGGGTCAAATCCAGTAAGTTGATACTCCCAAGGCGCGGGCTGTCTAGTCACTTGAGCCAGTGACTTAACTTAAACACAGTTTGTTGCCAATCTAGGATAACAGTTTTAGAGATACCGATCACATTCCGCGCGAACGGCTCCGGTCCGGGTTTTCTCGGGACGATTCGTTTCCCGACGCTCGTGATTGGAAAGAGTTATGAAAATTCTATTTTCAAAGATTTTTCCGTTTGGTATTCTGACGGCGCGCCGAGATTTGAATAGGTTCTTATAGGGTTGTCCAATTTGTACTTCGGACTTGTTCTTTAAGATTTTTTCGGATGCTAATACTTTCTTGCAAGATTTTCCTTCTCAGTATTAACCGCTTGATACGCTCTGGTATAAATATATGGATACGATTTTCATCAAATTACAACGGTGCCAGTTAACAAGGTTATTTTAAGCTCATGCATTATATCAAAGCTGTCACTTTTGACAGCATGTTCTAAAACATGTTCCCCAACCCAACACCAATCCCACCTCTAAAAATAGCTACTTGTACAAAGCCGGGCGATCGGCTCAGCCTCAGCGGTTTAGCATTACGGATACGCCAAAGTTACCCTTTGAGGCTAACCTCATCACATGTAGCGTTAATAAGTTTAGCGGTATCCGTACAAATTAGGGCGTGTTATTCATTCCCAGTCGGAACAAGGTACCTAGTCAACATTTTAATCGCTTACGCTTAATAGCTAGCTCGCCCTATCTTCTGTAGTGCCGTGACAGAGTCAGACTGCGTTCCGATGGGCGTCTAGCGTCAACGATTGTCAAATTGGCTAGGGCTGTATCGGCGCAAACCCAACAAGACTTTGGCAACAAATTAACTGTGGGTGCTTGCGCCTGATTGGCTATTGGGTGCTGAATGCCGGCTTTCACTAAGTTTCCTTCAAGGACGACTCAGATTAGATGTGTCTTATTTAAAGTTATTGCCTTGTGTGTTCTTGTTTGGAGAGATGTTCAGTAACATAAGTAACATGCTACACTTTGATGAAGACGTAGGGATATTGGGAACCCGTATACATTCTTTCTGGCCTAGCGCGTAGTGACCCTGCCTGCTAAGCCGCGGTCCCGGGTTCGAATCCCGGTAAGGGCATTTATTTCTGTGATGAGCACAGATTTCTATAGAGAATGTCCTATAATACTTATTTATTAATTTATTATCAATAATCAGTAAACTAGTGATTTGGCTGCAATGCCGGTGTTGCAGTATTGATGTAAGTATGCCAAAGTATTGTAAATTCACTATATTACGCGATATAATCCATTTCCATTTTAGAGCTTTAAATATGTGTTCTGTGAACTACTTTACAACTATCGTTGCTCGTTTCTTAAACATCACATATTATTGATTTAATGACCAGTCCTAAGAGCTAATAACTGTGCACACTAAATGTATGCTATCCCTACGTACTAACTCAGCAAGACATAACTTTCTCGTAAACATATCTTCTACAACAACCAGTTACCACGAACAATACCACCCCCTAGGTAAAGCTTACAAACTTCACTTTTCATGTCTCTTCCGTGTTTATGCTCTTTTCATGTTTATGTCGTTTTGTACTGCGCAATGTGCGCAAACGCAGTGATGTTTAAAAGCTAAGCGCTTTTGAACAATAGACGCGGTAATTCATACAGTAACAAAGGTTGGTCCAAGGTATGAGCGGTTTGAGTCTGCCTTAGTGCGTTTTCACATTATCCGATCCGATATCGGATGTCAGAAGGATTTCAATAGAAAAAATCCAAGACGGCGTCTGTAATGTATGGGATGTCGGTCCGACATCCGATATCGGATCGGATAATGTGAAAACGCACTTATGGTCCTTGCGCTGTAATGTAGCTTTTCTTGAGGCGTCTTATTTATTTATTTCAAAAAACTTATGACTAAAGTATTAATTTTTTTTTCGCCAAACTACTATTATCTCTAAGGCTAATCCGCTAACCAGCTAATTAATCCGCTGCATTCTAGAACGACATGTGTTTGTGTTTGCATCCATTGATTATAGCATACTTTTAAATCGTCCATATTGCACTTCTTTGGCACTATACCTCAAGGGCCTATTTTAGATATAAGCTAGCTATAATTTTTTTTGCTTAGCCTTAGTTTGTATATATCAATTTGTTATTATGTAAAGGTCCATGATCTATTATGACAGTTATGACACAGGCTACCCATGTATAATAATTACCTATACCTACCCACTGTTCTGACACTACTTTCATCATCAATCATTTAAGAGTTGGACTCTTGTCGGTGGAGCAACTTCCACGAGTGCCGGTCTTCTGCCTTCCTTTTGACTTCCTGATACGACACGACGTTGATTTTTTCCTTTATTTGGGTTGGGGTTTGGGTTTTGGGTCAAGAAGCCAAAGGGGAAGACCAAGGAAAGCGTATATGACACCACTTTAACTGTTTTAAATTTTGGTAGTATAGAGAATGGGTATGCACTTTGTGAATGGATGCCAAAACTCTTTCAGATCGATGTGCCGCCGCTGGTGGTAACTAAGTCGATTTTTCGTGTTTGCATTTTCATCAATAATAACAAAGTGTTTCTTTCCAAGTTTAAAATGTAAATGGGTAGCTCGCCGAACGCTTGCCGAAGCGAAATTCTCGCTCTTATCTCCGGCGGCGGCGGTGGCGTGACACGACGTTATTTACGCGCCACCCCTAATCCCCTATTTATTCCCGAGATGTATCTGAAAATTAGGGATCACCTCGGCTCCGGGAGGGTTAATTTGCCGCGAGTGTCGTACTAAAACTCTGATAAAACACAGATATTGATACGTCACGGAATACTGCGATTATGCGTACGCTTTGTTTCCCTTTTGTTCCGACTCCACAAAAGGGGGATTCTTCAGAAAACCGCGTTGGTTGCTTCCTTTTGCGAAGCTGCGCTGCGCTTTATGGAGTACCATTTCCGAAATGTATTTCCTCGGCGCTAGTGCCCGCATTAACACTCCCGGCGCTCGTAAAATTTGTGTTCTAGCGGTAAAACGGTAGTTTTTAAAATGTTTAGACTACCCTCGCCTTAATTAAACACCCTCGGGGTTGCATTAAACCCTCTGGCCACCAAGACGCATTAACCCTTGTACTCGAAACCTTTTTCGTTCCAAACATATCCATTCTCCGCGAATGGGCGTTTTAAAACACTTTTCCGTGTGTTTAGGCCGAGGGCCGCGTATCGAGCGACGTGGGGAAACTACTCGAATGTCTTCTTTATACAAACCTTTCAACGACCAAATGTTTGAATTCGGAACGCTATAAAAGATTTGCTTTTAATTTATCAAAAAGCTTTTCGTGCGGTGGCATAACAAGCCAGTCACATAGCTACGTACAGGCCAAAACACAAAAGCCATCAGTATTAAAACAATTATTTTTACTGGCAACATTTCACGATTTACATGATAAATAGCTCGCGACCAGAGCTGCAAACAATTTAGCAAGTTATTAACAGATTAACAACATATACCTAGTGCACTCATAAAAGATAATTAATTAAGCTTACTCGGTCATCGCGCAATTATTCAGCGCACTGGCCATAGATCAGATTACTCTGATTCTACAGGATTCCGGATATGAAGGATTCCATTATTGCATTTTGCTGTACTTTTTGCGAAAATCGTTCGTTTTCTTGTTTTAACGCGAGTGCCGAAACAGCACGTTGTTTTCCCGCTTGGCCTTTAGTCTGGTTTTGTTCGCGCGCAAATAAAACGCAGGAAAAGACTAGACAACGTATAGTGCGCCATTAATCCTTAAATGCATTTTCAGTTTCGTGTTTCGAACGCGAGCA
Source organism: Leguminivora glycinivorella (assembly GCF_023078275.1). NCBI lineage: Eukaryota > Metazoa > Arthropoda > Insecta > Lepidoptera > Tortricidae > Leguminivora > Leguminivora glycinivorella. The sequence goes on from NC_062976.1 coordinate 24,109,341, forward strand.
AATTGTTAAAATCGCTCGCATCGGCCTTGACGAGCGGTATTCAAACTCCGTATTTGTTTTTAGAATTTTCCGAAAAGTTGTTAAGTTGAAACTTTTGCCGGCATTGGTTTGTTTGGCCGGTCATTACAGGAATGAGCGTGCGAAAACGCTTCAGTAATTTGCCATGTCACCGGCCGAGTCGAGGCGTTTTTACAAATGCAAAACGAAACGGTAATGATGTTGCTAGTTTCGACAATATTCGCTGTTGGCGAAAAAACTCCTTTGGAACATTAAGTGACTGGCGGCGTTTTGTGCTTTTGTTGTTTGTTTATGGAGAAACTTGGTTCAATGCGTACTATGCTTAAGTATTTTTCCGTAGTAAGTATAGTAGTTTTGTTGTTGATTGAATCTAATCACTTGCGGCAAGATTATAATTTTCTAAGCATTTACTACAAAACAACCACAATGTACAGCGTTTACATTGCCTGGAACCGCAAAGCCTAAGAGTCCGTCTCCAAGTAAACTTGATATTTACGACTACTTACGCCATCTATACCTCTCTCACATCCAGCAATCCTTTCAAGGGGCGAAGTTGTTTACCGATTGTCCCGCCCGTGTATCCTTCCCGAGGTAAACAAAAGTCGATCCTCTTAGGGTTTACCTAACAGGCAATGGTACAATCACGGCCCCTTCAGCGTCTTAAAAGCTTTATACTCTTCAGAGAAAATGCAATCTTTTAGTAGTGTCGGTGGGAGGGCTTTGTGATCCGTTGTTGTACGTATTGGCTCTTTTGGAGTCGGCGAGCTCAAATCTATAAGGAAGTTTAAATCAAGCTAGTGATTTAGAAATAGGGGTTTGCCATTGGATAAGAAAGCGAAGCCTTTTGAAAGCAGCTTTCAGACAACAATGCTATTTTGGGGCTTTTTGATAAGCATATATGCGCCTGTTCACACAGTTAGAGTAAGGCGTCCTCCCGCCCCTTGGATCACTGAGGATGTCCGAATGGCAATGCGGAAGAGGAACAGAGCTTTCGGGCTCTTTAAGCGTGATCGCACAGATGTAAACTGGAGTGCTTTTAAAGCAGCTCGAAATCGTTGCAACCAGATGGTACGTACAGCCAAGCGACGATTTATTCATCGCAATGTTTCTTCTTCGTCTATGGCCGACGTCTGGAAATTTCTGAGGTCAATCGGCCTGGGAAAGCCCTCCAACAGTTTTAATAGTAGCACATTCTCTCTCAACGATCTTAACGGGCATTTTTCCTCTGCTCCTTCTATTGATACCACTATCAAGGCCACTACTATTTCTAACATCTCTTCTTTGCCTTCCCCTATCACTGACTCATTCTCTTTCAGCCCTGTCTCCGAATTTGACATTAAGGTCGTAATTAAAGCCATCAAGTCGAAAGCCGTAGGTTGTGATGATGTCAGTCGTCACATGATCGTGTCTGTCCTTGACTGCGTGCTTCCTGTGATAACTGACATTATCAACTCCTCACTGGCCAACGGTGAATTCCCCTCTCTCTGGCGTAAAGCATACGTGATACCTCTGCCCAAAATTAGTAATCCCACTACTCTCAGTAACTTTAGGCCCATTTCAATTCTCCCTTTTCTTTCGAAAATCGCGGAAGCGGTTGTTCACAAACAACTTTCGGTTTTCGTTTACTCGCATAACCTTTTAAGCCCTTTGCAGTCCGGTTTTCGCCCAAGCCATAGCACCAGCACTGCGCTTCTAAAGGTCACTGAGGATGTCAGGCGGGGGATGGAGAGTCAAATGGTCACGGTTCTTATCCTAATTGATTTCTCTAACGCGTTTAACACCGTTGACCATGACATTCTCCTTGCCTTGCTGAAACATGTTAGTGTTTCTGAGATAGCGCTGAACTGGTTTGCTGCCTACTTGCGGGGCCGTCAACAGGCAGTCCGAGTTGAGCGGTCTTTATCTGATTGGTGTGATCTAGAGACTGGCGTGCCTCAAGGAGGCATATTATCGCCTCTTCTTTTCTCGACTTTTATAAATTTCATCACTCCTGACCTTGGCTGTTCGTACCATCTGTATGCTGATGACCTGCAACTCTACGACCAGTGTCTCGTGTCTGACCTTCCAGCTTGCATTGCTAAACTTAATCTGGACCTTCTACATATCCAGCAGTGGTCTGAGAGGTTTGGCCTCTTTGTGAATCCGTTAAAGTGCCAGGCAATAGTTATAGGTAGTTCCAAACAGCTTGCTAAATTAGACTTGAACACACTTGTTCCTGTAAACTTTAATGGATCCCCTATACCATTTAACGAAAATGTTAAAGACCTGGGTGTTCTTCTTGATAATACCTTGAGTTGGAGGGCACAGGTTACTGAAATCAGCCGTAAGGTCATGGGATCACTCCATTCTCTTAATAAACTGAAGCACTTCCTACCAATCAAAACGAAAATTGCATTAATTAACTCTCTCATACTGCCCATTATTGATTATGGTGATGTGTGTTATCCGGATTTAAATGGGGAACTTCTCGATAAGTTGGATCGCCTGCTTAACAACTGCATCCGCTTCATATTTTGCCTCCGCAAATATGATCACGTTTCCTCTTTTCGTTCTCAGCTTGGCTGGCTTCCCATTCGACAACGACGCAATAGTCGCTTGCTTTCCACTCTTTATTCTGTGCTCAACGACCCACATTCTCCGGTCTACCTCAAATCCTTTTTCCAATATTATGGAGTTTCTCGCGACCGTCTACTTCGCTCTACTGGCAACATGTCTCTGTCCATCCCTCCTCACCGTACTGGGTTCATGTCACATTCGTTCACCGTGCAAGCGGCTCGTCTCTGGAACGTACTTCCTTATAAAATTAAAAGCGCCCCAACTAAGTTCGCTTTCAAAAAATCCTTACGAGCTCTCTTTGCTAGCAGAATGAAAAACTCTTAGTTTCACATGTTTCGTATATATAGATATATATATATATATTTGGTATGTATAGTTATATGTATGTATATGTATTTGTAAATTATATGTGTACTTATGTTTAGTTTATTTAGTATGCTTTCTTTTATTTCCTTTGTTTTGATTCTACTGTTGAAATTGTAGTACCGCTCACAGTCTCTCTGCTTAGCCTTGAGGTTGACTGGTAGAGAATGCCTTAAAGCATTAAGTCCGCCTTTTGTACTGCAAGATTTTCTTTTGTGCAATAAAGATTAAATAAAATAAATAAATAAACAATACATTATAAAACACGTCAAGTAACATTTCAAGTCTGGGTAAGACTTTTTCATCAAATTCAGGGTAGCCCTGGAAAGAAACTTATCAAATATTCAACATCCGTTGTAAACCGCCATTGTGTGCTCTTGATAGCGAAATTCGTGAAAAATTAAAAAATTTACCGAAGAAAGCAGGTCCGCACAATGAGGTTGTAGTGAAGCCGCGCGTTCATAAATAGTCTGCATCGAGTGCCATTAAATATATTGAGGGGCTGATATTACATTCGACGGAAATGAGCACAAATCCTAGCTCTTGGAATTAACGTTGACATAAATAATTTTATATTGGCAACTGAAACCGTACGAATAACTTCTTTGGAAGTTTTCTAGGAGTGTCTTTTGTACAGACCTTTTTTGCATTTTCCTAACGTTTTAAGACGGTACATTTAAAAATACATCATACATCAGAGTCGAGTTAATCAAAAATGGAGGAATGGATGGATGGAAAATATTTACCTACATTGTTTTTGTATTTTAATCACTTCTCTTTTAATTGGTTATTTACGGGTAAAACGAAGTGTGTATAAATAAAATGGTGCATAGCTTTATTGAAAAAGCAGTACTAATATGTTTTTTAATTGTTCATTTCACTCATGAACAAATAGAGAGAGATAGAGATATTTATTTTGCTTCCAAGTACACAGAATAACAATTATTATGGTAACATGGACCCTAGTAGGGTATTGCAAAAACAGTTTCAAACTTAATTTTTTTATTTTATTTTTTATTTTATTCATTTAAGGTTCACCAACAGATACAACACTACAACAAATACAGATTAGAGCTAAAAAAATCCATGAATAAGTGTCTATCCAATTACAGGCGAACACAACATGCGACTGATGCGACAATACTTCCATATACTATACCTACATCTAAGACCTAACAAAACTATTGGATAATATAACATGCATATTCTTGAGCTTATATTACTTATCTTATATGTAGCTAGCGTTTTTATACAAGAATCTCTTAAAACTAATTTGGTTTACTGACAATATATCTACTTGGGTGGCTTTATACAACTTGTTATGTTCCCTACATATTCTGGGTATAGTGCCATGCGATCCGAGGTTAGTTCGATAAGTTTTAAGAGCAAAAGGTCGGAAGTTAACTACGCGACAGTTTGGTCTTGGAACTGAAAATCCAATTTTACTTACAAGTTCGGGAGATTCTATTACTCCGTTCAAAATTTTATGTAGAAAGAGTTGATCTAAAATCCATCGGCGCTCAACTAAAGAAGACAGTTTAAAGAAATTTAGTCGATCCTTATATGTCGGAAGAGAGCGGAGTTTCTTTTGATGTATGGATAAGAAAAATAGAAACTGATAAAAGCCAAAAATAGTGTAGGCCCTAGATGTGAGCCTTGGGGTACCCCTGAGGGAGCTTCAAAGCTGTATGACTCCCGTCCGCAGACTACCACTCTTTGTGACCTTGATGTTAAATAAGACATAAACCATTTTAATAAGTTCCCATGAACCCCAAAGTCGCTAAGTTTACGTATCAAGATGCCATGATTGACTCTATCAAAAGCCTAAAACTTAAAACTAGGTAGGTTACAGTATAATACTTAAAATAAGAACTTAACGTTATACATACTAAGCTAGTAGTAGTTATACATAACTTAGGTGAAGAACACGGTTATTACTTACAAAATATCCTCCATAAATTCCGATATAGTGTAATAACATTTTTCGACCAGCATATTTCTTAAATTGGTTGTGAATTTATTGTGTGTTTCAGATTTTTTTAAATAAACAGGAATTTTATTGTAGATGTTAATGGCTCTATAATAGGGACCGTTTTTGTATATTTTTGGTTCCGGAAGTTCTAAAAACTAATAAACTAGGCTTTCCAAGAAAACCGTAGTTGAACAATAAAACGCAGATTACAAAATGGCGGCCTAAACCAACAAACCCATTAAAAAAGTTAAGAATTATCTTCGTTTCAATTTTGCAAACAAATTGGTCTTGAATTATAAATATGAGAAGCGGCAGGTTTCCCGGCATAGGTTTATCTTTGCTCAGCATTTCCTAGCAATTGCTTGAGCTAATTTAATGTTATAAGCGGTCCAGAAATGACATAATCGCGGGTTCGGTGGGAGCGCACATGTGCCGCGTTGAAAAAGAATTTTCTTGTCTGTGGAATGGAATTGTTTTTAAATGTTGCGGGTTCACTTAATAGCGTTATCTGTGGTTGGAATGGAATATGTTTTGTTGCATGCAGTCTGCAGTGGAGATAACCGTGTCATGGCCAGAATTTTATTTTAATGAAGAAAATAAATGACGAAACAAACACAGCCTTGTAGCCGGTGCTTTGCAAAATTAAAACGATTTACATATTTTGCAGTGTCTGTGACTCACACTAGATCGGGCAGGGTCAGACCGTCTGACACTTCGTTATCTATGACAAGTGGTCGGTGATGAAGTGATGCTTTTCATGGAAAACGAAGGTCTTCGTACGGTCATGTGTTAGCACTATAAGTCATCCTCCTAGAAAGAATGACCTAACCGAGGTAGGTTAGATCTTTTTAACGGACCCCCGTATACAAATTGAACACTAATAGTACATTGTGCAACAAGGGAGGTAAGGGGGTCATTAAATACGAGTGTCCTGATATATTCACGACAGCCGCAGGCTGGAGTGAATATAGACACGAGTATTTAATATCCATACCTCCTGAGTTACACACAATGTTTTTCATCACATTTGAGAGAAAAATACAAAAAAAAGTCATAAGGCAAAACCTTCAACGCAACGACGGCGCAAAGTCCAGTAGTGTATTTTCATCTATATCAGATTATTCACATTAAATTCCATTGTTTTTGATAACAAACACTTTTTGAACGAAAACAAACACGAAAATCCTGAATATAAAGCATATAAATCATATAATTGAACTAAATTTTTACTTATTTATTTCATTCATTAATTTGGTCTGTTGTACTCTCCGTTGCTAGGCAACGGTGGGCGCCTCGCGCTGGCACGCGGTCAAGCGCGAGTCGAGAACATATTGTCAGATTGTAAATTATAACGATTTATCTGAGTTAACTTTACGAAATAAATGCAAAACACACTGAAATAATTCTAAAACATAAATAAATTGCATTTTTCATACCGTACAATATCTTTTGTAGCTTAATAGTCAAATTTTGGTTGTGCAACAAAAATCCTTGGCTGATTGAAACATCCTTTGCCTGAAGTATTGTACGGATTGTATTAATTTTTAAAACTAAATCCATTATTCCCTTGGGAATAAAATAGTACATTATGCTTCAGTACACGTAGACGCAATGAGACCTTTAAACAGCAAATGTGATGAAAAATGAATAGTAGACCCGTTCCATTGAATCTCCCGCAGTGGCAAACTACGCAATTACTTGCGGGCACCTATTTGAGTGCCGATGGCGGGTGTCTGTAATTTGGCGCAGTGGCGCCCTCTATTATTGACTCATTTGTGTTTTATTACGTGGTGACTGTTAAAGAGTTATACAATTGCAATAAGCTGGAGATAGAGCAAGGTACCTGCACGTATATTAACAAAATATTATGTGATGCTTATTAAAGTGTTCCATTGGTACATACTCCTCGTATGTTAACAAAGATTTTATGGCGATTGTAGGTAGACGATGTACCCACACGCTAGCGAATATATATTTTACGAGTAGGTATATGTAATTTAATGTCAAGTTCGTGGCAAGGGTATAAGGCTTTGTAAGGCTTAAGGTTAATTTCGGATTGAATCAAATAATCTCTAATATTAATTAATATTTTCTGATTTTCTCTTTTAATATTCTTCTAAGAGCTATTTACTAGAAAAATAGAAATATAATATCACTCTTTGATTAGCTAGACCTTTTATTAGCAGAAGACCGGTTCATGTAAGCTACTTATTACTATTTTTAACCTTGCACGGCTTTCATCTCATGTAGGATTCTAGCCAAGAGCACATTCGTTGACGTTCCGTAGCGTTGCGTAGTTATCACACGCCTCCGTATTGGTACTCCCCCTATCGCTCTTATGCAGTGGCGCTTCGATCGCGACATAGTAGCGTCAACGATTCTCGCTTCGGCCATAGAGGAATAAATAAAGGAAGAGTTGAAAGTCCATACATCAGTAAATGTGTCAAGTGATATCTAGCGACAATCACGCGTCAAATAGCGTGAATTATCAGTACCACTACTCGATACTAGGTGGCAACTGTGTCTCATCTGCCAAAAATTTTACAACTTATATTACAAGCAGAAGGAATTGAAAACAGAATACTGATTAATACTATTGTAATATTAGCTAAAAATTGGTGAGCATTAGACTTTTCGTTCGTCACGACATCTATTGACAAGTAGCAGTACTGATAATTTATGCTAGTTGACGCGTGATTGACGCGTGATTGTCGCTAGATGTCACTTAACTATGCCTATACAAATAACCCGCATTTACTGATGTATGGAGTTACAAGTGTTACAACTCTTCCCCTACTTATTCCTCTATGCTTCATCTAAGCCGTGAACGATCGTCGGTCGTATCAAAATCAGGTCGAAGCCGTCACAATTCACAAAACTTGAATCAGGCGTGTGTGTTGACCTTGATCTTAACCTTGGTACAAGGACTTTACCCGTTCGCAAGCCGTGTTGACCTTGATTGTCTTTGTTGCAGGTGACAGCGTGGCAGGTCAGCCGGCGGGTCGCCAACGTGCTCACATCCAACGCCTTTATTGTAAGTATTGACTGGTTTGTTAAGGTTTATTTATAATAGCAATGAATTACGAGTTGGCTTCCGCTGCATAAGGGTTCTTAAGTGCAATTAGAATATTCTCATCAGAATTTCGTCCCATCCATCCGTCTTAGGAGCCTTTTGGTATAGAATGCCACTTATAAATTATCGTTAATCTTATCCGCCAGCTGATTATGAAATTACGACTATTACGAGGTATATCGACAAACTTCAAAATACTAGCTCTCTGAGTCGACCGAGTTTTGCTATAAATGCAATATTGGATATCTATTTTGAATAACAAACTCTGAATCATTTTGGTGTGTTCTATGGATTTCCTGTTTCGTTATATTATATGTATGTGGGCCTATAAATCCCTGTCTAACATCAAACCAGTTTGACTAAACTGCTCTGTTGTATGGATAATCTCAGATTAACCCATTAAGCATAGTTTAATCGAAACAGATTTAGAACGAATGATCCATAAACACAATAATATTCAAGACACAATATCGATACACGTACAAGACACATATCAGATTGCCGTACTAATGCAGAATGGAACACCTAAATTAGGAACTCTGGTTAACATTGGAATACAATTTCCAGAACTAGAATAGTTGAACTGGAGCAACTATTGCTAGCCAGAATAACAATAGAGATGCATTTTGAATCGCGAGGCAGTAGACTAATTAATTTGGGACGTTATAATTAACTGGGAACTTATCTTAGTGGGGAATCTTACCGGCACAAGTATGGTTGTGTGCATTTCATGTTTGAAATAAGAACGCGCGGCGCGTTCATAATCTTGTACGTGAAAAGTAAAGCTTCAACACATTGTGCTGTGTTAAAAGAAAAAGTAAACGGAATTTTCTTAAGCATTTTTTTCGGAGGTTACCGCGTGGCGTGCGAGAATTTAATTTTAACATTTTAGGAGAAAACGAGTTGCAAGATTCGAAATTTAATATAAATTTAATAATGTTAATATGTTATTGTGCTGTGGTGTACAGTTAATTGTTTGTGTCGACACATCAACATTGTGAGCAAAAAAAAAATTAAATTGTCTGTGGGAGGTGCACCCTTTTTGCCGCCATTTTTTAAATTTTTCTTTTTTTTTCCTACCAATAAGGTCGCTATACCAGAGTCTTGTTTTCATGCGTGTATAAAACTTTTGAAGCACAGTAATCTAGCTGGCAAGAGGCAAAGTATGTACATCTGAGAGTTTTAAGTTTATATGTGATTTGTTTCATTTTATCTTGTGGTGCTATTTTTTCCACGCAATAAATACGATTGCATTAATCCATGTTTTACACCAATTCAATTAATTAGGAATGCATTGGTTTGCCCAGTTTGTTTGTCCGCGTAATTCGTTCGGCGCTGTACGTAAATCATTATTGTTATCGATATATTCATCTAGATTTATTGCCAAGCGCGTAATTGGTAAAGTGGGGTATTCTGTACTATGTTTCGGTGTTTATAGTAATTGGGTGTAGGCTCAGATCGGATCTAGTACTAACACTGGATAATAGGTTTAATATTTCACCTTGAAGATTGTGTGCAAAATAAATTTGGCTTAATATAGCAATATGTGCGAGACCACGGGACGACACTATTACGATGTCGCCACTTCTTAATTTTTGGTCAAACTGTATTTACCTACACAGGACCCGTTTATCTGTCGATCCATCCGTTTACGAAACTTTACAAAATATAAATTCTCTCGACCCACCGATTTCCACTTCGTCGCTAGGTAGGTATTAGAACTAATGCGTTGGTACGCATACGCATTTATATACTGGCGAGCGATTTCATACTTAAAATCTCCTCCATACTGATAGAGTATGTGATTTGACCCTTTGACATGCACTTATATTTTTTTATATCTTATTACTTGTCAAAACAGTCGTTTATGCAAAAAGAAACCTACCTTAACATTAAGGTCCTTTAACTAGTAATCAATTTTAGGCAAACCGGTGGGAATTGGCTTGTATGGACCAGCCGCTGCTGCGTTTATGTATCTAAATTTAGACCCGCTATATTTAGCAATATCCCTTTGTACTCAACGTTGTCCCACTAGCCTGCCCCGTAAACCAGATGATGGAACCTAATGGCTGTGCCCTGAATTCCTGCGGCGCTGTACAGAGCGCTGGCTGGATGAATTTATTACTGAATTCCATTTACTTCCTAATTCAATTAAAAAAATTGCAAACGTGACACCAAATGTAGGTACCTTATTCGGTGTAAACGCCGACAGGCATGGAATAAGTACTTTTTCCGAGGGTGGTCAAACAATGTGCTTCAGGAAATATTTTTTGATACTGTTAAATTCTTTAAGTACCAAGTATATACGCCAACGCGTAAAGAAAAGACACTTTAATAAAATATTATTCTTGTAGGTATTGTGTGCAAAAAACGCAATTCTGTGGCTATTTGCAAAACACAGAGGCAAATCAAACGAACGAAATAAATAAATGGCGGGTACCTTATTTATTTCATATTAACTAAATACGATCGAGTATGTAGGTACCTAATACGAACATAGAAAGAAATTTGGTATTAAACGATTACAAATATGTAACATGTAAATGACCTACGTTCAAAATACCTAAAATTAAAAAAACTAACGTTAAATAACCTACGTTCAAAATACCTAAAATCGAAATACCTAATGATTAAATCCGAAAAGCAAAAATGTCTAATAAATGAGGCTTAAATAACCGGTTTACCCTTGAATAGTCGACAGACAATTAATCGAATATTATTTCAAAGACAACGTTTCAAATAATTTCATTTCATCGACAGTTCATATCGTAGAATGATCGATGATACAAGTCAAATTAAACCGTGGACTTTTACTTCGTAGATAACTTATTCCGAGTATAGGTACTTTATATCGTGGTATTTTGTTTTGTGTTTTTTCATTTCATTTTGTTTTACATTCAACAAAATTTATTACGCATAATTATTATTTCAATTTTGTATACCTATTTCAATTGTTAATTTTTCAAAAATTTTACAATTTGTAAATTATTTGTTTTTATTTTTGGTCACAACTAACCTAACCTAAACCTATTTTAAAGGTAGTGCGTTGATGTGTAGGGTCGCAGTTCTAACCTAACCTAAACCTACTCTGTAAGCCGTTCTTTTCTGTGTGATCGCAGTTCTAACCTAACCTAAAACTACTCTGTAAACTGTTTGTTTTTGTGTGTGGTCACAGTCCTAACCTAAACCTACTTTAAAAGCCGTTCGTTGTTGTGTAAGGGCGGAGTTCTAACCTAACCTAAACCTACTCTAGTATAGGATTTAAACCAATCGGGTTCCCTCTATTTGGCATACCTTTAATTGTCCGAAACGATTTTCGCATAACAGACGAATTTTCGACGAATGTTAATTTGGCAGAAAACTTATTTGACATAATCTAAACTAATACTACTTTGTCCGAAAATAAGTTCGCATAATACATTTTACGCCGATTGTTTTTTTGTGAACAACATTGATTTGCATAATTTTATTTGGCATATTTCTTAAAATCAGAATAACCACCCATACTAAATGCAGTCAGGAGAGTCGGTTAGGTTAGGTTAGGTTAGGTTAGAACTGCAACATCAATATAGTAGTATTAGCTATGATAAAAATTCTGCGTTATAAATTTCGACTAAACAATGTTATGCATAAAAACCATTCGACGAAAAACCTTTATGCACCACATATATGTATATTCGAACAAACAAAAATATGCCTAGATAAATTATGCGTAACTATACTATGCTTAAAATTAATACTTCAATATACCCTCTTTTACGCTCGCGGAACCTACCCTACTACTTCGGTATTTCGACCGGTTAATCATTTTAGGTATTTTGACCATAGGGTATTTCAAATGTTGGTGTATAAAATTTAGGTGACATAGTTTTTGGTATTTCAAACATTAGGTATTTAGTCCAATTAGGTATTTTAAATTTCGGTAATTCGTGCGTAGGTGTAACTTGCTTAGGTATTTAAAATCATTAGGTATTTTGATTTTAGGTATTTTGAACGTAGGTCATTTAACGTTAGGTTTTTTAATTTTAGACATTGTGATACGTACCCGTTTTACGTGATGGCGTAGGTATCTACCTACTTATTGTTACTGACAAAGCAAAGCGTATTAGAATCTTAAATAGTATACTTAATACATTATACATAATTATATTGAGCGGAAAAGGGAAACACTAACTCAGTGGCGACAAATTAAAGCACGACCGAAGGGGAGTGTGACAAATCGATATAAGTTACTTTCCTCTTCGCACGTGTATCGTACGACGTTTTCCAGTAGATATGGGACTTTGAAGTTTCGATCTGACAAGAAATGTTTCTATTACTTTTATTTATACTACGTCGGTGGCAAACAAACATACGGTGCGCCTGATGTAAAGCGGTCGCCGTAACCTATAAACACCTGCAACTCAAGGAGTGTTACATGCGCGTTGCCAACCCATTAGAAGCTTTGCGAACTATTGCGAGAAAGAACACCATATATGTATAGGTAATGAAAAAACAGTATCGTATAGCTGTGATATTAAAAGTTGTGTTTGAATCGAGTCGCATATTTGTGTCCTAGATGTAGTGTGGTAAATATTTACAGGGCAGCCAACATTAGTGCCACATGTTGAAAGTAAAGTTGACCAACATAAGCACTAAGTAGCGCTCTGTACAAAATCCATTAGACGTTCTACAGCGGGGTGGAAAGTTCAATGAATATGCATTTATGATAATACGGGAACTACTAATGTGATTATCATTGTGGATACTTCGCAACTTGTATTCCCGGCTGAAAGTTTTGCTTGGAGGGATTTGGTATTTATTGTTGTAAATGTTTGAACGTTTTTCATTCTGGTTTAAAATCTGTGTTACTCGAATATATTCGTAACATTTATTATAACTCTTTATTTACATGAACATATTTACATAATTATATAAGAAACTAAGACTAAACTTAAAAACTAGCTAATGTCTAAAATAGGCCCTTGAGGCATTGTACCAAGGATACTGGCGACATTTCCTCGCTGTATCGCAATGCTGATAGGTTGTCCGAGGAAGTCGCCAGCTCTTCGGTCACCAGTTACCTCAACCAGACGCTTGGACCCCATGGACCTAGAGTTTCTATTCGTAACTATATTTCCCTTTACAATAATTAATATCGGTTTTATTATTAAAAACTGTGTTATGCTTATCTAACTGGAAGGAAACCTGCTAAATGACTAAACCGATACATAAATTTCATAATCAATAAGTTGGCGACTTTCATATCAAACAAAAAAGTAGTAATTTTGTTACTAAAGGGGTTTTTAGCACTGCACATGTTCCGTGTTTTACAGCAATATTACAAGAGATTTTTCGACAGAGAAGTGTCAAAAGGCATTACTACGCGCTCTAAGTATCAATAAAAAATAAATATAAATATTGGGGGACACCTTACACAGATCAACTTAGCCCCAAACTAAGCAAAGCTTGTACTATGGGTGCTAAGCGACGATATACATACTTAAATAGATAAATACATACTTATATACATAGAAAACATCCATGACTCGGGAACAAATATCTGTGCTCATCACACAAATAAATGCCCTTACCGGGATTCGAACCCAGGACCGCGGCTCAGCAGGCAGGGTCACTACCGACTGAGCCAGACCGGTCGTAAGTGTGAATAACTTACGTCAACTATGCACAGTATTGGCAATCCAAACAGCTATCCTACTCCTACAAGCCACATTGTCGCCCACCTCAGAACCTAAGCTGGATAACTTTCCACCTGATAAAGTAAAGCCCACTACATGCAAAATATATGACACCTCACACCTTGTTCGTCCGGTATTCTGGAGCCGCATGATTTTGTATTAATGAATGACAAAGGGCGGCAATGAGGTTCTTTATACGGTTTTATAGCTTTGTATTATCTGTATTACGCCTATACAAATAATCTTATATGAACTCAGGTATTTGTTATCACGTAATCTAATTTTATTGTTGTAATTGAATTTTGGTTCACATTTTGTTGCAAAAGTTACGATATATTTCACAGTACCTGCGACGCTTACATTATTTTAAATAATAGTTACCTATTCGCTGTATAAATGACAGCAGAATTACTCATGTCTGGTGGTTAGGGTTCGTATGAGGACATTGCTTATTTGACAGCTAATTAAATGTCAAATCGTATTGTCAGTCGATACCTATATCAAAACAAATGTAATATTCTGTAATCACTCATTTCTATGAGTATTGAATAGTATTGATATATGTCTTACCTCTTTTTTTTATGAAAAATCTCAATCAATAACCAATCACCACCCATTTGTCAGCCTTTAATTCTCCCATCCGTAATTCCAAGCCAGCCCATTACACCGGCTGCATTCAGCGCCGGCGGACGCGGCCAGATACAGAAATCTGCATAATCATTATGCTCGCTGCCTACTCATTTTGTCCTCTGTTAACGACAAATCAAGCGAAACGCGAATATTCAGTTGACTCGATGGCGCGTGTTTTATTCGCGTTACGTTGGCAACAGGTTAACGCGCTATTGATAAAATTAAAAAGAAAAAAGCGCAACTGGCCAGTCTCTTTCACTAGGTTACATCGCGTCTCGTGTAACGCAGCTTTATATTCAAAGCGGACATTCTACAACGCAAAAGTTGAATGCCGAGCAGAATTTACATTAAAGGACACTGCCTGCGATGATACTTCCTAATTTAAATCCGTTATCCGTCCCTAAACATAGTTTTAATGAAATTACAATGATATTCCGAAGCTCGACCCAATTCCGGGGACATTTGTAATCCAGCCGTCGGTGGGTAAAGTGGCTGTCTTCGTTGGACGCATTTTTAATCAACAAACCCGTCGAATTTGCGTGCTAATTTGAATAGGGCTGGAGGGTTCCGGCAATCCGGGCCCTTTAACAAGGTGAGAGTTAAGCGGACTCGGAGACTAGTTAATAATAAACAGAAATAGTACTATTAATTAGATGTTTTAGTCTTTATGTTGACTAAGGGCCAGTTGTATCACACAGTTAAGAATCTCATCAACGTCACGCAGCAGAAATGTATGGAAATTGTCATATAAATAATTTTGTAAACGTTACTAATTTACCTCGACACTTACTGTTTTCATACAAAAGTGTTATTCTTCTGAGCAAAAATGGCTCAATAATGGCCAAATACAAAACGATTTACATAGACGCTATTAATTTGTACTCTTTTTTGCCAGGCCTGTAACTATGAATTTTTTTGTTAATACTTTTATATAATTTTTCCTTTAATTTATATATACGAATCTTAAAATGAATTGGCAATTTTTATGCAAAGTGTACTTTTTACAACAGTTTTTATTACATACGTGTCTTTGCCCGTGGCTATGCTGGCATTAGGCATGTTTGTTCAGTTTACTTTTCCCCACTTAGCGTGACCCGCCATTAATAATTCGCGATTGAATAATCGTCTTTGATTAATTGAGAGCCCGCATCCGTTATACAAATGTTACCACGTTTGTTTTCACTAGGTACTTTTGTTAGTTCAAGTATGTACCAAAGACGCCGACATCACATATATATAACTCCCGGGGGAGTAAAATAGATTTAACGTGTACAACGTAAGTTTGATTGAAAACAATTTTACTCGTTAGGTACTCAAGTACCTATAAAACGTGTCCGCTTTTGTAAAGATCCAATGCTTAAGTGTGTAAAAATTGTGCTAACAATGTAAAAAGAAGTTAGTTTACGAGCGGATGCATTAGCGGGGCAATAAAGCAAGCATGGCTGCCTATTCATACTTTGTGAATTTTGTGATACAATGTTGGTAAGCCTGGGGTTATGGTTTATCGCTAGAGGTTGGTAACTGTCTTTGTAATGGTTGGTACACACGATACGTTAAAAGCACAGACTATTAAAAAGATACTGCGCATGTTAAACTCTTCGCCGTGTTTAACAGACTTTTCCGCTTTTGTCATCTTCGTGCGGGCCTAGGCAACACAATACCGTTCTTGCCCGCTTTTTAAAAGGGACACGTAGAAATCATACCTTTTTGTCTAAAAAAACGCCTTAATAACAGATATTTCCCTGGATAAGTAAATATATTCCGAAGTCTTCATTTTCCTTCTTCAAATAATTGATTCATGTCCCGAATAAAACTTCAATTCGAAACTTCCATCGATTTAAACTTCTCTAGATACACTATCACCTACAAATTCGGCACTCAAAAGTGTCCGATCGCTTAGTTGCAAATGTGTGCGTCCAGTTGACAAACGAAAACTTCGCAATGTAGTAAAAACTACTTTCATTTTTTTACAAAAACAACGTTATTTCTTAGTACTTAAAGTTCAATTTCAAATGCAAGCAATTGGCGGTTATGACATTAATGAATGTGATCATCGCGAAAGCCATAAAATTTTATTACCGCAGATCGCAGGTGTGCATATTTTTAAAAAAATCTACGTCTTATTGCAACCAACTTAAGTTTAATTTCGTTTGCGCTACAACAATCTAAACGCCATTTTTACATTGGGAACGAGGATGGACAGAGGCATCATGGGAGTCGCGCTATGAGATGAAAGGCGAGAATGAGGAAATTTGCGGTATTTTTGCGAAAAACTGTTTTAAAAAATCCTATTAGATAGAAAATTTCTTAAGGAACAAAACGTTTGGTATAACATTTTTCGAGATGTTGCGTATTTTAAGCGAAAAAAAATGAGTTTTTACTGTACGATATTTTTATTGATATTATCTCAAACAAAAAAATATATAAGGTACGGCGGGACAATTTGGACTGGGGGACAATTGCAACTGAACTGATTAATATCTCCACGTTTTGCAATGTTTGCATTATTAAATAGAGTCAACTGAGGTATATATATATATATATATATATGAGGTATATATATATAACATATGTGTGTGTGTGTGTGTGTGTGTGTGTGTGTGTGTGCGTGTAGTGAGTGTATGTGTAGCGATTATGTGAAGGTAAACAGTTGAGGGATTGTATGTGGTGTGTGTGAGGGTGCACTTGGAGAATATGAATTAAGTAGCTATTAAAACAAAGAAGAATTGAACGATGACATTAATTTATTATTCTACGTATAATTTCTTTCAAAGCTTTGTTTGGGTAAATCTTCTCTCCGCTCCTCAGCTATAATCTTGCGCCATTTTTCCCTTTCAACGTCTTGTTTTGGGAATCTGGAATAAAAAGCTTTTTTATTACTTAAAAACGAATTTGCTATTCCCGGGTTGTTTCTTTTTATAATTAAAGTAATTTATAAGATATGTATTAATATTATTGAATTGAAATCATTTATTTCAGACTTATTGGTCCATAATAATAAATAAATACATACATTATTAATATGAAATAGGCTTCTTTTACAAAAAATATAAATTAGCGACTCCATCATTCCATTTTTAACTATGTTCCACTTCATCCATCTTTTGTCGCCGTCCGCTCATTACTAGTATAGCGCGAGAGAAAGAGACAAACTGCGTAAGACCAAATCAAGGAATTTACTTTAATTATTCTAGAAAATAAATGTTTTTTGTAAGTTAGGAAGCCATTTTGACCACAAATGCATAACATTATAAAATTATTAACAATTACTTACCGGAAATACGATACGTCATCCTTTTTCAACGTATATAAGGTGTTATTTTTGCACTTTTTTACGGAGCACTTAGGCATGTTGCCGACACGGCGGATGAAGCGCTACTGACCGCCCAATTGTGCTTAGAACATTTTCAAGCACAATTTGCTGCGGACACATTCTAAGCCGTGATGGTGCATCTAGGTAGTTTAGATCGATGGAAACTTCACTTTCGCAAGCTATTTCCGTTATTAGAAAATGTTGGCACGTGCAGGTGAGAATTGTCATTCGTCCATAAAACATTTCTTCCGTAGAATCTGAAATAACCCGTAAGTAACGCTTAAGTAATGAAGATCGGTATTTCTGAGAGCACCTAAAAGCCAGAAGCTCCAAGCCGATCTTAATTAACAAGCTACACTGTAACACATTTGTTGCCGTCGACTGAGCACTTAAGCGATTTTCACCTACTCTATTACTCGAAACGAAACGTTCTACGCACAATGTTGCCAGAATTAAGGCAACTTCGTCTAAAGGCTTGTACAGACGTTGCGACCAATTTGCATGCTAGGTGCATAGATTTTAAATTTGCTGGCTAAGCAGGTGCATTTAAAAATGCCGCTTTATCGGTTAGACTAGTTTTTTAAAGGTGCGCGGGGCCCGAGGGCCCCGCGGTCTTTCTTGTTGCTTTTTTGTTTTTTTTTTTGCTTTGCTTGTTTGTTTTTTTGCTTTGCTTTTTTGCTTTTTTGTTTCTTTGCTTAGCTTGTTTGTTTTTTTGCTTTACTTGTTTGCTTTTTTGCTTTAGCCTTTGTGTGCTTGGATTGGAAGCACTCTCTGCCCGCAGCTCGGCCTGCGGCCTTCGCGTGCTTGGGAGCCTGTCAGACTGTCAGACCTGTCAGACAGGTCATAAGTTAACGTTCTTCCAACTCGAAAATAACAAAGTGAGCGGCCACAAGGTTCATATAAAAACATAAATAATGATATTGCCATGCCAGCTTAGTCCGGCTGTACCAAAACAAACTACCTGCAAAGTTCTCCAAAATACATTTTCCAAGAAAATACTTTATTTAAACCCTAGAATTCCAGAAAGTCCAGGTTTCCTTGAGAATGACGTGCCAGGACTCCTCTTAGATTATTTAAGCTTGACACGATATGGCGCTCGGTGGTGGATCTGGTAAAATAAATTACATTTCAAGCTGGCAACATCGAGAATTCCTTGCTAGTTTTTACAGCATGCGGGCGTCTAAATGGTAGTAATAATGCTAAGTCCGTCACCCGCGAACTATCTCAACCGTTTGTACGACAGTAACGTATAGGAAACGATAACTATTGTCCCAGTTTGTGGAACGATGTTACAATTTTTACCTCCTTTTATTACTGGCAACATTTTCGCGAGCTCCAACGAAATATAAATGTCTTGGCGCCAATAAAAGAAAACATGGCGGAAACAGCACATTTCCGTAGTCAATTTTAATTGACAGGAACGAACTAGTGTATTTTCTTTAATTCAAATAAAACCGAGCTAAATTGGAGTTCTCATACATATTCAAAATGGTTTTTACCCTTTCTTGTTTTCCACGAGTGTATTATACAGGGTGTACACAAAAGCGTAAATTATCTTCGGGTAGGCATACAAAAATGCCGTAAAGAGTAGAGGGCGTGAGATATGCAAATACCGTAATTGCGGTCGGCTAGGGTTGCCATGTCGGAACTGAAAAGCGTGGACACAATCCCGTGTTATTTGAAAAAAGTCCCATTATTCCAATTTTTCGTGGAAATTCGGAACCGGAAAATTTTCCGTTCATTTCACCTCAACCCAAAAGTTGAAATACGATCCTTTATTTTGTTATTGAGTTTGTCATTTGGATAGGTATCTGTCGTTTTTATAAGAGTGATCGGAGTGATATCCCAATCCTATGCACGGGTTAGTTAACATAGATTTTCCGACGCCTTACCTTACAATGTGTTGTGTGTTTTCTTTGAAGGACAGCTCGAAAATGCGAATATATTATATATATTTACTCCGTATAGTTTCGTTCTAATTTTCTTTTAAAATGCATTCATTACTATTAAAATGCGAGCGACAGACAACAGCCTGGCAAAATAGATTGGAAATTAATAGCGGCGCCCCCGCGCGTCTACATAAACCGTTTTGCATTAAGTCACTTTTGTATGTGAAGTTGAGAACTATGGAGATTAGAGGTTACCTCTACTCTCCCTGTTGAGAACAGTAAGTGTTGCTATGATAAAAAAAAATGTGTTCCATTTCTACGCGTGGTGACCCTACCGCAGCAAAAATGCGTGCTTAGCTGGTTCCGGTTTAAATAAAGGACACGAATATACGTCTAACGGCTGAAATAAATTGAGTGCTTATGCTCCTTGTGCGGCTTTATTGTTTTACGACTCATGCAGGCTTTATGGCACCGGGATTTAGAATGAAATAGGTAAAAATAAAAATATATAAAGTATAATGTAGCAACCGATTTTTACTAAGACGACGTGTAGAAATATCTTCTTTGTAGTTTCCTTGTAGGTAGCTAGTGTGGACAGCCAGGGATACATCCCTAATAAGTTGGAGGGGATCAGAGGTTTACTAGTAAACCCCCTAGCCCACTTAGGACTCCATAGAGTCATCCCTCCTTAGACTTTCTATATGTGACGAGTGCGGACAGTCAGAGACGTCATTAAGTGGGAGGGAATCAGAGGCCAAACCCTCCTCCCCGTCTTTGGACTCTATCGGGTCATCCCTTAGACTTGATATCTTGTGAACAGTTTTCACCAGTGTTTCTCCAAGCCGAGCAGTGCCTCTACCTCGAGTCCGATGTTTTTCTGCAATTTGACTTCCCGTCGTTACGTCCGATCCGAATCCAATCCGAACCCGTGAAAATATAGTCCGTAGTAGCCGTAGAACTAATTCTATGGCAATTTACGCACTAGATCCGAAGAATGACGGAAAGATATCGTTCTAGTGCGTAAATTCAGTTCACCCAACACATAGCTGCACTTTCTCGTCAAATGGCCAGTGATTATCAGCAGAATCTGAGTGTGTGCGATACTTAGTCAGAAGACTATATCTGGTCCTTTCCTGCTCAGATCGCTGAAGATACAAAGCACTCGTGAAATATGTAGATAGATAGAATATTCTTTATTGGCACACCTCAGCAAAAGATACTGTGGAGACAAAACAAATGATGTAAGGTTGTCCCTATATCTTTCCTACATAGAAAAGTCAAAATAATTCAATTCTCAAAAAACTATCCAATAATTTGTTTCAATTAAACTATCCCCGGCACCTAGCCTGGAGGCCCAGTTCAAATGGAAATTGATACCGCACGTAGATATTGTTATAAATTCATTTGAGGGATATGGGCGACGTACAGTCTCAATTAAATACGAACCATGCAGCAGGCAAGTTCCGAGGAAACTTGAAATTGGATATTGACTCACGGAATGTGATAGAATTCTATAATTTAATACTTGTAAGTACTGACCAAGATAATTTTGACAACTAAAGACAAAGTTTGTACGGCGGTATCATAATGATGATATCGCTCATAAATCATAATGTTGCGAAGTAATTTCTATGAAGTTCTGTTTATGTCGGTGCAAACTGCTGTTCCAAGATTCTGCTATTCTTTAAAATAAAAGTAGGTCAGTTTCATGTTTATACCCTCCTGTACGATTGACATGTTTAGCTAGGCTATTAATGTTAATTTAAGGAATAAATAAAGAATAAAGTTTTATGCGTAACAGCTGAAAATGGTGTGTAAACAAGTGTCAGCTTGTTAACGTGTTATAGGTACGTTTAAACCACCATACACTATATAGAATATGCAGCATAAATATCATAGCGTCCACAAGTGTTTTCATCGAGCTTACTCAGCCTAAAACTTGTTCAACGACGCTGTTGAGCCAAATCACTCGCGTTCGGACCGCCCGGTTATTGGATTTCAGCGGAAATTTCGCCGGGCCCGGTCCAAAACGAACAACGCACCTCACTGTTTGCGAATAACCCTGCATATCGTATTTTAAGTCTGATTTGCACCGGCCGGCGCACCCACTCGTTAAATGGGACAACAGAATACAGATACGCGGAAATGGAATGCAAAACGTTGCACAATCGTGAGTATTTCGAATTTACGCGTTCGCGGATTCGAATTTTGAAATTGAAAATAGAAATTAATCGCCCGGATGGTTTTAAATCAATCAAACCGGCGGATAACGTAATACGCGTGTCGTTTTTTATTTCGCGTAATAAAACGCAACGAGTCGGTTGAAATTGAAGTTTGTCCAATAAACCATAATGAAATATACCTACTAGTTTTTAAATATATCTGTCGTTAATAGTTACAATCGAGAAGTTTTAACTATAAAACTCCCGTGAGACTCATACATATTTAAAAATATTTTAAGCGGGTTACTCACGTATTAAGTCGATATAGCGTTCGACATGTTTCGGCTCAATTTCGAGAGCCTTTCTCAAGAGTAGCGACACCCCGCCTTTACATGTCGAGAGCGCGACGCATACTGCGGGCGCTTGCTCGGTGCGCGCGGCTGCTGAGGACAGGCGCAGGGGGGGTCGGCGGCGCGGGCGACGTCACCGTGGCGAGATCGGAGCTACCCACTATGTTACTTTTGTCAAAAGCAGGATTGCACACAACACTTATTACGTCACTTGTTAAGGGTGCGTTTACACTGGGGACCGACGTAGTGCCTAGAACTGTTTTCCAACTCGGTGGCACCGACCAACCACTGTCACGATTGAAATTAGGATGACGACTAATTTCTATAGCTTCCCGTATTTTCCGCTGAACGAAGAACTTTTCTCGCGCCAGTACGGTTACCCTATCAAATCTTACATAGTGCGTCGTGTCCGAATCCAATACGTGTTCTGTCACCGCAGAGCTGTGGGTGTCCCGGCCCTTCATACTACGTATGTGTTCAGAAAGCCTTGTCGAGATGTTCCGGCCGGTCTCTCCAATGTATGACTTCCCACAGGAACACGGGATCCTGTACACCCCGGGAACATTTAAGGGCTCCTTGTCTTTTGGCGAACGCATCCATTTCCTGAGCTGCGTGTGAGGACGGAAAATCGTCTTGATGCTATATCTTCGGCGTAACAAGTGTCCGATCTTATCCGTCACTCCCTTGATGTACGGCAAGTATAAGGGCAGCCTTTCCACCGCCGGTGGTCGTGGTCGCGCGGATGCATTCGCAATTCGATTACTATGCCTCCAGTTGTAACCGTTACTTTCCAAAACACCCCTAACATGACTCAATTCCCGGTTTACGTGCTGAGGATCACACAAACTCAAGGCGCGGTTGATCAATGTTCTCGGTACAGACGACAAGTGAGACGGGTGGTGGTGTGAATCTGCCCTTAGGTATCTGTCAGTGTGAGTTGGTTTTCGATACACTGTAGTATGTAACCGTCCCCTGGGATCTCGCATGACCAATACATCCAGAAAGGGCAACTTCCCATCTAACTCCCTCTCCACCGTGAACTCGACTTTAGCGTGCAAGGTGTTGATGTATGCTGTGAACTCATGTAGGCAATCCCTTGAGACAATCGCAAACACGTCATCTACATACCGCCACCAACATTTTGGTACTATTGGCGAGCTATTTAATAACTTTTCCTCTAGCCATTCCATAAAAATGTTGGCAGCAACGGGAGCTATCGGCGAACCCATGGCCACTCCATCAACCTGAAGATAATAGTCACCATGCCACATCAGATATCCAGATTTCAGACACAACTCAATAGCGTTCAAGTACACAGTAGGTAAATCAGTAGCAGCCAAAAGGTCTGATATTATCTTAATAGTCTCATCCACTGGTACGTTCGTGAACAATGATGTTACGTCAAAGCTCACCATAAGTCATACATTGTGTAGGGAAGTCATACATTGGAGAGACCGGCCGGAACATCTCGACAAGGCTTTCTGAACACATACGTAGTATGAAGGGCCGGGACACCCACAGCTCTGCGGTGACAGAACACGTATTGGATTCGGACACGACGCACTATGTAAGATTTGATAGGGTAACCGTACTGGCGCGAGAAAAGTTCTTCGTTCAGCGGAAAATACGGGAAGCTATAGAAATTAGTCGTCATCCTAATTTCAATCGTGACAGTGGTTGGTCGGTGCCACCGAGTTGGAAAACAGTTCTAGGCACTACGTCGGTCCCCAGTGTAAACGCACCCTTAACAAGTGACGTAATAAGTGTTGTGTGCAATCCTGCTTTTGACAAAAGTAACATAGTGGGTAGCTCCGATCTCGCCACGGTGACGTCGCCCGCGCCGCCGACCCCCCCTGCGCCTGTCCTCAGCAGCCGCGCGCACCGAGCAAGCGCCCGCAGTATGCGTCGCGCTCTCGACATGTAAAGGCGGGGTGTCGCTACTCTTGAGAAAGGCTCTCGAAATTGAGCCGAAACATGTCGAACGCTATATCGACTTAATACGTGAGTAACCCGCTTAAAATATTTTTAAATAAATCGAGAAGTTGTCACAACACTTCCTACTAAACTTCATTGGCTTATGATCCACCTAAATGTACGATTTACAGATGTACTATATAATGCTGTTTGTTTTCCTTAATAAAGAAAAACACATAGTGGCTACTGGCCAATGAATAATTACGTTACATTGAGAATATGTATCATAACTACCTACGAACACTTAAATAAACCGGTTCCACGATAGTTTGGAAGATATTCGTTAGTTTCTCTGAAGGATAATAGACTGGCAAAGCTCGCCGTTCAACAAAACACCCCCAACTCCCCAAGACGAGTACGTAATAAGACGAGATATTTTGTTCCAATAATTGAGTTAGTTGGTTGCAAGCAGCGAACAACTTGGGACTATCTCGAATACCCAATCCAATTGTCATCCAGGCGGAGTCGCGAGTCCGCTCTGAGAGCTAATAAACTTATTTACTTATCCGCTCTTTTGAGAGATTCGGTGCAGCGTCAGTCAGCAATCAAGGCGTAACAGAATTTAAAGTCTACGTTGTAATTCTAGAAGCGGATCCGCTCCACTCAGGATCTCGCTGCTAATTGTTGAAAAGAGGAAAAGTAATAAAAGTGCTAGTCTTTGAAGCAAAGACGCTGCCCCGAGCGCCTCGCCGGCGCATTTTAATAAATTAAAACTGTGCAAAATTCCCATTTCAATATCATTTTATTTCCCTTTTTGCGAAGCTACTGGAACTCGCTCCCCTTACACTGATTCAGTTTAATTTATCACGGGCGAGGCAATCAATTTTATGTTTTACTTTATCATTATTAAACAAAACATTTAATTCACGAACGGGCCCGGGTAATTTCGGCTATATCAAAGGTTATACTGATGAAAGCATCCCATTTGGACGGTCGATAAAACGTGCTTCGTGTTTCGTCTTAATTTGAATATTTTCGTAGCGATCATAAAACTTGTTTTAACTTTGGATTTTGTATTGTTTCCAGGTGGTGCTTATATCGTTGGAGCTGCTGGCGTGGCGCAGCGGCGCGGCGGCGCTGGCGAACTGCCCGAGCGGCTGCAGCTGCAACGACGAGACGCTGGTGGTGGTGTGCGAGGAGAGCCGCCTCGACGTGCTGCCCATCGCGCTCAACCCCTCCATCCAGCGCCTCATCATCCGCAACAACAAGATCAAAACTATAGACAGCTCCATGCAGTTCTACGCGGAGCTGCAACACCTCGACCTCTCCCAGAACCACCTTGTTAACATCCCCACTAAAAGCTTTGCTTACCAACGGAAACTACAAGAGCTCCATTTAAATCATAACAAGATATCGTCAGTGACTAACACGACATTCCAAGGCTTGAATGCCCTGACGGTCCTCAACTTAAAACGAAATTTCCTAGAGGAGCTGACGAACGGGGTGTTCTCTACTTTGCCAAGATTAGAGGAACTGAACCTTGGTCAGAATCGGATATCGAGAATCGAACCGAAAGCATTCGCCGGTCTCACTGCTCTGAGGATCCTGTACTTGGATGATAATCAGTTGAGCTCCGTGCCCACGATGTCCTTTAGTCTATTGGGAAGCCTGGCCGAACTTCACGTGGGTCTCAACGCATTCTCGTACCTGCCTGATGATACCTTCGCAGGCCTGAACCGCCTGGCTGTGCTTGACTTGAATGGAGCCGGACTTTTTAACATTAGCGAGAATGCATTCAGAGGCCTTCCAGGTCTTAGAAGTTTAAATCTCTTCGGGAATAGATTGAGCGTAGTACCCACGCAGCAAATAGGTGGACTTACGAGATTGGAGGAGCTGTACATAGGCCAGAATGATTTCATGGCGTTAGAAAGCCACTCCTTCAAAGGCTTGAAAAATCTGAAACTCTTAGACATTACTGGTGCCGCCCAGTTAGAGAGAGTCGAGAAAGGAGCTTTTGAGGACAACATAAACTTAGAGACTGTCGTACTGGCTAATAATAAGAAATTATCAGTGATAGAGGAAGGTACTCTACTCGGCTTGCCTAAGCTGAAACATGTTACTCTTAGAGACAACGCCATCGCCTCGATCAGTGAAACTGTGTTCGTCGGAAAAGAACTGAGACAGCTGGATATCACCGACAACCCTATCGTCTGCGACTGCCAACTTCTTTGGCTGCACGAATTATTGAACGAGAAGAGCAACTTTACTCAAATCCAATGCGCGGAGCCACTGCACCTGAAGGACAAGTACTTGCGCACTATCACCGCCGACGGTCTGGGCTGCGCCGTTCACGACACGCGGCAGCAGACCATCATATGCGTCGTAGTGGTCGCCTGCGTGGCTTTCCTGGCGTCGCTCGTCCTGGTGCTATATCGCTACCGCAAGAGCATGCACGAGAAGCTCAAGGACTACAAGTGGAACAAGCGCGCCATGCGCAAGGACTTGGAGTACCACAAGCCCATCTCCACCGAGGAGGACTGCATCGTGCGCGGCATCCACCCCGCGCAGTACCCCGCGCCGCACGCGGCCGGCCTGCGGCCGATCCCGGTGACGGAGCTGTAGCTAGAGCTTTACGCCTCCCCCAGCGTGTTCTTCATGTCGGGCCCTGCGGGCTCGGCGCGGCGCGCGCGGGGAGGCGGCGGCGGCGGCACGCTCCCCGCCAACGGCTTCACGTACATCGGCGGCGAGCGCGCGCTTCCCGCGCCGCTCACGCTCAACAACGGCGCGCCGGCGCTGCTCAACAACGGCTCGCTGCGCTCGTTGCCCGACAAGAAGAACAACCGCAACGGCTTCGTGTGCCACGAGAACTTCCCGCGCGCGGAC
This sequence comes from Leguminivora glycinivorella, assembly GCF_023078275.1. NCBI lineage: Eukaryota > Metazoa > Arthropoda > Insecta > Lepidoptera > Tortricidae > Leguminivora > Leguminivora glycinivorella. The sequence goes on from NC_062976.1 coordinate 24,136,142, forward strand.
CGCTACTCGCGCAAGCAGGAGAACGGGTACATGCGCAACTCGGAGACCGTCATCGGGTTCCCGCGGCCGCGCGACTACGACGACTACAGCGAGCCCGAGTACTCGGTGATCGCGGAGGCCGAGCGCGACTACCGCTCGTGCGCGCACTCCAACACCTTCAACTGTTGAGCCCGGGCTGGGGGGGCGTGAACTTTCAATCGTTTGTGATCTTGTAATTCTAGCAATAAATCTTCATTCCATTAAGTTTTTCTACGGAGGACTCGCGACGGACTTAGTGTAGCGGTTAGTGACGTGTAGAACTTCGGGATCGGTGTACGTGCGACCAGTGAGGACTATGTATCGTATTCGGTTTAAGAGAGTACATTATTTGTAAATTTTATCTTTAAGTAGTGACGGATCTATTTTTCGATGGGTCGGAGGGGCGGTTGGAAGTGAAACTTTCATGAGAACGCCCGTCTGTACAGACTAGTCGCATGCGGCAAGCGCCGCTGCCACGTAAGGCCGCCTTTGCACTTTTACGTTTTGCATAATGCGGGCCAACCCGCAAAAAATGGAACGTGGTCTCTGAGTGAGAGATGAATATTGTTTTCTCATTCCAGCATCTGCGTTTCAACTCGAGCAAATAAAACCTAAAAGTGAAAAGACGGGGTGAATAAGTACATCATCATCTATGTGATTCAAAAGTATCCTACCCGTAGGTAGAGTACTTTGTATTTGTTTTGTACAAAAACCATTCCATGAGAAAGTCTTTTTAATGTGTAATTTTTTATTTATAACGAATAAATTAAGTGTGCGTTAAATAAGACACCAATATGAATGATAGGTAACCTATTATAGGATTAATAAATGTAAATATATTTATACTATATTGAGATATTTATAAAATTTAATACGATCTTATTCTTCTTAAATTTTCATAAAATTATTTCTGTATTTCACATAAGGTCGACGGGGATAAAATCAACTATGGAGTTATTGTGTCTATTTCTTATTTTTTGGCAACAAGATCTCTTGTAATTCAAGTGGTTAGAACTGAAATAGACGTAATGATCGCCTAGTTGCATTCGCCCTGATCGTGTTTACATTAGTATGACTAGTTTGTTTGCTATGGACTGGTATCGTATTTCCTCCTCACTATTGTTAATACACCGTATTTCATATTGTGTAGGTACGGCAGCACCCACTTCTTATCTGTATGTCTCACCTTTCGCTCAAATCTCACAAACGCATGAAATGACCTACTTAAGTTTCAGTGAAAATATATGAGTTGTAAAATGGGGTGACTTGGGAACGACGGGACTATAATTGCCCACATGAAGTACCTAAATAGCACAAATTACCAAGAATGTCGAAACAAAGTACAAAATAAATGCCACAAAATATCGAATGTCATCTATGTCACCCGATTTTCCTGTACATATTTTCATGACACAACGATTATTTGTTACTATTTAAGTTTTGCATCATTTTTAGTCATTGCCATTACAGTAATTAATTATGTTATAATAAAATATGTAATCTATAAGAGATGTTGATATTTAAATCAGCTACAATAAGTGTGCTACTGAAAGCAATACATAATATTAAAACTGTTATAGATATATTTCACAAACTTATAAAGGCTAGTATCAATAAATTGACAACTTGTAAATATTCCCCATTTCGTATCTTTTCGTCTAAAAGCAAACTGTGGGGATATACAATATTATTAACAGAAACTAGCGATTTTTGCAATTTGTGTGTCAGGTGTCAGCTTACGATGGAAACAGCACTAAATGTTGACACAGGGATTACCATAATGGTTTTGCTGACAGCCTTTGCCTATCATTATTTAATTCATAAAAGTTGTGTCTGTGAAAAAAAGTTTTATATTTATTAATACTAGCCTAACCATAGTCTGATATTTTTAAAGCACTAGAAATATTATGTTATACTATGCGCTAGATGCCCTGCCATGTTGATATATCGGAAGACAACACAAGAAATTAATTGACTTGTTTGAACGTAGGTACAATTTTTGGAAACCGAGTTTATTTCATGCATATTTTCAATGTAACACAGGGTCTACTAAGAAATTCAAATATCGAACGAATTTTTGCTGTTCGAATTTCGAAATTCAGAGTTGCTGTCTGTTTAGACTTAAAATTCGTTGAATTCCGAATGCGGAACGAAATAAGAGTGACTTCCTTAAATTAATGAATTGACAAACGTCAGTTCTCAGAAGTCAGAACTTTAGCAAACATGAAAATTTGAAACTTATAAAAGGAAATTAGACAGTAAAATCAACTACATATATGTTATTATGATATTGGAAAGAACAATCCATACACAGTATGCTGCTATCAAACGCGGTACAGAGTTAGCTTAGCCTGTATTAAGCAAAAATATCACTACTTTTAATCAGAATCAGATCAGTATTTTCAATACATTTTCTGTTTGCTTAAGTTCTACTGATCATTTGAACTTTTTCTACTCCAAAAATGTATGTACTTAACTTTAAAAACTTTTCTCTAACTTAACGTCGAAACTTGATCTTATGGTTGCGTATGTTCTTATTCATACTTCTTGTAAATATCGAGAATATAAAGACTAAGATTAGTGGGCATGCGTTCGTGCCTCGTGGATGCCTAAAGATGTATACAAGTAAATGAATACATATGAAAAATTGTGATTAGTGTACATAACATTATCTACACGACGTAATAGAATCATCGGTCATTTTCTGTATTTTATTGTAGTTATTACCTACATACAAACTCGATAAATATAACATACCTCAAATTTATCATTGTGTTTTCTTTGTTATGCCGCCCTCTCACTTTTTATAGGTATTTTCACTCGTCAGATTTAAATAATAAAGATGCATTTTCATACATTTTGTGTAAAAACTCAAAAGTTAAAAAGATACCTACTTATGTACTACATACTTATAGGGAGAAACAGTGTTGCTACACAAATATATAGTAAATACACGCTATACTTATAATACACTACCTTAGGTATGATTTTGTCTGATACAATTAGAGAATTTTAATTTCACCCCATCATTCCTATTTGCCCCGGTTTACGATATTCATAGGTTGAGAACCAATTCGAGAAATAAAAAATCTGATGTTTTTGTTCCTTGCTAGATATAAATAAAATAGTACATTACGATACAAGTGCATAAAAAAGGAAGTTCGAAACGAGTGGCGATAAATTAAAACACGACCGAAGGGAGTGTTTTAAATCGACACGAGTTACGAATTTCCTTTTTGCACGTGTATCGTACGACGTTTTTCAGCGAGAAGTGGTTCAGTATATGCCAGGTCGAAACTTCGGAGGCTCATCTGTACTGAAAAACGTCGTACGATACACGTGCGAAAAGGAAATTCGTAACTCGTGTCGATTTAAAACACTCCCTTCGGTCGTGTTTTAATTTATCGCCACTCATTTCGAACTTCCTTTTTTACGCACTTGTATCGTAATGTACTATTGCAGTAAGGTAAATAGGTAGGTACCTAACATCGGCCCTATCAGATTAAGGTGCAAGTGTCACGACCACGAGCCTGTACCTATTTTAATATACTGTTATTAGCGGTGCCATAATGTTCATTATTGCTTTGAAAAAACACAAGCCTCCTAAATCCAATCGAAGTATACGAACACAGAACTAAATCAAGATAGAAGGAAAATGCTCGGCGATTAACAGCGAAACCGAGCGTGTAACGTTTTGTGTCGAGCCTATGACGTCACGAGTGTACTTTAGTGATGGGAACGTTGTCGCCGCGTAACCTATTCGATCGATTGTGGAGGTTGCTTGCGGGATGCCCGCCGAAGTTAAAAATATCGGATGTTCATCTTCGTTGTGAAATGAAGTAAGTATATACTTCGTGTGATGACAAACAATTCACTAGTAGGTATATAATTTGCCTAAGGCCAGGAACAAAGATTTTAGTAGGTAGATATTAATACTAGTTAATATTTCGTAATATTTTTAAGAAAATCGACCATGTACTCACTTCATTATCCTCATGTTATTTGTTACAACTTTTAGTAATATGTATATAAATATAATTAACCATTAACACATTTTTAGAGTTATTTTTATTCATAATAAATATAGAGCGTATTATGTTTGTATTTGTTTTTCTGCCGACCACAAATTCAACGTTAATACCGTAACTGTAACCTATTTTAAAGTTAAATTTACTTTTCACTCGTACTTTATATGTATAGTTTCATAACAATATAAAAACATAATTATAATTTCCACTGCTTCGCAAAATCGATTTAAATCGAATAAGGAAATCGCAGCATACATGACGATATAGTTCCGTGGTGCACCACTATTCTTAAGTTCGACGTGAGTTCGGAGTTCGACGGACAAAATAACAAATCTACCTTCACTTTGTCTCGACAGTTTGAATAGCCTATTTTTATATCGCTTGTTTTAAACGCACGCCAAGTCGGACTCGTCAAATTAAAGCCGCAATGGAAAACTAGTCTGACGGCCTTACGTCAGCTAATGTTTTGATGATAAAAATAGGAAAATCGTGTTTTTTATTTAATAAAAAATATTTTAGGACAAATGGTACTTACCGATGATAGGAAACACTTTGTTTAACACTCTTGCTTTTATTGGTGGTGTTTGAACAGTTAATTATCGAATACCGACCCATTTTGTATTTTTCACTGTATGTCACTCGCAGGCAGCGGTCGGGAGCAGACTGACTTGCGCGGCGAACAATGTTGCTCGCTATTTAACTTTTCCGCACGCGAAGTAGATACACTTTTTCCTTCTATCTTGATTTAGTTCTGTGTATACGAAGTTACTTATTACTACAAGCCACTAGTTATTAAAGCGCCATCTTGTATGAGATGTATTAACTTTTAAAAAGGCACGCTACCTTGAGTTGCTGTACATCGAAAGTAGTTAATTCACGTGCCGCTAGATGGCAGGTAGCGTTATAAAGCCACTGGCACATAAATATCCCCCCCTTCTGTATTTATACAGGATCATCACACCAGCCACCGAAACCCACAAACAGGTCATAGGACATAGTCATCATCAGCTAAGCAACTTTTACTATGTAACCAATTCCAAAATACGGCATTATCTACGCCGGCGATACAAGTGCGGAAAAGATGAAGTTCGAATCAGGTCAAAACACCAAAGGGACAGTTATACTGAAAAACGTAACGATGAGGAAATTCGGAGCTCGTGTTGATTTTCAGCCACACGTTTCGAACTTTCTCTTTTCCGCACTTCTATCGTTTTGTGATGTGATATTTTAGTTGTCAACCCATTGTTCCTTTAGTATACATACATAAACTGTATAGAACGTGTCATTCACGGAGATGTGTGCCTTGTTTCGCACAGTAAAGCCATAAAGGCCAGGCAGGCAAGTATGGTCGCGCGATAAATGATAAAATATCAGGCCAGGCAAGCAATTATGGTCGGGCGATAAATGATAAAACATCAGGCCGTCCCTATTGCACTATTTGTAAGTGCGGCCCGATGTATTATCATTTATCACTCGACCATGATTGCTCTGTAGGCAGGTATATCATTTATCGCGCGACCATACTTGCCTGCCAGCCGGCGTTATCATGCTTCCAATTTTTATCACTTATCTATGTGGATAAAGTATCTGTCACGCTTTGGCAAGTGGGCCATTTTTTTTTCAAAGTTGTCCACCCCACTTTTTTAGATTTGGAAATTTTTATGTGTTTTCCACTCAGAATCGCGAGCTCTTTCAATCCTAATAGGAGACAAAAAGTGTCCCAAGGTTTTTTCCCATTCTGTTACCACTTTTTCATACATATTATATGGAGGTAACGGAATGGAAGGTTCGAAAAAATGTATGGAAATCTTGGGACCTTTTTTTTCTCCTATCAGGATCGAAAGAGCTCTCGATTCTGAGTATGAATCGCGTAAAAAATACCCATGTTGCAAAAAAAGTGGGGTGGACAACTTTGAAAAAAATGACCCAAGTATGTCAGTGTGCGAGTGGCAGAATGTCTTATCTACGTGGATAAGTAATAGAATTGGAAGCATAACGCCGGCTGGTTTCGTTTCATATCACGCCTCACCGTGAATGCCATAATCTGCATTTATATTTTGTACACAAGTATAAATAAAAGATTGCAAGTCCTGTCATTAATTTATTTAAATTATGTAACATTTGATAACATTACAAAATTGTTCAGCCTTGTGATGGGAGAAGCCGGGTCTGGGCCCATCGGCCTGGGCGTGGACATGGTTTGTAAATAAATACAAAAGATGAGTTAGGCGATGTGTGGAATAGTATGAGTATACACTTAGAACTTAGAACTTCTCCTCTTCTAGCCCATGTTTGAAGAACATCATGATTGGCACTTGCTGGCCATCGATGTCTCTGTATTCGCACATGGCGACCATACCGTCGCAGTCCATGGACTCGCCGGTGAAGAATTGTAGCTCCTTAAACCTGCCGAGGATGTCCTTCATAACTTTGTTCATGTTGGTTTTGAAAACGTCGACTTGGTCGGGTGCCTTCTCATTTAGTTTTTCAACTAATCTGGAAAGAAGAAAATGTTTGGGTTACTTGAGATGTAAACATTAAAATTAAGAGGAACAAAATATATACTAGGACGACTTTTCTTACTTTAGGGCTTGATAAAGCACACAAAGTTTCAATATATGGAACAATATTCCTTCAGAATCAATATTATCTTCAGTTTTCATTCCATTACTTTAATTCACATAATGATTATTATATGATGAAATCTAATTAAAACAATATATGCCTCTCCTTGTACATACATACAAGCAATATACAGGAAAGATATTACGTATCAATAGAAAAAAAAAGAAAACATTTTAGTTTTTCAGTATGACATCTGAACAATTTTTTTTTGTTAACTCCAATTATGTGAACAAACATATTTAAAATTACTGTCAATAAATCGGAGTTACTATTATAGCATCATATGCTCCACAGGGAGGCACTACAATCCAACCTCTGGTATTAGATGATGCCTTTTTTGTAATAGAGTGCTAGTCAGGCCAGGATAATTTAGCAATGATTTTATAACCCCACCTCTGCAACGGTTCATTTTGTAAAAGCTTGCCGAATCAAGAAAAATCAGCAATAATTTTGATAGCCCTGCCTCTGCAAGGGTTAAGTTCGTAGTGGGCAAAGTACGGCCTGCGGGTCATGTCCAGCCTGCGAAGGGATTGGATCCAGCCCGCCACAGGTCCTTCAGCATAGTGTGATAAGGCCAGATTTGCCAGCACTACAGTAAAAACGAATTTTTGGTGTAAATCTGTCTTTGTTCTATTCATTATGGCCCTGAATGAAAAAAGATTGCCCACCACTGGGTAAAGTAATTACCATAATTTTATTGGCCTGACTAGTGCTTTTGTCTTGGCTTGGTATAGACAGACACCTATGAAAGTGAGCTTAAAATTAACTCCACTCTTCTCATAACAATGGTTCCAGAGATTTGAAGACAAGTGTGGCATATTTAATAAATCCAGAAATGCTTCAGGCATTTTTTTTTTTGACAAGTTTTAAGTTGAAACTCCTAAATATGCACTACAGATAGAACAATTAACTGTGAAGGAATTATGAAATACTATTTTGTTTAGAGACAATGCTTTTAATATAATAGGCTTTAGAAACTATCATAATATCAATGGATTCTAATCAAAGGTCATTGGCGCAGGGAACAGCCAGAACAGCCTTAATAATAAATGCTTTTTAGCTACTTCAATCAAATCCGTAAAGCTCAAGAATAATTAGTTAACCAAGTCACAAAATACTGCCAGACACTAATCACTTTCCTAGCATTATCAAAAGATATAACGTCATTTGGTAAGGAACATTCTTGTCGAATGCCCCTGCAATGTGACTCAAATCACATGCATTATGAGTGGATACCTCAATGTAACCTGCATGCGCCATGCAAATACTGAGGTTGTTGTTTATAACTGGTGTTTCAAAAATACTAGATGCCAGGCCTACTAGAATTAAAATTGATTTAAATATAAAACTACATGCCGGCCATATGGCTACCACACAAGAATGCACTTATTTTTAAATCTGCCACCAATAATGTAAATATTACGATGTTCATGTTATAAACTGGCCTTTTCAGTTGATTTCTAACTAATTCTGAGCATGTACAGTTTAACTTTTATCTTGACTGACAAAGCCTTTATGTTGACCTTCAGTGTAACCACAACAAAGATAAGCTTACAGATTCTCTTTAGAGTCAAAATGTATCAGTACCTAACCTAAAATGTTGCAAAAGACGAGTTAAACTCGACACTGACTCATCTAAAGACATCTGACAGTTGGTGGCAATAAAGCTATTGTTAGGACAGATTTATAACCAAAAAAATACACAGAATAACGGACTGCATTATGCAGCTGCCCATTGCACATAACACGTGTTAAAGCTTTGCAAACTGCAAGTCACCAACTTCCAGACTAGTTCTTAACTTGAAAAATCACTACATGTAAACATTACTGAGAAATTAAAACAAAGCATTTTAGCCCAAACCTCAAACGGGTTTCTTCACTGTGCAGTTATCACAATCACTCACTTTTTCATGTAGTCCTTAAGGTACAGTGTGTACGACTTTTTGTCACCGAAGGCGTATGTCTCCACAAGCCTGTGGTTGAGAACAATGTCTAATCCAGTCTCCACATTAGTGTCAGTGCCCTCATCAGCCTCCTCTGCCGAGGGGTTGAAACCCTCGATCTGGATATCGCCCTGGGTTCTCTGCACAAGTTTAGCGGTCACTTCGTAAATAACTTCGTCGACCAGCTTTATTTTGTATGTGTCCGAGAACATCTCGTCACCTGAAAAGTACAATTACATCCTGTTATTTCCATTTCCAAACCTGGAGAACCATCTGGATTGTCGATGTGGCATAAAATATCCAAAATTGATGATGAGACATCACTGTCACGGGCACAATGAAATGTCAAAGTAACCAATATCAATGTTACACATATTAAATAAAATATACACTAAAAACACTTCAGTATAACACGACAAACGTAATTACCAGTAATAATATCTTTATAGATTCTCATTTTGATGGATTAAGGGCGATATAAATAATAAAAACCGAAACTACGGCCTCTAGCCCCAAGAACTAAACCGGAAAGGGCTTTCAAAAAGAAAGAAGAGGATATTGCAATGTTGCTAGATACAGAATAAAGTTTAAGCTAAAAACGCTTCACATTAACTTTGATTTAGAATTCCATTGTTATATTTATTAATGCTAATGATATATGTTTTTCGTCACCAATTACATTTTCATTCAGTTTTAAAATAAATACATCAGAAAAATTAAAAATAATGAAAACAGATACATAAAACTATTTAAACAATTCAAAAATACGCCTAAGAACTGTCATTCTAGGTTAACCTTCGATTGGTTTTGTTATGTTGGCAAGTCATAAGGAAGTGGTGGTGATAAAAAAAACTCGCAGTAGAAGATGGAAGTATTTCTGTATAATTCTACTGTCTGTAGATTATGTGGAGAAGAAAATGATAATGGCACATTGTTATATTCTAGTGAAGAAAATACCCAGAACTTAAGCGAAATAATTAATACCTATTTACCAATCAAGGTATAGTACTTTTGATTTAATTCGTGATTGTTTTGACTCCATTACGAAACCAAGATGGAGGACAGATGGACAAAAATGTTAACATTTTCTATCTTTAAACTTATTATAATCAATATATTTTATGAGAAATGTATGAAATAAAAACTGTGTATTTTTAAAACACTTATTTATATACTGCTCATATTTCTTATCACATCTAAATATTGTTACTATTACGCGCCACTATTTGACATTTTTACAGCTGATTTGAATACAAGTAAGGATTGTATTATTAATTTAATATATTCTATGATATAATTATGTATAATTTCTTTGCATTTGCATTAGTAACATTACAATAAAACTTACTTATATCGAACAACCTAAAATGTTTGTCAATCCAACTAGATGCAATTTTTTAATAGTTACAAAAGATGTACATACACAATGTACAATAAATTATTTGTTTTCCATCCAGGTATCAGATGACGGACAATTACCTCGTACCATTTGTCCAGGATGCACTATTCAAATAGAAGCCACTGTAGAATTTATAACCTTGATAATAAATGGACAGGTTTGTACATTATCAATACATCAATATCTTGAAACTTTACACCCATTATGACGACCTGTCTGGCTCAGTCGGTAGTGACCCTGCCTGCTAAGCCGCGGTCCTGGGTTCGAATCCCGGTAAGGGCATTTATTTGTGCGATGAGCACTGATATTTGTTCCTGAGTCATGGATGTTTTCTATGTATATAAGTATGTATTTATCTATTTAAGTATGTATATCGTCGTTTAGCACCCATAGTACAAGCTTTGCTTAGTTTGGGGCTAAGTTGGTTTGTGTAAGGTGTCCCCAATATTTATTTATTTATTTATTATTGTATATCACTTAGGTATTATACACAGTTGGTAAACTTGTTTTAGACATAACTCTGCTTCAAGACAGTCTGGAAGCTATATTAAATTTAGCTAATTAAACTTGTTTGTTTTGTATTCTAGAAGTGATATATTATTTCAGAAAATAATAAGAGAGTTGCATCAACGCGAGAAGGAATATAAGAAGACATTGTTGAACAATGCAGTGGGGAATAACCAAGAGATTGTCACTGAGCAAATTGTATATGAGAGTAAGTAACCCTATTGTCTCCCCTAGTAGTATAATAGTAACCACAGATGTCATAATATATAGGGACCATAAATCATATATACCATAGATCAAGCAAACATATCTACTTAGCATGTCAAACAGGGTTCGAGGATATAATATCAATGGATATATGTATATCAAGATATATATCCAGCTAGGTTCGACGATATAAGTATATCAATGGTTATAAATATCCGATATATATATTTTTTTAAATAAATATTTAAATGCAAAAATGGTTTTGAAAAATGTAACATTGTTAAAAAACTAGTTTTTTGTGTTTGTTACTGTTTTTCTACCAAATTTTATCTTTTTTAGTACATTTTTCCATATCTAAAGTAGTATTCATAAATAACGCAACAAAAAAATGAAATACCTTCCATACAAAATGGATATATATCAAAGTTGATATATATCCGATATATATCAAAAATATTCGAACCCTGATGTGAAATGCACTGAGTTGTCCGCCTTTAATCGCAGCTTGCAGCTTTCGGGCGTCAATTTTTGAAAGTAGAAGTCAACAAAAACATTAAAAATGCTTCGTTACGTGATATTAACACCAACACAAAATTTATGAACACTCAAGGGCCTGAGACATATTTAAAATCACAGGCAAGTAACAACTTCAGTACAAAATCTGACACGCTTGGCCCCTATACAAATAGATGAACTTGTTTCTTCTTTCTAAATCTAAATCTGTGGTAGTAACCCTATTTCTCCATTGAATTTTAGTCCCCAAGCTGGGTAGTAAATTAATGATCCCTAAAGGTCACATACTGTGTTGATGCAACAAAAATATAATATCTGGGCAACCGAGCTGCGCTCGGTTCTGTCGTATCCTTGACATGTGTCGCCATCTAGTTCAAAAATGAATAGTACCTACATCGAGCGAAAGAATTCTCAGCCTTAACAACACAACTACTCCACACGAGATGGCGCGCATTTCGCCACAAAAACTCAAATAGTGTATTTTCTATTCGTTTTAGCCTTGACCTGTGTCGCCATCTAGTGTTTGCAATAAATAGTACTTACATCGACCGAAAGAATTCTGTCTTAACAGTACAACTACTGCACACGAGATGGCGCGCGAAGAAAAACGCATGAAAACTCGAAAATTCGCGTTTTCCGGGACCTAAGGATAAGTTAGACCGATTTTTCACCCCCAAAAACCCCCACATAACAAATTTCTGCGAAATCGTTAGAGCGGTTTCCGAGATCGTCAGTGTAAATAAATAAATATATAAATAAATAAATAAATATACAAGAATTGCTCGTTTAAAAGTATAAGATATTACTTACTCAGATTGACCAAGTCCCACACACAATTTTATAATTATCATATATACAAAATCATAACCTTAACTTACCTTAACTTTAAGTAAAAATTAAATTTGATCCCGATACAAAGTTTCAATTTCTTAACTCATAATAAAATTTGATCCCCATAGAAACTTTCATCCCCTTTTTAACCCTTGAAATGGAATTTTTCAAAATCACTTCTTATCACACACTTTATATAGGTATATATACAACATAGTATGCAAACTCTAACTTTCTAGCATTTGCATCAGTTACACATTTATTCTATATTTATACATATAGAAGAGTAATGTCTATACACCCTGTTTTTATTGAATTCCGTTAACTTTAAGGGAAGATTCTTTAGTTTAAATACAATCAATTTCTCTAAGAAACTAGCCTCTTAACTCTTATGGTTATCGAATTATTAAAAAAAAATTACTGAACACGTGTGTGGCATCCCTTACCACTTCCTAATGTTATTTTTTTGTCATGTGCCGTCAAACAATTGACAATGACTTTAATGTTATGATTAAGGTCTTCTCACACTAATTAATCCATTTATTACGTATGGAAACGAAAAAAAAATTTTTTTTCGAATTTAACTAAAAGCGATATACAGGGTGGTTCCTGATGATGAACCTAACTGCGTGTCGAATTTAACGGAAAACAAAAAAAAACACGGCGTATAGTACCTAGATATTTTTCTGGCACAAACGAAGTGACACTAGTGACTTCCTTCCAATATTTAGTTCATCAATTACATTGCCACCAAATCTTGAGTAGTGTGCTCTGCCTACCCCGTTTGGGGAATATAGGCTTGAATTTATGTGTATATAACATTAATGTTTTATACAAATGTCACATGTTTGAAAATAAATGGACAATGATAATAAAATGAATCATATTTTAATACTCTACATAATTTCTTACATGATTATTCAAGATTTTTGAGACTATTATTAGGGATAATTTAATAACCTTATGTAAAGCTATTTATTGATAAAAGGATTGTCGATATTTTTATTTTGTCAAGCACTTACAATTTGACGTTCGGGCCAGAGAAATATAAATAATAATAAATAAATAAATATTATAGGACATTCTTACACACAGACACACACGGACAGATTTACTGAGTCCCACGGTAAACTCAAGAAAGCTCGTGTTATGGGTACTCAGACAGCGATAATATACAAATACATACAATATAATATACAAATACTTAAATACATAGAAAACATCCATGACTCAGGAACAAATATCTGTGCTCATCACAGAAAATAAATGCCCTTACCGGGATTTGAACCCGGGACCGCGGCGTAGCAGGCAGGGTCACTAGTCACTACCGACTAGGCCAAACCGGTACACCTAGGCCAGAATATCTAGGTATAGTGTATAGTAATATCCATACTTTCACTATTCCAGTTAACACCAGCGATGGTGTCTACCAAGTGGAGCACCCGATCGCCCTCCAAGTGGCCGGCCTGCAGAAGCCTAAACGCAAGCGAGGCCGCCCTCCTAAGAAGGCCAAGAGCCCGGAAGAGCTGGCTCAGGAGACCATTGCCCGGCAGAAAGAGGAGGTTAAAGCTAGTCAGAAAGAGGAGGAGGTGCAGGGGAAACGAAGGAGGAAGACTCCTACGAGGTTCAAAGAAGCTGTTCAGGTAAAGAGTTTTTTATACATTCTGTTGACAACCGGTCTGGCTCAGTCGGTAGTGACCCTGCCTGCTAAGCCGCGGTCCTGGGTTCGAATCCCGCTAAGGGTATTTATTTGTGTGATGAGCACTGATATATGTTCCTGAGTCATGGATGTTTTCTATGTATATAAGTATGTATTTATCTATTTAAGTATGTATATCCTCGCTTAGCACCCATAGTACAAGCTTTGCTTAGTTTGGGGTTAAGTTGATCTGTGTAAGGTGTCCCCAATATTTATTTTATTATTTATTATTCTTGCCCCAAAGGCCCCAAGGAGATCAGGAAGCCATTGCCGGGCAGTTCACCAGAAAGATGAGAAGGTGCAAAGTAATAGAGGAGAAGGCTCCATATTATTAAATTAAAACGGGACTTAATCGCGTAAAACTTACGTTTTATATTTAACCCGACGTTTCGGACATGACATTACGTCCGTGGTCACGGGTAGACTGCTCCATTCATATACCTCTGCCGCACACTCGACTAGCGGCGTGGGAAGTAGGCAGAGGCATAGTGTGGCCGCGCTACTCGTCATGCCCACCGCTCCCTATTTTGTCGGTTTTGTAGTGTGAGTCGGCGGGCCGGCAACCACCCAGTGCAATAATCGCGCGAGTAGGGCAGTGTGTGGCCGGGTAGGGCAACATCGCGGCAGCGCGAGGGGCATAGTGTGGCAGAGGTAATAAAGCACGGGAGAGTGGACTTCTTGTATTTCGTTGGCTGTCCTAAAAATTTAAGTTTTATAAATTAAGATTACCTTTTTTCACATTTGGAACTAAATGTTATTTATTAGAATCACAGCTACTACCAGAAAATCGTAATAGGTGAAGAAATGTGTCGCTTAACTTTAAACTTGGGTAAATCCATACTGCTATAAGGTTCATTATCTTTCGACCGTATCACATTTTTTATATATTCAACCTTAAACCAGATTTATTTACCCAAGTTTGAAGTTAAGCGACAGAAATAGTGTCTTAAAATTTCACTACATTCTTTAAATTACATTTAGAGTTATACATAGACTATGAAAATTGGCAAAGGGACAGAAATAAGGCTATTTTTCTCTCCCAAATAAATGAAAGTAACTTTATTTGGCGAGATGATCTGTCAAAGTAACCGATTTTCATGAAATCTAAGAAAACTCCCGACTAACTCAGCTGGCGAGATGATCTGTCACCAATCCAAGGGGTGAGGTGCGCGGCGTCCGGGCAGCCCCGCCCGCGCGGCTCTGTTCGCTTGTCGCACGCGGGAACTCAAATTCGCGCGGCAGCATGGCACAGACGGATCGCAGTATAATGATCGCCGTATTTTAACTGGGCTTTCTTAGTTTTTGCATGAAATAGGAGGCAAATGAGCAGCTGTATCGCCTGATGGTAAACGATCACCGCCTTTATTTTCTTTATTAGGTTTCATCATTTGTGTAAGTAATACTAATGATTTATAGTTACAGTGTGTTTAGTCAGCGTTGTCGGAGCTTTTAAGGACGTACCTAAACTACAATCAATTTTATCGTTTTTTTCGGATTCTCCAACTGCCATCGTCGAAACTTCTTAGTAATCGCACTTAGCTACAGATCGACAGGGTGAAATAAAAAGGACCATTCAAACTTTGCATAGTGACTTTTGAGGTCATTATGAACAACTTTTATTAAGGGTCCAATGCTGAAACCACGAAAAAAAATGGATGTTCCATAGGAATGAGCTGTATCATGACAGTCAAAATGTATAAAAAAGATATTTTTTTTGCGTTTTCAGCATTAGTCCCATAGTAAATAGGAGCATAATTTGAAAATTACGAGTTACAACTATTTACCTGCAAAGATAATACTGTGTAGAGAATTTTATGGAAATATACCTACTTCTCCAAAACATCATAACTGTAGCTTTTACGGTTTTCCTGGATATATAAAAAAAAAAATGAATATATGAAAAACTGAAAATGAATATATGAAAAACTGAAGGGAGGAGGGGAAAGATTAACATCTCGGCGAGTTTTCTACTTCATGTAGAAGTTTTTTCTTATAAACATATTGTTAACAGAATACAGTAACCGTCAGCTTCTTTGACCATAGACTTTATGTAAAAAGATTATTATGTCATGTCACTGTTGTTTAAAAATACACATTAAATTTGTCAGTCGTGAATAAATAACGCTTTTTCATTTTCATATTGAAAGCTTTTAAGCTGTATACATGCCAAAGTTTCGAATTTTATTCTTGTTGTTTATGAACCTACTAAGAGCAGGTTACTTACTTGTATATTTTGATGATCATCATTCAAACATGATGAAATCACTCATCCAGTCACTGATGAAATCTATGCTATTTATATTAAGATATGAATAAAATCTAAAGTATGAAAACTATGCAATTGAAACTTTGTCTATTTAATAAAGTTGCTATTGAGTATTGATATCATATCCTGACAATTATATTTATCTGGTTTAAATCAGACCCAAATTTCGAGGATTCAGAAGAACGACAAAATGCTTCAAGAAAACAGCTTTTCTCTTTGCTTGACTCGTGTTGGCGGGGGCATTACCGCCACTACCGTACCTCCAAATAAAATACAACCCAGCACAATACCATTACCATTACCAATCAATACCATTCTATGCCTACCTTGAATTCTCAAGTATATTCATATCAAGTATCAACTGTTGTCAAAGGAGTCAGACAGCTTGTTGAAGGATTCATATAATCTTGCAAATTAGACAAATATCTGTAAATATAAAGTACCGTAATCATACCCACCAAATAAAAATAAAAAAATTGTCCAGCTTTATCAATGTATGATTATGGACTTTCATCAAAATTTATTGAGAAGTTAAAATACTGAAATCTCTTAACTATTGTGGAAAAATGGCGACAGTTGTCAAACAAAATTTCTGTCAGGCTGGCCACATGTTTGGCATAGACACAGAAAAAATATAGACGGAGGGTAGCACGATCTAATTAACCTTATACCAAATTTTGAAAGACAGAAATACCTACCCTACCTGATCTTCAATCAGTACTGTACCTACCGCCGCCTTTTCTTTCGAACAACTCAATATTTTTATGAAAATTATACGTAAGTTTCTTCACTAGCTGGATATCAGTCATATATTTTCCAAGTGGAAAAGTTGTGCTGTAATGACGTCACAGACGCGTCATCTAGGGGTTTCTAAAATCTATGATGTTTAGATATCGTAAATGTCACTTGATAACATCATATGAAAATGAAATACTTACGAGTATATATAAATTATCATTTTCCTCCCTTTTCACAGTCTTTGATTAGAATTTTCTTTATTTATTTGTTTTCTAGCACGCAATTATTTTTTCTGCCTCCTCAAAGCTTTGTTCCCCATTGTTTCAATGACACGTGACCACGCGGAGAAAACTGACACAGGTCCATCCTCTGAAAGCGCCGCCGCGCGACTGAAGAGGCCATAAGTGCCATCGAAAATGTTTTCAATTTCAAAAAATTTTTCAAAAAAAATTTTTTTTTGCAAAAACAGGATTAGTAACAGGTCTTAAAATTGGGTTCATAGTTGTTCCATCTTTCCTTTGCGGATTTGGTAGTATTTGGTAAATATTATATTATTTTAATGACGCTACCGGCACAAACTCATCAGATTCGTCTAGATAATCTTATTACCTATATATTGAAGTAAAAAACAAGTCAAAAAAGTTTTTATCCTAGCTATGGGAACGATTTATTGTTAAAAGAAGAGGTAACTTTGGAGTCATTTTCTATCGAGCGAAGTTGTAACATTCATGTTGTTCAACTCCATAACATACTCACCAGATCCTGAAATTTAACATATATCGTTTTCAGATTTTTCCATTGCGTTTTCCTATGTTTTTAACGGCTTCAAAAAACGAGTGCGCGCAGCGTCTACGGAAATATATCGCCTTAAAGCACCAGCGCACCGCCGGACACGAGGGCAAGACCGTCATACCCGGCGACTGCAAGGTGAGGACACCCAAATTAGAGTTGTGCCTGCTCGTTCACTGAAAACATCGCAAAACTTTTCCGTGATCATGATGCATGCGACTGCGTCGAAATATCGGGAGCTCGACAAAAATCAAATCACGGTCATATATCCCGGTCAATATAAGTCTAATGAAAATAACCGTCATCATTCAAAACTCTGAAATATTTATTTTCCAAGTAGGCATATTACAATGCGCATATGAACGTCAAATAAAGCTACGCCGGCTCTAACCCTACGCCTCAGCCTCGAGAAGATTTCAGTCCCCCCTCAGTTGGAGGGGGATATCCACTATGGGACCGGCAAGAAACTCGACGGGCCACTTCTTTTCAAAACATTACATCTTATAAGTAATTAACATGCATTAAGAAAACAAGATACAATTTAACATGCAAAAATATTCATCAAAAAATATTAACAGACTAGGTACTCTATGGAAATTAATTTCAATAAAATTACACAAAGTACAAAGCTACTATGATTAATAAGAGATGTATAGAGTCTCTAAGTGTCAAAGTACATCTAAAAAAAAGAAAAATTATACACTAGTTCGTTCTTTTAGGACATTTAGTACAGTAGTGCACCGAGAGAGCGAGAGACAAATTGTGCATATGGCCACAGAATATATAATAGTACAAGTACAGAAGGCCCACTGCTTTGATGTTTACGGAATGCCGCCTTTTTAAATGCCTACAAAATTCTAACAAAGAAAGGAGCCGCACGTGCGCAGCGTCGGACGATAGGGTTGCCTATGGATTAAAACGAATTAATATCAGATAAAATGTTATACTATTATAGTCAAGTTTTGGGTACTCTCTAGGTATATATACAGTATTTATATATTTTTGTAAGTCCCAACATCACAAGCCTAATTGAACTTTTCCGTGGGTATGTCCCAATAGTGGATATGTGTAAAATTGTCCTATTTTATTCATGATGTCTATTTAACTAAGCATTATTAGTCATTCCACATGTGGACATCGCATATGAACCTTAAAAAAAACTCGCGACGTAAAGTAACAATAGAAAGTACGAACGTGCGTTCCGTGAGAACGCGCGCCACCCCTGATTAGGCCGCGAACTCGCGGCCGCCAGCATGTACAGTCAGCAGCAGAAGTTGCTATACACCCAGGGTGCTCAAAGAGCGGTTAGCGTTTAAATTGACAAAAAGTTGTTGACTGTCATGGTAGCATTTATTTGTGAGCGCTCAGCATGGCACAAATATCTTAACAGTCGCTATTCATTAATTGCTATACTTACAACAAGTCATTCTTACCTGAGCTGTCAGAAAACCATTGATATCTAAGCGGTTAACGTGTCAAATATACCTGAACAATTTGGCAAAATAGACGTTTAGCGCATACAAATATGTTCAAATATTGAACGAATAATAGTTCCGGGCAAGCGTTTTGACAGCCATCGAAAGCAGTACAGTCTTGTCATCCCATACATCCGTCTCACGTTTTTCTCTTCAATAATTTGACAGGTGCAATTTACTAACGTAAGTATTTAATTTACTTTTCAGCATGAACATCGAAACGCCTGACACATAGCGAAAACTAAATGATGCCGAATTTCGGGACAGTTGTCAAGGCACGTTATGGTCTCATTTAAAGTTCGTTTGCTTTTCAAACCTGAGGTTACTGGTTCAAGTCTCGGCGGAGACACGCGTAAAGTTGATAGTTTTTTTGGGTTTTAGTTTTTCTTGTTTTTTTATTTGTTTTGAGTTTTTTTTGCATAAGTTTTAACGATAATTCTAAATTATCTTGAACGTACATTCCAGAACCAGAATAGGCAAAATATGCTCCGTAAAATATTACCGATATCAGATGTATGGCTTAAATATACGGCTGAAATATATCGGTATCGGTCCTACATCGGATATCGGATCGGATAATGTGAAAACGCACTAAGACGGAAGTATTACTTTCAGATTATTTTATTTTTATTAGTTTAAAAAATGTTTTACCACAAACAGCTAAGGTACAGCGGGACAAATCTTGACTTGTAACTGGTCCATGTTTGACAATGTTTGCATTATTAAATAAAGTGTCCATCGGTTATATTATGGTAGGCGTGTTCAGTGTTTTACCGACATAGTAATTAAGACTCCAAAGCAGGTTCTTCGTGCTATTTATTATAATTTTACGAAGCGTCACAGAAACAAAATTCACTTCTTCACGCGAAAGAACTAACTGACAGGTCGCCGTTCGGGTAGCCAAATTACAAAAATATATCAATCTTTGGGTAAAATTACGAGATCTTAGAACAAATTAAATTATTCTCATTTGAAAATATTTATTTTATTATTTCGTGATCCGATGGCCGAGTGGTTTTACAGGCATCCGTCCGGTTAACGGAGTACGCTGGTTCGATTCCAGCTCGGAACACTTGGAGGCCTTGGTCACTTTTTCTTTGTATATGACATTTATTTAATGTTTATAAAATTACGAGATATTTAACACTGCCTTAGAATAATCATATCAATAATTTGTGAAGTTATGAGATTCTTAACAAGTGAATACATGTAGAGCTCAACATCATAGTGTAATAATAAAAAATGGATTAGTTACAATTGCCCCCCAGTCGAAATTTGCCCCGCTGCACCTTACATATATATCAGCACGACAGATTCAGACGGCACTATAATCAGAATGAGACAAAAGTTGTCAAACGATTTACGGCTAATTTATCGAGCATTACTTAACCTCACACTCAGCTTGGATTTTTTAAAATATCGTATATTCTTAACGGGGAATAAAACAATAAATTTATAGGCCAATTTTATTCATCAAATTCTTTGAAAAGTTTCTTGATTATCATGCTAAGCGTTGGTACCTCCTGCCAATTGCAAACTATGCGTTATAGCAAAATAGTTTAATGTTTTGTGAAGATTATAGGAAATATTGTTTGTTGATAACTATGACGAGAACTATTCCTTTCACTTCTTGTCACCAATAAAATTATCACTGCATTTAGTTTTCGGTGCCTTGGCGAGCTATCAATACTGAAACAGAAACGAAAAGAGATAATTCAAATTGCATTTTGATTTAGATTACTATAAAATACATTATTTAAATAAGGCTTTGTTCTTACTTTCATTTGACTGCAACTATCTATTTCTTTATTTCCTGCAATTGTCAACTAACTTCTGGAAAGCAATATTATAAATAAATATTCGAAATATTGCTTTTTACAGCACAATAACTATCGTGAACCGTTTTTATTAAAGAATACGGCGATTGATGAAAATGATAAAATAATACTTATGAATATTTATCATATTTGTCAATTTTGACATTTTTGGGATTTTTTTTAGTTAAGTTGGAGCATAAGCAACTAGGCTATCGTCCACGAGCTCGAAAATAAATAAATAATTATACGCAATATAAATGCACTACGCTCAATTAAAATTATTATATCAACTCGCTAGCAAACCGCAGCAACTAATAAACGGCTGCAGTATTTTTTTGGTTAATCACATGAAATGTTGATGCTTAGTTACCACTGAAATAACAACTGCTTAGCAACTGGTGGCACCCTGGCTGCTGACGTGCGTGATTGACAGGGCGTGTAGGTATTAATGACAGAGGCTTGTATTCGACTGCTTAGTTACCACTGACATTCTAACCGTTGTTGTCATTGTGATTATAAGAGTGTATGTGTTAAAGAAAAACTCAGGTGTTAAGATATATGTGACGAACTGAAAGCCTACGTGAAAATGACAACTTAGAAGTCACTATTTTTGTGACGATTGAAGAGTATAGGTTTTCTTGGACACCCTGCCCGCTCAGGTATATCTGCTGCTGACTGTACTTGTAGCGCGGCGATAGAATCGCGCAGTGAGCCGCCCCTGATATGGCGTACAGTAACGCTCGCTCGTACTAGCCGAGAGCTTTTCGGCCGTTTTCGCGCGCTCTCGTCTCGGTGCGAGTCATGTGCAATTTCCACAATTTTCTTATTTCAATGAAAAATTATCTCGATGTATTGGGTTTCACCAGTAAATTTTTATTAAGATATTTTCCTCAAAACTATATCTGTATCTGTAGGCACGGACCGATACGAGCCAAGCGAAGCGCAATGGCGCCAATTTTTAGGGTTCCGTAGTCAACTAGGAACGTCCGTCCGTCCGCGGATAATCTCAGTAACCGTAAGCAGTAGAAAGCTGAAATTTGGTACTAATATGTATATCAATCACGCCAACAAAGTGCAAAAATAAAAAATGGAAAAAATGTCTTAATAGGGTACCGCCCTTACATGTAAAGTGGGGGCTGATATTTTTTTCATTCCAACCCCAACGTGTGATATATTGTTGGATAGGTATTTAAAAATGAATAAGGGTTTACTCAGATCGTTTTTTGATAATATTAATATTTTCTGAAATAATCGCTCCTAAAGGAAAAAAAAGTGCGTCCCCCCCCTCTAACTTTTGAACCATATGTTTAAAAAATATGAAAAAAATCGCAAAAGTAGAACTTTATAAAGACTTTCTCGGAAAATTGTTTTGAACTTGATAGGTTAAGTAGTTTTTGAGAAAAATACGGAAAACTACGGAACCCTACACTGAGCGTGGCCCGACACGCTCTTGGCCGTTTTTTTCTCAAATGAACAAAATTTCCAAGATATGGTGTCAATACCAACTTTATCAAACATACAAAGTTTCAATTGCATAGCTCTTATACTTGAGAAATTTTACAAATAAATACATATAATCACGCCTGTATCCCATAAAGGGATAGGCAGAGCACATGAACCACTTAGTTTCAGTGCCATTCTTGGCAAAAAGGGGTTGAAAGAAATCCAAATTATGACATTGCAGTGACAGGTTGCCAGCCTCTCGCCTACGCCACAATTTAACCCATATCCCACAGTCAAACCTACTTAAAAGAAACTTTATTCCAGAACGCCGACAACCCTGAACCGTCTCCAGTGAAGACGGAGCAGCCTCAGGAGGCTTCGGAGGAACTACCCTCGGTGGAGAAGCTCGTCAGCAACGTGCAGGACACGCCGCTGCCGGCCGCCGTGCCGGACGGGAAACCGGACGAGAAACCGAGTAAGTTTGGTCGGCGTTTTCAAAAACAAATACAAGTAGGTAATGGAACGGAAATTTTTGACAACCTTTTTAAATTTAAAAAATTACTAATTGATAAATGCTATTACTCGGTTAAGGATTTCCTTAATGACAATAGTTTGGATAGCATACCATAGTCTTATAAATATTGTAATATTAAATTAATTGTATTTATTGAATGTAATCAAATGAAATCATTAAATTAATGGTTATTGTATAATAATATCTAAAATTTAGTTTTTAGTCTAGTTTTAAGTTTCTGTTGCATGCCCTTCCAGGGTGTCATAGCCTTACTTGTATCTTACTATGTAACATCTTAATTTTATTGTATATGACTACAACAAAAAATAAATGAAATGAAATGAAACTATGGAATGTAGAAGGCTGTCGATTCTGATTAGAAAAAAAACCCAAAACTAGCTTTGTAAAAAAATACGTTCATTATTTTTTTCTCACGTTTCAGTGAAAAGATTTTTTCACTTTGATTTGACACACTGAAATAATCAAGAATGAATCTTGTCAACGAATCCAAAAATATTAGGGTCTATGAGAGTAAGGTTTTTGCCCTAGAGGTCAAAATAAAATAGATAAAGCATTCGGTATCTCGACAAAAAACAAAAAGGCAATCACAGTCTATGGCCCATTTCTCAAAACTGAAAGTTACAAGTTACAAACGGAAGTCTCTTTCCAACTTGTCATATTAGACATTGACTACCACTTGTATATTGTAACTTGTGGCTTCGATAAATGGGCCCTTGTCTATATCCCGATCATTATAAGTCTATGTTTATTATAATTGACAGTCAATGAATAGCCCTTTAACTCATTTTTTTTCAGTTATCGCCCCAGAAGCAACCCCACCAGAGGCCGAAGTAGAAACGGAGACGGAAACAATCGTGCTCGGCCCGTCCGGCAAGCCCAAGCTCAAGTGTCCGCAGTGCGACAAGATGTTCAGCAACAAGCAGAGCCGCTCGCTGCACATTAAGGTACTACAGCTTCAGTTGCTATAGTAACACTACAAGAAACGGAGACGGAAACAATCGTGCTCGGCCCGTCCGGCAAGCCCAAGCTCAAGTGTCCGCAGTGCGACAAGATGTTCAGCAACAAGCAGAGCCGCTCGCTGCACATTAAGGTACTACAGCTTCAGTTGCTATAGTAACACTACAAGAAACGGAGACGGAAACAATCGTGCTCGGCCCGTCCGGCAAGCCCAAGCTCAAGTGTCCGCAGTGCGACAAGATGTTCAGCAACAAGCAGAGCCGCTCGCTGCACATTAAGGTACTACAGCTTCAGTTGCTATAGTAACACTACAAGAAACGGAGACGGAAACAATCGTGCTCGGCCCGTCCGGCAAGCCCAAGCTCAAGTGTCCGCAGTGCGACAAGATGTTCAGCAACAAGCAGAGCCGCTCGCTGCACATTAAGGTAGGTAAAGCCTGCCATTTCTACCACGCGAAACGAAAACGAAACGCCGCGAAAGGTAGTCTGGCGTACAAACTTTCAATAGTTGAATCATCAAATGCGCTGCAAATCAGCGCTGACTGTATGGTTAACATTATGTTGAGGCGGGACCATTTCGTGGTAAACGATAATTTTTATATTATGTTCTAATAATTAAATGTTTGTATTTTTAATACCTATTGTAATTTACCACGAATAAACGATTTCTATTCTATTCTAAATGTACAGACTACAAACATTTTTTTTCCATAGTAAAAATATTATAAACTAACCTAACCACAAAATTAAGATTTTGAAAAAAACCCCGACCGCGACATAGTGGACCGATTTTCATGAAACATGGCTAAGAACACTCCCGACTAACTCAGCTTTCAAACAAAAAAAACTAAATCGAAATCGGTTGACCCGTTCGGGAGCTACGGGGCCACTGACAGACACACACACAGACAGACAAACAGACAGACAGACAGACACGTCAAACTTATAACACCCCGTCGTTTTTGCGTCGGGGGTTAAATTGAATTGAAATTGAAATTCTTTATTTCAGATCTATCGACCCATATTTTTGTTAATAATACATTTAGCTTAAAACTAGGTTATTTATTATAGATTAGGCACATACAGTTATACACTAGAATACAATAGAATAATTAAAGTAAAGTACTTTTTTTTTTAATTATACATCAGATAAATAAAATTTTAAAATAGTTTTGATATGTACAGTTTGAGCTGTGTAGTTTGGCCATTTTCTATAATGAATGAAAAAAAACTTTCAATCTGTAGAGGTTAACGATGTTCATAAGTATTCCAGATATCAAAGCTATATCAGAAGTAGTAGACAGACAGACGGACAAAGTCGCATCATAAGGGTTCCTATTGTACCTTTTTGGTACGCATCCCTAAAAAAATCGTTTTTTTTTATACACCTTTAATGACTGTTTTTGTGTTAATAGGCGGTGCACGAAGGCGTGAAGCCGTATGTGTGCATCGAGTGCGGAGCTACATTCGCGTATCCGCGCTCGCTCGCGCTGCACGCACATTCTCACCGGAGGGCGCAGCCGACCAAAGGCTTCGCCTGCGATCTGTGCGGGAAGGTAAGATACTAAAGTGACGACTGTTTGATGACAAGCCGTACGTATGTAGAGTGCGGAGCATCGCTCGTTTATCCTCGCTCGCTCGCACTGCACGCACATTCTCACCGGAGGGCGCAGCCGACGAAAGGCTTCGCCTGCGATCTGTGCGGGAAGGTAAGATACTAAAGTGACGACTGTTTGATGACAAGCCGTACGTATGTAGAGTGCGGAGCATCGCTAGTGTATCCTTGCTCGCTCGCACTGCACGCACATTCTCACCGGAGGGCGCAGCCGACGAAAGGCTTCGCCTGCGATCTGTGCGGGAAGGTAAGATACTAAAGTGACGACTGTTTGATGACAAGCCGTACGTATGTAGAGTGCGGAGCATCGCTCGTGTATCCTCGCTCGCTCGCACTGCACGCACATTCTCTCCGGAGGGCGCAGCCGACGAAAGGCTTCGCCTGCGATCTGTGCGGGAAGGTAAGATACTAAAGTGACGACTGTTTGATGACAAGCCGTACGTCTGTAGAGTGCGGAGCATCGCTCGTGTATCCTCGCTCGCTCGCACTGCACGCACAGTTTCACCGGAGGGCGCGGCCGACTAAAGGCTTCGCCTGTGATCTGTGCGGGAAGGTTTTCTTTTAAACAGAGTAAGTTTATAAGGATTTTCTACGATGCAGTCTCTTTAATGACGCACCTCATCCTAGAAAAGCGAACAAGACAGTTATTCAATTGTTATTTTAGACACGGTCCGGTCCATGTATGCAAAGAGGTAGAGTCGTATAAATATTAGAATTTTACTATTTTGAGTAGAAACTTATTTTCTTTATGTTACTCTAACATTATTGAATTTTTCGATCAAGATTTTTTAGTCACCGCAACGTTATACCCAATGCTTAGTCGTAAAATATCTGTCTATTAAAACAGTAAATAATAATAACAAAATGATTATTTTAAATTTCATTCGAGATCGACTGTATTTAAATATTGTAATCACACACTCACATTCTTTAATTTTTCCAGGTCCTGAACCACCCATCATCAGTAGTATACCACAAAGAAGCTGAACACACAGGGCAGCGCTACGTCTGCGGAAAGTGCGGCAAGCTGTTCAAGCACAAGCAGCTGTTACAGCGACACCAGCTCGTCCACTCCCAGGCGCGACCGTACAGCTGCAAGGTAAGCTTACCTACAGGTTAGCGATGAAAAAAGGCGGAAAATTCCCGTTTTGTTTCCATTTCCTTTGGTTTTTTTCAGAAATTTATAGAAAAAAAAAACGCGAAACTTGCGGCTCTTATTTTGCAAAAAAAACTATACAATATGAAATAAATTGGTCATTGTTCGGACGGACATCGATTATTGCCAGATCGACTTTATAAATTAATCTTTATTCGGGCGAATTTGTACCTACAATCGCGCTGCACCGACGACATGGAAGCAGAAATGGCTGAAGTACAGACGGTCAACCAAATCTTGGCACTAAAATATGACGCGAAAACCAAATTTTCTATCGGAATTAATACTTTGCCCTTACATATTTAAGTGTTCAGGCTCGTCGATGATTCCGCCAACGTCGAGGTTTTAAATGCACGCGTTTTATGAAGACAATTCGCCGGTGAGCCCTATATTGTTCAAATTTACCGCCTTTTTTACTGCCACGGTCAGTTGACCATCAGTATATGATGAGAGTGAGAGCGATTAAAAGAATACTAATTTGAATAGTTTATTCGTTTTTTTTTAAAACGAAAATTTCATA
Organism: Leguminivora glycinivorella; assembly: GCF_023078275.1. Lineage (NCBI taxonomy): Eukaryota > Metazoa > Arthropoda > Insecta > Lepidoptera > Tortricidae > Leguminivora > Leguminivora glycinivorella. The sequence continues at coordinate 24,163,222 of NC_062976.1, forward strand.
AACTTCGGAAAAAATCGTCCGTAACAGTGGTAACCCTTCCATCACCATCACTATCACTACATAGTATAAAACAAAGTCGCTTTTTCTGTCCCTATGTCCCTATGTATGCTTAAATCTTTAAAACTACGCAACGGATTTTGATGCGGTTTTTTTAATAGATAGAGGAAGGTTTACATGTAGGTATAGTACCCGTGCGAAGCCGGGGCGGGTCGCTAGTTACATTTAAAGGAAAAAAATTAACAGGATATAACAAGTTCGTAATCCTGTCTGTCAATATCATATACGTATTTCGATTATCCATTGTAACCCTCCCCAGATCTGCAGCCAATCATTCAAGACAAAAGCCAACCTGCTGAACCACGCGCTCCTCCACTCCGGCGTCAAGAGGTTCGCGTGCGAGATATGCAAGCACCGCTTCGCGCACAAGACCAGTCTAACGCTGCACATGAGATGGCATTCTGGTATGGACTTCATTTTTTGTAAAATAAAATAATAATCGCGAATTTCAACCTCGTTTACATCTGGGACAGCAAAAAGAAACTCTCAGAAAAAAAAACAAAAGTACAAGTTTAGTATGTATCTTATAAGACGAATTGTTAAGAAAAGCGTTAACAATAAATTATCAACAAGACTAAGAGTAAACCTAGGGCTTGAAGAAATTGGCATATACGTAATATAAATTATTCGATGCTTGGGGAAATCACTGGGAAATGTTTGGTCATAAACTTTAAATAAGTAGTTTTTATTTGATAGGCATGTAGGCGCTCACTACATTCGTAAAATATCTTTACTCATTAACACAAATGAAATGTAATATTTCTTTTGAGTTAGTAAATATATTTACCCAGAAACCAGCAACCATTATGGTGTAGCTAGCTATTCACAAAAAAAAAAATACATTGTAAAACAAAACAACAGCAGGGTTAGCACATGATTGCTTCGAGAGTATGTCGCCGCGAGACAGACTTACCCGTCCTTATGTCATTAATACAATCAGAAGAAGACGTGTGTCCTATCTCGCGGCGAAATACTCTCGCGTCAATCATGTGCTAGGCCTACAGATATTTTGTCCTCAGGTCTAAAACCGTACACCTGCAAAACATGCGGCAAGAGCTTCAGTCAAAAAGGCAACCTGTCCGAACACGAGCGAATACATACGGGAGAGAAGCCTTACCAGTGCGCTCAGTGCCCGCGGCGGTTCACCACTTCATCACAACATAGACTACATGCGAGACGACACCAGGCTGATACTGAGCGGCCTCATGTGTGCAACCACTGCGGGAAGAGGTAATACGGGGGACAAACCATACTAGTGCGATCAGTGTTCGTGATGGGTGACGTCCTCGTAACATCGTGTAGCGCAGAGATCAGGCTGATACTGAGTGGCCGCATGTGGGCAATCACTGTGAGGGAAGTAAAAACATAGTGGGGACAAACCATACTAGTGAGATCAAAGTTCGCGATGATTCACCTTGTCTTCATAATGGCTGTAGCCAGTCCAGATCAGGTAAGTATAGGGGCACATGTTTATCTGTGTGCTATTTGTTTACAGTTAAATCGCTGAATCGATTTAGTTGTAATTGGTATAGAAATATTTTTATGTTTTGAGGAAAGATGTAGGATAGTTTTTAACTCGAAAACCATTCCATAAGACGCTAAATAATTCTGATTTTGACCAATAGTGTGATAATTTTAATTTAGTGTTGCACAGCGGTGACCGATCGGGGCGGGTGGCGATCTCTCATTTCGGAGGCCACGATTCGCTTCGAATCACTGAGCCAAAATAGTTTTTGGTTAGTAGTAGTAGTAGTAAAACACTTTATTGTACCAGAAAATAATACAACACACAGGAAAAAGAGCTTATTACAAGTACAAAGGCGAACTTATCCTTAGATAGACGTTCTTCCTTAGTTAGTGATGTATATTCCTCGCAGACGAAGTTTAGAGAAAAAGCTAGTGTTAAGTGTATTTTGGACGTGGTCGCAGGTTCGTGTGCCGCTCGTCGTGGCTGGCGCACATGCGGCGCGAGACGCGCGCGGGCGGCGCCGCCAAGCACCGCTGCGCCGTCTGCGGCCGCGCCTTCGCCGAGCGCTGGGCGCTGCTCAAACATGCGAGGAGACACACCGGGGAGCGACCCTTCCGGTGCCCGCTGTGTCCGAGAGCCTTCGCTGACTGCTCCAACCTCAACAAGCATAAAAAGGTAACTATGTAACACACATCAAACGTAAGGCATCAGACGCGATTTGGTCGAGCGCTGGTCGCTGCTCAAACACGCGAGGACGCATACCGGGGAGCGACCGTTTAGGTGTCCACTATGTCCACGGGCATTTGCCGATTGCTCCGACCTCAACGAGCATAAGAAAGTAAGGAACTATCAATTGTGTGACACCTCATCTCTAGCATTGATGCGCTATAATAGTCTGTTGTGGATCTGCCGAGCGCGGGGCACCGCTCAAACATGCCAGGAGACACATTGGGGAGCTACTGTTCCAGTGCCCGCTGTGTCCAACCTCAACCAGCATAAGCAGGTAAGGAACTATCCATTGTATGCTATCCACTGTGTGACACCTCATCCCTAGAATTGTTGCGCTATAGGAGTCTGTTGTAGATCTGCCGAGCGCGGGGTGCTACTCAAACATGCGAGAAGACACACTGGAGAGCGACCATTCCAGTGCCCGCTGTGTCCTCGAGCCTTTGCTGACTGTTCCAACTTGAATAAACATAAGAAGGTAACTAACTATCCAGTGTGCGATACGCCATGGCTGACAGACTTGAGAGACTGGAATCGCTAGGCTACGCTGGACAGTATGCAGACGCCGAGCGCTGGGCCTCACTGAAGCGAGGAGACACACTGGGGAGCGACCGTTCAGGTGTCCACTGTGTCCGAGAGCCTTCGCTGACTGCTCCAACCTCAACAAGCATAAAAAGGTATCTATCCACCGTGTGACACCTTATCACTAGAATACATGCACCATAAAGTCTGTTGTGGGTTTGCCGAGCGCCTTGTGTGACTCCTCATCTCTAGCAAACAGGCGCCTTAGAGTGTGAAGCAGACGGTCATGGCTCACAAAGGCTAATAAATACTCCTCAAAAATATAATCCTGTGCGTAGAGGGTTTTCAATATGTTAGTTTAAAAATTATTCCTCTTTTCTCAACAGCAAGTGCACAAGCAAGTCAGTCTACTCGTGGACAAGAATCTCCCGGTGGCCACAGCCGCACCTACTGTCCCCACGGCGCCCCCCAGCCCGCAGGACGAGCGCGTCATATACGTCGCTTACGACGTTGACTCCGGACCCACGGCCTTCCATATTGTCGAGACTGACCAGGTATACAATACATATATGTATATACACGGTGTATACACCGTGTTTTTATTGAATTCGTTAACTTTAAGGGAAGGTTCTTTAGATCAAATACAATTAATTTCTCTAAGAAACTAGCGTCTTACTCTTACGGTTATCGAGTTATTAAAAAATAAAGAATAATTGCTGGACACGTGTGTGACGACAGCCTTTACCAATTCCAAATGTTATTTCTTTTGATATGTGCCGTCAATCACTTGACACTAACTTGAATGTTATTCTTAAGGGTCTCTCACAATAATAAATTCATTTATTATATATGAAAATGATGAAAACATTTTGCGAATTTAACTAAAAGTGATATTGTCGCAGCTGACCAGGTATGAACATTCATATCCTGACGTCAGGATGGCGGGCGTCATTAATTTCTTAAATCTGTCCGGAGCTTAAAGAGGACATAGCTTGAATTTTGGCGCAAATTTGGCACATTGCTAACACTAACTCCTGACGTACACCGCAGCTCCATTTGTTGAACCTATGCATAACCTACAAGCGTGCCAATGTCATTACATTAGAGGAAATAGAGGCCGGTGTGCATATACGAATGCACAAACGCTCACGATAATATCTCTTTCGTAGCTACATCTATCTCTATCGCTCTTGCGTATTGGCGCGACAGAGCCAGACTACATTTCTGCGGCGTTTTATCACAGGGTGCCTTATTGTTAAATAAACTTAAAGCTCCGGCTGTACAAAATTAAGGACACAAGTGATAATAATAGAAAAAAAATACTAAAACTGAAAATAATAAAAACCGGTGTCGAAATAAGCTTGCTAGGGGAAGTATATGGTGGAGATAAATAATTTAAGATTTTGTATATTTTATAACATTTATTTATAAAGAAAATTCTTGCCAAAATGTGTTTGTTCAGTTGGTTCTTAATTTAGTTACTTACTGCGCTAACCGTGTGAAAACTGACCTATAATTCTCTTGTTCGACACCAATGCAATGTACAGAGCTCAGCGGGAAGCTAGGTCGCTTAAAAGGGTTCTAAGTAAATCTTCACACAAGCTATCTTAATTTTTAACTAGAAATTATACTATTAAAATACCCTAGGTACCAGTTCTCAAAAATATTTGCTTGCTCTAAATTACTGACTCTATGAATTTAATCTACCTAAATTGCAGCTGACGCAGTTGCCCTGACCATTAGAAGGATAAATTGGACCGACCTCTAAGATGGTGAACCTTCGGGAAAGCTGTGGAAGGTGGCACGGGACCTCCCGGGGAATGTTGGCTGCACTGCGGAGACTTTTCAACCCGGAACGCGTGCCACGTGGACACCGAGACAAATGCGGCAGAGGCAGGCCGTCTTCCAGCAAACAGGACTCAGAACTTGCGCCGGTCACAAGGATTTCCAGGGTTAATAATATATATATCTATAAATATTTTTAATATCCCGGCTCCTGAAAGCGACATAAAAATACATTAGTCTAATGCTCTCAAGACCAGCATGACAAAATAAAAGACAATCTGATAAATTAGCTCACCGCTGAAGGTCAAAGAAATTTCCTAGCGGAGCGCTCCCAATCCCACAGCAGAAGACAGATCATCCCTGTGAATAATCAAGCACATGGTTAGGAACAAACCCACAACGTTTCACGCCATTATGGAGTTGATCAGAACAATTCAGATACTTACTCAATCCGAGGATTATTGCAGGCCTTCTGCTTCCACCGTTTTGACCACCATGCGGTATGGTCTTGTGGAGAAAGTGCGTGTGCACCCAAAAGGGTCAAAAAAAGGAATGGACCACCCAAGATCATTAACCTATTTCATATGGAGCAATCAAGGACATAGGGTGACAAACCCAGGAAGACATAATATATCGAATTAATATATTATATTTATTTGAGACTCCATCAGAGTCATGAAAGATTTACTATGATGTACATAGCAAGATTGTCACTCCAGACAGGCCTCTTATTTAGAGTATTAATATTACAGTATTTTGTTATGTATTTAAGATAAATTTCTGCATTATTTCTATATAATTATATTAATTTAATTTATAAAAATGTACTGGAGTAACAATTAAAAAATCTCATACAGCGCGTTATTTTTAGCTATCTGGCAACCCGTGCACAGATTATGCAGAAAAGTGCATACATGCGTGGATGCAAGTATTTTTGCACTAAGACAGGATTTAAAACAAAATAAAATTAAAGAAATTTCGATTTTAGATTTATAAAAAAAATATTAATTACGACCAAGAAAATGTACTACGTTACAATACCTCCCTCCCCGATTTAAAGGTTCAACGTAGGTGAACCGCCCGCTGTCCCCAGCGGCTTTCATCACATTGAACTGTGAGGAACCAAGGCAACAAACAACCCTAAGGCAAGAAAACTAAACTATAATACTAAAAGAAATAGTATCCCAGAAGGACAATGAAAACGGGAAAAACAAAACGAGGCTTCGAGATTTTATTTAAAAAATATGTCTACACAAAACTATCAAAGTTTCCTAACTTTGAAACAACTTTTCATTTTCATCAACTTACTTGCCTGAATGGCCATATCCATAAAACTCCAAACTAAAAAATCTCGAACCCACGTAACCAATAACGGTAGGTAAAAAAAACTATGAGGCCAACTGCGCAACACATAGAAAAAAACCTCCGTAATACCTAACAAACCAGTGAACGAACCGTTGGCGTTCTCAGCACAACGCGATGTAGCACCTTGTGCTAAGAAAGCCAATATCCAACGCCAGGACCGCTGATCAGCATTCCTTAAAATATACTCTGCTTGTCCGGGCAAAATGAAAATGTCTAGTCCATAAACTATGGGCCGACTCCGAAATCCAAAGAACCTAAAGTTCAAAACAAAACAAAATCGTCAAAATCTAAGTTTTAGTCCCTCTTAGTTAAAACTCCTAAATATTCCAAAAGCGTGTCCCCGACTAACTTGTCGGAGGAAACGAAACATCCAAAATCATGTTGCACAACACCCACAAAACATGGTATACCGTAAACAAAAACAAGGCGTGGCAACATGCGAAATAGTACCTAAACTAAAACGTTAGGTATTTAGCCTAACGACGCGTTACCTAAGGGATACGCTAAAAAAATTAAAAAAAACGTACTATTTCGATGTTTGTCCGGTATGGTAGTACCTGACAAAATTTGCAACAAATGTTGCTATTTGGTCATATTAAAGACGGCTCTGACCTTGAGGTTGAGAGGCACAGTAGCTGGTGAGTGGTTTGTCGTCCTTGGCGGCACGACGACAGGTACAAGACGAGGGATCGTGCGTCCAAGGATAACTCTTCCAAACTCTTAACCAAACTATAAGTACCTACAGCCCAATTCGATTTAAGACTGAGCACAGTATCGATCGCGCCTAGCATACTTCACGCATTCATATCAAATATCAAATATCAAATTTTTTATTGCATATCACATTACATAATATTAGGTGGAACTTACAAAAGGTAGGTTTACATGTGACGCCCTGCAAGGGCACAGCAATATATGCTTAAAATTAACATGCACTTCATACTTCTAATTATCTAATCATGTTTATCGTTAAAAAAATCTTTTACTGTATAATAACATTTATCTATTAAAAAACTTTTCAAATATTTATTAAACGTCGGCTGATTTTCAATGTTTTTTAGGGAGTTTGGTAGGTGGTTGTATATTTTTATAGTCATATAATGAGGGCTAGATGAGACTATTTTAAGTTTTGTTAGAGGCAATTGTAGTTTATTTAAATTTCGGTTGTTTCTCTTGATATTTGCTACTGTAGGAGTAAACAACTCAGTGTGTTTCTTAACAAATTTATTGTATTAATGTATTATTTCATAATACCTAACATACATCACACAATGCAAACTTAGTAACGAAGCAGCTTTTCTGTTCGCCACGTTCCGAACAAAATTCGTGAATTAAATATTTACCGAATATTTAACACTACTAACGATTTCAACCGCATATGTTACATTACGAGAGCTAGGTGATAGCAGTTGTCAACCCTGGCGGCAAAGCGACAAGTCCTATAGACTCGAGGCTTTGCGTCCAGAGATGACTTCCACCTCAAAACCTGACTCCCGTTAATATCTACTTAAAGTCTTTAATATGCCACGACCCGATTTGTTGACCGTCCAACCTTTCGAGCTCGTAAACTAATGGGGACAAAACCTTCTTAACTCTGCACGGTTCATACTTAGGTGCGAGCTTCGACATAAAAAACTTAGAAGCGTCACTTTGCGTGTACGTACGCTTCTGAACAATATCCCCAACCGAAAATCTCGCCTCTCGGCGTCTCATATTATAATACTTGGCATTTGTTTCATGTGCTTGCAACATACGTACCCTAACCTGTTCAAAAATATCTTTCAAACAACCAAATTCGCCCGCATACTCTTCTCTTGGGATACCTACACCATATTGTTTATCGGTATCTTTATAAAAGGAGCCGTTAATGACCGGTTCCCTAGCGTGCACTAAAAAGAAAGGAGAATACCCGGTGGTTTCGCTGACTGCACTGTTTATGGCAAACCTAATCTGGTGCAGTTTTTCGTCCCATGTACGGTGATTTTCCTTTACGTAAGACGCTACGGCGGTCATTACAATTTTGTTATAACGTTCCACTAAATTCACGTGCGGAGAATAGCGCGGACTGTAAAAAATGTTAGGTACGTTGTAGCGTTTCAATAACTGCTTAAACTCTGATCCCGTGAATTGCGCTCCGTTGTCCGAAATCACGGTTTCAGGTACGCCATGTTCCAAAATGACATGGTTTTCAAAATGCTTCGCCACCAAAGCGCTAGTAGCGCGGCGAAGTGGAAACAGCAGTGTATGTTTCGAAAAGCAACATGTAACAACCAACAAAAATGTATAACCTGCCCGAGAGCGCGGAAGCGGACCGACAAGATCTATACTAACTACCAACCATGGTCGATGACATACCTTTGGTTGTCCCATGAGGCCTGCAGTCGGTTTCTGCGAGTGCTTGTACGCTGCACAGACATCGCAAGCCTTTACGAACTCGACTACATCCTTGTACATACCGGGCCAAAAGTATGTCAACGCCAACCGGCGATGAGTTTTAAAAACACCTAAATGAGCTGCAGTTGCTTCGCAATGGTTTTGCTGCAAAACTCTTTTTCGATCACTCTTCTTCACCACTTCTTTCCAATCAAACTCTCGCAACAAATTATACTTGGCCTTCGAAAGTCTAAAAAGTTTCCCGTCCTTTAAACAAAAATTCGGAAAATTCGCGGGAAATGACCTGCAGCCATTTACAATCTTGTCATACCATTCGTCTGGCTCAGCGTCATCATTCGTAATATTTATAACGTCAACTTTCATAAGTCTCGAAAGTGCGTCAGGCACAACGTTAAGCGATCCCTTTCTGTGCTCAATCTCAAAATCGAATTGAGACAGTCTGCAACCCCAACGAGCTAACCTCCCTGACGGGTTTTCAAGGTTCATGAACCATTTGAGTGACGCGTGATCTGTGATTACTTTAAATTTACGCGAGCCTAAATATGCCTGAAATTTCTCCAGTGAAAATAAAACCGCGAGAGCCTCCCTTTCTGTGGCGCTGTAATTGCGCTCACATTTATTTAAGGCGCGGCTAACGTATGCAACAGGATGCTCAACACCGTCGATGGTCTGAGAAAGCATTCCGCCAATCCCGTAGGACGACGCATCACAATGTACTGTAAATTGTTTATTAAAATCCGGTACCGCCAAAATGGGTGCCGTAACTAAAGCGTTTTTTAAAGTTTTGAATGCTTCCTCTGCTTCTACAGACCATTCGAAAGGTGGCGCTTTCTTGCCCTGTGACGTAAGTTTATTCAGAGGAGCGGCTATCGATGCAAAATTTCGGATAAACCGTCGATACCATGAGCACGTTCCTAAGAATGCCCTTACGTCACGCGCGCTCGTTGGTGTGGGGAAGTTGAGAACGGCAGAGATCTTGTCAGGATCAGTACGCAACCCGAACTCGTCTACGACGTAACCGAGGTATTTTATAGACTGCCTGAAGAACTTAGACTTCTCATAATTAATGGTTAAGTTCGCCTTTTCCAACTTCGCCAACACACGATTTAGCAACCGTATGTGCGTCTGAAAATCTGATGAACAAATAACGATGTCATCGATGTAACAAAAAACTAAACCGTTTTCGATGTCGCTCGTTATATTATGGTCAATAAGGCTGTCCATTAGCCTCTGCTGACGCGCAGGCGCTCCACAGAGGCCAAAGGGCATGACCTTGAACATAAACATACCACGACCGGGAACGCAAAAACTGGTTTTCTCCTGTGAGGCCTTAGCTAACGGGATTTGCCAGAATGAGGAACTTAAATCGATCGTGGTCAGGTATTTCGCTTCCTTCAAACTGTCCAAAATCTGGGGAATATACGGAATGGAATACGAATCTCCTTTCGTGATCGAATTTAATTTCCTGCAATCTAAACAAAATCGCCAATCACCGTTAGATTTTTTAACTAAAAGAGCCGGATTATTCCACGGACTCTCACAGGGCGTAACTACGTCCAACTTCAACATACGGTCTAACTCGGAGGCTAAGGCAGCGCGTTTTTCCGGAGACAAAGGATATTGTTTCGTTTTGATGGGCATAGCGTCGCCAGTGTCAATGGTGTGCTCCATTAAGCTGGTTCTGCCAAGCCCCTTCTCCTCGAACGAAATGTTTTTAAATTTGCCTACAACGGTATCCGCGAGTTCCCTCTCGGCCGCAGTTAAGTGTTCGTAAGACCGGATCGTGTTTACTTGTTCCGCACTTAAACCGTTACACATAAAATAATTTTCAGGTGGAGTCATACGTTTCGCATTTTTTAAAACGTCAGGCAATAAATCGAATGCTTTCCAAAAATCTACCCCCAAAACAACATGATTAACAATAGAGGGTACAACTACAAATTTAATAACCTTGGTAGCATTCAAAAAAGTAACCGGGACAAAAATATGCCCGATTGTCTCACAATCGACTCCATTCGCAACACTACACGACTTGGAGTGTGCCTCTTGAAGTACAAAACCGAATTTCAAAAAGTCCAAATGTGCATTGTTACCTAAAACCGACAATGCTGAGCCGCTATCGGCTAAACCGTAAACCTCAAAATTATTTACACCTATTTTTAAATATGGCCTGATATCATTTTTATTTGGTGTAAACAGAATCGTAGCAATCGAACTTAAATTATTGTTTTGTGCAATCGATTCTAAATTTAATCGATTCACTTGGCCATTTAACTTGCTGCGATTCTGCCTTAGGCGTTTTTTTGACTGTTGTGGTATCGGTTTCTGAACGTTACCCTTTTGACAACAAATGTCACACTGCGACCGTACAGTGTCAGGCTTGCCACAACCGTAACATTTAAACGAACTATTTTTAGGCCTTTGTTTACAAAGCCTGAAATTGTGATTAGTTTTGTTGCATTTGTAACACACCGGCCGCTGTGGCTTTGAAATATTAAAGTCATTAGTTTTAAAATGTTGCTTTCTCTGTTGCAAAGTGTTACACTGTGGCACCGAACCGTCAGACTTTCTCGCGAAGCTTTGTTTTTCAGCAATAGCGTTTACTTGTTGATGTTTGGAACTGGAGGCCTTATACACATAGGGCTGCCATCCGTCCGGGTTTCCCCGGATTTGTCCTAGTTTGGAGGCCGTCCGGGGGCCGTCCGGGCGGGGAGTCAAGAAGTGTCCGGGGAAAACCCGGACACTTTTCACGTAACCACGCAACTAACTAATGAGCATTATTGTGTATAATGTTATAGTGCCATCTCTCGGTGAATTCTCTAATTTACGCGACCTGTATTATACGATGGTTTTTCAGGGATAATTCTTTATAATATGTTAACCGATTTCGACAATTTTTACTTTATTTGAAAGATAATGTTTTAGGTAAAATCTCGTATAATTTTGAAATATGATATGGAAGTATAACATGTATATGCAAGGGTGGTAAAATTAAAAGTTGAAATTGAAAAGTTTTTTGTCAATTAAAAAACAGTTTCTAAGATACACACTCAATTTATTTTTTCCTGTAATTTTTAGCATAAAGCCAATGTTTCGTAAAATTTTCACAATTTTTCGTTGAGAGCGGTATTGTTTAACATTTTCCTTCAAAATTCTTTTTTTTTTTCTGTAAAAAAAATTATAAGAAATAGTTTTGATAATTATGTGCAATTTGAGCTCTTTCTAACGATACCCCCATTTAACCTAGTAACTTAGTAAAAAAAGACAAATTTAATTTTTTTGTAAGAAAAATTGTTTTGTTTTTGTTATTGTTTATTGCAATTGGGCATTTTCGCGAAAAAAGATTCAAAAACTTTTTTTGTAAAAGAGGTAAATTTAATGTTTTTCCTACTCAGAATCACGAGCCCTTTCGATCCTACGAGTAAAAAAAAGCGTCCCAAATTTAATTTTTTCACTCCTTTACCATTTTTCAAACACTTTTTACAGCGGTTACAAAGTAGAAAGTACCTACGCAAAATAATAGACAATTTTGTGACCACTTTTTTGTCTCCGGTTTTTTTCCTAGATCGAAAGGCCTCGTGATTTTGAGTAGGAAAAACAGTGTTTCTTCTCGCGAAAATGCCCAAATTACACATGGTGTGAAATGAAAAAGTAAATAAATATAAATTCTGACTCGTCCGGGGAAAAAATGCGATTTACGCCAAATGTCCGGGTTTTTTTGTATCTTTGTCCGGGTTTGGCAAAATTCGAGATGGCAGCCCTATATACACATGATCGCGACAAAGTGTATGTTCACTAACCTTCGGCGGTTCTACAAATAACTTCGCCCTTTGCTGTGAAAACTCAACCTTTCGACAATAAGTCTTCAGTTCGGCGACAGAATGGATGTCTACCAATGCTAACTGCTGTGTAAAATGTGGTCGAATGTTGTGCAACAAGATGTCAAGCTTCGCTTCCTCCGGTAAGTCTGACTTTAATCTAGCAAACATTCCTGACATTACCGCAAAATACAAATGAATGGGCTCGTTTTCGCCCTGTGTCCTAGCCTGAATTTCCTGTTTCAACCTAAAATCATAATCACCAGGGACAAACTCATCTAACAAGAGCGACTTTAACTCTTGCCAGCTTGGAACCGAACTCTTAATACCACGGAACCATAATAAAGCACCATCAATAAACAAGTGAGGCGCGGCCTTAAATAATTTGGAATCTGACACACCATTTGCCTCCTTCAATTCTTCCACACGCTCCAAAAATGAGCGCGGGTCTGTCAATCCGTTAAACTTGACTTGCCATTTAGAAATGTTCAAGTCACTTGAGCATTGTACACGCATTTCTCTAAAACTATCTATTGGCATTTCAGAACTACCGGCCGAAGCTGAAGCACTTGGGTTCGAACCCTCAGCGACACCAACTGGTGCTGCAGTTCCCACAAGTGGACCTTCAATTTCCGCCAGCAGACTCTCCAACCTGGACTGCAAACTGCACTTCGTAAGCAACAATGCCTGGTCATCCTCTTCGGGCTGGATCCTAGCGAGACGATGATAAATATGGTACCCTAATGCCTTCGCTCGGCTCAAGGCATACCTCTCCTTGGACTCACTATACTTCGCGACAAGGGACGACAAATCATCAATCTTCCTAGCCACAATATCCAATTCCGTGTCTGCCGCTAGCGAAGTTTCTAAAATGTCTTCGCTTGGAGCCTCGACAACAAGAACCCGAAGCTGTTTCCTCAGAGCATCTACTGTACTGGCGGGAGTTTCAGAACGAATTTTCACCTCATAAGTCAGCTCATCTTTCAACAATGCGTGAAACTGAATATTTCTCTCCATTTTGCTAAATGTGAATCTAATTCTTGAGAATACTGGTATTACAATGCTCTATTATGTAAAAGTGTGTACTTTAAACTATAAATTTTCTTTTAAAAAATTCAAACCTTGTTTTATTTGAGTTACCTTTTAAAACAGTCAGCTGACTGACAAAATCTAATATTCTTTCTAAACTTGCCAAAGTCCAAGCACAAAACAAAAAAATATGTGTCCTAAACAGTCTTAGAGTTACAAGCCACAAAAAAAACAAAAACCAAATGCTTGCTGGCTCTAAGCTAAATATAAAATCTAGTAACACAATGATAAAGCTCTGGCAAATTTGAAAGTCAGTGCAACTACTTTTAATCAAAACCCTGGTAAACTTTTGCTTACAAGTGCAGGCAACTTTTAGTTTTCCAAAAAATATTGTAAAACGTTCAAAATAATAATAAAAGTTTCAAGGCGACACAAATTATAGAAAATGCACACAAAATTATTCAAATTTCCAACTATGGAAGTCAATGCACACTAACACGTGTTCAACTTTCTTTGACACTTGTATAACCTTAAAAATGGTTACGTAATCACTAAACTTTCTCCTTTCTAAATATATAAAAAAAATTGTGCAGGAAATCAACAGAAATGCATTTAAATAATAGCACAAAAGGAATATTTCATAGTCTAAGAGCAAGCAGCAGAAACAAAAGGTGAGTCATACAAAAAATTTCTAAATATTTCTCTGGTACCAAAATTCCACAAAATTCCTTCAGCAAGCTTTTAAATTCAAAACTTTGGGCGCCAATTATCACAGGGTGCCTTATTGTTAAATAAACTTAAAGCTCCGGCTGTACAAAATTAAGGACACAAGTGATAATAATAGAAAAAAAATACTAAAACTGAAAATAATAAAAACCGGTGTCGAAATAAGCTTGCTAGGGGAAGTATATGGTGGAGATAAATAATTTAAGATTTTGTATATTTTATAACATTTATTTATAAAGAAAATTCTTGCCAAAATGTGTTTGTTCAGTTGGTTCTTAATTTAGTTACTTACTGCGCTAACCGTGTGAAAACTGACCTATAATTCTCTTGTTCGACACCAATGCAATGTACAGAGCTCAGCGGGAAGCTAGGTCGCTTAAAAGGGTTCTAAGTAAATCTTCACACAAGCTATCTTAATTTTTAACTAGAAATTATACTATTAAAATACCCTAGGTACCAGTTCTCAAAAATATTTGCTTGCTCTAAATTACTGACTCTATGAATTTAATCTACCTAAATTGCAGCTGACGCAGTTGCCTGACCATTAGAAGGATAAATTGGACCGACCTCTAAGATGGTGAACCTTCGGGAAAGCTGTGGAAGGTGGCACGGGACCTCCCGGGGAATGTTGGCAGCACTGCGGAGACTTTTCAACCCGGAACGCGTGCCACGTGGACACCGAGACAAATGCGGCAGAGGCAGGCCGTCTTCCAGCAAACAGGACTCAGAACTTGCGCCGGTCACAAGGATTTCCAGGGTTAATAATATATATATCTATAAATATTTTTAATATCCCGGCTCCTGAAAGCGACATAAAAATACATTAGTCTAATGCTCTCAAGACCAGCATGACAAAATAAAAGACAATCTGATAAATTAGCTCACCGCTGAAGGTCAAAGAAATTTCCTAGCGGAGCGCTCCCAATCCCACAGCAGAAGACAGATCATCCCTGTGAATAATCAAGCACATGGTTAGGAACAAACCCACAACGTTTCACGCCATTATGGAGTTGATCAGAACAATTCAGATACTTACTCAATCCGAGGATTATTGCAGGCCTTCTGCTTCCACCGTTTTGACCACCATGCGGTATGGTCTTGTGGAGAAAGTGCGTGTGCACCCAAAAGGGTCAAAAAAAGGAATGGACCACCCAAGATCATTAACCTATTTCATATGGAGCAATCAAGGACATAGGGTGACAAACCCAGGAAGACATAATATATCGAATTAATATATTATATTTATTTGAGACTCCATCAGAGTCATGAAAGATTTACTATGATGTACATAGCAAGATTGTCACTCCAGACAGGCCTCTTATTTAGAGTATTAATATTACAGTATTTTGTTATGTATTTAAGATAAATTTCTGCATTATTTCTATATAATTATATTAATTTAATTTATAAAAATGTACTGGAGTAACAATTAAAAAATCTCATACAACGCGTTATTTTTAGCTATCTGGCAACCCGTGCACAGATTATGCAGAAAAGTGCATACATGCGTGGATGCAAGTATTTTTGCACTAAGACAGGATTTAAAACAAAATAAAATTAAAGAAATTTCGATTTTAGATTTATAAAAAAAATATTAATTACGACCAAGAAAATGTACTACGTTACAGTTTCAGTGGCGTTTCGAGTCGCAGAAATGCCATTCGGCTACGGGGCCTGAAGTCCTCTATCACAAAAATCAGTTTTATAGACGGTAAACTTTCGTGAGACATACACCCCTGTCCGTAAGTGCACGGTGTCTAGCCGCCTCACTCCTGTATGATAATTATGCTTGAATGCGTGAACAGTAGGATAAATAAATATTGGGGACACCTTACACAGATCAACCTAGCCCCAAACTAAGCAAAGCTTGTACTATGGGTGCCAAGCGACGATATACATACTTAAATAGATAAATACATAATTGTATGCATAGAAAACATCCATGATTCAGGAACAAATCAGTTTGTTACTTTTTCATTTCATTGTCTACATGTTTTCGTTTACGTTTTACCTTGAACCTTTTCAACGTCCACAGGTGGAGACAATAGACAACGACACAGTCCTGAAGGACAACTTATACTCCGGGTCGTCATTGCTCCGTCGGCCGGAGCCAGAACCGGAACCGGTGGAACTGATGGAGGAGGAGCATGTTCTGGAGATGGAGCCCGTAGTACTAGAAACTGAGCACATGCCGGTGAGTGATGAACTAGAGTCACGTCAGGTACAACATACGACACAGTTCTGAAGGACATTCTGTACTGTTCGTCATTACTGCGGCATCCGGAACCCGAGGTGGAACCGGTGGAACTGATGAACGAGCTAATCGAGTTTTGTAAAACACCTCTTTTGTTTAGTAGCCCAGAGATTACCGTTCACTGGACAAAATCAGCCTGCCAATTAATCAGAAAACGTAACATTGGCGAATATCATCAGGCAGGCAAGTATGGTCGCGCGATAAATGATAAAACTTCAGGCCGTCCCTATCGCAATATTTGTAAGTGCGATAGGGACGGCCCGATGTTTTAGTTTCAGTTTCAGTTTATTTATTCAAGAACAATTTTTACATCGTGTTGTACAACCTAGTAAGTCTATATACAATAAAATAATACAAACAAAAACATATTATACAATAAATACCCCCAATAAAAATGTCTGCTATTATGATAATTATTAAATAAAACAATGATCAAAAAAAAAATAAAAAAAAATATTTATCGCTTATCGCGCGACCATGATTGCCGCTGGCTTACAAGCCGAACGTACGGTATTGAACTGAGAATTTGTGAGCTACTTCAATCGGCTATTACTACCAACGTTCCCTAAACTGCCAATAGATGAAAAAACCTCTGAAAAACCTATCATATACTGATAGAAACTTGTATGACACATAACGCGTAGGAGAAGTATGAAAGGGTTCAGCTCCTGAAAAAGCTTCGCCAGAAAGCTTATTCGAAATTATATAAAATAGTGATTGTTTGCCAGGTGACAGACGAGCAGGGCAACCCGCTGCACTTCACGATGCAGGACGGCACGAGGCTCGCCATCACCTCCGCCGACGGCAAGTCGCTGCAGGTAACATCTACATTTTATTTATCCATACTAATATTATAAATGGGAAAGTGTGTGTGTCTGTTTGTTTGTCCGTCTTTCACGGCAAAACGGAGCGGCGAATTGAAGTGATTTTAGGTGGAGATAGTTAAAGAGATGGAGAGTGACATAGGCTACTTTTTGTCTCTTTCTGACGCGAGCGATTGCGGCTCGGCTCAAAAAGTAACACAGCATTACAGTTTACATCAAGGCAGTATGAAAGTACACATAGAAAAGTTGACACAAGGAGAAGATTAATACAAAAACAAAATAAATATAAATTATAGTTAAATAATCGATCTGAGCGACGACGTTGATTATTTTGAATTTTCGAAACAAAATGGCGACTAAGCTAGTCATGGTGAGTCGGAACAATTCCGAGGCTTATAAGATATGTTACGTTACTTATTGTTTTTTTACATTGTTACGAATAAATGTATGATATTATTACTATCAAATATATTTCACGTGTAAAAAATCTATCGATTATCTGCCACAGGTGTTTTACTAGAATCACATTATAGCTTCATCGGTATTTTTGTTGCAGGTTATTACTCAAGATGGTCAAACTATACCAGTTGAAATCAACGGATTCGCAGATGAAGAGGTTAGTATGTATAACAAATAAAAACAGCGACGCGTCTTTGTAAAAAACAGTAATAATTTAAGTGCAGTGAAATAATAATATATATGTACCTAAGTGTATATTTATGATAATAATATTAATAATTGATACTTTCTGTAACCTTAATGTTACCAATAAAATATTTCATTTCATTTCATTTGCAAATCTTTTTTAAATTGGCTTGGACATTCGTCTGTTATATCATCGGAAGTCAAAGACATCATTAAAATAGTACATTACGATACAAGTGCGTAAAAAAGAAAGTTCTAAACGTGTGGCGATACGAGTACAGATGGTGCTTTTTTACGCACTAGTGCGAGAATGTCATTTCTTGTCAGGTCTAAACTTCGGAGAGCCATTTATACTGAAAAACGTCGTACGATATACGTGCGAATATGAAATTCGTAACTTGTGTCAATTTATCGTCATTAGTTTCGAACTTCCTCTTTTCCGCAATTGTATCTTAATGTACTGTTTAAGGTGATTTTATTTGCTTGTTTTTTTTTTTAAGTTTGAAAATTTTGTTATGTCTAAATATAGACTCATTGTTTTGTCGACCGGTCTGGCCTAGCGCGTAGTGACCTTGCCTGCTACGCCGTGGTCCCGGGTTCGAATCCCGGTAAGGGCATTTATTTGTGTGATGAGCACAGATATTTGTTCCTGAGTCATGGACGTTTTCTATGTATATATTTGTATATTATATATATCGTTGTCTGAGTACCTGCAACACAAGCCTTCTTGAGCTTACCGTGGGACTCGGTCAATCTGTGTAAGAATGTCCTATAATATTTATTTATTTATGTTGCAGGAAATCGAAAGCCCCGACACCATAGTGCACCAACTCAACCTGCAGAAGACCGTGGACACCGACGGCGGCTCCCACGTCGCTCACTACTTCACCATCGTCTGAACTCTGAACTGCAATTCCTGTTAAGTTGTACATTTGGATCACGTCTCCGATTTTGATAAAAATTGGTAGGCTGGCCCAAAATGTCCTATGTAGTTTGTATGAAACCTTCCTTTTTTGTTACCAGATTTCTATACATTATCGGTAACAAAAAAGGAAAGTTTCATACAATCAACCTAGGACATTTTGGGAAATCTAGTGGATCTTGCTCAGCATCATGGACTCTATCAGCCTACCAATTTTTATCCAAATTGGAGACGTGATCCAAATGTACAAACTTATCTAGATTTGCTGAACTACACTCTTCGCAGAGATCCCGAGTCTGTTTGCCTACAACACTGCTCGCTACTCCCGGTCCAAGCAAACAGTACAGATGTAATGAGAAAAGATTTGCCTTCGTATTGTTACGGAAATGTACGAACGTGTCATGCTATTTCAGTTAGTCTGCAACAAGATGTAGTTACATTGACTTAGCATGACAAATACGAACGTTTCCGGAATAACCTAACCACAAAATTAAAATTTTGAAAAAACCCCCGACCGCGACCTAGTGGACCGATTTTCATGAAACATGGCTAAGAACACTCCCGACTAACTCAGCTTTCAGACAAAAAAAAACTAAATTAAAATCGGTTCATCCGTTCGAGAGCTACGATGCCACAGACAAACACACACACAGACAGACAGACAGACAAACAGACAGACAGACAGACATACACACAGACAGACACGTCAAACTTATAACACCCCTTCGTTTTTGCGTCGGGGGTTAAAAATACGAAGGGAACCCTTTTCGCACTACATCTACATGTACAATCGTTGACCCTCCGTATTCTACCGTAGTTACCTCTGTCAGGGGCGGCTCACTCCGTGGCGCATTCAGTGGACCTTCGCGCGACGCAATAACTCAATGTCGGCTGCTCGCGTGCGGTGCCTTTGTTAATATAGGTAAGAATTACGAAAGGCGGCATTTTATGAACATCGAAGCAGTGAGCCTTCTGTACTATTATACAAGGTGCCCATGAGGAAACGGAATAATTTTAACAACGCATTTCTGAGGCCAAAAAAATTATACAGATGTCGAAATTTTGCGAAAAAAAAAATATTTTTTGGATTTATGAATGTATTTTTCAGCGATTCCCGTTAAGTTTGTACATTTGGATCACTTCTCCGATTTGGATAAAAATTGGTAGGCTGATAGAGTCCATGATGCTGAGCAAGTGAGCATGATCCACTAGGTTTCGAAAATGTATAGAAATCTAGTAACAAAAAGGAAGGTTTCATACAAACTACATAGGACATTTTGGGAAACCTAGTGGATCATGCTCAGCATCATGGACTCTATCAGCCTACCAATTTTTATCAATATCGGAGACTTGATCCAAATGTACAAACTTAACGGAAAATGCTCATTTACATAAAAAGTAAATGTTATTTATAAAACTGGCATTTAAAATGAGTTTAATTGTTGTTTTTTTTAACCTCGTTTTTGAAAGGTTTTACTTCTCACTTTTTGACACATCTATTAATGAGAATAATGAGGATAGTGAGACTATTCTCCATAATGGCATCAACGCCATTAAAAAAGCCTTTTCTACTGAGTAACATTTGTTTTCTCAATAACTCTGAAACTAGGCAAAATCTAGAAAAGTCTATACGGTATTTTTTTTTCTTAGCCTATTGGAGTATCCCACTGCTGGGCAAAGGCCTCTCCCCTGGCTCTCCATTATTCCCGATTCTCCGTTACTTCCGGCCAGTTATTTAGGAAGTCGTCAAGGTCGTCCCGCCATCTTTGCCATACGGTATTTTAGTCTTAAAAATTGGTATCAGGAAACTGTTAAACTTATTCCGTATCCTCATGGGCACCTTGTATATTCTGTGCCTTTAGCGCTTTTCCGTATCGATGTGACGAGCCAGTTACCTATCGTTCGCCACAGAGCGTTAGCGATTGTAATCTTGGATACAAGACCTTTACAGTTTCTCTCCAGTGTTCAACAATTGTATTTTTTTATTCACTCCCTCTGTCTAGGACGTTGTCCAGCGATCGTGCCAAACTACTTAAGACAATTTTATACACCTTTGCAAACCTTAATGCATTATAAAAATGTTTTAAAATTTTCACCACAATACTTAATAAATGGATAGTTCCAGCAGATGAATTCAAATTGAACCCTTAATTTTAAATATCTTATTTACAGTTTGACCATCACCAGTTACATGTACATATAAATGAGAAATTAAATTCATATCGCACCTATTTATTTATTTTATAAAAAATTAGAAATACCGTTTTAAAGTTATAACTTTCGAATAGTTTTCGAAACGGAGCATACAATATTTACAATGATCTCAATTTAATGTATGTTTAGTTGAAATTATTTGAGATAAAATTATTTGATTACCAGTATTTGTTCCTCACAAATAATTTTAAGTCACAGTGTGTCCGGACCGATTTGTTGTATGTGCAATTGAAAGTAGCAAATCTACTTTGATTTTATATAGTGATGTTTGTATGTAAGTTATTATGTAAAAAATGTCCTACATTTTACTAGTTCCATTAAGTTAGAAAGGACTACCAATCAGTCTAGTCTAAATAAACACATTATGTAACACCAGCAGGCGTATCATGCTTCCAATTTTATCACTTGTCCACGTGGATAAGACAACTGTCACTCTCACACTGACATACTTGCCAAAGCGTGACGGATGCTTTATCCACGTGGATAAATGATAAAATTGGAATCATAATACGCCGGCTGCTGACCAGCCGGCGTATCATGCTTCCAATTTTATCACTTATCTATGTGGATAAAGTAACTGTCACGCTTTGGCAAGTATGTCAGTGTGAGAGTGACAGACGTCTTATCCCCGTGGATAAGTGATAAAAATGGAAGCATAATACGCCGGCAGGCAGGCAATTATGGTCGCGCGATAAATGATAAAATAGCAGGCCGTCCCTATCGCACTATTTGTAAGTGATGTTTGATGACTGATGTTTTATCATCTATCGCGCGACCATGATTGCCCTACAAAAAGAAATATATGATTGTTACGGAATTTCCTTAGACCTATTCTTCATACTAGAATAACAGCGCCCTCTTGACAATAGTCATATTTATTTCTCGTGAGGCTTTTATATGTGTAATGTATATTTTGTACATGAAACTTTTCAAAGTAGAAATTAATTAATAATTTATTTGCGAAATAGCTACTTGTAATTTATTAAGAGAGCATGCTTTTACTAACTTTAAGGTGAATTGTTTTTTAATGTTTTAATTTATTTTGTTTCTACTTTTAAGATGATTGGACCATTGTTAATTTATTTAATTGGTATTATGGAAGTAAATGTTTATGTTTTATGAATAATAATAATTAAAGTTGATTCAATTCATGACTTAGTTTTCTTTGTAATTAATTTAACATAATTTAACCCTTAAATACATGTCCCTAGCAAAGATTCATTCAAGTTAGAATTTTGACATGCTGTCAATAGAGTCATAAATGCATGATGCCACAGATGTCATATATACCATAGATCAAGCAAACGTATCTACTTAGCGTGTCAAATGAACTCAGTGAAATCCACTGAGTTGTCCGTCTTTACTCGCAGCTTGCAGCTTTCGGGCGTCAATTTTTATAAGTTGAAGTCAACCAAAACATAAAAAATGCCTCGTTACGTGATATTCAATTGCAACAACACAAAAATTATGAACAATCAAGAGCCTGAGACATATTTAAAATTACAGGCAATAATCAACTTCAGTACAAAATTTGACACGCTCGGCCCCTATACAAATATATGAATTTGTTTCTTCTATCTAAATTAAGTTCTGTGCATGATGCATAATTGCATCTATACATCACTATGCATTTAAGGGTTAAGCACTGGTCCCACCGAGAGCTAGATGAGCTAAAAGACACGGCGATGTTTATAGTTACTCGCCCAGCGGTGAGCTATCAATATCGCCGTGTCTGTTATTTGCATGGGAGTGCTTATCTTTTGTTCGTTTTTATAGCCGATAGCTCATAGCGTACTAGCTCGCGGTGGGACCAGTGCCTTACATAATTGTATTGATGGAAAAGCTTGGGCGTTGAACATAACACTGATTAGTACCTGGGGAAGGTTGAAATGAAACAATTCAGTAATATGAAATTCAATATTATTCGTTATGTTTTTGTATTAATACAATATATTTGCATACCATAATATACTATCGGTAGTATATTTATTGATGACCAATCATTAAACAATGAAAGAATGATATTCATCAATTTTCGTTTAACATTATTTTAATAAATAGCTGTATACAAAACAATTATTTACAGGTAAGGCAGTACGTAACGCCGTAAGCGCCTCTTACTTTAGCTATACAAGCGGTAAAAAAATGGGAATCGAACGAACGTCACTAAACAAATACATAATGATCTAATCTTAATCCAGTCAAATTGAAATAATTACTAACGAGTTACAATATTATAACAAATAAGCGATATTAGTTTGTGAATTTGTTATTCTAGATAGGGGACAGTTGGAACCTACACGATCGACAGTTTGGCTGTTTGTGACAATGTGGAAATATCGACTCTCACTAATACATATGGCAAACGTCTCGTCTATACAGCTGCGTCGCTAGCGACACCCGCCGCGTGCAGTGGCACATTACTCAAGTTACAAATTACAAGTGGTAGTCTTGGATATGACAAGTTGAAGAGACTTCCGCCTGTAACTTTAATCTTTGAGAAATGGGCCACAGGTCACTGATATGTACACATTTGTGCGTCTTATTGCAGTGGAATAAGTAAAAACATGTGTCCATAAGAGTGACCTTAGGTCATGTGGGATGAAAAACAACATTTATGCAGTGACAAGAGAAAA
Source organism: Leguminivora glycinivorella (assembly GCF_023078275.1). Taxonomy (NCBI): domain Eukaryota; kingdom Metazoa; phylum Arthropoda; class Insecta; order Lepidoptera; family Tortricidae; genus Leguminivora; species Leguminivora glycinivorella. Next base: position 24,186,607 of record NC_062976.1, read on the forward strand.
TAAGGATTATTTATTTTCTTGTCCGGTGTTTTTCTTACCCCAACTAACCTTGTTCGCGACGGCCTATTCAACTAAGGTGAAACGTGATCCGGCATTCTGAGCCAAAGGAATAGGATTTAGACTTTTAAAATACTACAAAAATAACATTTTAGCAAGAGGTCCCGCCTCGACCATTAATTTCAGGACTAAGTGATATACATATATTTAAATTTATTCCATTTACATTTTATAAAACAAGTTATTGACTACACAATAAAAGTAATCTCTTTAATTCACATGACATGATTTCTTTTTAAACATAATCTTCTTATCCATTAGGTACACAGTTCTAGGCCATCTTGAAGATTTTTGAATCACAGAGAGGCATTTGCTTTTACGTATTTATATACAAAAAGTAAAAGCATTCAATGTATTTTGCTATGCAACGATTTTCTAAGCAACAATTTGATCCTTTGTTACAGAAAAATTAACTTGTACCGGCAATAACATCGCACAAAAAATCTGACACACTTATGTCTCTAGAGATAAAAATGTATGCAGACTTTTTTTGTACGATGTTATTTTCAGTCTGGAAATACAAATAATGCAAATGTTTATAAAATTTGCGTTTTTATTACGTAAAATGCCCTAATATTATCTAAATCCCATTCCTTCGGTATAGCCTGCGTAACCACGTGAACCGACTCGCACCGCGAAACCAATCGACATTAACCTAATCCGATTCGAGCTTCGTCCTCCACTACTGTACATATGACACAGGCGCGACTGAGCACAACTCAGGGACTGTAGTTACACACTTTGGCAGACATCGTAAAGGGCAGATCGAATTTAAATTTTTAGGGGATCCCAAATGATAAAATTAGTTTATAACCCCGTATGCCTTTCGCGTCAAACAATGGATTCTATGATAGTATGTTTAAAGTCACTTTGAAATCTACGAAGTAAGTAAATCCCGATGTTCTTCAATCATATTTTTAAACACACCCAAACTGACAAAAGGGACTTGAAGAAACTAATCACTAGATGAGTGTTATAATCGTTCAGTATCACAAAAATCAATCTAAATTCTGTCAGAGACACTTTTGCTATTATTGCAAACACTGTTAGTAGTATAAAAACCTACTTCACATAGCTATATAAGTAATTTCGTCAATATCTAAAGGAGCTAACGTGATCCATTAATCATTAAAACTTGACGTTTCTTAGGTTTAAAAAGTCACAAATAAAGAAATCATATTATTTCGTCCTATCATTCTCGGCCCTTGCCGATATCTGCGCCAACATTCTCACACTACAGCCCCCTTTGCTCGCGACTAGAGCGCCTACCGCCTATATGACGAGAGCCATGTCCTTCTTGCTGGGCAGCTGCACCTTCTTGCCCTGCCACAGCGAGTTGTGTATCGTGAACGCGTCGATCGTCACCGTCAGGTGCTTCGTGTGAACCTGCGAGAAGCATTTGCTGCCCGAGTTGTATCTGGAAAGAGGGGGTTGTTTTCAAATATTTGAAAACTAAAAATGAAGTGTGTCTATGGATCGATACATTGACGAATTTCAATAGATAGGGAGAAATGAAAAATTGATTAAGGCACTGGTCCCATCAAAAACGAGTAAGCAATGAGCTATTGGCGATACAAAACGAAAAAAAAACCGGCCAAGAGCGTGTCAGGCCACGCTCAGTGTAGGGTTCCGTAGTTTTTCGTATTTTTCTCAAAACTACTAAACCTATCAAGTTGAAAACAATTTTCCTAGAAAGTCTTTATAAAGTTCTACTTTTGTGATTTTTTTCATATTTTTTAAACATATGGTTCAAAAGTTAGAGGGGGGGGACACACTTTTTTTTCTTAGTAAATCCTTATTCATTTTTAAATACCTATCCAACAATATATCACACGTTGGGGTTGGAATGAAAAAAAAAATCAGCCCCCACTTTACATGTAAGGGGAGTACCCTAATAAAACATTTTTTTTTTTTTTTTGCACTTTGTTAGCGTGATTGATGTACATATTGGTACCAAATTTCAGCTTTCTAGTGCTAACGGTTACTGAGATTATCCGCGGACGGACGGACGGACAGACAGACATGGCGAAACTATAAGGGTTCCTAGTTGACTACGGAACCCTAAAAAAGGTAGTCGCGCCCGTTTAATTAAAAAAGAGACCAAAGATTTATATTCCAGCCTCAGGCACCAGAGGACTTGGTCACTTTTTCTTTCATATGTGTAATTTATTGCATCACATAATTAGAAGAAAAATATGGACATTTTTCTTCTAATTATGTGATGCTTTATTTCGTGCACTGCATAAAATATTTTAAGTATAGGAAACTAAGACTAGGCGTCTTTGACCAACTCTAACCAAATACTTATAGGAAACTAGCCTATTGTAAAATATTTTGAACATATTTAACGAAGAACTTTTCAAATATTCTATCATTAACATTCTTCGGCCCTGTTCCATACAGTTTTGTCATATGTTCCGTATCAGAACAATATGAATTGACAGCTCGCATCTCTGAACAACACTAGGAAGTGTTTGGCCTTTGCTCTATATATTTACTACTCAATATAATACTCACTTGAAAAATTTATCAAACATCCTATCATTAACATTCTTCGGCCCCGTGCCATAAAGCTTCGTGACATGTTCCGTGTCAGGACAGTAGGAGTACAACGCTCTAAACTGGCACCCGGCGTCTCTGAACAGCACTAGGAAGTGTTTGGCCTCGGAGCGCGCGATCTCTTCGAGGACGCGCCGCTTGGCCTCGGCGTTGACGGCGCCGGGGAACACGCAGTATTCGACGGCGTTCAGCATTATGCCGCGGTTGGACTTGGTTGCCGGCTGCTTGTACAGCCGGGGACCTGGAATGACATTGTTTCGTTGTTAACTTGTGCTGTATATGACAAGTCCTTTATGGAGAAGGGGGACACTAAGGTATAGACTCTAATGATTCGTCCACACAGAGCGATACACGACGCGATGCAATGTGCTCGCGCGACAAACGTCCAACGTAGACGTGCCTCAACCAAGGTATTATGGTGCTCCCACACTGACTGTTTTAAATGTTAAAGGTACAACATTGTGTGACAGGGACAGCGTAATGTCAATGACATCGTGCTGTCCCTGCTACACAATGTTATATAACATTTATAACAGCCAGTTAGTGTACTATTAGCCGTTTCCCGCGATAGGACATTAACTTGAAACGTGTCACGCTCTGCGTGAGCTCACCTAAACACAAAAATAGTACCTATTCTTAGGCACTGGTCCCACCGCGAGCTAGTAAACTATGAGCTATCGGCTATAAAAACGAACAAAAGATAATCACTCCCGCGTAACTAAAAGAGACACGGCGATGTTTATAGTTACTCGCCCAGCGGTGAGCTATCAATATCGCCGTGTCTTTTATTTGCACGGGAGTGCTTATCTTTTGTTCGTTTTTATAGCCGATATCTCATAGCTTACTAGCTCGCGGTGAGACCAGTGCCTTATCATGGCTTTTCATCTGACAACTTGAGAATAAAGTATTGTTACTGGTGAATATTCTGTGAAATTCTAGTAGCTACGAACTAATGTGAAAAATAAAGTAAATATGTCTACACATTTTTGTAGACCAGATAATTACAATTCAAATTAAATGTAGTAACTACTCTTGGAATTGACTTTTGTAAATAAACCTCTGTAAACAGAATGGATGTAGGAATGATACAAATGCAGTGATGTGTGCCGCGTGTTATGTTTGTGAGTAAGCCGAAGCACGCAATCGTTGTTAGGTCAAAATGCTCCAATCAAAACCATGCCTTATAATAAACTTAGATTCGAATTATAAACTTATTTGACCGGTTTCCGTTGGCATGACATGGTTGGACATTTACGATTATATGTGCCAATATTTTAGGCGTGTTATCTTTTCAATTAATAATAGTAATAGTACTGAAGCAAAAAAGTAAAATGTTTAAATAAGCAAATTATTAATCATTTAATCTATTATTTCTTTTGTGCATCATAATTTAGTTTTAACCATATTCGTACGTATCTATTTAAGTAATATGTCTTATTTGTTTTATTTAGCTTTAATATACATCTATTATTTGTTCGCCTGTTTTTTATTGGGTTTTGTAGGCGTAATTCTAACATGATTTTATTACACTAACTACAAAAATTAACATCATTTAGGACCTTTCTGCGAATCCTGGGATGCTAAAGAAATAATTCAAATTTTGTAAAATGTATGTAAAAGTTAACAGTGATTTTAAATAAAGTTATCATAATATTATTATCCTCACGTAAAGTCCATTTACTGGCTAATATTGATATTTTTATGTGTCATAATTGTCGTAAATAATAAAATAATGCTTCGATCAATATATTCGAGAAAATGAAAAAAAAGTTTGAATCAATAGTTGTCAGGGAGGTGAAATTTACAGCAGCTACATTTGATACAATAACTTGTAAGTTAATTTCTATTCTGTTTGCTAGACTATACTTTTGTATAGCATTGATCGAAATTAACTTTCATCGACCGAAATATTTGACAGTTCGAGTAAAGATAGACAAAACGTAGAAACATTTAAATTTCTTAAAGTTACGTGCACAAGGAAAGAGATGAACTCACCCGAATAGTCCATAATGGAGGAGTGCGTGGAGGAGACGTCGGAGGCGTCGTCGGCGTGCTGGCGGCGCTTGCCGATGGCGCCGGGCAGCGAGCCGGGGCCCGAGCCGGCGGGCGACGTGAGCGCGCGCAGCCCGGGCGACGCGGCGCGCCGCGGGGGAGTGGCGCGGCCCAGCCCCGAGTCTGCAACGTGCCCGTGCCCGCCGTGTCATGTCACATCAACCCTACGTGCTAGTGGTCAAGCGTCCCGAGATACCGTCCTAACGTTTTCACTATCGAAAGGTTTTGAACGATGAACTTTAACCCCAAAAATTCGAAATTTATTGAGATCTTTGGACCGGGTAGCTTTGCCGTATCGGCTGCCGATCACGAATTGAACTTTTACGTCGATACGGCCGATGAAAACGGTTTAAGCATAAATATTATTTATAAAGTCCGAGATGGAAATAGGTGACGATATAAATTTATACCTTCTATATTTGTTTCACGTGCGACGATCAAAATTTACATTAAATTGGTCAACAATAAATTATAAAAATATAGTGCATAAAAATACTTTTTCTATATTTCTTTAAAATTGTACAAATAGCGGACTTAATGCCTCGCCTTCTACATTGCTCATAATTTTTTATAAACCACAAATATAAAAACAAACACAATAGAATATGGACGCTTCACCACAGTTTGCTAAAATGACTCTAAAATTATGTCACATGGTTTCTACAAACATGTTTAATGTATTTTTTATAACTCATGACCCTCTAAATTTAGATTTATACTGAATTTTCTTTTGCTACGATCACAACAAATAACAAAAATAAAATTTAAAAATACATTAATAAATATATGACTCTAACAATACAACAGAGTAAATTAAAAAAACAAGAACATACTAATAAACATAGAACGTTTCCCCAGTTAATCTGACAAAAACATAGTAACCACCTTATAATACAAAAAATTACACGACATAAAGTAAAACGAACATCTAAGTTAGATTTCTATTTGAACTAGTGTCCAAGTTATCATTATTCTTGTTAGTAACAAATTATTTTATTAATTTGACTAGCATAAAATTAGAATTAGTTAGGGATTGTTTACGGAATAGAGTTTTCCTACGTGAGTCGAACATATTTAATAAAGACATATAATTATTAAGCGTAAAATACTAAATGTGAACTAGTACTACTTACGGTGGGTACCAAGCTGTCTACTCTACATATGCAAAACTAAATAAAAGAAGCTTTAAACCATTTTATATTTTACGCAAATCACATAATACACCACATAATTAACCGTAACATTTTATTGTATATCTGAGTTTATATAAGCGGATATAGAATAAGTAAATGTCGAACGATGTCACACCAACACCAGTATTGATCATGCTCTAACACCGACCCTAAGGATATCGCGTAAATAAACCATAACCTCTATAGATACGTAAATATTGACCCAAGAAACAAAAAGTGCACAGAATACGCGCCCGAAAAGTGCCGCGGCAGCGACGAACGGTCCTAAAACTGTTTTGCTATTAAAATTTAAAAGAAAAGTGCATTCAAGTGGCCCATTTGTTAAAAAATGGTAGGATACAAAAGAAAAAGTACGAATTGAAGTATTATTCGTGATAGATGAACAAGAATTTAGAATTTAAGCTGTATATACACAAGAAATAAAACTATGGAAGCGGATTAAATCGCGTATAATGAATTTAAAATACATCCCGACGTTTCGAACTCTTTACAGCGTTCGTGGTCAACGGGTGACTGAGGAAAAATTAAAATGTGCAAAAGCTACCCACTTACAAGAAATATTAACGAACCATGACCACAAATAATCTAGATTTCTAAGGCAGGTTCACACACTATTAATAAAGCCAGTTATACAATATTCAAAAAATTTTTACCATTACTCTGTTTAAAAATAATTAACCAATTTTTTTTTGAATATTGTATAACTGGCTTTATTAATAGTGTGTGAACCTGCCTTAGAAATCTAGATTATTTGTGGTCATGGTTCGTTAATATTTCTTGTAAGTGGGTAGCTTTTGCACATTTTAATTTTTCCTCAGTCACCCGTTGACCACGAACGCTGTAAAGAGTTCGAAACGTCGGGATGTATTTTAAATTCATTATACGCGATTTAATCCGCTTCCATAGTTTTATTTCATGAGTAACTATCGCGGTAACCGAAGACAATATTCTGTATATACACAATTTAAAGATGTAGTCATAATAAAACTGACTGATTCACAGGCAAACGCCAACAGTGAAACAACTATTTGATATAATAAGATAGATATAAGTAGTATATGACATGTGTTAATAATCTATCTTAATATATCAATAACATGAGTCTCTGTCGTGGATTTTACCTGTGTATAAGCCAAACAAAACAGCAATTGAACCTTCGCCGCGCCCAGCGCTTCGGAACGCGCGCAACCAAAAAGAACCCAAACACCAACAAAAGCTTGTATCGCACCGTGCCGAGCCGGCGAACAAAACGTGTCTTACCGCACAAGTTCATTAGAGAGCTAGACTTCCGTCCCGCCTTAAAGTTATTCTGGTAAGTGGAATATTTAGACCTTCCACGGGCCGACTGTGGTTCCTCATTGACGCGCTCTGAAATTATTCCTATAATCTCAAACTCATGCAAAACCGCGAACATGCACCCGTCATGATTCAAATACATGGCAAACAAAATTAATACTAACGCGATTCGACACATGAGCATATTATTTATAGGGAACCAATGCGCGGAAGGTCTAGGCACGAGTGGTAAAGCGCAAAAACCTAGAATCATAGGTTCAGAACTACATATAAGGCCAAAATATAAATATAAAAGCATAATTTTGTGACTCTATACATTGCTACTGCGCTGCAATACACATAATAATTGGGGATATAATTTGGTTCGAAATAATAAGCGTTCTACGAAATAAATCAAAGAAGCTTTCTTAAAATTTAGGGGTTTGTAAACGCAATATGTTCGATAATTTAATGTGCAATATATTTAGAATCGTTTAAATTATATACCACTGATAATGTGAATCAATTTAGTCACTTTTTAACCGACTTCAAAAAAAGGAGGAGGTTCTCAATTCGACTGATTTTTTTTTTGTATGTATGTTACTCGATATCTCCGAGAATCATGGACCGATTTTCAAAATTTTTTTTTTCAATCGATTAGGTATAACCCCGAGATGGTCCCATTGGCACAAATAATTGATATACAAAAATAATTGATTTGTTTATAATTTGGATGTTTAGATTATTGCAATCCGATAAGAAATCTGAATTCAAAGGTTTATTATTTTTTGCTTTTTAGTTTCTCCGTGTTTTGTAACGCGCTTATTTTTGAAGGCGGTTTTATAAACATTAACATCAGTGGAATATTTTTTTTTCTGATATTTAAATTTTACCCATCGTTTTCATACAAATTGTATTAAATCTTTACGAATTTATGAAAAACGAGGACACATTTAAAGACGTTGCTCATCAGGGAGAAACAACATCACATTCAGAGAAGCCGCTCGCGTCGATTGGTCAAACGAGTTTGAACTTTACATCTGAGTAAGTAGTTTATGAATCAATCGTCGCGATGGCTTTCATTTGCAAGTTATAACAAGCATTTTAAATAAAAATAATAGCTAGTTCTGCACGGGAAGCACTTACAAATAGTGCGATAGGGACGGCCTGCTATTTTATCGTCTATCGCGCGACCATGCTTTCCGTGCTGAATTATATACGTTTTCTTTTAATATTGACAGTAGTAGCTATTATTTTCAACAACGTTGCCAAAAAACAGTTTTCATATAAAATTGCTTGAGAGATCTACATTTAATTTGTTCTTTCAAAAACTAATATGTTTCATTTGTCACACGATGATTTGATAAAAACCATTTTTTGGATATATTTGGAGCAAAGCACGGGGGACATATCAACAAAAACTTCAAAACTTCATTCGTGTTATCTCACTCCAAGCAGCAGTCGAAGGAAAGAGACGGCACGACAGCAGTTTCGGAAAATGTAGTGAATCCTAATCAAGGTTAGCTTGGGGACGCTCACGTATTCGAAGTCGCAAGAAAATGAATCCTATTAGAAATGATTGGTGTTATGTTACTTATTCATTTAATATTGGTGAATTTTAGTTTCCTTCTGTTTGTCATTTACATTAAATCATAATTTGCACCTCAAATTAGTCGCATATGTATAGTTTTTATGGGACTATACAATAACAATAGATTGAAATTCATCCTTATGTATCGAGGTATAGTTACACATACGTAATTTTTCCTCAGTCACCCGTTGACCACGAATGCTGTAGTGCTCAAAACGTCGGGATGAATTGTAAATTCATTATACGCGATATAATCTGTTTCCATAGTTTTATTTCAATACGCATAAGGATGAATTTCAATCTACTGTATTTGTATCGCATAAAAACTATATATATACGACTAATTTGACATGACTCCTTCTATTTATTAACATCCAAATTCACTGTGATCCATTTTCTATGTTTTTTGGTTCTAATGCGCTGAAGTGTTGAATCTCCTGAATATTGGATCGGACGCTTCAGCCACTTCCATACATGAAATTGATCGGATCGAAGAGTAAACCGTACGTAAGCGTCCCACGTGTCACACACAGAGTAGCAGTGAGCAGGGGGGTTACCACGACGTGCTAGACGTTCAGTTTAGGTTGAGAGAAAGGGACACAGCTATAGCAGTTACATAGCTCCGTCCCTCTCTCTCAACCTAAACTGAACGGCTTTAGCACGTCACGGTAACCCCCCAGGTGTAGTGCAGTGCGCTCACCTCGCGAGGTCTTGCAGCTGCCGCGGCGGCCGAGCGGGCCGCTGGCGCTGGCGGGCGACACGCCGCCGCCGCCGCGCTCCTCCACGGGCGAGTCTGCAAGGTTAGTGCGAGTGCTGTACTGATGCGAGGTTAGTGAACGTGAGGGCGAGGAACTTCTGGACTTTCATGTGTTTGGGGGAATCTCCCGCAACTAGTTTAGAATGCTATGGTCGGAATCAGTTAAACGTTCTGATTTTTTTTAAATAAATAGTGGAGGTTATAATAAAAAGCATAATAATATATTCGTATAGGAGGTGCAAGCACTAATTGCTCGCCCTTAGAGTTGGTCAAAAAGGCGTCTAGCCTTATCAGAGATAACATACACTAGAGAAATTTCGTCGGGTACTACGGCGGGCGGGTGGTCTAGTGATGAAGACGTTAGCCGCGTAAGCTGAAGACCCGGGTTCGATTCCCGGCTCGGCCACCAGTGGGCCTTGTCGTTTTTTCTTTCGTGTATGATATCTATTTAAATTTATAATTTATAAAAAGCATAATGTTGGTCACTTTTCGTTGAACTTTATGCAATTATTTCATAACCTTTGGCGTGCCGGCCGTTGACTCCCAACCGATTACGTCTGTCAATTAGGTATTTGATACTTTTTTATACTACGTCGGTGGCAAACAAGCACACGGTCCACCTATGGACGCCTGCACCTCAAGGAGTGTCACGTGCGCGTTGCCAACCCATTAGAAACGCATACACTCCCTTTTGCTGTGTTAAGTACACAGCAAAAATTAAAATACAGTTAAAATTTTAATAACTCGAAAAATAGCATGCCATACGAAAAGCTAATATTATTATTCTGTTACATTTTAAAGTAGAAAACAAGAAAATGGTTTAAAAAATGTTTTTATCTTAAACAGTTTTTCTCCAAGTGGACCGTAATAAATAAAAATATTTTTTTATTTTATTACAAATAAATAATGAAAAAGTCCAGAAGTCCCAAATAATGGTGATTCAGCCCAATCTCATTCAATAGTGAAATGTTTGAAGTTATTAAAACATATTTTAGTATCATTTGAAAAGTAACTTGAGAACGGAAAATTGAGTCAATGTTGAGCATAGCTTATAGAAGAAACACGTGATAACAATGCTTTTATCAATACCTAAAGAAATGAGCCCTAGAATTCCCATGATCGTGGAAGAATCAGCACGTAGAACAATCCCTTAGAAGTGTGAACGTTATCATTTTGTATACATGCTCAATGTAGTGTGATAAGTTTTGCAGTGTTATAAATTATCACAAAGGCGTATATGTCCACCGTAACATTCACGTAAAACGTGCTTTATATCTAAAGCGCTCAGGATAATTGGATTATTCTAATTGTAACATGCAATAACCTTTGTACAGTCAAAGACTTTAATATCTGGTCAAAATGTGACATTTACTCAAAAGGTACGTGATTGTCAGTCGATAATATCTATTCCACACTAAAGCTATTATTGAAATAAGACCTTACTGTTCCAACAATAAGTACCCATTTGATTGAAAATTTAACAAAAATCTGGCCACCCCACTTAACATCTTCTGAGCGTTAGCGCTATGGAAAATGGCGTCCATTCGCAACTGCGCCAACATTGCGCAGGATAACCCTCGGGTTAACCCTCCATTTTCGTTGGTGCGTGGACTTTAAAGTCCTTAAGTGTACAAGGTAAAGTAGAGGTAGGTAATATCGTGCTGTGTATTTACCTCTGTAGAGGCCGGCGCGCTCCGCCAGACTGTCCTGTGAGCCGCGGTAGTAATCCCGTCGCATCGTGCCTGGTGCACACAGATAGCTATACGGGACCCACGAAAACTAACTACTCTTTGGAAGACTGAAGTGGTTTTCGTGAATCTCGTGGTAAAGGCAGGGGTTGGGATGTAGCATGAGTTATAAAACGCATCTCTATTTAAAAGCTATATTTTACTTCTGACGGGTCTATGGGCATTTTCAGAATTTGGGACCCCTCAATTAGCGAAAGTTTTTAACAAAAATTAACTCACCGTCAGTTTTGTGACGACATTTTAAGCATGAAATTTGAATAAAAATATTGTTTTTGTGTTAATTACATAAACTTTAAGCGATTATCTACATTCAGAATGTGAAAAAAAGTAAATTTTTAGACAGATTTTATGTTTAATTATCGTCACAAAACTGACAGAGAGTTAATTTTTGTTACCCACTTTTGCTAATTGTGGGGACCCAAATTCTGAAAATGCCCCCATACCGTAACGAAAATGGTCAGGGGGATCTTTGTTTGTATGGTAGTGAAAGTATCATCTGACTTTGAGAATGATAACTCATGCTACAAAAAAAAACAACAACAATTAGCTGGATACAAGGCATGCAGACCAAAATAAACATTTGCGACTCCAGAATAATACTTGCAAATAACGCTTGTAGTTTCAAATTAAGTTAGGCGGGATCGATCACTAATAGTTAACATCAAACATATGTATCGATAATTTCATTTATAGGAACACCTTATCTGAGATCACGCCTTATGCAACCCATATAATTTAATCGGCTAATAATTTTATAAAGACTTCCTAGATTACTTAAGTTAAAGTTGTAATATAAGCAACGTTTCCAGTGGTTTTTGTTCCACAACCAGGATATTTAATGCGTATGCCGTGCGAACGGGGAAGTTCAACAGCTAGGGGGAAACAAAACAACTAGACATACGCGATGAGAAACATGCTATATCAAAATTGATTTTTATGAAATAAGGCCAAACGTATAATGCATACGACAAAAACTTCATATTTCATAGAGCTTTCACGACACTGGCTTGACCTAGTGGGAAGGCTATTGCTAAGCAGGCTGTAATGTAATTTGATTTTATTTTTCTTCACACTTGCTAAATGTCATTGCACACAGGTGAATTATGAAATTTTAAGTTTTATAATATCATTCAGTATATAAGTGCCAGCGTTGCAACCAAAACGGTCGTTTTCATCGAGTTACATGAGAAACAATTTTTTATACAAATTATCAGCATTCATTTGGCCGTATTTATATAAAATAATACAATACAACCAACAGTGTATTTTTAAAATTTGATAAAAACCCAAAAAGATCTACAAAATTGTTTGATGTGTATAAATGTCGAAACTAGATAGGTGTCAAAGGTCTACAAAGACATAAATATTTTACTGTTGCTTGTATTGTATGATATAAGACAGTAATTTGTAAAACAGGCAGGCAATTACGGTCGCGCGATAAATGATAACACATCAGGCCGTCCCTATCGCACTATTTGTAAGTGCGATGCGATGTTTCATCATTTATCGCGCGACCATGATTGTCCTGCAGGACAACAACGTCAACAACATTAGTTAAAAAGAGGGGTCACACTGGAGGCAAGCTTTTTGCGTTGTGTACGTCTAGGACTAAATAAGATCCATTTCGCGTATATAATGCGCTAAACTTTATAATGTGCGCGTTGTGTAAATAACTGAAATGAATTATTCATTGGTGTGATTGTAAATAAACATTGGTTTGCTTGTTATAATTTATATTGAACGCGCGTAGTTACATATTAATATAGTTTATTATGTCGGCTGTCAATGTTACCACGTTGGTGGAATTTTATTATAAATAACTGAGTGTAACGTAGGTGGTACAAATTTAATATCGTCTCTTTGTCTAGTATACCAAACTTCGTATTATTATTGTAAAGGCTGAAATTGTCGTCTCGATATTAATTAATCAAAATTCTGTCACGGTCACGGTCTGTATCAGTCTGTCAAAATTGAATGATTAATAAAAAGTAGTTTTTGCGGAATCTGCTCTAAAATGTAGGCGGTAATTTCAGGTTTTACAGAGGCGAAGAAATAGAGGACGGTAGTGATCGTTTTTGCAGCGTGTGACTCACCGGTGAGGTTGGTGGAGGAGGGCTGCTTGCTGCCCAGCATGCCTTCAGCCTGCTGCAGGGCTCCGCTGTCCACGTGGATGGTCTTGGGGCGCGCGCGCGGGGGCTGCTTGCCGCGCATGCGCGCGGGCGGCGCGGCGGCCGCGGGCCGCGCGAGATCCATAAACTCTGACTTGTCGAGGACTTTGCCCTGGAATTACGTATTGCAAATGTTGAGGGATAAACACGTAAGAACTTTCAGACGCAATGGTACAGTCGACTAAAAAGTGATGTATACAATTTTTCATCTTATTACAACGCAATTATTGCTTAAACTTAAAACCGCTCTATTAGATAATTAATTCGAGCCAATTCCGTCCTTGTGGTAAACACCATTATCAGACTTTTGACCATTATCAGATTTGCCGCTTTTTTATAAATTATAAATTATAATGAACAGGGGGGTTACCATGACGTACTAAAGACGTTCAGTTTAGGTTGAGAGAAAGGGACACAGCTATAGCAGTTAAATAGCTCCGTCCCTCTCTCTCATGTAACCCCCCTGGTGTAAAAAGTACCTCTCTCTCGGCCTCCTCGATGGCCTTCTTGAGCTTGTACTGCTGCAGGATAGCTTCTCGCCGCCTCGCTTGCTCCTCTTTCCGCGCCGCGCGCTGCTCCGCCACCTGAACATAATAAATAGCCAATTTATCTTAACAAAAATCTCAGAACATTAAATAAATGTCATATACAAAGAAAAAATATCAGTTCTCTTTATTTAGTCTAGAGCCAATTTGGCCACAAGTCGTCTCCTTCACGATTTTCGTCGACATCTCTTCTAAATACCTAAAACAGGTATGGATATGTTTCTCGTTCTCTCCAGATTACGAATTGACCTGTTTTAGTTTAAGGAGGGGGGACGGGTCGAGAAAAAGGGGGGGAAAGATGGCGACCGACCATCATAGATATTTATTCACATCTCGAGTCCTATGGCACCAATCTGTTCGTGCGAGGTGTCATTTGAAAGCTTATTAAACCTTCTTTAATTGTTTTCAAATAACTATGCTCATAAAAGTAACCGTTTAGGAAATATTTGAAAATATTTGTTTTTTTATCGCGCATGAATTGCACAAGTACTAGTAAAAAATGCGTCTAACTCAATAAACAATAACTTTACCGCAATTGATGTTATTATAAAATTTTTGCGTCTATTCATGTTCTTTCTAAAAATATAAATTTCATTGGTATATGATAATATATAACCATGTAATTAAGAATTTTGTTTGGCAGGGGTTATCCTCCAGGTCGCATAAACGGGCGCTGACCGTAGTAAAGTATTCAATATTTTTGAGGTCTTATTTTACGGATCCATATAGGAGAGGTATCGTTTGAAAGATAATTAAACCTACTATAATTGTTTACACATAACTATAATATTAAAGGTAGCTGTTTACATAATATTTGAAAATATGTGTTTTTTATCGAGCATGAATCGCACAAGTACTGGTAAAAAATGCTTCTAAGTCAATAAACAATAACGTTACCGCAATTGATGTAATTATAAAATTTACGCCACTATTCATGAGCTTTTTAAAAATATAAGTTTTATTGGTAAGTGATAATATAACCATTAAATTACGAATTTTGTTTCGTAGTGGTCACTCCGCCGGTCGCATAAAAATGAGCGCTGACCGTAGTAAATTATTCAATATTTTTAAGTTCTTATTTTACGGATCCATATGTAAGAGGTATCATTTGAAAGCAAATTAAACCTGCTATAATTATTTTTTAATAACTATAGTTATAAAGGTAGCTTTTTACAAAATATTTGAAAACATGAGTTTTTTTTTCGAGCACGAGTTGCACATATACAGATAAAAAATGCTTCTAACTTAATAAACCATAACTTTACCGCAATTAATGTTATTATAAAATTTACGCGAAATTTCATGCGCTTTGTAAAAATATAAGTTTTATTGGTGTATGATAATATATGACCAAGTAATTACGAATTTGGTTTAGCAGGGGTCACTGCGCCCTGTCACGATATTGGGTGCTGACTGACCGTCGCCAAATTTTCTACGTTACTCAGATCCTATTTTACTGATAAATTTGTGAGAGGTATCATTTGAAAGCATATTATGCGTACTATCTTTATTTCTAATATTTCAAGTCGAAACTGTAGAAGTTTACAAAATATTTGATTAGTAATATGTGTATTTTACTGTGCATGAATAGCATTGGCATTGATAAGACACGCTTCTAGCTCAATAAATTATAGTTTTCCGCAATTGAAATAATAACAAAATAAACGGAAAATGTATGACTTACACAAAAAATAAGTTTGGTTTGTATTGCATAAACAATTAATTTGAATTTGTTCAGCTCACCTACTGCGCACCATCATATAAATGGATGTCCACCGTCGTTGCCTTTTTCAGATTTTATTTCACTAATCGTATATTCATAATAAATATAATCTATCACGTATCGAATTTACTTATATACTTAATTGATCAGTAAAATAAAATCTGTAAAATGATGAAAAAATTAAGGCAATGGCCGTGGACATCCGTTTATATGACGATTGACCGTGCGCAGTGGGTATGGTGGACAAATTAACATTAATTGTTTAGGCAAAACTAACAAAACTCATTTTTTGTAAAGGCCATACATTTTGCGGTTCATTTCGTTATTATATCAATTGCGGAAAAATATAATTTATTGAGCTAGAAGCATGTTTCACTCGTATCAGTGCGAATGCTATTCATATACAGTAAAAATACACATATTGTCAAATATTTTGTTAACTTCTACAATTACGACTAAAATTATTAAAAAGCAACGATAGTACGCATAATATGCTTTCAAATGATACCTCTCACAATTTGATCGCTAAAATAGGATCTGAGAAATACGTAAAATTAGGCGACGGTTAGCACTTATTTACGTCACGGGGGTGCAGTGACACCTGCTAAACCAAATTCGTAATTACTTGGTTGTATAATATCATACATCAATAAAACTTATATTTTTAGAAAGCATATGAAATGTCCTGTAAATCTTATCGTAACATTATTTGCGGTAAAGTTATTGTTTATTGGTCATGCACCAAGATACAATCTTAAAAATTATGAAAACGGCAACGAAAATGGTCATCCATGTATATTGTATATGACGGTGCGCAGTGAGTATGATGGATAAATTAACATTAATTGTTTATGCAATACTGACAAAACTTTTTATTTGAAAAGGTCATACATTTCACCGTTTATTTTGTTATTATATCAATTGCGGAAAAAATATAATTCATTGAGCTAGAAGCATGTTTTACTCACATCGGTTCCAATGCATATTTTCAAATATTTTGTTAGCTACTACAGTTACAACTAAAATTATTGAGAACTAATGATAGTACGCATAATATGCTTTCAAAAGATTCCTGTTAAATAAAATAGGATCTGAAAAATATAGAAAATTTGGCGACGGTCAGCATCCATACGTGGCTGGGCGCTGTGGCCCCTACTTAACCATATTTGTAATTACTTGGTTATATAATATCATACACCAATAAAACTTATGTTATTAGAAAGCGCACGAAATTCCGCGTAAATCTTATACTAACATCAATTCCGGAAAAGTTGTTGTTTATTGATTAAGAAGCATTTTTTACCAGTAGGTACTTGTGCGACTCATGGTCTATAAAACACATATTTTCAAATATTTTCTAAACAGCTACCTTCATGATTATAGTTATTTATAAAAAAATATAGTAGGTTTAATTAGCTTTGAAACGATACCTCTCGCATATGGATCCGTAAAATAGGACCTCAAAAATATTGAATACTTTACTACGGTCAGCGCCCATTTCTGCGACCGGGCAGAGTGACTCCTGCTAAACCAAATTCGTAATTACATGGTTATATATTATCATATACCAATGAAACTTATATTTTTAAAAAGAGCATGAATAGACGCGAAGATTTTATAATAACATCAATTGCGGTAAAGTTATTGTTTATTGAGTTAGACGCATTTTTTCTAGTACTTGTGCAACTCATGCGCGATAAAAAAACACATATTTTCAAATATTTCGTAAACGGTTACTGTTATGAGTATAGTTATTTAAAAACAATTAAAGCAGGTTTAATAAGCTTTCAAACGACACCTTGTACGAACAGATTGGTGCCATAGGAGTCGAGATGTGAATAAATATCTGTGATGGTCGGCCGCCATCTTTCTCCCCCTTTTTCTCAACCCGTCCCCCCCTCCTTAAACTAAAACAGGTCAATTCGTAATCTGGAGATAACGAGGAACACATCCATACCTGTTTTAGGTATTTAGAAGAGATGTCGACGACTTTTTGTAAAAGAGGTCGTTTGGTCCCTGACTAATTAACTTCTCCTTGACTCTTACCCCACATTAAGTGGCTGACAACACCCAATTGCATGAAATTGATGTTACTTGCGCAGTTTTTTAAGACAAACTATTAGGCAAGTAAATTATATATTATTCTTCATTATATTTCAACAAACATAACCGTACTCGATACACGATTTAATGAAATCGGCTCGATAGAAAAAAATAGCAAAAATTGGTCTCGAGTTCGTCATTAAACGATTCTGTGTCGTTCAATTATTCACTTAGTTGTCTTTAATTAATACTAGAATAACAAAAATATACATATCTAAAACACATCTTTCTATTTTATTTTAATATTTTTCCGCACTTTTCGTACCTAGCCGCCCTCTTTTAGTGACATCGCGCTCTCACTTACTCCCACACGATTAGACAGTGTACGCTAGCGTCAAGGCTATTGGGTGCTGTCAGCGTCTTAATTAGTTTGGTCATCAATTTTACCACCAACACTTGCAGGATCGTGAAAGTTCAGTAAAGTATTCATCTCTCGTTGTACACACATCAGCAGCTTTTACAGCTTACTTTATTGAAACACACTCTATTATTCGCTTCAGTGTTGTCGCAATCTAAAACACCCGACTTTCAAGCTTTTCATTCACGCTTGCGTAAATGTAATAAGAACGAAAGAGACAGTAAGTCTCACCTGTTCGTCCCTCGCGCGTCTAGCCATTTCTCAAAACTGAAAGTTACAAGTTATAAGCGGAAGTCTCTTTTCAACTTGTTATATTAGACATTGACTACCACTTGTAAATTGTAGCTTCGAGAAATGGGCCCCTGTTTGCCTCGCGCTCGGGCTTCGTCGGCGCGCTGCCGCCGTTGGAGCGAGAAGCATGATTCGCTATTTCCTTCACTCCCGCCAACCCATGTCACGCTTCTCAATCACCCTTGCGTGGTCGCAGTAAGAGTGAAAGAGACAGTAAGCCTCACCTGTTCGTCCCTCGCGCGTCTCGCAGCCGCGGCTTGTTCGGCTCGCGCTCGGGCTTCGTCGGCGCGCTGCCGCCGTTGGAGAGAGAGAAGCATGATTCGCTCTTTCTTTCGCTCCATTTCTTCTGCTGAGTTCTGTAACATTAAGCGCATAGATTATTTACATGTTTTTTACAACAAACCGAAGTTGAGCCAAGATTATTCATTTAGACCGAGCATAACAGAATCGGAACGGAGTACCTTACGACTTTGTATTAAGACTTGATGTGACCCAGATGTGGTTACACTGGACATTGAACATGTTAACTCTTCGTGCGGCAAGAATCAATTTTTCACAAGCGCTTAAGCGCCCACTATTTTGTATTATAATACAAATTTAAATTTTAAAAAACCTTGGACTTAGTGCACTTTTTTTTTGTTTGAAATCTGAATTACTCTGGCTTGTTCTTAGCCATGTTTGATGAAAATCGGTCGGGGGGGACGAAGGTACAAGTTTTTTAAAAGTTGTGACGATATTGTTGGATAGGTATTTAAAAATGAATAAGGGTTTACTAAAATAGTTTTTTGATAATATTAATATTTTCGGAAATAATCGCTTCTAAAGAAAAAAAAAAAGTGTCCCCCCCCCCCTCTAACTTTTGAGCCATATGTTTAAAAAATATGAAAAAATCACAAAAGTAGAACTTTATAAAGACTTTCTAGGAAAATTGTTTTGAACTTGATAGGTTCTTGAACTTGATAGGTTCAGTAGTTTTTGAGAAAAATACGGAAAGCTACGGAACCCTACACTGAGCGTGGCCCGACACGCTCTTTTTTTTTCAAATTTTTAATTTTGTGGATAGGTTATTGAACTCATTGCATAGATCACTTACCGGGTCCGGGTTGAGCTCGCCGATGACGAGCGCGGCGGGCTCTGCACCGGGCCGCAGCGGCCTCTCGCGCGGTGTCTCGCGGGAGACGTCCGCGGAAGCCTCCTGTCTTTCCTCCCGCGCCGCCGCCGGCGAGGCACGTATCTAGTCAAAAAATACACAATACAATACTCTTTATTGCACACCTCACATAGTTTACAAGTAATGCACAAGAAACAAAAATAAATTAAACAGAGGTAACAACGGGCGGTCTTATCGCAACAGGCGATCTCTTCCAGACAACCTTTGGGTATAACACACTTGCTCATAACAAGGATATAATGGGACCGTTTTTAGGTTCACAAGTCAAGAAACTGTACCCGCGTGGCTTTTTCTTACATTACCATACTTATACGGTAATGGATGATAACCCGATGGAGTTGAGATTGAAACTAGCCACTAACCCCCGTATTCATAAACGTACTCTAAAATTATCAAGCCGATAAAGTTCGTTTGTCCCTTCCCGACGTATTGGTGTGATAGAAAAAGACAAACGAACTGTATCGGCTTGATAACTTTAGAGTACGTTTTTGAATAAGGGGGTAATAGTTTACATGGATATGAATCCATTTTAAATTGGCCGCGCTCACATTATACACGTGGGGGAGGCGTCGGCGGGGGGGCCCGGCGCCTCGGGCGGGCAGCGTGTCAGATTTACTAACTGTTTTAGCTAAAAAAACCAACCTAGCACACTTGTATCATAATGTACTATTATAGCTAAACTTTCGTTTATGGAGTGTAGAAAGATAAACAGGAGAATCTGTCAAAATAAAACAGTCAACTCTATAGTTTCAAATCTTTCTTATGGCGCTAGGGAAAAACATGAAATCAGCGTGTCATCATCATCCTCCTTGCGTTATCCCGGCATTTACCACGGCTCATGGGAGCCTGGGGTCCGCTTTGACAACTAATCCCTAGATTTGGCGTAGGCACTAGTTTTTACGAAAACGACTGCCATCTGACCTTCTAACCGACGACCGAATGACCGACAGGCGTGGAGGTCCGAAGACGGGCGCTTTAAAGGCCGCTACAGATAGATAGATTAAAACAAAATCTTAAGGACAATACCTCTGCCCGGTGCACGACAAACTCCTGCGGCTCCCACGCGTCAGGGCTGCCCCGCTCCGGACTCTGGTACTCGGTCCTTTCCTTCTTAGGCGACATGCGCTTCACCCGCAACGGCGGCTTCGGCCGCTTCGGCGCTTCGTTGTCGAAGGAGATGTAGAAGCCTTTCTCGTTCGCTTCCTCTTCTTGCTGGAAGGAGTTGCGGTTGAGGGAGGGCCGCGTGGGGGAGGGGATGCGGTAGGTGCGCGTGCCGGAGGTGATGTTGAGGCGGTTGATGCCTTGTCGGAGAGCGTCGTCCTCCGCGTTGCCTATAAAATAAAAGTGACAATAGAATATTTGCCAAAATAAAGCGTTATTGATTCACTTTTAACAACCACACTAAGCCTGTGTCACAGTATAATAAAGAGTACTATCGTACTGCATGGTCACCCCCCATGGCTCCCTGCAAGTACCGCCCGCCCCCTCTCGGTTACCCCACAGTTACCGCCTGTCGAAAATGCGAACAGTTAACCTGTCATAATCTCACTCATACAAGTATGGTACTCGTTCACCTACACGAGCTTAGAATGTATGCTAGGAACGCGCCTCTTTCATATATTTGATCGCCAGTGTCCGAGATGTGCCTGTGTCTTGGAGTCAGTCCAAACATTTCCATTTATTACATTTATCCTACGCTAAAGTAACATTCTAAAGACTTAGGGCCAGTTGCATCAACCACATTTGACAGACACATCATCGTCACGCAGCAGGTATCTATGGAACTTCCCATAAAATAAAATTTAACGAACGCTTTAACAGTGACAGACGTTTGACGCAATATACAGCAGCAGCGGCTGATCCATACAAGCCGATTCCCACAGGCTTGCCTAAAATTGATTACTATTAGTAAAGTAGCTAATATAAAGGTAGGTTCCTTTTTTGCTCAGTGTTGCCTAGCAGAAATTTTCACCAGCCGCCACTGATATACAGTATAATATAAGATTATAACTAAAGCTAGCCAGACTTAACAAGGTTAGTCAAAGTATAGTTCAATAACAATTTTTCGATAATATTAATGTTAACACATTTTATTAATATTAATTAACACTTGTCTATTTGTAGTCAGCAGGAGTGAATGACTTGTAAGGTGTGTGTGGGCCAAATAGGAATGACGATACCTATGAAAGAGATGTTCTGTGGCTCCATATCGTCCGGTGCAGGGCTGGGGGCGCCCAGTTGCTGTAGGCTGACGGGCTCGGGCCTTCTAGACACTTCTGGAAGCGAGCCTTGCCGTTGCGGGGTTTTTGAGCGGCGCGGACTAGTGGCTAGCGGCGGCGATTGAGAGTATTGGTGCTGGTTGGGTATCACAGTGTAGCTGGGGAAAGAAGTAAATTGACATTATAATTAAAGACATAATCAAAAGGACAAACCTAAAAAAAATATATTTTAAAAATCTCTATTACTATTTCATTTATTAATGTCGCAGTCAAGTTGTAAGAATCTACATTTTACAAACATGGAACGTTATTCAAACTGCCGAAGGCAAATTGTTGGTGCGATATGTGTAATGTGATGGTTATCGAAGATTTTATCACAATCTCAATGCCGACAAAATCTCAAGAACAAAAAAAATCAAAAACAATAAGTGGGCTACAGGGGCACTTTTACATGTCAACATTACAATGAATAATACAGATTCAACAAAATTTAAAAGCTACCTGCTTTAAATTAAAAATTAAACATGATAAAAAAAAACAAGAACAACTAAAATAACTATAGAGTTGTAAAATCAGTCGTGTGCAATGCGCGCTGCAACGTAGACGCATTGATGTATTTAATATTTAAATATAAATTGTGAATTGGCGCGGCGCGGCCGCCGCTAGTAAATAGACACGATGGGTGATTCTCAGCAGAATAAACCTATCGTGAACGAGTTCCTCGCTTTTCTTCAACGCAAAAACAAGCTGGTACTGGAAGGAGCGATGGATGCGAAGACGGCTGTCCAGATGAATTCGCGTGCGTCGAGTTTCACCATCGATGACATCTGTGAAGCTAAGCAAGTGCTGTGCCAGTCCCTTGGGATTGCCGGCACCTATGTTCCACATCGACGAGGGGATGAAAACGGACAGAAGACCCTTGAAGATATAAAGAAAATCCTCAGGGAGAATCAAGACCGGATTCCGGAGTTCGTGGCGACGGCGTCGTGTATTCCGGAAAATCTCGACATTAGCAGCTTGTTTAAGGAAATCGAGGTCCTTAAAACAAGTTTAGCCGAAATGAGTAGCAAATTTGAAGCCAGCCTTATTACCATTGCTGATTTACGCAACGAAATAGCATGTTTGCGGAATGTCCCAACTCAGCCGGCCGCTTCAAATTTCGAACGTGACTCGCGACCTGACACACGTGTCAAGTCAGTTCGATTACCTGTTGACGCTGTAAAAAGTGTCGCAAGCGCCGCTCCGCCGCCCGCGCGCCCTCCGCGCGTGCAACCGCCTGCCCCTTCGAGCTTACGTCAGCGGTCATACGCTAGCGTCACCGGCCGGCAGCCAGCAGCTGACCGGGTCAGCACGCCTTCTAAGAAATGTGAATCACGGGCTCTCTTTAAGGAGAAGTCCTCCCGCACCAATGTAGATACGGAGGGATTCACATTGGTGGAAAGGAAAAGCAAGGCGCGTAGGGCGCCTCGTAAGACTGTGAGTGGCACTGCGGATCCGGTTAATTCTGGTCTTCGGGTCGCCACACCAAGTAAGCCGCTCTACGTGTCTCGCCTGCATTACTCCGCCGTGGCCGACGAAGTGGTGGAGTACGTTCGCCGGAAGACTGGCTTCACGCTGAGGGTGCAGCAGCTGCAGTCGCGCCGCTACGTGCACTTCAGCTCGTTTGTTGTGCGCGTGCCGCGGCCGCTGCAGGACACCATCGCGAGTGCAGACTTCTGGCCGAAGGGTGTAAGTCTTTCGACGGTTCCGGGGCAACCTGCCGAATTCTACGCCCGGACAGACGACGCAACGAAGCCTCGACGTTACGTTGTCACCTAAATCTAGATGACGTTTCTTACTTTTATGTGTTTATTTTTTATGCTCTTATGTATTTTTAGTTACTCAGTGCTTTGGTTTTTACTGTCATACTGTGTAACATATTTGAAAAAAAAAAAAAAAAAAAAGACTAGATATCACAACTAAAGATAATAAATAGACTTAATCTATTTTTTGTCCTTAGAGATGTATACTCATCATCACCCAAAATCAGATGAGAGCACCCCACTATCCACGTGGTCTTGTTTACGGCTCAGCCACGACATTGGTCTAAGCGCGACAGCGGTGAGCGGTAGCCATACGTGCGAATGAAAAGCCCCATCGCTGTCTCGCTCCAATTCACAGCCGTCGCTCACCGCTGTCGCGCTTAGACCAATGTCGTGGCTGAGCCGTAAAGAGCAGTTGCGCAATCGAAGGCTGAGGCTGGTCGCCGAAGGCCTGTGGCGGTATTACGGTCTACAACTCTGCACATACCTGAGGTGGTTGTGCTCGGTGCCGTTCTGCCGCTCGGAGTAGTGCACGTGGAAGGGCTGCGCGGGCGCGGGCGCGGGGGCGGGGGCGGGGGGACTCCGCTCGTGCAGCACGAAGCCCTGCGGCGCCCAGCTGCGCTCCGAGGGCGCGGGGGAGGGCGACTTCCACGTGCGCGGGGGAGGGGTGTGTTGAGGCTCGTATTGGTGCTGCTGGTGGTTCTGCTGCTGCTGGTGAAGCTGAAATTAGTAGACAATTTTTATTATCTTATAAGACAGGTAACAGGGAGATCTTCTTGTGGTGCCATGACCATCTAATGGCCATCGGCGGTCAGCATGGCATTAAGCTTTCTGGTATATTGTAAAAAATCGCCAATCAACGGACTACCTTCATTCCCCTGTTGTATGTATCCTGGTAAGTCCCGGTACAAGTACAAATTATATACGAACTTTGAACTCGCAAGTTCCAAATTCATAATCGGCCTGGATCTTACGAGGATATAGTAAAACACACATTTGGGATTCACAGTCTCTTTGAATAAGTAGATCTCACCTCACTTATTATAAATAAACTCACGTACTCGAAGACCTCAAAGGTCACTAGATATAAAAGGATATAACGAACCTGCCAGCCTCTCAGCTCATTCTCCTACTACTATTGGGCGTGTTGAACCCACGTCCGCCTCTGCGGCTAAGGCGGGATCTCATACAGGTAAAACCTCCCATAATTCTCCACACCTCTATACTGGTTGGGTTAGTACTCGAAGACCTCGAAGGTCACTAGATATAACGGGATATAACGAACCTGCCAGCCTCTCAGCTCATTCTCCTGCTGCTGTTGCGCGTGTTGAGCCCACGTCCGCCTCTGCGGCTGAGGCGGGCTCTCATGCAGATAAAACCTCCCATAATCCTCCATATCTCTGTACTGGTTGGGTTAGTACTCAGACCTCGAAGGTGACTAGATATCATCATGTAACGAACCTGCCAGCCTCTCAGCTCATTCTCCTGCTGCTGTTGCGCGTGTTGAGCCCACGTCCGCCTCTGCGGCTGAGGCGGGCTCTCATGCAGATAAAACCTCCCATAATCCTCCATATCTCTGTACTGGTTGGGCTGGTATTCGAAGTTTTCGAAGGGCTGCGGGTAGAAGTCCCTCGGCAGATGTGGTGTTGAGCCGAAGGCGTTGAGCGCGGGGCGGGACACGTTGTGCTGTGAGCTGAATTGGCTGTGCTGTGGAGTGAGCGGTGCATGTTAGCGTGTGACTAGCTTCTTTGCCGTGAAGCTTTGCTATGAACATGTTTTGACAATTTTATAGCCACGCCCATAGTCGCGTCACTTGCTTCATAGTGATTCTCACCTAAGCGCACAAAGGTTGATATTATGTAAGCTGTCAGTTATATTTTGTGGCCAGGGGGTTAGTCAAAGCTTGGGTATAAACGGTTAGATATTAAAATATTTTATACAAAAAAAAAATATGGCGACTACTTAGCTCTAATTGTGAACCAATAAATTCCAATTCCAATCCAAGAACCAAAAAATAAAAATTAGTTTTAAAAATTTTAAACAATTTGTCAGATTAAATTCTAACATTGCATCGCGTGCGTAGGTAATTATAGGTCATTATTAGTAAATAAGTAATTTGCGATGTTTTAGATTAAAAATGCATCGAATGCAATGATATTATGCAACTTTGCTCCCGGACCATACGCTAGGCATTATTTGTAATTGATTAAATAATGCAATGATTTATATGCAACTTTGCTTCCTGACCATACGCAAGGCATTATTTGTATCATCCCAGCACGCCTGGCGCCTGTCATGTCAAACATGAGTAATGGTACATTTTAAATCTCAGAATTATAAATTATATGGAAACAAAATAAAAGCAACTCTGTTCCTTTGAATAACTACTTAAATTTCAATGCAGGTACTTTGTATCTAAAATTAGTATCATGAGACACTAGAGGTCAACAAAGTGTTGTATTATATTGCACATCTTAATCTATCCAATAAGATTTAAAATGTATAAATGCCTCCAGTTATTATAAGCAAATGTGTAGTAGTTTAGTGAAACTTCCCTCGTTGTCGGTTACCATAAGGACGATATTTGCTTGTATCTTTATACGAATAACCCATCAAAACGTCCTTACGGCAAGCGACAAAGTGGGACGTTTTGCTGGAAAGTAACACAAATATTCTCAAACGTACCAATTGTGGAATGTTAGGCGGATACTGCTGGAAAGGCGACTGCGGCTGCGGCGGCTGGAACAGCTGCTTCGCCTGCTGCTGTTGCAACTGTTGTTGTTGTTGCTGCTGTAACTGTTGCTGCAACTGTTGTTGCAACTGCTGTTGTTGTTGCTGTAACTGTTGCGTCTGTTGTTGCTGCTGTTGTTGTTGTATCTGGTTCTGTTGCGTGGCGAGCCGCGCGATGTCGCTCTGTATATCCTGCAGGCTGGAGTTCATTCTGCAATTATTGGGTATTGCATCGAGATCCGAGCGGTTTTGAATTTGGAATTTATGCCAAACGGTTGCCAAATGAGTTCTCAGATAGACCGAGAACGATAGACAGGAAACTTAAATATTTAGTAGTAAAACTTAAAAAAATACCAATCTAAAGTAAAAAAAGAATAAATAACGATGACGTTACTGTCGCCAACAGAAATAATTGACAAGTAAATGAAAGAAAAAACTTCATAAAAGTAAATCGTATTATTCAATAATGGCGAAAGCTGGCGCGATACCGCTCAAAACCGAGTCAAGTGGCGTGCTCTTGTGTTGGAGGCCAAAACTCATTTTGGGTTATCGCGCCAGCTTTTATTATATGACCAATGCTGAAATCGCAAAAAAAAGACTGTTCTGTGGAAATGAGGTGTATGATATTTATGATAGTCGAAATGTATGAAACAGTCAAATCATTTTTCGCGATTTCAGCATTGTTCCCATAGTAAAAGTTGATCATTATGACCTCAAAAGTCACTATGCCAAATTTGAACGGTCCTTTTAATCATACCGTGTAAAATCAAAATCATAGCACACCGAATACGTGTACCGTAGAGGTGCACGGTGCGAACGAGCGCTAAAAGGAAGCCTGCGCGCACATGTCACGCAAGCGGTATGTCGTCTCTCATTATAATCTGTATATCACAACGCGCACGTCCACGTCTACGCACACGCAGCCGGTGTGTACAGGTGTATACAAGTTAGAATTTTAGTTTATAAATATGTATGTTAAACTTACTTGGCTATGGACTGCTGGTACTGTTCTAACGCTACGGTGTCCACTGTTTGGCTCGGCGCATCCATGTCCTAGAGTAAAACATTTGAAATAAAACATACTTAAAATAACCAACACATGATATAAGCGACAATGAATGCGGAACATTAAAATAATTTTGACGAAATATAGGTAGTTATAAGTAATTGACATGTAAATTAGTCCTACTATGTGTTGTTAAGTATGATGCAAAATTTCCCAAAGGATTTATTATAATATAACATGCAATTTAACAAATTCATGCAAATTTGTTTATGAAAACTTCCTCAACTAATGTTGCCAATACCTACCACACAAACTGCAGAGTTTAAAAGTTTAGATATTAGTTTCAGAGTAAACTGTCTTTTTAAGCCAGCCCATGGCACGACTTCGAAGATCATTAAAAATGTAGATTTTTTAAAGATTTATTGAGACTATACACTTAGGGTCCCCCCACATCTAGCGTCTCGCGAGCGGTGCGTCGGGCCAACTCTATGGAAAAAGACGCCGCGTCGACGCGGCGTCAGGCTTTGCCCATACAGTTGGCCCGACGCGACGCTCGCGAGACGCTAGATGTGGGGGGACCCTTATACGAAGTAAAGCTTCCGACAGCGCTAGCCGCTAGCTGCTATGCCACTCATATCCAGAATAAGATTACAGACTAACTGTGTCTTATGTTCTGTGAAGACACTCTAGACGCTCGGTCGTTAGTTAGGGGCGAGTCCAATAAGGATGACGACTACATAAAAAAATGGCATTCTGTTTAGTCCGTCAGTTAGATCGTCCAAAAATACTGAACACATGTTTTTCGTTCTTTCTAATTAATTAAAAAATACAAAGATATAGAGCATCAAAGTTCCAGAGTGGAGACTTGTGACGTCACTTCTAAGTAAAAATTGTACCTAGGCGTGACGTCACGCGAAACTTCAATGTACTGTCCCGTTGTCATTTTTCATTTACGAGAAAAAAAATACGTGTCTAGAATTCTTTGATAATCTAACTGACGGACTAGGTTGTTTTTTTTTAGTCGTCTCACCTATTCGCACTTGTCTGTTTTTGCTGTACTAATAGATCCTGTACTAATAGAATTTGAATTGTATCTTTTTATCATTTTATAATGGTTTCTCTTTCTGAAGCGCTGGTGGCCTACCGGTTCTTACCGGTACGACTTTCGATCCGGAGGTCGCGGGTTCGAACCCCGGCTCTTACCAATGAGTTTTTAGGACGAGTAATTATGTGCGAAATGTCATTTGATATTTTCCAGTCGCTTTTCGGTGAAGGAAAACATCGCGAGGAAACCGGATTAATTCCAATAAGGCCTAATTACCCTTCGGGTTGGAAGGTCAGATGGCAGTCGCTTTTGTAAAAACTAGTGCCTACGCCAAATCTTGGAATTAGTTGTCAGAGCGGACCCCAGGCTCCCATGAGCCGTGGCAAATGCCGGGATAACGCAAGGAGGATGATGAATTGTTTCTGTTTCTATAGTGCTTATACTAATATGCCTGATTATTAGTTCATCTTATTCCAGATACGCGGTAAACGCCCCTATAACGCACCTGTTGTTTTTCTTCTGGCCGCTCGTCCCCGGCCGGCGTCCGCGCGCCCTTACCCTGCAACACCGCCACCGTCACTCCATGCATGCATTCATCGGGGTATAGAACCGTGGGCCATGGTACTAGTGGGTAGTAGGTATATCTAATGTTTTGTGATTGTGAAGTGCATTAATATCTATTCGGACTTTTGTTTCTAGAATGTGAATATGCAATAACCAGTGATCCGTCGATAATTATTCCAAAAGCGCCAAACAAATGACGACCAACTATTCTCGCAAATCGACAATAATCGATCGATTCCCGAGATTCCCGAGAATAGTACTACAGTAGTGCCTATTATATTATTTGAGAAACTATGTATGAAGTACCTTTCATAATCATCAACAAAACTTGTGGTAGAAAAAAGGAAACAAAAAACTTTTGTGCTAATATGAGGATCTCGACGAATTGTTTATTTTTGCTCGTTGTCAAGATTGTTATAAATGTAATCCATACTAATACTATAAATGGGAAAGTGTGTGTGTGTCTGTTTGTTTGTCTGTCTTTCACGGCAAAACGGAGCGACGAATTGAATTGTCGTGATTTTTTAAGTGGAGATAGTTCAAGGGATGGAGAGTGACATAGACTACTTTTTATCTCTTTCTAACGCGAGCGAAGCCGCGGGCAAAAGCTAGTAGGTAATAAATAAGATTGTATGTTCCGATTTAGACGTTAATGCACTTATAATTAAGGTTGGCTTCAGGATCGTATACTCCAACAAACAAATCCATGCGTTTCAATAGTGTAATGGAAGTGGGTTATTCCTACACAAACTTCTTTGTGCTCAACTCGTGTGTGAAAACCTTTAAAACTTAACTAGAAGGTTCGAAATGATTTGATGGTATTGAGACTTTGTGGTTGCGCAAAATACTTGTGAATAACTTGATGAGTATAAATAGTAATAATTTAATGTAAAAAGCCGTCGAATTTACTCAACAATTTTGCCGTATTGAAAAGCTTAATATCGTACAAAAGTAAATTAATTTCTTCTAAAAACAGTACAATAAGTAATATCTGAAAAACTACTGCGTAATATCAAATATACAATTCAAGATGAAAGGCTTAGAAGCGTATGTGAGACTAGATTTAATTATTTGTACAATATTCTGATAAATGAATCAAGTGACGTCAAAAAGTAAAAATAAGAAATGTACTAAGAAACTAAATCATAAGAAAGATTTGTGACCAGCCACTCACCAAGGAGGCCAGCTGGTATTGCAAATATGTATCCTAATAAAATAGAAAAACATATTATGTTCTGTAAATAACTCAGTTAGTATAAGTGCTACCGATCGTGGAAAATATGTTAGAAGTTACAATTTAGTTTAAACACAATTTTACCTAATTTAATAGCCTATCCACACCATACACTCCCACTTATTACACACTTTTATAAAACATACAAAAACACCTCTATTTAAGACAAACACACATACATACACATTTCTAAACATTCATAGGGACAACTCAATCCATGTTTTGAAACCCACAAATATACCGCATTCACCATAATAAACTAAACTCACATTAAAGTAAAAACGCGATACAAGAAGAATTTCGTACATTGACACGCCATTTCCTTTCTCTGTCTAGTATCTTTGCTGACCCGTAAAATACGACTGTGGAAGTAGGACAACATTATGCGCGTGAGACTGATTGAAAATATTGAAATTGGCATGTCAATGTAAAAAAATCTTAGAGTCTTTGACTATAAAACACGAAAAAAATTACAAATTCTACAATTTTACTTTATTGTGGACAGCCTTTTTGAATTGTACTTCATTTTCGTGTTTTATTCCTACCAAATCATATCCAATCTTAAAACTACACACCACAGTTTCACAGGGATTCAATTTCAAATGTCGTTTGATCGGTAAGCGTTCAATAAAAATCAACATTTTCATAGGTCAATGATGCACGTTCACTTTGTTCATCAAAAATACCAATAAAAATGTGAACTCAGTGTGCAACCTAGCTATCCACAAAACTGTCGCCATTTTTCTAGACCTTCTGAAAATATTATGATATGATTTAGTAGTAATTCATGATAACATAATATATCGAAAGTGTATTCTTAGGCACTGGTCCCACCAAAAGCGGGTAAACGATAGAAACAAAAGATAGCCGTCCCGTGTAAATAAAAGTGAGAGTGAGCGCTATTATTGCGTCTCTTTTATTTACACGGGAGCGACTATCCTTTGTTCGTTTCTATTGCCGATAGCTTACTCGCATTTGGTACGGCTTTGATTAAGCTAGCCAGCGTTACGTAAGTAGGCTTGTGCCGTTTCGTTCGTTGATCGTAGCGCTCCGATCTCGTTCAATCGCTCCCACGAACTAGTTCGCTCTTTTAGGTCTTTTGCTCATTTAGTTTAGCCAGACCAGCGACCACTGCGGTCGGAAAGTTCAGAACGAATGGGGCCGAATAGTGTCAAAATTATACGAATAGTCCACAGATAGTAACATTCCGGACCGAAAGGTTGTAAGTAACTGAAGTTTAATATGAAAACTTGACGTTTTTTTGTTGCTCTGCTAAGTAGCTCTCGCTCTCGGTCGGCGCAGTCACACACTCGTTCCTGATCCAAACCGCTCGCGCTCGCCGATCCTATACTGAACTAAATGAGCAGACCGATTCACAGAGCACAGAAAAGATTCAGTTCATTTCGGTCATTGATGGGATTTTATTCCTAACAGTTCATAGTTCGTGAACGACACAGGCCTATACGTAAGCGACATTCTCATGGAATACCCGTTTACAGACCGAGCGTAATTTCTACCGTACGCTTACCAACCAGTAACTGTATCACCAACGAACTCACCCTAGTAACAGCCTGGAGAAACGCCTGCTGCCCCAACTGCTGCCTTTGTCTACTGACGGCGACCTCCATTCTTCTCTTCTCCTGCTCTATTCGTCTTCTCTTCTCTTCTAGCTTTAGACGGATGTTGTTTAGTTGAGCCGCCATGGCTTGGCCGCCGCTTGGGGAGCCGTCGTCTGATTGGTCGTCACCGTCTGACAGAAGACTGATTGGTTAAAACACCGAAAAAAATTCATGCTTCTTTATTGCTAAAGAAATATTTAGCACTATTTTATAGCGTGTAGCATCTTCTAAATGTGGGAAGGTTTATACTTTTTATAATAATACTACCAGTATTAGGGTCAGAACAATGTGAGAGCAGTCTACGGGTTCGATTCAGACACAGTTTCGGACAAGAAGGATTTGGATAAAGCTTCCCACTACTACATGTTGTGAAATTTTGAAGTATAAGAACTACTTGATTATTTTGATCTCTTGGGAGTATGTGATCATCTGATCAAAATATTATTCATTTATATTTTGGGGTCCACTTATTTTTGTAATGCATTCTTGTACTTATTGACCCCTTGATGATGCTGATGATAAAAGAAAAAGTTTAAAATACTTAAAACAAAGGAAACCCTCTCCAATTAAGAAAAAGAAATGACAACCGAACATCCCAAGACCAAACTGTATGAAAGGTTTACACAGAAGTAAGATTAATTTCTGAGAACACCAAAAGAATAATTCGCACAACGCAACCTCTTCAGATGTTCCCTTAGACAAAGGTGAGTTTTATTACAACGCGTCATTTGATCGGTCAACTGAATTGTATGTAACCTCAGTCCGCAATGTAACTATAATCCAGTAAGTTTATACATCTGCAGTATGCGTCAAATCCGGTAGTTCTGATTTTTTGCAGACTTGTTTATGATGTTGGCCTAATGAATAATCCAAGTTTGTGACCTCGAGCGCCGAACGCAACTTTGTCAAAAATCGAAAAAACCGCGAAAAAATCGTTTATTTTTCAAATTTTGGCGATTATAACCGTAAAGGATTAATTTTTGAAAAACATTCCTCAGAGCGTTTTTAAAGTAGACTAAATTTGATACCAAAATTGCCTCTTTAGACCAAACAGTTTGCGATATTAAGCCTTTCAAAGTTTATAATTTTTTTCGAACTTCCTCAAGAATGTTTTTCAAAAATTAGTCCTTTAGGGTTATAATCGCCAAAATTTTAAAAATAAACGATTTTTTTGCGGTGTTTTCGATTTTTGACAAAGTTGCGTTCGGCGCTCGAAGTCACAAACTTGGATTATTCATTAGGCCAACATCACAAACAAGTCTGTAAAAAATCAGAACTACCGGATTTTACGCATACGGGCCAATACTTTCAGATGACAAAGTTACTGTATTACTAATCGCATATGAGTTCGCACGCCGTATACAAGGGCTCGTATTTTCAGTTACAACACATTAGCAGACAAGACTACTATATCAGTCGCGTAGTTTTTTGTTTTCTTTGTCTTATAGCCGGGTCCACACAGAGCGAGGAACGTCGTGAAACAATTTTCTCGCGCGGCAAACATCCAGTGTAGACGTAACTTGTTCGAGGCAGGTTGCTCGGCCGAGCAATACGCTCATCAACGCCGCGCGAGAAATTTACTTTGCGACCTACCTCGCTCTATGTGGACGCGGCTATAAGAAAAACAAAAAACTACGCCACTGCTACAGTAGTCTTGTCCGCCAACGTGTTATAACTGAAAATACGTTCTTTTATGTGGACTCGGCCTATGACGCATGATGTCACTTGCTATCCCGCGATTTTGTTAAGTATAATGTATGACTGACTGGGCTGTGAGTCCTGCGCGAGGAACTGCTGCTGCCACGTGGTCGTGGCGGGTGGTGGCGTGCTGAAAGACGTGCTCTTGCGCCGCTCCGTCTCCTCCACACCTGAGGAACCCCATATAGGTTACCAAATGTTTCGTGTTAGTATAGGTTCTAGATGACTTGGAGATGGGAAGGTAAGTTCTAGAATCCGAGATAATGCTGCACCGCACTTACAAGGGCCGCAAGTAAGTAGTAACGAATGCTTTTAATTAGGAAAATGCCACAGTAAACGTCATATTTCTACAAAATAGGACGTTTATAGTGACAATTAAGATAGCTTTGCTGTAAAATGGTGCAGAATTAACTCCGATAAAATGATAATGTATGATTTGTAGGTTAATGAATTTTCCGTTTACAATTTTCTCTATCATATATTTCTGTATATATGTACGAAGGAAGAAATGTTAAGGAAGGGAAGAACCACTTAGAATGAGATGCTATGATATTTTTATTACGTCAAACCATACTTTTAAGACATACAGGTAGGTCATACAGAATCTATAGAAAATGTCAACACTTGTTGACACGACGTTATATTTCGAGTTTTTGTTTGGCATGGCAACATTTCAAAGTATGACTAAACATAAAAAAATATAGAAGGTATTTGGGCCATTTTTTTTCAAAGTTTTTTTTTCGGATTTAGAAGTTTTTATGTAGTTTCCACTCAGAATCGCGAGCTCTTTCAATCCTAATAGGAAAAAAAAGTGTCCCAAGGTTTTTTCCTCATTCCGTTACCATTTTTTCATACAATTTATATCCCGGTAACGGAATGGAAGATCTGAAAAATGTATGGAAATCTTGGGACATTTTTTCTCCTATCAGGTTCGAAGGATCTCCCAATTCTGAATATGAATCACGTAAAAAATACCCATGTTACAAAAAAAGTGGGGAAGAAAATGGCCTATTTAATGAGTCATCTAAAACCTTAAAATAACAGTAAGTAATGGGAATATGTGGTCAAGCACATCGAAAGCGGCAAGCGAGCACTCACCTTGGTCCCCGTTCCTGTATTTGAGGTCCGCGAAACTGGTTTTGGTCATGTCGCCGTCGGTCGAATCTCGGTTTAGGTAGAAACCGTCGCCACCGCCTGGGACAAACGGAAAATTGATACAACCTTGATAAAACCTAACTTAGATAGCCACCAACAGCGGACTAGGGCCCAAATTGTCGGTGGTAAGGACAGCAGAGAGAGGGACCGGAATATCTGTAGTAGGTAGTCTTTTGTGTCAATAAATGTTATAAAAACGAATCTTACAAACTAAGGTTAACCAGCTTAAATTACTTAGAACCTAGACATAAAGCCTCTGCCACACATAAAACGTTTTGATAGCGTAGCGTTAGCGGAGTGCAATGATAGCGGTGCGCCGGATGAACGCTGGCGTTCCGCTCGCAATCCGCGCGCATTCCACTCGCAATCCGCGCTCGTTAGTTCCCGCCGGCGTCCGCTGGGCGCAACGCCAACGTTCGTCCAGCGCACCGCTATCAATGCGCTCCGCCGACGCTCCGCCTACGCTCTCAAAATGCGCATGTGTGGCCGAGCTTAAAATGTAGCCGAGACCAGTGAAATGTAGCATTGCTCCAGTCACTGTGAAGTCAGAGATGTTAACTATTTGAAATAAAATACAAGCATTTTAGAAATAGAAATACAAAAAAAATACTGAACACGTGTGTGGCATCCCTTACCACTTCCTATTTTGTATTTGGTATTTTAAATACTATGACTTTATCGAAAAGGTCCTATTTTATTTTATTTGAAATAAAAAAAAATTTTTTTGAGTGCAAACATTTTGGTTCCCAGAGATGTTTTCTACCACTTCAAAATACAAAATGCTTTTTTTGTATTTTACTTTTTGAAAACTATTTTGTAAAATACTTTTTAGTAGATTTTGTATTTTCTACCACTTCAAGCGCGTTTTCTATTTTTCTATTTTTTCTTTGTCTGCCCAAGTTGTGACCGGGACAACATGTTCGGAAGTGCTTAATTTGATGTTTTACAAAAACACACTTATTTTCAGTGCTGCCAACATAGTGGTTCCTATAATAATTAAGGTTCAATAAATAGTAAGCGATTTTTACAAGATCCCAAAGCACCCTGACCGTGAACATCGAAAAATCGGGGAAAATCCATATCGATTCGTATACCTAATTAATATTAAGTACTATTTTAGGATTTTTTTTTCATATTTCATACATGCGATGTAACTCTTTCATTCGATTTTTATAATATTAGGTAAAAGACATGGACACAGTCTATTTTGGTTTCACTTTTTATCGTGTTCATTTTATAGAGCCAGGAAGGAGCCAGGTTTCTGGGTTCTCTGGTGATTCTGTGATTTCTGTGTTTTAAACACATCTTAAAAATAAAAGTTGTACCTACCTTATGTCAAAAAAGTATTTTATTTGAATAAAGGTATTTTGAAAATACCTATTTTGCATTTTGTATTTCAAATACCTTTTTGTAAAACTATTTTGTATTTTTATTTGAAATAGGTAAAAACCTAAAGTATTTGCATTTTGTATTTAAATACATTGCACAACCTATTTTTTAACATCTCTGGTGGTTCCTGATGACGAACCTAACTGCGTGTCGAATTTAACGGAAAACAAAAAAAAACACGGTGTATATGTGCCTTTCTAAAGCCTTTCGATGATCTAGTTACCAACTTATTAACGGTTTATATTACCTTTATTACTGAAGTGGTTGCTGTTGATAGTATCAGAGCTGAGCTGCCTCCTCATAGGCCGTTCAGGTTCACTGTCCCCATTATAATCGCCGTGGAAGAGGTTGATTGAGCCTCGAATGTCTTGTCGTGAAGACCGAAGGGGAGGGTTGTAGCTGTCTAGAGGACCTGTAAAAAAAACACACAATTTAACAAAGACTGTACACGTGTACACAGGATGTAATGGCATGTGGCAGAAATATGGTGTACCACATGCTTTTCATCGCGTAAAACTTAAAGAAACTCATGGTTCAATTCCGTATTCTCGAATGCGATAATGTTAACTAAACTATATATCAAAAACTTTAAATTCGTTCCGACATAATGCCTTGGGGCTGCCCGCAATTGTCAACAGTAAGGCGACCGTCGTTTCTAATGAAGAAGCGACAGCGACATGTGACAGTGTTTAAAAATATGTAGGATATTTGTTGTTACCAAAGAGGATCGAGTATTATAGAGAGTTACTGTCGAAGTAGAATGTGTAATCACAGCGCATAGACTGCCATCTCTTGACACAGGCTTAAAACTTTTGAACCTCAGTTTTGACAATTTGGCCCAAATTCTTAGCTTGATATGTGTTAAAATGTCAAATATTAATATTAGCGGCATCTAGCTGAGCGTACCCCAAAGGTGTAATGCCATCTAGGCCACCGTACCTTTTTCTGTATGGTACTGAGGTACGTTTTTTTCTTAGACTTTATCTGTCTATACGGAGTTATATAGAAAGAAAGAAAATACTTTTATTACGACCAGAAGGTACTTATATACTAGAGTACATAAACACAACATGTAAATACATAATGTTTGATATAGTGGTCGCAAAAGGACACCACTCAGCATATGCTCTGGCACAGATGGTACCACAGTGCTGGTCTTCCGTGGGGCCCAGGGTCGGTCGATAGTGCAACAACAAGTGAGGGTACAGTACACGTCAGTATACGTCTTTGGTTGTTACTTACCAGCAGGGGCAGATATCTTCCTAACATTCGCAACCGTCGCTAATTCCTTCTCCGGATTCCTGCCAGCGAAATGCAACCGATCTTGCGACCCCCCAAAGTTCTCGACTGTGAGTTGACTGTCGTCTGTGATAGAAGACCGCCGTGAGCGTCGGCCAGCGAACGAGTTCTGTGTTTGGTAGTTGGACGGACGGCAAAGTAGTTTTAAAAATATGTAGTATATTTGTTGTTACTTACCAGCCGGGGCAGATACCTTCCTAACATTCGCAACCGTCGCTAATTCCTTCTCCGGATTCCTGCCCACGAAATGCAACCGGTCTTGCGACCCCCGGAAGTTCTCGACTATGAGTTGACTGACTGTCGTCCGTGATAGAAGACCGTCTCGAGCGTCGACCCGTCAAGGAATTCTGTGCTTGGTAGTTGAAGGATGGCCGGCGGCGGTTTGGCAAAGTAGTGTTTAAGAATATCATCATTCTCCTGCCCTTATCCCAGTCACTTGGGGTCGGCGCAGCATGTCTTTCTCTTCCATACATCTCTGTCACTCGTCATCTCATCATTAACTTGTTTTAGTTCCATATCATGTCTCACACAGTCCATCCACCTCTTCTTCGGTTTTCCCCTCCCGTTACTTCCACCACCTTCCACATTCATTCGTAATACCTTTCTCGTCACATGCCTTTCATCCCTCCGCATTACATGTCCATACCATGCTAGTCGATTCGCTCTTACTTTTTCAACAATCGGTGCTACTTTCAGGCTTCCTCTGATATACTCATTCTTTATTTTATCCATTCTTGTCACGCCACACATCCATCTTAACATTCTCATCTCTGCTACGTGCAATCTCTTTTCATCCGTCACCTTTAGGGCCCAACACTCTGATCCATACATGACGACAGGTCTGATGACTGATTTATAAATTTTGCCCTTCAGTCGAAGAGGCATCCGGGCGTCACAAATGGTTCCCGTGACCTGTCGCCATTTCATCCACCCCGTGCTAATACGGTTTTTCACGTCGCGGTCGATATCGCCATCACACTGTACGAGCGAACCAAGGTACTTAAAGTCTATCAAATATGTGGAATATTAATTGTTACTTACCAGCCGGGGCAGATATCTTCCTAACATTAGCCACTGTCGCCAACTCTTTCTCCGGATTCCTACCAGCGAAATGCAACCGGTCTTGAGACCCCCCAAAGTTCTCGACTGTGAGTTGACTGTCGTCCGTGATAGAAGACCGCCGTGAGCGTCGGCCAGCGAACGAGTTCTGTGTTTGGTAGTTGGACGGACGACCGGCGGCGGTTTGGTTTGGGTCCACGACTGTAAAAAAAAATAAAAATTTAATTTGAAACAAAGTTTTAGAATCTTTAGTTTTTTCCACATAGTATATTATTTTTCATCTTGATAAGAAATAAGTAGCGATGTAGATTAATGTTAACCCATCTCTGTTCAGTTCATCGTTTCAGTTTTTTTTTCATATCACTACCTCACACTGCGACTGTGACAGGGCAGTTCATTTTTGAGGGTAATAGGCATGAAACTCGCATTCGGCATTAGCGTCGTACGGCATTCTACACTGCAACTCCATCACTTCGGCGTAGAACAGCGCAAGCAGTCCGCAAGAAGACATGACGACCGTGACAGAACTCCTACATTGTTACACTATTAAAATAGTATAATCTTATGTAACTTTTTATCTTATCATTGTCGTCTTTCTCCTAGCAATATACTATAGTGTAGGCACCCCTCTCCCTCTATGCACCACAAATTCTTCTCTTTGCGGACTGCAACTGCTCTGGTGTGGAAAAAGCTGAGCGGTCCGTGGAACGCGCGGTGGCATGCCGCAGGCAGCAGAAATCGACCGCCAGGTGACATGGCGACCGTGACAGGACACCTATGTTGCCATTAATGATAAAATCTTATGTAACTCACCATTGTCGTCTTCCCTACTCGAAATATATGATAGGGTAGTCACCCCTCTCCCTCTATGCACGACGAACTCTTCTCTCTGCGGACTACAGCTCCGTCGCTCTGGTGTCGAGCAAGCGGGCCGCAAGGAGACATGGCGACCGTGACAAGTCACCTATATTATTATTGATAAAATGTTATGTAACTCACCGTTGTCGTCTTACCTCCTCGCAATATACGATAAGGTAGTTACCCCTCTCCCTCTATGCACAACGAACTCTTCTCTCTGAGGACTACAGCTCCGTTGCTGTGGCGTGGCCCGTGGGTACGCGTGGTCGCATACCGCAGACGAAAGAGAAATCGACCGCAAGGAGACATGGCGACCGTGACAGGACACCTATATTGTTATTAATGGTAAAATCTTAAGTAACTCACTATTATCGTCTTCCCTCCTCGCGATAGACGATAGGGTAGTCACCCCTCTCCCTCTATGCACCACAAATTCTTCTCTTTGCGGACTGCAACTCCTTCGCTCTGGTGTGGAGCAAGCTGAGCGGCCCGTAGGTACGCGCGGCCGCATACCGCAGGCGGAGGGAGAACGCGGAACTGAAATGTTAACTTTGTGTTAATAGGATGAAGTTGGCGTTTCATTGATGCGATTTTTATATAAAAATGTATGTAACTGTTACTTTTCATTTGATTCTTTGTAATTTTAATTGACATCACGATTAGCTCAGACATTATTTGTCTCTTTGCATCTTGGTTTTTGTCACGATGTTTAGAAGTAAATGTCTCGGTCTTTTTAGTGGTATGGTATAATAAAACTAAAGATTATTTGAATTTATACATTTTTGACATACATTTCTATATATTCACGTGAATGTAAAACACAATGACATCTAAATACAATCAACTACTAACTACTATGAAACAATGTCTTCCTATTCAAATGTAAATTCGTAACGTAAACTTAAATTAAGCACTAACTAGACACTTGAAATAGCATCTATTCTACACACTGACCTACGCCTTATGTTGTGGTGACATCATTAGCTATTGAGTAAAAACAAACGTTTGCAAGCTCCGATAACCATTTGCAAAGGTTATAAAATGACTCATTAATTCCATGAGATAAAGAAACAAAAAGTAATTCAATCGTCAATAAGTGGATCGAAAAATACTTAAGTTCTATCAACTTTTAGAAGCGGTGCTATTTATTTGCTTAAATGCTTCTTACCCTAGCTTATTTTAGAGGGGAACACTAATATCATATCATAAGGGATATTTTACACTAAATCGAAATAACTCTTTAGTTGACACTTTGGCCGCCAAAGACAACTGACGCGCGTATCTACAGACCAATCAACGTCTGTACAGATTTAGTGCGAAAAGAATTTCTTTCGATTTTTACAGAAACGTTTCATGATATTTCAGTCAGTCTCAGTACAAGACGTACTGACACTGTCTGAACTAACATGTCAAATACGAAATTCTTTTCGCACTACACCAGGCAGGCAATCATGGTCGCGCGATAAACGATTAAACATCGGGCCGTCCCTGTCGCACTTACAAATAGTGCGATAGGGACGGCCTGACGTTTTATCATTTATCGCCCGACCATACTTACCTGCCTGTACATGCTAAAGACTCACGGTAGCACAAATTCAAAATGAAAATCACTTGGAATCAAAAGTTTGCTTTCATTTGTTTTTACCCATGACGTCACTATTCTAGACTACAGCTGGGAGTCCTGAGGCATAATATCATCGACTCCGCCAAGTGCTGAAAGCGAAAGCGCCGATCATGCAGAAGCGCAAATAATAACCGGAAAGCGAAACCATAACCAGATATTAAGCGAATATTAGAAGATAAAATAATATTTACAATATGTATGATTTACATTATTATAGTAAAAACTCGACAAAACACACGCACACAAGTAAATTCTACCTAATAAGAACAGAAGGCTTTTATAGAAAAACATTTAACTCAAAAAAATGTAATCCTATGATAAATTCGTTTCAACTCCTTTAAACATATATCGTAAAATTTAATTAATTAATTTCGACTCAATGTCCTTCCTACAGGAAATTATTATACATTTTGGAAGTCATTTTAACCACTGTCAGCGGTCTTGCACTACTTTAATAATAGGTACAACGTTCACTACTAATTTTTAATATAAAAATCGCCTGTTTCCGACACATTTTTTTATCAATGGCATTATTAACTGAATCGCAAATAGATCCATTACAAAAAAAAAATCATCAAATTCATCAATAAACGCTGACAACTGAAAACAAAACACATTTGTGTACAAGTACCACGAACACAAATATG
Organism: Leguminivora glycinivorella; assembly: GCF_023078275.1. Classification (NCBI taxonomy): domain Eukaryota; kingdom Metazoa; phylum Arthropoda; class Insecta; order Lepidoptera; family Tortricidae; genus Leguminivora; species Leguminivora glycinivorella. The sequence goes on from NC_062976.1 coordinate 24,228,146, forward strand.
GCAAATAGCCCGGTCCACACACAGCGAGGCTCATCACAAGGCAATTTCCTCGCGCGGTAAACGTCCAGTCAAAACGTGCCTCGGTCGAGCAACTTGCCTCGGCCGAGGCACGTCTACACAGAAATAAAAATATTTTATTAGACATCAAAAATTATAAACTAATAAGTTCTAAACTATGCGCTGAGCGAGGAAGCTGCCAGCTCTACGGTCCCCAGTGGCATCAATAATTTTTTTAGACAGCGCCCCATGAAGTTTCTTGGCACTTGGACCCCACGGCCAAGAGTTTCAACGCCAAAAGCAATTCCTATGTTGCTGTTCGTTGCCGCGAATTTGCCTCGTTCTGTGTGAACCCGGCTGGTGACGTGATACGCGTAATGGGCATGCTTAGTGCCGAGGGTCACCCACATCGCTTTAATGGGATGTCGTGAAGCGAACACAATCACAACACAGATAGCTCTCAGCGCCGATTGGATTTAATAACATATTAAACTAAAGTGCTTTTTTAAGGACATCATGATAATAAATCATTAGATAAAATCGATAATTTATGATACCTTTTCAAATGTAAATATCTAGAGATTTAGTTATCTAAAAACATACTAATTTTTAAGCTATAAAGCTTAAGTAGTTTTTCTTGAAAGTAATGTTGGTTCTTTTGCTACAACTGATCATTATACTACATCTTTCTTACGCATTTGTATATGTATCATACCGTATGAGCATTCATAGTACAATTTTTATGAAATTGTACTATGAATTGCAATATGGGTACAATTTCATCGAAAATTGCCACTACTAATAATTAACTAGTCATTAATTTTGTTCCCACGTAAAATGAATATTCTAATACATAGTGACTGTCAAAGTGGCCAAATATAACACGACGCACCTATGTTGCTATGTTCAAAAGACAGATATATTCCAATATAGTCCGTCGCTATCTATTTGATACTGCACAATGAAAATTGCAAATATGACAGCGATGTCCTAAAAAAAAGCACATCCAAACGGCGCTCCCAGCAGACTCGGTACCTGTGAAGGGCGCCAGCGCCGCGGAGTCGGCGCGCAGGTCGGGGATAGGCACAGGCGGCGGCGGCGGCAGGCCGCGCTTGTGCCGCACGCCGTGCGCGTTGCTGTCCGCGCGCGCTGCCAACACCACCCATTCAGCCACAGTCGGCGACCGATAATCGGTGCGACTCTTATATTGTCAAGTATTAAGGTACTAGTACTTTATTCGATTTCTCGGTCAAATATACTGATTACATTACTAAAATTCCCTATTAGCCTTAATTGAACAATGTTCGACCAAAACAAACATGACCATAAGCCCTCTTTTTCTATTTTTATCGAATCAGGATCATTAAAACTATGGAGCTCAAAGGAGGCTCGAACTCACGACCGTGACTATTTTTTGCCAAATTAAGGCAACGTAATTTAGGCTACTTGCCTGACGTCCTTTCAGAAGGACATATTTGGTTACATACTCGAATAGTTTATTTACCAAAAAGGAATTACGAGTACATATTGACATCTTTAATAGTAGTATTCTAGTTATTTTATTGCGACAAAGTATTTTAAATCACTGTGGTATACTAATAATGCAATGTCACCTGGTTGCAATTGCTGGTTAAATTACTTTAGATGATAGAATCTACAACTCAAGCGATATTCGCTAGGTTTATTGTATTTTCTCTCAATTGTTTTAAGTAACACATGTAAATTTTTCAAATGTGCTTTTAGTAATGACAACCTGACTATAAATTAAACGAACTCGAGTTGTTTGAAGCACTGCACGTACGCTGGCACGCATGCGTTTAGTCGCAGTTGAACGCAAGTCCACGGTCACCCTGCCTTGACTTACCAACTTTAGAAGTATCTAAGAATCATATGAACTCATAACCTAAAAATTCCAGACCAAAACACATGTATGCTGTAAATGTAATAATGTGCCAGATTATACAAATGTGTATAAAATATAAACCTTTACCACAAGGCTCCGTATGCTCGAAGCATAAGCAAGACAGGGTGACAACATTAGAAAGAGACGTTACTGAGCAAAGCTGGCACAACTTACCTCCACACACTAGAACAAAATTGTGTTTATACAATAAATAAATTTAACATCGAAATGTCGCACCCAGATTCGCTGAATAAAATGAAAGCGTATGTGTAAGGCCTGAGTGGACGCTATGCAGCTTGAACTCAGGACAGTTGTATGAGCTTCAATTTGTTGATATGCACGCTGCACGCCCAATATGAGCGTGCACTCAGACCTTTCACTAAGTAACCGCCTCCGCGCTGGCTATTAGGATCAAATAGATAATGAAATCCAAAGTGGCTATATTTAGTCAGTTTGGCTATCAATGTATTTGACCCTATTGTAAATTTTGTTAAGTAGGCTTGAATCTTTGAGATTATGACCACATACTCCCATTAGATCTAGCATGCGACAGGGCGTATTACTACTCACCGACGCCGGGGTACTTGACAGATTTCACTGGGTGCACTTCTAGCATGTTGAAGAGATCAGCTAGCATTGCTATTAAGTTTTGTCGCATTGATCTGAAATTGGACATTTTATTTGATTATTTCCTTGTATTGGAAAAACCTAAACCGATTGTAATCATTCATAGATACATCCACTTCGGAACGATATAAAGACGTACTTAGATCCAACTTCAAATTGTATTGGAACCGCAATTCGATTGCATGCCAACTGCAACGAGTTGGACTGCAAAGCAGTCTGTAGCGGCCCTTACGTCCCAGAGTATTTCTTGAAGTTTTAAAATATGGAAACTTTCTTATTTTAACTATAAAACTCCCGTGAGACTCATACATATTTAAAAATATTTTAAGCGGGTTACTCACGTATTAAGCTATATCGACTTAATACGTGAGTAACCCGCTTAAAATATTTTTAAACTTTCTTAAGTTGCAAATTCAATTTACTTTTTGTCCTTTTAAAAGGACACCGGGACTTCATGGTATCAGTATTCTTCCCTCGTCTGTACAAGAGTAAATTATAAATTAGGTCTGGCTCTGATCCAAAACGCGGTAACACTACACGATCCCTTCGGGACCTCGTTAAGTTAGTATTACTTTGTGCGAGGTCAATGCTAACCAGGTTACATTTAGGCTAGGACACGTAAAGCCGCTTTAAAACTTGGGTCATTTAGACTTACCTACGTCTTATTACATATGAATATTTACTTGTAATCAGGTCAAAACTAAAAAAAAAACTATTGAAATTGAAAACAATGATAATTCATAAATAAATATGTTAAAAAAAATCAGTAACTGAAACCTATTTACCAACCACACCTACTAAGAGTTATTTTTATTTTTATAGATGCTCATCTTAGATGTTCTTAAGGGGATTCTGATGGCTGAGCTCAGTGAAGCAAGTAGCAGAGCGGGGTAACACTTAGAGGCAATAGGACTAGAGTCACATAGCTCTTGACGGTCGAGAGATGGTTGAACTGTACGGTTTAAGCATATGAAAGACGTTGTGTTGTAGACACGTCTGACAAGTCGTGTACCAGCATTATGTTGTGGAGGCAATCCCATATGGAGGCCATTCGACCGACTCGAACGGCGGAATGGGGTAACGCGTCGGGACAGTATGATATTAGAATGATATAGGTCTTGAAGGTCTACTGATGGTTAAACTCACCCGCGCATGTATGTGACGTCCTCCGGAAGCATATGAAAGACATTGTGTGGTAGACACGTCTGACAAAAGTCATGCACCAGCATTAGATTATGCAGACAGTCTTGTATGGACGCCATTCGGCCGACGCGAACGGCGGACCGAGGTAACGCGTCGGGACAGTAGAAGGAGATGAGCGCTGCGAGCGCCGTGCCGTCGCAGAGCTCTTGAAGGTTCTTCACCATGGGGACTTGTGATGACGGGTCTTCCTGTAATGACAAGGTAAAAAATATTAGTTTTGACAACCGAGTTCACAAAAAAACTTACTTAAGTGGGGTCTCTGTTGAAAAACCATCAGTAGCTTCTCTGACGCTCAACATTAGAACGAAGGACCGCCAATGTCGTCACCTGACTGACACGAACATAAACCAATATCAACCTCCGTCATTTTAAATTTTAAAAGAAGGCATTTATTTAAGTTAAAAAAAAAATAGAAAGTTCATCGTGGCCACCAAGATCCATCCAAAGTGGAAGTCATGTCTGTCAAATAATATTTTCATAGCTTTCTTTAAAAGAATTTCACCTCTAAAATGCGCAAGACGAGACCCGTCAATGCCAAAGTTCAACCAAGCCGCTTAACATCCGTTGACCCAGTCTCATATGACGGAAAACGGAAATCTATAACTAAAAAAAATATCTTCTAGTCAATAAACTCTCTGCAACAAGTGAAATATCGCGATAGCAAAGCATAAAAGTACGTGACGCCAATTATAATTTCCATTACTCAACTCAATTTGCCTAGGCTTACAAAACAAACTATAACAAATAACTGTGTAATTGACCAAGACGACTTGATTCTGGTATGAACTTGTTAATTGGGCTGACATTATTTCACGGCACGTGTCAAATGGAAATTACGAACAGATTGTATATATGCGTGAGTTAGATCATAGCATAGGTGCGCGTGGGACGCACCTAGAGTTCAAGGATAGCGAGATTTAAGTGAAAGATTGGATAAGTTAATTGAGACAACTGGAGTACCTATGGTATGACTATTCGTATTAAAGAAACAACTATACCTAAATTCGGTAGGAGACGGTAAAGCCCTGTCTCAGAAGTAAAAAGTGACGGCGCCGAACTGACAGATATTCCTAATCACATTGGGTTATTTAAGGCACGACTGATGCCAAATCTTTGTGGTTCTGACTCCGAAAACTCAACTGTTTCGATACCAGTTGGCCAAAAAATCTTCAATACCATCTCTACAGACCGCATCCTTATCCGCACAGGCTATGTTTATCCAGCAGAAGCACGTCATCTTCGTTCGGCACATTCTATTTATTTAAGCACTGACTACTGTCAAATCTGTTCCACAGCTGTAGTTCCACCTCCTTGTGAATCACCTACCTAGAGTGTGCTTCTATTCCTTCAAATCCTTATTATCTTATTATTATGTAGATGTAGATACCTCAGCCTTATTAAATAAGCGCCGCACAAGCTGCGTTTATCCAGTAAAGTAGGCCGTCATCGTGCGGCACATTTTAATTATTTAAGGGTTGACTGATGCCGAATCTCTGTGGTTCCACCTCCTTGTGAATGTGCTTATTTTCCTAGTTTTCAATATCTTTTGTACATACCTCAGCCTCGTTAAGCGCCGCACAAGCTGCGTTTTTCCAGCAAAGTAGGCCGCCTTCGTGAGGCACATTGGAGTTATTTTTAATGGTCGACTTGTGCCAAATCTTTGTGGTCCCACCTCCTTAAGAATCCCCAACGGTCTGATTCTATACCAATTAGCTAAATGATCTGTACATACCTCAGCTTTATTAAGCGCCGCACACGCTGCGTTTATCCAGCAGAGTAGGCCATCTTCATGTGGAACATTGGAATTATTTAAGGGTTGACTGGTGCCGAATCTCTGCGCTGCTGCTGACACCCTGTCCAGCGTGACCACTTCTCGCGCGTACAGCACCATTAAAGCTTCTATCACCGACATGTGTGCAGTCTGAAAAAATAAAAAAAAACATTTGAAACTATTTAAAAAAAGACACTAGTGTCTACGCCAAATCTTGAGATTCGTTGCTAAAGTAGACCCCTGGAGCCCATAATCCGTGGCAAAATGCCGGGATAATGCTAAGAAAATATTCTGCAAGTAGGCTCAATAAATTTATGTCATTCTGACTAGGTTCACGAAAAACCTTCGCAGACATCATTTTAGCCATGAAAAATCTGACATAAATCTGGATGGAAACATACCCACGCAACACAATACAGCTGGTTATCCCTTTTAATATAAGACGAAATATGAACCTGACAAAATCCAGACTCAAAGGAATTGTGTCCTTAAAACGTTTAAACGCATTATTAAAAAATGTTTATCCAGCAACGACCCACTTATTTCATATGTTTTTTGTACTCGCAACATTTATCACCGAACAAAAAGTTGTAATGTTGCCGGGCACAGGATCGGTACCTATGAATTATTTATTAGAAACAGTAGGATTCGGCGGGTCATTCTTCATAAAGTTGATACAGTGCCGCTAAGCCAGCGACATGATGGAAAGGATTCATTATTTCCTTGCACTCAACAAAATGAAATTCTTTTCCAAAGTGGAACTATTTTTTATGATATAGGAGTTCGTTTCTGTCGCCTGTGGACAACCGCAACGTAAGAGGGCATAGAAGCTTTTCTTGGGCCCATTTCTCGAACGATATTAGACTAATATTATTAGTCCACGATCCGTCAAATCGTATGGGTTGCCATGACAATTTTGACAACGCACTAATATTATGAGGGTAATATTGTTCGAGAAATAGGCCCCTTGAAAGTTTGAAGGTCGTATCAGCCCGGAAATACTGCAGGTTATATTTTATTCCAAAGCCAAGCTGTGCGAGGCAGGGTGCGTGGAGAAACGTACAGGTTCATTATATTATAAGGAAGCCCCTTACAACATATTTCAAATTATGCCATTGGCAACATGCTATGCCATTTTGCTGTGTACTTTATCATAGTGAAAGATCTTACAGTGTCGTGTCGAGTTATCAAACTGTCATCGTTTTATGCTAAACATTGCATTGTATAAAGCGCAGTATAATGCAAAGATGCATCCGTAGATATCTATCGCTGGTACCTGTTTCTAGTTTCGTAAGCATTTAATATTAAATAGATACCTTTAAGATATCGCTATTGAGCAATAGGGCAACCAATTACGAGAACGGCCAGCTGTCAGCTGCATTATTTATTAATATTACTTTAGTGTTCTGAAATGTTAAAACGAATTGCTTTGTGATAGCGTAAATAGAAAACATTTGATTAAAACTTAGACTTCCCTTCAAGGGAGTTCTTCTAAATTTTTAACGACGTACTTGTAAACGCTTCTTTACAAAAAAAGTATCGGGAGTTTCTTGCGGTGCGGCAAAGAAAATTCTTATAATATTTTGCGGAGCGTAAAGAAAGTTCCACTTGTGTAAGTTATAGGGTCCGCCTGACCTATTTGTCTGCGGCAAAGCACACATGACTCGGTTTGTTGTAGCTTGCCTAATTTTCCCTGAGACAAATTTGTTCCCCAAAGGATTTATACAAGAAACTGCGATATGGAGAACAAAAAATATTGTAAGCCTTGAGCCTCGTTATAATAGAATAACATCCGACATGGACACCTGTAGTTACTAACTGGTTAGTCAAGTTTAGTCGAAGTTCGCACAAGTTCGACAACTTGACACCGTACATCGTAGCTCTCAGTTCCAACAAAACTAGAAGTAAAGCAATTGAAACTTCACACCTTAATAGTCTCACCTCAGCACGTTGCTATCTAGATTTTATTTTAAATATTTATCCAGCCACTTTTCGATTGCAACTCAGTCCGGATTACAAGAGCAGCAAGCAGGTGTACATTTTACAAGACGTATGTATACCGATCATTTTACTCCTTTGCGCAGCGTAAATACTTATATCAGCCCACTCAATCATTGAGATGAGGAAGTAGGCATTTTGCGGATTGTCCTGAACTCTTTAAGCAGCACAGTCTTAGTACACCTTTTCTTGGGAGGCTCTGGAGTACATTCAAGTGGTGGAAGCTATGTAAATCATCACAGTCACAGCCTTCCTCGCAAGAGTCTGTAGAATGTTCCAGAGTGGAACATTCTGGAACTTCCAGTGGTTGAGACTATGATAGGATATTAAACTCACCATTTTGAGCGGATTGTTCTGAAGCAACACTGTCTCCGTGAGCGCGCAGTCAGGCGGATCCGGCACATGTACGCCTTTCCTCGCGAGGGTCTGTAGAATGTTCCAGTGGTTGAGGCTGTGGTAGTTGGGGTCTGAGTACATGTTCGCTAACGCCAGACAGTAGATCTCGGCGTTGGCGAGACCCCCGACTATAGGTGGCTTGAGGTGTTCCTGGTCCTGAAAGAGAAGAAAATTGAGGTCAGTTCAGTCAACAGAAAGAGGAACAGTATCTTAAAGTTTAAACTCGTAAGTCCTTAAGAGTTTTGAATGATTCACGGTTCGGAAGTCTTTACTCCTCGTGTCTCTGTGCAAAATTACATGTTCAAAGCCACTGTTCTTTTCTAGATTAAGAGATACAAAACATATGTAAAAAAAAAGTCCTGTCTCTTCGAATTACTTCCAAAGTGAAGCACTTTGGATGGCCATTTGTTTGTAGCCCCCGGCAAAGATTCTTTATTTTAATATAGTTCGGACTAGCGTCCAGCGTTCATTCATAGTAGAGCCCAGAGTAGGAATGACCTAGTTTGGTTCGGGTGCAGTGCAGCATTTTTATTTTAAATAGCTGAGCTAGGAAATGGTCCGAGGCTTATTCAAATGATAAAATCATTCTTTAGAAAAGAAATATTTACGCCTATCGAAAGATATACTTATATCGCTGTAAGCTCATAATCTTATACTTTTAAACGAGCAATTCTTGTATATTTATTTATTTATTTATTTATATATATATTTATTTACACTGACGATCTCGGAAACCGCTCTAACGATTTCGCAGAAATTTGTTATGTGGGGGTTTTTGGGGTGAAAAATCGGTCTAACTTATCCTTAGGTCCCGGAAAACGCGAATTTTCGAGTTTTCATGCGTTTTTCTTCGCGCGCCATCTCGTGTGCAGTAGTTGTACTGTTAAGACAGAATTCTTTCGGTCGATGTAAGTACTATTTATTGCAAACACTAGATGGCGACACAGGTCAAGGCTAAAACGAATAGAAAATACACTATTTGAGTTTTTGTGGCGAAATGCGCGCCATCTCGTGTGGAGTAGTTGTGTTGTTAAGGCTGAGAATTCTTTCGCTCGATGTAGGTACTATTCATTTTTGAACTAGATGGCGACACATGTCAAGGATACGAAACAGAACCGAGCGAAGCTCGGTTGCCCAGATATAAATTAATAATAAATGAATTTACCAAAGTTCCCTCCCACGTTTGAATCCATTTAGATGTCGACAGACAAAGTTTACTGTATCAATAAGACTCCAGCCTCTCCGGTTGGTAAACACCGAGACTTTAGCAGCCAGAAACTTGAATATCAATACTGTTCTCAACAATCTCAACTGAGAACTAAAAGTTTTGGATAGCAGAGTTCAAACAATTAACATAAAAACAACGAAACAAAACACTCACATTGTATCATCCATGTGCTGCTCTGCTCATGAAAAATTAATGGCTTCTACTAATAAATGGAAACAGCTAAGAGAAGCAATGTGGTTCGCCACCACTTTTTAACCGACTTCAAAAAAGGAGGAGGTTCTCAATTCGACTGAATGTTTTTTTTTTTTTAACCGACTTCAAAAAAGGAGGAGGTTCTCAATTGAGAACCTGCGTATGCGTATGGTTGGGTGGGGCAAACAGGCAATAGCAAGGCGACGAACAGGTCTGGTACCGACTGCAAAAATAATTGATTTGTTTATAATTTGGATGTTTAGATTATTGCAATACGACAAGAAATCTGAATTCAAAGGTTTATTATTTTTTGCTTTTTAGTTTCTCCGTGTTTTGTAACGCGCTTATTTTTGAAGGCGGTTTTATTTTTTGTTAAAAAGTTTATTTTTGCTAATTTGATTGATTAATCTCAATCTCTTGAAGTTTTTCTTTATAATTTCTTCATTGGCATTGGGCTTAGTTATTATTCCATATCTCCAGACAAGGCTCGCAACACCCACCTAGCGACGACGACCAATTTTCAGAAAACGGTTAAACCTTCACATTTCCAAAGCTACAAATACAAACTGGAAAAGGGACGTAGAGGTCAATCGGTATCCAATTCTTATTTGCTTGCCAAGCTAACAGTTTCATAAGAACCAGCACGTCTTCGTATAGAATTATATAGATTTTACATATCTCAAGGCCACAGATACATTGGTTCGCCTGAGCACTGTAAGCAATGGCATATTCAGAATTCTGGAGACCCAACTTCACGGCTCCTTACTCATGAAGATTCGATCTCAATTCAATTTACAATTTCTTCGCGGTAAACCTAAACATTACGAGTTGGGATTCAGACCTTTTTGGTTAACAACTGTAACATTTTATTAGACGCCCTAAATTTTATTCGTGTGCGTTAGGCTGAAGCTGAAATTACTCTTGTTAGTGCCAAGACAGCTTATAAAGTAGAGCCACTTAAAGATGTTATGCCATTTAAGTAGCGGAGACGGAAGATAATAAAAAGTAGATCGATGTTCGGTCACGTTCCGCTTTTTAGCTGGGGACATTGTCTTGAGACATTAACTTTATTGAGCTATATATTCTCAATAATCGCATATTTGCTATCTTAGTTGTTCTTTGTAGGCACAGAAAGCATCAACATAATCCGTGATAATCGAGATACAAGAAATGAAATGGCGATATGAATGCGAAGATATTAAATGCATTGTCTGTGAACATATTATTTGCTTCCGCCAAGCTCAGAGATTCATATTGGCTACTTAGACTAGAGGCAATAAAACCATTTGTGCTACTGTTGCAATAAACAGTAGTACAAACCCTAGTAGTTGAAGTACACAATACAGGTCAAATTAGTAGGTAATTGACCTACATACTCCACAATTCCGCATGTTTAATACTGTAATCCATGGAATAGTTACAGTCAGAAAATATGTAAAGATTTTTTGGTTTGATTTGGTATACCTTAACAATTAACATACACCTATGCAACATGCTAATGTTCCCTTGTTACTACATCATACTACACCAAATCCCATCAGGTTCTGGTTCAACGTAATTGTATGGCTTGATATCATTTTCTATTGTTTAGGGATTGTCCCTGACGTCAAAGATAAGATTAACCATGTTATAGTTATCTTAATCTTGTTTGACTATTTAGTCTACATGGTTGATACCTGCGCTTTAAGCCCAAAAACATTCGCCATATTGCCCTCAATATGACTGGAGTTATGCAAGCCTTGAGGGTAGGATGACGTCATCAATGCGGGTTGACAACATAACCTTGCGGGCGCGGTCGGCTAGATTTTATGACGTCACAGTTAAAAGCACTATAATGACTAAACGTTATCAGATTACCACACCTTTTGTTCTTCACAAGGCCTGTGTCAACGAAGTTTTTATTTGTTGTTACTAAAAAGAATTTATTTATGACGCCACAATTATATTGCATTGTAAACAGTTCAACGTGCCAATAAAGAGAATTGTATCGCTCCTGACAGTTTCTCTACAAATTATGCTTCTCATACAGTCCTTCGTCCTAACCTCATATACGAGTAATTAGTCTAACGAAGATTACGACATTACGCAAGATATAATTGCGTGCGGCACGATCTTGGCTCAGTTTTTGCACATTAACCCGAATGCCGATTCATACGACGCACGGCGACAGTTTCCCTCCCACGGAAAACTGACGGCTTAATATCATTCAAATTGACAATAATAACAACTATTATTGTTTGATTGACAATGAATACTTCCATAAGATGAATGAGAATGACAGGATATAGTCATGAGAACAATCGACGCCTGATGATGGGCATTAATTTTCCAAATCATCTCTTCTTCTTCACACTTAACTTTTGTCAGTGGAGCAATATCCAACCCGTCCGGTTCTCTACCAACCTTCTGGTATGACACGACCTGAACCTTTTCTTTTATTTGGTTAACACAGACTTCTCCTAGGTTTTCCCCCTTCTCTATTTCCTTCTTTAATGCGTTTTAATTTTTAGTAGCAGTGTAAGATACGAGATGTTTTTTTTATGTAACGACGGATTATTTATGAAAATCTCGAATTCTGTGAAATGGATTTTTTTACCAATTACCATTTCCTATGCGTACTTACATAAAAGTAAAATATTTTATGCAGTGCACGAAATAAAGCACCACATAATTAGAAGAAAAATATGGACAGTATAGTTATGTTTAAACCTAATTTCTATTGAATAAGTCAAAGAGGAGAAAGATATAAAGTAAATGAATTGACCGTGACGTCACTCCTCAGTATTTCATAGTGATTCCGTATGAGCAAATCGTTTTGACAGTTCTTAAAAAGAAGCTGATTTGACTAGTAGGAAACTAGCTTATTAGGTCACTTAAGCCTAAGTGACTTGAGACTAAGCGATTTATAACGTTGAACTATTGAATCCCTCCTACGGAAAACTGAAAGCAATATCATTCAAACTGACAATGCAGTTATTGACAATAACGAATGGTCTTTTATGGAGATAGCGATAAAATTGCTTAATTGTGGCGGACTAAGGAGGTTCTGATAGATGGCGCGATAGAGCCACGTCAATTATGTATGATAAACGATTGTAGCTGGACAATAATTCTAAAAATATACCAAGTTTCAAAATAGCGAAAGTTAGTCTTTAATTAGGACTGAAAATTAATTCTGAAGCGCAAAATTCTGTAATAATTGGCGCACTGTGTCAATGTCAAGTAGAAGTTGTCTATTTAAATAGGTCACAAGGTGACAGAACTCCACAAAATACTAAAATCGTAACACAAAATAGGTACCTACCTAAATGTAATTTCTAATTTAGTCAAAATTTTACAAACTACATATGTCAGATTAAAGTTGGTTTCCGTTTTTGATATGATAATGTTTAATGAATTTAGATTTTAGGTAAGTACTTGATTCTTGACTGTGGATGTGTCAGATCGACAGAGAATAAAGACGTCCTCAAAACTCGTTAAAAACCTTGAACAACCAATTTCAAAGGATACTATTTCGTCACTGCTTTTAAAAAATCTCGTATCTCACGCTGCTCCTCAAAGTTAAAACGCAGTAAGTCTATATGCATTCCATACATACTTACTACAATTTTCTTTTCATTGACAGACGAAGATACAAGTTTTTTTAAAAGTAGTGACGATTTATTTAGCTTTAAAAACGAGATCAATGCAAATGAAAACATGACGCAACCAATGTCAACCTTCCATAACTGGACACATGTTTATGAAGTTGAATATACCTACAGATGATTCAGTGGGAAGTGTCAACATTGCCCCGGTTTAAATTTAGACTTCAGTCATATTACGTCACTTTGTGGATCTGTTCATTTATCCTCATAAATCCTAATATTATACACTGCAACATTTGCAAACTAGGTACACTCAGACCACTCAGTTTTAATTTAATTCGAGCCATTAATAAACCAGATAAAGTAGCATTTCTTTCGTTTTACCGCTCTCTCAACCAAACAGTATATTTGTAAACAACATTTACATAGTCAATAAGTTATACATTAAAATACAAAAATTATGCTTAATAGACCTTAAAAGTTACATTAGCAATGATACAGAAAATGAATGCTACAGACTGACATCTTTGTTAAATTGGTACCATTTACGATATTACGCCGTCAACGGCTCTGTTTGTATTCAAAATGTGTCGCCGCAGAAACTAGATCTAAATTTGTAATCACACATTTGGTATTCTGCTACAAATTTTCAGTTTCTCTGCTACAGAACCAGATCTACAATGTAAAAGGTTTCTTGTAAAATATCAAAAGTTCCACCAAAATCGGAATAATGTCAAGACAAGTGTCATTTTTCGGCACCAAGTAAAGGTTTCGGAATAATAAAACCTTTATGTTGAATTAAATCTTGTATTAAAATATTTTATAATGAAGATCTTACATTTCTCTCTGAACGCCGCTTTGTGGCATAACACACAAAAATGTAAGATCTTCATTATAAAATATTTTAATACAAGATTTAATTCAACATAAAGGTTTTATTATTCCGAAACCTTTACTTTTATAAAAGAATTGAATTCAGAAATGTTATTGCATAAATTATTTGCTTTGCTGAACGATACCTATATTCCAAGATATAAATAACCATATTATAACCACGCATCGTATCTTCTGCATATCTTTCGCTTCTTTATCATTTTCCAGTCCGTTATTAAGTTTTAGTCCCTTCTAGCCTAAAAGTTCTCATTTATTAATTTGATGTCCATTTCGCACTCATGCGACGATCGTATACCTTTTCCCTATTTCCCTACACTTTAATGATCTGTATGAATATACGTTATTTTTGTATATCTGTGTTTAAACTACGAGTATGACAGATTATAAAGTAGCAGTCGCAGAGCCGCTCCTTCGAGCGTAATGTAAACAACAAACCGGTTGGTTGCGATATTGATTCACGGGACATATTTAGCGTGTTATTAGAATCGTGAACGAAACCAAATGTGTTAAAATCTTTAGAGTGACTCGATATGACCGCCAAAGCGCTATTTTCATTATTGTTCGACTATGTTATGATTGTGATGAACACACATGAGTCGAAACAATCGCAAATTGCGATGCACAATTGCACATACGAATTTTGGACGTTACAAACTGATAGAGAAATGCAGATTCAACCATTGACGTCGAACGGATTAAAAAGAAATTGAGGCGGGCACTAGATAAAATTTAATGTAACCTTTGAATGTGTTGTCGATTTTCTACCTCACCAAAATTATAGTGGAAAATGTAAGTTCCGTAAATGCGATACGATATACCACGATACGGGCCTAGATTTCATCCCGCGACATCCCGATTGAAAATCGGACGCCACCACAACCACTATACTCGCGAGCATCGCTTCCTATTCTTACTAAAATCTAATTAGTTAATTTTACGTCACCAACATGTTATCAAGGTTAACACCTATTTTACAGCTGATCGTAATCGTTGAAGCAACAGGCTGTAAAGGACTCCGTGTTTATTAATTTCGATCGATCTGAAGTCCTATCTATTCACTAAACCCGTACCCATTGACCAACAATGTGTAATTGGAACTTTAGATTCACAACAACTTTTTAGATAAGAGGTCAGGTGAATCTGGCGTTGGCCAAATAGAAGAGTCCCATAGTCGTCATAGCGCGACCTAACCTTGGCCTCGTCGCGATCGGTCGTATTCTAATACGAGTCGGTCGGATTCCCGGGACACAACACAATACATTGGAATACTGAATATGGTAGGTACATACGAGTATATCTAGTAAACAAAACATGTTCTATAAAGTTCCCCTTAGAGGGTGTTTCAAAATATTTTATCTTTTACAAAATGAAAATTGCCTAAAGTTTACCATACGTCACTTTCGAATGAAACCTTATACTAGTTTCCAGAGTTTTGGAAGTATTTGTTTTGTTTTTTGAATTTGAAATCTTCTTTTGTTAGTCGAT
This sequence comes from Leguminivora glycinivorella, assembly GCF_023078275.1. Taxonomy (NCBI): domain Eukaryota; kingdom Metazoa; phylum Arthropoda; class Insecta; order Lepidoptera; family Tortricidae; genus Leguminivora; species Leguminivora glycinivorella. The sequence continues at coordinate 24,243,427 of NC_062976.1, forward strand.
AAAAGTTCAGAATAAATTCTGGAAGGCTGAGGAGGCTAGAGGTACCGAACTGTCTTATTCTTGGATTTGATACTACCATAGCAAGCCTAAAATGTAAGTTTTTTCCCCAATATTCTCTTGGCACTTATCGATCTATTTCTGTTATATTTTGGTCATCAGTTCAATCACGTAAAACTCTCCACCCACAAACTTGGATTATAGAAGTTTTTAGGTTTAGTGATAAGGATAACGGTCTATAAAGAACCTAATATATGGAAGAGGATATTAAATCATAATCATAATGGATGTTTTCAAGTTCCGACGAATCTTACAGAATTAAATTTCAAGTTTTTATATACAGGAGTAGATATAGCCACATATAAAATTAACACTTGATTTCTAGTTAGACGCTCTAGACAGTCTAGCATTTGTTTTGTCTAGCCCGCCTTGACCCTGCAAAAGAGACGTCACAGATGTCAGACACAATAGACCCTCGCACGATACGAAAGCCACGCTCGAATCTAAATAAATTACTTTTAGGTATTAACTATTAGTTAACAAAGGAGGAACAATATTGTAGCGGAGATGCAATTATAATGCTTAATATTATAGCATCCGACAATGTCAAACTGAGATTTGAAATTTATCTTCTTCGAGTGGAACTCTGAATTTCAGGAAACAAATAAAAATTATACATTACAGTTAAATCCACAATATTGAGTAAAAACACAAAACTTTCTACTTACTTATCAGCCTTACTTGCTACTTCCTAAGCCGGCCTCAGGAAATTCATACTGTTATCGAGTTTATCAACACAATATTAGAGGTGTGCTGCTGTTAAACGCAATACTTTTTACTAACCAACGCAACAGTGGACTTAATCTTCGCTATAAATATGAAAATTCAATAAAAAGACACTAGAGGAAGAGAATTTGGTACGTAATGTGTTGTAAGTCAGTTGCAAAGCAATATGAGTCCCCAAAAGTTTAAAGGTGCCAAACAATTTGTTAGTGAAAGACAGAAAAGTATTAACAAAATAAACTTTGCAACCGTATAAGTTTATCTACGGTACATTATTATATTTGAACCCCAGATACAGAAATGTGGATACCATTATATTCTAAACAGGAGACAAATTTGAAACAGATGCAATAAATGGAAACTAATTAAAAGCCAGTGTTGAGAAAGTTTATCGTTATTAAGACATACGCTCAGAGAAAGCAGCACAAAGCGACAGCAATGATTTGTGTTTCCTTCTGTTATCCGAGAGAGAATTTATACAAAATGTCCATCACAACCAAATTGTGTGTGTGTGGATTGAGTGAGCACCTTCCGAAAATAAAAAAAATATGCTGATCATTTAGTAAAAGTTCTAAAACAATTGTAAAACGAATCTCTGAATTTGTAAAAAAATAAATCAAAAGATACAGCCATTAACATGTGCTCACTCAGTTCTCACAAACTACCAACGAAAACAGTGAATATATTCATTTAACATATAATATTTATATACTAACATTTAGTAAAAAATAGGCCAACCTACCTCTATAAATATTAGATCACCTAGTGACGTATTAAATTTTTTACAAATAGTTTCTTATGCTCACTCAATCCTCACACTTTTGAAAAGCCGAATTTTGATGAAAAACATAAGATTTATACCTCTATTATATGTGTATAGTTTAGTAAAAGTGAAATGGGAATTTGTAAAATACAAAACGAACCACTAACGTGTCAGGTTTTTTTATAATAAATTTTTGTAAGTGCTCACTCAGTCCACACGTTTTGAGAAAGTTAAAAATGTAAATATCTTACGATTTGTAGCACCTAAGACACTCGAAAGTACTTCAACATTTAGTAAAATTTTTTACTAAATTATTATTATTATTATTTATTAATTCATTAACAATATTACAATTGTATTTGAATGTTACTTAAATCTAGTCCTTAAATCTAAAAAAGTAAATAATTTAATCTAACATGCAGAACAATATCAAACGTATTTATTTAATTAAATTAGCTACATTGGCAAATTACTAAAGTAGGTCGTAAACTCCTCGATAGAATAAAAGCACTCCTTCAACAGCAATGTTTTTAATTTATTTTTAAATTTACTAAGGCTAGTGATAGTTCTCCACTCACTGGGAAGCTTGTTGTAGAGCTGCACACTCTGATATTCGGCACAGTGTGTGACTATTTTAAGCTTAGGCTGCAATTTACAATGTAGGTATTTCCTTCTTGTGCTTAGGCGTATCTCCCTCTCCTCAGGGGTCTCGTAGTCGTTGAGATTTTTGACCAAGTCTGAGAGGAGTAGAAGGATGTACAAGGACGGGACAGTCAGAATTTTTAAATCGAGGAAAAATTCCTTACAGGACTGTGTTTGTGGAACTCGCACTATAGTTCTCACGGCTCGCTTTTGTATTATAAAGGCTTTATTCATGTTATAGTCATAGCTGTTTCCCCAGCATTTGACACTATAACGAAGTTTTGATTCCACTAGTGCATGGTATATCATTTTGAGGTATTTTTGCTCCACTATGTACCGCAGACTTCTCAAGATATAACAAGCTGAGCTAATTGAGTTTTCTATGGTCGTTAGTTCATTTTTCCATGTGAGTAAATCGTCTATATGAATACCAAGAAACTTCACACTGCTTACATTTTCTATTCTATGGCCACAGAACGACAGATTCAGTTGGTCCTTTTGTCTGACTGTAGACTTCAGGAGCATGGCGCAAGTTTTACTCGAGTTCACCTTCAGGTTGTTACAGCTAAACCACCAGTCAAATAATTCCAGAGCACGATTAGCTTTTCTATTCAGAGCCTCAAGTGAATTAGCGCTTACAATCGCATTTGTATCGTCGGCAAAAACTATTAGGCTGATATCCGACAATTCTCTTCTTATGAATTGTACCAAGTCGTTTGTGTAGAGCACAAAAAAGACTGGACCCAGGATAGAGCCTTGTGGTACTCCACGCGTTAGCTTAATGGGTCTGGATTTTATAACATTTTCCCGATCACCTTCTACATCTGTTATTTCCACGAACTGCGTTCTATTGTGAAAGTAGGATTGTATAAGATTTAAGGCCTTGCCTCTAATGCCGTAGAACTCCAGTTTTGCGAAGAGTATATTATGGTCGACCATATCAAATGCCGAGCTTAGGTCCAAAAATATTGCAGCTACTTTGAGCTTATCGTTTAATTTATTTACTATAGTATTTATTAATGTGTCAATCGCTTGAATGGTACCTTTAAACTTTTGGTATGCGTATTGAGTTTCACTCAGGATCGCGTTCGAGCATAGGTGAGCCATAAGCTTTTTTAGAACAATTTTCTCTAAAATCTGGGATAAAGTTGGTAACAGGGATATTGGACGATAATTAGCTGGATCCGTTTTTAGCCCTTTTTTGTGGATGGGAATAATTCGGGCAATTTTGAATTGATCCGGAAATAACCCCTGTGAAAGGCAGTTGTTATACAAGTGTGCTAATGACTCCGCAAGAATATCCAGATTTTCTTTTATTATGGATAAAGGAATGTCATCGTATCCCACAGATTTCTTACTTTTCATATGTTTTACGATATTTCTAATTTCTTGGGCATTTGTTTCATTGAAGTGTATGTCATTATATTGTCTTTGGTTATTATTTACTAAAATATTTATTGCTAAGTTGGGGTTCAGGAATTGGCCCATGCTAGTGTTGCCTTTATCAAACACAGTAGAGAAAGTGTCTGCCACTTCGTGAGGATCGCTTATGATTCTATTGTCTATCTTAAGTAGCAGCTTTTGGCAGCCGATAGTTGGAAGCTTATTTCTATGTTTGTTTACAACTGACCAGATTGATTTAGATATATTTGCAGCGTTTTTTATTTCATGCGTGATGCTATTCCTCTTTGCTGCGTTTATAATTTTTCTATATAGGCATATGTACCTCTTCCTATAGTCAGCAATGGATTTGTCTAAACTATTTATGTTTCCACTAAGCAAGAACCTTTTCATCTTGCTCGAGACTCTGAGGCCCTTGGTTATCCAGATTAATTTGTTTACTTTCCTTAAGTTTGTTTTTTTCTTATATTTTTTAAAAGAACAAGTAAATGCCGTGTTAAAATTGTCAATAAATTGGTCTATTCCCAGTGCGCGCCAGTTTTGTTGCATTAGTTTAGTCTTAAACATAACATTGTTTTTTTCAGAGAGAGTTCGTCTTTCCCTGTACAAAATTTGTTCTTTCAGTGCGCTACCCGTACTTTCGACTTTTAGGCGGCACGAGATTCCTGCATGTCCGTCACCTAGTCCATTGTGATCGACTGCTGTTAAGGTGGCTCGCTTTCCATACAAAAAACATCTACCATTTATTTAGTCACCGCACACTACAACTAAATAAAAATATGCGCATACATCTACTATACATTATCCATCGTCGCAGTATTGAACGAAATACATTGTTTCATACAGAAATCATGGACAAATCCATGTGAATTTTTTATTAATTTTACGAAAATGTGTGTGCCAAATTTTGTGTACAGACACAGAGCCGTCATATTTCGCGCATTTTTAGTTGACATTGTCATCAGTGACACTTGGCTCTTGACAAGTAATTATTTAAAGATATTGGTTTACTTAACTCAAGCAGACTCAGAAATAATGACGCATTTTGTCAATAAAGATACATATCGTGTATTTCGACACTGCTAGTGTAAATCGAAATGGCGTCTCGGTCAAATGCATTGACTATGAAACAGGAGATCTCGAGTTCGATTCCGGGCTCTTTTTTAATAATTTGAACTTTTTTTGGATTTATTAAGTTTTATTTTTATTTTTTAATAGAATAAATATTCTATTAAAAAAGACTCTTACTATATTTCTTTCCTATTTTTTATTTTCATACAAAAATACATTACAATCTTTATTATGCCTTTGTTGATAAAATAAAATATTACACGTCAGGTCAGGTACATAGGTCATAGTGTGGCATAGTATTAGTAATGTGCTGACTTCCTTACATTTACTGAGCTAGTTGACCTATGTTATTGTTGTGTGAATGTTTTTCTTCAACAACTAAATAGTTATATATATGAATATGTATGTAGGTATGTGGGTAGCTTTTGCACATTGTAATTTTTCCTCAGAGACCACGAACGCTGTAGTGTTCGAAACGTCGGGATAAATTGTAAATTCATTATACACGATTTAATCCGTTTTCATAGTTTTTATTTCATGAGTAACTATCGCGGTAACTGAAGACAATATTAACTAAATGGTTACAGATAATAATTATCATCAATATAATCTGGTCCAGGCAGGCAATTATGGTCGCGCGATAAATGATAAAACATCTGGCCGTCCCTATAATCGCACTTACTAATAGTGCGACAGGGACGGCCTGATATTTTATCGTCTATCGCGCGACCATGCTTCCCGTGCTGTACTAGCTTTAGCCCGCGGCTTCGCTTGCGTTAGAAAGAGACAAAAGTAGCATATGTCACTCTCCATTCCTTCAACTATCTCCACTTAAAAAACATGTCAATCCGTCGCTCCGTTTGGCCATGAAAGACGGACAAACAAACAAACACAAATTATCTTTGGTGAAACAACGAATTCTTCCACTTCAGATTATAGAGTAACCAGCTTTTCTCATTTATAATAAACTAGCTTTTGACCGCGGCTTCGCTCGCGTAAGAAAGAGACAAAAAGTAGCCTATGTCACTCTCCATCCCTTCAACTAAATCCCCTTAAATAATCACGTCAATTCGTCGCTCCGGTTTTGCCGTGAAAGATGGACAAACAAACAGACACACACCCTTTCCCATTTGTAATATTAGTATGGATTTGACATTATTATTTATATTTAAATAATTATATATGTATAGCCCAATTTCGTCGATAACAGCGTGTTATGTAATGGCGTCGTTGGGGAACAATCGTCTGTCACGCCGTGAAGGTGCGTTCGATTCCCAGGATTATATAAACTTTTTGTATTTTTTTGGATATAAATTTCGTTTTTTTTATTGACTGAGCAAGAATGGAGAGCCGAAGGTATCAATTTTGTCTTAGAGAACATATTGATTTTTTTATTGTCATTTTGATTTTCTATTTATTAAGTTGAGATATAAAACACAACTTTTAATACCCTCGCTAAATATAATATTTTATCGAAATCACTCTTTAGATAAAAAAAGTCCACTTGAGTTTTTAAAGCATTACGTTACTCAGTTAACTATTGCATTTTCATTTACTAATTTAAGATTTCAAAAGCGATTTGAATACCCTTGCTCCATCAAAAATAAACAATTAGAAAAAAAAAATCATTCGGATCGTAGTTTAGAAACTAAAATTTATCTATACTTTTTGGATTTTTTTTTAAATATCAGATTAGGATAATTATCTTAGAAATTCTGAGTTCGACGAACAAAAAATAGTGTCACATAGTGTTGTGTTCCTGCCGGTGAGTAAGGCTGCCAGAGCTCAACGAGGGTGCGGGGTGCTGACGACGGGAGGACTTACGGAACTAATTTGTTCCGTCTATTGTCCTTTGAGTCGTCGGCAACCCAAACCCTCCTTTGAACTTGTACACTCCTTTTTGCTGTGCATACGCAGCAAAGGGGAGTGTACAAGTTTCTATGGGGCGGCAACGCGCAAGCGACACTCTTCGAGTTGCAGGCGTCCATAGGTTACGGTGACCGCTTTCCATCAGGCGGACCGTATGCTTGTTTGCCACCGACGTAGTATTAAAAAAAAAAAGAGAAAAAGTCCTGGATTCGAACCCAGTACTTCCATGCAAATCATGCGATGGCATGTATTTACCGCAAGGCTATTTAAACAAGCTGTCGCCGCGTGAAATTATCGACTAGAAGGAATACAAAAACACTGTTTGTATGTGTGAGTGGTACTTAAAAATAGTGTAAAATAGTAAATTTATTTACATTAAGGGGATTAACGTTACAATGAGAAGTTGAATGTTTGTTGTAATACGTCAATTTTAATATTAAATGTTCGCGAAGCATAATTGAAAGTATATAAATGCCTGTACGACTCCACAAAAAAAATAAGACTGGTAATTTGCAGATTAACGCCATCTAACGCAGCCTGAGCTTCGGGTAACCTAGGCGAGCCACCTTAAGACCACGCAGTCCCTCGGCAGGTTGGTCAGTATGTTATCTAAACAGGAAAAAGTCGAATCTCGTTTGAAGGTAGGTACATTGATAAGGTGCCTGTTAAATTTTTTACAAATAGAATATAAAATATTAGATGGTGGATATTTAGTATCGAAATAGAATATAAAATATTAGATGGTGGATATTTTCTGCAACACACAAGACTATTATAAACTGGTGAAACAGACAGGAGAGGTGTTAAAGGAACTAAATAATATTACCAACGTTATTATCGTGTGTCCGACATACATATGTGGTGCTCTGTTGTTTAATGCTAGGGTTGACACTTTTAACACTTTTTTGTATAATGACATCATGAAGTACCAATACTCAACTTTTTTCGATCCTAACTTAAATCTTACCTATGAAATGTTCTCTTCATGGAATGGCAAACTCAAAAATAGTGGTATGAGAAATATTATTGTTTTTTCACCAAAACCTCTGTGGCGTTAGCAATAAAACACATGAGCTGGAGCTGTATCTTGAGGGAACTGATGTAGAGTATGATTTCATCGGCATTACTGAACACTTTCTCAACAAAGCTACAGCTCCTCTATTTAATTTACATAATTATGATTTAATGTGCTATAATACCAGACCAAATAAAATAAGAGGTGGTAGTTTAATTGTTGGAAAAATGAATAAACTAGTCGAAGACCTGGTAATATGTAAGAAACTATATAAATGTGAAAGTTTTGAACTATGTGGTATTAAAGATATGTCAACGAATATATGTATATGTTGTTGTTATAGGAACCCGGTAGATAAAAATTTCGACACGTTTATGGATCGATTAGAGAAATTTTTGGAGCACTTTTTTGACAAAAAATGTTTGTTGGTCGGAGACTTTAATATCAATATTCTGAATGATACAAATAAGGCTACTGAATTTCTCTCACTAATTAAGCGATTTATAGAGGTAGGTTGGCCTATTTTTTACTAAGTGTTAGTATATAAATATTATATGTTAAATGAATATATTCACTGTTTTTGTTGGTAGTTTGTGAGAACTGAGTGAGCACATGTTAATGGCTGTATCTTTTGATTTATCTTTTTACAAATTCAGAGATTCGTTTTACAATTGTTTTAGAACTTTTACTAAATGATCAGCATATTTTTTTTTATTTTCGGAAGGTGCTCACTCAATCCACACACACACAACCAAATTTACTAGAAGGTACACATATACCTGATGACGTGATGACTCTTGATAAGCATACCAACTTCTATGCATTAGGGAACTGGGTCAGAAACAGCACAAGTATTTACAACTATGTCAGTTAATTCTACGATAAGAGTTTTGAATGATTCACGGTTATTTTCATTAGACTTATATTGACCGGGATATAGACCGTGATTACCTTTTTGATTTTTGTCGAGCGTCGAAATATCGGGAGCTCGACAAAAATCAAAAAGGTAATCACGGTCTATATCCCGGTCAATATAAGTCTAATTCTACGATAGTTGCAAAAACTTTTAGAACTTGCTCGCTTCCGTGATATGATGATACCAAATACCAATATTGGAGAAGCTAGAGGTCGCAAAATCCTTGCGCGTATTTGTTAAACTTTGTCTACGGATGGAACTTCCCAGAATCAAAAGCGCGAGTTGTTTAGACAGCAAAAAAAAAGGTCAGCATCAGCATCAACCGATATCTGGGGGGTTACCATGAAGTGCTAAAGCGGTTCAGTTTAGGTTGAGTGAGAGAGAGGGACGGTGTGTAACTGCTATAGTTGTTCCCGTTCTCTCGACCTAAACTGAACGTTTTTAGTACTTCACGGTAACCCCTCTTATTGCATCAAGCGCTTTTCACGGTCACGAGTGCATGTACGCTACCGGTTCCGAAGATGCATGCGGCGACCTTCAGGTCGTGCGATAACGGTGCGATCTCAAAACGAGATCGAGACGAAAGCACTCGCGAGTTTCCGCTACGCAGGGGAGCGTCACGATTTTGATCGTACAACGTGTTCCTGAGTATTTTGTTAACATGAGATGATCTAGTTCTCATTTCGTAATATCTAAATCTATGATAAATTGGTAATGTCAATGTGGGTAAGGTACGTAACTAGGGTTTGAGATCCGGATATCCGGATATCCGAATTATCCGGATATCCGTTGAATTTCAGATCCGGATCCGAGATCTCATAGGATCCGGATAAAACGGATAATACGGATCCGTGAAATATGGGTATCCACGCCAGAAAGAATTTTCGAATGAAATTGATGAATTATTTCCTGTATTTTGTCGCCTAAAATGTTTATTCACATTTATTTAATTCAAAATTAAATACTCCAGAATATCAAGCTAGGTTAGGTTTGGTACATTACGCCATGCGATGAATCCATAAAACTATATGTTAACAAACTAAATAAAATGAACAGTAAATCATTGTTTTTAAAACTGCTTTCGTTTCTAACTGGATGCATCCCGCAGGAATAACGATAAATTATTAATTTTTTATAAAGCAGAAACGATTGCCATGGATGTTCTTAAGCTTAATGATGAATTAGAGATCATGGAAGTAATTAATATAATTATATACGTAATTATTTTAATTATAAGCTCAATCCAGATCCATTTTTTTTTTTGTATTTAATAAGATGGGAGGCAAACTAGCAGACAGGTCGCCTGATGGTAAGCTATCACTCCCGCCTATGGACACCCAAAACACCAGAAGGATTGGAGGCGCGCTGCCAGCCTTAGAGCTTCACTGAAAAGCGACAGGCAAATATCAAATGACATTTTGCACATAAGTTCAGAAAAACAATCGATAACTAAATATGTGTAACATATTTTACACGTCTAATACGTGTAATGCAATAAAATTATATCATTTTACCTTTTTTCCTACATTTGCAATTTCGCATGGATGTATTTATTGGCTGTGGTTACGGATAGACGCCTCAGTAAAACAGAGGTATTAGTGAACACTAAATTACCCTGCATTAGCTTATGTATGTTAAACAAAAATATTGGCCTACTGTTTAATGTTATATGCTGTACTGTACAATGGGAGTGATATTAATTGTGTTCGCTTAACTTCAAACTCGGGTAAATTCATTCTGCTTTTTTTGTATAATTATCCTTAAAACCGAATTTACGATTTACGCGAGTTTGAAGTTAAACGACACAATTGTATGTTAAAAGTTCGTCTAAAAAGTTAATGAAGCAATAATAGACTATATTTATGTCGTTTTGTGAGTTTAAATTATTTTATTTCGGTAACAGCAGCTTTGATTTGACGAAACTCCTGTAAAAAGTGACCTTTTCAACACGGATCCGTTTTATCCGAAATATCCGGATATCCGGATCCGGCAAATCTTAAGATCCGAAATATCCGGATCCGAAAAATCGGCGGATCTTGCAAACCCTATACGTAACCTTCTAACAATTCTAACATACGGACAACTAAGGCTAGTCCTTGAAGATCTAAATAGTAAAAGTTTACTGGCTTTCGAGATAGTTAAACTCTTTTTTACAAAGAGTTCATGATCTTTGTTCGGGAAACTGTTTTAGGACAAGAACTCTCCATTTTACAGTATTTTACGGTATAAATTAATCTTAGGAAAATTACAATATATGTATATGAATACAAAACTTAACGACCCGCGAATAGATGTGCAGTAGCTACTGTGAGATTTACATCTACTCGTACATATGTGAGAATGAGAACTAAGGAGGGTTTACTTTACGTGCTACAGAAAATGTAATAAGCTCTAGCTTACGCTAACAGTCAGGTTGTAAATTGTTCTCATGTGCGCAGATTTAGTCATGATTTAGTCAATCCAAAACAGCTGTTTTTCAAACCAATTCAAACTAGTATGACTTGGAATGAGCTAAATAAAAACTCTATGAACCATAAATAACGTCGTCATAAAATCGCACGTGTGTAGAATTTGCAATAGCCGGCGCATTTTACCAAAACATCCGAATCTGACCATCTCGATAATTTGCTTCTTATGACTCACCCTAGCTTATTAGAACACAAAGTGCTCAATTTACAACTAAATTGCATTGACAACACCAATATTGCCATTAACTACCACATTATTAATGTTTCCATAAGTTCTTAATACGGCCTACAATTAAAATTGGATGTCATCACACAGGCCGAGCAAAAACTAGTTTCGCACATCTGTTAGCTAGCCAGTTTTAACGACAAACTGTGCCTTAGTTCAAAGCGAAAAGGTCCCAACGAAAGTTCCCAGGGTCGGCACGAAAGTGCACATAAACTTGCGGTTTCACATGTTTACAGATTGGCTATGAACGCTAAAGCAATATCTGATAGTATCTACAGTAGTGTCTGTAGATAACCATTTATAAAGCCTATAAAAACTATTCATAAAGCCTGGGATATCGAAGGAATTAATATGCGGTATTAAAAATTAAGAATGTAGTTCTATTGGAGAGTTAAAAATAGGAATGTAAACATGATTGAAATCTTTAAAAGGGTACTCACGTTAAAAGCTATCGGCCATTTCAACTAATTGTACGGTTGCATTGAAAGAAGCACAGTTCTGTTGAGATAGTTATAAAGGTTCAATCGGTATCAATATTGAATCGGAATCCAATAATTTTGGAGTTTTGTGCCAAAGTAAGCGGCAGATGAGTCATAATAAGGACCGAAACAAAGTAAGTATCGTTGCAAAAGTTGACTCATTGTAAGATGTGATAGAACAAGTAGCCATTTGCTTAGTTGACTCACAAATTGATACCATGATTTGACCGGACAGGGGGCCGATTTTTGAATCTCACGGCGTTCGATTTCAGAAAATTGTCACCGAAATTGCCTACTATTTTCAGTGACAATTTTCTGAATTCGAACGCCGTGAGATTCAAAAATCGGCTTCCCAGGTAACAAAATAATTACATATAATACTAGGAATCCGTTACGAGCTAAAAATAATTCAGAAAACATATTTTCGAATGCGACAAAAACAGCTGAGTCACCGGTCAACGGTGAAAAGAACAAAAGATCACCAGTTTCCCGATGGCGGAAATGGCTGACTATTTTTACGGAACACGGATAACATTGCTCTTTATCCTAAACGGAACATCATAAAAGCACCCTTGTAACGATAAGCGTAAGATTTCAATATTCAAAATTGTTGGAGCAAAGTTGAATTGGTTTAGTCTCAACAAACTTGCATTCGTTAGAGGTTATTTCCATCGTGAAAAACGGTTCGGGACGTTGTTAAAGCAGAACTGCAGGTTAGAATTTCAAAGGGACACGTTCAGTTCATATTTATGTTTGAGTAAATATGAAGTCGTCGGCGGGAGACAAGTGTGGGTGGCGGATTACAATAAATCGATGTTTGTTCGAGAGCCGAGCCGTTTACTGTTGCTTTGTCGGGCTGTGTAAGGCAGTGATTAGCAATTTACTTGATTGTAATCGTTTGTGTGCAGTAAATCGTTCAATTGCTTTTAAGATTTACAATGTCTCTTCAACAATAGCAACACTAGTGTATTAACCCCGCTAGGTCGAAGCGTCTCACGACCTTTTGCAAGGGTTCAAGTTTCATGCGCAGACCTATGTAGAAAAATCCGATAAATGTTACCGCACGTAAGCGCCCTACATTTTATTAATTTGCACCGTATTTCACGCCCAAACGGACTTCGCCCGTCCAAGTGAGGTGGGAATTCGCATTAGGGTAGATAAGATCTACCAAAACCCTGTATAGTGTAAACCGTTATTATTTCGTCAAAGTATAAGTTTCATGAAACTGTTGCAGCCCCGCAAACGGAATACTTGAATCCGAAATAACTTGTCTGGAACTGAGAAATTAGCTCTAAACATTAGCGTCTGTTACATCGAATTGTCTGTCTGCGAATCCTTTGGCTCTTCCAGGGAATTCAACCCTCGCAGATATTTCCGAACCTCCCTTGAACCCGTTCGCAATAACAATTGTTAATGGACATCCGGCGAGAGATAATGAGACTTCTTAGTATTCTAAACTCGTCCTAATTCGCAAAACAAACATGAGAAAAGTTTGTCGTCAGGAGTTTCGGATGCCACTAACACGGACTAAGCCTGCTAACTTATTAACGTTCATTGAAAAGGAAAGGAACACACCATGTAGATAATTCGAAAGCTCTCACGTCTATAATTTGGTTAACACACACGAAAGGTCCACTAATCATCGGAATGGCCCATTTAGCAAGGCACTCCCAGCCAGTGAGCATGCACATCCATACTGAGGCTCGCGTGCCGCTCGCTACCAACTCCATGATGTTACGATCAATATCATGCTTTACCTTACTTTCTTGGCAAAAATAACCGTACACAAGGTCGGCATTTGGAACGAAATCGTTGTGTACGAGTGAGACTAGTTGAATACTGCAGAACGTACCCTAAAATCTGTTCCTTTTCCGGTCTACGAAGCTGCTTTTGTATATCAACCACCTGTCTTTTGTTTGCAGAGACCGGTAATGTAATAATAGGTCTCAGAATTGACCGTGCATAAAGATAAGACGGCCACTTGGAAACAGTTAACGGATGCATATTTATAAACAATTTGTAAAAAAGCTGGTTGCAAGAAAAACTTGTGAATCAAGCAATGCAGATTTAAACACTTCATACATAAACACAGATGGAATCAAAATAAAAACAAAACAAGCACATTGATGTCTTCAAGCTAACCTTTGAGCAACTGCGAAGCACCTTAACTTTGTAACCTTTGACATCAAAACACGAAATTGTAGAACAATAAACATAAGCCAAAGTCCTAGAACGTAGAAAACAACTCTAAACCACAACACAAACTTGTCAGTTATCAAAGCATTTCAAGAATCCCATCTGTTTGCGACTAGTAAATATTTCCCAGTAATCTTTTTATCTACAGAAATCACTTTATAACACAGTTGAACAAACGAAGTGGTCGAGATAAGGAAACTTGTTACTTAACCTGATAGTCTTGTAACGTAAATAAATAACGAGGAACGGCGGGAGCAGTGAGAAATAGATTAGGTAGCTTTTGGGGGCCAAAGATACGTATACATCATGTAATTCACGAAGACGCGTCTTGGTTCATCAGCAATTCCCGAAAAGTTTGTACATTTGGATCACGTCTCGGATTTTGATAAAAATTGGTAGGCTGATAGAGAGTCCATGATGCTGAGCAAGATCCACTAGGTTTCCCAAAATCTCCCAGGTAGTTTGTATAAAACTTTCCTTTTTTTGTTACCGATGTATAGATATTTAGGTAACAAAAAAGGAAGGTTTCATACAAACTACCTGGGACATTTCGGGAAACCTAGTGGATCTTGCTCAGCATCATGGACACTGTGAGCATGGACACGGTGTATACCTTACGTTGCGAAACTAACCCAGCTACGCAGTACGAAGTCATTTCATTCGTACAAGAACTGAAATAAATTATTTATTGCGTTAATGAAAGGCCAGGTAGCAATTACTGTTTTAATGATAAACAATGAAATGAAAATTGATTGAAAAAGTCTAAGGGCTTCATTTAGGTCAGTCAAAGTAATAAGACAGGACAGAAAAGACCGGCGAAAATCGAAGCATTTATCTGTCTCTCTAATGACGTCTTTGTTGGAATAAAAGAGAAAAATCACCGCAATAGACGAACTTGAATTTTTACGATAGGCCTGTAGTTTATTTCTATATAACTTATTTAAAACAAGAACAATCAATTGTCAAATAACTCTAAACAAAGTGGCCGTATCAAATCGAGCCGCGGTTCTCCTTACGCAAATAAATAAGGCTAAACAATAGCAGTGAAAAGCAAACGTGAGAAGCGAAGGCATTGACGACTTTTGTTGGGGGTCAACGACCTGTTATCTAAGCTGGAGTATCTGTACCGTGATTCAGTGAAACTTTAACTGTCTTCGGTCCACGACCGCATGTTTGGAAAGAGGGCTGTGATGATGTAATTAGGGATAAGAGCATACGTTTCAAATTAACGTTTAATGTATGCTTAGCGCTGAGTGTAATAAATTCAAATTGTTTTATTTAGATAAGTCTTTATCTAAATAAGCTAACAAGTTTCGTACACTACACTATTATGCATAATGCGAACTTGTACGTTAACCTGTTAAAAGTAGGTACTTCGACACAAAATTTTAACACACTTTTACACCTTATGACTAATGAATTTTTGATAGTAGACAAGCTTAAGAATCAAGCTTTCTTTCGCAAAAAGGTACCTACCCTATGTTTGAGTTATATGCATTTTAACATTTAAACTTACAACACACAAGTTACGCATCATTTGTTCCTTTTAGGGTTGTAAAAGGAACAGATCATTTCATCTTGTAGCATCCTGATGTAGAAGAAAGACTGATATTTCGCAGAAACATTAAATACAGGTTTGGTGTTCAACCAGCCTATAATGTAAGGCAACGGTACAACTTGATAGACAAGAAGTGCTGAGATTGCCGAGGCGTGTGGGTGGAAGGTCCTGCCCTTAGGCGGTCTATGATGTGGTAAATACCCTTAAGGAACTTGTAATTTCTTGAAATAGCAAAATAGGTAACTCATTTTGTACCTACACTGTACAGTTGTATCTACATGCAAGCAATCTGTCTAAAGCATCTTGAGGAATATCTGCAGCTCAAATATTTTCTGTCTTAGAGCCATCTCTCATTGGGACGTGTCTGCCTGAATGCACACGCCACAGTGTGAATTTTTCGCTGTCATTGCGTCTACATAAAGTTTTTCTTCCTTATTTCGCATCGATAGATGTGGAGAGACCTAACCCCTCCATACATTTCGTTGGTGACCAGCTGACCAATGACTAGTTGCGCCGCCGTAATGTCCCAATAAGATATAGCTTTAAATATGTTTAAGATGTTTACCTCATGGTCCCTGTAAAAGGGCTCCTGCAGGTTATCCGGGACCCTGTTGTTGAACGCCTTCGAGAGCAGCCATTTGATCGATGCGCGCTGCTTCGACTGTAACAAAATAATATTACATTAGTTAATACTTTTACAACTTCAGTGAAACCACATAGTGAAGACAATAAATATGTACAAAACAATGAAAATTACTGCAAAAACAGGAAAAAAATAGGTATATAACTTCAAATGAGGCCATCCATATAGAAGGATCTTTCTACACCTAGAGGCCCTGGAGAATATGGATTCTTTCTACATGGAGCGAAATATTGGCGGTGTTGCAAAAATATGAGATAAGAAAGGATCGGCTCCATTGCGCTCACTTTTTCTATAAGAACTTCAGGGTGTCTTGATATCGGCAAGCAGTCGAGGATCCAGTTCTTGAACGAATCTACACAGTCCATGGATGGTCTTGCGTCTACTTTATGGGCATTACTGTCACACTGAACCATTCAAACTGTCGTAGCACGATAATTGTCAACGTTATGGCAACGTCCGCTTATTGTGAACGCATTAAACGGCAACTGACCGGGCCTTGTGCTCATTTGCGGATAGGACCCACTTGTATCGCAATCTATATCAATTTATTAATTACCGATTTGGCTTGTCTATTGATGAAGTAGCATTAGGGAAATAAGTATGCTGTTGTGTAACGTATTTGCATATTTGTGGAAAAAGCAGCATAAATGTCAGTTAGTTGCATCTAAAAAGCACATCTTAACTGCTCCGCTTAGCTTTATTAGAGACAGTTTTCAGCTGCCACGCGTATCTTTTAAAAATCCTAAAAATTAAAAAAATCCTAAGTATCCTAACAGTTTTCAGCTGCCACGCGTATCTTTTAAAAATCCTAAAAATTAAAAAAATCCTAAGTATCTTAACAGTGTGTGTTAGGATACTTAGGATTTTTTAATTTTTAGGATTTTTAAAAGATACGCGTGGCAGCTGAAAACTGTCTCTAATAAAGCTAAGCGGAGCAGTTAAGATGTGCTTTTTAGATGCAACTAACTGACATTTATGCTGCTTTTTCCACAAAAATTTAGGATTTACGTGTATGAAAGCATTGATTTGTAAAATACACCGTGTTTCACTTAACACTAAAAACCTGAAAACTGTTTGTTCAGAATCGAGAGTAGAATCGATTGAGCTATATCTTGATGGGGGTAATATTTTTTGTTTTAATTTGTATTATTAGTTATTGTTTACGTGCCCATTCTACAAATTCGTAATACAACATTGTGCATATCATATTGTTAGAGGTTGTATACCTTTTTCAGTATTTAAGGGTATTAATACTGGCTGGTTACTTGGACGATTATTTTTTCCGCTACGAGATAGACGTTGTGCGTCAGTTTAATTTCAAAGTTTATCATAAGTCATAACAAATTGAACTCGTACCTAATTACAACCTTGTCATTTTGAATGTTAGGTTTAAATTTGCTTACTGCGTCACCTGTCCAATTTGAAGTTTACTGTGACACAGGTTAAAGTGCTTTACAGTGACATAGCTGTCTATTGGTAAACCTTATGTCGTTGCAGTAACATACACAATTAAACAGTTTGAAGGTTTATGATGGTAGCTAGCAATTATTTTATTGAGTGTAGAGTTAAAAGCCGAGTAGAGCTGCACAGAAAATTAAAAATTCAATTTAAAAAAATAATAATCATCAGATTAAAAAATGAACATTGTAGATACGTTTAAAAAAATAAAAATCAGTTGGGGTGTCTGAGGTTTTGAGTGATACCGGAAACACGGTGTATAAGTACTTACACAACACTTTCATCTAAAACACGAATGAAAGATATTTACCACGTATGAACAATGTGTTTTATACTGTTCATGATGGCCGTACTAAGTGTATTTAATCTACCAATTTAGTTCTTGCAGGTGGTCACGAGTTGCATTTGCAGGTAAGCTCCAAATATTTTTTGACCAGTATTGACCTGTATTACTTGTTGCGTGAATGAGGCAGTTTATCGAACGAATGCAACATTATCTTAAGAGTACGGTAGCTAGTGCTAATAGAGCAACGTAAACAAACCATTAACGAGCGATCGCTGTAAGGTCACCGGGTAGCGTAATGCATAGTCATTACCTCATCAGCATAAAGTGCATTTAGCAAGAATGTTTCTCAGGAATGCGTATTTATTGGTGGGCTGGATTAAATTAAACGCTCAATTGAATCTGTTGGAAACGAAACGACATTTACTACTTCTGTGTGAAAGTAGAAGTTTGTTGATATTTAGTAGATTGGTGCATGCACTACTACAGCAGATTTATGTCAGGCGGAAGATACTAGAAAACTTAGTAAGTCACTCGAGCAGAAATTTGGCAGTTTTTAAACATGCAGATT
Organism: Leguminivora glycinivorella; assembly: GCF_023078275.1. Taxonomy (NCBI): domain Eukaryota; kingdom Metazoa; phylum Arthropoda; class Insecta; order Lepidoptera; family Tortricidae; genus Leguminivora; species Leguminivora glycinivorella. The sequence continues at coordinate 24,261,766 of NC_062976.1, forward strand.
AGACGAATTGTTCTGCGAAGTCTAAATACATTCCTATCGTCACAAATTACTTTTACGACTTTAATCTTGGATGTACACTTTTCTCTAATCAATCATATATGCCAGAGATCGGAAAGATTGGAAAAAGAGGGGGGAGGCCTTTGCCCAGCAGTGGGACATAACAGGCTCCTAATAATAATAAGGGATCATCCACATATTACGTCACACCAAATTTCAGGTTTTTGGACCCCTCCCCCCTATGTCACGCTTTTTTGTATCCCTTTAACAGGGATTGTCACATTTAGTATGACCCCCCCCCCCTCCTTACACTGTGACGTAATATATTGATGACGCCTAATACTTATTCACTTTCCATAGTGAAGCGCATTGGTTTAATAAATCAGACTCCCTGTTGAAGAGACCTTGTGGCGAAATGTCGCCGACTGGCTTTAAGCCTTCCTCTGATCTAGCACACTTGGCACCCTGCCATTGGAACTGGATGTTAGTTAACAGTTATCACAACAACTATTGTCCCACTGTACTACTAACGTACGAGTATCATCTGAATCATCTCATTTATCAAACTGGAAGAAAACAAGGAGATTAAATGACAAACATTAAAGTTGTAGTTGTTAATCTTAAGCAAAAAAGCGGTGCTGTTGCATCTCGCCTGGAAGATGGCAATACTTATTTCCCTCTCTAATTAATACAGTTAAAAAAAGACAGGTATATTTTGCGAGCTTAGGTTAATCTTCGCGTTCTGCTTCGTTCATAACCTGACATAGTTACTTAGTGCGGAATTGGTGTTTCTAATGTATGCAGCTCATATACTTTAATGTTTATTCAATTTCCTTAACAGAAGCTAAGTTCAGTTTACCTTCTATCAATGCCAAGGTTCATTAAATCATCCTACACAACCGTGGGTTTTAATTACTAACCAATAAAACTGGTAATTTACACCAACCTGTTCAAGTGTTAAACTCGTTACTTTCATCTAGTGATCATGCGATCCAAGCTCTCAAGCTTGGCATGTTTACTGTGGAGTGGTGTAGACGGCAAAAAGGTCACTGAGTTACGGTAGTCTGTGCTAAATCGGAAAATAAGTGAGATTAAGTGAGTATTTGGTATCAGCTTATGTAGTGTAGTGTGACTAGTGTGTGGGGAGTAAAAGATAATGGTCATTAGTAAATTGACCTAACGATATTTTGTATAAGTATGAGATAAATTGAATTTAATGAGACCAATCAACAAAATTAATAAGGAATAATTTATAACATAAATATTTGTATTGCTTTTAGCAATAACGAGGCGGATCTAAGATACATTATCTCACTTTAAAATTTCGTAAAGGCCTTGGCAGCAAACGACTAAAAATGCACCATGTATCAGAATTTAATTAGGTAGGTAATACATACATCCGTCCGTCTTTCATGACAAAACGGAGCGACGAATTGACGTGATTTTTTAAGTGGAGATAGTTGAAGTGATGGAGAGTGACATAGGCTACATTTTGTCTCTTTCTAACGCGAGCGAAGTCGAAGGCAAAATCTAGTAAAATATAAGTACGCTCAAGAAACGCGGCAAAAGCTACAACGTATACCAAGATCATGATAAACCTGCAATATATAAGGTCCTAATTTATTAGTTGCAGATATTTTAACACATGATACTTTACATTAAAATAATTACTTTTAAATATAAATTAAGAAATCCTTTCATGTAACTTTTTTGATTTCATTTTCCTAACAAAAAAATTTATTATAATTTCGTCTAAAAAAATCATCATGTGCATTATCACATGTCACAATAACACTGTCTGTCATGTCAACAATTGTTTGTTGTAAATGTCGTAAAGGTTCGGCGGGAAAACTGCACATGGCATTAAAGTGGCCAGTTACAGTTAAGTGGTACGTAAAAGAGGTACTAGAATCTGTTCAATGAGTTTTCATTTGATAATCACATAAACAGGGTGTTTTTACGTAGCAAATTTGTTTTTCCGTTTTTTCCAAAAAAACATCGTAAAAGCTATAATGTTTCACGGTTTAATATACTCCAGAGACCGAGTACTATCAGCTGTAAAAATATCTGCATCTAATAAATTAGGACCTTATATGTATGTACGTTACTCTTTGAAAACTGCAAAAATATGTGACATGCTCTACAAATAAGACATTGTCAAATTTTTTTGCAGACTTTCTTAAGGAACATATTATTTCGTGTGACTGTTTCAGTATTACAGTATACTATTGTACACTGTTATAATAGTGGTTGAGTTTACCTAGGTTTTAATTTTACAACAAACGTTTAAAAAATCCCAAGACCAAGTAAAGCAAAGTGACAAAACCGCAAGATAAAACGGAGTTGATCAGCACGAAAAATCCCCACGACGTTCCCTCGGTCCTAAATTCCTAATAAAGGCCAATCCATAACACCCGTAAAGCCGATTTGTAAACAGAGACAAGATAGACTGTGGAAAACAACAATATCAATAACGTCTGCTTTACTACACAAGGGAAAAGGATCACTGTACATGTGGACGAAGTGTAAATTTTCTTTGGGGAGCTCATAGTCATGTACTGGCTAACAGATATGCGAAATGTCTAGATTTGAAGCTGAGCTTAATTCATGTGGATATAAACGAATTCATTTAAATCCTCGCTTAATGCATTTTGCATGTCAACACTTTAATTATTTTCATTAAGTAGCGAACTATGAAGATAGACAATTTGTTAAAACTTAATATGACAAAGCAGCAGTTTGTTTTGATTGGGAAGAGCCAGGGCCGTCATAACGCCGAAAGGTCGGGCGCGTGCCGATGCATACCGCGGTTTAAAAATAGGCCGGAGACACTCCCGAATAGGAAGCTATTCGCTCCCGATCAGACGCCATCGCCATCAAAGTGCCCTTTGATTTTAAGGAGCGCTGTAAACTATGACTAACATGTGAAGATTGGTTCAGATCTTTAGACGTGACACTTTCAGACCGGAGATGGTACGGCACATCCATCTTTTGGTAGTATTTTTCTGTAGTCCTAGCACAGGAACCAGGACGATCTCACACCTGCCCGATGGATAAACCGCCTTTTCTGGCGACGCCACGGAGAAACTCCCGAATTCACTCCCGAGCCATTCGCGTTCGATCAGTCGCCATCGCCAAAGGGCATTGAGTTTCATGGATCGCTGTAAACTATGACGATTAATTTTTATTCGAAATCTCTTCGAAATGGTTCATTTCTTTTTTATGTTTTTATTATTGTTGATGAAATTAATATTGTATTTTTTTTTGACATTGGATTTTTCCTAGAAATATTCTAGACATGTATTTTTATATATTACATATAATTATATATTTTTGTTTAACGATTATTTTTATATGAAACCGTATATTCTAGACTCAATATTATTATGAACAATAATTACAACAATAGCTCTGATAATCTGATAATAAGGTTAGATTAAGATCATAATATATATATGTAACGAACTAATCATAAGAGCTTGTAATGTTTGAGCTTGTTTTTTGAGTTTGAGTTTGAACATATTGTGGAAAGTGTCTTGAAAACACTTTTAAATCGGAGATGGCGCATTTTTGGTTTGAGTTTCTTCAAGTCATATTTAACAGTAGCTGTCCAAAATGGCTAAATTTCCACTTTTTCAATATATAGGAGGCTATCTAGTAGATTCATCACCTGATGGGAAATTATTACCGTCGCTCATGGAACTCACTAAAACAGAGGAGTACGCTCTTTTCGTAAAGGAAGTTGGATCTGATAGGTCGGCGTTTTCGAATTATAAGTTCAGTCCGCTACCGAAACGGATCTAACCAAGGCAAAGCCTATGAATATAAGAAGCTACGACTATAACCGTGGAAAGTTGAAACTGCAGTTCTGAACCGCATGATTGCTGATCAATTATTGATTGATCTCACGGATTGTCTATTGTAGTCGTATAAGACTGGAGCTTTGAATATCATAAGATCATAAGCAATGGGCAAAACATTACGATTCTGATATCCATAACATGTTTAGTTGCAATAATTGAAACAATACTGACGGAATAAACATAATAAAGCAGCATGTCGCGTGCAATAACGACATCTTCTAGTGATTCTGTTGTAATGTCACTTTCTTCAAAAGATTCTCTTTGTTACAGGAGGAATATTTTCCACCGAGGATGTTTTTTAATGAAAAGGAACTTTGTGTTATAAAAAATGCCGCGTACTTCTGCTAACGTACTCTTCAATGGCATAACTGTGCGGTCAGTGCATTGGAAAAAATACGCATAATTGCATACGATATGCATTCTTCAAATTAAAAACGTCAGACGCTTCTGCATTCCTAGTTTTTTAAAACATAAACTGCGTCATTTGCATTTTATTTTATATTAAATCATGGTTTCGCCCGTAAGTTACTTTCATGCATATAATATACGGCAAGTAGAGCAGGCAGGCCACTCTCTACAGTCTCTACACTGAATTGGTACTGGTTAATTGCAGCAATTAGCATCGCCGAACGCTTCACTCTCTCCTGAGGTCTTCATTACTATAGTCTGCCGGCCATCCGTGTCGATAGCTAAAAACGTCATTAGCATGATGTAAATTAGCCTGCTGGATTATGAGAATAAGTGAATGATAGCAACGCAACTACACATAATGCTGATAACAAGTAACATGCTTGTCAATCCCATACAGTACACTCGCAATGCATAACTTTGGTAAATAAAAAATGCTTCAATAATCTTAAAGGTCAGTTCGTAAAAGACCGCCTACATGCTCATCTTTCGACGCTTCTCTCACGTTTTGCGGTTATAATTTGTCTTCAACTTGCAGGTCTGCAAGGAGCGAAACTTTTCTCGTTACTATGTCTGAGCGAACTATTACCAACCCACAAATCCGAGAATTACTGATGGCCAATGACTATCTACTCACCTAAAACGTATTAGCTGGTCTTCCTCACATTGACCTTTCAGTAAAAGACTCACGACCACGATTACAAGCGGAAGGAACACTTCCTGTGTATCTACAAGTCAATCAATCAAATGGTATAAGGTATAAATAACTGGCGCTAGCAGCCCTTAAAAGGTCGTGCCAATGTTATAGGTAATGCTGAGTTCTGCACTATATGTATAGCCGTAAATCTTGATACAAAGGCAATGCGGATAAACCAAACAGACAAGTTTAACCGTGCTTATGATATGTTATATAAACATTTTAGCATCGCTGGCTTGTTAGATAGGTGTGTTTACACTTACTATTACGAGTAAAAACACCTTATTAGTTTAGCTACAAAAACGAGATGTAAACCATGTCTGCACAAATAAGGCGAGTGAGTTTTCAACACCAGCGAGAAAAGATAATATCACATTTTTATTATAAGTGATAGCACTCTTTGACTTCATAAATTAACAATAATAGCCCACAAACAAAGCAAAAGCATCCTCACACCGACCAACAAAGAGCAAGTCTAGCCGAGATATCAGATAACCGGCCCTTATTAGTTCCCATTCAACGCAGACGCATAAGGCAAAGTGCTACCGCTGACAAATGCGGGGAGATGTATGTTGCATTGTCTTAGTAATTAGACGGCCGAGAATGGTTCGCAGGAGTTGCAAATAAGCAATCTGGGATGCAAGAGGTCGAGAGTGCAATATTGCGAAACAAGAACGGCGTTGATCGGACGATTGGATCGCTTCGGAGCACTTTACAAAGCAAAGGCTCTATCTAATACCATTGGGCCTAACGGTTCGTTCTGGCTGTGTGTAATTGGAAACCAAGCTTATGCTGGCCGTCTTTGTTTCAATGGACTGTGAGCGTGTTGAACAGGCTGCCGCGGAAACTGGAAAGGTGCGTTGGCACCTGCACCCACGCGAGCTCTGAGGTCGAGCGCCCACGCCACCTCCGCGAGTCTGTCCGATAGGCTTGTGCCGTTTCGTTCATTGATCGGAGCGCTCCGATCTCGTTCGATCGCTCCCACGAACTAGTTCGCTCTTTTAGGACTTTTGCTCATTTAGTTCAGCCAGACCAGCGACCACTACGGTCGGAAAGATCAGAATGAATGGGACCAAATAGTGTGAAATGATACGAATAGTCCGCAGATAATAACAATTCCGAGCCGAAAGGTTGTAAGTAACCTACGTTTTTGTGTTGCTCTGCTAAATAACTCGCTCTCGGTCGGCGCAGTCACACACTCGTTCCCGATCCAAACCGCTCGCGCTCGCCGATCCTATACTGAACTAAATGAGTAAAGACCGATTCACAGAGCACGGAAAGATTCAGTTCATTTCGGTCATTGATGGGATTTTATTCTTAACAGTTCATAGTTCGTGAACGACACAAGCCTACTGTCCGAGCGTTCACAATGCTTACCAAGATACCAAGTGCAGAAAAAAATAACGCTGTTTATATGTCCGTATCTCAGGACTTACATATCTTGCGTAGTCGCAGCGTACGTACGCGTCAAATTTTTGTCAGTCGGTGCTTAGTTAGCGATTGGAATAATGCTATATCCACTCGGGTGCTTAATTTTTGTGCTCCTATTCCATCGATCAGGACAGCAATTTAAAGCTTCAAATCATTGTTAGCCAATATGACTTATTAGCAACACCCACTACCATTGTGTTTTAGCCGGTTGGAAGTTTAAGAAAATTATTCTCTTGTTTACATGAGCGGAAAGTTACATGATCGTGAGATAACTTTTCACAATTTCAAAGATTATGGAGAGACGGTAAATGATAGCATTTCACGTCGCGTGTCGGGTGATTATTAATTAAAATATGTTGTTAGTCTGCGGTCTGGTCGGGTGCACAACGGAATTTTAATACATTTGCTCTGTGTTGTACTGGACGCAGGTTTCATTTCAGCTGCTCTTCCAGGTGCAATTACCTTTTCTGTTTTGTCATTAACAACGTATAATTGCTCTTATATTTGTTCTACAAGTAATTTAATACGCATCCTTTAAAGCACTTCCTCTGGCACAATTTCAAGGTAACTTCCACACGAAGAACTAATATTGACAGGTCTTCCTCACGAAATCGTAATAAAGGAACAATACGTAACAAATTCGTACCAAAAGTGCATTCACCACAAGTTTGGCAACAACGGAACAAGAAATGATTCATCACGATCACGGCTACTACCATATCGGGAAGAACAAGTCAAACTGGCGGCGGACTGAAAAGAATTCTTCGCGTCCGTCATTACATAGTTATACATCAATACATAATTCATCAGCTGCACTGTACATGGGCATAGCAGCTAATTCTAGCCATATGTTAGTTAGAATTACCGTGGTGCAAAGAGACCAATGGAATCTGTTTAATGACTTGCCTATATTTGTAAACAGGAAACTAATGTATCTGTGTGTACCTCAGCTGGAAACAACATTCAATGACATCAATCTTGTCAAACGTCATTTAACTAAATAAATGGCGTCTAAATTAGTCTCGATACATCCCAACCAAACATTCTGGGATATCAAACTTCTTTGAATTTCTGTGTACAATACAACTAAAGACATATTATTTAGGAGAGTCATTATATTTTCGAACCGGTCACCGAATATTTACGACGCCGCCTACACTGCACAATACCGTTTAGTTTATAACTGACATAACATGTTTCAAGTTGCATGGGGAACACAATGTTTAGCTATGCCACCTCCGCTGTATCCCGTTAAAAATGTGTAGGCACGGGAAATGCACATATGAGCCTATGGTAATTACAATAAAATACTGGCCGACGTTAAAGATACATCATCAATCATCATTGGCCACATCATTTTTGCAGGTGACAGTTGAAGCGACTAAGGAGGTATCTTGAGGGGGTCTGCAGTCTACATCGACTGTGATGCTGATAGCTGTACCTATAAGACAAAGATACAATTGATGTTATTAAAGACAGGACTGGTAGACTTCCCTCTTTGTTAATCGTCGTACACATGTGAAGTTGGAAAACAGTTTCGATCAGTTATTTATTGACCAGAAGCAATGTTTATCAAGTAAACCTGTTTAATGTGTATCTAATATTCTGTGCTTGTTATTATAAAATTCGACCAACGAACGCCGAAAACTGTAAACCCGTTTTTCGATCAGTTGCGTTCTTTGTAAACCATCATTTGATTACAAGTGCGCGTTTCGTTGCGTCGCATTTGTCAATCTTATTAGGGTTGCTTTCCTGTGAGAAAGGCACTAGTTCTTCTAAAATCAATTCACTGATAACATTCATCATAAAACCCATAAAGATTCAAGGGCATTCCGAAAACGTAGCGAAACGTAACGAGCTTTCGCGGCTGGTGGAACTAATCGCATAGTCAAATTAGATCTGTACAGGAAACTATAAATGATTAGATCCCTGACTCATTGCAATTTATTTTTCGGTACACCTGACTGTTGCTTAGTCAGCGATTTCCCTGAAAATTTAAGCTGGTAAAAAATATAATAGGCTTTGGTTGAATATACCGACAGTACTACGAATTTCGTTGATCATTTGAACACATATAGTTGTGAGTTTCTAAAGACGTAACCCAAGTTTTTTTTTTTTTACGTTTGTTCGAAGTTGTTGAGATAAGCCTTAAGTCAGAAAACTATTGAAGCTAAGCGACCAATGAAGTCATAACCTAATGGCAACTATAAATACCGATCCCACGCAATCCTTGGAACCACGCTAACATTATTGTATGGTACGTTAAATCTTTGCTTCTAAAACCTGCTTCGTATTTAAATAAGACAAACAAAGACAACGATTATTTTGCAAAAACCACAAATTGACGTACCGTTCAATAGAACTAATTGTAATGATTCCTGCAAGGCTAAAACTAATTTTATGACCACCAGGACTGCAATTATTTCATACGTTACAGCAATTATACAAGATTATACAGATCGTGTGTGATTGTATGTCGTTAGCCCTAAGTTCCAGCCAAGATTGTTTACCAAAATCATCCAAAAAACGAGCAGGAACCGATTAAAAGACTGAAATTATAAAGACACTCTGGTGTCACCATGCGTTGATTATAGACAGAACTGATTTACACGGTAAGAGAACTAGCATGCGAGTTTCAATACATTGCGTTATTTGATCACTCCGCTGACTTACTGTAATCCGAATAGTCCGCAATGTAACTTAAATAGCTCAGAGCTCGCACGCCTTCTAAATAAGCCTCAAAAGTATTACGACATTTACGATGTAATCTTTGATGAACATTATTTGAGACCTTACGAGCCTACGCGTGTTAGCGGAGCACTGTCAAGGTTCAGACATTATCTGCAAAATCTGCATAAACAAAGGAAGAAAATCGTTGTTTAAACAAAGCAATCTTCATCCTAGACGTTTATGATAAATGCTATTTTGAGAAATATTTGACCAGCTTAGTTCATTGTCAAGGCAGATAAAAACAAAACATATGATAAGATATGACAAGGTATTATGATGTTGGTGATCGATTTTCCAGTACTTTCTCTCTGACACTTTTGATTTCTCTTATATTCTAAAATTCCTTTATAAAATCTGTTTACTAAAAGAAGTATGCTAAGACTTTCGTCTTAATAAAACACTTGAAAGTGCTCCTAAATTAAACATCTTCAATTCCAGAACTGGAAGGGTAACATGTCCGGTCTAAAATCACTCTGATCATTACACTGAATAACAGCACAGACCAGTTTTTGTCACCACGTCTAAACCTTACCACCAATAAGATAAGGTCCAGTGCGTTACTAAGTGGTGAAGTTAGTAAGTACAGTTGCTGTAAAGCGGTTTTCTGTATAGTAGCTAAGTATACATTCCTCGGATTATCCGCGATCCATCGTGTGACCCAGTTGGATGGAGTATAGGCGATGGCGGTGAAAGTGTGAGATGCGCAAGGGAAACAGACGACTAATATAAACATTTCGTAACCGTAGTATTCACTATACAATACTATATTGTACAATATATATGTTTGGAAGTTTGGATAAGCACGTGTAAATTGTCTGAATTGTTCTGATATTTCCACAAAAACTTAGGGCATGCAATGGTCCTGGAATTATATGGTGAGAACCGGGAATTCTCGGTCTCCAATACAGATTTTGTAGATGACCAGTACTTGCAATATACCCCTAGGAAACCTCACAGGTTCGTTCATTTTCGCTTCGCATATTAAGCTGGAGTTGAAACTTAAATTGCTGTTGAGAAATAATTACAATTCAGCAGAGTCGTTGCTCCGGTAACTTCCGTTTTATGACCTTGGTCATCGTCGTTTGCGCTATTCAGTTTCACGCATACAAGTAGGTACACACTGAAGTCTATACAAACGAGCTCATTCGTTGCGCTAAAATAATATTTGGCCAGTTACGGAATGTCGCTGACCTGCAAGTCCGTGCGATCGATACGCCTAACTACACGTAGAACGGATATTACTTTATTACATAGCCATTACGTCATGTTTGAATACAGGCTGTCAAATGTGTGATTAGAAACTGTGGGCTACTGAAAGTTGTCTGGGCAGGAAGCGAGACGGAAACGAGCGTTGCCAAGTGACCATTTGACCAACATTAAGAGGATGTTGTAAAGTTTACGGCACTAGACTAGAGTATTAAAAGGAATAGTGCAGTTGGAATAGTCGTAGTCAACTCGCTTTCAAACACGTGCATACTACAAGACTTTGTATACACATCTGACACCTTTACAACTTAATGACTTTAGCTTTGAAGTTGTGAGCATCAGGAGAACTATCTGTTGTCCTTGTGTTCCCAGGATACTCTCTGACACGTTTTAAGGACTTTTTGATAGTCGATAATCGTTAATACAAAAAGCTTCAGAGCCGAAAGTGTCACTAATTTTTCCTAGTCGTTAAGGAGAGAACGACGGCAAAATGCGTCTTGATTACACGTTATTAAAATTCGTGGCACGGACGCCGGGAGCTACTTATGGCATGCCGTTCGAACGTTAGGTAAATATACGTATAAGTCGAACAATAGTAGGCGTCGTCCGGCCGACAAGCGACATCTGCCTCGAACTTTAACTAGCTTGCTCACACGCGAGGATAGAAAAAACGTGTACCCCAGAATTGAAATAGACTGCAGTTAAGAAAGTACTAGACACATTATGATTTATAAGGCGTACCGCAGTTTTAGATCGGCACGAATTAATTTGTGGATAAATCTAGCGGAGCATGATTCCAATCGTGTTCGCGATTTAGTCATAGCCATCAATCAATATCTCAGAGCGAAGACGCATTGTCTGGTTCCTACACTCCATACCCATTATTATTATAGAATACCATATGGGCACCGCAATGGGTGTGGATGTCAGTCGTGGACTCGTGGCGTAAGTCGTAACACTCGTAAGTCGTAACATATTAAATATTGGTAAAGTCGAGTTATTTCACTTTTTCTGAAATAGTTCTAATTATAATCAACGGGAGACTATTCCAATGGCATAGCTCACTGGTAAATAAAAAACAATGAACGTGGTAGGCTATACAGTCCTGAAAGAGAGATTTAATAAACAAAACAAATTTATAACACTCAATGTACTGTTTTCCATTCTTGAATACACGTTATGTCGTTTCTGTGCTTAAGAGTAACTGCAAAGAGGGTGGAATCAAAACATCATTATGGAAAAGAGACTAAGCCCCAACGAGCCGGGGATTCGAATTGAAACCTGAATCGATCCTCGCTCGCAAACGGGCTGAATACAGGCCTTATCGGAATACCAAATATAGAACTGATAAACCTATGTCGCTATTTGTACTTCAAGACATATTTGGGCACAACAAATCTTGTTAACGTATTAAAAAAGCTACGACTGAATCTGAAAGTTATTCGTCAATGAAGATCGCTTGAAAAAATGAATAGAGCACTTTTTGCCTGCATTCAATTGAAGTTAGGCTTTACCTACATCTCTGAAGAAAGTGAAGGTGTCATTGTTGTGTAACTGTTCCGAGAACGACTAGACTGACAATGTAATCAAACTTAGGAAACTCATATTCGGTGATCATTTAATTAATATGCCGAGCTTTGTACTCGATAATACAGACACAGGACACAGCTCAGATGATGCCACCAAAAAACCGTATCCATTTTACAGAAAAAGGACATAGGCTCTTTTAGTTCAGTTAGTCTGCATAGTTCGCAGGTCCGCAGTGTCGGCCGACATTCCCGCTTCCCAGGAATCTGGGTCTAGAGAATTACACAAGAATCTCGACATCTCTGTCGAGGATGCGTGAAACGACACTTTCTCGGGGGAAGATTTTTCCGCAAAGTAAACTGTGGTTGTTTAGGCGGGACAAATACGGCTGAGACAAATGGGGCGTATTATAGGCGAGTTTTTGGTTTGTCATTGCGTTACGAGCATCGTATCTTTATTGTTATATCAGGTGGAATAAGCTTTCATTTCCAATAAGGTAAAGTAGGTAGAACAGATTGAACGTTTAGAAGTAAAGATTTAGAGACTCGAATATGCATAATTTATAACTTCGTGTGTGTCATTGTCTTGCTACATCGCACACGAGATGTGACCCATGAAAGACTTCGACAACTGTATTTTTTAACCGACTTCAAAAAAGGAGGAGGTTCTCAATTCGACTGAATGTTTTTTTTTTTTTTTTTTTTTTTTTTTTTTTTTTTATGTATGTTATATTCGATATCTCCGAGAATCGTGGACCGATTTTCAAAATTTTTTTTTGATCGAACCGGTATAACCCCGAGATGGTCCCATTGGCACCAAGTCAGGGTCTGATGATGGGATCCTGGAGAAATCGAGGGAACTCTTCAAATGTTATAGGCACATGTAATGTTTTTAGTCTATTTTTCAAAGGTACACCAGTATTTACGTCTGATGGTAATAATTTTATGTGGCTGAGCTGATGATGGAAGGTCAACTCCTCAATGGTTAGGAGTTTAAGGATAATTCTTTCACTACTGTACATGTATTCGGACTGATACATATAATATCACTAGGAACCACTAAAAATCAACAAATAAATAAACTTTTTAACAAAAAATAAAACCGCCTTCAAAAATAAGCGCGTTACAAAACACGGAGAAACTAAAAAGCCAAAAATAATAAACCTTTCAATTCAGATTTCTTATCGTATTGCAATAAGCTAAACATCCAAATTATAAACAAATCAATTATTTTTGGAGTCGGTACCAGCCTGTGTATGGTTGGGTGGGGCAAACAGGCAATAGCAAGGCGACGAACAGGTCTGGTACCGACTGCAAAAATAATTGATTTGTTTATAATTTGGATGTTTAGCTTATTGCAATACGATAAGAAATCTGAATTGAAAGGTTTATTATTTTTGGCTTTTTAGTTTCTCCGTGTTTTGTAACGCGCTTATTTTTGAAGGCGGTTTTATTTTTTGTTATTTAAACTTAACTCAGCCTAGTGAAAAATAATCTAAACAATCTCTACATTAACAAAGTCGTCCAAACGTAGTCATTACTTAGAAACAGTAATCAGCAGATTAGATCTATAATTTGTAGTGCGACAAGGACCTAACAGTAGAGAGTGTTCTAATAAGTTACGCCCCTTCGTGTGAGGGCGGAGTTTTCCAGTCCACTAGTCGCGATTACTCTCGGTCTCGGTGCTTTTATAAATGCATTAGGCGGTTTCTATTCCATTACAACGATGACATTTGAGCATTGATATGGTGTTAATACTGCTGCTACGGCACCTTACAGTGGTTCGCACTAAGTCCAATCCGGATCCGTGAAAATAAGCCAGCGTTCCGCCGGCGCACCGCTATCATTGCGCTCCGCTGACGCTACGCTATCAAAACGCTTTATGTGTGGCGGAGGCATTAGGGATAGTATCAGATAGTTTGAAAGAGTAATGGAACTGTCGTACTCGGTATCTTTTGATAAAATAGTCTGAGCTATACCTTGCAAATTAGTTTGCACTTTCTATTACAAACCACTTAATAACATTATTCTCTAATAAGGCGAAGCATTTATTTGGTTGCCCTGAAAACCAGCGCCATGGCTAGCTTAGTCATCGGCATATGCTGAGTGGCAACCATTTTGGTGTATAAAGTGTTATTAGACTAAGATGTAATAGGTTAAGTTTCCATTTTTTTATACACCAAATAAACGTCTCTTTCTTTCTTTCATTTACGAATCTCGAGATCAAGATCAGCTGAAATCAGTTGTTTTGTGAATAGATGGGGAAACCTTGATCTTGACCGAACGGGTGTAAAATTCACGTTCTCTTGCGAGTTGGAACGATGCCATGTTTTTACGTTTTATAGGTGTTCTGAAATATTTGATTCATCAGTCTTGGACATAAATGACACATTGGTGTTTTCGGTTGACAAATTAGTGAAACAATTTGCGTGCTTTTAATTTGATAGCAGTAGAGTGTAGATACAATACACCGTGTTTCACTTAACACTAAAAACCTGAAAACAGTTTGTTCAGATTCGAGAGTAGAATCGATTGAGCTATATCTTGATGGGGGTAATATTTTTATTTAAATTAGTATTATTTGTTATTTTTTACGTGCCCATTCTATTGTACTCGTAATACAACATTATGTATATCGCATTGCTAGAGGTTGTTTACCTTTTTTTAGTATTTAGGGGTATTAATACTGGCTGGTTACTTGGACGATTATTTTTTCCGCTACTAGTTTGACGTTGTTTGTCAGTTTAATCTTAATGTTTATCATAAGTCATAACAAATGGAACTCGTACCTAATTACAACCTTGTCATTTTGAATATTGAGTTTATTTGCTTATTGCGATTACCTGTCCAATTTGAAGTTTACTGTGACAAAGATTTAAAGTGTTTTACAGTGACATCTTAGCTGTCTATTGGTAAACCTTATGTCGTTGCAGTAACGTACACAAATAAATAGTCTTATGGTTTATGATGGTAGTTAGCAATTATTTTATTGAGTGTAGAGCTAAAAGTCAAGTAGAGCTGTACAGAAAATTAAAAATTCAATCTAAAAAAAAGTAACGATCAGATTAAAAGATGAATACTCTAGATGAGTTTAAAAAAATAAAAGTCAGTTGGGGTGTCTGAGGTTTTGAGTGATACCGGAAACACCGTGTATAATGAAGCACTGATACTGTAAGTGTTAAAAAGGCGTTTTTCATTCAATTAAACTGCGATATTCCAGCATTTTGGTATGATTCTCGAAGTTCTGCATACATTACATTCTTAATAAAATGTAAATATTAACCAACATTAACATGAGTAACTAATTGTAACATTATCTTCCAACTAGGCTAACCAACAATTATTTTAAGTGAAGGTAGATGGTCTTTGAAGTTGACAGCGGATGGTATGAATTTAGAGGGTAGGTAAAGAAGGACGGTCAGCCGGTTAGGAACGAGTCCAGTCGGGTGACAGTTAGGAAAGGACGGACGATTGAAAAGGAATGTCTTATGTTGTCTTATTGTGAATAATACAGCAGTGAATATTCAAGATTGTTTTATTTAACGTGATCTCGTTTACATACACCAGTCTGAGTGCAGGAGTGTTTTAGTTCAGAAGACGGGATAAAAACACAAGCCCACGAAAAGGTAAATTACCGTTAATTCGGTTATTTTTTTTTTTCTCTTCCCTTGCTTGACAATTGTTTATAATTAGATGTTTTCCATTGATTAACTACAGATGAACCTTAAAATATTAGCTCGTTGAGATCATTTGACAAGAACTGCTACCGTTATAAGATGCTAAAGGGTATTTAATTACATAAGTACATTTATTTAATCACCAGTCAGATATTGCTTGAAAACAAAATCTACACATTACGAATGAATAGGGCTAAACGATAAGAGTCCATACGAAAATGGCGTCTGGCCATTGATTTTGCTTTTACTAATCGTATTGAGCAAAATGCTATCAAAACACTGATTTAAACCTATCTACTTACACGATTTTTACAATTTTAAATAAAATATTCAATGTCGTAAACATATCAGGTTGCAACTGTCACATACCTCAGCATAAAAACGACTTGTTGTAAATTCATTTTGGCAAGTTAACAGCGCGGTTGTGAAGTTTAGTAAATAACAGTTTAGTCCTAAACTAACAATATACCTACGGTGTTACTAGTTGTTTACTATTTATTGTAATCTAAGATCATAAAAGAACGAATAAAATAATAAAAGAACGATCACATGTTATGAACTCGCCTTATAAATACTAAAAGGTTCCCTTTATTTTAGTCCGGGTGAAAATAATTTCGAACACATTTAGATATTTCTTAGCATGTCATCACAATTGTGAATCTTCTAGTTTATTTTTTTTTAACAATGATGATAAATCGAGTACATGTTCTAGATCCTAGTCCTTTTAGGCCGACGAAAGTTATGATAACATATACAAATATATTTGTTACAAGTTTCAGATAAAAACAGACTATGGAGGATGACGATGACAATGGCCGGCCAAGGCAACCAACCCCTAGCAGTCCTGTTCTACAAAGGAGAGGGACAGCTACCGCCGCACGTCGTGTGCTCGACGAGACTGCCGGTAACCGAGAAGATATCAGGTCAGAGAGAATCCTATTCACTCCCAGGCAGAGTCGTCGTCGTAGCCGTACCGGTAGTGTTCGAGCAGCTAGGAGTCGGAGCCGTCCACGAAGCCCTAGTGTTGGCTCAGTGACTAGAAGGGACAGCCGAAGTCGTGCACGTAGTCGTAGTCGTAGTTCTCGGCGTAACAATTTGCTACGAGAGGAGCTGGAGCTCGAGAGACAGCGACTACGTGTTTTAGAAAGTCAACTGAGGAACGAGCGTGAACGGCAGGAGCTTCAGGAACGCGCACGTCTTAGAGATTCGGAGCTACGTAACCGTAGACGGAGCCCTGGAGTAGGTGAGGGAACCAGGAGGTTCACAGACCTTGCTATTCGGAGACGGACTCCGGACAGGGACAGCATGGAGACCAGGAGGTCCATGGAGCTCCGAAATCGGAGTCGGAGCCCCCTAAGGGTCAATGAAAGTACCGGGAGGTACTCGGAGCTCCGAAATCGGAGACTGAGCCCTGGAAGGGACTGCGAGGACAGGTATGGTTCAACATCTCGTCTCTTTGAAGAGTTTTTAAAGGTTATTAAGAAACAAAATAATGAGCAAAATAACAGCTTTCCTGTCTTAAACAACGTCATTCCCGACTTTGACCCGCTGAGTAGGGAACAACCAATTACCGTTTGGCTAAGCAAAGTGGATGAGTGCGCAGAAATGTATAAATGGAACGATAGGCAAACTATCCACTATGCTTTGCCAAAACTCACTGGTCATGCAAAATTATGGTACCAAGGGTTACCATCCCTGAAACGAACATGGCCCGAATGGAAAGTGCTTCTTACGGAATCGTTTCCTGCAACCGAGAATTATGCAGACTTATTAACAGAAATGCTCGCAAAAAGGGCTCGTTTTGGCGATTCTCTAGAACTGTACTATTTTTCAAAAGTCAACTTGTTGAACCGCTGCAAAATTTTCGGTAGGGAAGCTATTGATTGCATTATACATGGTGTAGATGATAGAGGGGTTAGGGTTGGCGCGCAAGCGGCGCATTTTGAGAAAACGGAACAGATTTTGCAATTCTTTAAAACTGTTAAAGTTCAAACTAAAGAAAATGCTACAGACCTGAGGAAAGATAGAAAAATTCCGAATAATACGTCCAGTAAACAAAATTACCGAACTAGCAGTAGCGATGCAACTTCTCCTAAACCACGTCCAAATCCAGATAATGTAGTGTGTTTCAATTGTAAAGAGAAGGGCCACCCGTGTTCTAGATGCCCAAAACCCATTGTTAAGTGTTCGTATTGTCATTGGGTGGGTCATTCTATAAATGATTGTCCCAAGAAAACCACTAAACCTGATATAAAGGATAAAAGTGTTATGAGAGTTCTCCACGTAAATAAAAATGACAACAATATTCACGATCTATTAAGTCAAGTAAATAAGAGGGACGGTAATATGTATGATTCATCAAATGACGATACCAATAGTAAATATAAGATGGTCATTGAAATCAACGGCCAACCAGTAGCTAGCCACATAGATTTGGGCTGCGAAACCACTCTTGTACGTAAGTCAGACGCGGAAACTTTAGGACTTGAGTGGACAACGGTAAATGACACTGTGTTGAAGGGCTTAGGGCTAATACCATACGTCCCATTAGGACATACCAAGGCTACAATTGATGTTCAGGGAGTTACAGAAAAGGGGGTAGACATTTATATTGTTGACGACCACCTCATTAATTGCTCATTACTGTTAGGACACTCTTATACAGAACGCCCAAATATTTGTATTATAAAAACATGGTCTGAATTAAGATTTGTGAGAGTTGATGAGGACAATGACACAAAACTGTTACTAAAAGCGGATAAGGATGTAATAGTCACTGAAGGTTCGATGAGTACAGTTCGTGTCATTGCGGATAAACAATTCAGTGGAATTGTCTACATAAACGGCTCTGTCAGAGGAAGTGTCGGTAATGAATATTATCTTTTACCCGGTGAGTATGAAATAAACTTAGGGACATGTTTGCTACTCCTACAGAATTTAGGCGCAAAGCCTCTAACTATTCTCAAGGACTCACTAGTTACGCGGGCCAGATATTTAAATGCGGTGAAACATGTTCAGAGTGTTTCCGTAACAGCTGAACAGAAAGAGTCCCCGAACGAAACTGCAATTAGATGTGGAGAAGATCTGCCTTCCGATGTGAAGCAAAAATTGAGTGAACTCTTAGATAAATATGGGACCTGTTTTTCAACTGGTTTGCGTGATTTAGGATTCACAGCTGAAGCCGAGATGGTTATCCAGCTTAAGGATTCGGAACCGGTCGTCTATAGACCATATAGAATGTCACATTCAGAGCGACAACTTGTGCAGAATATGGTAGATGACATGATTGAGTGCGGGATAGTCCGAGAGTCTAAATCACCCTACGCTAGTCCGATTGTTTTAGTACACAAGAAATCGGGTGAGAAGAGACTTTGTGTCGACTATCGCGCACTCAATAATAAAACAAAACGGGATCACTATCCCCTACCCCGAATAGAGGATTTACTGGACCAGTTGTCCGGACAGACTGTGTTCACAACTCTAGATCTTGCGTCGGGGTACCATCAGATACCCATTGCGGAGGAGTCTATAGAGAAAACTGCGTTTGTCACGCCAGACGGACAATACGAATATACTCGGATGCCGTTTGGCTTGGCAAACGCGCCCGCAGTATTTCAGAGGGTAATGCATAAGGTCCTCGCCAAGATCAAATATGTCGTTATTTATATGGACGACATTTTGATCCCAGCCGCTTCATTTGAGGAAGGGTTGACTCGGCTGGAAGAAGTTCTCAAGGTGCTGCAACAAAGCGGTCTTACTCTTAAAAAGCAAAAATGCAACTTCTTCCAACAGAGTATTGAGTTTTTGGGATTTGAGATAAGTAAAGAGGGTGTTAAGCCTGGCTTACAGAAAGTACAGGCTGTTTCCAAGTTCACCGTCCCCACAAACCAACATGACGTTAGACGGTTTCTGGGTTTGGCCAGCTTCTTTAGAAGATTTGTCAAGGATTTTGCTTTAATAGCTAAACCACTGACGAGTCTTCTAAGGAAGGAAACTCCTTGGAGATGGACTTCCGATGAGGATAATGCATTTGAAACCCTTAAAAGATGCCTTATCGAGAGGCCTGTGCTTGCGCTGTATGATCACACTGCTGAGACACAGCTCCATACAGACGCGAGTAAAATGGGTTTAGCCGGTATATTGCTCCAGCGTTCAGGCTCTGAACCTTGGCGCCCTGTAGCGTACTATAGTCGCCAAACGACTATTGATGAACAAAAGCTACATTCCTTCGAGTTGGAGACACTAGCGGTCGTAAGCTCACTCATGAAGTTTAGGGTATACCTGCTCGGGGTCAAATTCACAATCGTCACTGATTGTAATGCCTTACGCTCAACCTTTACGAAGAGGGATCTCGTTCCTCGTATCTCACGATGGTGGATACAATTCTTAGAGTACGATTGTGAAGTTGAGTACCGAGCAGGCGAGAAAATGGCACACGTTGATGCGCTCAGTCGTAGTCCCATCAACGACAAGGTGGAAGAACCACATGTAATTGACGTCCTGTCGGTAAACGTTGAGGACTGGATCACGACTGTCCAGTCCAGTGATACGGAAATAAAACACATTAAAGACATTTTACAAGACCCTTCAACTGCAGAAATTGTAAATATTCATAAGGACTACAAATTGAAAAATGGTCGAGTATATCGTAATATCGACGAAAATACGATGCGTTGGGTGGTACCAAGAGGCGTCCGTTGGCAAATATTAAAAGCCAACCACGATGACGTAGGCCATTTTGGCTTCGAAAAAACCTTGCAACGGCTAAAATCACATTACTGGTTCCCGAAGATGCGCAGGTTTACCAAAAAGTACGTGTCGGCGTGTTTGGAATGCGCCCACCACAAAATTCCAGCTGGTGCGAAAGAAGGAGAACTTCATCCAATCCCAAAAATTGATGTGCCATTCCACACAATACACGCCGATCATTTAGGACCGTTCGTAAGAAGTAAGCGCAAAAATGCTTACTTACTTGTGATCGTAGACGCGTTTACTAAATACGTCAATCTTACTGCTGTCCGTAGCACTAAATCGAAGGAAAACATAAAGGTTTTCAAAAATTACTTCAGCTACTTTAAACCACCTACGCGCTTAGTGACTGACAGGGGCACATGTTTTACAAGTAAAAGGTTCAAAACGTTTACCCAAAAGCTAGGAATCAAGCATATTTTAAATTCAGTGGCCACGCCTCGTGCAAATGGACAGGTGGAACGCTATAATCGCACCATCTTGTCTGCACTGAGCACAATGTCTCACGGCCAGAGTCCTGATAAATGGGATGAATATATTCAAGATGTTCAAATTGGTATTAATTCTACGGTGCACGAGGTAACAAAAAAATCGCCGACCGAATTACTTTTTGGCATGAAAGCGACCAACACTTCTCAGGGAGCGTTGAGTGAAGTTATAGAGGAAATAGATAGAGATGGGGTAGAACCAGATTTAGAAGAAATTAGGGTACAGGCTAGAGAGTTAATAGAGAAAAATCAAGAGAAGAACAAAGAAAGATTTGATAGGAATAGGAAGAAGGGTACACAGTACAAAGAAGGAGACCTAGTTAGGGTAGTGCGAGCTATAGTTGGAGGTACAGGTCAGTCTAAGAAACTCGAATCCAAGTGTCAAGGGCCCTATAGAATCAAAAAAATCTTGCCTCATGACCGCTTTGTGATTGAAGACACACCACTGACAAAAAAAGGTAGACGTTATGAAGGTGTAGTCTCGCTTGATAAGATATTTCCATGGATGAGTTACGATAATGACCCCACTAGCAAATCTTCTACTGATGTTAGCTCCTCAGAAGAGTAAATTGACTCAGAGATTAGACAGAACAAGCAAATAGCCTATTATTGTTGATCACCTTTTGGGAAGAGATGTTGAATCAATACCTGAAATCGTTAGGAGCATGATTAATGTTGATCATGTCTGAACATGGCTCAGTATGAACTGAGTTGTGTCTGAGTGTTAAAGACGGATCTTTAACATCTTAGTTATACGAATGATTTATATGATAATTAGTCGCATATTAAATTTTGTTTTGTCATTATGATATCTTTCTAAGGCCATATAAACGAAGAAAATAATATTGGAATGAGCTTGTTTTGTTTTGTTACAATTAGACGAATCAAAACTAATTTAACTCTGTTCAAATTTAATATAATATGTAATTAATATAACTGAATAAGTTCTACAGGTACTTTGAGCCTTAGGAGGTTATGAATATATCCTTAAATGGAAATAACTGTTATCAATCGTAACTGCGAGTTGGAAGTGACGCTAGACTATTTTGTTTAGTTAAAATGTTATATTAGTACACATGAAAAGGATGATTGTAATGTATCCGCTAAAATGCATCTCCATAGATCAATAAAGGAAATTGTGATTATTCAGAATAATGTATAACTGAGTGAATTTAATGGTATTGTTCACTGGCTTAAACGAAGGGACTCGTTTATAATCGGATGGCCGACTGTAACATTATCTTCCAACTAGGCTAACCAACAATTATTTTAAGTGAAGGTAGATGGTCTTTGAAGTTGACAGCGGATGGTATGAATTTAGAGGGTAGGTAAAGAAGGACGGTCAGCCGGTTAGGAACGAGTCCAGTCGGGTGACAGTTAGGAAAGGACGGACGATTGAAAAGGAATGTCTTATGTTGTCTTATTGTGAATAATACAGCAGTGAATATTCAAGATTGTTTTATTTAACGTGATCTCGTTTACATACACCAGTCTGAGTGCAGGAGTGTTTTATAATCGTCTGGCTTATATTAGTTTATAGCTGCATAATATCCCGAGATTACTATTATCATTGCGATAAACATTGCATGAAGACAAACCCCACTGCTTATCCTAAGCTCCAAGTTAACCTAGATATTCTCATAAAACATCTGTCAAATGCACGGACCTGTTTGTCGAATGCGTTGCATTTGTCAAACTCCGCCAACTGTGGACTAATTTTAGCCCTAGTTGTATTGTAGTACGGATGTGTCAGATGTGCAAATACAAGGTTGTGGCACACCTGTGATGTAGCCGGCTGTGGAGCTTTTGAAACAGGGGACTTTATTTTTATTTTTTAAACTTTATTGCACAAAAGAAAACCAACAGCCGGACGGACATAATGAGTCATAAGTAAAGTATTCTCTACCATACAACGTTTAATCTGTCTAGTTTAGTCCTATTAAAATGATTTCGTATGACAGCTTTGTTTTCAGCGATAATCAAAGTAATTTTAATGGGGTTATTCCTTAATTTTAATAAATTGGCTTTAATTTCAATTTTCTTGTCTTTCACGTTGTGATTCACGGTTATTTTCATTAGACAAAAATCAAAAAGGTAATCACGGTCTACATATATCCCGGTCAATATAAGTCTAATAAATAATATGTCCTATTCGCTTTCGTTTCGCAGTAACCTCAGTGGATCTAAGATTTCTACTTGCTACAATTCTGATTTTCACACGAGTGCGTGTTGTTTACATGTTTCATATTATTGCTACAATATCGGAGTGAATTTAAAACTGCACTAGTATACATATTTACAAATGAAATAAAACCCGTGAACAGCCTTTTGGGCGAGCGAGCTCCATCGTATAGGCCATCCATGTCTTCACTTCGGCTAGGCTGTGGCCATGCGTAAGCCCATTTATGGCTTAAAACAAACAGCCATTTAATTCAGTAATACTTGCTTACACAACATATTTTACGCTCAGTAAATCGTTCAATACATAACTCGGAGAATCAGATTCGAAATAATAATTTTGCCAGCTAAAGGATTGGTTAAGTATCGAGCAGATTCCAACATAGCACATTGACAATTTAATTAATCATTACTACGAACGTTGCTATTTGCGATTGCTTTATTTAAACGTTTTCCAACCAAGTATTGAATACTTTTAAAAGTATGTTTTAATTACAAGCTACATAGTACAGGATGCTGATACGCAATGTGTTATCCCACATAAATTTTGCAATAAAATATCAACTTTAATCGTCAAATTTTTGAGTTGACATTTTATTGCAAAATTCATGTGGTATAACACATTATTGCGTATCAGCATTCATTATTTATTATAGATGTGTATATTTTTAAAAAGATAAATAGAATGTATAATTAAGATTTCGGGTTCTGCTTTGAATTAGTTTTGAGTGAGATGTTTACTCTCGTGCGCTCCAAAAGTTACTCACGAGCGAAGTTGAAAACTTAATAAGCTTTACATATTTTCCTTTCTTTATAAACGAAATAAAAATAATATCGATTGTTTTTGTGCTGCTATGACATAATTTTCATCAAACGTCATAACATAATTATTTTCAAATAACACAATAATGTTATGCACAGTATAATAAAGACCACATTACACACTGCTTGTGTCACGTTTATTTGCGAGACTAATTCCACGCTCGAATATTCCATTGACTAATGTCGTCACAGGTGAATGAAGAGAGAGGCCCATTCATGCGATCAATGCTGTTTCGACACACGACTCGTGTATTACCACCAGTATTTAGAGTACACGTCATACGCTCAAAAAATGTGTGATATTGTATCATACTCAGATATTCGTGGGCAACTTGGCTGCTTTGATACTCGTATGCAGCATGTGAGCCTGTCTTTAACACGTGGAGTTCATATCATTGCAGCGATCAGAACAAAACAAAACGAGGAAGTATCTTTACAAACAGCATATTTTGATAAAAAAATCACATTCATATTTAAATATGATCAGGTGAGCTTAAAATTTATTATTATGAACACAGCTCCCTCACAATTTACGCGCGATTTTATGATGGCGTAATTTTATGTTATTTGTAACAATCGCAATGATAAGCACGCTACCTGCGCCTTAAACAGGAGTTTTATCGATAGGAGCCGCGAATCGAGTTTGCATGGATGGTGTACGGGTAATAATATCTAGATTGTGAAATGTTCGCAAAGGCGATAGATAGAGCCATGGCAATGTATGCTGGCCGGAACTTAATTTTACTTTTTGCAATACCGCAGGCCTCTGAAAGGTTATGTGAATAAGAAGTATATTAATAGTATTTTTAGTATGTTTATCAATCGCTCCATTCCTGGTAGAAAACTAAAATTGTTTTATAGATTTTATTATTTTAAATTTTTTAGATAAGCTTTTTAAGATTTTGAAGACCGGTCTGGCCTAGTCGGTAGTGACCCTGCCTGCTAAGCTGAAAATTATAAAATACATAACAGATCGAGCGCAATCATGTTGGATAAGGAGTAATTTACTAGTAAATTAACTTCATTAAGGATCTAAGGAATGAAGTTGTTATATTAAGTATAAATATGAAATATTGATATGCAGGGCATTATTCTCGTATTGTTACTACATGTACTACTACTGTCCCTTCTATACCTATTTTGTCGTTGATAGGTACACAAAATCAAACATCATCGTCAAATTTCCGTTTTTACGGGCGAAAAAAACTGCCATTAAAAAAATATGAAATATTGAAATTCGTATGTTTTTTATTTTTTTCTTTACGAAAAAAATTAAAAAATTTTGCGCGTATCCGATTGAGTTGTTCTTTGGATATTTTATAGATATATTAGGGATACATCAATAAAAAAAAAAATAACTTCCTGACTTTTTGTTAAGTACATTTTTTTTTTAATTTATGTTTTAAATATTTTTTTTTTTTTTACATACGAGTTAGCGACACCTACTATATTTTTATATAATAATCGCCATTTTATACTCTATTACATATATTTTTATCAAAAATATTAGTTTGGATCAACAATGTCAAAATAAGTTATTTATATATTACTAGTATTACCCTTTAGTACGTTGCTCCTGGAAAGTGATGTATGAAAATTTTGGCATAATTAATGGAAGATTTTTTTTTTTTTTTTTAATTGGGATATGTAGATTATAGGCCGAAGTTATTTTTCATCAACCCTCCCCACCCCTCCCCCTCTGCGTCACCCCTCTACCCCCCCCCCCCCCTAAAGGGCCGAAAATGCGATTTTCTCGATTTCTGACAAAACCGATGAAGATACAGAAAAAGCGTGTAGGAACGAAGTAATCCTTAATAAATTTACTACAAATCTCTCATAAACATTTTAGTGCTAGCACTTATAGTTTTCGCGCAATCCATCACAAAAGTTGCTCCTTTCTGCAATTTTCTTTAATGAATGATAAGTTTTCTCCTTAAATGCTTACGAAATCGTCGGTTTGATAGTACTAAAATATTATAAACTCAGAATGAATTTCAGGGGAAAAACTTGAACTCACGGCCTCTAGATTGATAGATATGATAGATAAATGACGCTAGGGGTACCATTGATTCATATAGTAGAAAGCTGAAAGATTCGCTAGAAACTAGGGATGAGCTTTTGGTGGCTCAGTTGGTAGAGCCCTCGAGTTTCTATCCGGAAGCCGTGAGTTCAAGTCCCAACCATGGTAGTGATTTATCCCCTTAATTTTATTATAGTCATGAGTTTACAATATTTTAGTCGTATCAAACAAATTTCGTAAGCATTTTGGGACAACACTTTAATATTCTTTAAAGAAAATTGCAGAAAGGAGCAACTTTCGTGACGGATTGCGCGAAAACTATAAGTGCTAGCACTAAAGTGTTTATGAGAGATTTGTAGTAAATTTATTAAGGATTACTTCGTTCCTACACGCTTTTTCTGTATCTTCATCTGTTTTGTCAGAAATCGAGAAAAATCGCATTTTCGGCTCTTTAAGGGGGGGTAGAGGGGCAACGCAGAGGGGGAGGGGTGGGGAGGGTTGATGAAAAATAACTTCGGCCTATAATCTACATATCCCAATTAAAAAAAAATCTTCCATTAATTATGCCAAAATTTTCATACATCACTTTCCAGGAGCAACGTACTAAAGGGTAATACTAGTAATATATAAATAACTTATTTTGACATTGTTGATCCAAACTAATATTTTTGATAAAAATATATGTAATAGAGTATAAAATGGCGATTATTATATAAAAATATAGTAGGTGTCGCTAACTCGTATGTGGTAAAAAAAAAATATTTAAAACATAAATTAAAAAAAAAATGTACTTAACAAAAAGTCAGGAAGTTAATTTTTTTTTTATTGATGTATCCCTAATATATCTATAAAATATCCAAAGAACAACTCAATCGGATACGCGGTTTTAAAGAAAAAAATAAAAAACAAAATTTCTTTTTTTAATTTTTTCGTAAACGGAAACAGTTTGAGGCATAATATCCAGTAGTAGTACATGTAGTAACAATACGAATAATCCTGCATATCAATATTTCATATTTAGCCAGGGGCGATTTTACCATGGCAGTCACACCGCGAAGTTCGTTTTGTAAATTGGCCGTTCCTTACCTAACCCTTTGAAACTATAGAGAACTATAGAGTCTTGGTAGTTTTAGTACTTCTATTGTGTCTAGACCTAGACAGATTGGAAAACTGGTCAGTTGTCCAACAAGAAAATGCATCCAAGCCCTGCAACCGCAACCTCTGTAACAACCGCAAACATGCTACCTTTCCGATGCAACTGTGCATATAAGTATAGGAACAATACACCGCACGGCTGGCAGAGATAATTAGTCGGGAACTGAACAGCAATTCCCTAGAGTCAGACCTAGGTACAGCTTACATATTATAAATGGGAAAGTGTGTGTTGGTGTTTGTTTGTCCGTCTTTCACGGCAAAACGGAGCGACGAATTGACGTGATTTATGTGGAAATAGTTGAAGGGATGGAGATTGACATATTAAGCTACTCGTTTTCTCCTTCTAACCCCCCACTTCCCTAAAATGGGGGGTGGAATGTACGGAACATTCCACTATTTTCGAATTTAACGCGAGAAAATGCTAATATAAGTTCATTATTGATTTAATTTCTATGGCACTAGCTTTTCTGACCATGACGCAGCGTCCGTCTTCCTCGAGCCCTCAATCATTTTACAAACTTATGGAGATGGATGTAGGCTACTTTTATGGAAATTAACCTCCACATAATGACACAGCTTAAATCCCACGCGGGTTATATAGATAGAGTACACAGAATGAAGCAAAAGCACGGCAAAGGTGTAATTATCCTGGATTCTCCGGCAATCCCCATTCATGCGTCATGTCATGAATGTACTCGTACAGATGCAATGCAGAGACCGCATGAAAGCAACCGCAACCGACATTACTTTCTCTGGACTCCAAATAACGCAGCGTGTTATTGTTTGCTATTAACAGACCTAAATGGCATGTTATTTGAAAGCTAATCATAACCGATATTTAACACGAGAGTTAGCAAATAAATACAGGCATTTAGAACAGGAAGGCAAAATTATCTAGACAGCTGAAGACTGAATGCATTTCTTGTCGGCAAGAGCATGCTGTGTAGATTATTTTAAACTCTTTACTCGTAACTTTCCGTGACTATTACGAATTACTTAAGTCTTCTAAACATAAACAATCTTAGACAAGGAAAAAAGAAGCTAAGCCGCATCAAATTTATTGTCATCTATTATTCACTGTGAGAAAGACGATAAAAACGGTTTTGTCTATGGTCTATTTTAATAATCGTCCAACCGTTTATTTGATTGTTTCCCACAAAGGCAAACTATCGTAAGTGAAATGAATGAATGAAATGAAATTAATGTATTCCGGAAATACATTCCATAAATTATTTTAATAAATTTTACATAATAAATACATTACAATTAATGTAATTGATATAAAAGATGGTAAATAGTTCGGGAGCTGGCAGCGAATTTAATTGAGTACAAACAGTTTCCGAGGCGATTGCGTGGCGTGGGCATATGTTTAAAAGGTATTACAACTTACAACAAACTGTACTCTAAACCTATAAGTTTAAGGATGTAATAACAAAGCAATAGTAGCATTAACATAACAGTATATGTGCATTACAATTTGAAAGACATACGTCTTTTAATAACGACGCGGCAGCAGATGGCACTTGTCAAGGATGTCAATATGTCATCAATGGAAATAGTTGTTCATTTGCTGTATGGGAGTAGAAAACGATTAATTTTGTGCACATTATCCATGACTCCTTTGTATAATACTCCAGTGTGTGTTAAATTAACTATTTAGCTAGTATTGAATACCTAATAGCGACGCGAATCCAAGAGAGTTTCACAATGATATTGCAATTATTCTTATTTAGAGAAACACACGCATATAATTAAACATGCTTTCTTCATATCACATAAAAGTCATACCCATCGTCCGCTAACATAAATCAAATTGCAAACACATGGTGGAGTGTTATGAAGGAAAACATTTGAAAGTCGATGTCGAAACGAGCATCAAAGGCTTCTGATTAGAAACGGATCGTTTGATTCAGTTATAGGGCTTTGGTTACGCAACTATTGTTTGGGACTGTTACATCAGCTGATCCATATCTCTGGCATTTAGGTGGATCTATTGCAAGAAGCTTGAAATGGGTGTTTGGTTAACCGACTCGTAGTAGATTAATCAAATTGTATATTAATGGAATACAAATCACTTGGTAATCAGATTGCGAAATGTGATAAGTCTTAAATGAATGTTAGTTTGTTTAAAGGGACCTTTATAGGATCTTATCTGCTTTGCGTTGTTTAATGCAACCAAGGTTCTAAACATCAAAAACACATCAAATAATCAGAGTAGCCATTTCAAAGTCTAAAGGGCTTACGTATGTTCGTCGCCTAATGATTTTAAATCTGTTTGAGCTACGACAGAACTGGAGATGCGGTGAATTTAACACGGCCAACCTTCCATCAAGGTGTTCCAAGATTCGTTGCAAAAGATAGATGTGCCTACGTGCCACAAGAGTAACAAGGCCCGTGCCATATAAGACGGCAGTGGGCGGAAACTAACCCGACACAACGAGCCACAATAAAACAGTGTTGAAACAAGAATAGCCAAAACAAGAACCGACAAAAATATACGCTGATGGATGAACTTAATTAATTTCAGAGGACTTAAAGGTGCGCGTTGAACGCAATTTATTTTCTAATTAACAGAACTGAAAAATAGTAAAGCCTTTCATTTCTCACTTTCTTTACTTGTATAATTAGTTATGGCGCTAAGCTCTCGCTAGTCGCTTGAACATTACGATCTCTGAATTCGTCATGTTTGTCATTGATACAAAGTTATTTGATTTAACAGATTGCAGCTTAAACCTGTTGTCGTCCCACTGGTTTTATGTTTATCAAACGAACATTCCGATACTGCGACACACCGTGGTTTGACAGCTTTTGGGCGTGGAATACCAATCGAGATATTTTAAGAAATCCAAAGTAACGGCTAAAGTTATAAGTTATAACTATTATCTCTCGTTACTCGGCAATCTCGAGTTGCGAAAGTGAAACATCGATTTTAACGGCATATTCAAATTGGGATTGTTTTAATAAAAAAGCTAGCGGGTGGGAATGGAAACCGGCTGAACAATCGGTCTGAATTACTCTCCATTCCGATGTCACACCATTACGACGCCACTTCTACCAATCACTTTAAAAGGAATGTATTTACTGCGTGTGAACTAATCCTCGCCTAACTTCTTTTTTTTTCAGTTAAAATGTAAATGGTTTTCTACGCAACTTAGACTCTATAAAGTTAATAATTTATTGGCTAACATAGATAACACACCAGTAGGTATCAATCGGAAAGTACTTACGCGTACGACATCGTTCCCATTGAACACACATGTCAGAGGCGACAACCGTACCAACGACAAAACGGTCAGTCTGAACAGATACTTCAAGTACGCGGCTACCATAATAAACTGACGGTTTTCGACGGCACGTATCGCTGAGCAAATGGAACATAAGTTTCGATTTAATTTGCGGCTTGGAATAAAATTAGGAGGGTAAAAGCGAGTAAGCACTAAGATCTAGGTCGGTAACCGCGTGCCTTTCCAGCGGGGTTCAACGAGGCGTGCTGAGATACAGCCACGGTCGGCTGGCCCAACCTTGGCCATCCCGTCCATCCTGAATGACATCACCACCGAATGTTCCGACCGTATGGTGAGGCCAAGGCCAGAATTTCGATCGATGCTAATAACAGCGGAATATTAAAAAGGAAAGGCAGGTCGATGACCCTCGGTGTCGCAACTGTGGTCGAACTGATGGATTTGTTCGGTCCATAAGCTATTTGTGGCAAAGCCAAAGTTTAGAAACGTAAATCATTTTACGACTCCGCCGTTTACATGTCCAGTAAGTTGCGGCGATCGCACGGAACTTTCTAAAGCTCGACGTTAGAATTTTATTGTTCCCGCTCCGATAGCAATCGGTACATTCTTTAATCATTATTCGCGTTATCTGAGTATGCAGTTATCGAAGACGTAAATCGCGCGGGCACACCTCGCACGACACGGTATCTTACCGAGACGGCGATGGAGGCGCCGGGCACGACGGCGGGCGTCTCCTGGCCTTCGGGGGCGCTTAAGAAGCGGCGCAGGGTGCCGTATCCTGAGGCTGACGCGACCATGGCCACCATAGTTCACGCACTTCACTGGCACTGTGTCATCACTCGCGGACGCGCACGCAGCACGCGCGCCGAGGGTCTACTGAGCGCGCGCTCTCCCCACCGCCAAGACGCTCCAATAGTTTGTTTAGCGACATTAGATAACTGCGCTTATAATTGTACTTCCGTTGCGTATTTAGAAACATCCTTAGATCCTTACTCCTTGTTCCTTGAAGTTTTGTTTTCATAAACTAAGATGTTAATAGTACGAAAAACGGATGTCTGAGTCAATCTTTTTCAAGGCTTCACTAAATAAGTTACACACAGTTAAAAACAATCTGTTTTAAATATTTTAGATAAGTAACTGATTTGAATCAATAATTAACATTAACAATGTTTTTGGCTGTAGAAATCACCAACAAGATGTTGTCCTTTAAAACTACTGGGTCTGTTAAATGGAAGATTATAAAGCTACTATGATCTGGGGGGTTACCATGACGTACTAAAGACGTTCAGTTTAGGTTGAGAGAAAGGGACACAGCTATAGCAGTTACATAGCTCCGTCCCTCTCTCTCAACCTAAACTGAACGGCTTTAGCACGTCATGGTAACCCCCCTGATTAAAGGCCAAGGATGCTATAATCTGAATGTAACTTTTATCAATGAAGTTGACATAACAAACAAAGGTTTTATAACCTAGACAACTTAAGTACTATTGTTGACTTAATTACATGAATCATCATATTGCCTAGGAAGACCAATCAGGATGTCAAAATAAAATTGGCCTCCAAGTATTACTCAGTTACTGTATAAAGTACTGGCTTTGTAGTTATTATATATGCATTGAAATAAAAAAAAATCTAAATACGAAAAAAATGCAAATACCTAATTAATAAAGCTTTTTGTGCAAATGTTTTCTTAGGTTGACTCATGATAACTAAAATGATGTAACTAGGCATAGATAACAATTTTGATAAGATAATTTGCACATTGGTAGTAAATATGCTCAAGGAATATTGTATTGAATTAAAAGTAAACTTAGTTCGATATTTAAGGGTACTAAAATTGGGTAAAATGTTAATGTAACTACAAACTATTTTATTAATTGTTGAAAATTATACTTTTATGGAAGGATTGATGTAATAGTGGTATGAAGTAGAGTACAGTAGTAGTAGACATAGTATTTTCATTTATACTACTCAATATGTGCATAAACTTATCAAACAAGTATGTGCTATAAACAATATCCTTATCTAAGAATACAACACAAATGGACAAGTCAGATATATCAAGAATTCCTAATCTATGATTAAAAATTGCAAGTTAATTTATTACAAACGCTAAAAAAACTTACAATTTCTTGTTGAAAGTATATTTAAAAGTCTTGCAAGCTTAATAAGACTTGTTGTTGTAGTCCTAAGGCACCTGAGAGCTGTAAAGGGCCTTCATATGGTTTCCAGCCGAAAGCAATGCTTGTCTTATTTCCTTCCCCTCTTCAAAATCTTATTGAGCTTAAACTTCACTTACATTTGGGTGCCATGCAATATTATGGTACCATCCAGCTGGTCTGATAATGGACCCAGAAGGTGAGCACTGTATGATAAATCAAAGTTGCAAAATTTGTAGAAATCTCATTGAGTGTTAGTTACCCGTTGTAAGAAATTGAATCAGTGATAAAACAAAGAAGACGAAAAATAAAATCATTAAGAAAAAATTGTTATCTTTACAAATCTTCATGTTATGATGTGGTAAACTTTACTCAAGCATGAAAAATTTACGACTAATAAAAGTATTGCAAGGAAAGCCACTAGCCTCGTGCCTAGTAATTAACATTTGACACAAACTGGTTTTGGCTTGCGTAGCATAAATATTATATTGGCTAAGGTGAACAACTTCACATTTTAGCAGCCCACTGAGAAATAAAAAAAAATTAATTGAGTATCATTAGGTCACATCATAATGTGTCATCGGAAGAAAGTGATGTCATATGTCATTAAAGATGGACTAAATAACTGTAAACTAATTAATGTCAGTAGTTATAAAAAGGTAATTTTATTAATAACTGTATTGACATTGATACTTGAATGAATCAAGGTCATTTCTTGCTAGGTAGAATAATAAAATCAGGTAAGATGCATTAGGGTAATTCCGAATGATAGAAATGCTCTGGTAATTCCGAAAGGGAAATCTTGATATCATGGAAATAATGGTGATGTTTATGCGATACGAAAGTCGCATTAGACTACTTTCGAAATTACTTTAATGCACCTTAATGTAAATATATACAATTATTAGGTAGTTTTTTGTAGTTAGTCTTTCTACTAGAAACTTAACACAACATTGTTGTTTTAACAAACAATGTTACAAGGAACAATAACATTGCTATACTTGTCCATTGCAGTGAAAAGCGACCAATATAAAAGCTCGCTAATTAAATTTCTGAACATGTTCTCATTATAAAAAGGTCAAGAACAAAAGGGGTCTGACATAAAAGCATCTAGACTGACACATAAGGAACATAACAATGTTCTACGGCTATAATTTATTCATCACCAGTGTGGGCAGCTCACTTCGCCCACAGACAAACCTTGGTTTATTTTATTACATTTATAAGGATACATGGTCACTTTGGAACTCATTTCTAAATTACTTCAAGATCAAATTTGTAATTTCGTCAGTATTTAGGCCAGTAGATCCTCCAAAAACACGCTGCATACTACGAATGCGAAAATGTATTTAGCATTCCTGCACTGATGAACTGATAATGAGCAATGATAAAGACATGCCAGCACGAGCACAAGTACCAAGGCAATATGATCACGGCTGAGTGAAAACTGCTAACAACCGGCAATTACAACCGCAGCGCTCACCTGTTTTGTGTCCACCGAGTCCGTAGCCTCCATGTTGGCATGTGTTCGCTCCTGCCTCTCCATGACTTCGAAAACATCAGAATTGCTTAAACCATTTACTATCCACTATAAATGCACACGATATGAGTATAAACATAACAATCGCGATGGACTCAAGATTTTTTTCCGAAACAATGTCAATGATCAGACAGCTCACGTTAGACTCTTCAGGTCCATTACACTAAAGAAAAAAACATTACGATCACTTAATCACAAAATTACACACATTCTGCTTGTTTCAGTAACGAAACAGAAAACTTGCAGTGGATTTTTTCGCTACAATATCAAAAACACTGTTCATCACCATCTTAAAAATTTCACACATTCCGTCATCGAGGCCGACTGACTGGTCGCTGCCCTAACTGGCGATCCTGTTGACGCATTAAGTTTTTTTCCGATAACGAAATTCATCACTTAAATACTTGTAATTCTTTTGAGGATCTGTTTTGGCACGATTGTGCATTCAATTCAGATAGTTTGTTTCTATTTATTAAAATAGGTTTCGTTTATTTATGAGTAACAGGAAAAATATATTTATTAAAACGTGTGATCGAGCACCACATAACGTTAAATGGAACGGTTAAGAATCAGAGCTATTACCGCCATCTAGCTGTAAAAAGTTGAAGTAATTAGCGGTACATTTAAATACCTAGAAACGTTAAAAAAACTATAATTTAAGATTTTTCTTCGGAATAATTGAGTTATACGTAATCAATCAATCACAACATACATAGAGTCAAGTAAGATATGTAATATTTATTAGCGATACCGAAACCCACTAAATTAAATAATAAAACGCATATATGTTTGTGTACTACGTTTTGCAAAACGATGGCTAAACGTCAACTGTCAAACTCGAATCGAATCAATAGTTGACAGTCATACTATAGCCACTTGATGCTTCCACGCTTGTGGCCGCTGGCGCTGGAGGTCACTGAAAATAGATATTGGACATTTAAAGCTTTCCCAAGAACAGTAATATCTTTTTCCAAATTAATTAATATCTACCCCAAATTATATAAATCCGGTACTAATCCCATATTTGAAGTAGCATTTGAAACCCTTATATACACCCCTAAAGTAATATTAGATATAGGCATTTTCAAAAATGATCCAGGAGCAAACAATAAATTCAATAAATTTTTAGAAAAATGGTCAAATTACTTACCGGTGTTTACTGACGCTTCCAAAGTGGATGCGACCAGTTGCGTGGGAGCAGCAGTATGGATTCCTCGTTACAATATAGCTCTCCCATTTAAATGTCCTCCACAATCTTCAATATTCACAGGCGAGGCAGTTGCTATCCTTGAGGCTGTCAAATATTCAGAGACGCACAACATTAGTAAAACTATTATTTTTACTGATAGTAAAAGTTGCCTGCAGGCTATTATTGGCAACCAATTTAAAATGAAAATGAAGTTCCCTTTGATTTTAGAAATCAAAACTATACTTCGCAGGTGTGAATCAAAGGGCCTAACCATAGTTCTAAGTTGGATTCCTAGCCACTGTGGCATTAACGGCAATGAGATGGTTGATTCATGGGCAAGGCGAGCTATCGAGATTGGTTCAGTGAAACCGGTAATTTACAGTACTGACCTTTTGAGTGGTGCACTCGCAGACATGTTTGCCACATGGCAGGAGCAATGGGATATCTCGAAATTGCAGACGGGCAAGCACTATGGATGTGTGCAACCTCGTATCACTCGGAAGCCGTGGTTCTATCGTTTTCGTAATTCTCCTAAATGGGCTATATCCACAATTTGTCGGTTACGATTAGGAAAAGTATGCACTCCGTTATTTCTGGCTATGATTGGTGTCCGCGCGAACTCATTATGCCAATGCGGGCAAGAGGAGGGTAACTTGGATCACATCTTCTTTTCTTGTTCAATGTGTAGCTACTCACTGTACGATGTATTGCCCGAAAGTGTTCCACGACCTATATGCTTTAGCTCGCTACTTTGTTACATGGATTCGCCCTTAACTTCTATCCTAATTAAATATTTACAAGCAAATAACATTAAACTATAAATAACGTAAATTCATTCTCACTCTTTCGTCTATAATATTCTATTACTTCATTTATTCCTATTATACATGTAATATGGTTTTCTTTTCTTTCATTTCCCTCATGTTGGCATTACTAACATTCTGTCATCCGCTTCCCGCTTCTTCGCTAATCAATTTGTGTAAGTGTTGTCATGTGTTTGTCAGTGACGTTCATAACAAATGTTTTGTTTTAGGTTTTCCCTTCACATCCTTCATAAAAAAAAAAAAAAATAAAAAAATACCGAACATTCTCCTCACGTGTGAAAGTCAACGCTACGGTAACACCAAGCCAACACTGACATTGGCAAATTCACCCTGTGCAAATTGGCAGGGAGTAAAAGCCAAACCAGAAAAAAAAAAAAAAAAAAAAAAAAAATAGTTGACAGTGTTGTATACAATGTATGTAGGGTTAACTTTTACATTTCATGAAAATTTTACTTTGAACGGCGTTATTTAACTAACATAATTCAAAACATGCCTCGCGAGAAATCATCTCATCGCGACAAGAGAAGTTCTTCCTATAGTTCCGAATCATCTTATGAAAGGAAGAAGTCCAAAAGCAAGCACAAGAAACGCTCGCGTTCAAGAGACCGATCCGTAGCTAGTAGCCATAAAAGCAAGTCGAGTTCGCACAGGCATAGACGAAGGAGTTATTCTAGGAGTTTGTCTCGAGACCGGTATGAGTCCAAGTCGCGTAGACGGTCTAGTTCGCGGAGGCGTTCCAGTTCGCGTCCGCGCTCGAAGCGGTCTCGGCGGTCGGTGTCGAGAAGCAGGTCCAGAAGCCGTACTAAACACAGTAAGAGCAGCAAGAAGTCGCGCAGGAGGTCTCGCTCTACCAGCAGTCGCTCCAGCTCTTTCGACATAGGTAACCATTTATACACTGCTCTTGATGCTATAAATTATTCTTTCACAAATTTCAGGCAAAAAGGACATACACAACTGTGAAGCACAACTCACAGTCACATGCAAGTCCATACATAAAGTATGACTTCAAATGTGTTGCTTAATTTGAAACCCAGGTAAATCCATTCTGCTATAAGGTTGATTACCTTCAGATTAAGTATACTATTTTTTTCTATACTATGAACCTTAAAGCAGAATGAATTTACCCTAGTTTGAACTTAACCCCTCAAACGCCTTGTTCCAGATCTGTCCCAGACCATACTGTAATTAACATGTCGAAGATTATTAATTCAATAACAAATTTTTGACAATGGCGTTCCAGGGGTTAACCCTTAAATTCATATTGTTGCCATTAGGCTACAATGTATGTATATTTTGTATGTATGTATGTATATTTTGGCTAGTTTATAGCCAAAATATAAGCTGGACTTTTTTATTTATTTTTCTTAGATCCTACATCTCAATTACTAAATAAAAACATTATTTCCAACCATTTAAGAAAAAATGGCGGAAAAGTGTGAAAAAACTGGATGATGGTGATTTTTAGTACATGATTCAGGCAGATTTTTTCAGAGTTAGTAACTATTTTATGTTTAATCATTTTATCATAGGGGTTTCTCAAATAGTGTACCTTTTTAATAGTAGTAAAAGTTTTCTTATAAATTTTACTAGTAATTATATATTTATATAAGTAAGATTTAGCCTATTTTATTCTAACACTGATTTAGTATTAAAATCGATGTTAAATATTTTTTTATTATTTTTCCTAGAGTCAGAAAACCATTGTCTATCACATTATTAATTTCTAGTTAAAAGAAAAAAAATCATGCATTTAAGGGTTAAGCAACACAAATATGGATTTGTGTGTGATAAACTTACTTGTGTCAGATCGATGCATGGGAATTTTAATCTATTGTTTTAAATGTCAAGGTCATATTTTTAATGATCAAAATTGACAGGCCGCATACGAGGGGTTAAAAGATCTATAAAATAGCTGAATACTTGTTAACAATATTAGTAGCCTGGTAGACTTTTCTTTTTCAGTAACACAGAGTTTGTATGTTGCTATTTTGTACTAGCATTTGGCCAATTTGTATTAATTTGTGTAAGTTACTTACAGTGGACAGCAAAAAAAAAACTAAAAAAAAGTCAACAGCAAGCCCATAATACCCAGAATATATGCAACCTAAGATCAAAGGTCCTAAATATTTATTACTATTTTTTTTTGATTTCATATATTCCTCTGATATTTTCACAATTTTCAGAGCCAGCGCAAGGCTTCAAATCTGTCCGGCTAGATGACACCGAAACCAAAGTGGAGCAAGCCATTAAGGCTGCGGAGGCTGCCGGCTTGACCATGACCAAAATACCAACTTACGAATACCCCGAAGTAGAAGTGAAAGAAGACATGCCGACCATTCATGATAGAAACCTACTAGCCGAGTTGAACAGTGATGTGTTCATCCAAAGGTCTTTCACGTCTTCAAAGAATAAGAAACAGAATATTGTAATAGATTTGGATGCAGAAACTATTAAAGTACCTAAAAGTGATATTAAGGTTAACAATATGGATGATACCATACTGAATCTGGATGTAAGTACCTATGAATTGTTGCAGTAATATTCTTTTCAGTACAGATGGCGTTTTTTGGCCATCTGTACTGAGAAACGTCGTACGATACACGTGCGAAAAGGAAATTGGTAACTCTTGTCGATTTCAAACAATCCCTTTGGTTGTATTTTAATTTATCGCCACTTGTTTCGAACCCTTTTTACGCACTGGCATTGTAATGTATCCCAGAGGTGCAAAGGGCCTTCACAAGCTCGCGCCACGCCTTTCTATCTTCAGCGACCCTCATGGCCTCGCTCCAGCTCACC
This sequence comes from Leguminivora glycinivorella, assembly GCF_023078275.1. Lineage (NCBI taxonomy): Eukaryota > Metazoa > Arthropoda > Insecta > Lepidoptera > Tortricidae > Leguminivora > Leguminivora glycinivorella. The sequence continues at coordinate 24,300,463 of NC_062976.1, forward strand.
TCTGGGGTGCCTTAGGACTACAACAACATTGTAATGTATTGACGATCCCCGCTTTAGAAGTGAATTACCATGCAAGTTTCATATTCACGGGGGCTTTTTAAAATCTTGGGTTTTTAACCTGACTGTAAAAGTACTTTCTACTTGGGAAATGGTGTTTTGTAAGTGTTTATTTGTAATTTCTTTACTGGTTCATAGATGGACTTGTATGGAGTGCATGCTAACATTACGGTTGGTCTGTATCACCCCTTAGACTTACTTACACTGCATAAACATCTGCTCATTTGCCTTCATTGTGGGAGACCCTCTTTGGTTTATAGAGTAGATGGTTATCTTGTTTACTGACATGTGTAGTCTCTACCTTATTCAATAATTTGTGTTTTTTTCTTACAGGAAATTCCAAGTGAAGAAGAGTTACGAGAAATGTGGATAAAGAAACTTTACCAGTACAGGAAGAGAATGCTGAGGGGAGAAATATAATGAATTAATAAATAAATTTTTAAACTCTTCTGTTTTATTGCATCATTTTATGTACTATCAATTTATTATATAGGGTTTTTTATGTAACAATTAACCCTTTATCCGCTGTAAGTGTTTGTAAATCTTCATATGTCAAATGGGGTGAATAGGGATGCCAAGGTGAATAGGGACGAGGCTTAAAATGTGATTGATACAATTTCTGTAGAATTTTTAAAGTAATGGGAGGGTTTACTTTAAAAAATTCTACAGAAATTGTATCAATTGTTAGGATACACTTTGTGTCTTTGTGTAAATAGATATTTAGTAAATGTCCGGTAAATCACATTTTAAGACTCATACCTTTTCACCCCGGCATCCCTATTCACCCCATTTGACTGTACTGCTAGTAGTGCCATTAACCACTTTGATTTTTTCACTGAGCCATGTAGTGAAAAAATCAAAGTGGTTAAAAGGTAAATTACATAAATAATTACAGTATATAAGTTAAACAACCAAAAATTAACCTAGAATATTTTAATCAAAACATATAACATAACAACTGGCGGTTGCAACTCACAATTTGTAACATGCTGTGGAACTACAATTTTCGTCTATATTTACAGAAACGCAGGGGTGTATTAGTCATTCCCTTGATATAAAGTCGCTTTCACATGTTGTTCCGTTCGCGCTGGATACGACTGCTGTAAGTCCGCGACACAAGGTTCCAGGCATCCATATACCTGTCCATGCACATGGCGATGCATTTCTGTTCAGAACTGTCCAGGGCCGTGCCCGGTTTGTTTATGCACTTCTTAAAACATTTCTCAGACATTTTCGTCAGAAGCTCCTGTGCGTTAGCGATGGCGATCTGCTGTTTCACTTGATCCATCAACTCCTCCTTTTGTGTTCCAGATAGCGAACCCGTTGATAAAGTATCCATTTCAAGTTTGAAGATTTTTATATCTTAATTTTATTGAACACTTCTTTCGAATTTATTTCATGTGATGTGACAGTTAGGTAACCTTAAAATTTTCTGATCTAGAGGTGATTGATCGACTTTTTTTAATCTATGGACCAGCATACGATTGAGAGGATTGAATACAAAATGAGTTGGTTTCAATATAAAATTTTAGATATGTTTTTTTGCATTAAATTATATAAATTCATGGAAGTAGAATAAAAATAATTAATTAGTTAAATTTTTAATTTACAAATGTTGGATATATTTTTTTAGGGTAAAAATTAAGTTGGTTCTGGCAATACATTTAGTAAAGTCCGAGTTGTCCGTTTTTAGCAATTTGATTAATAATAAGAACAAAAATTTTCCTTGAAATAACTAAGCAGCATTAAATTAAGTGAGTATTAACTTGTTATTTCGATATTCTAAAATATATGTTTCGCAAAATCCGAAAAGAGACACATCTTATTGACTTAGACACATTGTCTTAGAGGTGCAATACGGACCTAAATAAAAGTGTTGCCATTAAAAACATCTTGAATTTAAAAAAAATCAGGTGAATTTATTTTGATCACTGTTCTAAAACAAGTAATTAATTCTATACCATGATAAAAGAAAAGTGATGTTATAATTTGCTTTGGTTTTATTGATCTTATAGGCACGCCACAGACAGTCTTAAAAATTTATAATCTTAAAAAAGATTTGTATGCAATCTGTTAGTTCAATCTGAAAATTCTGTCAGTTTGAACTGACAGGTTGCACACAAATCTTTTTTAACACGTTCGCGGACGCTCAGTCACCCCTCTGGGACACTAATATTTTGTATGGGAATTTTTCGACTGCTATAGCATACCTGTCCTTAGACAGCTTATATTAGGGTTATTATGTGACGAGGAACGCTATAGCATTCGGATGCTATACAGGGTGTCCACTTTCTGGAAAGTCAGGGAAAGTCAGGGAAGCTCATAGTGGTCATGGAAAGTCAGGGAAATGATTTGGAGGTCAGGGAAAAACTTAGCACCAAGAAAAAAATCAAAAAGTATTTAAAAAATAATATGATTTCTTTGGTTGACCATATCCATGACAGCAAAGATCGATTCCCGGTAGTGATTTTAAGGCAACTTAAAATTGTCACTTTAGACTTTTCATTACAAGTATAGTACCTGACCTCCATCCCAGTGATTGCTAATGAGAGATGTCAGAGATATCTTCATGCTCTAGCTGACCTTAATTTATCCGGCCCAAAATCGTAAATGCGGAAAAATCCAGATTTTTTTTTTACATTGCGTGCCCTACCCACACATTCCAAAATGGCGAAGGGGTTCGGGAATAAATTCAGTTATTGTGATTCAGATTAACTGGAAAGTTGCACCACAATGTTACCATATACAACATTCATAATTTGCTTTTGCTAGGGCGATGTGAAAACGACAAAGACAAAGTTACGTCGCTGTCCAAATTCTAAGTATCTATCCGACAATCCAAAGCGGAGTTCCTCATAAAGCCAATGGCGCATAACGTCACATAGAGGCGCAATTTTGTATGAGTCAAAGGAGCATAGGAGGATAATAAGCGTTAAGCGTGACGATGAGAGAACATCAAAACACTTGGAAACCTAAAGGCATGTAGTGGCAAAACACCTAAATGGGCATCCCGACGCTGACAACAAAGAAAAAATTTCGCGCTTGCTTCGCTCGCGTTTAGTATTTTCCATTTCATCGATTTTAATTCCCTTTATTTTTCGTGAAAGTTCCATGAAATTTGAGATTTTTTTGGAAATTTCCTATGTTATGTACATAATAACTACTATCAGCCCCAGGGACGTATAAAAGGGGAAAAATTTTCGCGCTCGCTGCGCTCGCGATGTTTTTTTCTACCGTAGATTACCCAAGGGCGCCGAAACTCAAATTCGCTCTACCCTGATAGAGTGCACGGGCCGGCACTGGTATAGACAAAAGTAAATAGCGATAACTACCAACTACAGATTTCGTTAATGTTAGTTTTATAAAACCAGAAATTAAAGTTTGATAGTTAACATAAAGATAAAAAAACCGTAGGTATAAAAGTATGAACTGCCTTGCAAATTTTTAATATTTCGTACTTTAGAAAACAAACATATTCCAGAAAAAAAAAATTCTGTGACAGACGGACAGACAGACGCACGAGTGATCCTATAAGGATTCCGTTTTTCCTTTTTGACGTACGGTAAACGTAAAAAAACCGTTTTTTTGCAACTGTAAGCAAAAGTGGTAATAGTTGAATGAAAATTTGGTCAGGGAAATTTTCTTAAATGGTCATGGAAAGTCAGGGAAAAGTCAGGGAATTTTTTTTGGGTTTAGTAGTGGACACCCTGCTATAGCATACCTGACAAAATACAGAGGTAAAATCTGATCTTATGTGACACCGTATGCTATAGCATACGATGCTATAGCATACCGTGACACAATACTGAGTCAAAATGTGATCTTATATGTCACCGTATGCTATAGCATACGATCCATAGATGGTGATACAGCAGATTCATTCTGAAGAATCATATCAAATAAAACATTTAGTGTTTCTGGCTGCGGGGATGATGCCGACAAATAAAAGTATAAAGCTTGTTCACGAATACAGAGTTTTTTAGTACAAGAAGAATTGTCTAAATGTGTATCTCCTAACAGACTCTTTTGGAGTACCTAACTTTCGTCAGAACTGTAGTCACCCGTTTCGTCATTGAGACTAGAATAATGTTTGTTCAAACCTGCTGTTGTATAGGTGCTAAAGGCCTTCGTTTGGTGCGATGATTTCTGGGTAGAACTCATCCACTACCTCTCACTACGCGATGATTCGCCCAGCTTTATATACTTTTTTACAAGCATCTAAACCAAGTTCAAGTAGTTAAACACCAACAAAATTCACTCAAAAAGACACAGTTTAACGTAAACAGTCAGTATCAACCAGAAATAGGGTTTATTCACAATTCTATAAGCAAAGCAATGACTAAGTACGAAGGAAATTACTCAAATAATAGGTATAAACATGCCTCGGTTTTCTTAATTTATCGTAACCAAAATCACGGTGTATTATTATAAAACGACAGTGGACATGTTTGTTAACAAAACCGCAACACAAAAATATATAGAAACTGTAAAAATAATTACTTATGATTTTTTAAACAATCCGTAAAATTGCGTTTGCGCTCGAAATTTGGCCACATTTCACGGGCCAACTCCCGGTGACGCTCGCGGGGCTACTGAGCAAATTTCCATACAAAGAGGTATTCTATAGCATACGCGTCACAAAAAGGTGAACTCGATTTGTGACGCCACAGCATATTTTTTACACATACATACATACAATCACGCCTGTATCCCATGAAGGGGTAGGCAGAGCACATGAAACTACACAAGTTTCAGTGCCACTCTTGGCAAATAAGGGGTTGAAAGAAAATGAAACTGTGACATTGCATTATTTTTTAACTACGATAAAACTATGTAATGTTGCAGTATACATACTATGATTCTAGTGAATGGTAGAGGAAATGTTGGTGAATAATATTATACTGTGAAGAAGCAGATTACTAAGCAAACAAACGCAGAAATTCAAACCAAATAACGTATTCTATAGCATACGCGTCACCAGAAGTAGTACAAAAACGTATGCTATAGAATACGCGTCCGCGAACGTGTTAAGATTATGATTTTTTAAGACTGCCTGTGACGTGCCATACAGATCTTATTAAAGGCGGCAGGCTCATTTTAGGGTAGCAAAGTAGCAGTTTTGTTTAAATTTCATACTTTATCATCAAATTAATTGGGCGTTAAGCTGACTAACGCCAAATCCTTGAAATACGCTTCTGACAGCCATCCCAGATAAAAAGAAAAAAAAAAAGAAAAGAAGAATAAAAATTTATTGTAACGGGTCAAAATACTTCAAAATAATGATATCGATAATTTTCGATATTTTGACCCGTTACGCCCGTCACGACCCGTTTGACGCGTTAGTCAGCTTTATATGTAATAGAAAAGAATTATATGTAATACTCACTATATATATTTAATATATAGTGAGTATTACATATAATTCTTTGGTGCCGACTCTTAAAACGTGATTCAATGCTCTTTGACCATAACACTTTAAATTTGATTGAAAATGTAGGGGAAAAAGTTTATTCCCGTAGAATATTTTAAAGGTTTCGGTTTTTAGTGTAAAGATTTGACCGTCTATATCAAGTCTATATGTTGTCAGCGATTTTGACAGCCTGTCTGCAAGGGTTAAGTAAACGTCATAAATTGATAGTTTGATGATGAAAACAACATTTTCATTTTGCTGCTGACGTGGGTTTGTCCGCTCTACAATATTTAAGCTAGGAACATACTACGCGGACGTCCGTCGTAAATCGACCGCGACCGTGACCGATCAGTGTGTACGGACCAAAACATCCAGCGAGCCAGATTGCGATCGGACGTCCATGCGCTCAAGGACACGTCCACGACCGTCGACCGATAGTTTGCACGGTTAAGTGTAATATATTCATTGTCCAGATCCCCGTCCGCGGTCGATCGACGACGGACGTCCGCGTAGTATGTTCCTAGCTTCAGCCGTTTCTGAGCTCTAAGCATTTGTCCGAAGCTCTAGCATAAGGTAAGCCCACAGAACACCCCACTAGAAGCCTAATGCAAGTGATATTGTTCGAGACGCAAATCACCAATCCTTGCGGGGTGAGGCGGGAGCGCACGGTGCTGCCATTGGTCGTTTCAAATAATGGCGCGCCTTTACGCTTAGCCGTAGGGATGGGAATGGAACATGTCTATTATAGACAATGGTACCGGTACCAGTACTGTGGTGAATTTGTTTTGCAACAAATTATAATATTATAGCAGTTTTTCTAACTTATTTATATTTCTTTAGTTATAAAGTATTATTTCTACAAGTAATGGTAAGAAATGCGCAAGTTAGGCGTTTTTGCAAGCTTTTATTTAACTTGCAATCTAATAATATTCGGGTGAAATCTTGCGACTTTTAAAAAAAATATTTTTAACTGATTGAGCTGAAATTTCGCACACATAATTGTGTAAATCACGTGACAATGCAATATTATGGTATCATGGAGCTGATCTGCTGATGGACCAGAAACGTGGGCATAGATTAAATTTCATATCTGATTGTGATGTTGACCTCAATTCCAATAAGCCCTAGTTACCCTTCGGGTTGTAACTGTAAGGTCAGATGGCAGTTGCTTTCGTAAAACTAGTGCCTACGCCAAATCTTGGGATTAGTTGTCAAAGCGGACCCCAGGCTCCCATGAGCCGTGGCGAATGCCGATGCCGGGATAACGCAAGGAGGATGATGATTGTGATAGCACCTCAATAAAAATCATTCTACTAACTAATAACTAAACTGTGCATTTTTATTTACGTAAACTAATCAATCAACTAAATAACACTACAGACTCTACAGATTCTAGATAATTATTCACAATTACAAATCAGCTTTCTTTTATATTTCATAAAATGGTAGCACATGGTACGAACGGTAGTACGAAGTTCCCGCAACAGACATAAACTAACATGGCCCCATCCCTAGTCGTTTACGTGAAAGGGATAGCATATCGCATTGTTAACTAGGCAAAAAGGGATGGACGTGCCTCGGCGCCGCTCAGTACAACCATATTGACCAGTATAAATGAACTCCGCGGATAATAAACAATATTCAACAAAATAATTAATTTGACTTAACTGTGGAATGTTACTCCATCTTTTTTATATGTGGAAGTGTTAGAAGACTTGCCACACCACTTTATGCTGCAAGAGACCATTGTTTGCAACCAAATTTAATTATTTAAGATTTTTTCCCGAGCGGACACGAACACTGTTAGCGGGTCGTATACTTGGGCGCTACTGATCGGTGTCGCGCGCGTTCAAACTTTTATACACCTGATTTTTCGTATGCTTGGTGACCGCGAGTCGCCCTGTAAGGGCCGTCTTGTTGTTTTGGTCTGTGGGTAAGCCACAGACAGTCTTAAAAATTCATAATCTTAAAAAAGATTTGTATGCAACCTGTCAGTTCAAACTGACAGATTTTTCAGACTGAACTGACAGATGGCATACAAGTCTTTTTTTAAGACTGTCTTTGGTGTGCCTAAAAATATACGATTACTAGTTTTGGAACGGTCATAACCGTTTCCACACTGACAGATGTCAAAAAGAATGTCAAAGTCGTCAAGTACTCGTGTTTATGTGGATGGCGGTTTGTGTGTATGATTTTAAACAATAATAATTCGACATTATTTATAACGTTTTTAAAACTAAATACTTAATAAACTACGCTAACAGAATATGAATTTGTGACCCCTACTTTAATCACAATGGAGACAGACGCAGAAGACGTGACCAGTACATTATCGCACGATGATTTGCTGGAAGTAACAAAGTCTACTGTCTGTACTTTACTCAGCTGTGATCCTTTGCTTGCTGATTTGCCAACTGATATTATATTGGAGGAAATCCTTGCCCAGGTAAAATGTACACATTTAGATATTACAATAATTAACTAAGTTTATACTAAGTTTCCTCGTGTTTTCTACAGATTGCAGTTGAACATGGACAATCTATTACAATTTACATATCGCGAGAGGATGAACCTGCTTTGAAAGTCATTGTAAGTACTGTGCTTACGTGTTTGCTTGCTTATGTTGTCAAAATCCCATTGCTTTTATAGTTCATAAGATGACAAGTACTATGAAGCAGAAAGTCTAGGGTTTAGTGCGTGTATCACAAATATTATTTATTATCCAGTAGGTACACGTATTACACACTTCAGCTTACTTTCAATTCATTTTTTAATAATTTGATAAGCATAAGAGTTAAGACTCTAGTTTCTTAGAGAAATTGATTGTATTTAAAACTAAAGAATCTTTCCTTAAAGTTAACGGAATTCAATAAAAACAGGGTGTATGTTAGATTAAATTTAATAACCCTTGTTCTAGGTCCCACAGAATTCCTCAGTAAGGGACCTCAAAAAGGCAGTAGCAAGACATTTTGAAATTCACCAACAAAGGACGGGCAGCAAAGTGAAAATCTCCTGGAAGTATACCTGGAAAACTTACGATTTGTGCTTCGACTCTCTTGTGCTCGACAATGATAATAGCACTATTGAAGACTACGGGGTTACTAACAAGGTGACACTGATGTTCAAGAAGAGGAGAAAGAAAATTAAGAAGTTTTTATAGTAAGGTGTATTTTTTTTTTTTTTCGTTCTACATCTACATCTACAAGGTGTATTTTGATTATTAAAAAAACTAGCTTTTGCTCGCGGCTCGCACGCGTTAGAAAGAGACAAAAAGTAACTGTGTCCACTTAAAAAAATCACGTCAATTTGTCGCTCCGTTTGGCCGTGAAAGACTGACAAATAAACAGACACACACACACTTTCCCATTTATAATATCGATTGGGTAATTTCATAAAATGTGAGTGTGAGAGGGAACATCCCACTTTGTCGATTGCTATAAAGCCACTTTGTCAGTTTATTCATATAAAGATACAAGTAAATCTCACCTTAATGGTAACTGACAAAGCGGGACGTTTTACTAAACACACTCACAAATTATTTCAGCGTACTAAAAAGAGTCCCTTTTTAGAAAACTTAATGAATTATTAAGAAATAAGTAATGACTGATATGTATTATTTATTTAGCATATTTTGTACAAAAATAACTTGAGTAAATGTTACAATTTAGTTTCACTTATTATATTGCACTTAATTCTCTCCAAATTCAGTAACTTACACCAAACAAAAAGCGCTGGCGGCCTAGCAGTAAGGCCCCCCACAGACGGGAGACAAAACTGTTTTGTCTCCGTCGCTCGGTCTATGGGCTAGTATGAAGGTGCGCACACGAGGCGACGCAACTTTTCATACAAATACGAAAGTCGCCGAGCAACTGTTGCCTCCGTGTGCGCGGAGCCTAAGAACACGGTTAGCACATGATTGGCACGAGATAGCCTGCCCGTACCTATGTCATAATACAGTTAGAAAAAGACATGTGACCTATCTCGCGGCGACATACTCTCGCGACAATCATGTGCTAGCCCTGCTGGTAAAACCACGCCACTTTGTTATTAGGCTACTTGCCTTTTAGTCAAATCAGCTCCTTTTTAATAACTGTCCAAACGAATTTGAATGGTTTGATGGAATTGACGTGGTGGCGAAGTGGTGTCGGCGTTTTTATCGGCGTCGGCGTGCATTGGCCAGTGAGATATAAGGTAAGCCAAATTTCTCAGTAGAAAAAGGAACAAACCCTGGATAATGTACACGCAATGGAATTTCTTTCTTACACATTTAATTATTTTCTGCTGAAAAAATTGGTTTGTTTCTATATTAGTTAACAGTCCACTCGTCTATATACACATCATCCGGGGCGGCGTTTGCGTTTGTATCGGCGTCGGCGTACGGTTCTAGCGCCGGCTGAATGGCGCGAGGATGATCGGCGAGGTAGGCGACTATTTCGGCTGCCGACGGCCGCTCTTCGGGCGAACGATGCCAGCAAGCCGCTGTTATGCCGCGGCTGTAATTATATTAAGTATAGGTAAACAGCTATTAATGTTATATATCAGCTATTAATATTCTAGATATATAATATTGATAGCTTTTATATATTGTATTGTATTCGTTTATTTCAGACAAACAGTCCATATTGTTACATTACGTTACATTATTTAAAATTTACAAATTACACTATATAAAAATTAAAGCTATAAAATTCAATAATTAATTTAAAGTCAAACTACATTAAAACAAAATTAAATTCGAATCAAAATTTCAAATTTCAAATTAAAAAAATAAAATAAAATTGTGAATATTAATATGATATAATAAATAAAATATTAAGTTAAATTAAATTAACCACTAATACGCGTCACTTTATATAGAAATACTCATCGGACACATCAAAATTGGACACATCACCATGCTGTTTGATATCTTTGTATGTCAATTGTCAGGTAACTATATTAACGTTGCTGAAATTTATTGAATGGCCTCTGAGATATGCGTAGAGCATATTATCTCGGCGGTCGCTACTGTCTCCAAATGTAATTAGAGAGAAATTCCATTTATTTACTCGTTACGTTACTTACGTGCTAGGCACGGCATCTGGCGGCAACGGCGGTGCGCCACCTTCGCGCACGTGTCGTAAAACTCGAGGCGTGATCCATGCGCCGTATGGCCGCTCTCCTAACGTGGCTAGTTCTAGTAACAGCACCCCTAGTGCCCATACGTCACTTGCTGCGGAGAAAACGCCACGGGAGAGGGATTCTGGCGCCATCCATAGGACCTGAAGGAAAATCAGTAAACGACTTATGTTGAATGATATTGACCAAATATCTATGTATAGTGTGTTATTTTGACCCGAAGTCACCTAAGATTTATTAGGAATACCAGTTTCTGTGGTCTTGAAGTCATGAGTCACCTGAAAATATTTTTTCTGTTTGACGAGACTTCGACTAAAATATTTGCGTCTTCTCAATAATTAAAATATTGTTACTTTTTCTCTTTTGGTTGGTACTACTTTGTTACTAACCGGAAACATGGCACGACGCTTGCATAAATATTCTCCCTTCCCCGGACTGTCCAAACGCCTTGCCATCCCGAAATCGGCCAGTTTCAGACATCGACGAACGTCTATTAGGCAGTTAGCGGCCCGAACGTCTCTGTGTACCTGTAATGCACAAAAGTGTGGATTGAACAACAAACTCGGGCTTCGGCAAGATCGGTCCTTCGAAGTTCGAACCCAAAGATGATTTAAAGAAGTTGAGCCACAGATATTTTAAAGTAAACTTTTAGGTAAGTACAAGTCGTATTTATCAACCGAGCCATTTTATTGGCAGATTCGATTATGAAATAGATTTCATGGTAATTCCGTTTTTAGATTTTTCTAAGATGCTGACTTGGACTTGAAATGCATATGCCACCGATTAGTTCCTAAGTTTCATGACATGTAGGGCTAACATAAGTTACATACCAGTCGCTGGTGCGCTATTAGATACCCTAACGATGACGCCGCTGTACGCGCTAGTCTCGTCAATGCCGCCGCCGCTACACGCGCCGACTCTAACTCGGGGACGCCGCAATGAGCGCGCTCCGCAAGCGTGACCATATATAAACCGACCGTCAACCATATACAAATAACTTTAGTACATACCAGCCGCTGGTGCGCTAGATACCCTAACGCCGACGCCGCTTCACGCGCTAGTCTCGTCAACGCCGCCGCCGCTACATGCGCCGCCTCCGGCTCGGGAAGGCCGGCGCGAGCGCGCTCCGCTAGCGTTCGCCGTGCGCGGAGGTACCTTTAATAAGTATCTATGCAATGAGTGGATAGTGCGAAATGATAATAATCATGCATCAGAGTGTTGAGCCCTAAAGATAAAAAGAGATTGCAAGTTGCATGTAGGGGGATGATAATATTGATAATACCTACTCTAAGGTTTAATCGCCTTACTACGCTTTATACGCTACGCTTACGCTTTTACTTTTTATTTTAAATATTATGTGCTGTATTATTTTCCTGTACAATAAAGTGTTTACTTACTTACTTACTTACTTACGCTAGGTTAAGTTCAAATATTGATGGAATGTGTGAGAGATCAACATTTTCTTTACGCAAATGGTTATTAAATAAGTATAGGTACTTATTTCAATTAAAAAACTGAAATAATATATTTAAAAGAACATACAATTTATTATAAAATATAATTTACCGTCGCAAGTCGCCATAAAAGGCGTGCTCCATTAGTACTAGGGGCCCTCCTTCCCAGCACACGCCTGAAACATATTTTTTTAGTATTTTTTTTACGGGACCATGAAGAGGAAAAGAAATCTTTAAACATCAAAGTTAACTTATTTACGTGTTTTATAGGTGATTAACTCTCATTTAAGCTATTAATAAAGTTACGAAGATTCGTCATCGTGGAGATCAGACTCTCCTCCCTGGGAGTATAGATTTCTATCCTACCGACTGCGCCATGTTTTTTTTATACCACGTCTGTGGCAAACAGGTATACGGTCCGCCTGATGGAAAGCGGTCACCGTAACATATGGACGCCTGCAACTCAAGGAGTGTCACATGCGCGTTGCCGACCCATTAGAAACTTGTACAATCATTTTTGAAGAACCCCATACTGTTAAGGCTTACGGTTTGAGAATGGGAATAAAAAAATAGACGTCGAGACTGGTCAATAAGATGCTACTCTCATGTGTTAAATACAAATATACGGTATTATCAGCTTTACCTGTGAAACGCACTACATGGTCGTGTTTTAATGTCGCAAGAAGCGCCGCTTCGCGAAGTAGCTCAGCGGCTGCACCGACTGGTGCTTCTGGACGGGGTGCCTTTGGGAAAAGAACAAAAACATTTATCTATGAAAAGGTTACTGATTAATTTAGCATTCGTATTTGAAGTCTGTTAAGTTTGAGGAAGAAATAAAATCTGTAGCTTGTATTAATGTATACTATACCTACCTATATGTAGAGTACCATCACGCTTGGTAACTGTGAGCCATCTATGACTATGGTTTTCAATATATACGCCATGGAAGGTCCATTTTTTCTAGAACCCACATTATTGCCAAAATATTACTACTAATCAACAAGTAAGAAGAATTTCCTTTGAAAAAGAAACACCTACTTACAATACCTTCACAGCAATTCAAAGCGCATCTCATCTGATGCAAAGTGTCTAACTCATTCAGCAGTTGCAAGGCATCGCGCGAAACGGCGTGTTTGGCTAAATCGGCGCCGGCGGCGGCGAGCAAAACAAGTTATTACAATCAAAATAATAAATAATTAAGTTTTCCAAGCGCAGCTCTATTCGGGCGGCGTAACTCAGCATGATGCACAGCCTCATAATGCCCAGTGCCCAACTCATCCAGTAAGGGTCACTTGCACCACCAAAAATGGAGGGTTTACCCACCCGAGGTTAACCCACCATTTTATATGGTATTTGACAGTTGTCAGCCCACTAACCTTGAGTTAAGCGGGTGGCCCTAACTGTAAGGCTTTGCGCGGAACGGCGTGTTTGGCTAAATCGGCGTCGTCGGCGTCGAGCAATCTAAATTACTACAATCAGTAGTCTTATGCTACATCTCCAAAACAATCATATCATTAACCCAAGACAATTCGGCTTTCAAAAAAATGTAGGCACTGTAGATGCTATTAATAATTTAATTGATGACATAATAACCAAAATTCACAGTAAAAACAGGGTAGTAGGCTTATTCCTAGACCTCAGTTCTGCCTTTGATACAGTGGGCCATGAGTTGCTTTTAAAAAAAATGGAGTTCTATGGAGTAAGAGGCAAAGCCTATGGTCTCTTAAGTAACTATCTTGAAAACCGTAATCAGTACGTAGAAATAAAAGAGATAAACCGTGGCTGCGTAAGGTCCGTCAAATCTGCTCAAATCAAAGTAGGACGAGGTGTACCCCAGGGGTCCATTTTAGGCCCTGTACTATTTATTATGTTTACGAATGATCTTGTTAAATATATCTCAAGTGTAGTACCAAATTGTAGTTTAATAATGTATGCTGATGACACTAATGCTGTTGTACATGCTGATAACCTAGTAGAGCTTAACAAAATAGTCAATACTGCATTATCCTCCTTTTATAAATGGTTCACAATTAACAATTTATGCCTAAATAGTGATAAAACTCAAATAACTCTTTTTAAACAAAACTCTAAGAAAAATGACAAGCTTGAAATCGTTATGAATGGAGCATCCATAAACACAGTGGATAGTGTAAAATTCCTAGGTATACGTCTTGATTCTAAGTTAAACTGGACACAAGAGTTAGATGTTATTGAGAACGCGGTTAGCTCAGCTTGTTACGCCCTGAGAACGCTCAGAGATGAAATTGACATAGAACATCTCAAAATAGTTTATTATGCCTTAATAGAGTCCAAGCTGAGATACAGTATTATGCTATGGGGAAACAGCTTCCAATATAATATAAATAGAGCTCTTATCGCTCAAAAAAGAGCTATCAGAATAATGTTCCGCATTCCGTACCGAACATCTTGCAGGCCATACTTCGAAAAACTAGGTATCCTTACGGTACCCAGTTTGTATGTGCTAGTTCTACTAACAGATCTTGTAAAGCATATCACAAGATATGAAACTGACGTAGAACAAGAGGTGCGTAAATTGTCGCGTACCAAAAATTTAAAAGTTAATTTCCGTCCATTGTCAAAAATAGAGGAGCATTGCACAAGACACCAGGCCGTTACTATATTTAATAAATTACCTCCAGATTTGAAAACTATTACTAAGTACAATGCATTCAAATACAAATTGAAACAGTTTTTATTGAGAGGGTGTTTTTATTCTATAGAGGAAATATTTGATTTTAATATGTCTTAAGTGTTGATTTGTCTGTTTTTGTGTAGTTTTAAGTATTTGTTCCTCTTTCTTTTCATGTACTATTTTGTATGTTCAGACACAATGCTATATTGTTCATGAATAAAGTACTATGACTATGACTATGACCGTACCTTGACAGCAACTCCAAGCGCAGCTCTATTCGGGCGGCGTAACACAGCCTGATGCACAACCCCATAATGTCCAGTGCCCAACTTATCCAGCAATTGCAAGGCTTCGCGAGGAACGGCGTGTTCGGCCAAAGCGGCGCCAGCGGCGGCCTCGGCGGCGGATTGGCCGCCGCGGAGCAAAACGCGCTCTTCTACGGCGCGGTCTCTGAGCTGAAAGGTAATGTTCGGGTTTTGATAGTATCTTGTTTTTTTAGTAATTAAAAATTGACATCTAATCAGTCGAAGTATATTCACGCAGTATCAAATAGTAAGTGTAGCAGTTTTACTTTGCCGCAATTTCAAATTTGAAAATTAACTTTTTAACAAAAAATAAAACCGCCTTCAAAAAAAGCGTGTTACAAAATACGGAGAAACTAAAAAGCCAAAAATAATAAACCTTCGAATTCAGATTTCTTATCGGATTGCAATAATCTAAACATCCAAATTATAAACAAATCAATTATTTTTGTAGTCGGTACCAGACCTGTTCATCGCCTTGCTATTTCCTGTTTGCCCCACCCAACCATACGCAGGCTGGCCCCGACTCCAAAAATAATTGATTTGTTTATAATTTGGATGTTTAGATTATTGCAATCCGATAAGAAATCTGAATTCGAAGGTTTATTATTTTTGGCTTTTTAGTTTCTCCGTATTTTGTAACACGCTTTTTTTGAAGGCGGTTTTATTTTTGTTAAAAAGTTAATTTATTTGTTGATTTTTAGTGGTTCCTAGTGATATTATATGTATCAGTCCGAATATATGTACAGTAGTGAAAGAATTATCCTTTAACTCCTAACCATTGAGGAGTTGACCTTCCATCATCAGCTCAGCCACATAAAATTATTACCATCAGGCGTAAATACTGGTGTACCTTTGAAAAATACACTAAAAACATAATATGTGCCTATAACATTTGAAGAGTTCCCTCGATTTCTCCAAGATCCCATCATCAGACCCCGACTTGGTGCCAATGGGACCATCTCGGGGTTATACCCGTTCGATCAAAAAAAAAATTTTGAAAATCGGTCCACGATTCTCGGAGATATCGAGTAACATACATACAAAAAAAAAAAAAAAAAATTCAGTCGAATTGAGAACCTCCTCCTTTTTTGAAGTCGGTTAAAAATATTACTTGTAAACGGCGTCGGCGTGCGGCGCGGGCGGCGTAGAGAGACGGCAGTCCGAACGCCAGAGCGCAAACTAGTATGACCCAGGCGAAATCGTGGCAGTGGGGGTTAAAGATGTTACCGGACCGGGTGGTGTAGCAACCGGGACCGTCGAGCACTTTACCGCACAGCTGATCTGTACAAACAATCTCCATGAAGCTTGAGTAACATTAAATGTAACCTAATTTGCTACAAATTACACGTATGTGAAGCGTAAGGAACTAAGGACTGACTCTTTTGTGACAGATAGGCATATTTTGTTATGAAATGGGCTTTGCGAAGAATATAAATTCACGGAGAAAGCTGATTTTAAACAGAAGGACACGATTTCAAGAAATACATACGACGATACCATTAATACCTTAATTATGAAACTGGGGGTGGGTCTGTTAAAGCGCGTATGGCTTGCACACTACACTTCGCTTCGCATTAAATTCCTGCTTCTGCTTGTTGTGCATCAGTGTAATGTTACAATCAGCTGCAAAAGTGCATTACCTTTAACAACATGTATATTCTTCTGACCATTCCACGCGCCGACAAGTTGTGCACCGCTCTTTGACCAGCGGTGTGTGAACACGGGCGGAGCTGAATTCTTGTGTATATCATGAGTCACACCCTGCACTGTGATGTTGTCGAGGATATCTTTGAATTCTCTGAAATAAAATACAGTTAGTGAAATCAATCAGCAGCGAGAAATTTCTTAAAATTGTTGCACAGGAATTTCAAGAGTTAAACCGATTCTTAGCGTGGATTAGGGTTTGAGCTTACAAATACCTGAGGTAGTGGGTGGGTGAGTGGAACACCCTACAGGTGTTCGTACTTCTATGACACCTAAGTGGCTGTCATATTTTTTATGCTTGCCTTACAGCTTTGCTTGCCAAGCCTTGCTTTGCTAATAACTTATGGTGTAAGGTGCCTTTTCATTAGATACTTTAAAATAGTACTCTGTTACTCCGGGGCGATGCGGATCATCTCTGAGCTCCGGATGCCTTTCTTCCAATCGCGTCGTGCCCTCAAGCATCAACAAAATGGCGTCGACGAGCGCGGATGTGTGTGGCGGCCATCTTGGGAACTCGTTGTCTAAAGCGTCGCGTAGTGTCGAGGAGGGGAGCAGGCTGTTTGGAGCTTGGCCGCCGCGCCAGCCACCGCTGACAGTGAAGTAAGAGAACTCTGAAGTCGTTGGCAGCCAGTCCTGAAACAACAAGTATAAAAGTTATAGCTGCACTGCAATATACCTAAATGAAAGTGACTAATTTATTTTCTATTGATTGTAAGTAACATTCTCAAAGTTAATGTATTATCGGTCGTAGATTTCTGGTCATTGGTGTGGAGAACGCGAGCAGCGAAGATTCGGAGTTATTAAATTGGCAAAGTATCAGAATTAAAAGGGTGAAAGGATACCTCCTTGTGGTACACCAGCGCCTAAATCACACCATTTTAACAAGGCACGATCGACACGCTTTGCTTAATGGCGTTAATAAGATACGAAATGAAATGAAATGAAATGAAATGAAATGAAATGAAATGAAATGAAATATTTATTTTCCAAGTAGGCATATTACAATGCGCTTATGAACGTCAAATAAAACTACGCCGGCTCTAACCCTACGCCTCAGCCTCGAGAAGATTTCAGTCCCCCCTCAGTTGGAGGAGGGTATCCACTATGGGACCGGCAAGAAACTCGGCGGGCCACTTCTTTTCAAAACATTACATCTTATATTTAACATGCATTAAAAAAAAAACAAGATACAATTTAATAAGCAAAAGTATTCATAAAAAAAAAATATTAACACAAGAAATTATACAAAGTACAAAGCTATTATGATTATTAATAAGAGATGTTAGAGATGTATAGAGTCTCTAAGTGTCAAAGTACATCTAAAAAAATTATACATGAAGAAAAAAACCGAATAACTAAAATAACTTTAGAGTTGTAAAAGACTCTTGTTGTCTTAAGCAAAGGAAAAAAAAATATATATGTATACTTAATCTACTTTTTTCCTTGGAGATGTATATGGTCTCCAAGAGTCAGAAAGAAAAATAAACAAACAAGGACCGAACAGAGTGCCTCAACGTAATCTCATTCAAAATTAATGTTACATAGAATAGCATAGCCCCTATTAGCTGAAACAGACCGGTCTTCACAAACAGCACCCGTTCACGAATATGGCGCGCATCTCAGCCATCGCCTCCCTCAGCCATCGCCAGCCACGCCAAACAAAACCCAATTTAAAGCTCAAGGCCACACTTTGAGGTGCTCAAGCAGGGTAAGGAGAATTGCACGGTCGACAGTGTTGAAAGCGTGTAAAAAGTCAAGAAAGAAATTTACTTAGGTACCGCCAGGTGTTGATGGTAATGTTAATTTAAAACCAATGCGCATCGTAGCGACTAATAAATAAATAAATATTATAGCAGGCGCGGCTCACTCCGCGATTCTATCGCCGCGCTACAAGTACATGCCGGTGGCCGCGAGTTCGCGGCCTAATCAGGGGTGGCGCGCGTTCTCACGGAACGCACGTTCGCACTTTCTAATGTTACTTTACGTGGCGAGTTTTTTTAAGGTTCATATGGGATGTCCGCGGGTGGAATGGCTAATAATACTTAGTTAAATAGATATCATGAATAAAATAAATACCATAAGACATTTTTAAACAGATCTACTACTGATTAACTCCCCCAAAAAGATTCAATAAGGCTTGTGATGTTGGAACTCAAACAAAAATATATAAATACTATATATATATACCTAGAAAGTACCCAAGACTTGAATATAATAGTATAACATTTTTTCTGAGTATTAATTCGTTTTAGTCCATAGGCAACCCTATCGCCGGGCGCCGCGCACGTGCGGCTCGTTTCTTTGTAAGAATTTTGTAGGCATTTAAAAAGGCGGCATGTCGTGAACATCAAAGCAGTGGGCCTTCTGTACTTGTACTATTATATATTCTGTGATTATAGGACATTCTTACACAGATTGACTGCACATACACACAAGCATACATATAACCATTTACCGAATTGGAAGTGTCTCCCGCCGCGCCGATGACGATCCACACAAACCCAGCTTCCATCGTCAGCCCCCGTTTCTCCGCTGTTGCTAGCACGATCCACGCTGTGCCCGCACTAGCGTCTATCACAACGATGCGCGCATCGTGCGTTTGTAGTGCGTCAAGTGTGCCCGTCACGTTATGCGCTTGCACGATGTCCTGGTACACTACAAGGTCTTGCTCGTTTAACGCCTCTGCTACGCCCAGTGACCGCTTCCATCTGTGCAAAATAAAATGAAGCATAGATATTAGCACTGGTTACTAGGAGTACTAGGAGTGGAGGGGTAGCGCTTACGTAGCTGGAATAATTATTTTTAGTTATAATAAAAAAATGAAAAAAAAAATGAAAATGAAATATTTATTTTTCAAGTAGGCATATTACAATGCGCATATGAACGTCAAATAAAGCTACGCCGGCTATAGAAACTGATAGCTGTAGACACAAAATTTCAAAGTGTAAAATAGTTGAATAGACTAAGAATTGGGACAATCATTGCCCAGCCAAGTGACAATCGTTGATAGAAAACGCTAACCAGTATGGGGATGACTAAATGACTCGGTCATTCAACATTCAGGTGTACCTGCCTAACATATATATAACATAAGTTGTACTAACACATCGCATCGACCCTCTTCTCTGAGAAGTGCGACGCGCCGCCACTTGCAGTCAGCCAGCAGCGCGCGCACCGCCGCCGCCAGCGCTGCCGCTGACGCTGCCGTAATCCGTGCGCTCGCCAGCTCCACGCCGCTTGGCGGCGGCGCCACCAGCACCAGAGGGACCTTGGCCGACTCCCGCGCAAATTTCGGCAGCGACGACGCTCCTGCCGATCCCATGGCCACCACACCACGCACGCTTACATACTCGTAATTCGTCATAAAATTTTCCAAATCGCCTCTGACTACATCGGTTAGAGAACAATTTATCTCCACATACCGCAGCTCCAATATACTACTTCGATTAGTAATGTTTAACCAGTGGTTTTTTACTATTCTTCTGATAGTATCGTACCGTTTATCTTTATTTTCTTCCGCTTCACATACATAAATGAACACCTCAGGTTTCAAGTCGCAAAATTTGTCATTGCATGTGATCCAGGAGCGAGCGAGGTCTTGGGAGTTTTTAGATTCGACGATGGTTTTACAAGCCGCTGTGTCAATTCCAAGTTTTCTATTATTGTCTAGAACACGACGCAACATCGAAGCTGGTGGCTGGAAGCGGTATGCGAGGTTCAGAACTGCAGGAGCAAAATACAGTAGTCTTCTAACATCTCCCAATGACAAAGAAGCGGCATCCTGAGTGAGGTTCGGATGAAAGGGTGCAGGCCATATTCGCTCCTTGCTGCCCATCAAAATATCGAAGTCAAATAAGAGGTACGAGCTGTCGGCGCGCTCTTCTATTGAATAATTCAAAGAATAAGTTAGACGCAGTGGTAGATCTGTTACTTTGGCTAGTTCTTGTGCTAGTTCACATTGTTCTTCCTCATAATCTCCTCCCTCTATCGCCACAGTCACGCATTCTCCAGAACATGGATTTTTTGTCCATTCGCTGTAGACAAAAAATGTATGTAAAAAAAAAACAAAATTATGTGGGGGTCATGGAATTTATGGAGTAACGGGACTGGGGTAACGCTGGGGCTGTCTTATTCCTTGGGCAAAGAATAGGAATCGCCATTCAGTGAGGAAATTTAACCAGTAGGTATGCATCCAGTATGAGGTAGTTTGGTGTGACTCTATGCAGCAGAAAAGTATGCAATATTAAATATCTCAACTTGTCGCACCTGCAGGGTGTCTTCTTAGGCAAGAAGTCATCAATAAAGCTGCAGACAGTGCAGCCCTGTAGACAGTGGAACAGAGCCCCGGGCGCCAAGCGTGCCAGTAGTCGTCTGGTTACAGTCGTCGCGCCGCGACCGAGCACTTCGAGACGGGACCCCGCGAGCCCACACTGGGACCCACAGACGCCTTAATTATACTACGTTAATGAGCTATTGAGGTTCCCCCGTTCCGATGAAGTCATTGAAATATTTCGTCATTGCTAATGCCATACCTCAGAGATAGTTTGGTGTGACTATTTCAATATGTCGTACCTGCAGGGTGTCTTCTTAGGCGAGAAGTCATCAATAAAACCGCACTCAGGTTCCCGTAGCTTCTCCCAGCTCTGTAGACAGTGAAACGGAGCCCCGGGCGCCAGACGTGCCAGTAGTCGTCTGGCTACGGGCGCCGCGCCGCGACCGAGCACTTCGAGGCGGGACCCCGCGAGCCCGCAGGCGCCTTCGGAGCACTGGGCTATTGAGGTCCCCTCGTCACGCCATGCTGTAGCTATGCTCAGTACGAAGTAATCACTGATTGAAAAAGTAATTAATAAATTTATGGAAAGTCCTAGATGTGGTTTGTTAATTTTAAGATGCATCGAAAACTACACGGATCTAACTAGATTCGACCTATATCGCATTCGAAGCCTAGGTTTTCATAAATAATTAATAAAACTAGAATTAGGTCGTTGGTCTGTGTTTATAACTCTAGAGTTTTTGTTTTTGAGCTAACTTATTACTAAATAGGTAAGTTTTTGTATATAGTGATTAAATACATATTTAAGTACCTAGTAAATTATATCATTAAAGGGATATAATATGTATTATTATTTATTAGTAGGTAACTTATCATCGCACGAGTTTTCCATTATTACATTAGTTTCCGTGATGGTATTTCATATACTCTTATTTAATTAAAATCAATTATTATTAATTAAATGTGTGGCATTAATTAAATCGGTAACTTATATAAATAGATATGCAAAGGAATTATTTAAAGTAGAGTAAATATACGTAATATAGTAAACGGGACTTAATAACTTCCGATGTTTCAAGTTCGAAAAACTGCGGGGCACTTCATGGATGGGGTTAGCCCAGGACCGGGATAAGAGGCGTACACGAAGGGAGGCCTATGCTGAGCAGTGAGCGATTAATGGCTAAATTATGATGATGATGTCATCATCCATTAACATCATCATTGATGTTTCAAGTACACACATGGAAAATTTTAGTCGTCTTATAATAGATACTGTATCAAAGACTGCGAATTTGCCAGTAGAAGTGCTGGTTGACTAAATAAAGCTTTTTTTACTTTCCGGTTACGAGCAAGACAGCGGACAGTTGATGTAGAAAAGATACTAACTTGACGTGGGAATCTAGATTAATATCATCTTGAAAGTCTTGGAGCTGCTGTAGCGTGCACTTTTCTTCCACGATCTCGAGCTCGCGATATCGCAGTCCATGTACGATCAATGCTCGTATTATCGCCCGCGCTGCGGTGGGCACAGAGTCTTGCGCACATAGCTTGAGTATACGTGTTCTGCCGTCTATGGACAGCACGCGTTCCGGGATCTCGCTGCCTCGACCAGTTTCTATGGAGTCAAACAGTTTTTAGGGGTTAAGTTTTTGTCTAAGTATGTGTAGCTGAGTTCCTTTCCATCTAAGCGAGCGTCGGAACACCGAATTCTCTTGATATCTTTATCATTATCATAGTTAATTACTAGGCCTAGTATCGTTTTTGTATAAATGTTTAATTAATTTCTGGTATCATACTGACACTATTCCGAAGTAAAAACATGAAAAAAATATAATCTCACGATTAAACCGCTTTACCAATTTAGATAATGCCAATAATGGCTGAACTGAATTATATGAGACTAGACTAGATAGACTAGACTAGAACAGATAGATATTGACATACTTTAAGTCAAGGGAAAGAACATTATACCTAATATTTATAAATCTCCAAAAAAAATTATGAATAATGTCACTAAACTTGACTTTTTATTAACACATCGATAACGCTAAAATAAAAATTCCCTTCCCCACCTGCATAAATAATTTGGGTAGATCCACTTTACAGATTATATGCATGGGACTAACAATACTATTGTAATTAATAAAGAAGCATTTACCTAATTAATTGACATGTAATACCATAGTTTATAAGTATAAATAGATATTATAGCGCACCAATCAAATACCGCGCCTCGCCCTAATCCTGCTCGCGGATTGGACGAGCCTATGACCATACGTTCGCGCCGCTCTCGCGCAGTCCGGCAACCGGCGCGTTACGAGTAACGTTGTTTATTTGCGTAATTACTAAGATTGTGCAACAAACCTGTCAATTAGCTTACAGTATTGATTTATGAGTGTAACAATAGTATTAACGTGCCTGGGAACAATAAACTGTGAATTAATCTATGCATTTTCACTTATAGCCTCAAACCGAACCCCAAAACCGAGCTAGCCGGCGCTACAAAATGGCTGCCCAAGTGTGAGGCTATTAAGTGTATAGTGAAAATTTTGTGCCGTGATTCGTAAAAATAAACATTAAAAGTGTTTTAACATGCCGCCAAAATCAAAGAGACACCAACGTGTGTCGACGCCGACGCCGACGCGCGAGGACGCCGAGATCGCTCGCGAAGGTTCGTTCACGAGGGATGACGTCACGACGCTAGTGGAGTCGTTACAACGGTCGCAGACCAACGCCTTCAGGGAACTGCTGGAGAGTGTCATCACGACCACTAGAAACCCGTCATCATCTGCCTCGACACCGTTTCCTGCAGAAGGAGGAAATTTCTCGCGCTGCAAAGCCCGATTCGCTGGAGATCCTGAAGAGTCCATCGAAGGTTTTATCGACGCCATTGAAGCATACAAGGATTGTGCAAACGTTTCGGATGATAACGCCATCCGAGGCTTATCAATGCTGTTGACACATGCAGCCGCAGATTGGTGGCAAGGAATTAAAGTAGAAACTAAGTCATGGGCCGACGTTTTGGACAGTTTGCGCTATACCTACGGAGACAATCGAGCTCCGCCGCGCATATACCGCGACTTATATGCAACACCTCAAGGCGACGAAAACACGCATATTTATGTAGCAAAGTGCCGTGTACTATTTGCAAAATTGCCGCGCAACGAGTTAACTGAGAAAATCCAGTTAGACATGGTATACGGACTTCTACACAAGCGTATCCGCAAGCGTATCAAAAGAGAAGAGTGCGCAACATTCAAAATTCTCTTACAAAAGGCGCGCGCTGTAGAAGAATCATTGAACGAGAACGTGAGCAACACCTCGCCATCGCCAAGTCGTCTCGTCAACACATCAAAGACACCGCCGCCGCGCGCCGCTGCCACAGCGAGCGCGAGCGCCGCGCCTCCGCTCCGCGAGCCCCGCGCTCCCCGCGAGCCCCGCGCGCCTCCGCCGCGGCGTTTCGATGATAACAGTGATAACAACAGTGCCGCGTCCGCCGCGAAATCTAAGTCGTATAATAAGAAGTGCGGGTATTGTAAACGTTTCGGTCACGTAAAAGAAGAATGTCGCAAGTTAATTAAAGACTCTAGTACGTCTAGTGATAATAATAATAATAAGGCATCAGATGTTAATGTTTTGCGTTGTTATGGATGTGGTCAAATAGGCGTTATACGCGCAAATTGCGAAAAATGTAATGCCTCATTCTGTACTGTCAATTGCAACATGGATTCGTCCAATCCAGGGTGTAAGGGCACTGGTAAGCAGACTAAGAAGCTTTCCCCGGTGAGTAGTTTTCTTATCACTATACCTAAAGTTCAAAATGATAAACTTGACGAGACCTGTTTGTCTCTTACTGATTTTCAAAATGCACTTCCTGCAAATTTCTTTGGTGACGGTTTAGTAGCAAGGTTGGTGACGCCCTGCGCTCCTCCAGCTCTCGGATGACCCCGTAGTCATTCAACAGCCGTGCACACTATTTGCAAAGTCCCTTATTGATAACAGTGATAAACAAGTTAATGATTCCCATAGTAAGGATCTGTCATTTTGTCCCGTGTCCAATACTAGTAATATCTCTGTAAGGTCAGAGCAGGTCATTGACGTTAAATCTAGGTTGCTTACAGCTGTTTTAGGATCAGCTGATAACAGTAATACAAATGGTCACAATATAAGTAGCAACAGTATGTCATCTATGGATCACAATATAAATATGTCTGCCACATCCTGTGAGAAGATTATATTTTCAACTGTGGATTTTTCAGGACCAGCACAGAAGGTTGAGTGCTCCAAGGAGCCTGCACCTGGAGTCCTAAAGGACCAGAATGCTTCCGAGGACCCGGTGTTGGATTTATTTGACTCCTATGAGGATTATGTAAACAGACATCAGCGGCCACTTTTAGGAATTGAAATCCTGAATATGAGAGGTACTGCATTAGTGGATACAGCTGCAAAGAGAAGCATGGCAAGTCAGAAGCTCTACTCACTGTTACTTGAGAAAGGTCAACAGTTCTGCGAGAAGCAAATGAGAGTTACACTAGCGGATGGTATACCTCAAATTAAAAATGTGCTCAAAATTACCTTGGATGTCAAAGTGAAGGATAGGATAATACCTCAAGAGTTCCTGATCTTACCTGAAGCCCAAGAAAATGATACTTTACTGGGAGTTGATTTTATAAAAGCCTCTCGGCTCGACTTGGACTTTAACACCAATACTTGGTGCTTTCCAGGAGGGGATAAGTATCCCATACAGTATGAAAATGACATACCAGTACAATTGTCACTTGCTGCAAGCAATATACTTCATGCTGAAGAAGGATCAATGCTCAGCGAAGGTGAAAAGATGGAATTAGCCGAAGTGTTACAGAGGAATAGCGCAGTCTTCAGTCTAGGGGGAGCGCCCACTCCCATTGTGGAACATCACATTGACACAGGAGATCATGCACCTATATCTGTACCTCCATACCGGCTCACACCTGCGAAGAAGGAAATTATGAAAGCAGAGATTGAGAAGATGCTCCGGGAAGGGATAATAGAGGAATGTGAATCTGCTTGGACTTCACCGGCTGTGCTTGTCCCTAAGAAGAATAATACTGTCAGATTCTGTGCTGATTACAGAAAACTGAATAGTATCACCAAGACAGATAACTATCCCTTACCTTTAATTGATGAACTGCTACAGTCGACTGGAAGACAGTGTTACATAAGTACCCTAGATCTGAGATCCGGATACTGGCAAGTAAGTGTGACGCCAGCTGATCGAGATAAGACAGCGGTGATCACACCATTTGGTACATACCGTTTTCTACGCATGCCATTTGGGCTAAAGAACTCTCCTGCGACGTTCCAGCGGTTGATGGATAAGTTCAAATCCGGTGCCAGCCTGCAAAACACTACAGTCTTAGCTTACCTTGATGATCTCTTGGTGATTTCTGACAGCTTCGAGAAACACCTGCAAGACCTGCAACTCGTGTTCGAACGGCTGCATCAGTTTGGCTTAAGAGCAAACCGAGAAAAATGTGTTTTTGCTTGCAAAGAGGTCAAGTACCTTGGTCACCTCATCACGTCAGACGGTATAAAGCCAGACAATGGGAAAGTTGAAGCTATCTTAGCTATGAAAGAGCCAACTAATCTCAAACATCTCCGGACATTTCTTCAAACCTGTGCTTGGTTTAGAAAGTTTGTTCCAAATTTCTCAGCGGTAGCTCAACCGCTTACCAAGCTAACCAAGAAAAATGAACCATGGAAATGGCAAGATGAGCAACAACAGGCCTTTACAGAGCTCAAAACCAGACTAACTTCTGCTCCGATATTGGTGCAAGCGGATTACAGCAAACCCTTTATTCTGCGGACGGACGCAAGCAATTATGCTCTTGGAGCTTGCCTTATGCAAGGTGAAGGACAAGATGAGCGTCCCATTGAGTACGCCAGTCGACTGCTCACTGCTGCAGAAAGAAGATACAGTACAACCGAGAGGGAGTGCCTGGCTGTAATCTGGGCGGTAGAGAAGTACCGGCCCTATATAGATGGTCATTCAGTTTTAGTGAAGACAGATCACCAGCCGTTGAAATGGCTGTTGACTCACAAGTCACCAAGTGGTCGCCTTATCCGGTGGGCACTTAAACTGCAAGGTTTTGACATCAAGTATGAATATACACCTGGAAAGGCCAATGTCATAGCAGACACCTTGAGTCGACCCGTCTGCGATGAAAACTCCAAAGAAGATTGTGGAGTCTGCTCTGTTATTATAGATATTCCACAAATTAACCCGACGGAACTACGTACTGCTCAGCTCGAAGATCAAGAGGTCGCCAAGATTATTCAAGACCTGGAAGACTCTGATCTCATAAACTCCACCAGATGGCTAGAGAGAGGATATGTCATGGCCCAGGGGGTCCTTTACTATTACAATCCCAACTCTGAGTCTGAGGAAGCGCAGCTGGTAGTACCTCACTCTATGAAGGAGGCCGTCTTAAAAGAGTACCACGACGCTCCAACAGCTGGTCATCAGGGCGTAGAAAGGACTCTCGCACGCATTTGTCAAAAGTATTACTTCACAGGAATGCGAAAGTACATCACGGAATATCTAAAACAATGCGAAGAATGCCAACGTTATAAGATAAGTAACCAGAAGCCAATGGGACTATTACAAACCCCAGTGCTTAATCAAAGAGGAGAGGTGCTAGCTATAGACCTCTTTGGCCCTCTACCTGAAGGAGATGATGGAGAGAAATGGGTGCTGCTCATCGAGGACACGGCTACACGCTGGGTGGAGCTGATAGCCCTCAAGGACGCCACGGCAGAAGTCTGTGCTCCAGCCCTTATCGAGCAGTACTTCCTACGGTATGGTTTTCCCAGAAGAATCATCTCGGACAACGGAGTTCAATTTATATCAGCGGTAATGCAACAGACAATGTTTTTACTGGGAATTAAGCAGAACTTAATTCCACTATATCACGCCGAGGCCAACCCTGCGGAACGGAAAAATAGAGACCTTAAAACACAACTCTCTATTTTAGTGAAGACTAATCATCGTACGTGGCCAAACTTCCTGCCAGCGATCAGGTTCTCAATGAATAGTGCCGTATGCGCCACGACGGGATGTAGTCCAGCTCAAATAATGTTCGCTCGTGAAATGAGAACACCATTTGACGCTCAACGTGATTTGAAGGCTATTCTTGCAAAGGAAAACTTTATTCCACAAATTACCCCATACCTAAACAGATTTCTCAATAACTGGGACGTTATTAAAGCAAGAGTGGAACGACAGCAGGATCAAAAGAAAACCGATGTAGACCAGCATCGTCGACCTGCACCTATATTTTCCGTCAATGACCTTGTGCTGGTTAGCACACATTTGCTTAGTAATGCTTCTAAAGGTTTGACCAAGAAATTTATGCCTAAACGGGATGGTCCCTATTTAATAAAACAAATTGTCAGTCCAACTTCGTATATCATAGCTGACAGGCAAACTAATACTGACCTAGGGAAGTTCCATAGTAGCGATCTCACCTTATACACGTCAGGTCAAGATATTCAATCGGTGCCTGTTCAGCCACGGCGACTACGTGGTCGCCCTCGTAATCTAGCGCCCAATAGAGCTACCAAGTCCCCAACGGGTCGTACTGGGAACTTGGAGGGGGAGTGTATAGCGCACCAATCAAATACCGCGCCTCGCCCTAATCCTGCTCGCGGATTGGACGAGCCTATGACCATACGTTCGCGCCGCTCTCGCGCAGTCCGGCAACCGGCGCGTTACGAGTAACGTTGTTTATTTGCGTAATTACTAAGATTGTGCAACAAACCTGTCAATTAGCTTACAGTATTGATTTATGAGTGTAACAATAGTATTAACGTGCCTGGGAACAATAAACTGTGAATTAATCTATGCATTTTCACTTATAGCCTCAAACCGAACCCCAAAACCGAGCTAGCCGGCGCTACAATATAAGATATTGTAATGCCCTCACTATCTTGATGCATCACTTTATTGTACATGTAGTACATCTTAAATACCGGTCGACATATCTTAGGAACATAAAGATTGATTGAGCCAAAGGAAATCTTTAATTCATTCAACGCTGTCGACCATTTTTGAGCTCCTGAATCATCAACTTTTTGGTGTAAAATTATTACTTATAAGACCATTTATTTCCTCAATACCCCGATTAGGTAGCCACCGAGGAAAGTGCGTCCGAATTTGGATACATGACCTCATTTACCACAACTATTTTAAAGGTATCCAATTCCATTATTGGTAGTTTATATCCGTTTGCAGTGAAAGACGGACAAACAAACAAACGCACACTTTCTCGTTTATAATATTATAGTATGGATATATAATTACGCTCTGGTTAGGATCAAAGTTAAAATTATTTGTTGTATGGATTCTTAGGACTAAAAGCTTGGTCTGGTTAAAGTAATGTCAAAAATACACACTGCAGGTTAGAAACATCATAAATTATACACTGATTTAAACTTTCACGATTATTACACATCATTATTTTTAAAATCGACCACGATACCATCGATAAGACCACGGGGACAACGCCGTCCTTGAAACGTTGGAGGTCAGTTTAATATGTAGTTATACGCGATTAAGTCCCGATTTTAAAAATAATGATATCATAAATTATTCTTTCTATGTATAGTCTGTCTGTCTGTCTTTTTGTTTTGTGGTTACAGAATGGTAGTTTCTGTTTTGATCCGCTACTTTTAATGCCGACTGTACATGCTCAGTGACATTGACAGTTGCGAAAAGTGCGCGTAAATGATGCGTTGTGGTATTTGTGGTTAAACATGAGATTACTCTCCACCTTATTTTCCATACATTTTGGATATCAAAAAGAAAATAAGTCTAATGAAACATGTAGTTCTTCAGAGACGTTTAGGCACTATAAACGGTGGAACATAAGAAAACCGAATAATTATTATGAAACCCGAAAAATTTTGCATAAACTTATAATTTTTTTTTCCCCTCACTAGCTCGGAAACACGTGTTTTGTCCTTTAATACCAGCGGGTAAAAACGCACTTTATCCACTAGTGGGTAAAGTAATTTGACCTTGAATAAAGTCAAATTAACTGCTTTAATATTGATAAAAGTAGGTAAATCTAGTAATAAAGATGATTTACCACCTGTGGAACTACTGGAAGCAGTGATAAACGCATTTTTTTCGTTGTAGTTTCCTCGCTATAGTGAGGGGAAAAGTTTTGTGTTACACTCGGGTGCAAATGTATTTTACTTCTCGTGTGTTGAAAAACGAGCAAGTGAAAGGATTCTATAGTTGAACCACGAGCGAAGCGAGTGGTTCGAGAATAGAATCCTGAATAGAATTCCACACTCGGCGTTAAAATACAACTTTGCCCCCTTGTATAACAAATAACTATTTTGAAATCAGATGGTGCTCTTTGCCCGCAGTAGCTAGAGCTAGTGCGTGAAGTGGTTTATTTCTCGTCAGGTCGAAACTTCAAAAGGCCATGTAGATGTGGCGTAGGGACGCCCGGCCGGAGGCAGGCGGGCTGTCGATCAGTTGTTGTGTTCATTCAGCCCTTCAAAAGGCCATACATAGGTAATCATATGTAAGTACTGAAAAACGTTGTACGATACACGCGCGAGGACGGATTTCGTACCTCGCGTTGATAAAAAATAAACAAAAAATAGTAAATTGAGATTGTGAAAAATTTTATCCCAACTGGTGGGGAAATGCGAGTGATAGGGTTGAATGGAGGAAGAGAGGGGAGGCCTTTGCCCAGCAGTGGGACACTAACGCAGGCTAAAAAAAAATTG
Source organism: Leguminivora glycinivorella (assembly GCF_023078275.1). NCBI lineage: Eukaryota > Metazoa > Arthropoda > Insecta > Lepidoptera > Tortricidae > Leguminivora > Leguminivora glycinivorella. The sequence continues at coordinate 24,331,220 of NC_062976.1, forward strand.
TGATTTAATTTATCACCACTTGATTCGAATTTCCTCTTCTCCGCACTTGTTGCAATGTACATTTATATACGGAATTAAAAGATGTACAGTTAACAGCTAAAATCTAGGTATATCTTTCTTACCAAGCTTCAATTCCCTAAGTTGTTGGCAATAGTCCACGGTGCCAATGCCCCTCCATAACACACACAACACACATAACGAATACAAAAGCACGCGGCCCATTGCCCACGCTCCCGAGAAGGAATTATTTAACTTTTTCCTTAAGCTAGTTATAATATACATATCGCTTTCCGTCATAATTATTAGTATATAACCGGCATAGCCAAAGTGACAATTGTCGCTCATATCGAAACGCAGACAGGCTTTGTCACGCCACTACAGGGTATGTAGCCAAATGCACAAACGATAACGATATTATCGTAGCTAGCTATCTCTATCGCTCTTCCGTATTGGTGTGAGAGCCAGTGCCGCAGCCGAATTCGCGTCGCAGAAATGCCACCAAAACGTCGCAGAAATGCCACCAAAACGTCGCAGAAATGCCACCAAAACGTCGCAGAAATGCTACCGAAACGTCGCAGAAATGTAGTCGGGCTCTGTCGCGCCAATACGCAAGAGCGATAGAGGTAGCGACGAAAGAGATATTATCGTGAACGTTTCGTGAGCGTTTCTGCATTCGGCTACGCACACTGACTGTGTTTCCATTGGCGTCTAGCGTCAATGATTGTCATCTGGCTAGGCCAGCTGAAGAGCGATAGAAAGAGCTACGAAGCGTAAGCAATTGTGACGTTGGCTAGGAACCCAGGATAAAATCCTTATTTAATAATCCCGTTACATCTACTCGAATATAAATGAGTCAGTTTAATAAATTTTAAAATATTAGATGAGTGCAAATCTTTAGATGATTTATGTAATGAACCAATTGGGTACCAATAGGTTAGAATAAGTTACTCTATAATAGAAGATATTAAAACGAAACTTATTATTATGTTTGTAGATAAACGTAATAAAATGACTTATGGCAGAAGGTCCTAAATAAATGAACTGACTTGCTATTAAATGAGTTACGAGACTTGGTTTTTTTACAAGTTTTGTTTTGGGAATGTTTTTGTTTTATCGCAAGTCAAATGCCCTTCCCCTACTTTTCCCACTTGAATCTGATAGATTTCTAACTTTAGAAAATAAAACAATATCAGTTTGATAAATTAAAATGTATATTTATTTTATATTTACAAGATCATTCCTTAACTTATTATAAATAGTTAACTAATTAACGTAATTGACTAGACAATGGAATGTGTAGTAGCCTATGAGGTTGTAATTGTCCCAGTGTTTGTCACTACTCCAGTAATGGTCACCTCCTTTCCAAACAAACCTTAGAATACGTTTAAAAGTGGAAAAATACTGGCCTGCGGGAGACCTGAACTAATGCTCGCGAATCGATACTCCAGCGCGCTGCCAACTGAGCTACCAAACCCTCTTCCATAGCAGCATGGTTAGATGGCAGAGCGCTTGAATATCGGCCCAGAGGGCGTGAGTCTTACCCAAGGTAGTAATTTTACCATTTTTAAACATATTGTAAACTTAATAGCACCGATCGCAGACGTTATTTCTTGTTAAAAAATAAATTCAAACAATATAAGTTAACACTGTCGAACACTGGGACATTTACCTCATCGTTTATTGCTAAAAATATTCTCACCACAGTTATACATAAAAAGACGGATTTGTATTATTTTAAATATTCTTTACCTTTTGATAATAGCTGTCATAAGTCTATTGCATAATTATAAACCCACCCATTTTATCAATTTTTTTTTCATACAGTTGGTCGATGTGGGGGGGCCTAAGAAGGTACAGTAGCTGTTTTGTTCAACATTTTTAATGTCACAATTTCGTTCTGTTTCAGCCCCTTAATTGCTAAGAGTGGCACTAAAACTTGAGAAGTTTCATTTGCTCTGCCTGCCCTTTTTGGGAATACAGGCGTGACTATGTATTTATCTCTATTTTTGATTGATACTTGAATCTCCTGATATGTGATGTAGGTGACAGTGATGTGTTTCAATAGACACGCCGACGCCGATTATCTGGTTTAGTAACGGCGTCGGCGTCAGCGCTGCGGTATGTACATATCGGCGACGCCGCCGCCTTATAAATGCCCTGATATGTTCATGCATTAGTTTTGAAATGTCTTGATATTTCAAGATATGAACCACGATATGCCGGGCGAGTTTAGCTCCTTGTCGGCTTCAGCGTTGGTGTTGAGGTCGTGTCAGCGCTAAAACCTTATAAATATCTTGATATGTCAAGGGAACAAACGAAGTGTTTGTAACTTTTATGCAACAGCCTCACGAACCTCCCAATATACCTAGAGAGGAACCGCTGTATTTTAACAGGCAAATTGACGTCGAATGAGTTTAGCTTCGTGTCGGCGTTGGCGTTAAAGTATGTTGTGTCAGCGCCTCTTGAAACTCTTTATATGTCAAGGGAGCAAACCCAGCGTTAGTACTTTTTTGCAACTGTCTCAAGAATCGTCTTATATGTCAAGGAAGGAACCGCTGCGTTTCGACAGGCACGTCGACGCCGGGTGATTCTGGCTCGGTATCGGCGTCGGCGTCGGCGTCGGCGCTGAGGTAGGTTGTATCGGTGACGGCGGACGGCGGCGCTGCCCAGGACACCCAGCGTTCTTGTAGGTCCTGCTGAGAAGAGAAATAAAACAGATTAGTGAAAGAAAAAATGAATTACCGCTTAGTGTATTCTCATAGCATTTATAACTATTCTCTTGGCACTTCAAGCTACTTTACGTATGATCTCATTAATTTAGATGCGCCTACATTGGCTTGCATGTAAATGACTAACATGTAACGCCATACATTGTAATGCATGTCTGAGTTTCTGGTATGGTAGATAGAGTTACTAGTATGGTCGAGCCCATCTTACCTCGTGTTCAGAATGTTCAGACGGCCGTGGCGGGTCAAGCGGCAGAACGTCAAATGCGACAAGACAAGGCGTCAATAGCCGTGGAGCGTCAGCTAAGAAGGCGGCAACGGCTGCCGCGCTTGGACGCGCTGCTGGTTCTTGCTGCCAGCAGGACTTCATCAGCCCCTCCCTGGAAAGAAAGAAAATTAATAGAGATTGCTTCAAAGACTAGATCACTGATATATACTTATCGAGAACAATTAGCTTTAATTTTAATCTGGAAATCATGATGAGTATTAATAGCGAATTCTTTGGCTCAATGTTTTGTATTTCTAGATAAATTTTATACTAGCTAGGAATAATTTTACTTATTTTGTATGAAAAAAAAAGAGACAAAGCAAATGATTAAATAATGATATTACCCATGTCTTTAGCGTCAAGTGTATTATAGACAAGATCTTTGATATCAATAATTTTAGAACATTATATGTTATACTTACAGGTTGGGCTGTAACCCAGGCGGTGGTCGCAGTGAACGTCCTCTTGTGACGCGAGCCAAGACTTGGGCGTTACCGAGCCCCTGATACGGCAGGGCTCCAAACGTCACAATCTCATATAGCAGAACTCCGAGCGCCCACACGTCGGACGCGGGAGAGAAAACGCCTCGAGACAGAGATTCAGGCGCCATCCAGCGCACAGGGAGTAGGCCTTTACGGCTGTAATTATAACACAACCATTATTAGATTTGAAATAGGTTAACAAAAGAAGGAGGTTCACCAAGTATTTACACGAATTAGAAGGCAAAATATTCTCACTCACGAACAGTGAACACTTGACAGTCATTTATTTGTCTGATGAAAAGTTGGTAAAACTGCTGTAAGGCAAGGAACTGCTGGGCTGTTGAAATGTAAATTGGCTTTGCAATAGTTATAATGAATCACAACACCCGTGCAATGCTTAGGTTCGGTTGCACTGCAGCAAACCTTTTGTGGGAATAATTATTTAATTGTATGGGAAGTTTCATACATCGGTTCTGAATGAATTTGATCAGTCTGCTAAATGTGGTTACTGCAACTGGAGTAAGGTTGGGTGGTAGTTACCTGAATCTGTAGTAATCGCTCTCACAAACTGGTCGCGCCATGCCAAAGTCAGCCAGCTTCAGCTGCCGCCGCGCGGATATTAGACAGTTGCGAGCTGCTACGTCGCGATGTACGAAGCGGAGTTGTGCGAGGTATGACAGCGCACGCGCCGCGTCTAAAGCCATGGCTGTTAATCGTGTTGGCGATACCTGAAAAAAAAAACGGTTTATTTGAGGCATCACGGATAGGTTTATGATTGTAGTTATGGGTTTCTGTAAAAAGGCAGATGATCGTGGAATTACGAATTTTCACTTATGTAGCTAATGTTTTGCGTTCGTTTTGGATGTGACTGAGAAAGCGCTAAACTGTAGTTAAGTAATAGTCTTGGTTATTACCTCGTCCGCGGCTTCGCCTCCTTCTTCTACTAAATGCCGCCGCGCGAGTAGGTATCCCTTCAAATCTCCATATAACATAAATTCCATAACAGTGCAAACTGGTTCAGAATGTGTGACTACACCTAGTAGTTTCACAACATTAGGATGTTCAAGCCTCTTCATAGCCTCAGCTTCAGCGAGAAAATCTAGTTTTTCTGCCATGCCAGCGCCAGGTTTGAGCGTTTTAACGGCGACGGCGGTCCAAGCTCGCCGCTCTGATAATAATGCGTGGCCGCCGTAAACTGTACCGAACGCACCGACACCGAGCTTACGGTTGATAACGACACGCTCTCTTGGTAATTCCCATCGGTCAAGCGCGTCCAACTTTGGGGCTAGTGTGGTTAAGCCGAGGGCAGCTAAGCGAGCGCGGTAGCGTGTTTCTAAACGTCGTTTAAGCAGCCAGCCCGCGCCGCCAAGCGCAGCAGCAAGTCCGGCTATCAAGAGGGCCAGAAGCGTTCCTAGTGCTACGCGACAGTCAGCGCGTAAAGCGTCCGCTAGTGGCTGCAATGCGCATGGCTCGACGCCGTCGTTAGGAGGCAATCCGTCGGCTGTCCGCCAGCGGATCGCATTCGGCGTTAGTTTTAATGTGCTTGTCCAATCACCGACTGCACCGTACGCCTGAAATGAAACGAACAATACTTTTAACTAGAAGAAACTTATAATTTTGTTATATTTGGGAACTGTATTGACCAAGGAAAGTTTAATGCTGTATCATATATGTATATAATGTATGTATCCAAAAGAGGGTGCTATTTTACCTGTGTGCTATTGTCCCACTGCAACAACCGCTGTGGCACCATACGGGCACCTTTGCCCCACGCGAACTGTCCTGTAAGTCCGGTATAGTTGTGTGCTGAACTTTCCACATCGGCTATCAGCGACCTATAAAGGACAATAAACATAGGTTAACTTAAAAAGAAGAAGTACAAAGAACTAAGAACCTACGACCAAACTCTTTTTCTATATTTATAAATTACTTATAATACTTGCATAAATTAGCTAATATTTTTTACTATTTAACCAAACTAACTGATCAACTACTTTGATCCTGGTTCAGTCCTTAATAAGATTAAAGTATGAGTTCTTTATAAAATATGTATAATATGTATATACTGACTTGATAATTTCTTCCTGATGCAGGTCATCTAGTGCGCTGGGTTGGCGAGTAAGCAATCGGGAGAGTGCAGCAGCCCAGAGGCGTAGTACGTCGTATAGCAGTGCCGCGTTTGGCGTGGGCGTCGAACATGGACCGGCTACCGGCTGGAAAGTTAGTATTTTATTATTAGTCTTTCAGCGGCTATCCTTTAAATGGCTTATGTGAGGAAGATTAACAGAAATGAGGATTAAATGAGGTCAGCATTTTAAAAAAGAACTTATTATTCCCATTAAAAGTTAAAACCATACAAATTTAAGTCCCTTAGAAAAGATACCATACTCAAATAAGTTTTAGACATAATTTTTTTTAAATTTAGTAACAAACAAAGACTACTTCAAAGATGAGGCTAATTACTTAACAAGGTTTTGTAAAACAACTACCTGAAATCTGCACTGCGCACGCCAGCGCTCTGCCCAATCAGCCGGCGGCATCCAGTCCATTTGCCACGCGGGCCGCAGGCTCAGATGCCCGCCATCAGCCATCTTGCCAGTGCTGACTCGGATGAGGGAAGAAGGGGCGAGTGGTGGGAGGAGAAAGACTGCTTCTGGCTTGAGCTTGGCTTCGCGGGCATCTTCAGGTTAGACTAGACTATGTATGATTTCTAGCATGTGAATTACCTGAAATCTGCACTGTGCACGCCAGCGCTCAGCCCAATCAGCCGGTGGGATCCAATCCATCTGCCAAGCAGGCCGCAGGCTCAGATGCCCATCAGCCATCTCTTGCAGTTGTGCCGTCGAACATGGATGCTTGTCAGTGCTAGCTCTGATGAGGGCAGAAGGGGCGAGCGGTGGCAGAAGAAAGACTGCTCCAGCTTCTGGTGTGAGCTTGGCTTCGCGGGCTGCGCATAATGCTCCGCGGAGCGCTCGGGCGTCTTCGGGCCAGACTAGGAGGATACGCGCGCCTGCTGTTGCTGCCCGGGTTGCCCACTGTAAATAATGAATAAAAACTATAGAAATAGATGGAAAAGTCTGTCAAGAAGTAGTGTTTCTCGTTAATTGCTTTTACGCGTTATTGTAACTGTTGCATAAAACGATACGGAATCATGAATGGATATGTACTAAACTGCTTATCTTCTTATTATTGGAACTGACCCGTCCATCTACATCTAAGTATATCTAGATAAATCTGACCAAATTAACTGATTATGTACAGTAGGTACCGTATTTTGAATTGAATTGGGCCAAAACTGACTTTCAAACCTCGATACCATTATAAATGACGTTATGTTTTATAAATAACGGACGAGAGTGATTCAATACGTCATTGACTAATAAAATTACTAATGCAGATGCACGATGACACACTGTTGGATGTACAAGAATAGACGATGATGAAATATTTAGGTAATCTAGATTTACATATAAAAGGGACCAATGTAGTAGAAATCTCACCTGAGATATTAACTTATAGTCTGGCTCTAGTTTGGTTTTGTCGTCAACCGTTTCAGTCACGTAACCGGTGTCTTTGCCGGCGACGTCGTCACCCACGGCGTCGGCGTCGGGCAGCTCGGTGTGCACAACGACGTCGGCGCGCAAGCTCGCGGAGTCCAGCAGCGCTCGAGTTCCAGGCTCAGTAAGCGCCGCTACTCGGCGCCAACTGTAAGCTGATAACAACGCCCCAAGAGCGGCAGCCTCGTCACGCGAATCACCCGCTGCACGCAGCACGTACGGTCCTTCTGCGGCCTGCGATGTGTATCCTAGCACAGGCATCACGTGCGACTTTGTCTGCTTAGCCACGTCCGCAAATGCTGCGCCACAAGCCGGCCCGGCTACAGCTGATAACGCACCGTATTCACCCGTACCTAATGCATCTGACAGATGTTTATAGGCGGTAGATCCAGAACACTCATCATCGAAAGTTTCGACTTTAAAGCGAGTAGCGTGTGACGAATTCTGTTCATCCAACTCTGCCAGAGCGGCGGCAGCCGCAAGCGCTCGTGGCTGTAGTTGTAATTCACGCGGCGTTTTGTCCGGCAGCATCACTAACACGCGTACTTCACTAGCACCGAGCGCCAGCGGATTCCTCGATAGAAAATCATTTGCTGCTGCTACCGCTCCTTTAGCTCGCGCTTCCTTACCCAGTACTGCTAACTGACGTTCATCCAACTTTAGCCTAGTTAGTACGCGTAACGCGCTTAACGTTAACTCAGGAGAACGTCTGTTCACACGCTTCAGTATTCTGTACGGTTCGAAGATACATCCGATATCTTTGGGGTTAGTGCAAGGCGGTGGGCCAAGTGCTCGGCCAGGAGGTACATTTAATGCATCACAGGCGATGAATGGCCGATTTAACCTAACAGCAGATAGATGCGTGCCCAAAGGAACAACGCGTACGCGTAGCGAGTAAGCGCGAGCTAGGGTAGCTAGTTCCTTGGCTTCAGATGGGGTACTAGTAAGAAGGGTCGCACAGCGTCCTATAGTGCATATTTTCAGAGTTTCCGTTCCATTCGGATACGATAATCTGAGGGAGAAATGAAAATAGGATTAATATTGTCATTTATACAATACGACGTGAACGTGGAATATATTGCCGCTAAAAACTGAATACACACCCGTCCCATTTGGAGGCATTAGCGAACAGGCTGGCGACCTCTGTAGGTGTCATGTCATAAAGCGCGGCAATGTCTTCGTCCACCAGGTCGAGTAGCGATCTTGCCCCACGCGGCGCGGTCGGTCCGCCCGCGAGGCAAATCCGCCGCGCCGGCGCCATTGCGTCGCCGAGGCCAGCGAGACCGTAGCCATCCATAGCACTGGGGGACGGATAAGTAAAAAATACTACAGAAAATATCTATGACAATTTTATTATAATATACTTAGGGCCACTTGCACCACCCGCTTAACTCAAGGTTAGTGGGCTGTCAACTGTCAAATTCCATATAAAATGGTGGGTTAACCCTCCATTTTTGGTGGTGCAAGTGACCCTTAGAATTTTTTTTTAAAGCCAAATTAATTGCCAGCCGGAAACTATATAACTTACTTCTAATTGAGTAACTTACTCGAGAGGAGCTTCAGCAGCGGGCGTGGGTAGTATAGCAGCAGTAAGGTGGCCACTAGTGAGGAGACGGTTGACAGCTATGTGGCATTTGCGTGACGCCGGCGCGACGCATTCTGCCGGCGGCGGGACAGCTTTGGCACGTACACCTCTGGAAAATCATAATGCACTGATCATAAGACAAGCCAAGTATAGGTACTGTTTGCGCCTTAATTCAAAACCTCTTGACAAGAAGTTGAAATAAAGAAAAGAAGTGACAGTAAGTCAGTGTCACGAGCGAAAGAAAAACGCATTATCGTATAATACGTATGTTGCGAAGATTAATTCATTTATATAATTAAAGGGAATCCTCAAAATAAAATAAAATACATTCAAATAAACAACCTAAGTAATAATATCAGTGAGGATACTCGCCAAGGATCCCTCCTTGGCGAGTGTCCTCCGGCTCCCGCCAGTGACCAATATATATTCGGTAAGTTATTTCGCAGCCCCAGGGGTACTACAGCATATTATGTACGTCAGATCACTATAGTTTCTGTCATAATTATGTTTTATTAAATAAGAAAAGGTCTATAATGATTTAGCACTTCAAATTTCAGTTATTATGCAATACACCTTTACCACCCTTATAGCCTAAGGTTTTTGATATAAACACTAGTTAAATTATGGTGTCGTTGCCAGGCGGTTTTGTAGAAGTATTCTGTTCTTAAGTAACATTTCATCTGGCCGTTAAGGCCGCTAGACGTGCAGTGCGAGCCGACGCCAACCCCGCCACTCATTGCCACGTGAGTCTGCAGTCACTTGTTTATTACCTCGCCGCCAACGCCGCCGCCGCTAACTCCCGCAGCGCCGCGCCGACGCCCTCATCGCCGAGCATAGCGCTCGTGACTAGTAGCTCCGGCGGCGCTTCGGCGCGCGCGCTCAGCACGCCGCACAACGCCACTGATCCCCACGTGACTCTGCAGTCATTTGTTTATTACCTCGCCGCCAACGCCGCCGCCGCTAACTCGCGCAGCGCCGCGCCGACGCCGTCATCGCCGAGCATAGCGCTCGTGACTAGTAGCTCCGGCGGCGCGTCGGCGCGCGCGCACAGCACGCCGCACAACGCCGCCACGCATAGCCATGTGATTCTGCAAACGGAATACCGAATTATAATGCAATTTGTACATTGATATCAGCTAAGAGTGTTATAAAATTCCCAAGTGTAGATTTCGCGGGTCAGAGACAAAGTGGAACATTTTTGTTATCTGTAGATGGATGTTTTGAGCTAGTATTAAAAGTGATTGCTCGGCACATTTCGCTTCATAACGAGAAGCAGTTTCAATTAGCGCACGCGATGGTGACCCGAGTCTAAATTTCTAAAAGAACGTTCTTCTTTTGTCTTCGACCATGATTCTGTAGGTATCTACGTGATCTACATATTCGGAGAAGAGTATTGTCTTGTCAACGTTGCGTCGACTGGAGTGAGAGTATAGAGGCATATTGTATAGAGGCAATTAAATTAATGAGGAGGCACACTCAAAGGTTATGACATGACAGATGGCGCCACCCTATTAGTCCATTGCACAGATAAAGACTTTCATACGTGAGAGCGAGAAGATGATATATGTTTTCTCTCTCTATCAAATATGAATGACAGTGAAGTGCCTAGACACTTGCACAGGCGCCGTCTGGCGGGATAAAATGTCAGCGTGCCTCCTCATTAAATGACGTCGAGGCTTTGGAGACACTACGAACGTGGGGTATCTCGTCTTTCTTACGCTTCGTGCAGTCAACTGCAGACTTACGGCCCAACCACGACATTGGTCTAAGCGCGGCAGCGGCGAGCGGCAGGCATACGTGCGAATGAAAAGTCCCATCGCTGTGTCTCGCTTCAATGTATGGCCGCCGCTCGCCGCTGTCGCGCTTAGACCAATGTCGTGGCTGAGCCGTTAGCGACTCTTTGGACACTTGTATGAGCTTCAATACATTGTTTGACATGCACGTCGCACGCCCCGCCCGCCGCCCCTTTGCACGCCCAATATGAGCGCGCACTCAGACCTTACACCAAAGACATAATTACCTATGTAACTCCGTATAGACGGATAAGTCTAAGAAAAAAACCGGCCAAGAGCGTGTCGGGCCACGCTCAGTGTAGGGTTCCGTAGTTTTTCGTATTTTTCTCAAAAACTACTGAACCTATCAAGTTCAAAACAATTTTCCTAGAAAGTATTCATAAAATTCTACTTTTGTGATTTTTTTCATATTTTTTAAACATATGGTTCAAAAGTTAGAGGGGGGGACGCACTGTTTTTTCTTTAGGAGCGATTATTTCCGAAAATATTAATATTATCAAAAAACAATCTTAGTAAACCCTTATTCATTTTTAAATACCTATCCAACAATATATCACACGTTGGGGTTGGAATGAAAAAAAATATCAGCCACCACTTTACATGTCCCCTACATGGGTGCCCATAGGTGCCCTAATAAAACATTTTTTTCCATTTTTTATTTTTGCACTTTGTTGGCGTGATTAATATACATATTGGTACCAAATTTCAGCTTTCTAGTGCTAACGGTTATTGAGATTATCCGCGGACGGACGGACGGACGGACGGACGGACGGACGGACGGACAGACAGACATGGCGAAACTATAAGGGTTCCTAGTTGACTACGGAACCCTAAAAACGTACCTCGAAGTCATAGAGAAAAGGTGGCCTAGATGGCGTTACACCTTTGGGGAACGCTCGGCTAGATGGCGCTAAAATTAATATTTGTCATTTTAACTCATATCTTGATAACAATATGGGCCAAATTGTCAAAACTGAGGTTCAAAAATTTAAGCCTGTGTGGAGAGATGACAGTCTATGCACTGTGATTACACATTTTACTTTGACAGTAACTCTCTATAATGATCCTCTTTGCCTTATTATGCTTACCTCATACAGTAGCGGCCAGCGGGCGTCGTAACGACGCGGCCGCCGCGAGTTTGGAGCCGTAAACAGCTTCTGAAAAGAAGAAAGAATATTTGTAGTTTGTCAGAAAGAAATTCGAATGAAAACTTAAGAACACATGTAATATAACATATTTTAGTGTAACTTTAGATTTATTGAGAAATTGATAAACAACCGCCTGATGTCATACTTAAATAACATAAGTTGAATTATCGCAATAAGATGTCATATATTAAAGAAAATTTTCGACACTTGCAAGGGAATCAAAACCTACAGGGTGCTTCCCGTGAACTCAGAATCTTGAAATTTGGTACGAAGCAACGTCTTATAGCATAGATAAAGGAAAAATTACGAAAACCATAAATTTTTAGTTACATCACATAATATATTTTTTTTTAATAATTTTAACCTTACTACCCATTTCCTCATAAACGCGTAGAGGTATTAAATTGAAATTCATACCAAATACTCAAGTCTATAATACCTTTAAGCTGTAACAAAATCAAACTTCTATGTCAACGCAATGAAAAAAAATGAAAAAAAATGAAAATGAAATATTTATTTTTCAAGTAGGCATATTACAATGCGCATATGAACGTCAAATAAAGCTACGCCGGCTCTAACCCTACGCCTCAGCCTCGAGAAGATTTCAGTCCCCCCTCAGTTGGGAGGGGGGTATCCACTATGGGTCCAATCAAAAGAAACAGCAATTTAAGCTGCATATTTTGAAACTCGCAAGTACTCGCAAGGGAATCAAAACCTAAAGGGTACTTCCAGTCGACCTAGAATCTTGAAATTTGGCATGAAGCAACGTTTTATAGCACACATAAAGGAAAAATTCCGAAAACCTTAAATTTTTAGTTACATTACAAAATATATATTATGACTCGATTGTCGTAATGAACGAACTTTGTAAACCTTGCAGGTTTGTACGGAACCCTCGGTGCGCGAGTCCGACTCGCACTTGGCCGGTTTTTAATTCAAATATCCGATTTACGATAGTAAGATATAAGAATACGTCGCATATTTCAGAACCCGGCTGAACAAACACTATCTAGAGGCCTTATTCTTTTAATTTGTCTTTATTTGATTATTAGAAAAGTATTCTTATTTACATATGGCTGATATTTAAATTAATATGTATAGAATTTGAGGTGATAACCTATTCGGCCTCTTTAATTGATACATTATTGATGTCTCAATTCGATTTCACAAGCGTGTTCACAGAAGTTTTATTTTGTACTAATTTAATAGTCGAGCAAATGAATTTTTACCTACATAAGGTGAAATAGCCCATAATGGACGGTGATGCCATTATGGACAAAAAACACAAATCCTTAAAAATAAGTATCTAAAATTAGTTTCTAAAAACTGACGGCTATGTACCATAAACTAGAGTTGTAGAGCTGTTTCATTTTGAAGTTTCAATTAATTCGGTTATTTCTGAAGGATTTGGCGACAAGATAAAATTCATCAGTTTACTGAAAAAAATATCAAGACGAATTCTTAGTAATGTTGCTAAGAGAGTTGAGTTCATGTATAAAATAATAAAAAAATAATACTCGGTGTAAACTTGAATGCGTTTTACTTACTGCATTAAGCATGAGATAAGGTATAAAACATACTAGTTTGTTGCTCCAAAGATATAAAGAAATGGCGTTATTTTGCGAGTGTCCATTACTGGAACCGAAAAACTGCCTACCTCCTATGATGGACAAGGAACAATTTACAAAACCAAAATTTACAAGAAACAATCCTATGTTAAAATAACTCAAACTAATTGTATTTATGGTATATAAAATTGACTCATTGAGTATCAGTTGGCTTTAAAAGTAAAATTTTAAACTTATTTCACTGTCCATAATGGGGGATCCATTACTGGAGAACTGCCGTCCATAATTGGAGAAAAAACACCTAGTTTTAATTTGTTAAGTATGAAAACTCTATTAGGAATATCAATTCTGCAATACGCTTGAAATGTAAAAGAAGGATAGGACATTCAAGATTTAACACGCTTAGCGGTAGAATTTTTACATTTATGAGTGAAATATCAAAAACAGGCGAAAATTTTCCTTAAACTGTCCATGATTGGGTCCGTTACCTTACATACCTACCTATTTACCTATACATATCCATACTTCCAAACTAATATTATAAATGGGAAAGTGTGTGTGTCTGTTGTTTGTCCGCCTTTCTCGGCAAAACGGAGCGAAGATTGTCGTGATTTTTTAAGTGGAGATAGTTGAAGGGATGGAGGGTGACATAGGCTACTTTTCGTCTCTTTTTATCGCGAGCGAAGCCGCGGGCAAAAGCTAGTTTACTTATAAACTCACTCATGTAAGGTACAGCGGGGTAAATCTCGATTGGGGGACAATTGTAACTGATCCAATTTTTCCATTATTAAGTACACTATGTTATTGAGTTCTACATGTATCCACTGAACACATATATAACCGGTGGACACTCTATTTAATAATGCAAACATTGTAAAACATGGGAAAAATGGACCAGTTACATTTGCCCCCAGTCGAGATTTGTCCCGATGTACCTTACTCCCAAAAATGGTGAACAAAGGACATGAAACTGCTCAAGTTTTTAGTGCCACACCAGGGGCAGCTCACTCCGCGATTCTATCGCCGCGCTACAAGTACATCCTGGCGGCCGCGAGTTCGCGGCCTACTCAGGGGTGGCGCGCGTTCTCACGGAATACATGTTCGCACGTCTTTCTATTGTTACTTTACGTCGTAAGGTTTTTTTAAGCGATGTCCGCGTGAGGAATGGCTAATAATACTTAGTTAAATAGACATAATATATTGAGATCTACTACTGGTAAAGTCCCACGGAAAAGTTCAATAAGGCTTGTGATGTTGGAACTTGAACAAAAATATATAAATACAGTATATTATATACCTAGAAAGTACCCAAGACTTGAATATAATAGTATAACATTTTATGTGAGTATTAATTCGTTTGAATCCATAGTAACCCTATCACCGGACGCCGCGCACGTGCGGCTCGTTTCTTTGTAAGAATTTTGTAGGTATTTAAAATTTCGCGGCATTTCGTGAACATCAAAGCAGTGGGCCTTCTGTACTTGTACTATTATATATTCTGTGGCCACACTTAGAAATTAAGGGGTTGAAAGAAGATGACATTGTGATAGGTTTAGCAGTGACAAGGTGCTAGCCCGTCAACCGACGACCACAATACCTATAACCTATTTTATTTTATAAATCACACTAGGTAATCTAGGTATATTACCTAGTGTGATTTATAAAATAAAATGTTAAAATTAAAACGAAAGATCTTTCGGTAGACAACTGCTGAGCCGCATAAATGATTAACTGCTTTGTTTAACAGATTAGGATCGAAGTAAAATCATTTTGGGCTTGACTAGAGTAAAAATATATTTATTTTATTCACACGGAGCTAAAAATAGATACACCTACGTTCAGAAAAAAATATTCTTGGTATAACCACAGGCTAGTCGGTTACACTAGGGGTAAAAAACGTTTTGTTAAATCTAATACATGACGACCGGTCTGGCTCACTCGGTAGTGACCCTGCCTGCTGAGCCGCGGTCCCAGGTTCGAATCCCGGTAAGGGCATTTATTTGTGTGATGAGCACAGATATTTGTTCCTGAGTCATGGATGTTTTCTATGCATATAAGTATGTATTTATCTATTTAAGTATGTATATCGTCGCTTAGCACCCATAGTACAAGCTTTGCTTAGTTTGGGGCTATGTTGATCTGTGTAAGGTGTCCCCCAATATTTATTTTATTTATTTTATTTTAATAAGTCGTTAAACATTTAATGTACGTAATCGTTTATATAAAAAAAAACAGATCTTTTTAACCCCCGACGTAAAAACGACGGGGTGTTATAAGTTTGACGTGTCTGTCTGTTTGTCTGTCTGTCTGTATGAGTGTCTGTTTATTTATGGCATCGTAGCTCCCGAACGGATGAACCGATTTAAATTTAATTTTTTTTTGTTTGAAACCTGACGTAGTCGGGCGTCTTCTTAGTCATGTTTCATGAAAATCGGTCCACTATATTATGGTTTATCTAGACAACCTTGGACTTGGCCAACTTGTAATAAGGCAAATTATTACATTTTAACTTTAAAGTTAAAATAAGCTTCCACATCTTTGCCTATCTTAATAGTTATTTGTTATACAAGGGGGCAAAGTTGTATTTTAACGCCGAGTGTGGAATTAAAAAACGAGCAAGTGAAAGGATTCTATAGTTGAACCACGAGCGAAGCGAGTGGTTCGAGAATAGAATCCTGAACTTGCGAGTTTTTAACACACGAGAAGTAAAATACATTTGCACCCGAGTGTAACACAAAACTTTTACCCTCACTATAGCGAGGAAACTACAGCGCAAAAATGCGTTTAATCACTGCTTCCAGTAGTTCCACAGGTGGTAAATCATCCTTATTACTTAGATTCACCTACTTTTATCAATTTTAAAGCAGTTAATTTGACTTTATTCAAGGTCAAATTACTTTACCCACTAGTGGATAAAATGCGTTTTTACCCGCTGGTATTAAAGGACAAAACACGTGTTTCCGAGCTAGTGAGGGGAAAAAAAGTTTACCTACCAAATGTAGGTACTATGCTTATGTGCAATTGTGCATGTCAATATTATCTATTGATCGCTAATTGCTCCCTCAAAAACGACCTGATAGTTTAAATTATTCATATAGAATTCTACGACATTCATATTAAAATAAAAGATAATATGTTGATTATAATATGATAAAAGAGTTATGACGTGTTTCGCGACGCTGTGCCGGCTGCTCAAACATTTTCTATTCAATGATAACACATAGGTATATAGTTCAACGACCATTATCTTGTAAACAATTTTAAGGACCAATAAGGTTGTTAATAAGGTAGAATAATATAATTATCACCACACCAACTTGATAAAGGCTCTCTTTTTCCTGTTCGAAAACAGATAGCAAAATTGCATTTTATCCACAAGAATGCAAAGTAATTTCATACAAATTTTAACTTGATGTCTTAATCTGGCTGGTAGAATTTACCTATAAATGATGATTTTGAACCATAAATATTGAATAAATTGATGGATTTGATTTAATTTTATGTTTTGTAGTAAATATTTTGTTTGTGTTGGTGTGGTGAAAAAATTTGTGTTTCACTCGGTGGCAAAGTTTGTTTAACCTTCGTGTCTTGAAACTCTCGCAACGCTCAAGATTCCACTTTTTGAACCACTCGCTACGCTCGCGGTTCAATATTGGAATCTTTCGCTTGCTCAGGTATAAATATTGGCACGTGCGGTTAAACAACAACTTTGCCCCCTTGTAAAACAAATAACTATTAGATCACACTAGCTGAAAATATATCCGATAAGAATATGAATATGAAAAAAAAAAAAAAAAAAAAAAAAAAAAAAATCAAAAAGATACCAAACATTTCCGCGAAGCTTTTGAAGTGGAACTTCTAATGAGGCTTCCAAGTGACAGCGTTACGGCTCAGCCACGACATTGGTCTAAGCGCGACAGCGGTGAGCGGCGGCCATATATTGGAGCGAGACAGCGATGGGACTCTTCATTCGTACGTATGGTTGCCGCTCACCGCTGTCGCGCTTAGACCAATGTCGTGGCTGAGCCGTTAAGCGTTTAACGCTGCATTGCCAACTCGGGTTTTGAAATACCCCTTCCTATTTTCATTTCAAGTTTCACTTCTTCCGCGTGGAGGGACTCCATGCACAATTTTTTTTCTGTTTCCGCTTGTACTATCAGCTGCAAAAAGTACATGGACAAATTAATAAATCAATTCGCCATGCACTTTCGCAGCTGATCCATACTAATATTAAAAATGGAAAAGTGTCTGTGTCTGTTTGTTTGTCCATCTTTCACGGCAAAACGGAGCGACAAATTGACGTAATTTTTTTAAGTGGAGATAGTTGAAGGGATGGAGTGTGACATCTTAGGCTACTTTTTGTCTCTTTCTAACGCGAGCGAAGCCGCGGGCAAAAGTTAGTAGTACCATAGATTAAATATTTTCTCTGCTCCCAACTAACTCAGCTTTCAAACAAAAAAAACTAAATCGAAATCGGTTCATCCGTTCGGGAGCTACGATGCCACAGACAGACACACACACAGACAGACAAACAGACAGACAGACAGACAGACAGACAAACAGACAGACAGACACGTCAAACTTATAACACCCCGTCGTTTTTGCGTCGGGGGTTAAAAACTAGTGCCAACGCCAAATCTTGGGATTAGTTGTCAAAGCGGACCCCAGGTTCCCATGAGCCGTGGCAACTGCCGGGATAACGCAAGGAGTATGATGATGATGGTACTAGCCCCACAAAACTCTGGAACTAGTTTGACTGTGGGATCAGCAGTTTCTCAAAGATTATAGTATTTTATGCAACAGGCATTTAAAGGGGGTCAGAAAAGGGTAGTGGCGTGGTTAATAAAGACGCCACGAGTATTTTTTGACTAAGTTAAACACCGTTGCATACAATACTTTTTCTACGACCGTGCACTTAGTTTTTAATAGTTTTCTAAAATTCGTGAAATTTTCCTTTAACGCAAAGGTTTGCACTGTCAGCGCAGCGCAGCTGCCCAAAAGCCATCCCGCGCACGCGCGCAGTATCGTTATAATGCGTTGCTATGGTTACAGAGCCAAACAATGCGTTATCAATTTTTTCTTTACTGCGCGCATGCGCGGAAAACCGGCGGACGCTGGCTTTGAGGAATAGACTCTTATGTAGGGTTTTAAAGATCTATGCATGACCCTGTAAATGACAATAAAGAAGGTCACGCGCGTTGGGCTCCAGGGATCCTTTAGGAAGGCAAAAGGTCGGCCTGAGTGGAGAGCACTGCAACGTACAGCGACTTATGGTGGTCACGACCCTCAGTCATGAGGTTTCGACAAAGAAGAAGAAGAAGAAATGACGAATAATAAGGTTTCAGGTGGCGAAATCCGGGTCAATCTATTTTTACCGCAAATCCGGGAGCCGACCGCAAAAGTGGCAGGTAACCGGGAGCCGGACTTGAAATAAAAAGCTGTTGAGTGGCAAGGATACCGATAAAATGACAGAAAAAGTTTACCCTTGAGTGGCGGGGCCCTCGCGGTGGTCATCGCGAATGTTACTTATGTTACAAAAATTATAATTACTCAAAAAATGTAGGGATGTTGTGCATAAACCATATATCACTAGATTCATTATGAAACGGCGAAAATTATTCAATAGCAAAAAAATACATTCCATTTATGTGAATTTTGACAGACTCGATCAAATATCAGATGGCTACATTTTCCACTTCCATGTATGTAACTTTATTTAGGTAAAAAAACAGTAGATTGTAGAAAAAAGTAATCCAGGGACTTAAATATACATTTATTTACACTTATATCCCTTTTTTAACATATTACAGTACATTTTTGCGAAAAAACGGTTTTTAAACACGTGTCTCAAATATGGCAGGCGGGTGGTCCAATCAAATTGGGTCATATTTCAAGTTGTTTTGAAGTTGAAGGTGTTGAACCTTTACTGAATGCCGTCCTTGTTTAGTGACGAATAGTTCGTGCAAGTGTGAGGAAGCTAGATATAGTTTTAGACGGTTTTATTTATATATTTAGGTATATCGTCGCACGGGGTCCGGGAGCCGGTCCCTGCCACTTAACAGCTTGTTTTTCCCAGAGTCCGGCTCCCGGCGCCTGCCACTTAACGGAATGTTTTATAAAATGACCGCGCCACTTCTCCCCTATGCAACTTGTAGCTCTGCCACCTGAGGGGTTAAGTCTTTGTAGAAGTTGAAATCATCTCCTTGAGATTTTTACTCTAATGTTAATATTAGAGAAAAACGCTTTATGGCCGCTGTACACACATGGCCAACAGTTCCACCAACCCCTTGGCCATGTGTGTAGAGGGCTACTTGGCCGTAAGTTGGCAGTTGGCGCTTGCGCTTGCCGGCCAACCGATTCGTGTCGGTTTTTTGTCCACACATCAAAGGATCTTGGCGCCAATGGCCAACTGCGTTTACACGTTGGCGCTTCATTCAGTTGGTCGTCAGCCGTCAGAGAGGACAGTAGTGATATATTTACGAAAATAATAAGTTTATCTATGCCAATAATAGTGTAGATTTTAGGAAATAAAATAACCTTGCAAATGTTTAATGTATTTCCTAAAAAAGATAAATGTTCTTATCAGAATATTCAAAAAATTGTTAATATTGCAAATAATTTAATTTTACTACGGGGTTATTATTTTTTAATATTTTTTTTCTGACAACGTCTATGACCAAGAATTTCCTAGATTTTTTCATTCCACGTCCATCTTTCATGAAGAGCCAATGCCAAGTGATTGGTTCGCCAATGTGTAAACAGCGGCTCTTATCTTGGCCAAGGGGTTTCACAAAGGGCTGGTGGAACCGTTGGCCATGTGTGTACAGGGGCCATTAGAGTAATAGGTACGTAATTACAATTACAGATGTAGTGTGAAAAGATTTGCCTTCGTTATATGTATGTAGATGAAAAGAAGTGAAGGGAAATCTCTTCTTAATTCATAATTCATAATTTCTTTATTGCATCCATGGTTACATCTAGGTGTTACATATTTATATTGGTTTCACATGGACCCTGACAGGGTACAGCAAGTCTTAAATCTAAATTATGCTAGGTATTGAATCGATTATAATATTACAATATTGAATTTAACAAGGTAATTATGTAAAAGTATATAATAGGAAACAATGAAATAGGACATAAAGGTAGGTATGTCAAAAAAGAATTAAAATTATGAATGTCACTTGAAGTTGCTACGTATACCAAAATAGATAATATGTCACAGAATATTCAATTAAGAGGGTAAGAAAATAAAAATAAGATTAAAATTATATTAATTAAATTGGCGTGTGTAAATTTGAACTAAAACTAATAGCATTCATTATCATCATTCTTTTCATCCAAAAAATCATTAAGTTTATAGTAGCACTTACTTAGTAATAAATTCTTCAATTCGTTATTAAATTGTTTGTGTGATGTCTGAGTTTTAATATCGTCACTAAGTTTATTATATATTTTGATAGCCATCATTTTTGGGCTTGTTTTGTGTATGTGTAGTTCTGAACGTTCCGGTGGCGCCAGGTTATGTTTGTGCCTACTCTCGTACCGTCGAGGACGGTCGGCTATTTTTGGAAAGTCTTCTTCCTTGGTCCCTTATTGCTGAGGATCGCGACCATATAATTATGCAGCGAGTCCACAGCGTGCGGTCATGCGCCATGTGTATTGCGCGCTGCATGCCGCCACCACCCGCCATCTTCGCAGCATCTGACCGTCTCATGGGCGCCCTACCCTGAGCACGCTTGCCATTCATTTGCCCCACAATGATCAGCTTAATCAACTTCTCTCGTTAATGCTAGTCTAGTTCATGAAGGGAAATATCTACACATAATTTAAGTTTCGATCAGCGTTCTATCACCGATTGTCATTTGTCTCGACCCCCTGGCGTGCCCTAATTCGTGGTATGAAAAATATACCGCTGTGCTCACAACACCACACCTTAATACTCTTGCCACTTTTGCGAATTGGTTTTCTCATATCCAATATTAGAAAATGATATTAGAACTAAAGAAGGCGTTCCAAAATTGAAACACTTATCTCAAATTATCCTGCAAGTTGTTTTTATACTGTCAAAGTAAAATGTGTGGTGAAGTGCATAGACTGCCATCTCTCGACACAGGATTAAAGTATTTGAACCTAAATTTGACCCATATCCATTGATACCTAGCGCCATCTACTCGAGAATCAACCAAAAGTGTGGCACCAATGAATAGACAATAAATCTTTCTTTATGGTTCCGAGGTAAGGTACAGCGGGGCAAATCTCGACTGGGGGGCAATTATAACTAATAATTTTTTCCATTTTTACACTATGATGTTGACACATGACTACATGTATCCACTGAACACGCCTACCATATATAACCGGTGGACACTATTTAATAATGCAAACATTGTAAAACGTGGAAAAATGGACCAGTTGCCCCCCAGTCGAGATTTGCCCCGCTGTACCTTATGTTTTTTTCTTAGAAATATTTGTCCTTTAAAATCTGACCAGAAATAGATAATTATTGTCAGGAGAGCGCTGTTATTCTGATGTATGGGGTGATAGTTCAGTTTAGTATGAACATAATAGTTCTAATGAAATCCCGCAACATGGTTAGTTATATATTTCTGCACGGGTAGCATGGGCGCGCGATAGACGATAAAATATCAGGCTGTCCCTATCGCACTATTAGTAAGTGCGATAGGGACGGCCAGATGTTTTTATCATTTATCGCGCGACCATAATTGCCTGCCTGGGGGCCGATTTTTGAGTCGCACGGCGTTCGAATTCAGAAAATTGTCACTGAAAATAGTAGGCAATTCACCGTTTTCAACCAGTATTTTAGTGACAGTGAGACTCAAAAATCGGCCCCCTGGTCAGGCTTTACGGAGTAATATAATAACTAGCTTTTGCCCGCGGCTTTGCTCGCGTTAGAAAGAGACAAAAAGTAGCCTATGTCACTCTCAATCCCTTCAAATATCTCCACTTAAAAAATCACGTCAATACGTCGCTCCGTTTTGCCGTGAAAGACGGACAAACAAACAGACACACACACTTTCCCATTTATAATATTAGTATGGATGTCTTTGTTTATACTGAGATAAAAATGACATCTAATATTTCTCAAGGGCAAGCGGTGTCATCGAACTTTAAAGATATCGCTAACTAACGATTGATATCATTAAATTATAATCATATTGATTTGATATTGATATTAATCTTTTTCTTATCGTGTCCACTTATATCTTCTATTAGATGGGCTATACCTAAAAAAATTGATATTCTAAGCTATTGAGGCTATTGTTTTTATATAAAGGACAAAATTTTGAGAAATTCTGAGCTTAATTCACTGTTTAAAGTTCTTCTTCTTCGTGTAAAGGGATCAAGTAAAACTACAATCACTTCAAGCCCTCGAAGGGTAGCCCTTAAGAGATCTTCTTCAGTACACATCGTTGAGCACCGGGGACACTGTCTCATATGTATTGTTGTTTGGGGACGCCACAATCGCAAAATATATCATGTCGCCCAATCTCCGATTTCTGGAGTAATTATCCTTTGATCGATCCACTCCCGTCACACGTCGGACACTGGCGATCAAATAAATATATGAAAGAGGCGCGTTCCTAGCACACAGTCTAAGCTCGTGTACGTGAACGCGTGCTATGCTTGTATGTATGAGTGAAATATGACAGGTCGACTGTTCGCGTTTTTGACAGGCTGTAACTGTGAGGTAACCGAGAGGGGATGGGCGGCGCCTTCGGCGGGGAGCGGGAGTGGCCATACTGTAAGATAGTAACTCTTTATTATACTGTGCTCCCGTCCTAAGTTTGTTTAAAGTTACACTAGTGTTTTAATGAGGAGTCCCTAAGGAGAGTTAGTGAGAAGCCCCTAGCTTTTTAAAGGAAATAAGTAATATTATAGATAACCTTCAAATACCTGTGTGAAGACTATTTGCACAAAAAACGATGACAATATTTTTCGGCATTGAGATGAGATGAGAAAATAGAAATACATTTATTTTCGAGAATGCAGATTATTATTAGAATAACTATGCTCCAGTACGAAATGTAGAAAAAAATTATTTGAAGTAGTGCCGGACGATTTGGACAGTCACCTGCAACAATTAACCTATCTATAGATGGCTTTGATGATCTGGCAATCATTGCATGATGCCTTTGAACCATTATGTCGAACAAAAGGATCCGTCGCAAAATAGCTGACATGATAATACATAATAATATTATGTATTAAGAGTAACACAGTATTAACTGGACATATCTTATACTTTTAAACGAGCAATTCTTGTATATTTATTTATTTATATATATATTTATTTATTTACACTGACGATCTCGGAAACCGCTCTAACGATTTCGCAGAAATTTGTTATGTGGGGGTTTTTGGGGGTGAAAAATCGGTCTAACTTATCCTTAGGTCCCGGAAAACGCGAATTTTCGAGTTTTCATGAGTTTTTCTTCGCGCGCCATCTCGTGTGCAGTAGTTGTACTGTTAAGACAGAATTCTTTCGGTCGATGTAAGTACTATTTATTGCAAACACTAGATGGCGACACAGGTCAAGGCTAAAACGAATAGAAAATACACTATTTGAGTTTTTGTGGCGAAATGCGCGCCATCTCGTGTGGAGTAGTTGTGTTTTAAGGCTGAGAATTCTTTCGCTCGATGTAGGTACTATTCATTTTTGAACTAGATGGCGACACATGTCAAGGATACGAAACAGAACCGAGCGAAGCTCGGTTGCCCAGATATTGTATAATTGCAGGACATATGGCTGAAAGGGCATAGATAATGCGTCAATGAAAGTCAGACAGGTGGCCTATTTAATATTACAGTGACAACGCAACTCGAGTGGCCGTTCCGATAACATGGCCGAAATTAATTCTGTACAAAAGTAGTTTGCTCTGTTCTACTAATACCCGAAATCTGGTTTACATTTTGTCAGACTAGAATACACATCATCATCAAATACAAGGATTTAATACAATAAACCACAAGAAGCAGACACAACTTGGAGACAGACAGACAGACAGACGGACAGACAGACAGACACGTCGAACTTATAACACCCCTTCGTTTTTGCGTCGGGGGTTACAAATGACGAGATGTGGAGTTGTCGAGACTATTCAAGACGATCGTCCAAGTCGTTTTAAAACCAGTACATACACTGAGAGAAAAAACAAACAGTTTTCATGTTCGTTCAACAAGTTTTTTGGTTAAAATAGCGCCTACGTGCTCTTTGGTTCAAACAACAAGCTACTTGTCATTTGAATCGGCAATATATTTGAATCAACAAGTCGATTTTATAAAAACAACCTGACACATATTGTTTTAAACATACGTTTGGCTGATTCAAACGGATAAACCGCAACAAGTCGAACTTGTTAAATTCACAATGCAAATTTCTCTCAGTGTAACCTAACCACAAAATTAAAATTTTGAAAAAACCCCCTATCGCGACATAGTGGACCGATTTTCATGAAACATGGCTAAGAACACTCCCGACTAACTCAGCTTTCAAACAAAAAAAACTAAATCTAAATCGGTTCATCCGTTCGGGAGCTACGATGCCACAGACAGACACACACACAGACAGACAGACAAACAGACACGCAGACACGTCAAACTTATAACACCCCGTCGTTTTTGCGTCGGGGGTTAAAAACATGACAAGTTGTTATACCCGAATTAAGATTCAGGAAGCCGTGACTTGTTGTTGTTACGATACGACCTTGCACAATTTGCAGTGTTTTTATTAAATTAATAAGCATGAGTGATCGTATCAATAACATGAGTAATTAAACAGATGCGTAGAAAATACCATAATATAAAAACATCTTTGAATATGCGCAAATATGCAAGAGTATATAGAAGAAGACAAATAGCTAGGCGCTGCAGTCACTGTAGTACAATATAATACAATACAATACTTGTTATTGGACACTTACAATAAAAGTTACTATATAAACATAAACACTGCGCAGCCGGCCTAGCCAGTAGCCAGTGACAATTGTTGACGCTACGTGGTTGCGATCAAAACGCTGTCTGCCTCTGACACTCCACTACAGTAGAGCGAGAGGGAGTGCTAGCTACGAAACCCTTAAGAAGCGTAAACAATGACGCTGGCTAGGTACCCGATGAATATAAAATATATAATACTATAATAAAATAATATTCTTGTATTTGCTCAAATATGTGGAGCAAACAGAAGAAGACAAATAGCCACTATGCTTTTTGTAGTACAACACAATGCAATACAATATTTTTGCACACTTCACATAATCCATACTAATGGGAAAGTGTGTGTGTCTGTTTGTTTGTCCGTCTTTCACGGCAAAATGGAGCGACGAATTGACGTGATTTTTTAAGTGGACATAGTTGAAGGGATGGAGAGTGACATAGGCTACTGTTTGTCTCTTTCTAACGCATGCGAAGCCGCGGGCAAAAGCTAGTTTACTATGAAAGTTAATATATAAACACTGCGGAGCGCGCCTAGCCAAAGTGACAATCGTTGACGCTACGAGGCGATGAAAACGCAGTCAGGGGGCGTAGCCGAATGGCATTTCTGCGATGCGAAAGGCCACCGAAATGCCGCAGAAATGTAGTCTGGCTCTGTCGCGCCAATACGCAGGAGCGATAGAAAGAGCCACGAAACCCTTACGAAGCGTAAAAAATTGTGACGTTGGCTAGGTCCCCAGAAGAATAGAAAACATGTACTACCATAATAAAATAATATTGTATTTGCTCAAATGCCACTATACTTATTGTAGTACAACACAATGCAATACAATATTTTTGCACACCTCACATAATTTATGATAAAAGTATTAGTCATACTTGTTATGGAGAATTTTTGGCCAAAAGCTGCACTTTTGGATGGAAGCAAGCCGCTTTGCATGGTGATAGTAGACATCATAGTAAACGATTTTTTCCGAGGATATCGAAATTTCATCCCTTAGGAAGCCGAGCGTAGCGAGGTGTTTTATGAAAATGAAAAAAATTCTATCTTTTTATTGTATCGTCCTATTTTGACAAAACGTATCTCAAATGAAAGGTATTGATTTGTGTAATTTAAAAAAAAATACAAAGAAAAAAAATTTGAAAGAAAAGTAAGAAAAAAATTAAAAAAGTAAATTTACGTCTCGCACTGAATAACTTCAAAGAATGACAGACAAAATGTACAATGTCGATATACGAGTTTTTTTTAATCAAAGACAGATAAATTTTTAGTTGAAAACTGAAGACCGCATCGAAATCAGATTAGCATTTCTTAAGATACAAGTTGCCAAAGTTGGGAAAGATCGCTTTATATGGCCACTTTGAAATTCCTTTGCCAGAAAGTCAGAAATAATATGTTTTTCTGACACAGAAAAATACATAGTAACAGTACACATCAAAATAAAATTAAAAATTCCGAGGATATTATAATTTCATCCCTTAGAACGACGAGCGTAGCGAGGTCGGTTACGAAAACCGAAAAAAAAATCTCATTTTTTTGTACGTCGTCCCATTTTGACAAAACATGTTTCATTTGAAAGGTATTGCTTTATGTAACTTAAAAAAAAATATTGAAAAAAATTGGAAAAAAAATGTAAGATTTTTTAAAAAAAAACCTTAATTTTCGTATCACACTGAATAACCGCAAAAAACGGTAGACACGGTGTATAATTTCGATATATGATTTTTTAAAATTAAAGACAAATAAATGCATGATTATAAACTAAAAACCGAATCGAAATCGAATCAGTAGTTTTTAAGATGCAAGTTGTCAAAGTTGGCTTAGTTTGTTTATATGGTCGCTTATAAATTCCTTAGCCAGAAAGTCAGAAACATTATATTTTTCTTACAGTTAAAAGTATGCATAGGTAATAGACATCATTATAAACATTTTTTTACAAGGATATAAAAATTATTTCTGACTTTCTGGCAAAGGAATTTCAAAGTGGCCATATAAAGCGATCTTTCCCAACTTTGGCAACTTGTATCTTAAGAAATGCTAATCTGATTTCGATGCGGTCTTCAGTTTTCAACTAAAAATTTATCTGTCTTCGATTTAAAAAAACTCATATATCGACATTGTACATTTTGTCTGTCATTCTTTGAAGTTATTCAGTGCGAGACTTAAATTTACTTTTTTAATTTTTTTCTTACTTTTCTTTCAATTTTTTTTTCTTTGTATTTTTTTTTAAATTACAAAAATCAATACCTTTCATTTGAGATACGTTTTGTCAAAATCGGACGATACAATAAAAAGATAGAATTTTTTTCATTTTCATAAAACACCTCGCTACGCTCGGCTTCCTAAGGGATGAAATTTCGATATCCTCGGAAAAAATCGTTTACTATGATGTCTACTATCACCATGCAAAGCGGCTTGCTTCCATCCAAAAGTGCAGCTTTTTTTCATAACTAGTATGACTATATAGAAACATAAGCAAATGGATGGAGTCAACAACAGGATACTAGGTACTATCAGTGGCAAAAGGTCATGGCGAATTTATCAATGAATTCATTCATAATTTCTCCATGTAATTTTGCAGCTCAATGTACCTACTGATACGTACTGTTCCACTATTTAGCAAAAAAAAAAATGTTTTTTATCATGCAGAAACGTCTGCGAGCGATATTACATATTTTTAAATTAAAGGAAAAATGGAAAAATTCACACCTCCGGCAGGACTCGAACCTGCGACCTATGGCCCCGGCAAGGCCAAAGGTCGCACGTTCGAGTCCTGCCGGAGGTGTGAATTTTTCAATTTTTCCTTTAATTTAATAATATATTGAGCAAAAAGTTTATTTTTCCGTGCACTTAGTTTATTTATCTGCATGATATTATAAATGCAAGTATTGCGCACACTAAAAAGACAAAAACAAGGCGTAATTTGAAAACAATAACAAATCAATGCTAATTTTAGACCTCACATATATTATCAATTCAGACAATAATGTTAAATTACCCGCTATAGCCGTGTAAAACAAATGACATGCTGTGACGCAGAGCCAAGGTTAAATTGTCACTATAATTAATGGTTAACGTCAATTGTTGAGAAATGTATTAGTGTCATACAAGTGAACAAGTCATGTGATAATTTTAAATTTGTAAATTGATACCTACCGCCTTAGTCGTAGTGACAATAACTAGGAGAGACGACTAAAAAAACTATTTAGTCCGTCCGTAGTATCAAAAAATTTAGGACATATATTGTTTCTTTTTTTTCTGTTTTACACCGTGTTTTTTTGTTTCCATTAAATTCGACACATGGTTAGGTTCATCATCAGGAACCACCCTGTATATCGCTGTTTGTTAAATTTAAAAAAAAAAGATACGTTTCCATACATAATAATTGAATTAATTAGTGTGAGAGGACCTTAATCATAACATTCAAGTCAATGTGAAGTGTCTGACGGCACATGTCAAAACAAATAACATAAGGAAGTGGTAAGGGATGCCACACACGTGTTCAGTAATTAAATTTGTTTATTTAATAATTCGATAACCGTAAGAGTTAAGACGCTCGTTTCTTCGATAAATTAATTGTATTTAACCTAAAGAACCTTCCCTTAAAATTAACGGAATTCGTAAAAACACAGTGTATATGGCCCTGAACAATCAAAACCATACAAAATCGTTTAATATGATTCGGTTCTTTATTTCTAGTATAAATAAATGAATACTTACACAGGTCAACTTAGCCCCAAACTAAGCAAAGCTTGTACTATGGGTGCTAATGCTAAGCGACGATATACATACTTAAATAGATAAGTACATACTTATATACATAGAAAACATCCATAACTCAAGAACAAATATCTGTGCTCGTCACACAAATAAATGCCTTTACCGGGATTCGAACCCAGGACCGCGGCTCAGCAGGCAGGGTCACTACCGACTGAGCCAGACCAGTCGTCAGTATGTAAATATATAGCCAAGATAATCAAGATACAAACAAGAGGCGCCTCGCCTATTCGAGTGAGATAATGCGTTTGTTTGCAACAGTCGTAATATTACGTAATGTTGCCTGCCTACACTTGTAATTACAGTGAAAACATCATTGTTTTCAATTTTCATGTATTTTGCGCGTATGAAAACTATCATATTTTAGTTCAAATTGTATTAAATGTTAGCTTATCTCTTAAAAGTTATGTGCATTAAGTAAAATACCCTATAATGGACGGTGATGCCATTATGGACAAAAAAACACATCATGACTCCCCCCTGGAGCCTAGGTTGACCATACAAATAGACCACGTGATCCCTCCCTGGGGCCTGGGCCTTTACCACGTGACCCCTCCTGGGCACGAAGCTGGATCCCCGCTTGATCCCTCTGCATTACATGTCTATGTCTATGTCATGCCCATACCCTCGGCTCGCATTACTACGTAGAATATATTAGGACTGGTACAGTACAACTTGATTTGACGTGTCTGTCTGTGGCATCGTAGCTCCCGAACGGATGAATCGATTTAGATTTAGTTTTTTTTTGTTTGAAAGCTGATTTAGTCGGGAGCGTTCTTAGCCATGTTTTATGAAAATCGGTCTACTATGTCGCGGCACAGTATAATAAAGAGTATACTGGTCGCGGTCAGGTGTTTATTCAAAATTTTAAATTTGTGGTTAGGTTATTTACATTTTACGTACATATTGTGAAAATAAACTGCCCAACTAGTTGTGTGTGGTTTGAACCCGGACGCTAAATTAAGCTTCACCGCCGATTCTACCTAATTATTTAAATGATATTTATATAATTAGAATAGGAATGGCCGCGCGTCGCGTGGAGTGTAAACAAGCGATCTATTCATCTTAATGAGGGCGCGATCGTGAACTTTCCACGCATGCCGATTCGAACACTGACATCAGTAGGCCTAGCACATGATGGCCGCGGGACTATGTCGCCGCGAGATAGACTACCCGTCCTTATGTCATTAATACAGTTAGAAGAAGACGTAGCATCTATCTCGCGGCGACATACTCCCGCGGCCATCATGTGCTAGGCCTACTGAATGAAATTTGGGAGATATAAGTAATACGGGACAATGTCCATACAAAAAAGCGTACCCCTGAAATATAGGGGCCTTTTAGGCTTACAACTAGATGGCGCTGTTTCTCAGCCTGGGAATAGCCAAAATCACATTTTTCCCAAATATTTTTGCGTTATTTATTTTTTATAAGATCAAATGACATGCTTCTTTTTTAACCCCCGACGCAAAAACGACGAGGTGCTATAAGTTTGACGTGTCTGTCTGTCTGTGTGTGTGTTTGTCTGTGGCATCGTAGCTCCCGAAAGGATGAACCGATTTCGATTTAGTTTTTTTTGTTTGAAAGCTGAGTTAGTCGGGAGTTTTTAGCCATGTTTTATGAAAATCGGTCTACTACGTCGCGCGGGGTTTTTTTCAAAATTTTAATTTTGTGGTTAGGTTATATACATTAACGACTCAGAATGGTCATTTTTAACCGTCGCCTCATATCTCTCAAGAAGGACGGTTATCAAGTCGTCTGTATGTTTTTTTTTATTTTTATTTTTATTTTTTTTAATGTTTGTTCCTCGATATCTCCGTCGCTACTGGACCGATTTTGAAAAATTTTTTTTTGATTGAATGTATATGCATACAGATTGGTCCCATTTTTCTCAGAACCCAGTTCTGATGATGGGATCCTGGAGAAATCGAGGGAACTCCTCGAATCTGAAAGGCATACATTTTGTGTTTTTAAAGGAACAGCATGCATTTAGGTACGGAACAGTGACATTTGGTGCAGTGGAACTGCTGATGATGGCCAGAACGGAACTCTTCAAATCTGAACGGCACGCTTATAGTGACTTTGGTATTTTTATAAGAACAGCATGCACTTTCGTCCAGAACAGTGACATTTGGTGCAGTGGAATTGCTGATGATGGTCAGAACCGAACTCCTCAAATCTGAACGGCACGCTTATAGTGACTTTGGTATTTTTATAAGAACAGCATGCACTTTCGTCCAGAACAGTGACATTTGGTGCAGTGGAACTGCTGATGATGGCCAGAACCAAACTCCTCAAATCTGAACGGCACGCTTATAGTGACTTTGCCATTTTTATAAGAACAGCATGCGCTTACGTCTAGAACAGTGACATTTGGTACAGTGGAACTGCTGATGATGGTCAGAACCGAACTCCTCAAATCTGAACGGCACGCTTATAGTGACTTTGGTATTTTTATAAGAACAGCATGCACTTACGTCCAGAACAGTGACATTTGGTGCAGTGGAACTGCTGATGATAGTCAGAACCGTACTCCTCAAATCTGAACGGCACACTCATAGTGACTTTGGTATTTTTGTAAGAAAAGCATGCATTTAAGTTCAGAACAGTGACATTTATTTAGTTATGTTTGTTAAGCATATTGAGTTTTCAAGTCAAAGTTTGTCAAGCTTCGATTTCTTATAATATAATCGGATTCATGAGGAATTGAGGAAACTCCTCAAACCTTAACGTTATACGTATATTCATTTGTGTTGCCATCTAATAATTAAAGCATTAAAAGCAGTTTTAAAAAATACTTACACATTTCTACATAATCCAACATTCGCAAGTAGCTTTCACCAGAACCCGAAAGTCGACGGTTTTTTTTTCTTAAAAATTATTTTGCCTATTTTATTAAATAACTTGAAAATTACCTTACTAAGAACTATTAAAAAAATATTTTTGAAATACTTATAAAAACCTCTTTCATTTGATATGTAACACAATATATGTAGTTCTGGAAACTTTGATTTTTAATTTTAACTTTTACCCCCCAAAAGTGGCCCCTATAATTAAATTTTCTTAATTGCCAAGAGTGGCACTGAAGCTTTAGTAGTTTCATGTGCTCTGCCTACCCCTTTATGGGATACAGGCGTGATTGTATGTTGTATGTTGTTAATTTAAATTACATGTCCGTCTTTGGGTCACAGGTTTACAATGCGTGCCAAAGGAGAATGGGCACTTTTGTATGGGGGGTGTCCCGGGTGTCCCATCTTTGTATAAAGATTAGACATGTGTTGTTTGAAAGCTCTTAACTGTAGTATTAATTCGTTGTATGGTATCAACTGCAGATAACTTGCAGGGACCGAGATATAAAAAATATAAAGTAGATCACTAAAGGAGATAATTATCCGATTATTATGCGATATGACGAAGACCACCATATTTTATTTAAAACATTAAGTAAAATGCTATTTGTTTTTGCTATTATCGCTAGCTATAAATTACTTTAAAGAGTATAATTGAAAGTTTAAAAAAATCGCCATACTCTTAATTATCTGCTGTTCAACGGAATGAGATTGTATACCTACTCATGCCATATGTCTCACAAGAAAGGCATTTTTATAAGCTATTTTTTGTATAATATAGCTGAGGTCAAACGCTTGCAGGGCTCGTAATAAAACCATTAAATGAGTTAATCAACGGTAGCTAATTACGTCTTAATTCCCCTACTTAACGCTAGATGTCACTGGAAACTAGTTTTTAGATCCAGGTGAATTTAATGAGTACAATTTTTGTACTAAATACCGTTGACCGACTCTGAAAGGTTTTTATTTTTACGCTTCTACCGGGTGCCCGGTAATTAATGGACAACCTTTTAACCACCTAGAGGGCACCTTATACCAGAAAATCGACATTAAGGTTTAGTAAAAGTCGCCTGGTTTTCGAGATTTTCACACTAACTTTCAGTGTCGAGAGGCAGGATTCTTAATTATTGCATATATTTCGTTGGTTAATTTAATTCTAGCCCTGTGCGTAATTAACCATAAGTGGTGGTATACAGAAGCTTAGCATTTCTCGTATTATTCCATATAAATAATACCAGAACCAGCTATATAACAAGTATTTTGTAAAACAACAGATTATATGCGCCATACGTTTTTTGAAATAACTCAGTCCCTGCAAGTGATCCAAAGTTGGTGTCATACAACAAAATAATGCTATTAATAAGCCCTTTCAAATGAGCCATGCCTCATCAATATACAGTCATGGGACAAAATGCCCATTCTCCTTTCAAGTTAATCGGTTCAGTAGTTTCGGAGAAAATTGGCTGTGACAGCGGACAGACAGACGCACGAGTGATTCTATAAGGGTTCCGTTTTTCCTTTTTGAGGTACGGAACCCTAAAAACAGTATTTGAATAAAAAGTTTCATCTGGTTGGTGCATGCATGCATGCATTTGTACCACAATCAAAAATTCTTTTAAATTGTAGGTATTGTCGATTATGATGATTATAATATTTATAATTCAAACAGCTTAAAATTGAAGCTATTTTTTTTATGGTTAACATCAAGTGGAAAAGTGGTCGTATTTTTTAATAATGTCTTACGAATTCAAATAAGACGAAATGGAAACAACTGTGCATTATATTCATACGTGGAAGTAAACAAGATAAGATACATACATACATACATACATACAATCACGCCTGTATCTCATAAAGGGGTAGGCAGAACACATGAAACTACTAAAGCTTCAGTGCCACTCTTGGCAAATAAGGGGTTGAAAGAAAACGAAACTGTGACATTGCAGTGACAGGTTGCCAGCCTCTCGCCTACGCCACAATTTAACCCATATCCCATAGTCGCCTTCTACGACACCCACGGGAATAAAGGGGGTGGTGAAATTCTTAACCCGTCACCACACAGGGTCACAAGATAAGATGTGAGGAGTTATGTATATCAGTGTTTTTGCACTGTTTAATTGTTTATTTAATATTCATTAATAGGTAAGATGAATTATAATTTAAAAAACGGCCAAGAGCGTGTCGGGCCACGCTCAGTGTAGGGTTCCGTAGTTTTCCGTATTTTTCTCAAAAACTACTAAACCTATCAAGTTCAAAACAATTTTCCTAGAAAGTCTTTATAAAGTTCTACTTTTGTGATTTTTTTCATATTTTTTAAACATATGGTTCAAAAGTTAGAGGGGGGGGACGCACTTTTTTTTCTTTTAGGAGCGATTATTTCTGAAAATATTAATATTATCAAAAAACGATCTTAGTAAACCCTTATTCACTTTTAAATACCTATCCAACAATATATCACACGTTGGGGTTGGCATGAAAAAAAATATCAGCCCTCACTTTACATGTAGGGGGGTACCCTAATAAAACATTTTTTTCCATTTTTTATTTTTGCACTTTGTTGGCGTGATTGATATACATATTGGTACCAAATTTCAGATTTCTAGTGCTAACGGTTACTGAGATTATCCGCGGACGGACGGACGGACGGACGGACGGACGGACGGACGGACAGACAGACAGACATGGCGAAACTATAAGGGTTCCTAGTTGACTACGGAACCCTAAAAACGGTTGTGTATATAGAAAGCCTGCACCGCCTGTCACACCTGTTTCTCTCAGGAATGCTATCGGCTATATCAGTTTTTTTGGCACTATTACTTGTTTACTAATACATCGCTACAACTATCAATATACCTATAGTAACATAGTACTGGCGAGAGACAATAATAAAGAGAAATTAGCTCTTTTCATAACACGTTATAACTATACAGGCTGTAATTTTTATGACAGACAATTTAAGGTTCATCAAATCATCGTCCTCCTTGCGTTATCTCGGTATTTGCCACGGCTCTTGAGAGCCTGGGATCCTCTTTGACATCTAATCCCAAGATTTTGCGTAGGCACTACGAAATCTACTGTCATCTGACCTTCCAACCGGAAGGGTAACTACTGTAACTAGTCCTTATTGGGATTAGTCCGGTTTCCACACGATGTTTTCCTTCACCGAAAAGCGACTGGCAAATATCAAATGACATTTCGCACAAGTTCCGGAAAACTTCTTGGTACGAGCCCGGGGATCGAACCCGCGACCTACGGATTGAAAGTCGCACGCTCTTACGGCTTGTGGGTATATATTTTTAAGGTTGTGGACATATATTTTTGGTGCATTTATATTTAATAACTACCTTGACTGATATGACAAACAATCACTGCAATCAGTAATGCTATTAATTGTTATCTTTATTATTTCCTTTATTTATTTCTTTTCTTATCTTTATAATTATTATCATTCGTTTTGATATAAATTGATATAAATGTGCATATGATTTTACTAGTCAATCTAGTCATGTATTTGTTAGTGACTTTCAAATGTTTTGGCGCAAAATTGATAGTAAATATTATTTTATTTACGCTATATACTACGTAAAACAAAAGCCGATTATCTTTACACACTATACAGTGTGTTACCAGCTAGTAAACCTTTGTTAAAAGAGAGTAATCTAACAGGGTCATTTTGTGGAGCATAGCATAGTCATTATGTTGTACTTCTTGTTTTTAATAAATAAATAAATAAATAAAAAATCAACCATGCCCTTAATTTAGTCAATAAAAAAAACACTTTCGAACAAAAATTTTATTGCCAGCAATGTACACCATAGACACTTGTCAATTGAGGGCAATAACAACTCATATAGTATGTGCGATGTGAGTGATGACAATTGCGAAGTGCACGGAGTACATTGAATGTTCGGAATTTGGAAAATTGATTTTGCAATTAGGTACGCAAACGATTGTTAATGGATTATCGGTTTAAATAAATGCCCGCATAGTAGTAACACACTGTATAGGGAGAAAAATAAGGCAGTCGTTCTCTTTAGTCTTAAGTCGACGTAAAGTCAGATTAACTGAAACGGGCTTAGTTCATAAAGTCCAGAGTTATCTGTCCCTGGTCGGTGCATAAGTGCGCTAGGCAACAGAGAGATAACACTGGAAACTTGATATGCCTAAATGCGAAATCAGCTTTTTTGTTACGTTCCTGAGTAGCTACTAGTTGGACGAAAACCTTTCAAATGAAAGTATTGTATCACATAACGATGGCCAATTTTTTCCATGTATGAAAATTTGTTCACAGCGTCCACTATTGATGGATACTAAACAAAAGACAAACGACGCGACGCTGTGTTCGAATTCCAAATTTAAACTTTATAAAGGCCATTCTTTTTGTGAAAAGTATTTACTCAAAATAAAAACCATTTTAAGTGTGTATCTGACACTTCATAGACTGCCCTCGTATTCGTTGACGCCCCGTGGCGCGGTACGCAACTCTGTCGCGTCAATCTGTATTGAAAAGAGTGAAAGAGAGCGATAATTATTAATTTGATTGTACTCTAATTAATTGTACTTAATTATAAATTTGGTTGTCTTGGCCTAATGCAAAAATTGTATGGATATATTCACATAGAAGAAAAATCTCGCGTCGATCGAACATTTTTTCTTGTACCTACCTACTGTAGAACATTTTGTTTTTGTGTTTTTAGTTTTATTAGTTTAATAAGTTTTGTTTTATTCTTTTAATTTGTGTTTATTTTTCATATAATTGTGTGTTTTACTATGATTGTTTATGTTGTTTATTAGTTATGATTGTCGACTTTTGGGTATTATTTAGTTATTGTATTTTTATTTTGTATTTTTTCATGTGTTGTTTTGACATTATATATTTTTGAATTGAATTGAACACAGATACAAGTTCCGCGCATAGCAACCAAAAGTGACGCTTTACCTACTTATTTGGATGGAAGTATATGTAAATGTAACAATTACTAAGGTTTTGTGAAACGGGTCTCCATGTCCAATACTTGCAAATTGATTTTAATTTTAACTCACGACTGACAAATATTTTGGCCGTTTTTATTTTATTCACGCATTAACTTTGCATGTCTAATGTAACTTACAAACATTGTAGAATATTTGTAAATAGTCTGGCGTACCTATTGTTGGGTATTATGCAATTTAAGCAGTGCATAGTGTATGGCAAGGAGGATCGAGTATATACACGGTGTTCGTGAGCATTGCGAGAAAGTTTAACAGCATATTCCTGATCCAATTTATTACCAATTACCAAAATACCAAAGAGTTATTACCAATGGGAAAATAGTTATTTGTTATACAAGGGGGCAAAGTTGTATTTTAACGCCGAGTGTGGAATTGAAAAACGAGCAAGTGAAAGGATTCTATAGTTGAACCACGAGCGAAGCGAGTGGTTCGAGAATAGAATCCTGAACTTGCGAGTTTTTTAATACACGAGAAGTAAAATACATTTGCACCCGAGTGTAACACGAAACTTTTCCCCTCACTATAGCGAGGAAACTACAACGCAAAAAAATGCGTTTATCACTGCTTTCAGTAGTTCTACAGGTGGTAAATCATCTTAATTACTAGATTCACCTACTTTTGTCAATTTTAAAGCAATTAATTTGACTTCGGTTACCGCGATAGTTACTCATGAAATAAAACTATGGAAACGGATTAAATCGCGTATAATGAATTTAAAATACATCCCGACGTTTCGAACTCTTTACAGCGTTCGTGGTCAACGGGTGACTGAGGAAAAATTAAAATGTGCAAAAACTACCCACTTACAAGAAATATTAACGAACCATGACCACAAATAATATAGATTTCTAAGGCAGGTTCACACACTATTAATAAAGCTAGTTATACAATATTCAAAAAATTTACCATTACTCTGTTAAAAAATAATTAACCAATTAATCTACACAAAATTGACAAAGAAACAAACTGCAAATGTCCAACACCATACAACACAAATGCCTCACAGCCTTCGTCGTGCTTGTTCCATTATCAGATGTACTACTGGATCCCAAGCCGGTGGTAAAGTAAAGCCATCCTCTCTATTAAAGTTTGGATATTTCTTGATCTCAATGGCCTCTCGCAACATTCTGGGTATATATCGCTTCTCCTTAGCGAGAACCAGAGGCTTGTCAAACTTTATAGCATGATTGACTTTATCCATGACATGTTCAGAGACTGCAGACCTTTGCCGACGGTGCTTGACATCCGCTATGTGTTCCTTCACCCGTGTGGAAATGCTTCGTTTCGTCTGTCCCACATATGACAGGCCGCACTCACAGTCTAGCCTGTACACTCCCGCGCTTTGTAGAGGAGTTTGACATTTCACAGGCCTCAGGAATTGGGACATCTTCTTCATAGGCTTGAAATAAGTTTTAATAGAAGCCCGTTTCAAGATGTGGCTGATCCTATCCTATCCTACAGTCGAGCGCCGGCCTGCAATTCTCCCTTTTGTTAGAGGGGTCACAGATAGGATCAGCCACATCTTGAAACGGGCTTCTATTAAAACTTATTTCAAGCCTATGAAGAAGATGTCCCAATTCCTGAGGCCTGTGAAATGTCAAACTCCTCTACAAAGCGCGGGAGTGTACAGGCTAGACTGTGAGTGCGGCCTGTCATATGTGGGACAGACGAAACGAAGCATTTCCACACGGGTGAAGGAACACATAGCGGATGTCAAGCACCGTCGGCAAAGGTCTGCAGTCTCTGAACATGTCATGGATAAAGTCAATCATGCTATAAAGTTTGACAAGCCTCTGGTTCTCGCTAAGGAGAAGCGATATATACCCAGAATGTTGCGAGAGGCCATTGAGATCAAGAAATATCCAAACTTTAATAGAGAGGATGGCTTTACTTTACCACCGGCTTGGGATCCAGTAGTACATCTGATAATGGAACAAGCACGACGAAGGCTGTGAGGCATTTGTGTTGTATGGTGTTGGACATTTGCAGTTTGTTTCTTTGTCAATTTTGTGTAGATTAATTGGTTAATTATTTTTTAACAGAGTTAATGGTAAATTTTTTGAATATTGTATAACTAGCTTTATTAATAGTGTGTGAACCTGCCTTAGAAATCTATATTATTTGTGGTCATGGTTCGTTAATATTTCTTGTAAGTGGGTAGTTTTTGCACATTTTAATTTTTCCTCAGTCACCCGTTGACCACGAACGCTGTAAAGAGTTCGAAACGTCGGGATGTATTTTAAATTCATTATACGCGATTTAATCCGTTTCCATAGTTTTATTTCACAATTAATTTGACTTTATTCAAGGTCAAATTACTTTACCCACTAGTGGATAAAATGCGTTTTTACCCGCTAGTATTAAAGGACAAAACACGTGTTTCCGAGCTAGTGAGGGGAAAAAATATTTTCTCATTTCAAAAGGCTTTTTTTAAACGTTGATGCAATTATGGAGAATAGTCTCACTATCCTCATTGATAGATGTCAAAACCTTTCAAAAATGAAGTTTTTAGAGAAAAAAACGTCAAAACTAATTTGAAGTGCCAGTTGTATGAAAAACATTTACTTTTTAAGTGAAAATACATTCAAAAATAGTAAAAAAAAATCCGAAAAAAATTTTTTTTTCTCAAAATTTCCTCATCTGTATTAAAAAAAATACAAAATAGTTTAATATTAATAAAAAACACAAATTTCATGATATACAGGGATGATGACTCCCGGTAAGCAATATTGCCTGTGTTGGGAGCCATCGCTCTTCCTTAGGTTGTAAAGGTACAATTATAGTACTTTAAAAGTATAGTTTAATTTATAAGTATAGTACTTTAAAAAAATCTTTTGGTCACAGAAATGCGTGGTCAAAATCTCTCGCAATGATCACGAGCACCGTGTACAGGATGTTTGACACATGAAACCGACCACATTTTTTGGGGGGTTTGTGGTGCATTTCCTTCCTTCGTAAAATAGTATCTCCAGAACCGTAGCTCCTAGAACCAAGGTTCCAAGAACGAAAAGGAAGGAAATGACTCCACAAACCCCCCAAATAATTTTGTCAGTTCCTATTTAGTAAAGGGTAGGTATAATATTATAATATATGCTACAAGATTTGTATCAAGTGTACAAGTGTAAGGGCCACTTGCACCAACGAAAATGGAGGGTTAACCCGAGAGTTAACCCACCATGGAATTTGACAGTTGACAGACCACTAACCCTAAGTTAAGTGGTTGGTGCAAGTGGGCCTAATGGGTTCAAAATGAGTTCAAAATATAATGCTGCCACGGTCTTTACGGTGCCAGTTCGCCCGCACTATGTTATCTCTAGCGCGTGTTTATACCGCGCGATAACAACCACCCACTGAATGCTTCAAATTATACATTCGCGTAAATAACGTGAATTATTCAATAACAGGGGGGTTACCATGACGTGCTAAAGCCGTTCAGTTTAGGTTGAGAGAGAGGGACGGAGCTATGTAACTGCTATAGCTGTGTCCCTTTCTCTCAACCTAAACTGAACGGCTTTAGTAGGTACGTCATGGTAACCCCCCAGACAGCCAAGGTTGAACGGATAAGCGGTAAAGCTTTGTTAAAAGCGTTGATTTATAGGCATTGGGTTATTAAGAAAAAAGCTTTTTTTATTATTTATTATACACCGTGTTTTTTTTGGAATTTGACAGTTGACAGCCC
Source organism: Leguminivora glycinivorella (assembly GCF_023078275.1). Classification (NCBI taxonomy): domain Eukaryota; kingdom Metazoa; phylum Arthropoda; class Insecta; order Lepidoptera; family Tortricidae; genus Leguminivora; species Leguminivora glycinivorella. The sequence continues at coordinate 24,371,600 of NC_062976.1, forward strand.
ATTAACCCTAAGTGGTTGGTGCAAGTTCAAGTTCAAGTTCAAAGTGTTTATTTGTAAAACATAGGTGCAGTATACAGTGGTGGATAAAATTATAAATATGGTATCACAATGCTTTGCCTTTTGGCGTACAAAAACATGTCCTTAAAATAATTCTCACAATAACTTAACTAAGTATAAAATAAATCATAAAATATGTACAGTCTTAAATATTCATAAAATCATTCTTTACATAAAATTAAAAACCGGCCAAGAGCGTGTCGGGCCACGCTCAGTGTAGGGTTCCGTAGTTTTTCGTATTTTTCTCAAAAGCTACTGAACCTATCAAGTTCAAAATAATTTTCCTAGAAAGTCTTTATAAAGACTAGAAAGAGTGCAAGCAGTAAGTATAATGTTGCAGATAGTAAAATGTTGATGTCTGATCACATCGATAATATAATAAATAAAGCATACAAAAATTTGGGTTTCGTGATGAGAGTCTGTAAGGCATTCAACGATCCTGATTGTATCAAATTAGTTTATTTTACCTACGTACGTAGTGTCCTTGAATACGCATCCAATATATGGTCTCCTAATTACATTACCTACAAGTCACGAATAGAAAGGCTACAACAGAGGTTCGTACGATATCTGAACTACCGTACTAAACAAACAACCATAAGCTATGATAATAGTTGTAAACGATTTAACATGATGAGTCTGGAGGACAGGAGAGTGTTACTAGATATGGGTTTATTGTTCGATATAGTCAAAGGTGACCTAGATTGCCCCAATCTTATAGCTGAAATCAAATACTTCACACCTAAAGTAAATACTAGGCATCAACGCCTACTTAGTTTACCTAATTATCATACTAATTACGGCAGGAATTCTGTGTTATATAGAATTTCCAAAACTTACAACGATCAGTTCAGTGATATCGACCCATTCGTACATAATAACAAAAAATCGTTTAAAACCGCAATAGCGAATAAAATTGTTAGTGATTAATTGAAGGAGTAAACACTTAACACACACACACACACACACACACGCACGCGCGCACACACACACACACACACACACACACACACACACACACACACACACACACACACACACACACACACACACACACACACACACACACACACACACACACACACACACACACACACACACACACACACACACACACACACACACACACGCACATAAGTTTGTAATGCATACTATATATAATATGTAGTTTTTAATTATCTAGCATCTAAGCCATCCGTATTCTTTCATTTGTAATATATTAGGGAGACCTGTTATTGGCTTCATTTTTGTATCCTAGTCTTAAGCCTATGTTCTTTTGTTAAAGCTGTTGGTCTTCTAATAAAAAAAAAAAAAAGTTCTATTTTTGTGATTTTTTTCATATTTTTTAAACATATGGTTCAAAAGTTAGAGGGGGGGGACACACTTTTTTTCCTTTAGGAGCGATTATTTCCGAAAATATTAATATTAGCAAAAAACTATTTCAGTAAACCCTTATTCATTTTTTAATACCTATCCAACAATATATAACACGTTGGGGTTGGAATGAAAAAAAAATATCAGCCCCTCACTTTACATGTAGGGGGGGTACCCTAATAAAACATTTTTTTCCATTTATTATTTTTGCACTTTGTTGGCGTGATTGATATACATATTGGTATCAAATTTCAGCTTTCTAGTGCTAACGGTTACTGAGATTATCCGCGGACGGACGGACGGACGGACGGACAGACAGACATGGCGAAACTATAAGGGTTCCTAGTTGACTACGGAACCCTAAAAACAAGTGGCAAGTGGGACTAATGGGTTTAAACTGAGTTCAAAATATAATGCTGCCACGGTCTTTACGGTGCCAGTTCGCCCGCACTGTGTTATCTCTAGCGCGTGTTTATACCGCGCGATAACAACCAATCACTGAATGCTTCAAATTATACATTCGCGTAAATAACGTGAATTATTCAATAACAGGGGGGTTACCATGACGTGCTAAAGCCGTTCAGTTTAGGTTGAGAGAGAGGGACGGAGCTATAGCTGTGTCCCTTTCTCTCAACCTAAACTGAACGTCTTTAGTACGTCATGGTAACCCCCCAGACAGCCAAGGTTGAACGGATAAGCGGTAAAGCTTTGTTAAAAGCGTTGATTTATAGGCATTGGGTTATTAAGAAAAAAAGCTTTTTTTAACCGACTTCAAAAAAGGAGGAGGTTCTCAATTCGACTGAATTTTTTTTTTCACCGACTTCAAAAAAGGAGGAGGTTCTCAATTCGACTGAATTTTTTTTTTATTATTTTTTTTTGTATGTATGTTACTCGATATCTCCGAGAATCGTGGACCGATTTTCAATTTTTTTTTTGATCGAACGGGTATAACCCCGAGATGGTCCCATTGGCACCAAGTCGGGGTCTGATGATGGGATCTTGGAGAAATCGAGGGAACTCTTCAAATGTTATAGGCACATGTGATGTTTTTAGTGTATTTTTCAAAGGTACACCAGTATTTACGCCTGATGGTAATAATTTTATGTGGCTGAGCTGATGATGGAAGGTCAACTCCTCAATGGTTAGGAGTTAAAGGATAATTCTTTCACTGCTGTACATATATTCGGACTGATACATATAATATCACTAGGAACCACTAAAAATCAACAAATAAATTAACTTTTTAACAAAAAATAAAACCGCCTTCAAAAAAAGCGTGTTACAAAACACGGAGAAACTAAAAAGCCAAAAATAATAAACCTTCGAATTCCGATTTCTTATCGGATTGCAATAATCTAAACATCCAAATTATAAACAAATCAATTATTTTTGGAGTCGGGGCCAGCCTGCGTATGGTTGGGTGGGGCAAACAGGTAATAGCAAGGCGACGAACAGGTCTGGTACCGACTACAAAAATAATTGATTTGTTTATAATTTGGATGTTTAGATTATTGCAATCCGATAAGAAATCGGAATTCGAAGGTTTATTATTTTTGGCTTTTTAGTTTCTCCGTGTTTTGTAACACGCTTTTTTTGAAGGCGGTTTTATTTTTTGTTAAAAAGTTATTATTATTTATTATACACCGTGTTTTTTTTTGTTTTCCGTTAAATTCGACACGTCGTTAGATTGATTATCAGGAACCATCCTGTATATAACTTGTAGTTAAATTCGCAATAAAAATTTTTTCATCGTTTTCATACATAATAAATGAAATTGTTAGTGTGAGAGATCGTTAAGAATTACATTCAAGTTAGTGTCATAAGTGATTGACGGCACATGTCAAAACAAATAACACTAGGAATTGGTAAAGGCTGTCATACACGTGTTCAGTAATTATCTTATTTTTTTTAATAATTCGATAATTGTAAAAGGTTAGACGCATGTTTCTTAGAGAAATTAATTGTATTAGATCTAAAGAATCTTCCCTTAAAGTTAACGGAATTGAATAAAAACAGGGTGTACTTAAATGGGCTTACTCTTTCTTGGCCACAGACTAGCCAAAGGCAAAGACGTGGCGTACACTGAGAGAAATTTGCATTGTGAATTTAACAAGTTCGACTTGTTGCGGTTTATCCATTTGAATCAGCCAAACGTATGTTTAAAACAATATGTGTCAGGTAAAATTGTTTATTGCATAAATGAATAAATAAAACAAATAAAAACATAATAAATCTACTTAAAACTAAATACCTAACCTACTTATAAATAAAAAATTTGGCCTAAATCGCCGTCAATGGGCAAGGTACCCAGAAGGCTGGCAGCATTTCCACGCTGTATAGCGATACTTATACGTTGCGCGAAATACTGACCAGAGTCGCCTGAGGTCTCTATCAGGCGAGACGACAAATCCTTATACAAAAGACGGGCACTGGGCCCCCATGGCCCCAAGGTCTCAACGCCAAACGCCGCAAATATGTAGCTAGTTCCTAGGGTGGCATATTTGCGGCGTTTGATGCTTTCGGCTGAGGATGCCGCAGCGCCAGCAGCAACGCTGGTGACCGGAACATGGGACGGCGCCAGTGTATCAACACAAGTAGCGTCCCAAACTAGCGGCCGACCCATGCTCCAAGGCACCAGTGTCATACCGTCAGGCCTCTTGCCGTCGTCCCTAGCCAGGCCGGTGGGCTCCAGGACTGCTGGCATTTTCGCGCTGACAAGGGCCCGACGGATAACATCATTGATACTGGCGTGGCGCGGGATCCTTCCAGCGCTTCGGGCGCATGAGAGGCCATGGTGACCCAATGTGTCCACCATGGTACCGCATTGACAGGTTGTTTTTATAAAATCGACTTGTTAATTCAAATATATTGCCGATTCAAATGACAAGTAGCTTGTTGTTTGAACCAAAGAGCACGTAGGCGCTATTTTAACCAAAAACTTGTTGAACGAACATGAAAACTGGTTGTATTTTCTCTCAGTGTACATGGAGAGATTATGAACGAATTTAATTGATAAATTCGTCCTGCACTTTTGCTCACTGTACCTGATTTTTCTCTCCGGATATTGACATCACTGAAAATGTGAATAAATTGATGTTTGCATCAAAAGTAGTGAATCAAATAAGACTTTAGAAGTAACTAGGCACCATTCTGTAATCGCTAAAAAAGAGAGGTGTCTAAGAGAGACGTGTCTCATTAGACACATTTGTCTAAACATAGAAAAAACAATTAAACTTTGACATTTCTGACTCTCTATACTTAGAAAAGTTATTCAGGATGTCAGTTACTTTTGGTGCGTTATTACCCGACTACTTGTATCCGCTATTATTAATGCTATCTAAACTTTGGGGTCGTTGTTTTTACACATATTTATTTTGAAATTTTGCTGGGGCATCAGTTTTCCGCAATCACAGACAGTGAAAATAATCATGTGCCAAAGCGTCGATAAATGCCAATAAGTGCCCCGCACAGCTAAACTGTGGAATGAATTGTCGCCTGCGGTATTTCCGGACCGATACAACCTTCAAATCTTCAAGAAAAGAGCGTACACCCATCTTAAAGGCCGGCAACGCACCTCTGGTGTCTCGGGTGTCCATGGGCGGCGGTGATCGCTTACCATCAGGCGACCTGTCTGCTCGTTTGCCTCCTATCCCGTAAAAAAAAAGATCGAATGTATATTATTTAATAGGTATTAAAACTAGTTCAAAATAATAACTTTAATAAAAACATATCCACTTCCCTTTACCGGCATTTCATGGTCACACATGACAACTATAGCCATCTCTCTCTTAATGTGCACAATAAACAAAATGTTTTGCTTTGAAACCGATGCCATTTCAATCATTTAAACTGGTTCAATACGGTCGAAGACTTTTTACGTATAGCCACGGGCGAGGACCATGTAAGCAATGTTTGCGTACAAACACTTTACAGTACTTAATAATGAACGCACAACGAAAAATGAGAGCACAACTTCGATAGTATGACATAAACATAATAAACTCACGCCTGTATTCCTGAGAGGAGTAGGCAGAGCACAAGATCAAGATCGATCGATTGATATCACAGATTACAGGGACAGGTTGCTAGCGCATTGCCCATACCAAAATTAAACCCATGCGCCACGCCGAATTCTATGACATATTCCATGGGAGGAAACGGGGTGGTGGTGAAGCGCTGGTGGCCTAGCGGTAAGAGCGTGCGACTTTCGATCCGGTACCAATGAGTTTCTCTGAACTTATGTGCGAAATGTCATTTGATATTTACCAGTCGCTTTTCAGTGAAGGAAAACATCGTGAGGAAACCGGACTAATTCCAATAAGGCCTAGTTACCCTTCGGGTTGGAAGGTCAGATGGCAGTCGCTTTCGTAAAAACTAGTGCCTACGCCAAATCTTGGGATTAATTGTCAAAGCGGACCCCAGCCTCCCGTGAGCCGTGGCAAATGCCGGCGCAAGGAGGATGGTGATGATGAGGAAACGGGGTGGTGAAATTCCTAGCCCGTCACCACACGGGGTATTGTATGATTTAGTATTATACAGGGTGGGGCCTGTAACAAAAGCAAAAAATTAAACTGTAGGCTATACTCCTTAAACTGACCAACATTTTTTCAGTGACTTTTAAAAATTATGAAGTCTTTAAATTTTCAATTTTTCATTCAAAATAAATATTAGCTTCAATGTACGCCATTATTGTTGTCATTGACGTTGTCTGTCACACTTTAGACTTAACAGAATTCGCAATACATTACCTCTTAGAAAAAACTTTCAAGGGTGATAAAAATCAAAATACAAGTTATTTTTAAAAGTCGCTGAACAAATGTTGATCAGTATAAGGAGAATAGCTTACAGTTTAATTTTTTGCTTTTGTTACAGGCCCCACTCTGTATAGCAGTGGCTAGATTTATGTTACAGTTAAAATAAAGGAAGCAGTAATAAAGCGGTGTTCTTTGTGAGTGATTATTATTATAATTATTTCTTTTCCTTTTTAATTGAATACTTATGTTGACTGTTAGGCCGTTTTCACATTATCCGATCCGATATCGGATGTAGGAAGGATGTAAAATGTAAGATTTATGCGCTTCCAGGTCTTCATTTATGTATTCAATAAATCGTTATGACTGAAAAACGATATAAAACGCAAAAATTGCGGATTTAATGCTGATGGCACTCTCCTATAACAGTTTTTGTTCGAGGCACCATCGAACTGCCGATATCGGCAGGACGCTTCCGACCATTTTTAGCATGCCGGACCCCCCGCCAGTTGTCGGCCGATAATATTTTGTTTGTGTGCGTATATAATGTAGGGTATAAGTTTGTAGTAGTGTGCGTGCCAAAAATGGCGTCTATTAAACAGTTGTTAATGATCGAAATTCAAATTAGTTTACAGTTTCCATTGAAAAAAAAAAAAGGTTACAACCTTGCATTACAATGCATCGGTCCGGATACTAGTTTTTTCATCTTTTAGTAGATATATTTGAATGTAAAATTATTTATTTTGCCTGACACTCTGAGTATTTTTTATGCTCGTTATTTTAATTTTACAATATAATATTTGGAATATTAGTGCTTATAATTATTAAATATAAAACATTTTTTAATTATTTCTTAATACAAAATCATACTTCATTGATTTGGAACAATGCGTTTTACCGGATGTAGGATGTCGGTCCGACACCCGATATCGGATCGGATAATGTGAAAACGGCCTTAGTGCATTCATCTTACTTAACTTTCTGTTTTGTTTTCTCTTTCTTTATATTCCACTTTTGTGAGCATGTGTGTGCGTTGGTATAAGTGCTAGCATTAGTTTAATTAATATTACTTTGTATCTATCTGTGAGATCCTGTAATTGGATTTCTGAATCATATCTTGTTGTATACTGCTAGTTTTATAGCTGTTGGTTCTCCATAACATAAATAAATAAATAAATAAATAAATAAATAAATAAATAAATAAATAAATAAACACCTACGCAGGTATTCTTTACTAATACAGTGTAGTAATTCTTAAACTCTTCATCTGTCACACAAACAACGAGACAATGTCCGGTGTCAAATGGAAATATATGCGAAAAGTGGCCTCCATGTCTCGTCTCATTTCATTTAAAGCTCTCAGTTCAAAAAGAGCGTAACTCACTATACAATTGTTAAAGATTTAAGCTGTTTTAAAATAAGCTGGTGCGTTTAATTTCTTTGCAAATCTCCGACGGAGCTAGGTATTAATAGTTATCCTCGTCTGACCTACACATTTTACACTTATTGCTTTTAGGTGCTATATCTATTAGAATAAGACTAGGACAAATATGGCTGCCGCTTATTGCTTTTAGGTGCTATATCTATGAGAATGAGTAGGACAAATATGGCTGCCGTATGGTAGTCCCGACGGTCTCATAGCTATAAATACAAAATAGAAATGACTATGTTTCTCCTGTACTAATTTAGTATCGTTTTATTCTATTTTATATACCATCTTGGTGGAAAGTAATCAGTAATCATCCTATTAGTATGTGCAACAATGTAACAATAATAGTTATTTGTTATACAAGGGGGCAAAGTTGTATTTTAACGCCGAGTGTGGAATTGAAAAACGAGCAAGTGAAAGGATTCTATAGTTGAACCACGAGCGAAGCTAGTGGTTCGAGAATAGAATCCTGAACTTGCGAGTTTTTTAACACACGAGAAGTAAAATACATTTGCACCCGAGTGTAACACAAAACTTTTCCCCTCACTATAGCGAGGAAACTACAACGCAAAAAATACGTTTATCACTGCTTCCAGTAGTTCCACGGGTGGTAAATCATCTTTATTACAGATTCACCTATTTTTCTCAATTTTAAAGCAGTTAATTTGACTTTATTCAAGGTCAAATTACTTTACCTACTAGTGGATAAAATGTATTTTTACCCGCTGGTATTAAAGGACAAAACACGTGTTTCCGATCTAGTGAGGGGAAAAAATATTTACATATTGTAGGTATAAGAAACTAAAAGAAAAGAAAAACTTAATACCTAGCTTATGGTCCTCCCATACTGGCTGTTATAAATGTTATATACATACATACATATATAATCAGCCATGTATTCCATAAAGGAGTAGGCAGAGCCCATGAACTACCCAAGTTTCAGTACCACTCTTGGCAAAAAGGGGTTGAAAGAAATCCAAATTGTGACATTGACGTGACAGGTTGCCAGCCTCTCGCCTACGCCACAACTTAACCCATATCCCACAGTCGACTTCTACGACACCCACGGGAAAAAGGGGGTGGTGAAATTCTTAACCCGTCACTACACGGGATAAATGTTATATAACCCAATTGAAACTAAAATAAGCTCAATTAAAATATACGCCAAAAATTAGATAGAGACATGATATTAGTACGATATTGCTCGTATCCAGATCAAATGTTTGATGATAATTTATTATTCATATGTACACGTAATTTGTAATATAATTAGCAATGATTTATAAGCGACGCGTCTAGTTAAATCGATGCTATACATAGCTCACAGTGTCACAGTGGGGGATCAAGTATGTACCTACTTCTCACAGCTTTGCATAAGTTAACCGTCAAATTGAATATAATAATATGCTTCGTTGATTTTTTTGTGTTTATTGTTCAAACTAAGATATAATTACAACCACAGTGACATTGACACCTCGATACTAACAATTACATACATACATACAATCACGCCTGTATCCCATAAAGAGGTAGGCAGAACACATGAAACTACTAAAGCTTCAGTGCCACTCTTGGCAAATAAGGGGTTGAAAGAAAACGAAACTGTAACATTGCAGTGACAGGTTGCCAGCCTCTCGCCTACGCCACAATTTAACCCATGTCCCATAGTCGTCTTCTACGACACCCACGGGAAGAAAGGGGGTGGTGAAATTCTTAACCCGTCACCACAAAGGATACTAACAATTATGTGCCTATTTCTGCGTTGATAAGTAACATTATTACTCAGCGTCAATATTTATTTATTATTTATTATTTATTTATTTTAACTTTATTGCACATAAATAAAAAATGTACAAGCGTAAATGTGCCTGTTGAACAGGCAATGAACGGCGAAGAGTCACTGTCGCCAATAATATATAAAATAGGCCACTGACCTAATATCCCGGACACGAGCGTGCAAAAACTATAGAGAAAGTGGAAATAGTTATTTGTTATACAAGGGGGCAAAGTTGTATTTTAACGCCGAGTGTGGAATTGAAAAACGAGCAAGTGAAAGGATTCTATAGTTGAACCACGAGCGAAGCGAGTGGTTTGAGAATAGAATCCTGAACTTGCGAGTTTTTTAACACACGAGAAGTAAAATACATTTGCACCCGAGTGTAACACAAAACTTTTCCCCTCACTATAGCGAGAAAACTACAACGCAAAAAATGCGTTTATCACTGCTTCCACTAGTTCCACAGGTGGTAAATCATCTTTATTACTAGATTCACCTACTTTTATCAATTTAAAAGCAGTTAATTTGACTTTATTCAAGGTCAAATTACTTTACAGACTAGTGGATAAAATGCGTTTTTACCCGCTGGTATTAAAGGACAAAACACGTGTTTCCGAGCTAGAAAGCGGAAAAAATAATTGTACCTACAATCCAAAAATAAAACACACTCGGTTGGCAGTGTCCGGGCTGTATATAAATAAAACGCATTATCAATGTGTTTGTGCGTGGGTGCGCGTGTGTGTAAACAAATAGAGAAGTGCAATTTGAACCGATAGAACATGGTCGCACGATAAATGATATAAAATCTGGGGCCCATTTCTCGAAGCTACAAGTTACAATTTACTCAAGTGGTTGTCAATGTCTAATATGACAACTTGGAAAGAGACTTCCGCTATGCCGAATGGGCCCCTGGGGCCCGTTTCTCAAAGGTACAAGCCTTATATTACAAGTGCGCGAACTGTCAAATCGTATGGGTTGTCATGGAAACACACTTGTAATATAAGGCCCCCCAGGGGCCCATTTCTCAAAATTGAAAGTTACAAGTTACAAGCGGAAGTCTCTTTCCAACTTGTCATATTAGACATTGACAACCACTGTATATTGTAACTTGTAGCTTCGAGAAATGGGCCCCTGGGGCCTATTGCATAACAATTTACAACTTGTATTACAAGTGGAACTCTCTTTCTTATAAAATGAATTGGAGGGGGACTACCGCTTGTAATATGAGTTGTAAATTGTTATGCAATAGGCCCCTGGTCGTCCTTTTCGCACTATTTATAAGTGCGATGATGTTTTATCGTTTATCGCGCGACCATGATTGCCTGATGGCAATTTGGAGGCCTATTCTGATAGGCAGGTACTTAATTCTTTATTATGAAATGATTAGGGATGTGATATGTCAACAATGACAATTTTAGTAAGATGTCCAGACAGGCAAGCATGGTCGTGCGATAAATGATAAAACATCATGCCGCCTTTATCGCACTATTTGTAAGTGCGATAGTGACGGCCAGATGTTTTAATATCATTTATCGCGCGTCCATACTTGCCTGCCTGATTTTTTTACGAGTAGGTATGTAAGATAATTTGTTCGTTTATTGAAACTATGTATTCTAATGTTATTATATTTATTAGCACGTAATAAAATAAATAATAAATAAATATAAATAAATATTGGGGACACCTTACACAGATCAATGCTAAGCGACGATATAAATACTTAAATACATAGAAAATATACATGACCCAGGAACAAATATCTGTGCTCATCACACAAATAAATGCCCTTACCGGGATTCGAACCCAGGACCGCGGCTCAGCAGGCAGGGTCACTACCGACTGAGCCAGACCGGTCGTCAATGTTTAACTTACAAATTTTGTTGAAGAACCCAATTTTATAAAGTTTCGTTATTAGATATCAATCCATTGGTGGCCTAATATAATGGCGTTTTTTTATTTTTTTAGTATATATATGGCGTTTTTTTTTTTATTGTAAACGCTGTTGAACTTCTCAATAAATTAAAAATTAAAAAATAATGTTAAGTAGGCCCAGGCAGAGAGAACTTGTAATTTGGTTATTTTCTTTGTAAATACATTTACTAGGAGAACAACATTTTGGAGTCACTTCATTTATAGTGTTTTTGTTAATTTATAGTACTCTTCACTCAATCCGATGTTTGTTTATAATGCCATGTGTGACAGGACATAATCCGTGTGCCTATGGGTCAGTACTGGTCAGTAAGTATTATATAGGGTGTTAACAAATTGGTCACATATATTTTTACGGCTGAAGTACTTCATTCCTGGAGTATATTTATGAAACATCATAGGTTATTTTTATATTAAAGGAAAAAATGGAAAAATTTACGCTTCCGGCGGGACTTGAACCCGCACCATTTTTGCAATCCGTGCAATGCTCTTACCAATTGAGCTACGGAAGCCACGCCGGACCTCGCAAATCTTTCCATGCCTTTCCTTTTTGTACACACGTCTTGGGGTGACGTCTAGCGCCATCTACCGACAGACTATTACATCTTGTAACGGCACTGGAGTCTCAAGTTATATTGAGAATTCACCAGTAACTGGCGGTAGATGGCGCTAGACGTCACCCCAAGACGTGTGTACAAAAAGGAAAGGCATGGAAAGATTTGCGAGGTCCGGCGTGGCTTCCGTAGCTCAATTGGTAAGAGCATTGCACGGATTGCAAAAATGGTGCGGGTTCAAGTCCCGCCGGAAGCGTAAAAAAATTTTTCCATTTTTTCCTTTAATATAAAAATGTTTAGAATCGTTAGCAGACGTTTCTGCTTAATAAAAAAAAAAAAAAATAATCATAGGTTATGTTATGTTTTTTTGGAGAAAACTAGGAAACAAATTTGCTACGTTAAAACACCCTGTTAGTAGTAAGTAGTAGCTCTTTAGTGTAAAAAAAAAACACATTAAAACTAACATACATTGAGATGTGAAGTACAAAGGCGAACTTATCCCTTAGAGGGATTTCTTCCAGATAACCTTTGTTAGTGTACCTAATCATTTAATGAAAACTCATTGAACAGGTTTTAGTATATCTTCTGGCCAGTTTTCCGCTGAACCATAAGGACATTTAATACATACGATTATTGACATGAGTGACATGACAGCTAGTGATAAACGTCTTGTCAGGTTTAATGCACATGATGATTATTTTTAGACGAAAATTACAATTTTTTTTGTTCGGTAAATGAAAACAAAAAAAAAAATATATGATAAGTTTTTTTTACGTCCCTTAAAATATCCGTGAGTAATTTGTTAACACCTTATATTCTTTGTTATGGACACTCACTTGACAGCTGACAGATTATTTCCAACCGTTTCATATCAAAATTGCAACGTGCGAATAGGCTTCCAACATTCACGTCGACAGCTTTTACGATCCAGTTCTAATGACCACTTTTTAGATGATTATGATGATGAGTCTATAACGTAATGAATTGAGTCATACACTTTGGCGCGCGAATTCATGACAATACGAATCAAGGCACGCGACATGGTGAATGGCAGTCTATAGTAGAGATGGTATATCGGTATTCGGCATATTCGGCAAGTTTTCCAATGTTCGTATTCGGCCGAATAATTCGGTTGCATTGCCGAATATTTACCGAATAAACAAAGTAAATAACTAATGAACATCTTACGTATTCCAAGCTCCTATTTTAGTAGCTTTCTAAGGAACTACTAAAAAGATATAATTGTCTATGCGACAAAATATAAATACAATTGTTTTGTAATAAAGTTAAAAAACCGTAGTTTAAGAGTTGAGAAGAGTTCAGACTTGTTTTAACTAATTTTTAGTTATCCACTAAATCATACGAACATAGTTGTAGTAACATATCGTCACTACTTTTAAAAAAACTTGTATCTTCGTCTGTCAATGAAAAGAAAATTGTAGTAAGTATGTATGGAATGCATATAGACTTACTGCGTTTTAAATTTGAGGAACAGCGTGAAATACGAGATTTTTTAAAAGTAGTGACGATATGTAAACATTATCAATCATTTAACACCTAGTTTTAATCTTAACATCCGCTTTAAAAATATGGCGTAACCGAATATTCAGCCGAATGTTCGGTTCGGTAATAGCTGATGTTCGGCCTTATATTCGTATTCGGCAAAGTCCATATTCGGCCCATCTCTAGTCTATAGTAGACACGAAATATTGCCAAAACGCAAGTCATTAAGAAACTGGCTAGTTTTTATGAATAAAATTCAAACTTGTCCCATTAATATTGAAATTGTAATGAGCTGGTTGTAGACAATAGTACATTAATATTTACAATGTCACTTTTAGCCCAGAAAAAATGCAACAACTGCGACATGTTTTTGTTTTTCTTATATGACGCTCTTTTTTAACCCCCGACGCAAAAACGACGGGGTGTTATAAGTATCACGTGTCTGTCTGTCTGTTTGTCTGTCTGTCTCTGTGTGTGTCTGTCTGTGGCATCGTAGCTCCCGAAGGGATGAACCGATGTAGATTTCGTTCTTTTTTGTCTGAAAACTGAGTTAGTCGGGAGTGTTCTTAGCCATGTTTCATGAAAATCGGTGAGTTGTTCTTAATGAACAATTTTGTTTCGATAAATCTAGTTAATAGCACGAGTAGGTATATTTAACTAAAATTCCCAAATTGTTGAGGGGCTTCTTTCCAATTTAGCATTTTCGCTCCTGTTGCGTCTTAAAGTGTTTACTTACTAGTAAACAATTTTTTCAGCAAATATCGTGAGAAAAGCTACGTAATACCTTTAACGAATATTTGTTGTTAAGTATTTGTTGACACATTGTTTGTATTTGTTTAAGAGTATTGTTATCAAATAAAGTATTGATTAGGTACTTACAAGTTGCGCTAAATGATTGAAGTCAAAAGTGTCAAAACCCAAGGACACGCGTCCTTAGTTCAGCAACAAGCAGTCACTTGTTTTAAAGTTATAACTAATAAGTAGCATGGTAGCATGATCTCATATTAATATACGCCAACAATTATATCTCGATAAGATATGAATCCGATTTGTCAGTTTCAAATCTGACATTTTTACAAACAAAAAACTAGACACCATATGGATCGGATCTGTCCAAATGTAACAAAAACGTCATTTTGACACTGATTGGAATTAGAGCATTTTTTTAATTTTTTTCTTATTATGCAGTGTCACTGTTCGAAAATCACGAAGGCTTACCGTTCCTTCGTACCTATTTTACGGAAACTTACTGAACGTGCTATTTCAAGCAGTCTCAGTATCAGTACTCTCAGTACAAGACGTACGTCGACAAATACGAACGTTTCCGGAAAAAATCGAAGGAAACGCTTTTCGCCCTACATCTATAATAGTCCTTTACTGTACGTCACGCTTTAGAATAAATTTTAAACCAGAGTTGCTGGGAAGCGGTAACTTCGCTTAGCGTATCGGTCTGAAATTTGACGCTTCGACGCATCGAAAGACACATATTTAGGCCGACGGTGTTCGCGATACGAGTAAACGTGATGTAACTTGTTTTGTTCGATACTAGACGAAGACACACACGTTTGCTCTAATAATGAAGAATGCATTGCAAATATGCTTCACACGGACAGCTCAAATGCTGTGTCAACAAATACTTTATTCGTTAAAGGCATTACGTAGCGTTTCTCACGATATTTGTTGAAAAAATTGTTTACATTTAAGTAGCACGTTTGTCGTTTATGTTTGCTTAAATAATTTTTACTCGTAGACGTATCTAAAAACGGATCGACCGATTTAGTTACAGTTTTTGTAAAGGAATTTGTTATCTTCATGGAATTTGTTCGCAAATAATATAATTAACTTTGGAAATTTACGTATTAAAATCTCCAGGATATAATTTCGTGTCATTTGATTTTATATTTATTTATTTGGATATGAAACAAACGGTCATACAAAAAAAAATCATAAAATTTCTTATTCTATTCGTAACGATATAATACGAGACTGACAAATCTCATACAAAAAAGCGTACCCCTGCAGCTAGGCCTAGCACATGATGGCCGCGAGAGTATGTCGCCGCGAGATAGACTACCTGTCCTTATGTCATTAATACAGTTAGACAAAGACGTGTCATCTATCTCGCGGCGACACACTCCCGCGGCCATCATGTGCTAGGCCTAGAAATGTATGGGCTTTTTTGGCTTAAAACTAGATGGCGCTGTTTCGCAGCCTGGAAGTGGCCAATATCATATTTTCCCCAAGTATTTTTGCGTGTTTTTATTTTTTATAAGAACAAACGACACATTTGTTTATTTTCATATCATGATATCAAGTTAATACACATTTTGAAAAAAAGAAATTGCAGATATCATCAGTGTAGTTATGATAGTATTTAATAGGTGGCGCTAAAAATGAAGGTACGGTTCTAGTATGAAGAATTGAAGATTGTAAATCCTATACAAATAATCCTTGATCTAGACTTATACATACAGACACAGTATTAGCAAAAAACTAGCCTGCTAACTAACTAACTAACTATCATGTGCTAGGCCTACTGACGATGTTTCTTCCTACAGTGAAATGATTGCCGCGAGAGTATGTCGCCGCGAGATAGATGACACGTCTTCTTCTAACTGTATTAATGACATAAGGACGGGTAGTCTATCTCGCGGCGACATACTCTCGCGGCAATCATGTGCTAGGCCTACAGGAAACCAGAATAATCAGAATAGGTGACAGAATAGGTGTCTGGGTTGGAAAGCCTAATAGCAGTTGCTTTTGTAATAGCCTAAGCCAAATGGGCATAATGGGGACTACTTGCTAGGACGCAAGGATGATGACCATTTCTGGATTTACGAGTACGCCACCTGCCGTTTCCATTCCACGATACCACAGTATAAGGACGACTCAGTAGTTACTCTCCGGCAGCGGCGACGCGAGAGGTACCTACTGCGTTAGAAAGCACGTGGTTGAACAAAATTACTATAAATGTTACTCGACATCAAACAAAGTAAGATGTTGTTATTTAATACTATTAACTATAAGTATTACTATAATAATAGCACATTATATTAGTCGGAAAACACAAAAAATATCATTATGCATATTATTCTTATCCACGGTTATCCAAATCCGCTTGCATG
Organism: Leguminivora glycinivorella; assembly: GCF_023078275.1. Classification (NCBI taxonomy): domain Eukaryota; kingdom Metazoa; phylum Arthropoda; class Insecta; order Lepidoptera; family Tortricidae; genus Leguminivora; species Leguminivora glycinivorella. The sequence continues at coordinate 24,388,099 of NC_062976.1, forward strand.
TGTTGCGTACGTACACGACGTGCTTGTGTGCACCCCGCGCGGAGTACGTTTTAGAATAGAATAGAATATTTTTTATTTAACATCAGTTTGGACAAATATAACAAAGATAAATACAACACAATCTGGATGTTAAATTGGGAGCCCACTCAGCATATTGCCACGGCATGCCGAAGCGCTGATTTTCAGTGGGTCGCGGACTAAATAAACTAAGCTAACGCCGTGGCTTGCGTGGGCGACGGTCGCGCGACGGCGATGCGACGCATACGAAATCAAACCTTATCGATATGGAAGTATGAGACGCGACGGCGACGGTCGCGCGACCGTCGCCCACGCAAGACACGGCGCGGCGTAGAGCTAAACTAAAATAAGTGACAGCACAAATATCAAACAGAATTGATGCGGAACACCGCCACTGTACAAGTAAATTGACAGCAGACATAAGACGTAATATTAACTTAATAACATAAAATGTATGATAGAAAGAATTATTAGAAATTATTTAGAAGAGTTATTACTGGTTTATACTGTGACGATACGTACCTCCAGTATAATGCGGCCTTAAAATATTAATTTACAATTCAAAGTCAGTAATACAACAGTTATACAGTTAATAGTCCACTGCGCAACGGCTGCGCATCTCATTTCATAGCTTTTAAATTGATCAATTGACCCTTGATTCGCTTGATTCTAAATATTGATTTATCATTACTTTTAGTATCACAGACAAGTGCCGCCATGTAACTTAGTATTTATAAGTCAGGTCCCCGTAGCCGAATGGCATTTCTGCGACGCGAAACGCCGCAGAAATGCAATCTATCTCTATCGCTCTTGCGTATTGGCGCGACAGAGCCAGACTGATTTCTGCGGCGTCGCAGAAATGCCATTCGGCTGCAGGGCCTGGTCCCCACAGAAAACCAGCGCTGCCGATTGCCACGATATTATGCTGAGTGGGGTCCTATTTTAGCTTCTAATGTTGTTAAGGTGACGGATTAAGAATTTCACCACCCCCCTTCTTCCCGTGGGTGTCGTAGAAGTCGACTGTGGGATATGGGTTAAATTGTGACGTAGGCGAGAGGCAACCTGTCACTGCAATGTCACAAGTTTGTTTCCTTTCAACCCGTTAATTGCCAAGAGATGGCACTGAATCTTGAGCAGTTTCATGTGCTCTGCCTACCCGTTTATGGGATACAAGCGTGATTATGACGTATGTAATGTTTTTTGTTTGCATGTCTTTTGTTTTATTTGTAATTTGATGTAGCGTTAAATTAATGTGTTCTATTCTATTCTAAGTAAACATTAGACTGGATGTAAATTAAATTATTACAAAGATGAGCTCTCATTAAATGCTATATTGTATATTTAGATTGTCGAGTAGATAAAGCGTGAGATCGTAACCAAATGTTCTGCTCCAGTTTTGGACAAAACCGAATCTTAAACAGAGACATTTTTTATACCAAAAATGACCGGAACCACAACTTCGCTCGGACATTAGTTACACGAGCAGCTTACTTTGATTAATCTCGAAGGGGAAAAGTGTATGTTAAACTATTTTCGTGCTATCCGAGAAAGCGAAATGTTGTAACAATAAAAATCTAGCGTAGCGTGTGCTTCGAAGTGTGGAATCAGGCCCCGTAGCCGAATGGCATTTTTACGACGCAAAACGAAAACGAAACGGAAAAGGTAGTCTGGCTCTGTCACGCCAATACGCACGAGCGATAGGGATAGATAGCTACGAGCGTTTCGTTTCGTGAGCGTTTCGTGAGCGTTTGTGCCATTCGGCTACGCATCCAGGAACTTTGCATGGATTTCAAGTCACGAAAAATGCGTGTTTAAAACCATTTAAATCACTATGAGCCGCCATAGACCTTCCTAGTGCGTATGAACTAATCGACAAAAACGCCACTTTTTCTAGCAAATACATTAATTGTTTTATGTATAATAATTGTGTAGGTATGTTTATTTACATGAACGCCTTCATGCTTCAAAATTATCATTTCAATTGTATCTTCTTTATCTACAATAGTTTATCTACTACAGTTGTAGAACAGATAAGCAAATAGTAAAGTCATATGAAAGTATGTTGCTGAACAATTTACCTAATCTCTGAATTGACATAAATGTAGTTTAAATGTAAGTATATTATTATAATACTAACTTTGAAACTGTAATGTAATGCATGATCTCAATTAGACCTAACTCAATTAGAATCTAAATAATAATAGATTAAGAGTTTTGTTTGTAAAATTCTATAAAAAATGACTGAAATAAACAGTTTAAATTTTAATTTTTTTTAAAACCCCACAGTTGAGGACTACCAATCAACCTAGTGGTGAAGATAAAAGAAGGAATTGTTCCAAAGGCCGAATATAAATAATAATAATATTTAAAATAAATATTGTAGGACATTCTTACACAGATTGACTGAGGCCCACGGTAAGCTCAAGAAGGCTTGTGTTATGGGTACTCAGACAACGATATATATAATATATAGATACTTATATACATAGAAAACATCCATGACTCAGGAACAAATATCTGTGCTCATCACACAAATAAATGCCCTTACCGGGATTCGAACCCGGGACCGCGGCGCAGCAGGCAGGGTCACTGCGCCAAACCGGTCGTCAAAATAAATATGGACTTTGCCGAATACGAATATTCGGTCGAACATTCGGTTCAGCTCTTACTGAACCGAACATTCGGCCGAATATTCGGTTACGCCATATTTTTAAAGGACATGTTCATTAAAACTATTAAACGATTGATAATGGTTATATACATACTCGTATGTTACTACAACTATGTTTTATGATTTAGTGGATTTTAACTAAAACAACTCTAAACTCTTCTCAACTCTTAGACTAGGTACGGTTTTTTATTTTTTTTACATAACAATTGTATTTATATTTTGACGCATAGGTTTCTCTTTTTTAGCAGTTCCTTAAAAAACTACTAAAATAGGAGCTTATTATCCAATGGAATACGTAAGATCTTCATTAGTTATTTACTTTGTTTATTCGGTAAATATTGAAAAACTTGCCGAATATGCCGAATACCGAATATTTACCGAATATTCGGCCCATCTCTAGTGTGAATATTTCTTATCCACTGACTATTCGATTTTCGGACGATTTCAGAAAATCAGTTAGAAGTAAAAGGTGACTGCGCTGAAAAACTGACTTATAGCCGTTATAGTCCGGCAAATAGACAGTCATTGCTCTTCTTTTTGTTTGGACTTGGACTTACCGAGAAATAATTTCTTCAAATTCCGTTTTCCCCAAATACACTTCACCGCTGTTTTATCCATGTAACACTATTGATACACATATACGATTTGACAAGGTGTTCACTTATTTCACAAACGTTTAATATGTATAAGAAGTCAATATATTCCACCTTGTTACAACACTATTATTATTTGTTTATGTATCCGTTGACGAGTTGTTTATCATTGGTCTCAGGGTCGCAGAGATTGCTAATTATCTCGATAGTTCCCACAAGCGAATTGCAGTATTAATAACAGTCTTTCTTCTTTTATTGTTTATTTCCACGAATTGAATTCTGAAATTTGAGTTATTAACTTATTATTAATAATCACGCAAGTTGAAGTAGCTAATTACGATAATATTAGGATTAAACTCGTATTTGTAAGCGAGCAAGATGCATTGAGGATAACTACATAGGTATAGGTATCAAAACAAATGAATACCTAACTTTATAATTTTAAATCCCGCTCTGTACAAGTGATTTAAAAAAAAATACTGTGTTTGCAATTTACATCGCTGAATATTTACTTCACAGTCTTTAATACCCAACAAAACAAATTTTTGAATAAATTATTTAAACCTGAAATGATATCCAGGTTAATTAAATGCGGTTTTCAACTTGAAGCTATACCTAATTGGCGAAATAAATATTTATCAAATATAAATAATCGACCGCAAACTCGCAAAAACTATTCAATCTTTAAGTTATTTATTTATTTATTTATTTTGAGCCTATTGTGTCCCACTGCTGGGCAAAGGCCTCCCCCTCTTTTTCCATTCCTCTCGGTTTTGTGCGACAACTGACCAGTCTCTCAAAAAGGAGTCTAAGTTATCCCGCCATCGCCGACGAGGTCTGCCGGATCCTCGATCTCGAATCTTTAAGTTAAAAAAAAATCAACACAACACAACGAAACGTAAAACTAAAAACACACCGTTTTGGAATTCACCTGTCACAGTTCCCGCCACTTTACGATGTACTTGTTTACTCCGTGACTCACTAGTCTTACTACAAGTCTCACGACACCGAAGCACACGTCCACGCGCGCGCGGCGCCAACAAATACTGGCGCATACGATGCAATGTCGCAATCGCTATCGAGATTGTGCGCATATCGTTAATCGAACGTTTAATTTCCATCGGGATCTTTGCGGTGTCTACAAATTGACGTCAATGATTTCCCGGGACTTAGATAAGTTAGATAACCGTAACGGCTCAGCCACGACATTGGTCTAAGCGCGACAGCGGTGAGCGGCGGCCATACATTGGAGCGAGACACGGCGATGGGACTTTTCATTCGCACGTATGTCTGCCGCTCACCGCTGTCGCGCTTAGACCAATGTCGTGGCTGGGCCGTAACCCTTCTTCTTCTAGCGTTTTACAGGAATTTTGCCACAGCTCATGAAAGTCTCGGGTCCATTTTTGCAACTAATCCCAGAGTGTGTCGTGAACACTAGTTTTATTTTACTAAAGCGATTGACCTATTATAAACTATAAAATATTTCCCTTAGGTCTATATGATTAATTAGTAATTGGCCAATAAAATACCAAAAAAAAACAACGTTTGATAAAAACGTTGTCATCATTTGTAATGCATAATAAATGCTATTTTCCGACATACACCACAAAGAAAATCATAGTAATGTTTGTGATAACCGTATAAGTAAAAGTCTGCGTCGGGATACCATCCGCTTCGCGCGTGCTCAATGAAAATGCTCCTCGTTACGGAGCGAAACATGTCGAGCTATCTTCGACAATTTTACGCGAGTTACCCGATTTTCCTAATGAGGGGGCACTCTGACATTTTAGCCCGCCAGGCGGCGCCTGTGCAAGTGTCTAGGCATGTCACTGTCATTCATATGTCAGAGAGAGAAAAAACATAATATCATGTTCTCGCTCTCACGTATGAAATTCTTTATCTGTGCAATGGACTGATAGGGTGGCGCCATCTGTCATAACCTTTGAGTGTGCCTACTAGTACCTACTGCGTACGGCAACCGTAAAGTGACATAATCTCTGTTATTCATTCCGTAATAAGTAGGTTGAGCGGCAAAAGTGAATGGCGAATTTATCAATGAATAAAATTCTCCGCGACTATGGGATATGGGTTAAATTGTGGCGTAGGCGAAAGGCTGGCAACCTGTCACTGCAACGTCACAGTTTCGTTTTCTTTCAACCCCTTATTTGCCAAGAGTGGCACTGAAGCTTTAGTAGTTTCATGTGTTCTGCCTACCCCTTTATGTAGGGTTGCCAGATCGAATTGCCCGAAAATCGGGACAAAAGGACATTTTATCGGGATTTTGGGACTTTTGTCGAGAAATGCGAAATAAAATCAAATAAGTTATTTTTCCAACTTTTCATAATAAAAATGTTAATGATATTTTTGTCTCTTATAATTATTTTATATTATCAAATGTTAATTACCTCCTCCTGAATATATTTCAGCTTAAGGTCGATTTAGACTATCATTTAATAGAAATATGATCATAGACAACATGCCGTCCTTTTTCTTCACGTTAAAGAAAAAGAGAGGCATACAGACCTATGATCAAACATATGTGATAATGTAATATGGGACATGGGACTAAGTGTAAATTTTCAGTAAGTTAACATTTCTTGTTATTTCTAAGCACCGAAGCAGCGACGCGTGCGACGTTTCGATTTTGTTTGTTGTTTTTGCAAAGTAAAATCTCGGGAAATTTTTCATTTTGTCGGGAGTCGGGACAACGTGACGTAAATCGGGAGAATCCCGTCAAATCCCGACCATCTGGCAACCCTACCTTTATGGGATACAGGCGTGATTGTATGTATGTATGTTGTATGTAAAATTCTCCATCCAATTTCACAGCTAACCGTACCCATTTTTCTACTATAGCAATACTACCAATCTACTACGCAGTAATTTTCCTTTTAGCACGATAAGGCCCCGTAGCCGAATGGCATTTCTCCGACGCCAAACGAAAGCGATACGCCGCTGGCTCTGTCGCGCCAATACGCAAGCGCGATAGAGATAGATATCTATTAGCGCTTCGTTTCGTGAGCGTTTCGTGAGCGTTTGTGCCATTCGGCTAGCCACCAAGGAAATAAAACCCAAGATGAATGAAAATACACGTTCGTAGTATTGTGTTTTCTTATCAACTGCACACGTCAACTGCAGAACACGCGTACAGTAAACGGTCATAAAGAATGCACTAATCGGTTTTTTCGTAGAGCGTTGTCTTTTTCTTGCTTCATCATTCTCCTTGCGATATCCCGGCATTTGCCACGGCTCATGGGAGTCCGCTTTGACAACTAATGCCAAGATTTGGCGTAGGCACTAGTTTTTACGAAAGCGACTGCCATCTGACCTTCCAACCCGAAGGGTAAACTAGACCTTATTGGAATTAGTCCGGTTTCCTCACGATGTTTTCCTTCACCGAAAAGCGACTGGCAAATATCAAATGACATTTCGCACATAAATTCCGAAAGATTCATTGGTGCGAGCCGGGGTTCGAACCCGCGACCTCTGGAACGAAAGTCGCATGTACTTACTTACCGCTAGGCTACCAGCGCTTCGCTTGGGGTCTTGCTTATGTGACGTTAATTGTCTCTTTCCAAAGGCCGGTGTGCATTCTTTATGGCCGTTTAATGTAACAGCTATTGAAATATCCATTCATTCGTTCAACTAGTATTCATATTCTGGCGATACATTCCAAATTCAAAACAGATTAGAATGCCGAGTGAAAAAAGAAAATCGAAATTTCTTACCAGCCTACTTAAGCCACATTTAGACGGCGCGGCGCGAACTCGCATACGATTTTAGTTAAATTGGGGTTACATAAATTCAAAGGACTGGTAAAAAAACTCAATATTAGGCATTTAATTGTTGTAATGAATTTTATGTTACCTCAACAGTCTGCTAATATGCAAAAACCATAAAAAATCAGACGACTCTGTAAAATAAACCGATGTAGTATAAAAAAAACCGCGAAAACCTGTTTTATTAGTTTCTTTTTTACTATTATATAATCAAACCTTAAATTAACACTAGAATATCAGTTCAAAAATGGTAAATGTACCTACCCTAATTTAATTCAGACTGCGAAGGGTATTTGAATTCGATGTGTTGGTTTTATTACTTAGTTATTTCCTTATTTTACTCTAAGTTAGTAAAGAGTAGTTTTTTTTCAATTTCTTCATAAGGAATTTTTATCATTTCCATTTTTCTCATGACTCAGGAAACGCTATATAATGTTATATTTATTATGACCGCAAATATTACAACTACCAACAGCTTGTTGATAGATTCATTCACAAGTCATGAATCTATCAGCAAGTCATATTTAACTCGCTAGCACAGAATATATAATAGTACAAGTACAGAAGGCCCACTGCTTTGATGTTTACGACATGCCGCCTTTTTAAATGCCTACAAAACTCTTACAAAGAAATGAGCCGCACGTGCGCGGCGCCCGGCGATAGGGTTGCCTATGGACTAAAACGCATTAATACTCAGATAAAATGTTATCCTATTATATTCAAGTCTTGGTTACTTTCTAGGTATATAATTATATAGTATTTATATATTTTTGTTTGAGTTCCAACATCACAAGCCTTATTGAATCTTTTTGGGGGAGTTAATCAGTAGTAGACCTGTTTAAAAATGTCCTATGGTTTTTATTTTATTCATGATATCTATTTAACTAAGTACTCGTATTATTAGCCATTCCACATGCGGACATCGCATATGAACCTTAAAAAAAACTCGGACGTAAAGCAACATTACAAAGTGCGAACGTGCGTTCCGTGAGCACGCGCGCCACCCCTGATTAGGCCGCGAACTCGCGGCCGCCGGCATGTACTTGTAGCGCGGCGATAGAATCGCGGAGTGAGCCGCCCCTGTCGCTAGTATGGCGTCTGCAAGAATATAAATGAGTACCTATATTAGTATAATCACGTATGATGTTCGCGTATTTGTCAAGAAACCTATCTGTATGATAATGCTACTCTGGACGCCGACATGTGAGCACATTGCGTACGGATAGTTTGCATTTAACCCTTTATAGGGCACTGGTCTCAAAAAAAGGACCACCCTGTATGACTATCTTTTTGTATTTTTTTCCTGTACAGAATTTTTAGGACTACAGGATGGCGATGAGGTTTGAACTCACGATTTTTTTGAGTCTTGCCCGTTAAAGGGTTAAGGGGCTCCACACGGTTTTCATCGATTTTTGACTAGTTGAAACTCCCAAATTTGCACTACAGATAGAATTATAAGACCAACGGCCATCGGTTCTTCAATATTTTATCTCTATTCGTAAGAGCCATATTAAAAAAAAAACTTATTTTTTTATAATTTTTTTGAACATGGTCTAAAAACACTTTTATCAAAATTTGATTTTATTGAAGGGCATTACATATATTATGAAATCAACATGTTTGTATTTACCTTTGACTTTTCTAATAATTGAATTAATTTTAAGCTAATTATAAAAAAAAGTTATGACCAAAAAACTAGTTTTTGACCTTTGATGCCAAATATCACAGAAACAAATGAGCTGTGAAGTAATTATGAGATATTTTTTCTTTAAAGACGATGTTGTTAATATGATAGGCTTTACAAACTATCATAATATCAATGGATTCAAATCGAAGGTCATTGGCGCAGGGAGCGCCCTTAACCCCTGGAACGCCGTTGTCCAAAATTTGTGATTGAATTAATAACCTTCATTCTGTTAATTACAGACAGTTTAAATTGTCTGGGACAGATCTGGAACAAGGCGTTTGAGGGGTTAAAGGTAATTTAGAAATAAACTAGAAATAGTTGATGCCCTACAGCTACTTCTAACTTTGTTTTAGCATAAAAAAATAGTAACGTTCCACAGTAAAAGGTATGTAAGTAATAGGTACCACACCTCGGAAAGTGGCGATCAAATATATGAAAGAGGCGTTCCTAGCACACAGTCTAAGCTCGTGTAGGTGAACGCGTACTATGCTTGTATGAGTGAAATATGACAGGTCGACTGTTCGCGTTTTATACAGGTGGTAACTGTGAGGTAACCGAGAGGGGGTGGGCAGCGCATTCAGCGGGGGGCGGGAGTGGCCATACTGTACGACAGTACTCTTTATTATACTGTGGTAATACCTTATGTATGCACTTGTCTAGAATTTGCTGTTATCTCTTAGTATGAAGGGTGGATCAGCTGTCTCTTGAAAAACTTTTTAAATGTGTTATTGTTATTTTAGGGCTGGACAGCCGTACTGCAATCCGATGCAAATTGTACTGCCCTTAAATTAAGAACCGAATAAATATTTTTTTGGATTATTATAAATATCTAAGCGTTTTATAAATATAATGTCGTTATGCCCGTATATTATAGACGGTCAAGAAAATCTTTCGGTCGATTTTTTAAGTGGAGATAGTTGAAGGGATGGAGAGTGACATAGGCTACTTTTTGTCTCTTTCTAACGCGAGCGAAGCCGCGGGCAAAAGCTAGTATACATACAAACCCTTATCTTCTTTAAATGTCCATGTAGGTACCCACTTAAGTATTTTATTGGAAAGGCAGCGGTAATTAATAAACCATAAAACTTAACTGGTAGCTAAACTGGCCCCGTAGCCGAATGGCATTTCTCCGACGCCAAACGAAAGCGATACGCCGCTGGCTCTGTCGCGCCAATACGCAAGCGCGATAGAGATAGATATCTACTAGCGCTTCGTTTCGTGAGCGTTTCGTGAGCGTTAGTGCCATTCGGCTAGCCACCCTGGATTCTTATTTCCAAGTACCTACTATTCCAACTACTGCACAAGTTATAAATATATGCAACGTTCTCTGTACCCGTAATAACACTATACTGCTGATAATTGATTCGATGACACGACGAAGGTAACAATGTAATATTGCGATCAGAAAAATAATACCTAAACCGTTATTATATATTTAGGTAGGGGTACGGTTGTCACAGGGGTGGGTTGTCACCTCTCCTAACCACCAAACGAACAAGTTCATTGATTTATTTAAGGGACAGCGGGGTAAATCTCGACTGGGGGGCAAATGTAACTGGATTTTTTTTTCATGTTTTACAATGTTTGCATTATTAAATAGAGTGTCCACCGGTCATATATGGTAGGCGTGTTCAGTGGATACATGTAGAACTCAACATCTTAGTGTAATAATGGAAAAAAAATCATTAGTTACATTTGCCCCCCAGTCGAGATTTGCCCCGCTGTACCATATTAATTACGTAAAGAAAGCCTTTCGACGCCGGTAGATTGGCAACGTAGCGGATTTGTTAGTTAAATTGTTCTTTTAATTTTAGAATAAAATAGAATACAGTTATTTTTCTTTTTTTATGTTTCACTTGATTCTTATTATGAATTTATTATTGATATTTACATTAATTATGATTGTTTTATTTTAAATTAATTATTTACTAGTTAAAATGACATTCTTTAAGTTTATTCATAACTATTTAAATAACAACATAGCAAAAACTTACAAATAAACAATTATGTATACTAAAAATCTTACAAATAAAAATGTATACTACTTATCTACAAATAAAAAATTTGGCTCAAATCGTCGCCAGTGGGTAAAGTGCCCAGAAGGCTGGCCGCATTGCCCCGCTGGATAGTATACTTAAAATCCGCTGAGCGAAATACTGGCCAGCCCTCTGGTCACCAGATGCGACTATGAGGCGCTTGGCTCCTCAAAGAGGCGACGCGCACTAGGCCCCCACGGCCCCAGGGTTTCAACCCCAAACGCCGCAAATATGTAGCTGCTGCCGAGGGTGACATCCTTGCGACGTTTGAGGTCTTCAGCCGAGGATGCAGCCGCACCAGCACCAACTTTAGTGCTTGGAATATGGGACGGAGCTAGGGTGTCTACACATGTAGCATCCCAGACGAGCGGCCGACCCATACTCCAAGGCACCAGCGTCATCCCATCAGACCGCTTGCCATCAACCCTGGCCAGGCCGTTGGGTTCGAGGACGGCCAGCACTTTTGCACTAGCAAGGGCCCTCCGGATGACGTCATTGACGGCTGGCGTGGCGAGGAAACTTCCCAGCACTTCGGCTGCATGAGAGGCCGTGGTGGCAGACTGTCCACCGTAGCTCCGCACTGGCAGCGATGGGGCTCATTTGTTGACGCCCCTACTCTGAGACCTAGTTAAAATAGTTTTTCCCTAATGTACCTGATATTCAGCTAAGATTTTTTTTATGTGTATTTAATTCTTGTTAAATTTGTCTTGTCATATTTTTAATTGTAGTGTATTTGTATTTGTATGCATGTCTATGTGTTTCTATTATGCAAATAAATGAATGAATATGAATATAGCTGTCGTGACAGACAACCAACCCCTGAGGCAACCATGCCTCCTCGGGTGCCTACTGACACCATACCAACACACAGTCACTCAAATTACTAAAAGCAAACAAAATAACTTATTTTAATTATATTATTTTATTATTGTTATTATATTATATTATTTTATTTTAATTTATTTTTTATTTTAACTTATTTTAATTATATTGATACCATTTTCTTTTACTTTTTTGACGATCACAATATAGATTCTTATAAATTGACATAAATGTAATTTGTACTGTAATCATGTTGTGAAATAAATATATCTAATCTAATCTAATCTAATAAACAAGTACATTCGAGAATGCCACTAAACTTTATCAAGAAAAGACACCTACCCGGAAATCACGAGATTTTTCTAAAGAAATTGAGAGATTGGTTCATTCCATTCTAGCGTAGTTCTATGACGTTGTAGATTTTGATTCCATACCCACAAGCGGATCTAAAACATCGAAACCATGCGCGCACATGGGGGTTTGACCCCCGCCCCTGGATCTTAGAGCGGTTGGCCATACAAATAGACCCCCGCCCTCTGGATACCCCCTCTTGATCGAAACAGATGAGTAAAGCTAGGAACATACTACGCGGACGTCCGTCGTAAATCGACCGCGACCGCGACCGAACAGTGTGCACGGAACAAAACATCCAGCGAGCCAGATTTCGAACGGACGTCCATGCGCTCAAGGCCACGTCCACGTCCGTCGACCGATAGTTTGCACGGTTATGTGTAATTTCATTGTCCAGATTCCCGTCCGCGGTCGATTTACGACGGACGTCCGCGTAGTACCTATGTTCCTTTCCTAGCTTAACGCCTGATGATGACACTGAGATAGCTACCTATACATATTGATTGCATTGTATAGTGCAATTGCAACCTCGCTTTCGCTTTTTCCTCATGCAGTAGTGAATACTCGGAACTGTTCGTACCTACTGAGAAACTATTTACGATGTTTACACGTGCCAACAGATAGCGGTGAACGTAAAGGTACTGTTTGAATAGTCTGCATATATTGCTAGTTATTGAAGGAGAATTGCAGCGCGGTAGTTTAGCTACGTAAGCTAAGGTTGCAAGTACGTAGCCGAATGGCACAAACGCTCACGAAACGAAACGCTCCTGGATGTCTATCTCTATCGCTCTTGCTTATTGGCGCGACAGAGCCAGAGTACCATTTGCGGCGTTTCGTTTTTGTTTCGCGTCGTAGAAATGCCACTTGGCTACGGGGCCAGAACTCAACGAGCGGGTTAGAGCGTTTTCGCATTGTCCGATCCGACATAGGATTTAGGAAGGATGTCAAAGGAAAAATTCAAAAAGCTCTTACATTCGATATCAGTGTGTCGTGTAGTGTAACAGTGTAAATAGTCGTAACGTCAAGAGGGTTCACATTTTTCTACTTACAGATATATTTTTAATCCCCGATGCAAAAACGACGGGGTGTTATAAGTTTGACTTGTCTGTGTGTCTGCCTGTCTGCCTGTCTGTTTGTCTGTCTGTCTGTCTGTCTGTCTGTCTGTCTGTCTGTCTGTCTGTGTGTGTGTCTGTCTGTGGCATCGTAGCTCCCGAACGGATGAACCGATTTAGATTTAATTTTTTTTTGTCTGAAAGCTGAGTTAGTCGGGAGTGTTCTTAGCCATGTTTCATCAAAATCGGTCTACTATGTCGCGGTCGGGGGTTTTTACAAAATTTTAATTTTGTGGTTAGGTTATGAATTAAATGGTTTGGCTAAAAAAGGCCTATGATAATGCCGCTTATATCCATAATTTATTTGTAAATATATTTATGTACATATATTTTTATTCTGTGTTAGATTAAGTTTAGTAGTTTAAGTTCTTTTTATGGAGGTACATATGTACCAACCATGCAGGTAGGTATCTCATGCACAATGCAATCATTGCACACAGCCTTACTATCCACACTTATTTCAGTTAATGATGTCGTTATGAGTAGTTTCAGTCCATCCTGACACAAGCGCCGTACGTTTCACTATTTACGACGAACACGTGTAGTACGCCGGTTTAATGTGCGTTCCATTGTGCGCGTACGCAGTTGTGTGTTTTTGAAGGAAATTTGTGGCGTTCCTTATCTAAAGGGCCCTCTTCGCGTGCTGGGGTCTATTTCACCACTGTGACGGCTCAGCCACGACATTGGTCTAAGCGCGACAGCGGCGAGCGGCGGCCATACATTGAAGCGAGACACAGCGATGGGACTTTTCATTCGCACGTATGGCTGCCCCTCGCCGCTGCCGCGCTTAGACCAATGTCGTGGCTGGGCCGTGACACGACACCAAGGATTATTTATATAGGATTTACAATCTTCATACTAAGATTCGTACCTCAATTATTTAGCGTCACTCATTAATAAATAATACCTGTTAACTACACTGATGATGCCTACAATTTTTTTCAAAATGTGTAATGACGTGATATCATGATATTAAAGTAAAGAAGAATGTCATTTGTTCTTATAAAAAATAAAAACAAAAATATTTGGAGGAAATATGATTTTGGCCACTTCCATGCTGCGAAACAGCGCCATCTATAGTTTTAAGCCTAAAAGGCCCATATATCACACTGACAATTCTGTGCCTAGTTCTGGGTCGATAAATAACATTGTTACTCGACTTCAATACTTCCTTGTTGAACAGGTAATGAAAGGCGAAGTGTGACTGACGGGCGACAATTTAGGCGAGACGACTAAAAAAAAACTAATTAGTCCGTTAGTTAGTATCAAAGAATTTTAGACACGTATTTTTTTTCTCGTAAAACGAAAAATGACGAATGCACAGTGCTTTGAAGTCTCGCGTGACGTCACGCCTAGGTACAATTTTTACTTAGAAGTGACGTCACAAGCCCCCACCCCGGAACTTTGATCAATCAATCAATCAATCATTTTATTTGTTAAACATAGGTACAGTACATAGGTGTTACAAAATAATTTCTTAGTATCACTATGTTTTACCAACATTAGGTATACAAATTCATTGGTGGTTGTGAAGTACTTAATAAATATAAGTAACATGCAAATATTTTCTATTATTCCAGTTCAACATTATATACCTAATTAAGAATTGTAATTAATAATAATACTCAAATATTGATGCTCTAGGTATATCTTTGTATTTTTTGTTAATTAGAAAAAGCGAAAAATATGTGTACAGTATTTTTGGCCGATCTTTTTTTTTTTTTTTAATTTATTGCTAAGTAAAAACAAAACACTTAAATCTTACAATAACTTCGCCAAACTGCGGAACAGTTTGTTGGCGAATATCTAACTGACGGACTAAACAAAATGCCATTTTTTATGTAGTCGTCATCTCTAGAGGTGAAAAAGGCCACTGTCGGTATCATTTCATTAAAATTTCTGTTGGATGGAAAGGACGTCATTACAGTTGAGGCGTAAGGGAAGGGCCTCTAGACACAGAAAACCACATTTGAAAACCGCGGTACGTGTAGACAAAATATTTTTATAGTTATTTGTTATACAAGGGGGCAAAGTTGTATTTTAACGCCGAGTGTGGAACTCGCAAGTTCAGGATTTTATTCTCGAACCACTCGCTTCGCTCGTGGTTCAACTATAGAATCCTTTCACTTGCTCGTTTTTTAACACACGAGAAGTAAAATACATTTGCACCCGAGTGTAACACAAAACTTTTTCCCTCACTATAGCGAGGAAACTACAACGCAAAAAATGCGTTTATCACTGCTTCCAGTAGTTCCACAGGTGGTAAATCGTCTTTATTACTAGATTCACCTACTTTTATCAATTTTAAAGCAGTTATTTTGACTTTATTCAAGGTCAAATTACTTTACCCACTAGTGGATAAAATGTGTTTTTACCCGCTGGTATTAAAGGACAAAACACGTGTTTCCGAGCTAGTGAGGGGAAAAAATGTTTATTGGCTGGCATTGGAGATATTAATGTCGCTTTTATTCTGATCTTCGTGTTTATCACATACCTAACAAATATATCAACAACTTGACATCATAATATAAACACAAAAAATAAAACCGCCTTCAAAAATGAGCGCGTTACAAAACACGGAGAAACTAAAAAGCAAAAAATAATAAACCTGAATTCAGATTTCTTATCGGATTGCAATAATCTAAACATCCAAATTATAAACAAATCAATTACTTTTGTAGTCGGTACCAGACCTGTTCATCGCCTTGCTATTCCTGTTTGCACCACCCAACCATACGCAGGCTGGTACCGACTCCAAAAATAATTGATTTGTTTATAATTTGGATGTTTAGATTATTGCAATCCGATAAGAAATCTGAATTCAGGTTTATTTTTTTTTGCTTTTTAGTTTCTTCGTGTTTTGTAACGCGCTCATTTTTGAAGGCGGTTTTATTTTTGTTAAAAAGTTTATTTATTTGTTGATTTTTAGTGGTTCCTATTGATATTTTATGTACAGTCAAGTGCAAAAATACGTATCGATTTTATCCGCTCAAAAATATGTACCGAGACCTTATTCCGCCGACATAAAGTGCTATGGGACATATTTTTGATAAGTTGTACGCACTCATATTTTTACACTTGACTGTATCAGTCCGAATATATGTACAGTAGTGAAAGAATTATCCTTTAACTCCTAACCATTGAGAAGTTATCACCATCAGGCGTAAATACTGGTGTACCTTTGAAAAATACACTAGAAACATTACATGTGCCTATAACATTTGAGGAGTTCCCTCGATTTCTCCAAGATCCCATCATCAGACCCCGACTTGGTGCCAATGGGACCATCTCGGGGTTATACCTGATCGAATGAAAAAAAAATTTTGAAAATCGGTCCATGATTCTCGGAGATATCGAATAACATACATACAAAAAAAAAAAAAAAAAAAAAAAAAACATTCAGTCGAATTGAGAACCTCCTCCTTTTTTGAAGTCGGTTAAAAAGGGCTCACGGCATTTAAATAAAGACAGATTTTTGTATGGCATTTGGTTTACCATTGGAACATTGTCAAAGTTGCTGGCAAACTTTATTGCCCCTAAAAAAGTTTAAAAATAGGAAATGTTTTATTTTAATTTTTAACCCCCGACGCAAAAACGACAGGGTGTTATAAGTTTGACGTGTCTGTCTGTCTGTCTGTCAGTTTGTCTGTCTGTCTGTGGCATCGTAGCTCCCGAACGGACGAACTGATTTCGATATAGTTTTTTTTTGTTTGATAGCTGAGTTAGTCGGGAGTGTTCTTAGCCATGTTTCGTCGGGGGTTTTATCAAAATTTTAATTTTAATAGGAATTAAATTTAAATTTTGTAAATAGGTACTTATTCCCTGTTACAACCGTACCCATGCAGTCTCCTCTATTTTTTTCATTGAATATTAAATTGTACCTTCTTTTTAATTTTTAGATTTTATACAAAAAGCACACCAATTTAAATAGGTACCCACAGCTTGGCTGTATGAAAAGAAAAACTGATTTTTTTTAATACCACGTCGGTGGCAAACAGGTATACGGTCCGCCTGATAGAAAGCGGTCACCGTAACCTATGGACGCCTGCAGCTCAAGGGGTGTCTCATGCGCGTTGCCAACCCATTAGAAACTTGTACACTCCTTTTTTGAAGAACCCCATACTGTAGTTCATCGGGAATACCTCGGCAGGGAGCTCATTCCACAGCCGGAGCGATTGATTGTGCTAAGACGGGCCAAACTATTCCAAGAAGCCATTATTTTCACAAAAACTATGATTATTTTTAGCTATAAATAACTAGGCAATTAATACCTAGTTAGTTATCATTTATATTCCCTTGAACCCATGACAAACTAATAATAAATGCCTAGGAATTTCCATCGCGCCGGCGGCACGCAAATTGCCTTGTGATAAACGCTCCTAGATTGCGAATGTCTTTGATGCGGCGGCCATTTTTATTTTTTACCAGGACGGCAGATGTTGAAGAATTATCAGGAGGACAATCTATGTTTGTATTCGTTAGTGTACCTACATTTAGAAAGTTCAACGATCAGATGCGCGACAAAATTCGGAAAGATGTGTACTAGCTATTCCAGCAATTTTTGACGGCCAAACATAATTCCTATGTTTCGTCAAGATGTAAAGTTAAAAAAAATGAATGCTAACCAGTGTAGTAACGTCCGTAGGTCCCTTATGATAAAGTATATTAAGGATCTCTGTTTTAACATAGTGTTTTCTTGATATGAATATCTAAGTATCTTACAGTGGATGGACCGTGTGAAAGAAGATATGAGAAAGAAAGAGGTGGGTGCTGAGATAACGAAAGATAGAGAGAGAAAGAGAGTTTCTAGAATGGAAGGGGAAGACAAGATATACCGACCCCACAAAACGTGGAATAAGGGTAGAAAGAAGAAGAAGAAGAGTCTGAGACCTACAACGTAGAGAAGATTTCACGAGAAAACTGTGGGAAGAATTTTCTACAATATTTACGAGTATTTATTTATATTTAAGACGTAGGATAAACTAAGGTTATTGGTGTAATGTCCTCAAACTGCGTCCAGTATGCTAATATAATGCTAATTACTAACATTTACACCAGACAGCCCGTTTAAACAAACACGCCGTTTTGCATATACACAATTGTTAATTTGCTATTGCAATGAAAGCATTCGAGTAAATAATGTACAACTAATACGTGTTTGGCTACTGAAATACACATTGTTTGTCAGTTGGACCCAGATAACTCTGCACTGCTAAATTACGGTTCGTATTTGACACGGAGTGTTAGGGATTCGTCACTTGTCTACGGAGTCAGTCCCTATCCCTAGCCAAGAGTTTAATCGTTAACGCTATAGCGATGGTGATACTACACAACTGTCTGTGTTGCATCAATACGGAAGTGCTATAGAGAGATAACTATAGGTAATACATTTACATACATACGAAACGTTAACAATTGCCTTTGCCTAGAGGACCAATCTTTCGTACGCTAAACCGAGGCTAACGAGCCAAGAGCTAGGACGGGTAAGTACCTGTTGTTTTATGACTAGTTATGAGCTAGAACGATGATGATGATGTAAATGATCGTGATATAAATGATGTATTCTGCGAATTTTATAGTAAAACGGACGCGAGTCGACGATGATGCGTAGATAGTGACGATATAGGTACCTTATACTATAAGGTAGCGTCCATCCTGTAGCGTCTTAACTTAACGTTTATTTTGTAGATTATGCTATAAGGCTTATAGCATAATCTACAAACGTTAGGTTAAGACGCTACAGGAGCGAAAATGCTAAAATAGAAAGAACTATAAATTTGGGAATTTTAGTTAAATATACTAATGTTATTAACTAGATTTATCGAAATGTCCATTCAGAACAACTCAGTTAAAATATGTTGCGAAAAAATCTTTAAAATCGAGGTTCCGCTCTCGACTGTTTCCTCCTTCAAAACTTAATCAATCGTAACGAAATTTGAGAATCTGAATAAAAATTAAATAATCTGTGTCGGACCGTTTAGGTTTATTGGCTAATATCAACTTTGAATACCACACATTTTTTGCGCCATAATCAATAAGTAATTACTAAAATCTCCATATACACAATCAATATTTAAAAATCGCTGAAAAAATTTCGTATATGGAACATTAGTTACGTGTAAGTAAATCGAGCACCGATCAGCAAGACGCCGACGGCCGCTAAGTAATGTCTACCATTCAAACAACAATAAAAACTTTAATAGCTACATTACTCCTAATAAGGATACAGTACACTTAAACGTTATTGTTTGAGCTCTTTTCTTTTCACAAAGTCTTTGACCGCATCTTTCGTCCGCATTCACAACACGTTTTCTACTTGGCTCATACTCTTCGCTAGAATGGTTCGGCCCTTACGCATATCTACGCAATAAATAAATAAATATTGGGGAAACCTTACACAGACCAACTTAGCCCCAAACTAAGCAATGGGTGCTAAGCGACGATATACATATTTAAATAGATAAATACATACTTATACACATAGAAAACATCCATGACTCAGGAACAAATATCTATGCTCATCACACAAATAAATGCCCTTACCGGGATTCGAACCCAGGACCGCGGCTTAGCAGGCAGGGTCATTACCGACTGAGCCAGACCGGTCGTCAATGCAATGTAGCAATACTAGCAATGTATGTATTCTGAACTAAAATAGTTTACCAGAAACTTGTTGCAGAAAATATCTACTATCTAGAGATGCAGTTTTGTCATTCTATGAATGAAATATTTACTAATGTGGGTATCTGAATAAATATGTGTATGTATTTTACTTTCATCATCATTTCTCTTTATTACCTCGAGTATCGTTTTGGTAATTCGTGAGTGTCAGTCAAATATATATATTTATTCAGATACTTGCATTGCAAGATGGCTATCCAAGTAGTACAGTAGACAGATTCTAATTTACTCAATTTTAAAGTGGTTTTGACATAATATCTAGGTGGCTCATGAGTCATAATCGTTTGGAGTGTGTCATTGTGTCAAATGTGAATATTATGATATGTACATAAAATCTAAATACTAGAAGGAACAAAAGATGTTGAGTACGTGGTTTCTAAAATTCTGACTTGCTAAGCTTCATGTTTGTCCTACTGCACTTCTAAACCTAACCTCTTGCTGTGATTTGTAACCATTTTCGTCTTATTTTATTGAATGCCTTACAGCTGGAAAGATAGAATGTGTTCTATTTAATAACCTTATTTCTGCCTGCTGCCACACAATAGATAATAGTACAAGTACAGAAGGCCCACTGCTTTGATGTTCACGAAATGCCGCCTTTTTAAATACCTACAAAATTCTTACAAAGAAATGAGCCGCACGTGCGAGGCGCCCGGCGATAGGGTTACCTATGGATTAAAAAGAATTAATACTAAAACATAAACATAAACATACTCAAAACAGATAAAATGTTATACTATTATATTCAAGTGTTGGGTACTTTCTAGGTATATAATTATAGAGTATTTATATATTTTTGTTTAAGTTCCAACATCACAAGCCTTATTGAACTTATCCGTGCGACTTAATCGGTAGCAGATCTTGCTTATGCTAGTTTTTTATTATTATTAGTCTATTTTCCACTCGCGGACATCGCATATGAACCTTAAAAAAACCCGCGGCGTAAAGTAAAAATGAAAAGTGCGAACGTGTATTCCGTGATCTGAGGGCGAATCAACTTTTTGACCGACTCAAATCTGTCCGCACATTCTTAACATAGTTGTGAAATTTCACCCTTAAATAATGAATTTTATTGGTATTTTTCACTTTACCCTGTATATTAAAACATAACCCTAACTGTTAAATCCAATATACTGAAACTTTGTTCATTAGAAGTTCGATTTCTTGGTAACTCCAGAGACATTTTGAGTAACGCCAGAGACACCAAAAATGTCGGTCAAAAAGTTGATTCGCCCGAGAATGCGCGCCACCCCTGAGTAGGCCGCGAACTCGCGGCCGCCAGCATGTACTTGTAGCGCAGCGATAGAATCGCGGAGTGAGCTGCCCCTGCTACTGCACACTATGTAGTGAGAGCTCAAACATATTTTTTTTTTATTTATTTCGGAAACAAACAGTCACATACAAAAGTGTTTAAGTTCTTAGATTACAGAAAGACCTATAGTTCCATTTACTATAAAAAATACAAGTAAAAATATTAGCAGGTGCCGAAACAGGGCTTGTGCGGCATTGCGCACAAGTAACATAATGAACAAGATATAATTCTAATACACAGCTAAGGAAGTAATCTACATCTATGGGTATGAATTGTGAAATGATAGAAAACATGAATTAGTAAGTAACTTGCTTTTCGTTATTATACACCATGGGAATAAAATTGGTTCAACAGTCAACTACTATATGTACTAAATGACAGTGAGAATATATCAAGATTTTCAAAGTTAACATTATAATCATAACAGGCTCTTCTAAAGAAAGTATTTTTGGCGAAATTTGAACTACTGAAGTTAGTTAATATGGAATGTTTGGGGGTGGCGAGACGGGATGCACCTAGGCAGTTTGAAAATGACCTTTTCAGTACAGATGGTGTTTTTTTTACGCACTAGTGCGAGAAGTGGTTCATTATATGCCAGGTCGAAACTTCGGAGGCTCATCTGTACTGAAAAACGTCGTACGATACACGTGCGAAAAGGAAATTCGTAACTCGTGTCGATTTAAAACACTCCCTTCGGTCGTGTTTTAATTTATCGCCACTCGTTTCGAACTTTCTTTTTTACGCACTTGTATCGTAATGTACTATTTCGAGGAGAGTGAGATATTGGTTAACAACCTCTGTGTTGTGAACACGAGCTCTGATTCTGACAGTCAAACAGTTAGACGACGGAATAGCCGCAAAAGCCATTAGGCTCAGTGCTTTCGGCGAATGAAAATTGCATTGTTCCGAGTAACAGTATCTTGCGCTTAAATATATCGCCAGTTCAGATAACAGTTATGTCGCATACGTACATACGCAGTTACCTAGGGTAAAACCACCAGTAGTCAGCGTCAAATCGAAATTTTTATTGTATGTTCAGGGCCGTCTAATTTGATCTCCAATTGACCGAAGAATGATTAGTATTTTTATAGATCAAGAATTTAATAAAGTTTACTTTTTGCAAACAAAAAAAACGTAAATTTGTTGGAGTTTACAAAACTACAGCTATCACTCTCTAATCTGTGTAGTTAGAATGCTTTCTCTTTCATTCATAGTGACATAACTAACCAAAATGAAACAGCCCTCAGTTTTGAGTCAGTTATCTTAAAGGACCTTTACTTGATAAGTCTTGACAAAAAATTTTGGCAATAACAGCCAAAAAAAAATTTTTTTTGAATAAAACCCCGACAATAGGACCGATTTCCAAGAAACATGGCTAAGCACACTCCCGCTTAACTCAGCTTTCAAACAAAAAAAACTAAATCTAAATCGGTGCATCCGTTCGGGAGCTACGATGCCACAGACAGACACACACACAGACAGACAAACAGACAAACAGACAGACAGACAGACACGTCAAACGTCAAGTTTTTGCGTCGGGGGTTAACAAGGCAAGAACGTCTGATCACTGGTTCGTGACTGAGCACGGATGCATTTACCATACGTTATTATATAGTGGTAGAGCAGTAGGTACTTAAGTACTTGTTTGTGCGGGCTAGACTAGATTTCCGCATTATTACCCGGAGGAATGCCTGTTTGAGTTATTCTGTATAATGTCATGACGGCGTTTATGTCGCGCATAGGGTTGCAAATAAAACGGTTTTTTTCCGGCTTAAAAAAACTTGAAAAAAAAAATCAGTTCTTTTTCTGTAGTATGTTTTTTTCTATAGTGCGAAATCTCAATAATTTGCAAAGCAGTTAATACTTTTATACGGTTTTTAAGACTTAATGTTAAGTATTACATGAATAAAATTTAATAACTTTGATTTCTGGTTTTGAAAACTAACATTTTCGAAATCTGTAGTAGATACTTATCGCTTTTTACTGTTGGCAACGCCACCGCCTCTCCACGCTCCACGCCGCATCGGGGATTCCCCAATATACGTTTGTATAGGTATACTGAATTTATCGAATTAAAATGTACGTTATTTTTATGGACGTTAAACTTTCGTGAGACATATTCAAATATTTAATGAATCTACGGTTGTACTCACGTTATTATATAGCTACTGCTGCGACACGTTTTGGGCTAATTTTGGAGGCCCCTCTTCAGGCGTATAGGAGTTCACGCGACGGCTAAACTCCAAACACTGAGCGCGATAACGTGAGTAGGTACAACCGTAGATTTATTAAATATTTACGTTATTTTTATTGAAACGTTACAAATCACGAAAAACCGTTTCTGACGTATTATTTGTTCATCTGAAAAACATAAAAAAATGATGCTAGGTTTTTTTTTCATAATTCTGAAAAAAAAAAACCAATTGGTTTTTTCTATTTGCAACCCTACGCGCAGTTTGGCATTTTAATGTGCATATATAGGTACTACAAGGTCCTTTTTATGAATAACTGCAAATAATTATAAAACATACCTGTAATTACTGATGTGCCGACGGAAAGTTTCCAAAATTCTGAAATTTTCACATAGGAAAACTTCGGAAACTTTCCATACTTTGTATGGATAGAAACTTTCCATTTCATAAATTTAAATTCCCTTTATTTTTCGTGAAAGTTTCGTGAATTTTTCATGAAATTTAAGATTTTTTTGGAAAGTTTCCGCAACTTGCACATCACTACCTGTAATACTAAAGTGGACCGATCTGGCCTAGCGTTTAGTGACCCTGCCTGCGGTCCTGGATTCGAATCCCGGTAAGGGCATTTATTTGAGTGATGAGCACAGTGTGCGTAGCCGAATGCACAAACGCTTACGATAATATCTCTTTCGTAGCCATGCATATATCTCTATCGCTCTCGCGTATTGGCACGACAGAACTAGACTGCATTTTTGTCGGCGTCTGATGGCGTCGCAGAAATGCCATTCGGCTAACAGGCCAGGTATTTGCTCTTGAGTCATGGCACAGATTATTACTAAAGTAACAGTACCTTCACTTGCCCGCAAAACGACAAATACCTACGCTTTATTTAGCTAAGACTAATAAGTTACGTGACACTCAGAAGTCAGAAGAATAGTTAGGGTATGTGCCACGCGACTACACGTGGCGTGGCGACCCTCGGCCACTTGTTCATTCGAATGGCGACCGCGAGCGAGTGACGTAGGCCTGGGGCCCGTTTCTCGAAAGGTACAAGCCTTGTATTACAAGTGCGCGAACTGTCAAATCGTATGGGTTGTCATGGAAACGCACTTGTAATACAAGGCTTGTACCTTTCGAGAAACGGGCCCCAGGGGCCATGATGTTTTCTATGTACCTATAAGTATTTGTATATTTTACAGATAAAATATTTATCAATAAAAGATCATGTTTTGATTAAAGCAACGATTTTATTGAACAGTAACATATAACGAAATAAATATTAGTGTAAATAAGTAGTTAACATTATAAATGCGGTTCATAATAAATTAAGTTACGAGTATTATTCTTAAAAGTCTTTATAAATATATCAAAGTGAAAGGTACACTTTCATTATCAAGCTGCCATTATTATATTGAAAGTAACTTTTCTGAAGTGAGTGCTGTGAGAAAATTATTACAACTAAAATATGTAGTTAAATACTAGTAGCTCTGCTAGTGATTACCTAATAAATTTAAAAACCTACTTTATATAATATACTGGACAACCTTATGAGTATAATTTTACAAGCAGACAGGCATGCACCTATTTTCAAGAGCAACATAGCATAGCTTTATGAAAACAGACGCAGCGTATAATTACAATCCTGAGGCAAACTCTAGCTTCAACTACAAAATACTTATTTAGCAGCATGTCTTTGGAGACTCAAGTTTATATATCTATAATACTTTAATGTTCACGAATATCGTACGTAAGTGCAATTAAAAACGCGAAGAAAGCCCTCCGCTGCGACTATCAGCATGACTAGCCAACGCATCGCCCCTCTGCTGCACAACATTCACCGCGGGATAAGGAAGGGAAGCGTTGACCGTCGCGCCGATTAAAGTTTGGAGCGACGGCGGCGGCGCCGACTCCAAGGCCAACACGCCGTTTGGCAGCACGCCGACGCGAGCTCTCTCTATCGCCGGACCAAGCTCGTCGCCGGCGCTGGTTGCTAGCGAGGCCGCCGCTTGCGCTAGCGCGTTTGCCGATTCAGCGCCAAGCACGTAGCGAGTACCTGCATACATGACAATGCGTTACGATAGTGGAAGCAAATTGTAGGCATATTTTTGCGATAGTTAAGTACATAAATATTGATTGTTAAAGTTGCATTCCTAGGAAAAAATGGCATAGATATACTTTAGTGATTTATTGTTGGAATCGTACCTCTACATAGCAACTAGCTGTTGATATGTGTAAGTAGTTAGCGATAGATTATGTGCTTTATTGAATGCAATAAAGCTGTTAATTATAACCTAAACAGTAGAGACATTCGATTTGTATTAAAAAATGACCTATTTGAATCGACTTTCTCCAATAAAAATCGAACACAAAACTACTGTCTACTAACCACAGACGTTCTCGTTGAGTAAAATGGCAGGAGCGAGATCAATCAGCGCAACGGGTGAATCGCGAGCAATTGCAACGCTGCCTTCGCCCGCGCCATCCACGCCCCAAGGTGGCTGTGTACCGAATGGCACTGATAGTCCCCTGTTTTCAAAGAAGTATAATTACAATTTGCCATTTGCAAAGGAGATTGTATGTAAAATGTCACAGTGATTACACCAGCGCGGTCATGCACCGGAAAGCGCATTATGGTTGAATCCATACTAATATTATAAATGGGAAAGTGTGTGTGTCTGTTTGTTGGTCCGTCTTTCACGGCAAAACGGAGCGACGAATTGACGTGATTTTTTAATTGGAGATAGTTGAAGGGATGGAGAGTTACATAGGCTACTTTTGTCTCTTTCTAACGCGAGCGAAGCCGCGGGAAAAAGCTAGTAGTATATAATTGAATATTGAAGCGATAATTGGAATATTCATAAAGGACATATGAGAGTATCACATTGCGATAAAACAAATACGTACGTCACAAGTGCTACGTAGGAATCAGTAGGATCTACCACAGCCAGGCCAGTCGCCACGCCGCCTGCCACCGATGCTTTATCGTGAGCTTCATTCACAAGCGCAGCAACTACCCTGTGTACATTTGTTTCATATTTAATTAAATGAATACTAACAATAATAACGCACAAACATCAAAACTTAGTTTAAATGGATATACAGTGTGTTACCACCACCCGGACCTTTATTAAAATCAATAATAATACAGTCATTTAGCAATCGTTTGCGCATACCAGCAAATCATAGTTATTTAAATTAACTGAATTTTTTTTTTCTCAAATCCCAACATTCAATGTAACGCGTGCACTTCTTAATTGTCATTACTCACATCGCTCATATTTATGAGCTGTCATTGCCCTCACTTCATAAGTGTGTGTGCTGTACATTGCTGGCAATAAAATGTTTGTTAGAAAGTTTATAAAGTTAACGTTTTTAATTATTAATTAAATTAAGGGCATGGTTAAGTTAAATAACTATGTAAGAATACGTCCCTTTTAAAAAAGCCCACTTTGGTAACATACTGTTTTACAAGTGCAACAAGACACAAACAAAAAATAATGTCTTATTCACACTTCATAGTTATGGTATACACTCCACTTTATTGATAAATCGTGATTATATTTGCAAAGAAATGCTTGCAAGAGAGTTAAGGGTGTGCTGCATGTGCATAGGACAAGGTAGATTGTGCATAGGACAATTCTTTGTAGCTTTAATTACTTCTGACGGTGATCAGTTCGTCAAGTTTTCACTAAACAAAATGTATGCAGAATTGTCTTCAATCGGTGCCACTAGGCTTAGAATAAATTTAATAGTGGAAAATGTCTACGCTGTGTGAGACTTGAAATATCCATCCCTCCATCTAGATGTCGTGAGTTCAAGTCTCTTTCAAGGCAGATATTTAGTACTTTTAAATTGATTCAAAACGTAAGTGTCGCCAACCTGCGTTCAGCTTCATCGACGTCGACGGGTATCTCAATAGCTCCGACTAGTGCTCTCCCCGCTGTCGCTGCGCCTGCGCCGCCGGCGAATAGTCTCCAGCCGCCAGTTACTGCGGCTTGCGGTGACGAAAACCGCACCGCAGAGGCGTCTTTGGCCCAGATTGACGATAGCTCTGTGTATTATAGATTTTTATTAGTATACTGGTCTAGATTTTTTTCTACTTATGTATAATTTAATTTTTATGAAAATATATTTCTACTCTTAAAGACTACTACGCAAATCAATACGGTGTAGATTAGAACCGCATTTTAGTTTTTAAAATTTGTAGGAAAATTAAACTTTCTGACGAAGGACCTAATGTGTTTTAAATTTTTATTTTTATTAAATCATTTAATTCAGAAATAAATTTCCATATTGTATTAGTAACTTACTGCTATTCTTAACCTATGTTAGTGACAATTTTATGTATTTTAATTTGCACATTTAACCAACGAAAATGTTATAGTTCTTAAGGCGCATTGCATCCATTAAAAACGCGTCTCTCTAAGGGGAAAATCGTATTCCTTTCATTTCGCACGTATTTCAAATAAGATTTAAACCGTCAAGACTTGGTATAAATTTCAAATTGACGCTTGACCTTCCATTTGTAAGTTTTTACCTGCACTAGTGTTGCGCTGAAGTGTCTCAAGATAGTCGGCGTATACGGCGTCGGCGCGCACGCCGTTTGCGAGCCAACCGGCGCGACCGGCATCGCTTGCCGCCGCTGCCAAACCTCTTGACACTGTGTAACCGCCTCTGTTGACAACATACAACAAACACAAATTAACCTAGTTCCATCGTAAACTTGAGACATGTGAAGATGCTTAGCGATGGATGGATACCTATGTTTAAAAAATTATTAATTGACAATTCAGTAATACGATTCGGAAGTTTATTATAAAATCGAACACATTAGGTGAATTAGGTACCCATGAATGAACCTGGCTGAAACGTTGGAAGAAAGATAAAATAATGTTAATTAATCGCGATCGACCTGTGTGTGACTTTTTTTACTCGTCGACTTCACAATCTGTCAATTAGGACACCACAAACTAAACTATACGAGCTGACTTTTCAGTGTTGGATAGTCTTTACCACTTAGTCAACTATAATATTTCATTACACTTCACTTTAGTTAACTGAAAAAAATTCAAAAATAGAACTTCATACAAGTTCTATACTAATTTGCGATACCTGGCAGAAATTTCCTGCATCTGAAACACAACTTTTTTTATCTATCGCGTTATCGACCAATCAGAGACGGTTATTACAAACAATTGGTTTTCCCGTGTGGTGACGGGTTAAGAATTTCAGCACCCCCTTTCTTCCCGTGGGTGTCGTAGAAGGCGACTGTGGGACATAGCTGGGCATTAACTCGTTAATCCGTTAATCGTTAATTAACGAAGTTAACATTTCGATTAACGGATTAACTTTTAAGTTAACTTGAAAAAATGTTAACGGACTCGTTAACTTCCGTTAAATTTCCCCGAGTCCGTTAATCGTTAATCTAGTAGGGCACAGGCGCCATCTGCGCTGCGAAAAACACGTTGTGAACGCTACTATAAAAGCCCGAAGTACGGCAAATCCTATGATTTGCCGGTAAATCCTAGGTTTTACCGATGTCGATTGCTAAAAGTCCGAAATATTACCTAAAAAAGTATTCTTCACGTGGATTTGCTTTTACTAACTTTGATTCGGTGAATCCTAAGCTTTACCATGGCGACTGTTGTAGTGATAGGGCAGCAAATTCGAGCCCTATTTACGACCACATTCGCTTCCCTAGCCTCTACCGCCCAAAGTGCCACAACAGTCCCGTCACCGCCAGCATCTCTCCTGACACAGCTCTTGGCAGTAGCTCAGGCGATCACTGCCTTCCACGAGCAGCCTAGAGTTCAATAGGCTAGCTGTACTTCGGCCTTTTACAGCAATATAATACGTTATAGTGGATACTGATGCAACTAAATATTTAAAGAAAAGTTCATTTTTTTCATGTGTTAACGGATTAACGATTAACTTTAACTTACGTTAAATTTGTCGAAATGTATCGCTTTAACGATTAACGAAGTTAACTTTTTTAGTAACGGATTAGCGATTAACGAAGTTAACTTTTTGATTAACGGTGCCCAGCTATGCTGTGGGATATGGGTTGAATTGTGGCGTGTGGGCGAGAGGCTGGCAACCTGTCACTCCAATGTCACAATTTCGTTTTCTGTCAACCCCTTATTTGCCAAGAGTGGCACTGAAACTTGAGTAGTTTTATGTGCTCTGCCTAGACATGGCGAGGCGCGGATTGAAGAGGATGTGCGAGACTTGAATTGAGATATTTATTAGTGTAAAAATGTACCGTATTGCTTTCGACATAGAGTATCGTATGAAACCTACAATCTGCGGCAGGCACGCGCGGGCTCGCGCGGGCTCGCGCAGGCCTGCGATGGGTATTAATGGCAATTTTTAGAGGAAAAGGGTCCGGGCGATTTCAATTCCCTCCCCGCTCTGCCCATTCACGCCCTGCCGGTGGAAAACCACCTTGAGCCACCTCGTAACAATGTGAGTAGTGTTGGACAAATGCCAACTGGCGCCGCGCCGTCACTCGATGCAATGGCGTTAGTTTTCCATTTTTTACCGCCGTTTGATTGTCAGCCGCTAAATATACTCGCTTGTTCTAATGGGGCGGATCTGGACTGTCAAATAATCTTATTTGACAGTCCAGATCCGCCGTCATTGTTCTTTCATCTGAAAGAACAATGATACTGTAGGTTTTGGCCTGAAGCTGTAAACAGGATGGAATTTTTATAACAGACAATATTTAAGGTACCTTTTAGTTACTTAGTCAACATTTGACATTTGACAGCCATTTGGTATGGCTGTGACGTGACAGACGGACATAGCGGAACTATAAGGATTACGTTATTGGCATTCAGTCTTGGAACATACTTCGATCTCCAATAACCTAACCACAAAATTAAAATTTTGAAAAAAACCCCGACTGCGACATAGTAAACCGATTTTCATGAAACATGGCTAAGAACGCTCCCGACTAACTCAGCTTTCAGACAAAAAAACTAAATCTAAATCGGTTCGTCCGTTCGGGAGCTACGATGCCACAGACAGACACGCACACAGACAGACAGACAGAAACACAGACAGACAGACACGTCAAACTTATAACACCCCGTCGTTTTTGCGTCGGGGGTTAAAAAAGACAAACTATGTATGTGGCCTATTTCACAAGTGTGACAATTGTCGCCCGACAGTGACACTTCAGCGTTCATTGCCTGTCCAACAAGGTAATATTGACGTTGAGTAACAATGTTACTTATCAACCCAGACATAGGCACAGAATTGTCAGTGTCAAGTTTCAATGTCACTGTGGTGACATAGCCCACTGATCGAGTGCCTTGGCCGGCGCTAGCGAGGATGGTTCCTGACCACAGAACTAGATTTAGAAAGAAGAAACAAATTTTTAAATTAAAGGAAAAATGGAAAAATTCACACCTCCGGCAAGACTCGAACCTGCGACCTTTGGCCTTGCCGGGGCCATTTCCATTTTTCCATTTTTCCTTTAATTTAAAAATATATAATATCGCTCGCAGACGTTTCTGCATGATAAAAAACAAATTAAGAAAAACAAGTTCGTCTATTTGTACAGAGGCCGAGCGTGTCAGATTTTGTACTGAAGTTGTTACTTGCCTGTGATTTTAAATATGTCTCAGGTCCTTGAGTGTTCATAATTTTTGTGTTGTTGCAAAAAAAATACCACGTTACGAGGCATTTTTAATGTTTTTGTTGACTTCAACTTATAAAAATTGACGCTAGAAAGCAGCAAGCTGCGATTAAAGACGGACAACTCAGTGGATTTTACTGAGTTCATTTGACACGCTAAGTAGTAGTAAGTAGATATACGTTTGTTTGATCTATAGTACACTTAAGTATGACATCTGTGTTACAGACAGAAAAAAGACAAAATTGATAATGGCGCCACCTGGCGTGATAAAATGTCAGTTTAACTCCTCATCATGCTAATAAAATTAATGTCACCCGTAACACCAAAATAACTATAAATAAACACCTCTTACAACAAACACCCAGAAGGCGACAGAACTCATAAAATCGGAAACAAATTGACAGGTATTGCAATTCCTTCCCACGCAAACGAAACTGGGTCGTCTGGCTTATGTATAAGCACCTTACAATGTAACATTTTAAGTTCTCCCGCTTTGTACACATATATAATAGTATTTTATACAATCATGATACAAAGCTTTTCAGTCGAGTACCATGTTTAGGCCACGAAGCTTGCTGAGTGGCCCAATAGTACGATACGAGAGTGAAAAGCTTAATTATATCACTATTGTATACAATACTTTTTCTATGAGTCATCATCTTCTATGAGCCATTATCCATGGACGAAAAATATCATCATTCAATGTAGCGTCGTTCACCGTTGTATTAACATCGAATTACCTGCCTGTACATAAAAAGAGTATACTCGTACTAATGAGAAAGGAGTAATTTCCCGGATAATAAAAACAAAGGCGCGCGCGCCGCCATACCTGCCGTTCAAGAACCAATTCCATTCCAAAAAGTGGTATATTGCAAGAAATTAAATGGAGATAAGACTTTTTAAAGTTGAAGGCAGAAAACGGCATCGGCCTGTTAACGAGTTTGCTGCTCTTTAGTAAACATGTTGTAATATCCGAAATGCGAATACTTTTAGAACGGTTGCGTAACAGATGTTGTACAGTCCACATGTTATACATGCATAGTTGTGTCATGAGTGTCATGAGCAACAGCGTAGGTGCGTTTTCAAATGATATTATAGATAATTGATATTTGCCAGTCGCTTTTCGGTGAAAGAAAATATCGTGAGGAAACCGGACTAATTCCAATAAGGTCTATAGTTTACCCTTCGGGTTGGAAGGTCAGATGGTAGTCGCTTTCGTAAAAACTAGTACCTTCGCCAAATCTTGGGGTTAGTTGTCAAAGCGGACCCGTGGCAAATGCTGGGATAACGCAAGCAGGATGATGATGATATCGGATGTCGGATCGACATCCCATACATTACAGGCGCCATGTTGAATTTGTTCCATTGAAATCCTTCCAACATCCGATATCGGATCGGTTAATGTGAAAACGGATTAAGGGTGTCTTAAATCCGGCCCTCCACCGGTCCTTCAAAATACTGTGTATGTGTGTGATAATTATAGCGACTGTAGAAATAATGGATTTTTGGTGTAAATCTGGCCGTCCTCTAAAATTCCTTAAAATTTCGTTCACCAATGGAAAATTGCCCCAGCACCGGTAATGAGAGTTTGTGTTTATATTTAATAAGAAAATAAGCCATTCCTAAGCACCTATTTACGTCGAACATGCATGTGCGAAATTACATTTGACAGTGAAGGAAAACGAAAATTTTCGGTGATGGAAAACATTGTGAGGAAAGCGGACTAATCACAACAAGACCAATTTTACTGTCTGGGTTGGAAGGTCACACGCTAGTAGATTTTGTAAGAACTAAGACCTACGCCAATTCTTGGGATTAGTTACCAAAGCTTGGGGTCCAGGTTCCTATGCAAATAAATTTACTTAGTAAGAGAATTATAAGTAATTTTTCACACAGGTCACGCTGTGATTTTCTTAAGAACCAAACTAACACACACTTTTAGGCAAGTTCCTTATACCGGGTGCCCGGTAATTAATGGACAACCTTTTAACCACCAAGAGGGCACCTTATACTGGTCCAGAAAATCGACTTTTAGGTTTAGTAAAAGTCGCCTGGTTTTCGAGATTTTCACACTTTTTAAAATTTTAATACTACCTAAAATTTTAAAAAGTGTGAAAATCTCGAAAACCAGGCAACTTTTACTAAACCTTAAAGTCGATTTTCTGGACCAATATAAGGTGCCCTCTTGGTGGATAAAAGGTTGTCCATTAATTACCGGGCACCCTGTATAAATAAATGCTATAAAATATGTTCAATCTTAATTTATTTGTTTCCATACTTACTTCCCTTAGCAAGCACATGTCCACACCGTTTTAAGTAAGTATCTTCAGTTTCAGTATTTTTTCTGTTTAAAGCCAGAGCTTTAAGTTTATTTACCCCTATGGACCCCGTGATAAAATGGCAATAACGGGAATAACAATAATATGACAGGCAATGCAAGGAAGATGTATATTGACGTGAATCTACTCTCTATATTCAATGACTCGTCGTTCGGCTTGACAATCTTAGATCCTTCTCTGCAAGCTTTATAAATGACGCTAGCACGTTTATGAATGACGCCATTTGATGTCACAAAAACAATTAATTCTAGCTTGATAACGCGTCTGTCGTCCTCCTCTCTAAAGAAGGTTAAAAAATAGAAACATTACAAAACCAGCTCGAGTGAGATTGTTAGCTATTTCGGCATCTACCAAATCGCTAGATTTATAAGCGGCCGTTCACACGCATATTTATAACAGTAGATTATTATTATACCCGCTTATGACAGTTATGAGAGTGTAAAAATTGATGGGTGGAAAGAATAGCTGCAGTGAGCAAAAATAATGTTTGAATTTAAAAATGAGTCACAACTGTATCTATCTATAAGAACTACCTACGTACAGGCATGTAGGTATAACCTAACCACAAAATTAAAATTAAAAAAAAAAACCCCGACCGCGACATAATAGACCGATTTTCATGAAAATGGCTAAGAACACTCCCGACTAAGCAGTGTCTTGCGTGGGCGACGGTCGCGCGACCGTCGCGCGACCGTCGCCGTCGCGTCTCATACTCCCATATCGATAAGGTTTGATTTCGTACGCGTCGCATCGCCGTCGCGCGACCATCGCGCGACCGTCGCCCACGCAAGCCACGGCGTAACTCAGCTTTCAGACAAAAAAACTTAATCTAAATTGGTTCATCCGTTCGGGAGCTACGATGCCACAGACAGACACACAAATATACAGACAGACAGACAGACAGACAGACTGACACGTCAAACTTACAACACCCCGTTGTTTTTACGTCGGAGGTTAAAAATAGATTACGAACGCCACAATCTTTCTGTCATGATATTCACGCTGTTTTAATGTTGCTCTCTCTGGCCATACGTTTTGCTGAACCAACGCTCCTCACTGCACTTTTCATATTGCTGGTTCTTTGACTTTCACCCCAATTGCAATTGTATGAGAATTAAACTACGTCGTTGCAGTTGGCATGTCGTAGGGGACTTGGTACAAGAACGTTGTAACCTTGAACTCTGCGAGATTACTGAACTTTTACTATGACCAATCCCAAAATCGCAAAAAGTTGACTACCCCGTAATTTTTACAAATATTGTATTTATATTTTTGTACCTTTGCACTCGAGGTCCCCAACTGGCGTGAAGTGGTCCCGTAGCCGAATGGCCGCAGAAATGCAATCTATCTCTATCGCTCTTGCGAACTGGCGAGACATAGACAGACTGCATTTCTTCGGCATTCGGCTATGGGGCCAGTATATGATATTTAGAGCGGCGATCTTTTGTGTAGGAGGACAATATCCTTTTTGGGTCGCTGAGCCAACAGTGTACTACTACTACTACTTGGCTGGCGCGATAACCCAAAATGAGTTTTGGCCTCCAACACAAAGAGCACGCCATTTGACTCGGTCTTGAGCGGTATCGCGCCAGCAACAGTGTACATAAGAATGTTTTACTTATTTGTTTTTCGCGTTTTAGATTTATTTTTATATGTACCTAGTGTCTGATTCTGCTGGCTGTATCTTAAAGTCTCATGTTTGTTATTACTTTTATCACTTCGTTTATTCCAAAATCCAGTTCAGCCAGTTCCAAAATCAACCACTGAAACAAATTAACTTTAACGTTTTACATCCTTCCTTTACCTTTTATCGGACCAGATAATGTGAGAACGCTCATAATTCGATGCACGATCCAATAATAGTTTATAAATAAGAATACAGAATGCATTTTAAGAGCATTTTATGCAAGTGCAAAAATGCCAAAGACCTAGTAACATTTTATAGTTTTGTTATTGTAAACAAAGTTTATTTATATAATTATATTCAATGCTTTATTACTTTTCGCGACTATCAAGGTAATCAAGGTAGACTAATTAACGTTATAAGAGATACCTATTAATTATCATCAAAATCGCAAAGCAAATAGTTTCCACTATAAAAGCCGTAACTGCCGTTAGAAAGTCAGTTGGAATTTGGGCTTTAGTGCGTAAGAATAAGGTACATATTTGGGACCAACAACAAAATCGGAATATAAGGGTTTCTCTGGGTTCCCTTTATCTTGCAGAATATCGATTGTCCGTAATACATTTGGCATAGCAGCTTTCACAGAAACATTTTTAACCCAATGATACTTTTGCATAATTGTACAAATAGCATAACTGTCATATCGCATATCATTCATTTGGCAGAATTCTGGATATAGTATACTAATATAGTCGATTTTAATATAGAAGAATTGTATATACTATACATTACATTTCACCGAATTAGTAATGGCATACTGCTAATATCGTCGTTTTTAATTTTGCAGCATTTTATGTCGCATAATACTCATGTTGCTGACTGTAATTTTGCACCGAATAGACGTTCCGCCGAATTTATTTTGTCATGTTGCCACTGTTGCCAGAAATGTACATTAGGTTAGAACCCCCATCCAGACAAAATACTCACACGACACAGAAATCGTAGAGGTATATGTCACAGAGTCGGTTTAAGTGCGACGACGAGCGAACCGAGGAGGAGCGTGTTAGGTTGACAGTGAGTAAACCAGAAACCCTTTTTAATGTAAAAAATAAAAGAAACATAAGTGACTATTCTGCGCATCAACATTATGCCAATGCCTAAGAAATAATTAGTAAAGTTGACAAGATAAACATGATATTTGCAACATTGCTTGAAACCATGGTACTATTGTACTTCCTGATAGATATAACGTAAACGAGCCACAGTAAAGAATTGTCTAGGGCAAGAATCTGTTAATTATTTCCAATTCAATGTGCTTCTTCTCTCAAAACACACAGACGGACGGACAGAGTCGCAACATAAGGGTTCCTTTTGATTTTTTTGGTATGGAACTCTTAAAAATACTAAAAACCGGGAAAGAACCGGGACTCCCGGTTCCAGTCCTACATATAGCCGGGAAACGAAATTCTTGGAACCGCTCCGATTCTGCAAGCCCTAGTCATCACGCACGCATCTGCTCAATAGCCACCTTCACACAGACGCTCTATCGCGCGTGATACAGCAATCGCGTGTGAAAGAATGCGCGTGTAAAGCGGCGGGAGGAGAAGACCGCGCGATTGCGCGCCCGCTCCAGTCAACGCAATGTGTAGAAAGTGTGTGTCTGTTTGTTTGTCCGTCTTTCACGGCAAAACGGAGCGACGAATTGACGTGATTCTTTAAGTGAAGATAGTTGGAGAGTGACATAGGTTACTTTTTGTCTCCTACTAGTCCCCCACTTCCCTAAAGGGGAAGGGGGGGGGGTAGAAGTTTGTATGGAGCATTCCGCAATTTTCGAATTTAACGCGAGCGAAGCCGCGGGCAAAATGTAAGTACAGGAGGGCGATATTTGAATCTCGCATACGGGATTTTGTCACTAAAATACCGGTTGAAAACGGTGACTTGCTTATTGTTTTCAGTGACAATTTTCTGAATTCGAACGCGTGAGACTCAAAAATCGGCGGAAACTTACGAACGTGTTATGCTATTTCAGTCAGTCTCAGTACAAGATGTACTGACATTGACTGAACTAGCATGACAAATACGAACGTTTCCGAAGGAAACCCTTTTTGCACTACATCTGTATGTAGGTTTATTGTAAGTATTAAAGTCGACAACACAGAACTTAATTTAGATAGAAGAAACAAATTCATATATTTGTATAGGGGCCGAGCGTGTCAAATTTTGTACTGAAGTTGATTCTTGCCTGTAATTTTAAATATGTCTCAGGCTCTTGATTGTTCATAATTTTTGTGTTGTTGCAATTGAATATCACGTAACGAGGCATTTTTTATGTTTTGGTTGACTTCAACTTACAAAAATTGACGCCCGAAAGCTGCAAGCTGCGAGTAAAGACGGACAACTCAGTGGATTTCACTGAGTTCATTTGACACGCTAAGTAGATACGTTTGCTTGATCTATGGTATATATGACATCTGTGGTCGACAATCATTTTATTAATCATGTATAAAGTATTACGTTTAAAAAGAAATAACAACAATTATTTATTTATCAGTTTGATTTGTAGTCGCTTTGTGAAAACAAATTGCCGAGATAAAGTAATTTCTTCACATAATTACTTACAAGTACTTAAGTATTAAGTACTGGTGTATGTCAGTAGGTTATAATATAATAAATATCCAGTCGTAATGACTGTCATAATAACCAAACCACAAAATTAAAATTTTGAAAAACCCCCGACCGGGACATAGTGGACCGATTTTCATGAAACATGGCTAAGAAGCACTCCCGACTAACTCAGCTTTCTCACAAAAACTAAATCTAAATCGGTTCATCCGTTCGGGAGCTACGATGCCACAGACAGACACACACACACACAGACAGACAGACAAACATACAGACAGACAGACAGACACACAGACAGACAGACACGTCAAACTTATAACACCCCGTCGTTTTTGCGTCAGGGGTTAATAACCTAACCACAAAATTAAAATTTTGAAAAAACCCCCGACCGCGACATAGTAGACCGATTTTCATGAAACATGGCTAAGAACACTCCCGACTAACTCAGCTTTCAGACAAAAAAAACTAAATCCAAATCGGTTCATCCGTTCAGGAGCTACGTTGCCACAGACAGACACACACAGACAGACAAACAGACAGACAGACAGACAGACACACAGACAGACAGACACGTCAAACTTATAACACCCCGTCGTTTTTGCGTCGGGGGTTAAAAATGATATTTTAGAAAATAAATGAAGTTAGTAAAGTCGGCTGTATGAGGTTTTTAATATTTTGGGTGAGGTTTTGGCACAGAACTGTATTTAGATAGAAGAAACAAGTTCATCTATTTGTATAGGGGCCGAGCGTGTCAAATTTTGTACTGAAGTTGTTTCTTTCCTGTAATTTTAAATATGTCTCAGGCTCTTGATTGTTCATAATTTTTGTGTTGTTGCAATTGAATATCACGTAACGAGGCATTTTTTATGTTTTGATTGACTTCAACTTACAAAAATTGACGCCCGAAAGCTACAAGCTGCGATTAAAGACGGACAACTCAGTGGATTTCACTGAGTTCATTTGACACGCTAAGTAGATACGTTTGCTTGATCTATGGTATATATGACATCTGTGGGTTTTGGGTTAGTCGTTGTGTTCGAAATTAAGAGTCACTGAACGTCAACTAAAGTATTTTTAACACCCGACGCAAAAACGACGGGGTGTTATAAGTTTGACGTGTCTGTCTGTCTGTCTGTTTGTCTGTCTGTCTGTGGCATCGTAGCTCCCGAACGGATGAACCGATTTCGATTTAGTTTTTTTTGTTTGAAAGCTGAGTTAGACGGGAATGTTCTTTGATATGCCCATGTTTCATAAAAATCGGTCCACTATGTCGCGGTCGGGGGTTTTTCAAAATTTTAATTTTATGGTTAGGTTATGTATAGTATTGTACACGTTCATAGATGTAATCTAAATATAATTTAGCGGAGTTGAGATTTAACTTCATTTATAAGTTGTAAACTTATACTGTTTTTTGTTTGTAATATTTTATAGGGACAACACTAATGACGTTCGTTCAATAAGATGTTTTTATTTACAAAGACTTAAATATAATAAAGTCTAAGAAAAAAACGTACCTCAAAGCCCTAGAGAAAAAGGTAGGGCGGCCTAGATGTTGTTACACCTTTGGGGAACGCTCGGCTAGATGGCGCCAATATTGATATTTGACATTTTAACACATATCATGCTAACAATATGGGCTAAATTGTCAAAATTGAGGTTCAATAGTTTTAAACTTGTGTCGAGAGATGGCAGTCTATGCACTGTGATTACACATATTTTACTTTGACAGTAACTCTCTATAATACTCGATCCTCTTTGAACAAACTAAATAGGTAACTAAGGTGAGCAAAAAATAGTTTAAATGATTAGAATTATATTGACCGTGATTAACTTTTTGATTTTAGTCGAGCTCCCGATATTTTGACGCAGTTGCATGCATCATGATCACGGGGAAACAAAATTAACTTTTTAACAAAAAAATAAAACCGCCTTCAAAAAAAGCGGAGAAACTAAAAAGCCAAAAATAATAAACCTTCGAATTCAGATTTCTTTTCGGATTGCAATAATCTAAACATCCAAATTATAAACAAATCAATTATTTTTGTAGTCGGTACCAGACCTGTTCGTCGACTTGCTATTTCCTGTTTGCCCCACCCAACCATACGCAATTACGCAGGCTGGCCCCGACTCCAAAAATAATTGATTTGTTTATAATTTGGATGTTTAGATTCCATCCATATGAGTATGCGAGTGTCGGTTGGGGCCTAAATAGATCGTTTTAATGAAATAGTACATTATATCAGAGGCCGGGAAAATGAGGATTTCCGGCCAAGTGGGCATATAGGGATACGAGGCCGGGAATCCGTTTTCACGCCGAGGCATGTATAGTGCTTTTCTCAAACATACAATGAAATAAAAAATGTTGTCGAAATTAAAAAAAAAAGTTACTTTGCAGGCCTAGGCCTAAAAAATAATATGAAATCCCTTTACAGTCCTCTCGAGTTGTTGCGCCCAAAAAGCGATACTTCCCAGCCCATTTTAAGGAACGTAAAGACAATATTTCATTGCATGTTTGAGAAAAATACATTTCTTCAAATACCTACATTTTTTTTAATATACATAAAATATAACTTAATAGTTTGAACTAATGCTCCACTTTTACTTTTCATGTCTTTCCTTAACTTTTCCAGATGTGGTTTTACCATTTTCATTTGCATTACCAACATGCATTTTCTAACACATTTTCCTGATTGTGATGTCACCCGTAAAACTGTTTCCTATACAAATTGTTTACATACATAAGCTACCAGCAGCGGCTGGTCCATACAAGCCGATTTCCACCGGCTTGCCTAAAATTGATTACTAGTAAAGTACCTAATGTTAAGGTAGGTTTCTCCACCAGCCGCCACTGTAAGCTACTGAAACGCCCCTTGACGCACTGTTTAAAATCCCATACAAAATAAGACACCGAAAAATTTACTATACTTACTTCAAATTATAGAATGAAACCACTAGAAGTTGTAAAACATACAGTACTTTACCGCCTCGGTATTTTTTTACATGAATCAGTGCATCATTGTCATGCTTTGTCATCTAATATCAGATCACGATACGGGGAAACCCGATAGTGTACAAACACGTGCAGTTTATAAAGACGATCTGTGGCAAACAAGTCATTTGCTTACTAACTGATTATATATATTTTTTATTAGTATTTTATTAAATTACAAAACTTATCACAAAAAAATCTTAACTATGAACTTATAAATAAAATAAAACCCTATAAATAAAAAAAATGACTCTAAATCTGATCCGACCGGTAGGGTGCCCAGAAGGCTGGCAGCATTGCCGCGCTGAACGGCAAATGCCGATGCTCCTTGAAAACTCTCGACTCCATAGTCCGGAGCATCGTCGGGTGCCAGCTCATCGGTCTTATAGAGGATACATTTCGGCGAGGACGACGAGTGCGCTGAGGAACTGTTCAACCTTGTTCCTCCGTCCCCATTTCACCATAGGACCACTAGACAATTGGCAATGCGGCATCGCTTCACGGTTAATATTCCGAAAATACGCACTAAGCGTTTCGCTTCAACATTTCTTTTGCGAACCGCCAAAGAGTGGAATGCCCTGCCTAAGTCTGTGTTTCCGCATGAGTACAATCCAGGTATCTTTAAAGCAAGAGGAAATAGGTATGTACCTCATACGTAAGCGTGTTCCCCTTAGACCGCATCATCGCTTACTATCAGTTGTGATCGTGGTCAAAGAAATTAAGAAAAAAAAATACCGTGTGCGCCCTGTGGGGTCAGGGCCCAAACATGTAGCCGGTATTATAAACTATACTGTAAATATAATTATAAAGTTCACAGATGGTCAATTCAAAATGTTAATATGTATTATAAAGTTTTCGGAAAGGTCATAAATCTGTCGTCGTAACCATATTTTATACGTTTGTCCATGATTTAATGGAAACTGAGGCCGGTTGCATAAT
This sequence comes from Leguminivora glycinivorella, assembly GCF_023078275.1. Classification (NCBI taxonomy): domain Eukaryota; kingdom Metazoa; phylum Arthropoda; class Insecta; order Lepidoptera; family Tortricidae; genus Leguminivora; species Leguminivora glycinivorella. Next base: position 24,429,508 of record NC_062976.1, read on the forward strand.
ATTGTTGAATTAGGTATAGGTAATAAATACTTGAAGTCTGTATAAATAAGTTTTGAACGGTGACCTAAAGGTTGCCTATTGAAATGAGAATATGGATTTCATCATCATTCATTATTCGAGTGTCAAAATTAGCTGCCAAAATTCGGTCGTATTAATCATTATTTAAGCACGGAATGTGGTCCTCAATTAAACTTTTACTTGATCTCGTTTACGAAGGTCGTTACTTTACCTCTTTGTGTGTTTTATCTTAAGTTCATTCAACACGTGTCACCTGACCTTGGCAAATTCATAGTAGTACTATAAATATTTAATCCGCATTTTAGGTTGATACTTATTGAATTTTATAGCTAGGGTCACTCATGATACGTAAAATCAAAAGAAATAAAAGTAGGCTAAATAAAAACAGTACATTACGATACAAGTACGGAAAAAAGGGAGGTACGATTTACCTCGTTACACGCCCCTCTGGGTCCTCCCTCTACTCCATCAGCATTAGACCTGTTTAACACTTCACATAGTTCGGACCCCCCCACTCCATAATCATTAGGACTGCTTATTATATCACTTATCTCGCGAGGTCTATAGCTTGCTGTAGCACATGACTCCAAGGCAATGCTTCTTACCAAGCGTGCAGCAGCGCCAGAGCCATCACCAGTCTTGGTATTGCCCCCCCCCCCCCCCCCACTCCATGAGCATTAGACCTGCTTAACTCTTATAAAGACATCAGTTACCTGGCGAGATCTATAGCTGGCTGTAACACCTGGCTCCAAGGTAACGCGCCATATCGCGCGTGCAACAGCGCCAAAGCCACCACCAGTCTTGGCACGCCCCCCTGATTCGGTCCCCCCCACTCAATGAGCGTGGGGCCTTCGTCGCGCGCGGTGCGGTTACGGTACTCCCAGTAGAGAAGGCTTCCGCTCCTGTGGAAGAAGATTTAGTATGAGAAATGTATAGGCATAGGCAATGGTTTGACTAGAAGCTAGAAGCTAAATACCCAGGCCCAAATAGGCAAGATTATGGTTGTCACTGAAGGATGACGTATTCTATGACGGTATGGATCCGGGCTGCGGCTGCGACCTATTATAGAACCAGAGCCTGAACTTTCTAGGGTTGTTAGTCATCTTTTAAGGATCAATTGATTGTTACTGGTCCTGGTCAATTTATTTAGGAGTTGTGTAAGAATGTTTTTCATTCAGCTACGCCTTAAACAGTTTTGATTCGTTTGCCCCTAGCAAAGACGAATAAATTTACTTTTATAGGTACTCCAATAACACTAATAGCACATTCATTTCATAATTAAATGGTGGACAGTGTGATATCAACAACTTAATTTGAAGTTCAATGCATGGGGCGCGGTAGTCCTTGGGTATGTCAAAGGCACAGTAAATTTTCTTGGCCTTTTTTTTTTCAATGTTATCCCCCCACGCTTTTTTTGGATTTGGAAATTTTTACGTGGTTTCCACTCAGAATCGCGAGCTCTTTCAATCCTAATGGGTCTGTTTGTGTATGTCTGTCTGTGGCATCGTAGCTCTCGAACTGATGAACCGATTTGGATTTAGTTTTTTTTTGTTGGAAAGCTGAATTAGTCGGGAGTGTTTTTAGCCATGTTTCATGAAATCGGTCTACTATGTCGGGGTTTTTTCAAAATTTTCATTTTGTGGTTAGGTTATTTCACCACATTTTTTTATTCTATATAATAATAAAATCTCTTGTACCCATAAAAAAAAACACAATTTTGTATGAAGGTGTTCTAGGTTAGATATTTGCTTCCACCATTAGGCTAGGATAGACATTTGTTTTAACCATTACGCTAGGTTAGTTTTAAGTTATAAATACTCATTAACGACCGAGCTCGACGGCTATACAGAGTGGGGCCTGTAACAAAGGCGAATAATTGAACTCTAGGCTATTCTCCTTATACTGATCAACATTTGTTCGGCGACTTTTAAAAATAACTTGTATTTTGATTTTTATCACCCTTGAAAGTTTTTTATAAGAGGTAATATATTGCGAATTCTGTTAAGTCTAAAGTGTGACAGACAACGTCAATGACAACAATAATGGCGTGCATTGAAGCTAATATTTATTATGTATGAAAAATTAAAAATTTAAAGACTTGATAATTTTTAAAAGTCACTGAACAAATGTTGATCAGTATAAGGAGAATAGCCTACAGTTCAATTATTCGCCTTTGTTACAGGCCCCACTCTGTATACGTCACAGACAGTAATTACAACTCGGATCCGATTTGAGGTCGTAGGTAGGTACATAAATCTTGTCTGCGGTAGTTTTCAATTGTGTCATGGCACTCATGGCAGAAAAACTTTTATTATTCTTATAAATGAGGTAAGTATATTTATAGGCAAGGAGATAGCCTAGCAAGGCGCATTATTTTTTGCACTTTTGTATGCAACTAAAAATATATAATACTAGCTTTTACCTGCGGCTTCGCTCGCTTTAGAAAGAGCCAAAAAGTAGCCTATGTCACTCTCCATCCCTCGAACTATCTCCACCTAAAAAGTCACGTCAATTCGTCGCTCCGTTTTGCCGTGAAAGACGGACAAACAAACAGACACACACTTTCCCATTTATAATATTAGTATGGATATTAAAATTTTGAAAAAACCCCCGACCGCGACATAGTGGACCGATTTTCATGAAACATGGCTAACAACACTCCCGACTAACTCGGCTTTCAAACAAAAAAACTAAATCGAAATCAGTTCATCCGTTCGGGAGCTACGATACCACAGACAGACACACACACAGACAGACAAACAGACAGACAGACAGACAGACAGACAGACACACATACAGTACAGACAGACAACCATACAGACAGACACGTCAAATTTATAACACCCCGTCGTTTTTGCGTCGGGGGTTAAAAATCGCATGCGAGTTCGCACGCCGTCTAAATCAGGCCTAATAAGCTAGATGTTTCATTGAGCTTGGTTCGCAGACGTCTGTTAAGCCGGGTACTCACTAGCGAGCAGTAACTGTAACCGTTGCATGACCTGTTACCAAAAAACATAGTGTGTTAGGTTAGGTATAAAAAGTTATAGGTTAGGTATAAAAGGTGTGTTGTTAGGTTAGTTATAAAAACTGTGTAAGTTACACACGACGCCAGTCAACAATGACAGTAATTACAATACACGGATCCAAGTCGAGGTCGCAAATAAATCTTGTCGGTGTGAGATAGCTTTCATTATTGCGGTCAGGACTAATTGGCTGTTCACTGTTCGTAAACAGTTTCTAACGGATCGGCTCAAGTTTTGTTTTGTTTGAGCTATTATTATCTACATTTGTAAAATCTATATAACTATAAGATCAGTGTCATTGAATCGCAATAAAATTTAATTACCATCTGTCTACTCTAAACAAAATAGTATTTTATGCAACTGGTGGTTAAGAGGTCAAAAAAGGTGAGTGGCGTGGGTAACAATTTGAGGCGAAGCCGAAAATTGTTAATAAAGACGCCACGAGCATTTTTTGACTCAGTTAAACACCGTTGCATACAATACTTTTTCTACGACGAAGCACATTTTGAAAGAAAATTATAAATTCAACAAATACCTACTTTCAGTCATCTTAGTTATCTAGAGGACCGCCTACCATTTTGAATATGCAGTTTGAGTGCAAACATGAAAATAAAACTGTCTATGGTATGGTTCTTTGAAGCCTGGCCACTAAGACGAATCGAGCCGAGTTGAATCGAGTTCTCATACATTTGAATGCGATTCGACGCGTCGCCAATGAACGCAGCAGAAAACGAAGGAGTCTCGACTCTGCGAATTGGTTTGTTAAGTTGGTAGCAATGTATTTACTGAACTTTAACAGCTATATCGTGCTACTGCTACTAAATGTTTTCAGGGTATAGACTAGATAGACTTGTCCTGACATCTTTTATGTAGGGTTTTAAAGTTCTATGCACGACCTTGTAACTCACGAATAACAGTACGGGAGTAGAAAAATATCTTAACAAACTTGGCGCGAAGCATGGCGTTCTTTGGTGTCAAAGGTTAGGATGCAGGGGATCGATTTTTGAATGCTAATCATTCGATTTCGTGATTTTCGTTAAATATGTTCACTACTAGTGATTTAAACTCTACCAAAGAGGATCGAGTATTATAGAGAGTTACTGTCGAAGTAAAATGTGTAATCACAGTGCATAGACTGCTATTTCTTGACACTGGCTTAAAACTTTTGAATCTCAGTTTTGACAATTTGGCCCATATTCTTAGCTTGATATGTGTCAAAGACATATATAACTCCGTATAGACGGATAAGGTCTAAGAAAAAAACGTACCTCAAAGCCATAGAGAAAAGGGTACGGTGGCCAAGATGGCGTTACACCTTTGTGGAACGCTCGGCTAGATGGCGCTAATATTAATATTTGACATTTTAATACATATCAAGCTAAGAATATGTATTAGCGCCATCTAGTTGAGCGTCCCCCAAAGATGTAACGCCATCTAGGCCATTTTACCTTTTTCTGTATGGTACTGAGGTACGTTTTTTTCTTAGACATTATCTGTCTATACGGAGTTATTGGGACTATTTCGCTAGTGTCAAGGTGCCAATATTAATTAGTTGATATAATATTGATTCGTTGATTTGTGAATAAAGGAGCATAATGACATATCACTTGTATTTTTATTTATTACGAGCTTTTGCCCGCGGCTTCGCTCGCGTTAGAAAGAGACAAAAAGTAGCCTATGTCACTCTCTATCCCTTCAACTATCTCCATTTAAAAAATCACGTCAATTCGTCGCTCCGTTTTGCCTTGAAAGACGAACAAACAAACAGACACACACACTTTCCCATTTATAATGTTAGTATGGATATGTATTTGCCCGGAGCGGTGATAAAAAAGCTCTATTTGTATTGAGCGATTTAAGGAAGGCAACTACACAAATTATTTTTGTTGATCTTGTTGTCTCTTATGCGCAGACACATGCCCCTTTAGCACAACTTGCCTTGTCGAGCGCGTGTCGCTAAAGGGGATGATGGGGTTGTCTATCATTAGATAAATTTAGTAATCCATTTATTTAACTTTATCCAAAATCAATATACTTACATAGTTAAACTACCCCCTACCAACCTTAAATTAAACACAATGATACCAATAACCAGAGATCGGACGGATTGCGACATTCTTAGTGACTTACGTCATTTTAATGACTTTTAGTATAAGATGACGCACAAAAATCCGATCTCTGCTAATAACATTTGAAAAGTCATCCGCAACGCAGGCTTCGTCAGCTGGCCACAAATGCAAATCAGCGCCATGCTTCGTCATAACCAAACCAATGAATATGTCCGCAACAGGCTTCGTTATTATGTTTATAATAATTTATGCCAATTTATTTACATAACACTATAGATAAATTATTTATTTGATTTATATAAATTAATTTGTCTACTGACACTTGCTACTACTTCAATTTTACACTTGTTTCAAAACTGTTAGAACAGAATTGGTCAAATTTGTTTGACTTACGCCAAAAAGTGTGATAATTTACTATAAATTATATCTTAAGACGATACGGTAGGGGTCAATTCTCCATACAAACGCTCTCGACTATTTCCTCCCTGGTTTTTGAAGATAGAGCAATGATTTTTTCAACACAGATTGTCATTATTTTTATCTGTGTCGGACCGTTTTGATTTTTTTGATATTCTGCTTTTTAAAGATTCTAGAGTCAAACAAAAATTTCCAAAAACGGCCTTTTTCATTGTGGCGCAAAAAAAGGTGTGATACTCAAGATTGGTAACAATTAACCAAAAAAGCTAAACGGTCCGACATAGATTATTTCATTGTTATTCAGATTCTCAAATTTTGTTCCGATTGATTAAGTTTTGAAGGAGGAAAGAGTCGAGAGCGGAACCTCAATTTTAAAGATTTTTTTGAAATATCTTTTGACTGAGTTGTTCTTAATGGACAACTTTTTTTCGATAAATCTAGTTAATAACACTTGTATATTTAACTAAAATTCCCAAGTTGAAAGGGGGGCTCCTTTCCATTTTAGCATTTTCGCTACCGTATCCTCTTAAGAACAAAAAAAAAACATTATGAAGGCAAATAAAACCGTTAAAATATCGAAATCATCATCATTATTACATCATCACCATTTCCGTGAAAAGTAATTAGGTACTACTCCTATTAGCTACTACTAGCACTAAAATACTACGTCAAATGCATTTCAATGATTTATGCCTTTCAATGATTTATGCCTTTCTATCACAGAAGGGTTCTGTTACAAGAGCAATAAGGACCAAACGAGAAACTCGTTCTCACTGTATAGGTATTAAGACGCTACGGGAGCGAAAATGCTAAAATGGAAAGGAGTCCCCCTTTCAATTTGGGAATTTCAGTTAAATATAATAGTGTTATTAACTAGATTTATCGAAAAAAAATGTCCATTAAGAACAATTCAGTTAAAAGATATTGAGAAAAAATGTTTAAAATCGAGGTTCCGCTCTCGACTGTTTCCTCCTTCAAAACTTATTTAAACGGAACGAAATTCGAGAATCTGAATAACAATGAAATAATCTGTGTCGGACCGTTTAGGTTTTTTGGATAATTGTTACCAATCTTGAGTATCACACCTTTTTTTGAGCCATATTGAAAAAGGACGGTTTTAGAAATTTTTGATTGGCTCTAGCGTCTTTTAAAATAAAAATAGCAATAAAATCAAAACGGTCCGACACAGATAAAAATAATAATAATCTGTGTTGAAAAAATCATTGCTCTATCTTCAAAAACCAGGGAGGAAATAGTCGAGAGCGTTTGTATGGAGAATTGACCTGTATCGTATCCTCTTAAAGATCTGGAAAACTAGATTTATTATCCAAAACAAGCACGCGGTTAATTCATACTGGATAGAGGTCATGATCGCGATAAGAAACGCATTTGTTTTGCCTCGTGTGCACGCGCATCATAAACCACTGTATTACAACTGGGTGAGGTTGAATGTGAACAGTGAATGTTTGACGTCGTACTATGCTCTTGCGCATGCGTTGTTTACGTACCGTTATCTGATCGTGTGACGCAGTTAGTGCGTCCGGTGCAGTTTAAGATACGAGCCAGTGTAAATGTAACCTTCGGTTTGCCTTGTGATAGAACAACATAATATGTTGGTGATAAGCAATAATGTGTCAACCCACACGCCAACCATTTTGAGAAAATGGCGTCTAAAGATTTTTTCTCATTTTTTTGTGTTTCTCTTAAAAAAATTGTTTTTTATATAGATTGTTGTGTTTTTCAGCTATAATACGTTCAGTAGTAGTGATTATTGTAGCTTAATTTCAAAACAAACTTCAATTTGACGAAATAATGCCCTTTTCTTTTATTGCGAATTGTTCGACGACGTCAAACTTTTTCAAGACTGTGTTATGATACTTAACCCACTTTTGCTAATTGTTTAAAAATATCTATGAGTCTTAAATAAACATGTTAAAGCACATAAATTGTTATTGTAAAATACTCTACCTATGCATATTTTTAACTTTATACGTGTTAAGTAACATATCAGTCATGGTCACTTATGTTATTAGGTATAAATAATAAAATAATAATAAATATTATAGGACATTCTTACACAGATTGACTGACGGTAAGCTCAAGAAGGCTTGTGTTGTGGGTACTTAGGCAACGATATATATAATATATAAATACTTATATACATAGAAAACATCCATGACTCAGGAACAAATATCTGTGCTCATCACACAAATAAATGCCCTTACCGGGATTCGAACCCGGGACCGCGGCGTAGCAGGCAGGGTCACTACCGACTGCGCCAGACCGGTCGTCATGTAGGAATAAATACATTATTTATTAATCAAACCTTTTAATGATTTTTCTACTCCCGAACTGTTATTCGTCATTTACAGGATTGTGCGTATCGAAAAAACTGAAAACGCATTGTTTGGTTCTGTAATCATGGCAACGCATTGCATTAACAATGCAATGCGTGCGTGCGCGGGAAGGCTTTGGGCAGCTGTAGGCCTAGCACATGATGGCCGCGGGAGTATGTCGCCGCGAGATAGATGCCACGTCTTCTTCTAACTGTATTAATGACATAAGGACGGGTAGTCTATCATGTGCTAGGCCTACTGAGCTGACAGTGCAAACCTTTGCAATACAGGAAACAGTGTGAATTTCGCGAGAATTATTTAAAAAAACTATTAAAAACTAAGTGCATGGTCGTTGTAAAAGTATTGTATGCAATGGTGTTTAACTGACTCCAAAATACTCGTGGAAAGTACGCCACTCATATTTCTTGACCTCCTTTAAACGCCTGTTGAATAAAATACTATAAATTAACTATTAGAGTAATGATCATTTCTAGACACATATTTAAATTATCTGTGCTTTTTCAACAAAAAATCGTTACAAAAACCAAATAATCATCTTTAAAAAAAACAAACTACTTATCTAAAATATACAACAAAATATTTTTTTACGCTAAGAAATAGACTAAGTCATTTAAATTATGAATAACTCATGACTTGTACAAGAACAAAACCTAAAATATCTTTAACAAAATAATAAACTACCATTCAGTAAGTATTCAAAAATCAAACAATATTTTTATGCATACATTAACACGTCTTAATGTAATTAGTAATTATAAAAAAATAGTAGCTTATATTAGATTTTTATATAAACACGTACTTGTAAAAAATGTTTGCAAATTATAATAACGAATATGTATATTCATGACTTAAAATGTTCAATTTCGTACTGAATTTACCATTCATGTAAAAACATATACAATGGACTAAGTCATAACTTATTCAAACATAAATTAATATGAACAGTTATATTTTACAATATAGTGTCATGGTACTTACACCAAAAACGAACAATTTATGACCCGAATATAATTTAACAATAATGACTTATGTTTTATAACACGGGTCGTAGCATAAAACAACGAATAAAATATCATTTTGCAATAATCATTCAAGTCTCATAGTGGGTAACTATGTCATTTTTTGCGTTTTGCAAGAATGAGTCAAGTGTAAAAAAATCGTTGAGTCAACCCTCATAACACATTATTGTAATTTAAATATGTCTTCTGCCAATTACTATAATAAGTTAAGGTTCTTGACACATTAATGCAAAACAGGCAACACACGATATAGGATTTGTGTTAACCTATTTTTTTACTTTTGGGATAGTAAAAATTTTCAAAATGAAAAGGTCATTTTTGCAAATAGAAGTTTAAAAATCCAGCTATAACATGGCATTAAAATCTCATTTTTTTAGTTTTTGTGGGTTGACACATTATTGCTTATCACCATCCATATGCGAGTGTGTTTAGTAAATTCCACTTTGTCGGTTATTTGTATCTTTATATGAATAAACCGACAAAGCGGATTTATAGCAATCGACAAAGTGGGACGTTTTCCCGAGCAGACTCACATAATATATTACTAGATTTTGCCCGCGACTCCTCTAGTGTAAAATTAGTAAATTGCGGAATGTTCCATAATACCTTCCTATTTTAGGGAAGTGAGGGGTTAGAAAGAAACAAAAAGTAGCCTCCACTTAAAAATCACCTCAATGCGTCGCTCCGTTTTGCCGCGAAAAACGGACAAACAGACAGACACACTTCAGTAAGACATTTGTTGGGAGTTTGAGAAACTCTGGCGTAACTTCATATTTCTAAAGATCAAATTATACCTACTAGAGTCGGAAGTACAGACAAGTATAAAAGTTCTGCGAATAGACAGCGGCAAGACAAACAGCTCAAATTAAGACGCTACAGGAGCGAAAATGCTAAAATGGAAAAGAGCCCCCCTTTCCATCTGGGAATTTTTGTTAAATATACTAGTGTTATTAACTAGATATTGCGAAAAAATCTTTGAAATTGAGGTTCGGCTCCCGACTGTTTCCTCCTTCAAAAATTAATCAATCGTAACGAAATTTGAGAATCTGAATAACAAAGAAATAATCTGTGTGATACAAGCTTTGAAGCACTATTCCCAAAGACGATATTTGGTTGTTTCACAGAATTAGGCGTGTCACCGAATGAGGCGAGTTTACCCTAGTCATAAAGCCTATCTCTAAGGATTCAGTGAATCAAATCCTGAGTTTTTGACTTTTGTTCAACGGCAAAAAATCAAGAAATAAAATGCACGTGTCTCAAACCTATGAAACAAAGAATTTCCTACAGCGGTAAATAGGTACTCAATGTACTCATTTATAATTATATAGATAACTATTTACTGTGAAATAGTCCGTATAAGCAAGGATTATATATACAGGGTGTCCCACGGCGATGCCACATGGAGGGAAAGTACCTTAAATATCATAGCTAGGCTTGGGACTTTTGGATGCTCGCTATGGTTCTGGCATCCGCAGAGTCGCCATTATGTTAAAAAAAATTTTTCGAAGTCAAAGTGAAAGCCTGGAAATAAAACATGTTAGATGTCATGATCTATTCGTATACCTATGACAATATTCAATTAATTTTATCACAAGTCTATTACACACGTGTCGAAGTTCACAGTTGACGCGATATGCATAATATATACTATATACGTACCTACGATTTACTTTACTATGCATCCTCTTTGATACTTGTGTTTTGTTTGACAGACTACTGACATCTATTTCAAATAAAAATAAAAACACTTGAGTAATAAGTTGTCAGTTCAGATGAAATATCGTTTACGCAATTTGTAACAAAATTTAAAAATGAATAATTTTACGACTTGCGAAATTAAATCCTGGTTAGAGCCGTATCAGGAATTAAAATATGATAAAGAAAAGTCTAGTATATTTTGCTCTTTATGTGATGTTCATTTCAAAGCCGGAAAAAAGTATTTATTGCTAACCATATTAAAAGTGTATCCCATCAAAAAAACTGTGGTGAATATAGCTTGTTGTTAGATTGGATAGAGATATTGTTGTTAGATATTTTATTTCCAGGCTTTGACTTTGACTTCGAAAAAATTTTTTTAACATAATGGCGACTCTGCGGATGCCAGAACCATAGCGAGTGTTAGCGACGCGTCGAAATATATGTAAAATAGCATAAGAATTCGATTAAGACTGTATTCGTAATAAAGATTATTTCGTAGGTAGGAAACGGGTAGAACTGCGTTAGTTAAGTTAATTTTGTCAATTCCGATTATTAAGTATGATAATAAGACTCATATGTGATGTATTCGATAGCAGGCAATTCCCATATTCCTTCCTTCCCAAGTCGCGGAAACCGAGTCCAAAGTTCAATCTAAACTCAGACTGTCCATTGGACTACGATTAATAGCCAATAAGCACTAACGTGAGAGGCTTAGAGCGAGAAAACCGAACTCTCCTCTGATTGGCTAAAAATATTTCCTTAAAGTTCCGAAATCATTTTCCTTTCACCCGAAAATTGCCTTAGGATTACTCGAATCCAAGCCAATAACTCGATAACTATAAGACATATGAAGATGTAAATAGTTTTAAAACGTAGCTGGGAACTTACGTAACACGATAACCTACATTTCCATAGTAATATGCCGTTATCGATAACAATGGAGCTCAAGGCAAGCTGAGAAACCAGTCTATTGTATGGCCCGGACGGCTAATCACCTCTTCTATTGTGTAAAAACGTAAACAAACGCAGGTGCATTCCACTCGAGGTGAATGACCCTAGTGTCAGGTGCATTGTTACGTAATTTCGAAGCGATAGCCTAATTAGTTTATAAGTAATTAGGATTTGAACGAAAAATGATAGCGTTAAATTCACGTAATCGAGCGCCGTAACGCGTTCGACCAATCACGACGCGCCATCCGTCGCCTATCGGGCGCAATTATTTACCTCTCTATCGCACGGAGCCTCGCGCTCAGCCGAGTCGTGATTGGGCGAATAAATTGAAATGTTTCTTTCCGTGAAGCGTAGGCGCATTCTGAAAAGGGGTATAAAAGGAACGATCGCTCGGTATGGGACATTCGAATTCGACCGGAACAAGAAGAACCAGCAGCCTCCAAGGAAAACCAGCAGCCTACTACAAGCAGCCTACAGCCAGCAGCCTACAGCCAGCAGCTAGCAGCCTACAGCCAGCAGCCAGCCACCCTCCACGACGGGTAGCGGCAGCAGCAGAAAACGACAGCATCGCGACGTATCGTCCGTACCGAGCGTTTCGTTAGGATCAAGTTAGGATATTAGCTTAGGAGTATTTTTATAACCGCGTTAAAATTAGAGTCGTTGATTTTTGTAAATATAAACCATTTGATTTGATTCGTTTTTTAGTTAGTTTATTCCAAAATCATAATCGGTACGGTTGATTGCTGAGGACGACATCGAAGCTCAAGGTACAGGCCCGGGACGAAAGAGTGAGTCGCACGAGCTCCAGCACATTCTCTCCACTCGAGCCGTCGATAGGAAGCTTTGCGGACGCGGTCTGCAACAGTTTCTGGTCCTTCGAGCCGGATCTTCGTGCGGACTACGGGTCTACAGCGACGTACCTGTCATGAGCGACGACAGGATGGTAAGGACGAGGTCCAGGTCCAACCGAGCTGCGTCAGTGACGAGCGAAGAGGAGAGGCAGCAACTACTCGACGAAGGCGCGTCGGCGGCCCGCGAACGAGAGGCCGCACGCGCAAGCGCTGAGAGGGCGATGGGCGCTGACGCGGCGCGCCCTCCCTCACCTCCCTCCGGACCCGCTGGCGTAACGGAAGGGCTTAGCGTCGCCGGCGCGCAACCGATGGGCGCGGCGACAGCTAACAGCACGCTCAGGTATGGATTAACCGTAGAGACACCGAGGTCACCGTCCTACGACACGACATTGCTATGGCGAAGGGATTTAGCCAAGCGGTTACGGCGTCGTTCCAGACCCACGCCGATCCCAGCTAGACATCCCAAGGCTGCCGTCATAGACAGAACTACCGAGAAACGAAAGTCGCTGCAGGAAACTACCAAGGAGGTAAATAAACCAATTATTAAAGCTCAGTCCGTCAGATCACATGCGAGCAGTCGCACTGTGATAGAAGCGCAGCTGTCTCAGGCGGAGCTCGAGGCCAGCGAACGGCTAGCGGAGATATCCCGGAGGGAGTTGCAGCTAGAAGCGGACATGGTACGTAAACGACTAGACGCCAGAAAACTGCAGATCCGCGCTAATGCGGATAGCGCAGACGAGCACGAATCTGCTGGTAGCGTGCGGAATTCGAATCAAGATCGATTAGACGAATGGCTAGAGAACTCGCGAGACGCGACGTCAAAACCCATTTGTAAGAGGTTAACCGACGAACCTCTACCCAAGTACGAGACTCCGAGACGACCTGCGCAGGCGGAGCGGCATATTCGAGGCCTCTCACCGGACCGCCAGGTATATCGGCGATCGATATCGCCACCGTCGGAGTCGCGTAGGCGATCGATATCGCCACCGGAGCGACGCAGGCGATCGACGACGCCGCCGGCGCGTCGCGAGCGATCGACGTCGCCACAGCTGGACGCGCGTACTCCGCACACGGCGCACACGCGCGCCACCGAAGGTACTGTAGCAGAGTCCATGCTGCACCTGTTCGAGAGGATGCAGATGGCGGCCCGTCCAGCCCCGAAAGATATATTCGAGCTGCCGCATTTCTACGGAGACGTCAGCGAGTGGAGAAGTTTCTACAATACCTACGCAGAGACATCGAAGCGGTATAAGTTCACTGACTACGAGAACGTGGCGCGGCTCAGGATGGCTTTACGCGGGGACGCAAAGACGTGTGTGTCTCACGTGTTATCGACAGCCACCAGACCCGATATGATCGTGAGAATACTGAAAAAGCAGTTTGGACGCAGCGAGGTATTGTTAGACAAGGCGATTGACGACCTGCGAAAGTTGCCGCAGTTGGGGCCTACCGCGAACGACCTCAACACTTTCGCGATAAAAATAATGAACGTGGTATCTACAGTTATGGATATCGATCGAAGGCACTATGCCGATAACCCCATGCTCATCAGAGAGGTTACGGACAGGTTGTCGCCGCATCTTCGAAGCAGATGGTGCGACTACGCGAAGAAACATCGAGACAGCAAGGACCCGGAGATTCTGCAGTTGGCGGATTTCCTCATGGAGGAGAGCGAACAGGAGATGTCCTTCTGTCACGCCCGCGCCGCCCCGAGGCGAGCGCAGGCGCCGTTATCAGTGCCGCACGCGCGCGCAGCCGGCGCTCGCGTGAAAATATCCGCGACGCACAACCCGCCGAGAGCTCCCACAGGACGTCAACACGAGGTGCAGAAAGTGACGTACGCGACACGTCAAGCCACAACATCCCGTTCGACGACGTGCCTGTTCTGCGGTGGCGGTCACCCGACGCCGGACTGCCGCAAGTTAGCCGCCCAATCCGTGGGCGCTAGATGGGAGTGGGCGAAATTAAATCGTATATGCTATCGCTGTATCGACGCGAAGCATATGAAAACACAATGCAAGGCCAAAGCGTGCGGCGTTGCAGGCTGTCCTCACGTACACCATCGACTGCTTCATGCGGACTCGCCGCAGGAAATGCGTGAGGATACGGCTATGGTGCTAACACAAGAAATCAGGTCAGTACCTACATCGTCAGCAGTGACGTCATCGGCCGAGCCAGCGGACACGACGGAGCCGCGAGCTGCGGACGACGAGAACGACGCCCGCGTGTACGTGTCGTCAACACCGGACTACAGCGTGCTGCTAAAGGTACTACCCGTAACCGTATCAGGTCCAAAGGGAACGGCGCATATCTTCGCTTTCCTTGACGATGGATCCACCTTGTCAATGATCGACCAGGACGTCGCGGACGAGATCGGCGCGGTCGGTCAAGACGAGCCGCTATGCATAAGAGGTATTCAGCGGTTGAAACTTAGCTCAGTGACACAGACGGTCAAGGCTAAAGTAAGCCCCGCTCGTGGCGGCTTGACATACGATATATCCCTAAAAACGGTAGACGGACTAGGGATACGCTCGCAGTCATTAAATAAGAAGCGTCTATTGGAATACGAACATCTGGCGGACTTGGGCGACGAGTGCTACACGGGCATGGGCGTGCCGCAGATGTTAATAGGCGGAGACTTCAGTCATCTTATAAACCCAACGGAGGTGAGGCAGGGCGGCGAGGACGAGCCGTGCGCAGTTAAAACCTCATTAGGATGGGTTTTCTTCGGGCGAATGCCGAGATATGTACCAAATAACGAGCAGGTCGTGATGCACTGCCACAGTGACGACAGTGATCTCGTGGAGCAGGTCAAGAAACACTGGGCAGTCGAGGCGCTTGGCATAACGGCAAAGGACAACATTCGACCCGACGACCAGCGAGCGATCGATACATTCGAACGAACAGTAAAAAAGGTAGGACAGAGATACGAAGTCGGCCAACTATGGGCTGCCGACGACATAAAGCTGCCACCGAGTTTCAACATGGCGAAGGCGAGATTACGCAATCTAGAAGCCCGCATGTCGAGAGATCCTGACTTCGCCAACGAGTATCAAGCACAGATACACAAGCTTCTGGAAAAGGGGTACGCAGAGCGCATCATGGAACCACCGCAGTCAGATCGGATGTGGTTTCTGCCCCATTTCAGCGTCTACAATTTAAATAAAGGAAAGTATCGCGCTGTATTCGATTGCGCCGCGAAAAGTCAGGGATGTGCATTGAACGATTTCATCCTCGCGGGACCGGATTTACTACAGAGCCTGCTGGGGATACTACTTCGATTCCGTGAGTGGGAATTCGCCGTCACCGCGGACATACAGGAAATGTTCCTTCAAATACAGCTGCGAAGAGAGGATCGGCATAGTCAGCTCTTCATCTGGAGGGGATCGCGGCGTGACGTGACACCGTGGACGTACCAGCTAAACCGGGTATGTTTCGGTAACATCTCTTCTCCTTTTCTCGCACACTCGGTGCGGAATAGGAATGCGACGGACAACAAGGATCGCTATCCGGACGCGGTCTACGATATCCATAATAATCACTACATGGACGATTATGTGGCATCATATGAGACAGAACGGGAACTCATATCAACAGCGACACAGGTGAGACTAGCACACGCGGAGGCTAGCTTTCGGCTGCGCAGCTACGCTAGCAACAGCGAGTTGTTAATGCGAAACATCGATCCGGAGGAGCGAGCGACGGGACCTTCTCATCTCGGAGAAAAGCAACAGACCGTCCTCGGAATGACGTGGGACCCAGAGACGGATACGCTGGGGTACAACACGAAAATGCTACGAGTGCCAGACGACGTGAAAAGGTACGAGCGATCGCCCACTAAAAGGGAACTTTTGAGTGCCGTAATGTCAGTTTACGACCCATTAGGCCTCATAGCGCAGTATATGATAAGCGCTAAGATCATATTCCAACGTGTGTGGACAAAGGGCACGGACTGGGACGAGCGGCTGCCGGCGGAGGAAGCGGAGGACTTTTTCCGGTGGCTGAGGGCACTGAGCGACGTGTCCGCGCTGCGAATACCCCGACGATACGCCACGCCCACCGGTGCAGTTAGAAGAGAACTGCATATTTTCAGTGATGCATCGACCGAGGCCTACAGCGCGGCGGCCTATTGGCGAGTATCGAACGACGAGGAGGAAACGCAAGTGAGCTTAGCTATAGCGAAAAGCCGAGTTTGCCCGCTAAAGGTAATGACAGTTCCCAGGCTCGAATTAACCGCAGCAGTCGTCGGCGTGCGGCTGGCGGAGACAATTTTACGCGAGCAGCGTTATCCTGTGACAAAGGTGACGTATTGGACAGATTCCATGGTTGTTCTCGGATGGGTTCGCGATGACGCGCGAAACTATCGTCCGTACGTGTCACACCGACTTGCGGAGATCGCCGAGAAAACAGATAGAGACGCGTGGAGGTATGTACCAACCGCTCAGAACCCCGCAGATCGAGCGACGAGATGTCAACCAGCGCAGAGCGTGCGCATCGAGGACGAGTGGTACGAAGGACCGCGCTTTCTCTATGGACCCGAGACATCATGGCCTAGTCACCCATCGAATCGAACAGACGACCTGCCTGAGAGGAAGGCGAGGCCGTCAACCGAGACATCACTGGCGATCATCTCAGCGAAGCCAGACCCTTCGAGCGTACTGCCAGACGTGAGACGGTTTAGCAGTTACGACAGACTGTTGAACGCGACAGCGAACGTCTTGCTATTCATCGAGAAAATGAGAACGAAGAATAAAGCCTTGCAGCTACAAGTCAGACATTTGAGAAAGGCAGAACACATGTGGTTGCAATACAGTCAACGACGAAGCTTTCCCGAAGAGCTTCGAGCCTTAAGCCAGAATAGGCTCATCGATCGCAAATCGCGATTATACGACCTGGCACCCGAGCTAGGCGATGACGGCGTGTTACGCATGAAGACGAGGCTGGGCAGCGCTCCAGTATTGTACACCGCGCTACAACCGATAATACTGGATGGCCGCGAGCCGTTCACCCGTCTACTCATCCTGCGAGCTCACCGACGATCAGCGCACATTCACAACGAAGCAGTAATCAACGAACTGCGACAAGAATATTGGATACTACATCTGCGGCCGACCGTGAAGTCTGTAGCTCGAAACTGCGCGCTATGCACACTACGACGAGCAACACCGAGAGCGCAGCCCTTAGGCGATCTCCCGCCCGAGCGACTACAGGCGTATCAACGTCCCTTCACTCACACCGCACAAGACTACATGGGACCGATGTTCGTCACGATCGGACGGCGCAGAGAAAAACGCTGGGTGTGTCTATACACGTGCCTAGTGACGCGCGCTATTCACCTTGAAAGCGTGCACAGTCTTTCAACCGACAGCGCGCTACTATCACTACGAAGATTCGCCGCGAGAAGAGGATGGCCCAGGACGATGTACAGCGATAACGCGACGTGCTTCAGGGCGGCGGCGACGGAACTACGTGAGGCGTACCGACAATGGCTGCCTGTACTGCAAACTTACGCCACTCAGAACCGAATGGAGTGGAAATTCATCCCACCTGGCAATCCTTCGGCCGGGGGCGCGTGGGAGCGAATGATAAGGACAGTTAAGATAGCGATGTCCTACACTTTCAACGAACGAGCACCGAAACCCGAAGTTTTCGAAACTCTACTCGCCGAGATAGAGAATATCGTCAACCGACGACCACTTACACATGTCAACGTCGATCCAGACTCCGAAGAAAGTTTGACTCCAGCACACTTTCTACTTCTTCATAACGCTAACCTACCGATGATTGGCGTTTACGACGAGAACGAGAAGAAGCAATGGAAGATGGCCCAAGCGCTTGCCGACCACTTTTGGCGGCGCTGGACCAAAGAGTACTTTCCTCTACTGGCACCGAGGAAGTCGTCCCACGACGGAGGGCGGCAACTTCAACCAGGCGATGTGGTCATCGTCGCTGAACCCAATGGTCCACGCAGCGTGTGGCCCCGAGGCGTCGTCGAGACTACCTACCCGGGACCCGATGGACGGGTCCGCTCCGCTGACATCAGAACGAGACACGGGACGCTACGCAGGCCCAGCTGCAGGCTGGCGGTCATCGCGTCGCAACCCATGCACCAGGAGTCTTCGACTGCGGGGACAAAATGTTAGCGACGCGTCGAAATATATGTAAAATAGCATAAGAATTCGATTAAGACTGTATTCGTAATAAAGATTATTTCGTAGGTAGGAAACGGGTAGAACTGCGTTAGTTAAGTTAATTTTGTCAATTCCGATTATTAAGTATGATAATAAGACTCATATGTGATGTATTCGATAGCAGGCAATTCCCATATTCCTTCCTTCCCAAGTCGCGGAAACCGAGTCCAAAGTTCAATCTAAACTCAGACTGTCCATTGGACTACGATTAATAGCCAATAAGCACTAACGTGAGAGGCTTAGAGCGAGAAAACCGAACTCTCCTCTGATTGGCTAAAAATATTTCCTTAAAGTTCCGAAATCATTTTCCTTTCACCCGAAAATTGCCTTAGGATTACTCGAATCCAAGCCAATAACTCGATAACTATAAGACATATGAAGATGTAAATAGTTTTAAAACGTAGCTGGGAACTTACGTAACACGATAACCTACATTTCCATAGTAATATGCCGTTATCGATAACAATGGAGCTCAAGGCAAGCTGAGAAACCAGTCTATTGTATGGCCCGGACGGCTAATCACCTCTTCTATTGTGTAAAAACGTAAACAAACGCAGGTGCATTCCACTCGAGGTGAATGACCCTAGTGTCAGGTGCATTGTTACGTAATTTCGAAGCGATAGCCTAATTAGTTTATAAGTAATTAGGATTTGAACGAAAAATGATAGCGTTAAATTCACGTAATCGAGCGCCGTAACGCGTTCGACCAATCACGACGCGCCATCCGTCGCCTATCGGGCGCAATTATTTACCTCTCTATCGCACGGAGCCTCGCGCTCAGCCGAGTCGTGATTGGGCGAATAAATTGAAATGTTTCTTTCCGTGAAGCGTAGGCGCATTCTGAAAAGGGGTATAAAAGGAACGATCGCTCGGTATGGGACATTCGAATTCGACCGGAACAAGAAGAACCAGCAGCCTCCAAGGAAAACCAGCAGCCTACTACAAGCAGCCTACAGCCAGCAGCCTACAGCCAGCAGCTAGCAGCCTACAGCCAGCAGCCAGCCACCCTCCACGACGGGTAGCGGCAGCAGCAGAAAACGACAGCATCGCGACGTATCGTCCGTACCGAGCGTTTCGTTAGGATCAAGTTAGGATATTAGCTTAGGAGTATTTTTATAACCGCGTTAAAATTAGAGTCGTTGATTTTTGTAAATATAAACCATTTGATTTGATTCGTTTTTTAGTTAGTTTATTCCAAAATCATAATCGGTACGGTTGATTGCTGAGGACGACATCGAAGCTCAAGGTACAGGCCCGGGACGAAAGAGTGAGTCGCACGAGCTCCAGCACATTCTCTCCACTCGAGCCGTCGATAGGAAGCTTTGCGGACGCGGTCTGCAACAGCGAGCATCCAAAAGTCCCAAGCCTAATCATAACATATTTTGCTGAAAGAAGACTTCATTTTATTTTCAAAACTTAGTAAAAGTGCATTCAAATTTTTTAAATTTTTAATATGAGGACTTATACAGGGTGTATTTTGATAGCGGGTCAGCAGGGTTAGCACATGATTGCCTCGAGAGTATGTCGCCGTGAGATAGACTACCCGTCCTTATGTCTTTAATACAGTTAGAAGAAGACGTGTCATCTATCTCGCGGCGACATACTCTCGCGACCATCATGTGCTAGGCCTACAGTAAGGGCAGCTATGAGATCCCGTAGTCCTAGATGAAAATAGTCTAAGGGGACCATCCATCAATTTCAAATTGATGAAAAATGGCATTTACAGATTTTGGAAAAAACATACAGGGTGCGAGAAAAAGGGCATTTTTGACAAATATATTTATATTATATTTTTCAAACGGATGTTAAGATTAAAACTAGACGTTAAATGATTGATAATGGTTACATATATGTTATACAACTATGATCTTATGATTTAGCGGATAACTAAATCTTTGTTAAAACAACTCTGAACTCTTCTCTACTCTTAAACTACGGTTTTCTAACTTTTTTACAAAACAATTGTATTTTTATTTTGTCGCATAGACAATTATATCTTTTTAGTAGTTCCTTAGAAAGCTACTAAAATAGGAGGTTATTATCCAATGGAATACGTAAGATCTCGTTATTTACTTTGTTTATTCGGTAAATATTCGGCAATGCAACCGAATCATTCGGCCGAATACGAACATTGAAAAACTTGCCGAATATGCCGAATACCGAATATTCGGCCCATCTCTGGTAGTAAGAAAGAAGATTTAACAACAAAACGTTTCGTACCTTAAAACTTTTAACCTCTTATTCATAAATGTTCACGTAAGTTATCAAGCCGATAAAATTAGTTTGTCCCTTTCTATCACACTAATACGTCGGAAAGGGACAAACGAACTTTATCGGCTTGATAACTTTAGTGAACGTTTAGTCGTTTATGAATAAGAGAGTTAGCATATAAAATAGCTAGCATTTACAACTTGAAACCACTGTTCGTTGCGGTACAAATACCTATTCGTTTGTTGCGATACATAAACAGAAACAGATCATACCGAAACAGTTTTATACCATTAATTTTGGCCACATGTGTTGATAATGAAATAACAGCCGCGTTATCGGCCCTGAAACAGACGGGGCGTGGGCACCGGACAGGGATAACGAAGTAAATATGCTGTAGTCCTGTGGCCGATAACATGACACCCTACCTTATAAATAATAGGAAAAAGATACTTACTCTCTACGGGTAGTCAATTTTTCAGCTGGGTACTAGGCTACGCAATTCCTCGCCAGTCTATCCGTGACCACGAAACGTCGAAACGTCGGGCCAAATATATATGTAAGTGTTTAAGCGATTAAGTTCCGTTTAGTTCTAGAATTATAGGTATACTAGGCTCATAAGATGCAGAAAAATTTGCCAGACATCGGAAATTAGTATAGAACTTGTATGAAGTTCTATTTTTTAACCCCCGACGCAAAAACGACGGGGTGTTATAAGTTTGACGTGTCTGTCTGTCTGTCTGTCTGTCCGTCTGTCTGTCTGTCTGTCTGTCTGTCTGTCTGTTTGTCTGTCTGTGTGTGTGTCTGCCTGTGGCATCGTAGCTCTTGAACGGATGAACCGATTTCGATTTAGTTTTTTTTATTTGAAAGCTGTGTTAGTCGGGAGTGTTCTTAGCCATGTTTCATGAAAATCGGTCCACTAGGTCGCGGTCGGGGGTTTTTTCAAAATTTTAATTTTGTGGTTAGGTTATGAAATTATTACAGTTGACTACAGAGACCGGCTGGCTGGAGAGAGTGGCTGTTTAATTTATTCATGGATAGTTGTTTGCAAGATCTGAAAGATTATGATTGTGGGTTGAGAATGGAAGGGTTACTGGTCAAATGTCTCCTATATGCCGATGACCTAGTATTACTTGCGTCGTCGGCCGAGGAGTTACAACTGATGGTAACAAGAGTGCATGCATCCTTCGAGAGGAAAGGAATGAGAATGAATGTCAGTAAGACGAAAGTAATGGTATTTGAAAGAGATGAGATTATGACAGATTGCGAAATTGAGATCGATAATGAAAGTTTGGAACAAGTGAAAGAGTTTGTGTATTTGGGAACGTTGTTTACAAGGGACGGTAAACATGGAAAAGATATTGAAAGGAGAGTGAATGCTGGGAATAGAGTGAATGGAGCACTAAACGCTTTTATGGGCAGCCAGAAAGTGTCGCAAAAAGCACGTCTGGCGGTGCATAGAGGAGTTTTGGTGCCTACACTTATGTATGGTAGTGAAAGTTGGGTGTGGGAGAAAAGACTTCAAAGTCAAGTGAATGCCGTAGAAATGAGAGCGTTAAGAAGCATGGCTGGTGTAAAGTTGAGTGATAGGATCAGAAATAGCGTGATAAGAGAGAAGTGTGGAGTGGATGTAGATGTGGTGACAAAGATTGAGATGGGTATGTTAAGGTGGTTTGGGCATGTAGAGAGGATGGATGAGAGGAGATTAACGAAGAAAGTATATGAAAAAGGAGTGGAAGGGTCAGTTGGTAGTGGAAGACCTAGGCGAACTTTTCTTGATCAAATCGGGGAAATATTGCAAAGAGGCCAGGTCAGAAGTACTCGAAACCGACGAGCGTGTATGAGAAATGTTATGAAAGTGTGTGAAGCGAAAGTGGTTTGTCAGGATCGTAGTAAATGGAAATCCGTGATCTCTGCCTACCCCTCTGGGAAACAGGCGTGATTGTATGTATGTATGTACAGAGAACTGTAAAATGAAATATTATAGTTGTCAAGTGTCAAAGATAAGTTAGCATTAGCACTTATAGTTACTAATGTATGTTTAGTTTGGCTTATAATTAATTTAAAAGTGGAAAATGTCTGCCTTGGGTGAGACTTGAACTCACGGCCTGTGGATCAATACTCCAGCGCTCTGCCAACTGAGCCACCTAGACCAACCAACGCTACGCTACGGCTAAGGGTCCCATTGACCTAAGTGGTTGAAAATTTCCCTGACTTGGTTGAAGCCTTAAATTAAGTTGATGTATGAAATCGAAATAAAATGTCATATATTAAAGAAATAACTTTTTAACAAAAAATAAAACCGCCTTCAAAAAAAGCGTGTTACAAAACACGGAGAAACTAAAAAGCCAAAAATAATAAACCTTCGATTTCAGATTTCTTATCGGATTGCAATCCAAATTATAAACAAATCAATTATTTTTGTAGTCGGTTCCAGACCTGTTCGTCGCCTTGCTATTTCCTGTTTGCCCCACCCAACCATACGCAGGCTGGCCCCGACTCCAAAAATAATTGATTTGTTTATAATTTGGATTGCAATCCGATAAGAAATCTGAAATCGAAGGTTTATTATTTTTGGCTTTTTAGTTTCTCCGTGTTTTGTAACACGCTTTTTTTGAAGGCGGTTTTATTTTTTGTTAAAAAGTTAATTTATTTGTTGATTTTTAGTGGTTCCTAGTGATATTATAAGTATCAGTCCGAATATATGTACAATAGTGAAAGAATTATCCTTTAACTCCTAACCGTTGAGGAGTTGACCTTCCATCATCAGCTCAGCCACATAAAATTATTACCATCAGACGTAAATACTGGTGTACCTTTGAAAAATACATTAAAAACATTACATGTGCCTATAACATTTGAAGAGTTCCCTCGATTTCTCCAAGATCCCATCATCAGACCCTGACTTGGTGTCAATGGGACCATCTCGGGGTTATACCCGTTCGATCAAAAAAAAAATTTTGAAAATCGGTCCACGATTCTCGGAGATATCGAATAACATACATACAAAAAAAAAAAACATTCAGTCGAATTGAGAACCTCCTCCTTTTTTGAAGTCGGTTAAAAATGACGAGCACCACCAGTGGTGAAGGCCGGATCGGCGTCTTTAGCAATCCGGGCTAACGCCATGAACCCCTAGGCCACCTCGCCACAGCGGAAGCCGTCGAAATTTCTCTTCTATATGTCATCATTGTAAGACTAGGCGTCTTTGACCAACTCTAAGGGCAAGCAGTAGGTGCTTGCACCTCCTATGCGAAACCTTTACAGGTTTACGATATAGCTAGAGAGACTGGTGCTGCCATCTATACGCAACTATGGGAACAAATCAAATTATTTTAACAAATATTTTGATTTGTGTTTTTTAAGTAGTCACACTACACTACTACTATAATAATATATAAATTAAAAACTGGTGGTGCTCGTCATTTTTTCTTTAATATATGACATCATATTTCGATTTTTAATTTATATATAGTAGTGTGACTACTTAAAAAACACAAATCGAAATATTTGTTAAAATAATTTGATTTGTTTCCATAGTTGTTGATGTATGAAGTTTTAAATTTATTCTAATGGCATCGATTGCAGACGTTTCTGCTAATCCAAAGTTAAAAAATTTCGGCTATTGCCGCGGCAAATTTTGCGTGAATGGAAAAAATATTTGTACTAAAATCATCAAAAACGACTTTGGAAAATAGATCAAGAACCTACTATAATGTTGAAACTTCAAAGGACCATAACCTACCTAGGCTAGGTAGGTACTGAAAAACTTCGTACAACACACGTGCGGAGAGGAAATTCTTGACTCGTGTCGATATAAAATACTCCCTTTGGCGGTGTTTTCATTTATCGCCAATCGCTTAGAACTTCCTTTTTTCCGTACTTGTATCGTAATGACAAAGACATATGTAACTCCGTATAGACAGATAAAGTGTAAGAAAAAAACGTACCTCAGTCAGTACCATACAGAAAAAGGTACGGTGGCCTAGATGGCGTTACACCTTTGGGGGACGCTCGGCTAGATGGCGCTAATATTAATATTTGACATTTTAACACATATGAAGCTAATTATATGGGCCAAATTGTCAAAACTGAGGTTCAAAAGTTTCAAGCCTGTGTCAAGAGATGGCAGTCTATGCACTGTAACTCTCGACGACAGTAACTATCTATAATACTCGATCCTCTTTGTATTTCGATGAGATTTGTGCTCCCCTTTAATGCATTTCTAGATAAATTTATCAAATAGAGCCACACCGACCAAGATCAGTTGAAGCTGGTAAACGAGTAGCTATTTACTGTTATTATCGGCATAGAATCAGTAAGGGAAGAGTTGTAACTCTATACATCAGTAAATGCGAGTTATTTGTATAGGCATAGTTAAGTGACATCTATCGACAATCACGCGTCAAATAGCGTGAATTATCAGTACTGCTACTGTCAATAGATGTCGCGACGAACGAAAAGTCTAATAAATAAATAAATAAATATTATAGGACATTCTTACACAGATTGACTGAGGCCCACGATAAGCTCAAGAAGGCTTGTGTTGTGGGTACTCAGACAACGACATATTAGACATATATAATATACAAATACTTATATACATAGAAAACATCCAATCCAATGCGCACCAATTTTTAGCTAATATTACAATAGTATTAATCAGTATTCTGTTTTCAATTCCTTCTGCATGTAATACAAGTTGTAAACTGTTCTAAAATATAATTTTTAGCAGACGAGACACTGTGACACCTAGTATCGAGTAGTGGTACTGATAATTCACGCTATTTGACGCGTGATTGACGCGTGATTGTCGCTAGATGTCACTTAACTATGCCTATACAAATAACTCGCATTTACTGATGTATTGAGTTACAACTCTTCCGTTACTTATTCCTCTATGTCATCGGGTAGGTTTTTTCGAGGTCGGCCACCGGACTATTAATTAGACAAATTATTAGAAACATGACACGGTTATCGCTTACACGTGCCGGTGGCCAAATAAACATAAATTACCATTATTTTGATTAAAACTTGATAATTATGTCTGATGGTGATGTGATGACTCATCAGATATATCTTTAAATATTTGTGAAGGGTTATATCTACAATAGAGATAGACTTCAAAAACGCACTAGAGTCTGTTTGGAAAGAGAAGAGTCGTGAAATGTATGGGGTCCAATACATTCCTCGACTCTTTCCGAACACTCTATATTATTATTATTTGATTTATTTCTTCTGAACAGAACGTTCTAAAAGTGTAATAAAGTATTGCGTCAAGTAAAAATTAACATGCACTAGCAGATACAATACATACAATCACGCCTGTATCCCATGAAGGGGTAGGTAGAGCACATGAAACTACTCAAGTTTCAGTGCCACTCTTGGCAAATAAGAGGTTGAAAGAAAACGAAACTGTGACATTGCAGTGACAGGTTGCCAGCCTCTCGCCTACGCCAAAGTTTAACCCATATCCCACAGTCGCCTTCTACGACACCCACGGGGAGAAAGGGGGTGGTGAAATTCTTAACCCGTCACCACACAGATACAAAATTTCTTAATAATATTTGCTTATCTCTCCTAAACTTATTATAGAGAACGTATACATAATAATATAATGCTATGGATGTGGATAAAAGTTCATTACAAAACTGTTTGAGACTACCTCAACTGATAAACACCCGAGCCGCGCAGTTTTTCCATGAATACATTATAAAGTCTGTATTCAATACGAGTAGGTAACTCAAATTTCAATGCCATGTTAAATTGCGTTTTAAACAATATGTTTCAAAATTTGCTAAGCTTCTTATATAATGCCTCCTGCGAACATGAATAGGTATTTCTGTATTTACAATGAATAAACATCGCGAAGAGACAAAGGCACGTGACGCTTGGTGATTATATTATGTATTTCAGTGTATAATTTGGCCGGTGAAAAACACCTGCGGGCATAGCACACTAGTTGGATAAACGATAAACTTTATCGCATCCGTGTGACCTTATTACACTTATAAATAGTGCGAAAAGGACGTACTGACATTAAATGGATTATCACGCGGCCATGTGTGCCTGCCTGGACATACATTCAAAGTCTCATCAAATATCATCAAATATCATTCAAATATAAATGTCATTCAAATATCTGTTCGTTGTACGAAATACTTTCATTAAAATTTTATCATGTAGGTAATTACCGCGACAGCTAATATAGGTACGAATACTTAATGGCAGCGTCACATAACACCGAAAAAAAAAATTGTATAATTAAAGAGCTAACCACACACTGATAGATCGCATGGCTAAGATGGTAGGGTGCAGTGGTGAACACCAGGAGACAGGAAAACAACCGGCGAGTCCTTCACAGTGTGCGCAACTGCATTCCCACTCCGTAAAAAAGCTCAGGCTCTCGTGTCTGTCTGTCTGTCTGTGTGTGTATCTGTCTGTGGCATCGTAGCTCCCGAACGGATGAACCGATTTAGATTTAGTTTTTTTTTTGTCTGAAAGCTGAGTTAGTCGGGAGTGTTCTTAGCCATGTTTCATGAAAATCGGTCTACTATGTCGCAGTCGGGGGTTTTTTCAAAATTTTAATTTTTTATCATTGTCACCGATGCCTGTCACGTTCTAACAAATTCGCCGCTGCAGGGGCAGGACTAAGATGGCTCATCATTTCCCGCCATTAACTTGTCTCGCAACTCTGGTTTTGCCTTTGCTTCTGGGGGCCGATTTTTGAGTCTCACGGCGTTCGAATTCAGAAAATTGTCACTAAAAATAATAGGCAATTCACCGTTTTCAACCGGTATTTTAGTGACAGTGAGACTCAAAAATCGGCCCCCTGGTCTGAAGTTAGCGGTAATCGCTCCATCAGGCGATCCTTCTGCTCATTTGCATCCTAATATGTTCTCTATATTCTTAAATACAATGATTTATTTGTAAAACATACCTATAGCTGAACGTATTAACAATATACATGCTCCCGACTCCTAAATTAATTAATTACTGGGCCTCAAACCATATTTGAATTCAGATAAAACAAATTATTTATATCATAGTTTAACCAAAATGCGACAACGTTATGTTATTGTATGTCTTTCCCATCACGGAACAATGGTATTCCGGACCTTTGGGAGGCGTGCGCGGGGCCGAAGCCAACACGTAGAGGCCCTTTCGACACTTTAATGAAATGTAAGGGGTACACCGAGCGGATGTTGCCCTTGCCCGTATCATGGGACACACGCAGAGGCAACACCCGCCAGGGTGTAAGGACTATTTGAGAGTTAATGGAATCTAAAAGGTGTCAAGAGGTGTACACCGCTTTCTGCCCAGTGGCTGTTAATCCACTGTACCAACTCGCGTCTTATGCAAATTTTCATTTCCACCCCTGGGGCATGTAGCCCTAACGACTCCACTCTGGACGGCCAGCCAAGGCAAGCCAGAGGTAGAGAGTACTGTCCCACCCACCCGCCTTACGGGTAACAGAACTCCCCAGGAGCACTCGGGTACGTGGGGTCGCTGTTCCCCAACAGCTCGCCACAAGCTGCCCTGCGTTGACTGATTGCACTGGTAAAACCAATGGGCGATGAGGTCGTCACATCCCTACGCCAATGTTATTGTTATTATTATCGTTTTCAATACAATGTTAATGCTAGTGAAACAATTTTTTATTCTATTTCTATATATGTATACTGTATAGGGATTATAGGGGATGGAAAATAATGATAATTTTGTTCAACTGCTAAAAAGTTAAAAAGATTTACTTATATAATATAATATATTTAATATATATTTACGTTATTCGGAATAAATTGGCCATGGGTTACCAACTTTTTTATGATTATGATGATGATGACGACATGACGGTGGCAAACAGGTATACGGCCCGCCTGATGGAAAGCGGTCACCGTAACCTATGGACGCCTGCAACTCAAGGGCTGTCACATGCGCGTTGCCGACCCATTAGAAACTTGTACACCTCACTGCAATATCATAATTTACATTTTTTTCAATCCCTTGATGGCCAAGAGTGGCAGAAATTTGAGCAGTTTCGTGTGTTCTGCCTTCTACCTAACTCGTTTGGGTTGACTGTACAAGTCTTAGGCACTGGTCCCACCGCGAGCTAGTAAGCTATGAGCTATCGGCTATAAAAACGAACAAAAGATAAGCACTCCCGTGCAAATAAAAGAAACACGGCGATGTTCATAGTTACTCGCCCAGCGGTGAGCTATTAAAATCACCGTGTCTCTTTTATTTGCACGGGAGTGCTCATCTTTTGTTCGTTTTTATAGCCGATAACTCATAGCTTACTAGCTCGCGGTGGGACCAGTGCCTTAGGGTCCCCATCAGGCCGTCCCGCTATGCACGGTTTCGTATGAACTTGTTTTTGTTATTTATATTATTATCACTCATTTAATCTACAAGTCTTGGAATAGAATAAGAATTGAATTGCATCTACTCCGCAGCTATCCAACGTCGAGCGTAAACATGTTTTCGTAGTATTTTCTATGCCATTGCAGTTTTATTTATAGACTGTATCAATAAACCGCATCGTTTATAAGACAGAGTTATTGCGTTGTAATATAAATAAAATAAATAAATAAATATTGGGGACACCTTACACAGATCAACTTAGCCCCAAACTAAGCAAAGCTTGTACTATGGGTGCTAAGTGACGATATACATATTACATGTATACTTAAATAGATAAATACATACTTACATACATAGAAAACATCCATGACTCAGGAACAAATATCTGTGCTCATCACACAAATAAATGCCCTTACCGGGATTTGAACCCAGGACCGCGGCTTAGCAGACAGGGTCACTACCGACTGAGCCAGACCGGTCGTCAAATATATTCATCGACTGTCTGCTACATTGATTTCCAAAAGGAATGATTACCAAACTTAAATAATTTACGTGAAAAATATGCAAACTAAGCTAGGCGGTACAGGAGCAGAACAATGGAAAGACCGGTCAAGTGCGAGTTGGACTGGAGCTCCAAGGGTCCTAGTCGACAAATCTGAATAATAAATTTAAATAGTATGGTTATCAATGTTATCATGAATTTAGTATTGACGTGATACTGATGTATTTGGCTATTTGGTCCGTTGCTGCATGGTTAGCACAAGATGAGGCGCTAGACAAGTAAAGCCTGACCAGGTGGGCCAGCATGGTAGCGCGATAAAGTCTGTCACGTTAGGCCGTCCTTTTCGCACTAATTTGTAAGTGCGGACGCACCGACGACGCGATAAGTTTTTCACACTAGTGTTACACCTCGGACACTGGCGATCAAATATATGAAAGAGGCGCGTTCCTAGCACACAGTCTAAGCTCGTGTAGGTGAACGCGTACTACGCTTGTATGAGTGACATATGACAGGTCGACTGTTCGCGTTTTTGACAGATGGTAACTGATGTGAGGTAACCGAGAGGGGGTGGGTGGCACTTTCAGCGGGAAGCGGGTGTGGCCATACTTTACGATAGTACTCTTTATTATACTGTGCTAGTGTGCTATGTCCGCAGAAATATATGACTATGCCCCATATTGCGGAATATCATGAGAACTATTTTCTTCATACTAAATCTACTCAACTGTCACCGCATATATTACAATAACAGCGCCCTCTTGACAATTATTTCCGGTCAGTCTTCCATACTAATATTATAAATGCGAAAGTAACTCTGTCTGTCTGTCTGTCTGTTACGCTTTCCCGCTTAAACCACGCAACCGATTTTGATGAAATTTGGAACAGACAATCTTTAGACCCTGAGACAGAACATAGGATACTTTTTATTTCGAAAATAAGGGATGAAGGGGTTGAAAAAGAGGTTGAAAGTTTGTATGGGATTTCTTAATTTTAAAAGATAAAACCATGAAACTTTATATTTTAGCACTTGATAAGAAATCATTGAACATCTTGATAACGGATAGGGATAGGGATAGAGATTGGGATAGGGATAGGGATAGCGATAGGGATAGCGATAGCGATAGCGATAGCGACAGCGACAGCGACAGCGACAGCGACAGCGATAGCGATACGGATACGGATACGGATAATATGGGTATCGTTAGAGGGATACGGATAATCGGTCGGCGGTCTCTTACAATCAATGTGCTCTAAGACGATCGTTGTTTGCTTGCTTGAAGATTACGTTTGCGATAAGTATAAGCAAAATATAAAATTTTTTAAGGGATAATAGAAAAAAGTACTTTTTACCCACCGATCATAGTGTCGAAATACGGGCTATGTGGGATGTTTATAAAGGTTTCCCCAGCGTATATAGAATTACCTACGCTGTGGTCGATGTGTAATATTTCTACAATCATTGCAAGCAAAAGTATTATGTGCAATCGAAATAATCGCAGATAAATATACCTACAGAGAAACCTAAGGATCCAAATGAAAATCTTAATGAATACTTTTATTACGCGGGCGAAGCCGCGGGTAAAAGCTAGTTAGGTAATAAAGGGCTTTACCGCGAACCGGCTCCATAATTTTATTATATTAGTACAAACTGCACAAGTACTTTGTGCAATTCAGATTTTTCCCAAGTTAAAACGACTTTTTTCTTTTGTTATTACAACCTATCCATGCAGTTTTTTGTCAGATGAGATAAGATCCTATAATAGTTCCGATTTGAAGCACTGAATCCTAAACTCCATGTACAGACCACAAAGCAAAGACGTAATTTCCAGATACCAACAATAACCGTAGTTAATCTACTGTATTCGTATCCGGATCCTGATGTCAGCGTAGTTACGCTCTTTCTTGTCCACCCGACACGATAATGACAATGTCTCGTTTAGTCGCGCGGCGACAAAAAATGACGTTTATTTTATCACGCGTTTAAGACGCGACAGGAGGGATAAATTCTCCATACAAACCATAGAGGAATAAGTAAAGGAAGAGTTGTAACTCCATACATCAGTAAATGCGGATTATTTGTATAGGCATAGTTAAGTGACATCTAGCGACAATCACGCGTCAATCATGCGTCAAATAGCGTGAATTATCAGTACCACTACTCGATACTAGGTGGCAACACTGTCTCGTCGGCCAAAAATTTAATATTAGAATAGTTTACAACTTTTATTACAAGCAGAAGGAATTGAAAACTGAATACTGATTAATACTATTGTAATATTAGCTAAAAATTGGTGAGCATTCGACATCTATTGACAAGTAGCAGTACTGATAATTTACGCTAGTTGACACGTGATTGTCGCTAGGTGTCACTTAACTGTGCCTATACAAATAACTCGCATTTACTGATGTATGGAGTACAACTCTTCCATTACGTATTCCTGATACAAACGCTCTCGACTATTTCATCCCTGGCATTTGAAGCTAGAGCAATGATGTTTTCAACACAGGTTATTATTATTTTTATCTGTGTCGGCCTGTTTTACTTTTTTTGGTATTTTTTATTATTATTTTTAAAGGTGTGACTGTGTGCTGACGGGTTAAGAATTTCACCACCCCCTTTCTTCCCGTGGGTGTCGTAGAAGCTGACTATGGGCTATGGGTTAAATTGTGGCACAGTATAATAAAGAGTACTATCGTACAGTATGGCCACTCCCGCTCCCCGCTGAAAGTGCCGCCCACCCCCTCTCGGTTACCTCACAGTTACCGCCTGTCAGAAACGCGAACAGTCGACCTGTCATATGTCACTCATACAAGCATGGTACGCGTTCACCTACACGAGCTTAGACTGTGTGATAAGAACGCGCCTCTTTCATATATTTTATCGCCAGTGTCCGAGGTGTGATTGTGGCGTAGGCGAGAGGCTGGCAACCTGTCACTGCAATGCCACAGTTTCGTTTTCTTTCAACCCCTTATTTTCCAAGAGTGGCACTGAAGCTTTAGTAGTTTCATGTGCTCTGCCTACCCCTTTATGGGACACAGACGTGATTGTATTGTATGTATGTTGTATGTATGTATGTATTTTTAACCGACTTCAAAAAAGGAGGAGGTTCTCAATTCGACTGAATGTTTTTTTTTTGTATGTATGTTACTCGATATCTCCAAGAATTGTAGACCGATTTTCAAAATTGTTTTTTTGATCGTACGGGTATAACCCCGAGATGGTCCCATTGGCACCAAGTCGGGGTCTGATGATGGGATCCTGGAGAAATCGAGGGAACTCTTCAAATGTTATAGGCACATGTAATGTTTTTAGTGTATTTTTCAAAGGTACACCAGTATTTACGCCTGATGGTAATAATTTTATGTGGCTGAGCTGATGATGGCAGGTCAACTCCTCAATGGTTAGGAGTTAAAGGATAATTCTTTCACTAGTGTGCATATATTCGGACTGATACATATAATATCAATAGGAACCACTAAAAATCAACAAATAAATAAACTTTTTAACAAAAAATAAAACCGCCTTCAAAAATAAGCGCGTTACAAAACAAGGAGAAACTAAAAAGCAAAAAATAATAAACCTTTGAATTCAGATTTCTTATCGTATTGCAATAATCTAAATATCCAAATTATAAACAAATCAATTATTTTTGGAGTCGGTACCAGCCTGTGTATGGTTGGGTGGGGCAAACAGGCAATAGCAAGGCGACGAACTGGTCTGGTACCGACTACAAAAATAATTGATTTGTTTATAATTTGGATGTTTAGATTATTGCAATACGATAAGAAATCTGAATTCAAAGGTTTATTATTTTTTGCTTTTTAGTTTCTCCTTGTTTTGTAACGCGCTTATTTTTGAAGGCGGTTTTATTTTTTGTTAAAAAGTTTATTAAAGGCGCTAATGCTCATGAAAATTTTTCCAAAAGCGGCCTAATTGATTATGCCCCAAAAAGGTCTGATATTCAAAATTAGCTAAAAAAAACTTATGAGTCCGAAATAGAGAACGTTGCCATATGACCAGAACATTCCCAACGCACCAGAACATTCATCTGACTTTTTATTCAAACATTTAAATTATGTTCTAAGTGCGTTTATGTGGCTACCTAACATTTTCTTTGGTTTACAAAGCATGCTGATTTTTCCAACATATTTCAGTTATTTAGATTCTCATATTTCTTTCCGTTTGTTTTTAAGCTTTGGATGAGGATTTGATATCTGTGTATAGTTATTATTATCTCCAGCGTTGCGTATAAATGTTCAAAATGTAAATGTTTCTGTTTTGCGCGCTAACTTAGTTGATAAGTATTTTGTTTTAAATGATTATGTTTCTCACACAAATAAATTGTAATTCTTCTGAGAAATAAAGATTTTTAAACCTAAATTTGAGGAAACAGTCGAGAGCGGTAGGTACCTCAATTTTAAAGATTCTTCGACAAACTGAGTTGTCCTTAACACAATTTTTCACAAAAGATCCTAAAAAAATCCTTTCAAGAATCATGTTCGCTGTTGCCTCTTAACTCCATCCATTACACACCTCCGTGTTTTGTATCACAAGTTATTTTTGTTTTTGCACTCATCAACTCATGTCCTACGCATTGCAACAATGTATAGTAAACAGGTCGAGTAATTATCAACTTTCTGTTAAACGTTTTAGATTCAACATCGTTGGTATGGTTATATAAAGTGCAATCATATCGTTATCGTAATCTAGATAGATAAATGATATGACACTCGTAGTGAGAAGTAAAGTAATGCTAATTGCGCTTTTTGCATTGCGCAATAGTTTGTTAATGTTTTGCTGATGACAAAGACCTTGTATATAATGTTGTTTTGATGATGAACGGCGGACAAATATAAATTGAATGTCATACAGTACAAATTATGTTACTGTATGTGAAGCTGGATTGCACATTTTTATTTTGTATGGGTACAATTACAATCGGGAATATTTTGCCTCAAAATTTAACACTTTCGCTACCAAGAACCCGACTGTCGGGTACACCGCTCGTAGAAGCGTAGCCGATTACATGGGTTTCCCCGTATGTAGCGAAAATGTCGTAGCGCCGCGTAGAGCCCGGTTTCGAAAGTGTTAAGTAGCGATTCCAAACAAAGAAAAATTTCGTTAAATAATTAGATAGAAATGAAAAACGTATTAGATACATAATTAAACGGAACATCATTGAATGTCTTTACAACATTAAATGAATTATTTATTTTAATGATTTATTATTAATAAGAAGATAAATGTTGGAACAGTCAATCTAAGTGCGTTTTCACATTATCCGATCCGATAACGGATGTCGGACCGATATCCCATATATTTACGCCGACATCTTTGATTTTTTTCTTTGAAATCCTTTCGACATCCGATGTCGGATCGGATAATGTGAAAGCGCACTAATTCAGCGGAAGACATGGACACGGACATAATTCTATATACTTTCGGTCTTAATTTCTGAAGTTTACAAAAGAAGTTTAAAAACACCTGACATGGCGAAACTATAAGGGGTCCGTTTTAGCTTATTTCTTTTAAGTACTAAATTTATTCTAAGTACCTACTTTGTTTCCAAAATTTCTAAAAACGTTATTTTTCTCCAGAAAATTTCGCTAGATAACCCGGACCTTTGGATGAATAATCCCGTATCTAAAAAAGCATAGACCGTTTGGATTTCAATAAAGAAGTCAAAGGTAGGTAATATTAATTCAGTCGCAAATTTTTGACATTAGCATTTAAGGGGTTAAGTCAAATCTCATAGATCACAAATTGAAACAGGACCAAACTAAGGTGGCGCCATCTATGCAAACCGTTGGAAGTTGCCAAGCCTATTTAGAGCAAGTAGCGTCGACAGCGTCGTGTCAAGCACAGCGTATGACTCGCTGTTCTAGTGGTTCTGCTACTTACTTCTAGATGGCGCTGTTATCAAAAAATTATGCGGGGTATCTATAATAAATGTGGCATTCCAAATAAAATGGTACCACATTGTAGTTAATATATATAAGGGTAATTTTCACAATTGTCATTATGTCATTATTAAGCTACGCCCCCATTGCCGGGTGCAAAGTCTGCTGACCAGATTGTTTAGTGCTTGCTGTACTTAGCAAAAATAGCAATGTGTTGACTTACGCATCAATGCTAGTACGATGTGGCGCGAGCAACGCTAGACATAATGCCGCTGCTGCAGCAGCATCCATCGCTCGACCTCCAGCTTTGAGAGCGCCCGTGCCTGCTGAGGAACAGGCTTCTGCTGCGCTTGACACGGAACCGTGGGGCACCACCTGTAGAAGTCATCATTAAATCACTGTATGCAGTTAAAAATCTGTCATGCTTTGATGTTAGTCATATTAAATCAATAGATAGTTACGATAAGGTAGTATCGTTTCAGATGTCAGAAGGCCGAAGCCGAGAAGGGTAAACTTCACAGAAATGGGAACTCAGTTGCACGGGTTTCATCGACTCCCAATCATTTTCACGTTTTACTGCATGCTTATAATTTTGTGATACGGTGGACAGATTTATGTTGGATGTAGAACTTAATGCTTGTAGTAAGTAGTAGGTACCTGCCTACCTGGTAGTATCCATAGTATATCTGCGTGAGCGGACAGAGCCGCGAAGCATTCAGCGATGAGACGTGGTGGTTAGCTCCCGCTTTTAAAGCGATATCTTCATATTTATCTCATAAGATAGAGAGAGAGAGAGATCAGAGAGAGAGAGAAAGAGCAAGGTAGATAGATAATAATAGGACAGTACCTGGTAGTCTCCATAGTATATCTGCGTGAGCAGGGCTATGGTAACAGCGGCGGACAGAGCCGCGAAGCATCCAGCGATGAGACGTGGAGTACCACAGCTGCCACCACTGGTAGCTCCAGCTTTTAGTGGGATGTCTTCACGCAGTTCCACTACGCCTGAAATAATGAGAGAGGAAATTAATAAAAGTAATAAGTTTAAACAAATGTTAAGACGATACGGTAGGGGTCAATTCTCCATACAAACGCTCTCGACTATTTCCTTCCTGGTTTTTAAAGATAGAGCAATGATTTTTCAATACAGATTATTATTATTTTAATCGGTGTCGGACCGTTTTGAGTTTTTTAATTTTAATTTTTAAAGATGCTAGAGCCAAAGAAAAATTTCCAAAAACGGCTTTTTTCACTATGGCGCAAAAAAAGGTGTGATACTCAAGATTGGTAACAATTAGCCAAAAAAAACTAAACGGTCCGACACAGACTATTTCATTGTTATTCAGATTCTCAAATTTCGTTCCGATTGATTAAGTTTTGAAGGAGGAAACAGTCGAGATCGGAACCTCGATTTTAAAGATTTTTTCGCAATATATTTTAACTGTGTTGTTCTTAATGGACAATTTTTTTTTTTCGATAAGTCTAGTTAATAACACTAGTACTTATATTTAACTAAAATTCCTAAATTGAAAGGAGCCCCCATTTCCATTTTAGCATTTGCGCTCCTGTATCGTCTAGGCGAGTTAAGCAAGGTCAGTGTGCGTAGCCGAATGCACAAACTCTCACGATAATATAATATATCTATTCTTTCGTAGCTATCTATCTCTATCGCTCTTGCGTATTGGCGCGACAGAGCCAGACTACATTTCTGCGGCGATTCGGTGGCGTTTCGCGTCGCAGAAATGCCATTCGGCTGATAACTTTAAAACTTGGTTGGTTGGTGTTTTAGATCTGAGGCAAACCATTTTCCTTAGGCGTAGGTATTTAGGTACCTACGTTCATTTATAATTTATAAGTAGGTAACCTATTGTTAACAAAATCTGAACGTATCGATTGCACTTTTTTGTGTGGCGCTTTGAACGTGACCATATTTGTTCGCTCTGCCTGTGACCGAAGTTCGAAATAATCGTATCACAAAATCTACCTATGTATGTAATTCATTACTAGACTAAAACCATGTAAAAGTTGAAGCAATTTAAAACTTATAACACTAAATTCCTGCGTTTTGTACACAATTAAAATTTATTTTTAACTTTTAATTTCACTGACGACATTGTCCTTTTCTCCTCATCAGCTTCCGAGCTGCAACAAATTCTTGAAGAACTAAGCACCGCAAGCCTCGAGATTGGACTAAAGATGAATATGTCAAAGACCAAGCTTATGACTAACAGTGCACCGCATGGCATAGAGATTAATGGAGAACCAATTGCATATGTCCAAGAGTAAGTACATTTATTTGGGCCAATTAGTTTATTGCGTTCTGCCCGTGTGTGACTGTAAAAATGTAACACTTGATTGTTTACCAACTTATTAACTATGTCAACATTCTCGATTTGTCGTTAATCGACCCAGCGCATGTTTGCGTGCAAGAAACCTTAGAAGGTGAAGTGGGTGGTTACGGATTCAGTACAAGTAGACGGCTTAACGTGCCGAGTGTATTAGCTGTTATGCTAGGTTAGTACGCAGCTTATACCTATGAGTAGGTAGAAGAAAATTACTTATCA
The DNA here is from genome assembly GCF_023078275.1 of Leguminivora glycinivorella. Taxonomy (NCBI): domain Eukaryota; kingdom Metazoa; phylum Arthropoda; class Insecta; order Lepidoptera; family Tortricidae; genus Leguminivora; species Leguminivora glycinivorella. The sequence continues at coordinate 24,467,638 of NC_062976.1, forward strand.
TCATCATCATCCTCCTTGCGTTATCCCGGCATTTGCCGCGGCTCATGGGATCCTGGTGTCCGCTTTGACAACTAATCCCAAGATTTGGCGTAGGCACTAGTTTTTACGAAAGCGACTGCCATCTGACCTTCCAACCCGAAGGGTAAACTAGGCCTTATTGGAATCAGTCCGGTTTGCTCACGATGTTTTCCTTCACCGAAAAGCGACTGGCAAATATCAAATGACATTGCGTACATAAAGTTTATTCCGAAAATGAACGCGAAAAATAATTGATACCAAGATGCAGCGCTAAGATGGACGGCTGTCTATCATTTATCACAATGTCTGTCACGTTCTAACAAGTATGTAAGAGCGAAAGTGACGCATGATATGACACTGACAAAGACACGACTATGATACGGCCGTTGCCATTATATACGAAGACATGAAACAAAACACTTTTCTGGTTATCACTGGATCAATTTTTTTTAGATATCGAGAATCGAAAAGAATTAAAAACTGCCTTTACCAAATATAATTCATTTATCATTATCCTTCTTACTTCAGTTAGTGAAATAAATTGACTGTAAATAATTCGAGGAAGTTATTCCACATTTTCAGGAGACAGCAATCAGTGAAACAGATTTGTATTCGACGCGGCCCATCCCGGCTTCCTTCGCGGTAAAATCGCGGGATATCGCGTAGTGGTGCTCTGCATATTCCAATATTCCTGGCATATTCCTTGCAATATCCTGTTACTCATTTAATCACGCTAGGTAGATAGAGTGATGTAGGATGATAGAGTGAGCACTTTTCGTGCGTATATCTTAAGAGGATACGGTAGCGAAAATGCTAAAATGGAAAAGAGCCCCCCTTTCAACTTGGAAATTTTAGTTAAATATACAAGTGTTATTAACTAGATTTATCGAAAACAAATTGTCCATTAAGAGCAACTCAGTCAAAAGATATTTCAAAAAAATCTTTAAAATCGAGGTTCCGTTCTCGACTCTTTCCTCCTTCAAAACTTAATCAATCGGAACGAAATTTGAGAATCTGAATAACAATGAAATAATCTATGTCGGATCGTTTAGTTTTTTTGGTTAATTGTTACCAATCTTGAGTATCACACCTTTTTTGTGCCACAATGAAAAAGGCCGTTTTTGGAAATTTTTGATTGGCTCTAGAGTCTTTAAAAAGCAGAATATCAAAAAAATCAAAACGGTCCGACACAGATAAAAATAATAACAATCTGTGTTGAAAAAATCATTGCTCTATCTTCTAAAACCAGGGAGGAAATAGTCGAGAGCGTTTGTATGGAGAATTGACCCCTACCGTATCGTCTTAAGTTTAAAGAATTATGGTTTCGATATGTACCCACTGTATTCGACACTGAAATATTACTGGAATTTTCCTATGAAGGAACGTCACTAACCGGCCCGATGTTTTGTGCAAGTCGGTGTTTACATTATCGGAATGCGATGCGGGAAATGAAAGAATTTTAATAAGATACTTTACTCCATGACAGAGTAAAATAGAATGAGCTTTCTGGACATATTTCAACTTCGGGAATATTACCAGCTAAGGAATATTCCCGTGAAGGAACGTCACTAACCGGCCCGATGTTTTGTGCAAGTCGGTGTTTACATTATCGGAATGCGATGCGGGAAATGAAAGAATTTTAATAAGATACTTTACTCCATGACAGAGTAAAATAGAATGAGCTTTCTGGACATATTTCGACTTCGGGAATATTACCAGCTAAGGAATATTCCCGTGAAGGAACGTCACTAACCGGCCCGATGTTTTGTGCAAGTCGGTGTTTACATTATCGGAATGCGATGCGGGAAATGAAAGAATTTTAATAAGATACTTTACTCCATGACAGAGTAAAATAGAATGAGCTTTCTGGACATATTTCGACTTCGGGAATATTACCAGCTAAGGAATATTCCCGTGAAGGAACGTCACTAACCGGCCCGATGTTTTGTGCAAGTCGGTGTTTACATTATCGGAATGCGATGCGGGAAATGAAAGAATTTTAATAAGATACTTTACTCCATGACAGAGTAAAATAGAATGAGCTTTCTGGACATATTTCGACTTCGGGAATATTACCAGCTAAGGAATATTCCCGTGAAGGAACGTCACTAACCGGCCCGATGTTTTGTGCAAGTCGGTGTTTACATTATCGGAATGCGATGCGTGAAATGAGAGACTTTTAATAAGATACTTTACTCCATGACAGAGTAAAATATAATGAGCTTTCTGGACATATTTCTACTTAGGGAATATTACCAGCTAAGGAATATTCCGGTGTAGGAACGTCACTAACCGGCCCGATGTTTTGTGCAAGTCGGTGTTTACATTATCGGAATGCGATGCGGGAAATGAGAGATTTTTATTAAGATAGTGGACGCGATGACGGATTTGGACGGAAAGAGCTATAGTCTGTATAGAGATATTAAAGCTACATTATATTGAGTAGCTATATTGAGTAGGTGTAAGTAAAACAAAGCAGAGCCTAAATTGAATCGTTATAAATACAAAATTCTTAATTCTTTTAGTGTTTGTACATTTTTAAATTGGTTACTCATCGTTAATTCGCTTCTACTCATTTCCTCAAAGGTTGACTGGAAGAGATCCCATTAAGGGATAAGTCCGCCTACATTGTATATTACTGACTCTGTAACTGTGTCTCTTTTGTTTCCTTAATGTACAATAAAGCTTATACATACATACATACAAAATTCAAGATCCATGATGGGTTACCAGATCATAGAAATTTAGGAGGAATCTCAAAGCGATTGATTATTGAGTTAACGTAACTGGTGAAGTGCAGGCACACCTCGGACACTGGCGATCAAATATAGGAAAGCGGCGCGTTCCTAGCATACAGTCTAAGCTCGTGTACCTAAGTGAACGCGTACTATTATGCGTGTATGAGTGAAATATGACAGGTCGACTGTTTGCGTTTTTGGCAGGCGGTAACCGAGAGGGGGTGGGCGGCACTTTCAGAGGGGAGCGGGAGTGGCCATACTGTACGATAGTACTCTATTATACTGTGGTGCAGGTGACTGAAGAGCTTTGTGCCAGTTTGTGTATCAGCGTAGCGGTTGCCGCCAGCTTCCTGCCTTAGTTCAACTATTGATTCACCTGGCTATGAAGTTGTAGGCTTAGGCTTAGTTTTCATATGTTATTCAGCAAAATGAACCATTATTTAAAGGAAATTGAACTAGAGAAAAAAATACCTGAAGGTGGCGAGGTGTCTGTTGCGTTTTGCATGATGCTACCGGTGTCTTTTTCTGAAAAATGCATGATAATCGTCAAATGTTTGAAGATTTACAAGGTTTTACAGCATACTATGTAATAATGTATATGTATTATGTGTATGTTAGCTGTTACGTTGCGGAGGTAATAAATAAATCACTGCCGCAGAGTCGCATAGATCTTAGAAATATACCTATTCCTGCCGGCATCACATTGGCAGACCCTTCATTTTACGAGCCTTCCGTTATCGATATATTGGTCGGGGCGGAAGTGTTTTGGGACGTCTTAGGTACTGCGCGTATAAAATTAGGTAAACATAAAACTCAACTACGTGAAACATCGTTAGGTTGGATCGTGTGCGGATCCATACCTGCCTATTGTAAAAATACGAAACCATCATATTTTTGTTCGTTCCTCAGGCATGATGAGGAGACAAATCCTACACGTTGCTTGGTGCAAGACTCCGGGCAAAGGTCATTTCATCAATGACCGTGAAGGTTGATCATAGTTACTTTGGTCTGACCCTATGATCCTGCTGGTCTTAAAGGCATATAAAAGCTGAATCCGGCAGATCTGGTGTCACAATCTTAATATACATACATCGTATAATACATATCTTATCCCTAACAAATCATATCTTCATAAATATCATATACCTACTGCCTAATATATTAACATACCTACCTATATTAATACATATTATACATAACTATAAAATAATAAAATCATAATTCATGTCTTACTTTATATACGTACATAAATATACAATCTAATAAATGAAACCTTTAGAACTCGTAAAATACCTACAAAATTCCCCTAAAGAATCTTATCTTTTTCTTACCTATCTAATATCCTTTAATCTTATTGTGTGTTGTATTAAAACCTAACTGGTCTTTAATAATGCAACATATGTCTTTATTCACCATCCCACCTGTTATTACTTGTAAACATTTAGCAAACATACATTAATGCTTACTATCTATCGTTGGTAGGTAGAAACCCAGCTCGTTACTCACTTCACAAATTGTGCATTGCATTAGGTTCAAGGCTAAACGTCTTTAAATGTCTGTGGGAAATATACCTACAAATAAAACACAATTAAAAATTATCGATTTTACACATGTTATTTTTTGCCGGACCAATGCTTATCGCTCATCGAAGAGTAGGAGTAGCAAAACCATTAAATCATATAATTTAACATTTGTTTGTCTTTCAGTCAAGGCATTTGGAACTTGTCACAAGTCTTCAGGCAGAGTCGTATCTTACTGCTCTCCACCACTTCATGAGTCGTCGTGGAAAGCCTCAAACTCTGTGTTATGTCAACCATACTTCGTTTGTTAGGACATCAAACGAACTCCGTAACCTTTTAATTTTAATTTAACACGTTAGGCTGCAGTCAGATATGGCAGCTACCTATCTCAAAATTAGCCTCATTTTGTACATATACCTACTCTTTAACGGATTTTAGAAAACTGTTATCTTAAACACATTTTATACCTACACTCAATGTACCTTTTAGAATTAAATTGTTGCCTGATTCAGATAGTAGCTATTTCGAATTCTAGGCCCCTTACACCCTTACCTTCTGATTCATTTGATCTTACCTAATGGATACCTATCACCTCTCATTTCCTTATTGAACGTTCTCTTCTGTCAGTCTTACAAAAAGTCGGACTGAAGAAAACATCTCAAGGCTTAAAAGTTTCCAGGGAGTACTGGAACCGCCTTTCTAATGAGTATGTTACTCTCCTCCAGCAGAAGACGCAATGGCACACCGCCCACTTTCGCTTCTCCTGTGACTGCTGGGACGCGTCACGAAGCTGCAGCTGGGCGTGGACATCGTCACCAGAGTCGCCGACATCCGTCCGAAGAAAGAAGACATCCGTATTCTACTCTATTACGTCGCTTGTCGTTTTACTTCCTTGCTTGTTAATTTTCAACTTTAATTTCCATTTTTTCCTTGTTTATCTTGAGTCTCTCACTCAAAGCCCGGGAGTATGTTGCGAACGCAACCTTTTATTTGTATACTTATCGCTCGGCTAGTTCCGTAAGATTTATAAAGAGCCAATAGGAGCGCACCACATACGATGTATCGCGGCCAATGAGGCACCTAAAACTTAACCAACGTTTTTAACAGCTTAAATCTTGCAAATCACTCTTTCATCATCTTCGCTACCTTAAACACCACTTCCTTACTTAACCGTTTTTAGTTCAAGTCACCCTTGTAAACCAGCACCTATTTGAAATATAATATAGTCTACTTATATTGAAGTTTTTTATAAGTCGTCGGCTCCTGATCCTGCACGGCGGCTACATATGGTACAGCATAATAGAATATACAGGTTCACAGGTATGGTGGTACAGCATAATAGAATATACAGGTTCACAGGCAGAAGTGTGTACTTCGATTGAGAAGAGATTGGAAACATTTTGGAAAGCAGCATCAATTAGCTAGTGCCTCAGAAATAACGATTTTGTGAATCTCAATGCTTTGTGGTTTCTTAAGATACTCTCATAGTAAAAATCTATTACAAAAAAGTACCTACCTATGTGTAAATAGTAAATCCACAGATATATAACCATATCTCGTATATCTCCTAATAGTCCTAATACATTTTTGTGTAGCTTGCTGATTTCCGAACTCGCTTGAAGTATTTATTTATTGAAACTTTATTGCACAAATTGAAAAAAAAAAGTACAAATGGCGGACTTAATGCCTTAAGGCATTCTTTACCAGTCAACCATAGGGCCAAACAGAAATTCGCGAATGTGGGTGCAGTGAGAAAAATAAATTTAGAAAGCATGACAACTATTGACAAGTAAGTATAGCAATATTAAAGTATCTGTGATTTAAAATCCCAAAACACTATAAATTCCCTTAAATGTGATTCAAGTTCACTAAAACCATGCAATAGTTACAATAGTCGACGGCCCCGTTCCGTTCTGCTGTTGTATTAGTATGCGATTTCATTACGCCGGCTAATGGCGTCGGTTATTCAAACTGCTTTAATTGGATTCATCAGCTTCTGCCACTGGCATTTGCGTTATCCACCCTGTATATTGTACGAGTATGTACTAGCTTTTGCCTATGACTTTAGCTTTTTAGAATGTTTGGTAAAATCTCTATAATTAAGTATATATTTTTTCAGTACAGATGGTGTTTTTTTTACGCACTAGTGCGAGAAGTGGTTCATTTGAATTGAAACTTCGGAGGGCCATCTGTACTGAAAAACGTCGTACGATACACGTGCAAAAAGGAAATTCGCAACTCGTGTCGATTTAAAACACTCCCTTCGGTCGTGTTTTAATTTATCGCCACTCGTTTCGAACTTCCTTTTTTACGCACTTGTATCGTAATGTACTATTCTGTAAACTGTATTCCATAATTAAGAAAAATAATTATTTGATCTGCATCAGACATGAATCCGATGTCTCGAATGAATTCGAAATTTAATGGTAAAATTGTTCGGCTGTAAACGAAGGAAGTAGATACTTTTAGGATCGATAATTATGTCAATATAGAAAATTATTCATCAAACAAAAACGACATTTTTGACACTTATATCAGGTATCCGAGCCATATCGTTTTTAGAGCTAATATCTTATGAATCTTAAAATTGGAATCGAGCCGACTGAGTCTAGTAAACCAGATATAATAATTAAAATCCGAACACGCCTGTAGATTTAATTGAATTAATCAGTTTCTGCCACTACCATCTGCGTTATTCATCACCCTGTAGATTGAATTTCTAGTGGCTGTTGTTTATAGAGTTCATTACATTTCATTTATCATTTTAAACACATATTATTTAGCGAATTATTAAAATATAACCTAAAATGGAATAGGTACCTATATGTATTAAATTTATTTTTATTATAGTATTGAAATTGTTATAAAGTATTTAAATTGTTACATTTTGAACTAGGTTTTTTTATTAATAAAGAACTAATATTTGGTATGAAAATAAATAATTTGAGACTTAATTAGTAAGCTCCCTATAGGTACTGTTTCTTCATCATATTCTAAGAAACGTTTAAAAAATTTAATATTTGTTAACTATCAGATTTTCGGGGAGGTTACCTACAAATTGTACAATAAATACTAAAATAGCAATAATAACAAGTATAACGTGTAAAATACATGTACACGAAGTGCCCTATTTTTATTGCACCTTATAAATACTGTATCTTTATCAGGCAGGCAATTATGGTCGCGCGATAAGTGATAAAACATCTGGCCGTCCCTATCGTACTTACTAATAGTGCGATAGGGACGGCCTGATATTTTATCGTCTATCGCGCGACCATGCTACCCGTGCAGGTGACTTACTGCCGAAGCAGCGATTTCTTTACCTGCTCTAACAGTACATTCCAACAGCAATCCCTGAAGTTATTCACAAACAATTTAAAAAAACACTACATTCACTAGTACGATTCAATAAGAATGACAGCTACTTAATAGGTCGAAACTGTGATTTCTTAACACATAACTGTATTCTTAAGTCGCGCATAAACACAACACAACTTAGTATTTTCTACTGCAATGTCACAGGTATTTAAAACACAACGAGTAGAATAAAATAGCGGCTATTCTTTAATAACAGTGACAATTTGTTTGAATTAAGAACGCGCAGGTAGCGAGGCGGCGCGCCGGTAACTGTCTGTTGTGATGCGCAAGAGTCGGTGACGTCACCGCAACGACCTCTGGGTGGCTAGCCGAATGGCACAATCGCTCACGAAACGCTCACGAAACGAAGCGCTAGTAGATATCTATCTCTATCGCGCTTGCGTATTGGCGCGACAGAGCCAGCGGCGTATCGCTTTCGTTTGGCGTCGGAGAAATGCCATTCGGCTACGGGGCCTGGCCCCTGGTGAGAAATACGCGACTTGGTAATTAGAGCTTCATTAAAGTTTGGGCAACTATTATATATTCTGTTTATTGGGTGTGAAAAGGCTTGTCCTGATGATAATTAAGAAAAGATAATAACACAATATCTCTGCTTTGCCTTAAGGTTGACTGGTAGAGAATGCTGTCTGGCATTAAGTCCGCCTTTTGTACTATAAGCTTTTCTTTCTTAGTGTACAATAAATATTAAATAAATAAAAGAAACTTAGAATCAGGCCGTTATTTTGTGTACAGCCTTATTTGTTTTGAGGGTCATAAATATTGCAGAGGTTTTGAACCTAATATATGTCACAAGTCAATGGAGTCACAAGTTAAATCTATGTCAAGACCAAGAGCAATAAACTATAGTTACCTATGTTATGTTAAAAATAGCGTTTGAATTTGAACCAATTGTTATATACCTATTTTTTTTTTGCTCGCAAGTTGGAGATTTTTTTTTTGCCCTGTGATCAGTTGGTAGACTTGTTTTACATATGTTTTACAGAGGTACTTGCAGTGCAAACGACGAAATACATATTTTAAACAATTAATTAAAGAACGTTATGCAGCGCAGAGATTAAAATTGCTTAAACGGTTTAATAACTAAAATGATAGGGTAACCTTTAAGACTGGGTTTGATTTTGGTTAGAGGTTAATTAAGTTAACTGTATCAGATAAGCTTACCCTATCAAACAGTTACCCTTACAAAAGGTTACCATTATGGTTGGGGTTTTTAAAACAACCTATGAAAAACCCCGGTTATGGTAAGCGGTTCCGGTCCCTGGTTATGCTATGCTGCGCAGTGTCTTAGAAAGTTTGTCTGAATTCCTTCCACACAGGCGCGCGAGTACAACGCGGGTGAATGAACGGGGCGCCGCGTGCGCAAGTGACGTCATCGTCGGGACACCCGACTGCCATTCGTGAAGTTGACTGACCAAGTGCCGGCCTAGACAAAGTGACGTTTACCAGGCCAATTCTAATTTACACTTCACAGAAATCGCGAAGCGTCTGGTTGAGGTAACTGGCCCCGTAGCCGAATGGCATTTCTCCGACGCCAAACGAAAGCGATACGCCGCTGGCTCTGTCGCGCCAATACGCAAGCGCGATAGAGATAGATATCAACTAGCGCTTCGTTTCGTGAGCGATTGTGCCATTCGGCTAGCCACCCTGGTGACCGAAGAGCTGGCGACTTCCTCGCTCAACGTATCAGCATTGCGATACAGCGAGGAAATGTCGCCAGTATCCTTGGTACAATGCCTCAAGGGCCTATTTTAGACATTAGCTAGCTTTTAAGTTTAGTCTTAGTTTTAAGAAAGTCTTAGTTATAATTATGTAAATATGTTCATGTAAATAAAGAGTTTATTTACACTGATATTTAAGGACACGTACCTAAAATATGACACCCAGGGTGAGACCCACGTCTTCCAAATGACATTCTTCAGATGTCCCAAAGATGTCAATGTTAGTTAGATTATACTTTTTTTTTTAATACCATGTTTACAAATAAAGCACTTACTTACTTACTTACTTTATTATTAACGGCCCAGCCACGACATTGGTCTAAGCGCGACAGCGGTGAGCGGCAGCCATACGTGCGAATGAAAAGTCCGATCTCTGTGTCTCGCTCCAATGTATGGCCGCCGCTCACCGCTGTCACGCTTAGACCAATGTCGTCATTGGCTGAGCCGTAAGGGGCTGACAACACCCAATTGCACAAAATTGATGTTACTTGCGCAGTTTTTTAAGACAAACTATAGAAATATCTTTTCCCCTCACTAGCTCGGAAACACGTGTTTTGTGCTTTAATACCAGCGGGTAAAAACGCATTTTATCCACTAGTGGGTAAAGTAATTTGACCTTGAATAAAGTCAAATTAACTGCTTTAAAATTGATAAATGTAGGTGAATTTAGTAATAAAGATTATTTACCACCCGTGGAACTACTGGAAGCAGTGATAAACGCATTTTTTGCGTTGTAGTTTCCTCGCTAATAGTGAGGGGAAAAGTTTTGTGTTACACTCGGGTGCAAATGTATTTTACTTCTCGTGTGTTAAAAAACTCGCAAGTTCAGCTATAGAATCCTTTCACTTGCTCGTTTTTCAATTCCACACTCGGCGTTAAAATACAACTTTGCCCCCTTGTATAACAAATAACTATTATTTACATGAACATGTAAGATTATGTTCCGCAGCGTATCGTAGGTCTCTGTATTGCTGCGACAGAGCCTGGATATGTTTTGTTCACCACTGAGCGTGAACGATTGTCTCTCTGACCTAAGATTAAGTATTACGTAGCTCTTGAAAGTTTTAGCTAGTATCGCTATCATGTATTGATAAAATACTGTCTAAACTTAAAAATACGTTCCTTAAAACACAAACACTACTTCTGAGTTTTGACACTGGTATATCCAATCCTCGTAGCCAGTGTGGTGACGGGTTAAGAATTTCACCACCCCCTTTCTTCCCGTGGGTGTCGTAGAAGTCGACTATGGGATATGGGTTAAATTGTGGCTTAGGCGAGAGGCTGGCAACCTGTCACTGCAATGTCACAACTTGGATTTCTTTCAACCCCTTTTTGCCGGGAGTGGCACTGAAACTTGAGTAGTTCATGTGCTCTGTCTACCCTTTTATGGGATACAGGCGTGATTCTATGTATGTATGTATATCCAATCCATGTCCAGAGCTAATATTTGGAATATCTAAGCTCGAATCGGGCCAAAAGGGTTTAACGCCGATCGCTTTATTTATTCCGAATCTCTGCTTATTGAATATAGGCTCTTTACGAGCCGACATCGGCCACTCTTTCAATTTACAGTAAAACCGGCCGCGTTTATACTTCTGCTTTATGGGGGCCTTTCCATTTCGCTTCACATAAATATGGGGATAGGCAATCAAGTTGGGCGAATTTTTCGCGATGTACCTACTTATCATATTTGGAATTGGAACACAACATTTGTGAAGGATTTCATTAGATATTTGAGCATTTCTTTTTTTTTGCCAATAAAAAAATTTTGATTGTTTTTGGGAATTTTAGGTCAATTGTACTCAGAATCACGAGTACTTTCAATCTGACTGGGAGACAAGTGTCCCAGAATTTCCATACATTTTTGTTACTTTCCTCTTTTCTTACCCCATACAACATGTACGGAAAATGGTAACAAAATAAGAAAAAATCGTATGGGACAATTTTTTAACTACTAGGATTGAAAAAGCTAGTAATTCTGAGTGAAAATAGCATATTTTTTTTTCAAAAATATTACACTTCATAAAAGTGGCAAAAAAAAGAAATGCTCATATGCCAGTCGCTTTTCGGTGAAGGAAAACGTCGTGAGGAAACCACTAATTCCAATAAGGCCTAGTTACCCTTCGGGTTGGAAGGTCAGATGGCAGTCGCTTTCGTAAAAACTAGTGTCTACGCCAAATCTTGCGATTAGTTGTCAAAGCGGACCCGTGAGCCGTGACCAATGCTGGGACAACGCGTTACATTTACAGCAATTACCTTACGTTCGTTTCGTTTAAAAGTTTGTGTCTAAGTAGGTAGCTAAGTAATAGTTATTTGTTATACAAGGGGGCAAAGTTGTATTTTAACGCCGAGTGTGGAATTGAAAAACGAGCAAGTGAAAGGATTCTATAGTTGAACCACGAGCGAAGCGAGTGGTTCGAGAATAGAATCCTGAACTTGCGAGTTTTTTAACACACGAGAAGTAAAATACATTTGCACCCGAGTGTAACACAAAACTTTTCCCCTCACTACAGCGAGAAAACTACAACGCAAAAAATGCGTTTATCACTGCTTCCAGTAGTTCCACAGGTGGTAAATCATCTTTATTACTAGATTCACCTACTTTTAGCAATTTTAACGCAGTTAATTTGACTTTATTCAAGGTCAAATTACTTTACCCACTAGTGAATAAAATGCGTTTTTACCCGCTGGTATTAAAGGACAAAACACGTGTTTCCGAGCTAGTGAGGGGAAAAGTATATTGTCCTTTTCATTTATTTATGTAAGTGTACCTATTATGGGGTTAGTTTTGGGCCAAATGTACAGTAAAACCGTGTGGTTATAACATATTTTGCTGAAAATTTTTTATTTTACTCAAACTAGACAATTTCACATCACCGACAACACTTACTGACCTTTAAGGGTGATTCACAGAAATCCTAGGAAGCAGTTCCGTTCACGTGCGGGCTAATAAGACAAACAGGATTACCAGCTCAGAAGCCTCACATACAAAATAATCCTGTATATATACTCCACCACTATACTCCTCAGCGCTAGTGTTGCGCAGAACTTAGTGCCGTCAAAATGGTGTACAACTTCAAAGTGTTCAAGAAATGTGCCCCGAATGGGAAACTTACCTTGTATATGGCGAAGAGGGACTTCGTGGATCATATCTCGTTCGTCGAGCCTATTGGTGCGTTAAACAATAGTACATTGTGCAACAAGGGGAGGAAGTTGAACATTACTAACGAGAGTAAGTTAAATCGCGACGGCTTACCGGAGCGATTTAAAGACTCGAGTTAGTAATATTCATACTCCCCGAGTTACACATAAAGTTTTTCATCACACTCGCAATGTAAAGAATATGTAAATAGATGTAAAAAAGTTAAGTAACGGTACAAAAAATTTCATTATTCCCTTGGGAGAACGATTTTTCTATAACTCACGCTCCGCCTGCATGCAATAGCACATTTAAAGTGCGGGTGTGATGAAAACAAAATTGCATACGACCACGATGCCACAAACGTGATTGGTTGATGTCTATAATATTGGTGACACCGTTGTGCACTGTTATAGCCTGACAAGTTTTTATTTGACCCTCGCCGCGTTGCGGATTTTCAACTGAACTATATAATTTATTTTACTGGCAAGGATTTTTTTGATACCCGTCATCGAAAGTCATCGAATGTCAGTGATGTAAAACTAGAAGTAAATATTGTAAAAATTCTAAAGGTTTAATCGCAAATATTCCCAAAATAATATTTAAAAACCGGCCAAGAGCGTGTCGGGCCACGCTCAGTGTAGGGTTCCGTAGTTTTCCGTATTTTTCTCAAAAACTACTGAACCTATCAAGTTCAAAACAATTTTCCTAGAAAGTCTTTATAAAGTTCTACTTTTGTGATTTTTTTCATATTTTTTAAACATATGGTTCAAAAGTTAGAGGGGGGGGGACGCACTTTTTTTTCCTTTAGGAGCGATTATCTCCGAAAATATTAATATTATCAAAAAACGATCTTAGTAAACCCTTATTCATTTTTAAATACCTATCCAACAATATATCACACGTTGGGGTTGGAATGAAAAAAAATATCAGCCCCCACTTTACATGTAGGACCCCCCCAGAAACATTTTTTTCCATTTTTTATTTTTGCACTTTGTTGGCGTGATTGATATACATATTGGTACCAAATTTCAGCTTTCTAGTGCTAACGGTTACTGAGATTATCCGCGGACGGACGGACGGACGGACGGACGGACGGACGGACGGACGGACGGACGGACGGACAGACAGACATGGCGAAACTATAAGGGTTCCTAGTTGACTACGGAACCCTAAAAAAGTGAAAATAATTATACTGAACGTGATAAATTACGTACAACAAAAAAGGATGAAGGATTTCACAGCATTTCGATAACAATGTTCCGAGATCGGTTGTTGGCATGTCCTACTGACGGTTTATAGTCTCCTGTATTGATTAGTTGGTTTCGATTTAGCTTAATATATTTTTTGTTCTTATTGATAGTGTCTGTAGCTCTGCCGTGAAATATATTGAAAGAAATAAGGAGGCCGTTCCATCATTGCCACCGGTCCAAAACAAGGTCCCACATAAAAAGAAAACAAACGTCGATGACTTCGATAAAGGTACAAGATTCATGAATTTTAGGCTGTGCGGAAAGAAGTAGCAAGTCTTAAAACCTGGCGTATTAAATTTTGATTCTCTAAAACCATGTTTTAAATTTCTTAAAATATTAACGCAAAACCAGTACATGCTGTCCCCATTATACATGACGTCCGCACATTATTGCCATATGAAAAGGATTTGTAGCGACACTCTTTCAGGGTCAAATAAAAGTCAGGCTTTACAATCTTAGTGCTCAAAATTGTTAATGGTGTAAGGAAACGTAATTTGTGAAACGCCCGCTAATCAAGACGATCGTCAAAGTCGTATCAAAACCGTAGACATGATTGTTGGAAACATAAGTATATCGAACACAAAATGTAACGCCTTAACCTTGAATCCATCGTAGGCCACGTCGTTGCTTTTGGCTAGTCTGTGGTCAAGAGTAAGCCCATTTATAAATAACTAATAATAATAAAAAATATCTCATAATATTACTTTATCTTGGATATTTATTTCACATTAAAAATATTATTTTTAATGTTTTACTTGAGCAAAGTTTTTCAATGAATCGCAACACTGATATTATGATAAGGAACTTTGCTGACTATACAGATTAACTGCTTGGTACAGGATGGACCCACATGATCATTAGGGTGGAGCGAAAAAACACTTTTCTGGAATTAGCAAACCTAATAGTTATCAATCAATGCCCCTTAGTCTATGAAGCCTTTGTGCAAATTTTCAGCTTTTTAAATCAACATCTTCTGCCTCCGCATTAGGTTTGAAATTTTGAAAATCTCATACAAGCCTGAAAATTCAACTTTTAGATAAAAAATGTTTTTCGGCAGTATTATATTCACTATACATTATTGATACATATTATTACAAGAAACTACCAAAAATTGCGAAAATAGCTTAAAAAATCGCCATTTTCAGTATTTTAGCGGCTATTTTGGCGAATGTACTGAAACTAGACAAACTTTGGCGATTCTTGACGCTATTTTCGCAACTTTTTGTAGTTTCTTATAATGATATGTATCAATAACATATACTAAACACAATACTGCCGAAATTTTTTTTTTATGTGAAAGTTGAATTTTTAGGTTTGTATGAGATTTTCAAAATTTCAACCCTAATGCGGAGGCAGAAGATGTTGATTTAAAAAGCTGAAAATTTGCACAAAGGTTCATAGACTAAGGGGCATTGATTGATAACTATTAGGTTTGCTAATTCCAGAAAAGTGTTTTTCGCTCCACCCTTTGATCATGATCCTATACTAGACCCATCGCTTGATTAGTCTTATCAACAGCTAACTCTGCCTTTCAAGTGAGATGTTAAGGCGGAATCAAAGTTATCCATCACTCTAAGAGCGATGGCGAAGCTCTAACAACTGCCTGGCGTTAACAGATCCCAGTTTAATAGCGGGGTTTGCACGTGTTTATTAAGTTTTAACTTTTACCTAGGTTAGTATTCTCCATGATTGGGAGTCGAAAGATGTGAAACCAAATATTCGTGAACCATTGTTGCCTTTGCTCTCGCAAAACGCGGGTGGACAGCTAAAGAAAAATGCTATCAGTAACGCTAACTGGCGCGGGTGACCGCTTGAACATTTGAGTGTTGCTGAATTCACACTGAGAGTTCCACGTGCCTACTCCATACAGCAGAGGCTCATAGATATGTAATGGTAGGCGTAGACGTGAGAAACCGTTCAACTTTCAATGAATGGTGTAATTCAGTAAAATCACAAACAAATCACACTTCACAGATAGGTGTCGCGTCATACATCATATTCGCACTTACCTTTATACTTAATTACAGATCAGAACTGGACTTCTTGCTTATGAATGAATAAACGTTTAGGTTACATTTTCACGAAGTAGAGATGAGACGAATCCAATCGCAGGCACTAGAAATCAAAAAATAAGCTGTCAATTGAAAGCCAAAGCTTACTTTTACAGTCACAATTTACTGAATCTTTTTTGCGAAGAATCCTTGAACCTAACTTCATTCCCAAGAAGAATATGTTTTTGAACCCTAGTGCACTCCTAAGGTGAACCTAAGCTCAAAGTGGTGCCTATACTGGTTCAACTAAATGTTAGAGAAAGTGGAACAGCAATCCCTACACGAGGCGATAGCAGCAGGCGGTGCAGGCATCCATCTTGGTACGCCTCGATAGGTCCATTTAAAGTCTAACTCGTACATTTACTTATTAAAGCTGGAAGATCGATTGGTAGATTGTCTAACAATGTTGGTAGCGCGAATCGCTGGTCACAAAAATAGGTATTGGTGGTGAAACATATTGTCCCGTTTAAAACAATGTCTTCTAAGAGCTTATATTTCTTACTGATTCAAAAGAAAACGTAGGTTTGATAGAGATTGTGATAAATTAAATGCAGTATACAACGTTTCTTACGACTGATAATATGAGTGCTATGAATGCCGTCAAAATTCGATTGTAACAGTATTCTTGTTCCAGTTGTTGACGTGGGACGGTTTCCTTGATAACAGACAGATTTTGCACCATCATCAGCAACGTGTTCAGCTAAAATAGCTAAGAATTTATTCAAATGTTTGTAGCCCCGTTGAGACTAATTCAATAATCAATAACTAAAATGTCATTTTTGGGTAAATTCATTAGAGAAAAAACAGGGCAGAGATTTACCGAATGTTGCACGCGATTTCCTTGTAAATGCAGTTGAAATGTGGACATACCAAGCTTCAGCTGATATTCATTACCGTTTTGCAGACGGCGTAGTAGTACTAGACGAGGAGTACGTCCGCGGCCGCAAAGTATGGGGCCAGGTGGTGTGCACGTTCCGCTACGGCCGGGAAGAAGACGAGGTCATGGGGCTCAACTTCTACAAGGAGCTGTTCCTGGCTTCCGAGCAACTGTATCCTCCGCCAGAGAAGAGGAACTGGGAACCTACTCGTACGCAGGTGAATAAGTTTCTAACTCTTTTCCAAGATTCTTCTCAAGAAAAGAACATTTGGATGTTTAGCAAGCATGAATCGAAAAGGTTCTGCTAAAGCGCGGTCTAGGGAAAATATTTAGGAGCTTTTGCAAATGAAATAATACATACAAGATAAGTAGGTATAAAACAATGATTTGAAAGGAAAACCAACAGTGTAGATTACTTTAGGCTGAAAATGGATATTGTATTGTACTGTGGGTAAATAAGTTTATTAAGATACACATAATATATTGAATAACATATTTACACAATTTTAAAATAATATTACAGGTAAATTAAACTAAATAAATCTAAAATTATTCTAAAATTAAACTTAAAATAAAAATTAGACTAAATAAATCTAAAATTAAACTAAAATAAATCTAAAAACGGCCCCTGAGGCATAGTACCGAAGACGCTAGCAGCATTTCCTCGCTGGATTGTCAAACTAATACGCTGAGTGAGGAAGCTGCCAGCTCTTCGGTCTGCGGTGGCGTCTCTTAGTCTCTTCGACAGGTCCTTGAAGAGACTTAGAGCGCCAGGGCCCCACGGGCCAAGGGTCTCGACGCCGAATGGGATAAAAATATATTCGGCGCCGAGACCGCTGTACTTTCCTTAGTAGGTATTAAGGTTTGATCTCTCTTGCGGTATAAGTGTGCAAAATGCACAGGAAACCGTGACATATAGGGATATGTCACGGTTTCCTGTGCATTTTGCAAATATGGCACAGTAGGGACTGTGCCATATTTATCATCTGAATAGAAATGAAATCACTAACTTTAGATTTTTGAATCTGAATGTCGCTTCCAGTTAGGTTTAAGAGGTAACGGAACGTGATTATTTCTTATTTTGCACCATACCTCGTAAGTACATACTTATAATTAACTTTTCTACAAATATTTGATCAAATAAACGAGACCATGACTTTTTTTTACCGCCCGCTCTAAAAATACCCCGAAAACAGCAAGTACAAGTACTTACTTAACTAGGTACTCTAAATTGTGCATTAGATTTTATTTGTACGTACTTTAGAGAAGACTACAGTAGTGTAAAACAACAAGATACTCACCCCAGCGAAGAATGCAGGTGGCGGGTAAATTCTGGCAGCATTAGCGGCAGATATAGCGCGTTATTGCATTCCGGCGGCCGCTACTGCTTCATTATGAGTACGGCTTTAAATGAACCGCAGACTAGTTTACACTCGTGGCCTATTCTGAATTAAGTGTAAAAATAAACAGAAGAAACAGAAAATTCGTACGTTCTAGCCTCAGTGCCTAAGTCTCGTGTAAATAAAAGAGACGCGATGATAGCGCATGCGAGTTATTCCTCGCCGAGCGCTGAACTACTCGCTCGCTCTATTTTATTTACACGAGAGTGACTAAGTATCTTTTGTTTACGCGTTTTTAGTGGGACCAGTGCCTAACAAAGAAAACATTCTGATCCATTGAAAGAGGATACTTTAAACAGCTAACAATCTGATCCAGTGATTTCATTTTGATCAAATGCGACTTAAAAAAAAACTTTAAAAGCTCGGCCACACATGCGTGTTTTGAGAGCGTAGGCGGAGCATTAGCGGAGCGCAATGATAGCGGTCCGCCGGACGAATGCTGACGTTGCACCCAGCGGACGCCGGCGGGAACTAACAAGCGCGGATTGCGGGCGTTCGTCCGGCGCACCGCTATCATTGCGCTCCGCTAACGCTACGCTATCAAAACGCTTTATGTGTGGCGGAGGCTTAAAAAAATGTGAGATCACCATCTTATCGGCCTTTGAGAGCGGTTTTAAATTCTTAACTTTGGATGTAAGTGTCCGGCATATGTTAAAGGGGGTTTGAAAAACCTGAATATCTTAAAATATTCAGGCTTTACAAACTCTTCGACTTTGAAGAGATAGGTCATTCAACGTCAACATTCAAACTATCGAAGTTTCAAGAAAATATACCAAAAATATTCATTAAATCACGGAAAAACAAATAATAACTGTAAAACATTTCTGTTTTCACCAGGAGCGGCTTGTAAAGAAGCTCGGCGAAAACGCGATCCCATTCCGTCTCACTGTGCCAGCGGGTGCCCCTGGCTCCGTGACACTCCAGCCAGCTTTGGAGGACGAGGGGGAACCTTGCGGCGTGCATTACTACGTCAAGCTGTTCGTTGGGGATTCTGAGATTGATCGTTCGCATCGCAGGTACAAACGCTATAATACCTAGACAGATTCCAGAGAGTCTTTTTGAAAATCCATTCGTCTTCCGTCTAACCGTGCCATCAAGCGCGCCTGGCTCCGTGACACTCCAGCCAGCTTTGGAGGATGAAGGGGAACCTTGCGGCGTGCATTACTACGTCAAGTTGTTCGTTGGCGATTCTGAGATCGATCGCTCGTCTAACCGGGCCATAGGGTGCGCCGGGCTCTGTTGGCCAGCTTTAAAAGACGAGAGGGAACAAAGTCAGGGAGAAAAGTCAAGCTGTTCGTTAGGGATTCCGAGATTGATCGTTCGCATCGCAGGTATGTATGATAAAATATCTTAGAATATACTAACGAATCTTGCTGAAGATACATTCTGGTTCCAACTGAATATACCGGCTGCATCTGTTAGTCACATGTTTGATAAAACTGACGCAAGAATGAAACTTGTTTAATAAGTTCAGAATTGGTGCCTGTGTAAAATTACTCCGGAATAGGAAAATGGCAAGGGACTTCTGAATACTCGTTATGTTACACTGTTAGAAAGACGTCAGGGATCATCATATCTTTCAAAGTGATCACCATCATATAACATAAACTACGAGAAATAAATCTAGTTATAACTTAGAATTCGTGAATTTCTGTTTTGCCCTATGGTTGACTGGTAGAGAATGCCTTAAAGAATTAAGTCCGCCATTTGTAATACATTTTTTTAAATTGTGCAATAAAGTTTAAATAAATAAATAGATAGTGGACACAACTTATCCTTGTTTATTTCTTTAGGAGCACGATCGCCCTCGGAATTCGCAAGGTCCAATACGCGCCAAGCAAGCCCGGCCCGCAACCATGCACCGTCGTCCGCAAGGACTTCGTCCTGTCTCCAGGACAACTGGAACTAGAGCTGACGCTGGACAAGCAACTGTACATGCATGGAGAAAGCATCGCTGTGAACGTGTGCGTCCGTAACCATAGCAACAAGGTGGTGAAGCGTATCAAGGCGGCTGTGCAACAGGGGGTCGATGTGGTGCTGTTCCAGAGTGGACAGTATCGCAATATCGTCGCCAGTGTGGAAACACAGTTAGTATAAATAATTTTAAATCTTATTAACCTTTCTAATAACTTTACAATTCTAATTGCATTAAAAATGTATAGATTGGATTGAATATACCTAAGGTTTAATGTATTAAGCCAATTTTGAAAATGCAAAAAGACGGACTATTCAAACATTTACTATGTCAAGTTGAAGGATGGACGCCGGGTCAGAACCGATCCGGATCTTCCGTCGCTTGGTAATCACCGAGTCAAGGTTGACTCTGTTCTAATGTGAATCATCCTTTAGATTTAAAATTTAGCTCTCACTTTTTATGTTCTCTCACCCAAGTATTTTACAATCGGAAGACCCAAGCGACAGAAAAAGTTTTCTTTTTAACTTCATTAATTTTTGACTATTATGCTGGTTTTATGTGTGCAGGGATGGATGTCCACTACAACCTGGATCCAGTTTGCAGCGAGTCCTGCACCTAACTCCAGCCTTATCAGCCAATCGCGACAAGCGCGGAATCGCCCTCGACGGCCAGCTGAAACGCGGTGACGCCACGCTTGCGTCTACCACGCTGTGAGTAAATTGTTTGCAAACAAACCTTATAAACATTTACACGTGAAGTCATGGCTAATGCTTTAATGATTACAATACTGATGTCCACGCAATTGTTTTGATTATATTTTATGTGATGGTTTCTTCCAAATCAATACCGATTTCTTGAATTCTTAAAATACGTATGTACATTTATGGTTCTCTGGAAAATATGACCTTGGTCTCTTTAAAGCAAGAGTATACTCGTAGGCTGGCATATTACTGAATCAGGGTACTCTAGATCAGACTGTCTCACATTTAAAATCTCGTAGGCACAGATCAGTAGATAATGACTTCCTCATTTGATACCTTTTATCTACCATGTAGAAGTGTTATTGGACGTTCACATGAAATTCATCACTTTTTGCTGTGTACTTAACACAGCAAAAAGTAGTGTACAAGTTTCTAATGGGTTGTCAACGCGCACGTGACACTCCTTGAGTTGCAGGTTACGGTGACCGCTTTCCATCAGGCGGAACGTATGCCTGTTTGCCACCGCTAGTATAAAAACAATCCATTTCCTATTGATAGGATGCTGGACCCCGACCAACGTGACGCATTCGGCATTGTGGTCTCCTACAGCGTCAAGGTGAAGCTGTACCTCGGTGCCCTTGCTGGAGAGCTCGCCGCTGAGCTGCCCTTCATCATGATGCATCCTAAGGTATGTAGAACCGAACAGCCATAAAGTGGGCTCCAAACACATCGGGTGGAAACCTCGTGAGGAAACCAGACTAATCCGAATAAGGCCTAGTTATTAGGCTTGGAAGGTCAGATGGCAGTCGCTTTCGTAAAACTGGTGTCTACGCCAAATCTTGGGACTAGTTGTCAAAGCGGACCCCTGGTTCATAATTCATATTGGCCTTTACTTCTATAGAAATTGACACATCGGCCAGTCCATTGTCTCATGTCTGTCTCACGTCTCATCTCACGTCTTCACTCTTTTATTGACTGGAAAAGAAATTCGAAAAACTTTTGCTTTCATGTGTTCCACTTTACAATATAGCATTATCTTTGAAAAATAGATCAAAGTGCAACATTGTTCTAAGGTTCACATTTGCCTTAGAAGAAACTAACTTTTGCCATAGGCCACCATCTACTTCTACGAATCATCGCTGTGATTGTTTGTGCAGGAGGGGCGCGCCAAGATGATCCACGCAGACTCCCAGGCTGACGTGGAGATGTTCAGGCAGGATACTGTGCATCATCAGGAGAGCGTTGAGGTCTACTAGGGTCTACTAAGGTTTACTAGGGTCTACTAAGGTCTACTAAGGTCTACTTGGGTTTTAGTATCACTGGACCAAGTTGCGCAACATCAGGATAATAGCATCAGTAATGACTATCAGTAAGATCGAAGTTCGCAAATTATAATTTGTCACATCCAAGTCTCAATTGTACTACTTCACTAAAGTACAGTCAACCAATAGGCTAGTTTGTTACTAGTCAAATCAGCTTCTTTTCAAGAAGTGTCAAAACGATTTGCTAATATGGAATTACTATGAAATAGTGAGGAGTGACGTCACGGTCAATTAATTTACTTTATATCTTTCTCTTTGACTTATTAAATAGAAATTATGTTTAAACATAACTATTGTCCATATTTTTCTTCTAATTATGTGGTGCTTTATTTCGTGCACTGCATAAAATATTTTATTTGAAGTATAGGAAACTAGCCTATTGGAACCCTAGGATACTGTTAAACTATGACGTGGGTCATAGTGATGTTATAAATCAGATTGTAAGAAATCTCTTACTGCTTGTCATTTTGACATGGTTGTAGAGTGGCCTAGGGTTCTAATAAGGAGGCACACTCAAAGGTTATGACAGATGGTGCCACCCTATTAGTCCATACGTGAGAGCAAGAAGATGATATGTTTTTTCTCTCTCACATATGAATGACAGTGACATGCCTAGACACTTGCACAGGCGCCCCCTGGCGGGATAAAATGTCAGTGTGCCTCCTCATTGGTTGACTATACATAACAGCAAAGACATAACTCCGTATAGACAGATAAACTCTATGAAAAAAACGTACCTCAGTACCATACAGAAAAAGGTACGGTGGCCTAGATGGCATTACACCTTTGGGGTACGCTCAGCTAGATGGCGCTAATATTAATATTTGACATTTTATAACATATCAAGCTAAGAATATGGGCCAAATTGTCAAAACTGAGGTTCAAAAGTTTTAAGCGTGTGTCAAGAGATGGCAGTCTATGCACTGTGATTACACATTTTACTTCAACAGTAGTAACTTTCTATAATACTCGATCCTCTTTGCATAACAGTAATATATTAGTCATAAATCGGACTTCTGACAGTACTAATAACAAAAATGGACAATCGCTGATGTTGTGTAAAATATTGATTTTACTTACGAGTACGTAATTATATTGTTAGAGCTAATTGTGTACTATTTCTTTTGAATCTTGCAATAACTACGTTATTCACAGATCTTACTTAAATTTTTAAATACCTAGTTTTAATTTTCTGTTTTGATTCTTGAAATAACTGGGTGGGTGGTTGACAGTGGTATTTATGCACTTTAATTTTTCAATACCTAGTTTTGAATATTTCTCCATGGTGAAATTTTAATAACCAGCAATATGTAGGATTTAAAGAGACAGAATGAAAGTCTAGATAGAAATGATCTAAATAATTATATTTTGTTTTTTTTTTCACCAGATTTTTTTTGCCAGTTATAAAAATGACACCTTGTATAATATGATGGGATATTATTCTGCAAAGTGACAATTCGTATACCTCTGACTGACTATAACATTGTGTACACATTTAGCTAACATTATTTTTATTATTTTAGATTAAGTCAAATTGTATCCTGTATTATCATAGTTATATCTGAATATATTTACGGGTGAAATTATAATCTTAAATATGCCCTGTAATTATACATTTACTATTTTTACGTGGTTTCATTAGAATCTTGCCATTACACCCCTATTTTCGTTACGTATCGTCATATCGTGTTACGCCGTGGCTTGCGTGGGCGACGGTCGCGCGATGGTCGCGCGACAGCGATGCGACGCATACGAAATCAAGCCTTATAGATATGGAAGTATGAGACGCGACGGCGACGGTTGCGCGACGGTCGTGCGACCGTCGCCTACGCAAGACACGGCGTTACACATCTCGGACACTGGCGATCAAATATATAAAAGAAGCGCGTTCCTAGCACACATTCTAAACTCGTGTAGGTGAACGCGTACCATGCTTGTATAAGTGAGATATAACAGGTCGACTGTTCGCGTATTTGACAGGCGGTAACTGAGAGGGGGTGGGCGGCACTTTCAGCGGGGAGCGGGAGTGGCTATACTGTACGATAGTACTCTTTATTATACTGTGGATCCGTAAAGATCTGCAGGCCTAGCCAAAATGACAATCGTTGACGCTAAACTCCGATCGAAACGCAGTCTGGCTCTGTCGTGCCAATACGGGAGAGCGATAGAGATCTAGTTACTATAAAGATATTATCGTGCATTTGGCTACGTACTTTGAAGACACCTTCACAGCTTCGTATATACTTCAGTACAAATATGTAGTACGCCTCCGGATTTTAAGAAAAAAAAAATCTAATTACTAAGTTGAAAGTGTTCTTCATTAGAAACTATAAAGTATTTAGGTAGTTACATACGTTTCTTCAACAACAATATATTTTTTCGTAGGAAAAGCCAAGTTAAACGATGGACTATTATTATAATAGTATGCCCGTAATTGGAGCAAACTAGAGCACGACATGCCAGCGGAAGAGATTTCCGAATTGCTCCGCTGAAGAGGAAGTGTGGGAACAAAGGACAGTTCCGATGCAGGCTGCTTATTCCCATAACCTAAATAGGGTAGCGAGTGAGTCTAGCATTCTTAGTAACTAGCATAAATTTCTCTTTAAAAAGAATCAAACTATACTTTTAGATATTTTTTCTACCCCCGAAATGTTATTCGTCATTTACAGGGTCGTACATAGATCTTTAAAACCCTATACAATACTCTATTCCCCGAATCCAGCCCCCGCCGGCTTTCTGCGCATGTGCGCAGTAACGAAAAAATTGAAACCGCATTGTTCGGCAGTGCAAACCTTTTCGACAAAATACAGGAAACAGTGTGAATTTCACGAAAGTTATTCTAGAAAACTATTAAAAACTAAGTGCATGGTTATACAGCGCGTAAACGTAATAAGGGCGATAAATGAAACCAGGCGTATAATTCAATATTGTTATCATTAATTAAGAGGTGTTTTTGATTTACTCTTAATTTTCACCCCATAATGAATTTTTGAAAAAAATCTCAGCAGCAATGTACTGTAAACGTGGTTGCGATGACAATCAATGACAACTGTCAACGAGCGTTTAACGGGAGTGTGTTTGCATTACGTTGCGGGCCGAATTAATTTGTATGAATAAAAAAAATATTTAAATTTTAAGTAAAAGTTATCTAATTACATTTTATAGATACGTCCTATACTCACCACCGTTAAGAGGTTCGCCCGTATTAGGTTTACACCCCGTAGAAACAGTATTTTATGCAACGGTGTTTAACCGATTCAAAAAATTTCGGCTTCGCTAAAATTGTTACCCACGCCACTCGTCTTTTTTGACCTAATTTAAACGCCGGTTGCATAAAATACTATTATGTTGTTCTGACATTTGTTTTGTCTTATGCTGCGTCCACTCGCAAACATTCGCGATGGCGTCTCTGCTGTTTCTGCAGTCACTTCCTTGGATCTAAGCATCTCCTCACGAATATGGGAGTCTGTTCAGCCTATAGCTATTGTAGCAAATATACACTCGGCTTCCCTACAAGCATTTCGTTCGAGCAGCAGCTATCAGAAATTATTTAACAGGTAAGGAAAATGAAGCAACTTTACCTAAACTGGGTTCATGAATTGTTCTGCTGAAGCAGTCGCAAGTTCAGTACGGTTAGGGAACAAAGGGCAGTTCTGAGCTTAGTGTTCTGATAGCGCAACGAGTGTGGCAATCTAAGTAAGGACTGTATCGTTAATTATAGGGACACAACAAACCTCGTCTAAATGTTGACATGTGCATAATTTTGTATTATTATGGTCCGAGAGTATGATCTGAAGGTATTGGTAAGTACTATTTGATATAAGAAGGTCTGATATTTTTTTTATTTTAGGGACTTTATGGTACTTTCATTAAGGTCTAGCAAATACATTTCGGACAACCCCTAATCTGGCTTAATTTGAGAATATCTCAAAGACTTTTTGTACGATTTCGACAAACAAAGGTTAATATGCTGCCAAAATATATTTTTTAAGAGTCCTCTTCATGGTTGTTCAATTGGGTACTTGCAGAATAAATGCGGTGAATTTATATAATTTAAAAAAACGCATTTTTGAGCAACGTTCCGGTTTGCCGTAAATTTTTGATACAAGCAGGATGAGAGAAATAGATAAAAAAAATTAGGCATAGGCCAATGTCTAATAGACATTCATGGTAATTGAACAGTGCCTAAACCAGATCGATATAAACAGTGTATGATAGTTAAATTCGACATCAAAGTCGGAGTTAGCGTAAGCACCATGCCACATTCTCTAAATGGCCGCCATACACAGATCATGAACTTTATTTTTTTTTAATAACAGTGGCTAGACTATGTCTAGATATTCTGCTTTGTGGATCATGTGTCGTTGAGGTTCGCACTGTACAATTTTTTTTCGCAATTGTGTCGTCTTGTACGCACTTTGTGAATTTTCTAGTAGCATTTGTCCGAAATCGTAATTGGTACTCGGGAGGATTAAGTCAATGCTGTCTAAACCACATGCCTTACGTCGAGTTTCTAGGACAAAATGCGTACCTTATTATGTGCCTTATTAAGCCCATGTCTTGTTATAAGAAAAAAATATAATAGCAAATAAATACGGCTACTCAAAGTTGTCCCCATATTTAACGATACAGTCCTTATTATTGGAAACCAGTCTAAATGTGTTACATACTCGTACACATATTATAATTGCATATTCAATATCTGACGTGCCTTGTCGCGCGCGAGTCCATACTTAAAGTCGCGCCTGATGTATGGACTCGCGCGCGACAAGGCGTTTGTGCTAAAGGGGCTGATCTTAATTACGTCTTCTGCTATTTGATGGGGGTCAGTCTCGGAGTTTATATTGAAGACATTTTACAATACGCCTTGGGATATGCTTTTTAAGAATAATAATAAGAATAAGAAAACATTTATTGACACACAAATAAGAATTGAACGTTTACACAAAAATATTAAAAAATAAAATAGACACTTAGCATGCATGTCAAAAGGAACGGGCTCAGCATGTTATGCTGCGCAGCCATTTTATTACAAATTGACTGCGCAGCGCTGATTTTCAGTCCGTCCCCTTTTCTGAACCTCATTATTTAACAGGTTACATTGGCTGTATAGATTCCTTAATAAGTTAAACATTTGTATACAGAGTGGGGCCTGTAACAAAGGCAAAAAATTTAACTGTAGGCTATTCTTAATACTGATCAACATTTGTTCAGTGACTTTTAAAAATTATGAAGTCTTTAAATTTTTAATTTTTCATACAAAATAAATATTAGCTTCAATGTACGCCATTATTGTTGTCATTGACGTTGTCTGTCACATATCTGTCACACTTTAGACTTAACAGAATTCGCAATACATTACCTCTTAGAAAAAACTTTCAAGGGTGATAAAAGTCAAAATACAAGTTATTTTTAAAAGTCGCCGAACAAATGTTGATCAGTATAAGGAGAATAGCCTAGAGTTCAATTCTTCGCCTTTGTTACAGGCCCCACTCTGTATAATACCATATTTGCACATATCATACTGGAGCAATTAGTACGAATTGCAATGACTTCATACTTAAAGCGCCCACATCAAATTTGGAGGTAAGCGCGGCAAGACAAGTCATGCTAAGCGGTCTGAATATTAACCGCTATAAGCGTTATTTAACCCTTCTACGGCTACTCAAAGGGATGGTTATGACTTTTTTGGTTCATTAGAAGACTTGTGTTTGCTAGCTTAGCAATTGCACGATGTCCTAAAGCACTCCGCAACTCAGCGCCCTTTCTTTTGGCTTCCGTTCGCCTAGAAATTAGTTGGGCAAGTTATTATCGAGAGAAGTCTGAGATCTCAATATGTGCCTACTCTAGAAGTTTCGATGAGGTCCACAATACTTGCCGATAACTGCGGGCTGCGTTGTTCTGAAAACCTTTGAATACTTACGCTTAGATATATGGTAAGCTTCGTACCCGTAGTCTAAAAACCCATTGTTTAGCTTACTAAAGCTGGTCATAAACATACAAGCAAGTGTTAAACGTACTTAATTATGTGTTAGGCCTTTCTATGAGGACACGTATCAGTTGCCGGATTACCAAATAAATTACTTATGGTGGTACCATTTATCCGTATTTAAATTTAGACGTCACTGCTGTAGATTTGCTAAACACAGAATGTAAAAACCCAGCGAGATCCTCTCGATTTCATTTGTTTTGTAGTCCTACACGTGTGTAGAGATGGACTGTTCTCGAGAACATTCGCGAACGGGAGAATATAGCGAGAACATTCTCGGGAACTTTCTCCGCAACGAGAATATCCGAGAAAGTACATACATTCTGCACATATTTTGATATTTGTTTATTTGTATTTCTTCTTATATGGCTTTAAAATACATTGACACACATTTAAAAGGGAACAACATATTCTAAGGGTAAAATTCTCTACTATCTTGGGAAATGTCCAAGCATGTTCTTGAGAACGTTCTCACGAGAAGGTTCTCGAGAACTTGCTCGCATATTCTTTCATCCGTTTTATTTAGAATGCACATTTACTAAGTACTAAACACAGAATGTAAAAACCCAGCGAGATCCTCTCGATTTCATTTGTTTTGTAGTCCTACACGTGTGGTGTGCAACATGCGTCCTTTGAAGTGTAAGTAATTTATTTTGATCGCAGTGTTTGTTTGTCTGGGTTCAGCGAGGTAAACAGCTGAGATAGGATAGATGCGTGCCTTTGAACAATTGAAACCGTTTTTCGCAAACATTTGCAATTTTACCGTGTCCACTACGCGCTCCGTTATAAGGCTTAAAAAAAAAAATGAAAATGAAAATGAAATATTAAGTTAAGTTAGGTATCATCAATAATTTTAACTTTCAGTCACCTTTTGCTGATCATATGCGTCTCTTAGGGTCGGTTGCATCAAACCTTTGTCACCGTTAAAGCGTTCGTTAAATTTTATTGTATGGCAAGTTCTATAGACGTCTGCTGCGTGACGATGATGTGTCTGTAGAATGTGGTTGATGTAACTGTCCCTTTTAGTGTATGCCATTTATCCTGGCCCTGGGTTAGTGTCATTGAAAATTGCCCAGTCATTTTATTAGGTATATATCGTCACTACTTTAAAAAAAAACTTGTATCTTCGTCTGTCAATGAAAAGAAAATTGTAGTAAGTATGTATGGAATGCATATAGACTTACTGCGTTTTAACTTTGAGGAGTATCGTGAGATACGAGATTTTTTCAAAGTAGTGACGATATGCTAAAGATTAGGAGAAGGTAGGTAGTCTTTAAGAGTTTTACCGTTTAATTTACCATTTTAATTTCCTGAAAAGATATTTTTTTTTTTTCATCATATCCAGGATATATTAAATATTACCATTAGTTACTTTAACTGATTTAATTTTATACTCTTGTAGTGTTGTGGTGCGCAGGATGATGATACGATGAGGCTCCCTTGATTTTATTTTCACTCGTCCCGTTTATAGAAAATCTCCGGCCAGTTTTTGAGATACACGTCGAAGTCATCCCACTATCTCCATCTGTGTCTACCAGCTCCTCACTCGTGACACCCATACCTTGGCTATTTGGTACAGTGAGTTGCAAAAGTGCATGGAGAATTTAGCAATGAATTCATTCATAATTTCTCCATGCAATTTCGAAGCTCATGTGTCAGACGTGCGGGCAGACGTTAGGGAGTCAGTTAGGCAGGAAAGTTGAGGTATACTACGAAAATTGTGCTACTAAATACATGGACTGTGGAAAAGTGTAACGCGAAGATTACCTTTCGACTGAATCGCTAGTCAGCGTTGAAGACCTCGGGCAGGCCCCAATTTCATATAGGTGACAGGTGCGACAATTGTCACAAAATATTACATATGTAGAATTATTGGTTTTACCACGCTGACAGGTGCGACAATTGTAGAATACAATTGTCACGACTAACCATAGGGATAAATGTATCAAATTATGAAAAGTAGTTGACTCAAATGGCAATAAGTAAATTTATTTAATGGATATTTTTATGTTTATTGGCTGACTATAAATATAAATGCCTTTGTTAACTTCGATAAAACTTATTTAAAACTATTCATTACCTAAATCCTCTCCCACCATTATATAATTTTCTTCGGTAACATTATTTATGTGTATCAAGTAGGCATTGGTTATGTGTTAGTATTTTGTTTCAAAAACAATATTGCAGTATGGATATAATAAGAAAGATGACTATCTTAAAATTGATTTCCGACCGCAAATTCGTGTTATTTGATAAATTTGATAACAAATTAATATCCGCAATGAAAGTTAATACTTAAATATAAAGGAATAAGCTCAACGTTTGATTGAAACGGGTGTATGGCAAAAAAATAGAAATATCGAAGATATATACCTAACTTGGCACTATACTAAGTATTTAATAAGTTTGAATTACTAAGATATATAAAATTTATTTCTTATAAACGTGAATAAAAGAAGAAGAAGTAAAAACATTGACCATTAGGTACTACAATAAAAATATACAAATAACAAATTAAACAAATTAAAACTATCCTAAACTAATAGTTAAAATGCTTAACTAAACTAAAAATATTTGAATTTGGAATTCGGTGTACCTAAATACGAAGGTAACTCGTTCATTTAAAAACGCTCAAATTAATTTGAGGGTATTTGTATAAAATAATATTAATGATAGCTATTTAGGTACATAGGTATGTAGTATTTTTATGATACATAAGTTTAAAAACACAATTTAGTATAATAATATGTATTAATGCAGAGAAATCTCAAAAATATACCTAAGTACTAATAATGTTACGAAGGGGCCAATAGCGTTTACTAACAGCAACACTCTTAACTTAACTAATCATCGGTAGGCTTTATGCCCTTGTAATAAGGTACTAACATTGCTGCCGATGGTACAATGATAAAAATAAATTGAGATATCCGTAGTTTGCTACAAATTTAATTTCATATTTACGTAGCATTATTGAAACTTATATCGACGGCGAAGTAACAGGAACTACTAACTAAGTACAAAAACCTAAGTATATAGGTAGGAATTACTGTCACTATCACTAATAGTGTCACTATACTACTCGCATGGGCAGCCATTTTGAACAACGCGTATGTCAACCACAAATTACTACAATTGTCACACAATTCGACACATCTTAATCCTCCTGTCGAGATTCACCGACAATTCTACAAATATGTCGCCTAGAAATAATGGTCCAAGAGCTGGCAGGATTTTGGAGTAGGTCCTTGAGGCAACCTGGAAAGGTGCTCAGATGCTTCTCTGATCATAGCCAACATCAGGTCTGCAAGTCTGGCAGCTGGGGAGCGGGGCTTTATCGAGCTATGAATTTTTAAAGATTTAATTTTTTGAGGCCCAAAAACGGTGTTTGAGGCAACCTGG
The DNA here is from genome assembly GCF_023078275.1 of Leguminivora glycinivorella. NCBI lineage: Eukaryota > Metazoa > Arthropoda > Insecta > Lepidoptera > Tortricidae > Leguminivora > Leguminivora glycinivorella. Next base: position 24,499,056 of record NC_062976.1, read on the forward strand.
AATTATTAAAAAGTGAAAATAGAGTTCCTCAGAAGTCGCATAGTATTTATGCCAGATCATTTGGCCGGGTCCTTCACCGTGCCAGAACGGTACAAAGTGGTAAAAAAAAAAATTCCAAAAAAGGTTCTTGAGGCAGTCTGTCATTTTTACCAGTGAAAGATGAGGGTCTAAATAGCCATGGAAAAATAATGCCATGACATGAGGTGGGGTCCGTACCCTGCCATTCGATCTTGAAAGTCAATTTTTTAGTTTTTCGTAAATAACTCGTAAACGGTGGCCCACAGCAAAAAAATATGTTAAACAGAAAATATCTACATAAAATTTCCTACAAGAAAGGTTATGTACGTTTTTTCGATAGGATCAATATATAAATGGATAATTTAGTAAGAAAGTTTTTTTTAATCGATTACATGCTCCGTTTTTCGCCAATACCTCGTAAACGGTGGCCCACAGCAAAAAATTATGTTAAACAGAAAATATCTACATAAAATTTCCTATAAGAAAGGTTATATAACTTTTTCGCTAGGATCAATTTTTTAGTTAGAAAGTATTTTTAAATAGATATTTGGGCCGTTTTTTGTTGATAACTCAAAAACGGTGGCTCACAGCCAAAAATAATGTTAGACAGAATTAATCTACATAATATTTCCTACAAGAAAGGTTCTATACGTTTTTTCGCTAGAATCAATATTTTAGTTGGAAAGTATTTTTAAATACATTTCATGGGCAGTTTTTTGTTAATAACTCGAAATCGGTGGCTCACAGCCAAAAATAATGTTATACAGAATTAATCTACATAATATTTCCCACAAGAAAGGTTCTATAACATTTTTCGCTAGAATCAATATTTTAGTTGGAAAGTATTTTTAAATAGATTACATGGGCCGTTTTTTGTTAATAACTCGAAATCGGTGGCTCACAGCCAAGCCAGCACAAAATTAATCTACATAATATTTCCTACAAGAAGGGTTCTATAACATTTTTCGCTAGAATCAATATTTTAGTTGGAAATTATTTTTAAATAGATTTCATGGGCCGTTTTTTGTTAATAACTCGAAATCGGTGGCTCACAGCCAAAACTAATGTTACACAGAATTAATCTTCATAATATTTCCTACAAGACAGGTTCTATAATATTTTTCGCTAGGATCAATATTTTAGTTGGGAAGTATTTTTAAATAGATTTCATGGGCCGTTTTTTGTAAATACCTCGTAAACGGTGGCCTACAGCTAAATAAAATGTTCACGAGATAAAAATCTACATAAGATTTCCTACAAGAAAGGTTCTATACGTTATTTCGCTAGAATCAATATTTTAGTTGGAAAGTATTTTGAAATGGGCCGCTTTTTGTTGATAACTCAAAAACGGTGGCGCACAGCAAAAAATAATGGTATACAGAATTAATCGTCATAATATTTCCTACAAGAAAGGTTCTATAAGATTTTTCGATAGGATGAATATTTTAGTTGGAAAATATTTTTAAATAGATTTCATGGGCCGTTTTTTGTAAATACCTCGTAAACGGTGGCCCACAGCTAATTAAAATGTTCACAAGAATAAAATCTACATAAAATTTCCTATAAGAAAGGTTCTATACGTTTTTTCGCTAGTATCAATATTTTAGTTGGAAAGTATTTTGAAATAGATTACATGGGCCGCTTTTTGTTAATAACATCAAAAACGGTGCTCCATTACCAGAAATAATATTAAACAGAAATAATCTATATAATATTTGCTACAAGAAACGTTATGTAAGATTTTTTTTTTTATTAAGCAGAAACGTCTGCTAACGATTCTAAACATTTTTATACGTCACCCTAAGACGTGTAAAAAAGGAAAGGCATGGAAAGATTTGCGAAGTCCGGCGTGGCTTCCGTAGCTCAATTGGTAAGAGCATTGCACGGATTGCAAAAATGGTGCGGGTTCAAGTCCCGCCGGAAGCGTAAATTTTTCCATTTTTTCCTTTAATATAAAAATGTTATGTAAGATTTTTCGTTAGGATCAATATTTTAGTAGGACAGTATTTTAAATAGATTACACGAGCCGTTTTTTGCAAATAACTCGAAAACGGTGGTCCACAGCTAAATCAATCTTCAACGGGAATAACAAACATAAAATTTGCTACAATAAAAGTTTTGTACGTTTTTTCGCTAGGATCAATAATATTTAAATAGATTTATTTATTTTATTTATTTACACAAAGAAAATTACACAGTATGACAGTATACAAAACTAAAGCACCGTGAATTTTAAATAAACATTACAACAAGTAGCACAAAATTAAATATTAAATAAACAGCAAAATCAAAACATTACATACCATAACATAACTAATAAATAACAGATGAAGACCTAGCATCCAATCCCACACAAAACCTCATGCATTCGTCACGTATAAACGCCCATCTGCTCGCAAGAATATCAACATTAGGTGCCACGTCTAAGAACTCATTCACTATTTGCAGTGCACGAACTAGCGGTCACTTGCGGCAAAACACGGTTCGAGCGGCCGGCACCACCAGTAGGGGGTGCCTACATTCACAAAAAGCATATTTCGTCACAGAGGGAACAAATAGACGGACCAGCTGGGATACTAAAACCGGGCAATCTGACTCCCCCTTCAAAATACCACATGCAACAGACATCAGCACGACATTACGCCTAACTTCTAACGAGAAGAAACCCAACGTCCCCAAAAGGAATTTTGTTGGGTACAAGAATCGGTAATACCCGTACATTTTTTTATAAAAGAAACGCAAAAATATTTTTTGGACCTTTTCGACCAGCAGGATGTAGAGCGCTTCATGGGGATTCCAAACGGCTGAGGCTGTCTCAAGCTTACTTCTCACGAGGGCAGTATAAAGAAGCTTTATGTCCCTGGGATTGTCAAATTCTTTGGCGTTGCGGACAACAAACACAAACCCAAGCCTGCGGTAACAGTCTGCAGCAAGCATTGTCATGTGCTCATGAAAGTTAAGGTGGGAATCTAAAACAACCCTCAAGTCCCGTATCGATGTGACACGGGCGATGGGTTTCCACCCCAGGAGATACTGCCTACACAGGGGACTACGCGCTTTACAAAAAGTAATAACCGCACAGTTGTCAACATTGAACTGAAGTTTCAGAAGTTTGTTTACAAGACTCAATTCATAAACCCGATCAATATCACTTTGTAAAGATTGTAAGTCAGAATCTTCCTGGACCCTGTAAATTAGTTTCAGGTCGTCAGCATAGAGTAGGCATTGCGCATGCTTAGGCACCAAGGCCAGATCATTGACCATAACACCAAAGAGCAGAGGACCCAGAATAGAGCCCTGACTGACCCCGGAACGGGTGGGGTAGGCACTCGACACAAAGCATCCGCACATATTGCCGTCTATCACGTAGATAACTAGCAAAAAGGCAAAGCAGTTTAGGCGAGAAACCAATGCTGCATAATTTGCTTCTTCTTCTTCTTGTTGTGCCATGTCCTCATCGGACGTCGGCGACCATCTCTCGGAACTTATTCCTGTCCTGTGCTATTCTGCTCAGAATGGCAGCGTTCTCATTACTAGTCCAGCTTTTAATATTATTCATCCAGGTTAGCTTCCTTCCTCCTCTACTTCTCTTGCCCTCTATTTTGCCTTCTATTATTTTCCTTAAAAATTGATACCTATTTATTGTTCCTGTATATATGTCCAAAATAAGAAATTTTTCTTTTTTTTACTGTTTGTAAAAGTTCTAATTTTTTTTTTAAGATAATAATTTGCTTAAGAGTACGTCGTTATCTACGCGATCAAAGGCTTTTTTGAAATCAAAGTACAGCACGTCCACCTGCATCCCTCTATCTAAGTAGCGCGAAACGGAATCAACCAAGGTTAAGAGGCCTTATTCCTAAAGAAGAGCGGTTTTTACAAAATGTAACATTTTTCATTCAAAACTATAAAAAAAAACCGGCCAAGAGCGTGTCGGGCCACGCTCAGTGTAGGGTTCCGTAGTTTTTCGTATTTTTCTCAAAAACTACTGAACCTATCAAGTTCAAAACAATTTTCCTAGAAAGTCTTTATAAAGTTCTACTTTTGTGATTTTTTTCATATTTTTTAAACATATGGTTCAAAAGTTAGAGGGGGGGGACGCACTTTTTTTTCCTTTAGGAGCGATTATTTCCGAAAATATTAATATTATCAAAAAACGATCTTAGTAAACCCTTATTCATTTTTAAATACCTATCCAACGATATATCACACGTTGGGGTTGGAATGAAAAAAATATCAGCCCCCACTTTATATGTAGGGGGGGTACCCTAATAAAACATTTTTTTCCATTTTTTATTTTTGCACTTTGTTAGCGTGATTGATATACATATTGGTACCAAATTTCAGCTTAATTTATTTTTAACAAGCAGAAACATCTGCTAACGATTCTAAACATTTTTATATTAAAGGAAAAAATGGAAAAATTTACGCTTCCGGCGGCTTGCACGGATTGCAAATGATGCGGGTTCAAGTCCCGCCGGAAGCGTAAATTTTTCCATTTTTTCCTTTAATATAAAAATGTTTAGAATCGTTAGCAGACGTTTCTGCTTGTTAAAAATAAATTTAGTATGGGTTAGCACATTGTTACTGGTGAATTCTCAATATAACTTGAGACTCCAGTGCCGTTACAAGATGTAATAGTCTGTCGGTAGATGGCGCTAGACGTCACCCCAAGACGTGTGTACATAAGGAAAGGCATGGAGAGATTTGCGATGTCCGGCGTGGCTTCCGTAGCTCAATTGGTTAAGAGCCTTGCACGGATTGCAAATGATGCGGGTTCAAGTCCCGCCGGAAGCGTAAATTTTTCCATTTTTTCCTTTAATATAAAACTTTCAGCTTTCTAGTGCTTACGGTTACTGAGATTATCCGCGGACGGACGGGCGGACGGACGGACGGACGGACGGACGGACAGACAGACATGGCGAAACTATAAGGGTTCCTAGTTGACTACGGAACCCTAAAAACTGATAATGTTCCTAAAAGAACATATCTTAAGCTAGTTAATCATAATATAATATTTTAAAATATGTCTTTTTATACTTAAAAGAAATCAGTTTTTTCGGTACACGTTTTCAAATTTCGTAGTGGGATCACTCGTTTAGAATCGTGATTGTGCTGTTAAATATGTTATTTGGGGTAATAAATGATCACAATCCTATTTGTTATATCCAGCATGGGAAGCATGGTCGCGCGATAGACGATAAAATCTATCGCGCGACCATGCTCCCCGTGCTGTACGAGGTAATCATAGTTTGACATTTTAAGATTTAAGTATTTGAAATGCTGGATAAAATAACCTTCCGTATCTTCCCCATTTTTTCGATAAAAAGAGGTTTACATTTTTTTTTTCCTGCGATTCCTGCATTTATTGAAACTCTTAAATAATATTATCCTAAACTAGAACTTCTTGTTGACATATAAGAAAAAAATTATACATATAGGACATACCTTTCTGTCGACAGTCATTTTTTTAAAGCACCTGAAATTCGAATAAAATACACTGTGTTGATACGGGCCCGCTCACTCCGCTCAGTCTGCGCCGAGCGCTCGTAGACAACGGACTTGCGTTCGATCGTCCGGCGCTCCTTGCTTTCGTAAGTAGCTAGATAGTTCCGAGAAATGCTGTATACTGCGACTTAACAAATCTTGATCCCGTGGGTGGCAAACAGGCATACGGTCTTATATATAGTGGGGACGTTTATCGACAAAAAGAGGCCAAACCTTCTTTTTCTTGACCAAAGCATGAAACTTGGCACAGTTGTTCCTTATATCAAAATAAGCCGATTAAGATCGGGAGCCTTCGGGAGCCTCCCCCCTGGGGCTCGGGAGGGGGGGTCAAATTACCGCTTCACCCGGCTTGCTTTGAAAAATTCTAACATAGCCCGTTTAGTTCATAGGTCATGTTTGGTATCGTTTTCGAGTAAATCAATAACGTAGAATTCATTTTTGGTACTAAAATTATGATTTAATGGTAAATAAAATAAAAAAAAATTAAAAGTTTGAAATTTTCATCTACGATTTACAAATTCAAGTCATCATAAATGTCAAACTGTTTGCTTTTTCTACAAATAAAAAATACGATATGAAAGCCTATTTAATATAGATTATGAATAATATAACTTTTACCCACCTTTACTAACGTTAAGTTTCATAAAAAAAACTTTAAGCCGCGCGGCGTCGGGACGCCGCGAGCGTAATTTTATAATACCTTTATTTTAAAAAACTCTATTAGAACCCGTTTAGCTATTAGGTCATATTTAGTATCGTTTTCGAGTAAATTAATAACGTAGAATTTAGTTTTGGTACTAAAATGACCATTTAATGTTAAATGAAATAAAAAAAAAAAATCATTTTCTGTGAGTTGCAAATTCAAGTCACGATAAATGTCAAACGGTTTGCTTTTTCTATAAATATAAAAATATGATATTAAAGCCTATTCACAAAGGATAGTACGCGTTCACCTACGCGAGCTTAGACTGTCTGCGGGGAACGCGCCTCTTTCATATATTTGATCGCCAGTGTCAGAGGTGTGTTAATGCATAAATAGAAAAAGATTCATTATTATTGACGTGTCGACAACGGCAACATTCGGGTCGGACCACACGATCTAAAGACCGACTGTACCTGTTATTTATTCATTGTAGTGAATCCTGAAAGAAATTTATATAATAGTATTTTATACAATCGTGATATAATACAAAACATTTCAGTCGAGTACCATGTGTAGTACGGTACGAGAGTGAAAAGCTTAATTATATCACTATTGTATACAATACTTTTTCTACGAGTCATCATCTTCATCATCAATGGACGGAAATATCACCATTCATGCAAGTTAAAATTAATGTCAATAGAGTCGTTCACCGTTGTATCAACATCGAATTACCTAGCAACCAATTGTTTGTAATAACCGTCTCTGATTGGCCGATAACGCGACAGATAAAAAAAATGTGTTTCAGATGCAGGAAAATTTGCCAGGTATCGCAAATTAGTATATAAATTGTATGAAGTTCTATTTTTGAAATTATTATAGTTAACTAAAGTCAATTATAATGAGCTTATTATAATTGAGTCGGAACTGCCATAGAGTATGCAACACTGAAAAGTTAGCACTTATAGTTTAGTTTGTGGTGTCCTAATTGACAGATTACTCATACTCATACTCATACTATACATTCCCTTCACAAAAACATAGCTGGGTACATATGGAACTGCATAAAAAAGGCTCTACCCTCTTTATGCAGTTGCATCGGTTTTTGCAACCTGATTTACATTTACATCTTGTAACTTCTAAGCATATACTGGCCACTTCAGTGTTGTCTGACCAGTGTGGTACCCATTCGTCTCCTTCTTCCTTCCATCCCCAAGAAGACGGACTTGGCAAATTTTGGTGTGGCACCAACGCCAACGCCTGACTCCAAACAAGAACGCCCTGAGTCCCATTTCTCAAAACTGAAAGTTACAAGTTACAAGCGGAAGTCTCTTTCCAACTTGTCATATTAGACATTGACAACCAGTTGAAAATTGTAACTTGTAGCTTCGAGAAATGGGCCCCTGGTACACTGTGCGCAGTATATGCTGATCCAAGGTAGCCTCCGAAGGAGGTATGTTCTCCAATTGTCGATCTTTTTTGGTACCTAAAGAGGTACTTCGACCACTCATTCACCGTTGCGCAACGACTTGGTCTGAAACAATATGTGCATTATCATTTTAGAGTCTACAACTATCAAATTACAACTTTTTGGTGGATCACGTAACCTTCAGTATTACCCACTTACGTTACGTATCATAGAAAATTATTACAAACTTTAGTAGAATCTGATTTGCCTCTGATATTGCTCCATCTTGTAATAGTTTGACACCTTGAGTGGCCTGGCTAAGCTTCAAAGCCAAAAGAAAACGTTTCTAGATTAGACATAGTATGGGATAGGTACGATAAACGCAGCTTGAAACGATCAACAAGGGAGAAACATGGCCACCCAAGGCTTCAAACTATTACGAGATGGAGCAATATCATAGATAGGCTAATCAGATTCTACTAAAGTTTGTAATTATTTTTTATGATAGGTAAGTGTGTAATAGTGAAGGTGATCCACCAAAACGTTGTAATTTGATAGTTGCAGAATCTGTTTAAATAAAATGACAATGCACATATTGTTTCAGATCAAGGGTCCTTACGCAACAGTGAATGAGTGCCGGAAGAACCTCTTTACTAGAAAAGATCGACACTTGGAGAACATACCTCCTTCCGAGGCTGCCTTACTTCATCATATACTGCCATTTGTCTAAGACTGGGGCTAAAGACATGCCAACCACACCCTTGCTGCCGACGCATTAGGACACCACGGACTCCACTGCCAGTCTATTGCTGGCCGAATTTTGTGACACACTGCACTTAACGATTTAATCCGCAAGGCTCTCGGCACAGCGAACATGCCGACAACCCTCGAACCTGTCGGCTTGTCAGCAGCAGACGGAAAGCAGCTTGATGGTTGCTTGCTTTTGCCTTGGTTTCTGGGACGACCCTTGGCGTGGGGCGTGACCTGTGTGGATACCTTGGCTCCGTCCAACGTCTAACGCTCGGCCCAGAAACCAGAGACTGCTGCTGCAAAACGCCCAGTTTAACCTTTCGTATGCGTCTGTCAAAAAATTGTCATTAATATATTAGTCATAATAACTACATGTTAAAGTTGAAACAATATGGAGCAGATCTGCTCCTAAGCATACGAGAGGTTAAACGCGCAAATATGCATTTTTAAAAAACAACTACATATTTGCGGCAATTGCATTTAAAACATTTGGACCATGGTCATCAGACACCAAGCAGTTCGTGAAGGAAGTTTCCACCAAACTTGTCTGGGTGTTTGGTGACATAAGAGAAAAAGCAAACGGTTGACATTTTTGTTGACTTGAATTTGCAAATTATAGATGATTTTTTTTTAATTTATTTACAATTAAATTATAATTGTAGTACCAAAAATAAATTCTTTGTTATTAATTTACTCGAAAACTATATCAAACATGACCTAATAGCTAAACCGGGTCTAATAGAGTTTTTAAAATAGAGGTATTTTAAAATTACGCTCGCGGCGTCCCGACGCCGCGCGTCTTAAAGTAATTTTTTAGTGGAACTTAACGTTTGTGAAGGTGAATAAAAGTTATATTTTTTATAATCTATATTAAATAGGCTTTCTTATCATATTTTTTATTTATAGAAAAAGCAAACAGTTTGTCATTTATGATGACTTGAATTTGTAAATCATGGATGAAAATTTCAAATTTTTTAATTTTTTTTAATTTTACTTACCATTAAATTATAATTTTAGTACCAAAAATGAATTCTACGTTATTGATTTACTCGAAAACGATATCAAACATGACCTAATAGCTAAACGGGGTCTAATAGAGTTTCTAAAATAAAGGCATTTTAAAATTACGCTCGCGGCGTACCGACGCCGCGCGTCTTAAAGTAATTTTTTTGTGGAACTTACCGTTAGTAAAGGTGGATAAAAGTTATATTTTTTATAATTTATATTAAATAGGCTATCATGTCATATTTTTTATTTATAGAAAAAGCAAACAGTTTGTCATTTATGATGACTTGAATTTGTAAGTCATGGATGAAAATTTCAAATTTTTTATTTTTTTTTATTTTATTTACCATTAAATGATAATTTTAGTACTGAAAACGAATTCTACGTTATTGATTTACTCGAAAACGATACCAAACATGACCTATTAACTAAACGGGGTAAGTTAGAATTTTTCAAACCAAGCCGGGTGAAGCGGTACTTTGACCCCCCCTCCCGGGCCCCAGGGGGGAGGCTCCCGAAGGCTCCCGATCTTAATCGGCTTATTTTGATATAAGGAACAACTGTGCCAAGTTTCATGCTTTGGTCAAAAAATTTAAGGTTTTTCAATAAACTCCCCAACTAATATAGCTGCAACCCCACTGATTTCTAACCTCTCCCTATATCTGGAGAACGGCTAAACCGATTTCGACGGTCGAAGTGTCTTTGTATAGAGGGAGCGGGGAGACGTGTGGAAAAAATATGGAATCTGGTCTGCGACTCTTGGGTCAAAAAATGTTGGACGGCCTGGCTAAACGGGGGGAGATATTGGGGGGGTGCTCGACCAAATGTCATAGAAGACCCTGGGCAGTTTTTGAGGCCGCCATTTTTTTTCAAAATGGCCGACTTTTTTTTGTAGATTTTTCAAGTTTATCCTAGAGTGCTCAAATTTTGGTCATAGAATCTCTCTAGGGTCTAGATTAGAATGATATAAAAAAATTTTGAAAAATGCTACAAATGTGAAAAAAATTTCCACTTTTTGTATGGCAACTTTTAAACCGTAAGAGATAGCCGGGGGGTGCTCGATCAAATGTCATACAGGAGCCCGAGTAGAAAAAAGTTGCATCAAAAAAATTCAAAATGGCCGACTTTTTTTTCAAGTTGGTCCGAGCGCGCTGAAATTTTGCATGCGGCTGTATGGGCCCCTAGAATACAAATGTCAAAAAAATTTTTTCGAAAATCCAAGATGGCCGCCGTTATGGCAAAATAAATTTTTCAAGTATTTTCGCGAACCCGAAGGGCGAGCTTCAGGGTGGGAGGCCGAAGGCCGACCCCGCGGAGGGCCGCAGGAACGGAGCTCACCTTTAGGCTCCCACCCGGGCCAAATCCAAGTAATTTCACTGCGGGCATAAAGTGCTCCCAAATGCTCCCATACAATTTCCTTACAAAAGTGTCTTAAACAAGCGTAACCGGCGGGCCGAAGGCCCGACGGTGGAGCTTCGGAGCCGAGCGAAGGCCGAAGGCCGAGCTCCGCGTAGGGCCTAAGGCCCGGAGCGTCCCTGATCGACTCGCCGGCGGTCCGGGAAGTTGGAAAAATACTTTCCAACTAAAATATTGATCCTAGCGAAAAATATTATAGAATCTTTCTTGTAGGAAATATTATGAAGATTAATTCTGTGAAACATTAGTTTTGGCTGTGAGCCACCGATTTCGAGTTATTAACAAAAAACGGCCCATGAAATCTATTCAAAAATACTTTCCAACTAAAATATTGATTCTAGCGAAAAATGTTATAGAACCTTTCTTGTAGGAAATATTATGTAGATTAATTCTGTATAACATTATTTTTGGCTATGAGCCACCGATTTCGAGTTATTAACAAAAAACGGCCCATGAAATCTATTTAAAAATACTTTCCAACTAAAATATTGATCCTAGCGAAAAATCTTATAGAACCTTTTTTGTAGAAAATATTATGTAGATTAATTCTGTCTAACATTATTTTTGGCTGTGAGCCACCGTTTTAGAGTTATCAACAAAAAACGGCTCAAATATCTATTTAAAAATACTTTCCAACTAAAAAATTGATCCTAGCGAAAAAAGTTATATAACCTTTCTTATAGGAAATTTTATGTAGATATTTTCTGTTTAACATATTTTTTTGCTGTGGGCCACCGTTTACGAGGTATTAACGAAAAACGGAGCATGTAATCGATTAAAAAAAACTTTCTTACTAAATTATCCATTTATATATTGATCCTATCGAAAAAACGTATATAACCTTTCTTGTAGGAAATTTTATGTAGATATTTTCTGTTTAACATATTTTTTTGCTGTGGGCCACCGTTTACGAGTTATTTACGAAAAACTAAAAAATTGACTTTCAAGATCGAATAGCAGGGTACGGACCCCACCTCATGTCATGGCATTATTTTTCCATGGCTATTTAGACCCTCATCTTTCACTGGTAAAAATGACAGACTGCCTCAAGAACCTTTTTTGGAATTATTTTTTTTTACCACTTTGTACCGTTCTGGCACGGTGAAGGACCCGGCCAAATGATCTGGCATAAATACTATGTGACTTCTGAGGAACTCTATTTTCACTTTTTAATAATTCCAGGTTGCCTCAAACACCTTTTTTGGGCCTCAAAAAATTAAATCTTTAAAAATTCATAGCTCGATAAAGCCCCGCTCCCCAGCTGCCAGACTTGCAGACCTGATGTTGGCTATGATCAGAGAAGCATCTGAGCACCTTTCCAGGTTGCCTCAAGGACCTACTCCAAAATCCTGCCAGCTCTCCGTCTATAATAATTATTGTTTCACAACATAATTGTAATACATACAATTGTAGCAAAATGCCTGTCATGTTTGTAAGCAATTCTATAGAAAATAATTTATAAAATTGTAATTTGTCACCTGTCATCGACAATTGTCGCTTGACATATGTCACTGACAATTGTAGCCTTTTTGAAATAGGGGCCTGGATTCTGGCTGTCCTTTGTCGCTCGCTAAAAAGTAGGCTAACAACCATTACTTCTAGTCGTTCAACTTAGCCCTCAATTCTGCCGCTTGACAGTCTCCTGGCCTCTCTTGATACGCCACACTGATTATATTAGTTGCTCTAATGTTTGGCAGTAGCATTTTTACTGAACGGCGCGGAAATGGCAACGAATAAGGGCGAGAGATGTGCACTGGCAGTCGTTCGGTGACAAACTGACTGTGACAGTTTTAACTGACATCAATTCGAAATGTTAGTGTTGCCACGATAAATGCCAAAATATTCCTAGAAAATGAAAATGCAAGGTCAAAGTTGAACACTAAGGTATATTTCGTGATTTATTTAAAATCAGCCCACTTTACATCTTCAAGATTTTAGTAAGGATTGCCCCTTTCAATATAAAAACTCCAGTAGCTCTCCGAAGCCAGCAGTGGATGCCGCCTACTTGAATCCGTTCAAGTCGCTTCGTGTAAATAGTGGAATAAATGCAACGTGCTTTCTGCAACTCAACGAGGAAACGAAGTGAGCAGCTAAGCAAACTCGCCTCCATTTTCTTGCTTAGAGTAGAATTGGTTTTTCTGAAGATCAATATGGAAAAGCAATATGTATTTTATACGAGGATAATATCAGTTCTCTGAGCTAGCTTTTTGATTTCACGTAGACTAGATTTTGTGAAAGTGATAAGCGTGGCAGCGAAATGTATAATTTTTGTTCATTAGTATGACCCGTTGGACATCGCGCTGCTATTTAGGCAGAGTGAAGGTAGGTGTACTAGGGTTGTGCTTGCTCGTTCACTGAAAAGATCGCTCCCAACTAGTACGATCTCCGAAGTGTACTACCTAGTCCGTTCTTTTAGTTCAGTAGTACACCGAGAGAGCGGGAGACAAATTGTGCATATGGCGTACAGTAACGCTCGCTCGTACTAGCTGAGAGCTGATCGACCGTTTTCGCGCGCTCTCGGTCCGAGTCAGTCGGTTCTAGTTCGGTTGCGGTCATTGTCCTCCTTTCGCTCCCACTCTGTTGCGCGTTTGTGATTGTACTAAATGTACTAGAGCAGAATCATTTGGAAGTAGTTGTCCTTGTCCGTTGGGTGTACAACATCTGGAAAATTGCGGGTCACAACTGGATAAGACTAGCTAAGGGCCGGGAGAAGTGGCGTACTTGAAGAGAGGCTTGCTCCGCTGTGGAGATAAGGGGCTGATATGATGATGATGATAGTGTTGTGACGCTGTACCGGACTTGGACTATTGTAACTTTGCATAAAGTTGACAGATTATATAGAGTTTGTCGGAAAGAGACGAGTTGTGGAATGCATGTCAACAATCTGTGACATTTTTTCTTTCTGCGTATTCTACTATTTTATAAGTGCATGTATGCTCACAGAATGATGGATATGGACGTTTCTTCAGAAATTGTATTTCGAGATGATCGATATGGAAATACTATGCATAAAAAGTAAGCTAAATTCGATACACCTACATTATGATATTGCGCGAATGATAGAGCGTGGCTCGGGGAATAGTAATAGGCGAAATTTTTTTTTTTATACAGTTTGTATTTTGATAGCAGGTCAGTGAAGGCTGCTACCAGATCCCGTGCTGCCACGTGAATCGGTATTAGAAGAGATTCCATTGATTTCAAATTTCAGGTTTGTGATTTACCTACAGAAAGATACAGCAAGTAACGATATTGAACTAACTTAATTATGCCAAACTCCTTCGTAAGTCCATCCCTATTTGTGTCCAATGGCCGGACGAACGAATGAATGAATGAATGATCCGTGACGTGAGTGCTGACGCGTGACGTATCACGGATGCGGTGTCTGCCGATACACTCGCTATCTATCATGCCAGCCTATTGTCATTCGATATTATTTACCCTCGTAACGCCCACCATAAAAAAAAACTTTTGCTAAGGATTTTTGATTCTAGTTGTACTTGAAATTGAGTTGAGTTTCATTTGTTCGAAAAATTATAGAAACAAAAGAAATTATACTTTATTTGTTTACATAAACGTTTAAATTCCATTGAAACCAAATGTACATCTGATTGTACATTGGGCGGCAAGAGGTTAAGTGAAACTTCTAATGCGACTTCCAACTGACAGCGCGTAACATTCAATCATTTTTACTTTGCGTGGAATGCCGCTCACTCGGCATGTAACATACTATCTCAACGCGACTCACTCATTCCATTCATTCACTCATTCACTCAGTCAGTGACAGAAGAGAATACCCAGAATGGTTATGAATGGTGGAATGGTTGCTTGGAAATGTGTGTGTTTTATATTTAGATCGAGTGCAAAATAAGTTTATGTTTGTTTTTCAATAATAGCAATGTAAAATATTTAAAACAGTAAAAAGATGGACGTAACTAAACGCAAAAACGTGATAGTCACTTGACAAAATGTTTTTGAGGTTATGTTAGGAAGTTTCACTTCTCACGCACCGACTCCACGCACTGTTTTATTTATTTTATTTATTCAGGGGTGTACAGCAACTGACGATATTGAACTAAATGTCAAAATTGTCAAACTCCGTCATAAGTCCATCACTTTGTGTCCAATGTGGACACGCGAACGAACGAATGAATGAACGAAATGAACGATATGAACGAAATGAACGAATGACTGATCAAGCCCTGTAGCTGAATGGTATTTCTGCGACGCGAAACGCCACCGAAACGCCGCAGAAATGTAGTCTGGCTCTGTCGCGCCAATACACAAGAGCGAAAGAAATATTATCGTGAGCGTTTCGTGAGCGTTAGTGCATTCGGTTACGCACACATTTGCGTATACTGACGGACGCGTGACGTATCTCGGATGCTGTGAATGCCATCGCTATCCATCATGTATGTCAGCCTATTGTCATTCGATATTATTTATTTGCGACGACACATTTTTTCGCGGCTCTGGATATTTGTTATAGGAGATGAAGCGTATATTGTAACGTGTTTGTCGCAATTTTTACTCGTGTTTGCTTCGTAATTCAAGTTTTACTAGGAATCGTTTCATACACTTAGCTGCTAAATTAAGAAGCTGAAAATTCAGGCTTCTAGGTTTATCCACAACGGAGTAACAGGGGGTTGAAAATAGTCTGAAATGCTTCGAGAAAAGGATGGTACCGCCGTGCCTCTTTTTGCTCGACTTGGCGGGGGCACTGCCGTGCCCCCAGATATACTAGTAGTTCCCCGCGAACTTAGAATTCGAATTCGCTGAAAAGTAGTAAACCATTTCGATTTCCATCTCAATCAGACCTCTACCTACTTATATATTTCAAACCTTCTACTTATTATAGTACGTAGTTTATATCTATACACAGATGTCATATTATATATACCATTACCATTAGATCAAGCAAATGTATCTATACTAAGCGTGTTAAATTAACTCAGTAAAACCCACTGAGTTGTCAGTCTTTAATCGCAGCTTGCAGCTCTCTGGCGTCAATTTTTGTAAGTTGAAGTCCACAAAAACATTAAAAATGCCTCGTTACGTGATATTTAATTGCAATAACACATAAATCATGAACACTCAAGGGCCTCCTGTCAATAGATGTCGCGACGAACGGATAGTCTAATGCTCACCAATTCTTAGCTAATATTACAATAGTATTAATCAGTATTCTGTTTTCGATTCCTTCTGCTTGTAATATAAGTTGTAAACTGTTGTAATATTAAATTGTTGGCAGTCGAGACACAGTTGCCACATAGTATCGAGTAGTGGTACTGATAATTAACGCTATTTGACGCGTGATTGATGCGTGATTGTCACTAGATGTCACTTAACTATGCCTATACAAATAACCCTCAGTTACTGATGCGTTACAACTCTTCCCTTACTTGTTCCTCTATGCCGATACAAATAGGTAGATGAACTTGTTTCTTCTATCTAATATGTATATAATATTCAGTGATGTTTATTTTGCTATCGAGTATTTACATTAATAGTATTTTTCAGTACAGATGGTCGTTTTTTTACGCACTAGTTCGAGAAGTGGTTCATTATACGCCAGGTCGAAACTTCGGAGGCTCATCTGTACTGAAAAACGTCGTACGATACACGTGCGAAAAGGAAATTCGTAACTCGTGTCGATTTAAAACACTCCCTTCGGTCGTGTTTTAATTTATCGCCACTCGTTTCGAACTTCCTTTTTTGCGCACTTGTATCGTAATGTACTATTATACAATCGTGATATAATACAAAGCTTTTCAGTCGAGTACCATGTTTAATAATACGGTACGAGAGTGAAAAGCTTAATTATATCAGTATTGTATACAATACTTTTTCTATGAGTCATCATCTTCATCATCAATGGACGAAAAATATCATCATTCAAGTTAAAATTAATGTTAATAGCGTCGTTCACCGTTGTATCAACATCGAATTTTCTGGCAACCAATTATTTGTAATAACCGTCTGTGATTGGCCGATAACGCGATGGATAAAAAAAAAACGTGTTTCAGATGCAGAAAAATTTGCCAGGTATCGCAAATTAGTAAAGAACTTGTATGAAGTTCTATTTTTGAAATAATTACAATTAACTAAAAGTGAACTGTAATGAAATATTATAGTTGACTAAGTGTCAAAGACTATCTAACACTGAAAAGTCAGCACTTATAGTTTAGTCTGTGGTGTCCTAATTGACAGATTAAAGTCGACGAGTAGGAAATACATTTAAAACACGTCCAACACTCACGTAAGAGGCTCTGTAAGCACCAACATATCGTCGATCCCACCATTTGTACTCCTAAATACCATGTCACGTTACCTCGTTTGACAATTTCGTACGTCGACCATTAATAACGCTACAGTGACAAGGTACTAAAGTGTGCAGATGTTTATGACGCTGGCTGCGCGCCAACACGGCGTTCCCGACTTGATTGAGTTTCCTTAAGTCGTAAACAAATTGACTTTGTGTGCGTGTCACTTATTTGAGTATTGGGAAACGATCAAATCCATATACTTATACTTATACTTAATAATATTAATATCTGGGCGACCGAGCTTCGCTCGCTTCTGTTTTAATAAAATATATCACGTCTTTAGATAAAAAAAAAAACTCTTATAAATACAAAAACAAAAAAAAAACTTGATTTCTGGCCGGGATTGGAAACCCTGACACCTACGATCTATCTGCGTACATTAGACCGACCTCGTACGACTGAGTTAAGCGGAATCGACCATATTTTACGTTTACTAACGGGAAAGAAAAACTCATGAAAACTCGAAAATTCGCGTTTTCCGGGATCTAAGGCTACGCTAGATCGATTTTTCATCCCCGAAAACCCCCACATAACAAATTTCAGCGAAATCGTTAGAGCGGTTTCCGAGATCGTCGGTATATATAAATAAATAAATAAATAAATATACAAGAATTGCTCGTTTAATAGTATAAGATAAATGGGAAACTGTGTGTGTCTGTTTGTTTGTTCGTCTTTCACGGCAATACGGAGCGACGAATTACATGATTTTTTTAAGTGGAGATAGTTTAAGGGATGGAGAGTGACATAGGCTACTTTTTGTCTCTCTTTAACCCCCCACTTCCCGAAAATGGGGATTGCAAGTTTGTATGGATCATTTCGCAATTTTCGAATTTAGCGCGAGCGAAGTGGTGATCGGTTATCGTAAAATGTGAGTGTGTTTAGTAAAACGTCCCACTTTGTCGGTTACCACTAAGTCGAGATTTACTTGTATCTTTCTTTATATGAATAAACTGACAAAGCGGCTAAGTGGGACGTTTTCCCGTTCAGACTCACAAATATGGACGCCTAGAACTCCAAGATTGGTACACTTCTTTTTGCAGACTCCTACCAACTCCTACTGTATATTCTTTGTCAATTTCCTTGATTATTGCTATTACAGAGTTGATGTGACTCACAGATCCGATCTAATATCAAAACGAGATCTAATTCACTAAATAATATCCTTGCAAATTCAATGATGCTTCATTTGTAAACGCCATCTAGTGGCGAGCGGCAGTACTATCGCAGGTGAATGGTACGTTTTGGTATTAGGCATAACTGCTACCTCGAGTCGCGCTTTGCAATCCACAGATGGCGTTACTGGTGTAAATTGGAAATCTTTGCAGTAAAAAAATAATCTCTATAAGGTACAACGGGGCAAATCTCGACTGGGGGGCAATTGTAACTAATCCTTTTTTTCCATTATTACACTATAATGTTGAGTTCTATATGTATCCACTGAACACGCCTACCATATATAACCGGTGGACACTCTATTTAATATTTAATGCAAAAATTCTAAAACATGGAAAAAATGGACCAGTTACATTTGCCCCCAGTCGAGATTTGCCGCGCTGTACCTTAAAACACCGTGTATTTATAGAAATTATTTTACGTTAGTTTACCTATTAGTTCGTTTTCCGTTAAATTCGACACGTATTTAGGTTCATTCGGTGTTAATTATGATCTGACATGAATTCGAGCACTTTTCCCACTTCCCATGCCAGAAGCAGGCAAGCATGGTCGCGCGATAAATGATAAAACGTCAGGCCGTCCTTTTCGCACTATTTGTAAGTGCGATATTAGGGACGGCCTGATTATCATTTATCGCGCGACCATGCTTGCCAGTTTGGTTTTTCCAAAAACTAAAGTCAATTTCCTAGAATTGTCTTATGTACTTACCCCCTCATTCATAAATATAATAAGTTCTTTTGTCCTTTTTTATTACACACATACGTCGGAAAGGGACAAACGAACTTTATCGGCTTGATAACTTTAGAGTACGTTTATAAATAAGGGGCTAAATATTTGTTAAAATAAATAAATAAATAAATATTGGGGGACACCTTATGAAATAAGTTTATTTATTAATATAGGTTTAAGTGCTTTTTTATCGGTATAAAAACAAGTAAGAATCTTCTCGATATTTCTTCATCGAAAGCACTTGAAGCAGGCCCTCGAGTTTGCGAGGTTTTCCTATCAATATTATATGAAGAGCCTGAATGAGAAAATAAACAAATACTAGTGTTGGTTGGTATTGAATGAATATTCGAGTAGTTAGTCTGTGTTATTTTCTTTGCAAGAAATTTAAAGAAAAAGCTGAACTTACCTAGAAGCATATTTACCCTGCAGTAATTATTTTTCTGTCCTCTGGCCGGAAAGATAAAATGTTTAGGCCGCTGTGATAAACGAAGATACTGCTTCCCGGCTCAAATACTATACACACATTATTTTTTAAAGACACGCCGGGTCGAACGAGATAAAATGACCCAAAGTTTCGGCTAGGTTGCACTAGCCGTGGTCGCGGAAGACTGACGTCCCAGCGAAATGGAGATGTAAACAACACCAAACTACCCGATATTCATTTTTATAAATGTTCGTGGTAGACAAATAAAATTGATCTACCCGTATTTGTTTAATGTTTATCGTCCACCGCATGACACACAACATCCATTGACATTTCGCTGTGACGTCAGTCTTCCGCGACCACAGGCTTGTACCTTTCGAGAAACGGGCCACTGGCCGAAACGTTGGGTAAAAGCATAGAGGAATAAGTAGGGGACGAGTTGTAACTCCATACATCAGTAAATGCGGGTTATTTGTATAGGCATAGTTAAGTGACGTCTAGCGACAATCACGCGTCAATCACGCGTCAAATAGCGTGAATTATCAGTACCACTACTCGATACTAGGTGGCAACAGTGTCTCTTCTGCCAAAATTTAAAATTAGAACAGTTTACAACTTATATTACAAGCAGAAGGAATCGAAAACAGAATACTGATTAATAATATTGTAATATTAGCTAAAAATTGTTAAGCATTAGACTTTTCGTTCGTCGCGACATCTATTGACAAGTAGCAGTACTGAGAATTTACGCTAGTTGACGCGTGACTGACGCTTGATTGTCGCTAGATGTCACTTAACTATGCCTATACATATAACTCGCATTTACTGATGTATGGAGTTACAACTCTTCCTTTTCTTATTCCTCTGTGGTCAAAATCAAGTAAAGAGTGTGTATTTTATTTAAAAAAAGTTATTTTAGAAAATTATTAGTCGTAGAAAAAGTATTGTATCTTAGGTTGTTTAACTAAGGGCCACTTGCACCAACGAAAATGGAGGGTTAACCCACCTTTTTTTTGGAATTTTATATGGAATTTGACAGATGACAGCCTACTCCGTTTTTTTTGTCGCATCTCACCCCCGGCTTTGAAAGCCCGTTGGGGATGGGGTGGTATAAGTGGTTGGTGCAAGTGGGCCTGTGATAAACAACAAATCGTCACTACTTTTAAAAAATCTCGTATCTCACGCTGTTCCTCAAAGTTAAAACGCAGTAAGTCTATATGCATTCCATACATACTTACTACAATTTTGACAGACGAAGATACAAGTTTTTTTAAAAGTAGTGACGAAATGACGTCTTTATTTACAATTTTCGACTTTGCCTCAAATTGTTACCCAAATACCGACGCCACTCGCCTTTTTTAATCTCTGTAAAACAACGGTTGCGTAAAATAATACTTACTTAATTGGAAAATTTTATTGGTATTTCTAATTCAGGGCATCGCAGTAAAACGCTAAGTGTACTTCAAGACAACCTTTATTCTTTCATCAAAATAAATAAATAAGTCAACAGTAGGGCTCCGAGCTGTTAAACATTATAATAACAAATCTCTTACTTACAAATTAAAATTACCTAACAATCATTTACCTACTCGCCTACCTGGGGCCCGTTTCTCGAAAGGTACAAGCCTTGTATTACAAGTGTGTTTCCATGACAACCCATACGATTTGACAGTTCGCGCACTTGTAATACAAGGCTTGTACCTTTCGAGAAACGGGCCCCAGGCGACACAATAAACTCTGATTTTTTTTTACAATACTGATATTTACGTGTTACGCTCCATTGTTTCGGCTGTGCCAGAAAGATATGTTTTTCATTTCAATGCTACCAACTTGTGAATTTAAATTTTCGTTCGAACACATTGATAAATGCTACAGTTTTTCGCTTGTAAAATAAAATCGAGGTAATTTGGAGTCTGTAATCAAGTTAATTTTTCCGTGATTTTGCAGTGACGGCCCCGGCCTTGTTTTAAATGCTTCGTAATGAAATTAAAAACGGACGGGAAATGAACGTGTTCCGATGTTCAGGTAAGCTTCATCAAAACACCAGAGTGGGTGTTGTTTGATGTTCAAAAATTGGTTTTAAATGTAAGTGCATTATATTTTTTACTTGAAATCAATCTTTCGTACGTTAACAATTATGTACATCGTAATGTGCTCGAGCCAAGAATGCAAACTTAGGTTTAAAATTTACTTTGTTTACTAAATAATTCTTTGAGATATTTTAAAACGTTTCTTTCGCGCTCACTATATTCTATCCCTTTGCAATCATCTATGTGTTCGAGCGAGCAATCGCCTATTGGCATTCTTATCACGTCACATACAATTCTCTGGACATAAAGTGGGAGTTAAATCGTCAGAGCTTGGGTGTAAATAACCTGTACAGTGTACCGCGCGACAATACTCGCACTGGTGGCCTAATTGCGAAACTTTCTGACGACTAACCTTCCGCGAATCATGCTCGACATCTTCCCTCCCTTTTGCACTTATATATTCTTGCATAAGTGTAACAGCTAGGCAGCGCCGGGCCGAGCACTCAATCAGGGTAGAACGAAATGGAGTTATGCCTCCTTTGATTACCTTTTTTTTACCGTACTCGCAAATAAGGCCGTATTTTTTATCATTTGCTGTTCTGGCGCCCTCCTATGATTTGGCGCCTAGAGGGGCCGCTCCACTCGATGTACCCTAGATCCGGCCCTGCAGGGAACACGTCAAACCTTCGACTCCTTCGAGGGAGTTCGCGGCAGGCCTCTGTTCATTTCGTTTGACTTGCGGGAATGTTTCGCAACTGGCCGATATCTCCAAGCTGACCTTATTTAAAACCTTAAGAGTCAAGTACAAATTTTATTTACATAAATGTATATGATATTTATACAGATAACGATGAATCCATTTAAACTAATGACATCGCGCACCGCGGGCGGGCCGGCTAGAGATCGTAGACATGTAAAAAAGTGGCAAAGATTCAGTCGCTTACAAATACTATTTACATACGATCAATAAAACTATGTAATTTAATACGTTAGTCTTCAAGTTCGGAAAAATACGCTCGGAATTCCCAACCCTTTAATTCAAAAGCTAATTTACTAGGGTCTCAGGAGATGTCAGAAACAGGTACGACAATTACTTAGATACGAATTTATAGTGCCTTTAGGCATGTATGTACCCTTAGCGGTCAGAGGTCAACACAAATATTAAGCGGAATGAATAAAGTTAATAAAGTATTAAGATAAATTGGCAACATTTATATGCGAGGGTATTCCGAGCGTACGGCTGAAGGAATGAGTGAAGAGAATGCGCCCCGAGAGGTTCCTACCTACCACATTTACAAGACAGGGACATCGCGACTGTACAAGGATCGGCGCGCCCCGCCGCCGCCGCCGCCGCCGCTGCGCCGCCGGCGTTCTAATGCTGGCTAACAAATTAAAATTGTAACGTGAACGTTCCGCCCGGGCTTTCAAGGGTATTTCCTGTTTTGTTACTCTCATAAACGGAATTTTTGTTACCTCACCACTCAAATTGATTGCAGCGTGTGTTGACAGAGCTCGCGAAATTCAAGCGCTTTGTTCAACAAAGCGCCTTCGGCTTTCGTACCTATTCAACTAAAGGAGATTATATGTACAATAAAATGTCGTTGCTGAATTTTAGGACTTAAGCTGATATGTTTTATGATATGGTACAATATTGCGAAATAAAAATAAAGTATTAACATTGCGAGGGTTCACTGGTGAAACCCGATAAGTAGAGCAAACTGGTTATTGAAATTCGAACTATGTGCAATTTCCCAAATATTGTTATTTCAAAGACAAATTATTTCGATTTATCGGGTTTCACCAGTAAACCCTCGATTGGTATATGGACACGGACATGTTTTCTATTAGAGGATTATATTATAAGTAATTGGTGAGGTTACAGTTTTGTCGGCAACGGCGGGGCGCGTATTATTCACCTAAATTAGACTAGACGCAAGACTCAGGGATCCGGTGGTCGAGCAGTTTTTCCTTGATGGCGTCGACATTGAGATCGGCGGCGGCGCGCAGCGTGGCGGAGGCGCTGCGGCCGATTGTCGGCGGCGGCGCGGGCGCGCCGACCGCGAGCTCACGAGGCCGCGCACCCCATGTCCATGATGCGCCGGGGCCGTTGCATGCCTGCAACAATGCGAATATGTTAATCTATAACATCGACGTATACATGCCGCTCTGTCAGTCGTCAGTAATAACAAAGAGGATCCAGTATTACAGAGAGTTACTGTCAAAGTAGAATGTGTAATCACAGTGCATAGACTGCCATCTCTCGATACAGGCGTAAAAAATTTGCACCTCAGTATTGACAATTTGGCCCATATTGTTGCTTGTTAACTTGATATGTGATAAAATGTCAAATATTAATATTAGCGCCATCTAGTCAAGCGTTCCCTAAAGGTGTAACGCCATCTAGGTCACCGTACCTTTTTCTCTATGGCTTTGAGGTACGTTTTTTTCTTAGACTTTATCCGTCTATACGGAGTTACATACGTCTTTGGTTATGATATATTCTTAGGAATATTCCCTTTTTCTTATATTTTTTTCATAGGGAAATTGCTCTTCGGAGGGGAAATTTCTGGGCACGGCGCAACACTAGATCTTAGTAATATTTATTAATTATAATATTAAGAAATTATGTTAGGTAAGTAGGCACTTAAAGATTCTGGATTTAATATGTTAATATTATTTACTTAATATGTTGCGATGAGTATCTTCTCGTGAAAGAGATATGTATGAAATATTTCTTATTTTTATTTTCGCAGTAACATACTATATTGTTTCCACGCAGTCAGTACCTCATAGTTTAGAATTCCAAGCTCATAAGCGAAACTACACCTTCGCACGTAAACGGGAACGGGAGCATTATTCTAATGCCCTATACCTATTCAATTTCGATTAGTGCCGCTGTGTTTAGAGCCCTACCATACAGAACCTTAAGTCGAAGCCATCGATTGTCGCACGCAATCAGCCCGCCCATTGTGAGCCTAACTACAAATTATGGCCATCCCGAATCGTGGGAACTAATTAACTATTCGCGGAACTAAGATTGCGCTTATAATTTATTATAATGGCTCCCCCGTGTGTGCAGTGGCCATCCAATCAGCGGGGTAATGAGGCCGTGTGTGTATCGCGCACGCATCTCGCTGAATTAGCCGGTCTATTGTCGAGCTGGAGATAGCGAGAAATTAAATCTAATTCAACGGGAACAGCAACTTGAGTTAAATAATTTAAATAATGTCTGTTGTTTGCCTCTATGTATAATCAACGAGTTTTTTCATGCGGCATCGCTCGCGTTAGGAAGAGACACAAAAGTAGCCTATGTCAGTCTCCATCCCTTCAACTATATCCACTTAAAAAATCACGTCGTCGCTCCGATTTGCCTTGAAAGACGGAAAAACAAACAGACACACACTTTCCCATTTATAATATTAGTAAGGATTGTTATTATCTTTTGCTATGTTGTATCAATAAAGTGTAAATGGTATTGTAAAGTATTTGCGAAATTAATAATATTATCCAATACAAGTTTCTCGTCTCGTCGACTAATTTGCTCTCCATTCTAAAATAAAAAGAGCAATCTACATACAACCTGATGATCAATGGTAGAGAGTGAATTACGCTATCACTGAGCAGTCCACTGATTTAAACTTTCATGGTTATTACACATAATTATTTTTAAAATCGGGACTTAATCGCGTATGACTACATAATAAACTGATCTCCAACTTTTCCGGGACGGCGTTGTCCCCGTGGTCTCTGAAGACTGGCTTGAAATGACATCAACACCTTCTGACAGCCGCGCGAGTTTTTCGAACTACCCGCACTTGGTTTTGAGTATCGGAAACGTTACGAATTATCAAACGTTGCGAGGTCAGTTTATTATGTAGTCATACGCGATTAAGTCCCGATTTTAAAAATAGTCTACCCATAGTCAATTATTGTAAGTTCGTAGTAAGGAGAATATCATAAAGTTCTACTTACGTAGATTTAAAAGGTTAATACCATTAGTTGACTAACTCGGTGTATTTTTATTTATTTATTTACTGAAAAAATAATTAAACTAAATAGTGTACAAACAGACCTGACAAGTGACTTGACAGAACGCGTAGACAAAACTATCACACGCTTAATTAAAACACGCCCTTAGAGGCGCGGCGGCGGGCGCGCCACGATTTATATTTAGAGGGGAGAGAACTAGAGCAGGGGCAGAATTTTTATTTTTTATTGTAAGGGCAGAATCTGTCAAATTACCCCATTACACACACAAACACCCTTCACTCACACTACCTCAATTTACTGTGAAAGGTCAGTGACCCTTCATTTTTTTTCAAGAGTGTTATTTTGAGTTTGTAGTCAACTACTGACCTCATTTGAGAAATTTAAACTGTAAAAAAGGTAGCATACAAGAAGACAGAGAAAAATACGCGTCATCTAGCTTTCCTTCTCTGTTCACGTCTCATGTGACTTAAATTTACCTAAATATGTAGATAACGTTCCTTACTCAGTTGATTGTTTATCTAGGTGTATTTCAAATTACTTTGCACTTCATTTTGCGTTACTTTTCTATACTTAGATTAAAAATCGTCAGCCTGCCTATCCCCGCAAACATTATTCAAAGTCGTGTGTGAAGGCCGATACCTCCAGGCAGACAATTATGGTCGCGTGATAAATGATAAAACATTCAGCCCTATCGCACTTTTGTAAGTGCAATAGGGACGGTCCGATGTTTTATCATTTATCGCGCGACTATGATTGCCCTGCAGGTCTTCAGAGGCCTGTGCTGTGCATTACGTATATGCGGGTTGTATTAAAGACTATCAGATATTTTCTTTATTCTTTTTGGTCGTTAGGTTTTTTTATCATTTAGTTTGATACAAAATAAAGTATGTGTATAAAATAAAAACCTAATGAATAGAGTACAGCTAGCAGCAGTCAAGTCAGAGACACAAAGAAAGATAGGGAATATCGACGCATATCTTATCTTATCCCAATACCGCCATCGCCATCTGCATCAGACTCTTTATCTTACCCAATTTCCGAGTCTCTTCTCTAAATTTCAGTTTCTTGAGTTGAAAATGTTGAAACTCATACTTGGTAATAAATAAAACACAAAAAAACATATAAAAATCACAATATAATTTTAAATTATAGCTTAGGCCCTGTACCAGTTGCAGTCGCCACGTCTGTAAAGTCCCTTGTAGTTTCTTTTAAATGGCTAAATACCTAGATGTTATGTCATAAACATCTGTGACGTGACTGAAAATTAAAAACATCGCTCAGAGATAAGGTTCAAATTAGCATGGCAAAAAATACAACAGTGCAGTCAAAATACGAAAAAGCAAATGTCAATGTCAATAATGTCAATATCACTGCCGTATTTCAGGCAATAAGGGCTGTTTTCTCAAATATGAAAAAATCTCAAAAGCAGGACTTTATAAAGACTTTCTAGGAAAATTATTTTGAACTTGATAGGTAGACCAATTTAATAAAAGTTGTACGAAAAAAAATTCTGAACTAAGTTTGTAACTATATATGAAAAGCATTTTTATCTTAGATTGCATATTTTGGAATCGTAACGATTTTTCTTTCAAATAAATAGAGAATTATTAGAATAGATTCACGGTGTCTACCGTAAACTGGGGTTACATTGACCAATTTGGGAATTTAAACTTCTCTAGCTTCTACATGTAATGGGTAGCTATAGCTATAGCTAGCTTCTACATTTAATAGGTATTTATTAATGTAAAGAAAGAAAAAAAATGGGACCATCAACTTTTTTAGTCTTTTCCTGCTAAAAATCTAGAAAAGTAACAAAATAATGTACGCAGAAAAAAAAACTATGAGATCAAACTTAAACTGACATTGGGGTTACTTTGATACCCTGTTTTTTTTAAATGGTAATCGAATGTAACCCCTTGCAAAAGTATTTTATCTCAAGAAAAAATAAAAAAACGGTTCGCAAAGTCAAATATTACAACTCTTTAACGCTATTTTGGGGTTACTTTGATCAAAAATAAAAATTACCTACCATCTTCGAAAAACCAACTTTATTTGCAATTGTTTCAATATTTATCACACGAAGAGATCAAATTATCTGCCTCAACTCAACAAGTACCGTGACATAATCAGACAATAATCAACTATGTGTCATTATGGTCAATGTTACCCCATGCAAGTGATCAAAGGCACCCCACAGAGTAAATCATTAGTAATAAATGCCTAGTTTGACTTTATGATACAAAACTCAATACTTACAATGGTAGGTACATGCGCGGATCCAGGGGGGGGGAGTCATGGGAGTCATGACCCCCCCTGGAGAGCCTAGGTTGGTCATACAAATAGACCACGTGACCCCCCCTGGGGCCTGGGCATTTATACCACGTGACCCCCCCCCCCTGGGCACGAAGCTGGATCCGCGCTTGGGTAGGTATAGCTAAGCAGAAACACATTTCTGGCAAGCTACTTAATATTCACTGTGAACCTTTTACTTGAATACCACTACGTTAGTTTAGAAGTTATTTAAACGTGAAAAATAGCAACAAACTATGCTTATATTTTAATACGTTATCCGCACTGCCCACTACCATACTTACTTGTTCACTGCGTCAGAGCACCATTTATAAAGGTTGGTTTAAGGTTATCATATGTGTAGATTTCGATAAATTTATTTTATTAATACATAACCGACTACTCATAACATATTAGTTAGTCAGGTTTTGTTCGTAGTCCAAAAGGGTCAACCCTAGCACTTTTCCCTATTCACCCCAACGTTAGGGTGAGCGAAAATTACTAAATAAAACGACATATTTTCAAAGACAAACCGAAGTTCACACCGCTGGAAGATTTTTTGTGTAAAAAATTAGCATGGGACATATAAAAAAAGTGCTATCAACGTTCAAAAGTCGGTTTTGGTCCTATTCAGCACAAATTACGATAGTTCATACCCGTTCCGACCCCATGAACCCAAAACCTTCAGAAAACGATGTACTAAGTAGCCCAAAGTGCAGCGCCGTCTCTAGGTGAATTGGGTTACTAATTTATGCAAACTACTTAAGTCGCAATAGATGTCATTTCATTTAGTATTTTAGAGGTAACTAGTAAAGATAATTTAGTTTTACAATTGTGCGAAAAAAGATTCTCATTTGGCGAGATTTTTTAACCGACTTCCAAAATTCAAAAGGTTATAAATGTATAGTTTTTTTTAATATCACTTCTGGTCCAATTTCAAACCCCACAAAAACGGCAAACTGATAATGACATTAAGTTTTTTTGAAATAAATTTGTGACATATGTGGGTAGTTTAGTAATTATAGGCACCGACTGATTGTGGGTAGGTTTATATTTTCGCTCTCTGCTAATAAATCTTGTATGGAACGGACGTGTTTTCTTTGGTGCCTCTTCATCAGCGCTGATCTTCGGCTGTGAGCATACCTTACAAAATTAAATGCCAAAAAAAAAGTTTATCAGTAAAAATTACTTATTTGAAAATAAAGTCATAACCGTTTTCATGCTTATACATTGAAATAGATATCACGCACGAAAGTAAGAAAGACAAGGCCCCTTGGTGGCTGAGCCGGGAATCGAACCCGCCATGTCTCTCGCTATACCGTAATCCTCTAAGTGCCACTTGCACCAACGAAGATGGAGGATTAACCTGAGGGTTAACCCACTATTTTACATGGAATTTGACAGTTGACAGCCCACTAACCCTGAGTTAAGTGGTTGGTGCAAATGGGCCTTATAAGATTCATATACCAGGTGGTCAAAATGTGCCTATCAGAGATAACATACACTAGAGAAATTTCGTTGGGTACCACACGGCGGGCGGGTGGCCTAGTGGTAATGACGTTAGCTGCGTAAGCTGAAGACCCGGGTTCGATTCCCGGCTCGGCCATCAGTAGGCCTTGTCGTTTTTTCTTTCGTGTATGATATCTATTTCAATTTATGTATGTATGTATGTGAACACTTTATTGTACATAAGATAAGTTAGGACATATAAATACAGTATAGTTATGGTGTACAAAGGCAAACTTATCCCTATAAGGTGTCTCTTTCAACCTTTGAGCGAATTGAGAATTTATTATTTATATAAACTTGAAAAAGAACAAATCAAAAATTATTCAATAAAATAATTTTATTTCTTCCCATTTGTATAGTTTCATACTTATGATTTTTATTTTAAAGTAATCCATTTATATTATAGCAATCATGGGTGAAACGTGGAGGTTGACAGAAGTGTAATTAACATTTCTAAATGTTGATTTCTTGTATCTAGTCTAACTACGAAGCAATACATTGACGTATAAATTGCGTCCATATACAGAGAGGTCATTCATAAAAACATCACTTTAGGTAAGTTATATATCTTTTATACAATTTGACAACCATTGACCACACATCCCAATTCACCCCTCTTCCGACCCTAATCACCCCCTTCGTAAACCTATTCACCCCCTTTGCGACCCGATTCCCCCCATTCCTGATCCTATTCACCCCTCAGGCCGCGGATATTTATCCATCAAATTGAAATTGAAAATTGAATTTGAAATCGTCTGTCAATGAAAAGAAAATTGTAGTAAGTATGTATGGAACATAAACTTTAGAAGTGTAGGTATACACTACATTCAAAAGGATAACGAACAAATTCTGAGCAAAATTTCACACAAAAATAAAGTTAAAATGAGTAAATAATACAATAAATTTAAATGCCAACTTTGACAGACATTTTCATGCCCCTAAATATATTATTTTCCCTGGAACTACGGAACCCTACACTGACCGTGACCCGACGCGCTCTTGGCCGGTTTTTCTTTTCAATGAAATGCAGAGATAATAAAAAATTACACCTCCCAATTTATAATATTCTTTTTTTGCAAAAATTTCATTTTTGGCACAAGCTTTATCTTAGCCGACTGTACCTTTCTTTCAACAATCATCTATTGCTCTCCGAGATGTTTCTAAAAACCCCTTACTCAATGGGGATACGACGTTTCATAACAGAGTTCCTCTGACCACCTTTCTGCTCCATCATCAGATCACCTCCATGATACCATAATATTGCATTGTCACGTGATTTACATATGTGTGCAAAATTTCAGCTCAATCGGAAACCGGAAAGTGGGTCAAATTTAGCTTCTACGTTTTGACCCAAACTAACAAGGCAAGTTGAATAAAAGCTTGTAAAAAGGCTTCTGATATCAGATTTGTAATAAGTTTACTTGTCATAGTTTAACAACAGATGAGACAGACATATGCACTGACAATACTGCACGTGTTTTGTGAGTCTGATGTCAAATCACCTCATACAATTTACCGCTCTAAGGCAACTAAGGTAGGGTTTGTTATTGCACTTTAATTACATATTAATGATATCTAGCCCGTAAGACATATATTTGCTTCGACAATGGATATATAATTATGCGAGTGAGAGTGTAATTTAGATTTTTATAAGGAAACAAATATTTTTAAGCGACCCGATCAGATATTTATACGGATAAGGACCCTCCCACATCTACCGTCTCGCGATCGTAGCGTCGGGCCAACTGTATGGCTAAGCCACGCCGACGCGACGCGGCGTCTTTTTCCATACAGTTGGCCCGACGCTACGCTCGCGAGACGCTAGAAAGAGAGACTATGTTTTTGCCGGTCACGAAGCATCACAATTTTTTGCCGGGAATATGTCGTCATATACTTATGGCCCCTATAGAGAATCGGATATGTTGTCACGGCCGTTCATAGTCATATACGTATGCTGGTGACTGTTCCATGAACATCTGGTCTAGTTGAATGGAGAAGTGCCATTCAAAACGAGCGTTACTTTCTAAACAACGATGAACTTACGGTTACTTACGTGTTCGTGGTATGCACAGGGTAATCTTTAATGAAATTGAAAAATTTTTTTATATAAAAATTTGAACCAGAAGCACACCATACGGAATATTGTATTTACTAAATAGGTACTTATATACCCGCCCGCATTTCCCTTTCTTCTATTCTAAGTAAGAATCGATTAATAAGTATCTAAATATGTAAACATAAATTAAATTATAATTGTTTACATACAACCTGATTGACAGAATTTGACGTAAGTGCTGTCATATATGTTTTTAAAATGACGTACTGTTAATACCAGCGTAATGAAAATTTATTCCAATGAGTAAAATAAAACATGAAACTCTTTTCAATTTAACCGAACTAGAATGAAATCATTTATACTCATTCGGTTGTGTTCGTTATTTTCTTTAATAATGTGATATATTTTTATTTATTTTTGATGCACAAGCCATGCACCTTTACACTTTAAATGAGATTGGATCTCCACCTGACATTATCGACTTACCCTATTTATTTTGAGCACAGTTTTACACTGGTATGGTTTTTCGTGTACGTACACTATTTTCTGTCAAAATATTTGTCAAATTTAATTGTCAACGCGGAGCGACCGGCGACACGTCTGCCTCCGATGAGCCGCTCACGGCATCTAATCGAAAGGAGAATTCTGACAGCAATGCCGAATGTATGGAAATTTTACGATAGTTTAAATTTAAGGTAAAATTTCTTTGTTGCCTTTGAGAGGAAAAATATAAAAAACCTCAAAACTTGTAGTCCATTTATCTGGCTTTCAGAATCACATAATGTTATAACTAGGGTATTGAATTTTTTTAACAAAGTTTACTAAACGGCGACATACGTTTTTCTCATTTTAGGTCAACTTTGTGTGGGTTTAGTTATTACACCGTTAATAATTGGAGATTGTGAATAGTCAAAAGTTGTAGACACACTCTTTAAGATAATAACTACATTTATTTTATTTCATTTAATTTAGAAATGTGAGCAGCATTTGTTAAACGCCGAATGCACTTTTCGAGGATTTCGTACGACCCCCTCTTAAGGCTACTGGGTATTTCGATTTACTTCGCTGTGCAACAAACCAGCTCAATATAATCTGTAGCAATAATCCTTACATCTATTACTAAGTCCACTTTATCCATAGTCTCGACGAAAACCAAGAAACAGCAAACTATCCAATTCTTGCAATCATTGAGTTGAAACCATCGTAACAGCTACTCAGTTCGCCACTATTTAACACTTGAAAATATAAACTTAGCCTCTCCAGAACATGTCGCGCGAGTAACTTAGCTTATTTCTTGCAAATAATATAGTCTTCACTCCTCCTTTAAGTTCGTAATACTTAACCCGATCCAAAACCACATAGACACTATAGACAGTTTAGACGAAGACGGCGCGGTGGTCTGAACCCTCTAACATGTTGTGACGGCGCCTGTGACGCGTGACGCGTGGCTTGTTGACACGACACGTGCCTGTCGACGCTACACGACTAATTAAGGACACGTTATTGGCTAGCGGGGTTATTCATAACCGTGCTATAATATGCATCAATTTGCTAATAGTTTGCCTTAAAGTGTCACTATGAATTAAGATGTAAAAATATAATGAAATTAAATCCAAGGCTTTCAAAGTTTTATAAACAGGCACTTCATTAGGTAAATATGGAAGGAAAAACGCTTTATAAAGTTTATAATCTTAATTAGAATAATTTAAAAAGACCTACTTACAAACAAACACACGTTATTCATTAACATCAAATCTCAATTGACTCGAACACTTTCACGCGACAATATCTCTGTAAACAACCGCCCGGAACTAATATCTCTTAATGGATGTATTCCACGTGCAGCGCAGTAATTCACATATTAGCCTGATAATAGCCCCCGGCATCACGTAACGATAATTTATCCGAGCCAAGTGTAAAACTGTAGACAGTTCGGTTATTGGGGAGAAATGTGGTTTTGAGGGCGATATATCCACGGCAGCTGTGGCGGAGAGCGCGGTATTGGCGCACAAATCAACAGGATGTCTTCCTTTAAGATGATTTCGGCCACATTTATATTTTTATGGGTTCAACGCCAATATGGTCCTAGGTATGTTCTACTGATCTGCGGAGACCCTTACGGATATACACTTCGACCCATTGGGATCTTCTATGCATTTTTTTTATACTACGTCGGTGGCAAACAAGCTTACGGTCCGCCTGATGGAAAGCGATCACCGTCACCTATAGACGCCTGCAATTCAAGGAGTGTCACGTGCGCGTTGCCGACCCATTAGACAATTGTACACTCCTTTTTATTGCTGTGTTAAGTGCCTACACAGCAAAAAGAGTGTACAAGTTCTAAGGATGGTTCAATTTCCCCCTACGATCTTAAGATCCTTTAGCTATTCAGGAGCTTCTCGACCATCTCCATGTGTTTGATAATGAGGCTCATGGGTAGCTCTCTGAAGTCATTAGGTTACAAGTAACCTGTTCCAAAGTTCTTCATGATCCAAGGTATGTTGTTTTCAGTATGTTTTTTGTCTCGAGGGTTTTATTGTTACGTAAATTTTAATGTCAATGAATGATATACTGATAATTGGCAGATTTGAGCCATGGGAGTTAATACGATAATATATGGTTTCATTGCATTATGATTTCATTGTTTACTTTAATTTCAGCAAAAGGTCAGTTCCTATAAAGGGTATGAAAATTCCAAATATTAATGAATTCGTCAGGGATCCGAGTATCAAAATTCAAAACTCCCGCAGCGCAGCATTATACATCATCATCATCATCATTCCCTTGCCCTTTTCCCATTATTTGGGGTCGGCGCA
Source organism: Leguminivora glycinivorella (assembly GCF_023078275.1). Classification (NCBI taxonomy): domain Eukaryota; kingdom Metazoa; phylum Arthropoda; class Insecta; order Lepidoptera; family Tortricidae; genus Leguminivora; species Leguminivora glycinivorella. Next base: position 24,533,140 of record NC_062976.1, read on the forward strand.
GCAGATCATCTTCCTCCATTTCTCTCTATCAGCCGTCATTTCCATACTAATACCTTTCACTCTCATATCGTTGTTCACACATTCCATCCATCTTTTCTTAGGCCTTCCACTACCATTGTATCCATCCACTTTCATATTTACCACTCGTTTTATAACATTGCTTTCATCCCTCCGCATTACATGCCCATACCATGCTAATCTACTTCCTCTCAATTTCTCTGTCACTGGCGCTACAGCGCAGCATTATACATTTTTTAAAATATTAACTTAATTGAATTACTTTATGCCTAATGTCGTGTTCGCCTAACGTTACAACCATCGTGCTAAACCGAGAAAAGTACAAATGTAGCCCGGGGTTTAATACTTCCAATATGTATAAAATAGCAACGTCATATAATATAATTATGGGTGAACGCACGTAAAAGTACCGTGAGCCACGACTTCATTGAGTGTTTATTCATATTCATATTTTTTATTGGTAAAAGTAAATTACATATCAGTGGTTACATTACATTTCATTGTGTCAAATGTCAAAATAATTTAAAGTACACCAAAAATATTCTATAGTACACCGTATTCACTGAATACATTAGAAAATGCGTTAAATACAATAAAATAAGAATCAGTATTGTTAATAAATAAAAACGAATTAAATACATTTTTTTTTACATAGTTTGTGTGTGGGTCGATGACACTTTTTCGTTATTTGAACTATAGCTGCAAATGAAATGATCTATGCATATATCGGGATAGTAACACTTATTTAGATATAGATTATCACTTGAATTTGCTTCGTGAATTTGGAACATGTCATAAAATCACTCATGTAACTCTTGCCGCGTATTGACCCATCTAATGCTTCCTTTAATCAATATTATCATCAATAATCAATAGTATGTTGTGTACGTAATTTTAAGTCAACTGTATGTTTGATTTTTTTCTTCTTGTTTTGTCTGTGTTGCATTTGTAATTGTGTGTTATTGCAGCATTCAAATAAAGCTTAATAGATAGATATCTATCATCTAACAAATCGGAATACAACCCAATTGTAACTCGTCACACATAAATTCCAATCTGCAACTGGCCGTCAATCGAGAAGGCCCTTTATCTTTCCCGCGAAGCCAATCTGCCTGCGGTCCGTCAAAATCAATAAGCCATCAATTGTAACAAGGCCCGCGTCCATTTGGGCCCGCGGCGATAAAAATGAGCTGAAGTCCCATAAACGCGCGCGGGCTTTACGACGCTGCCTCTGTTTTTACCATAGAGGAATAAGTAAGAGAAGAGTTGTAACTCAATACATCAGTAAATGCGGGTTATTTGTATAGACATAGTTAAGTGACATCTAGCGCCAATCACACGTCAATCACGCATCAGCTAGCGTAAATTATCACTACTGCTACTTGTCAATAGATGTCGCGACGAACGAAAAGTCTAATGCTCACCAATTTTTAGCTAATATTACAATATTAATCAGTATTCTGTTTTCAATTCCTTCTGCTTGTAATATAAGTTGTAAATTGTTCTAATATTAAATTTTTGGCAGACGAGACACAGTTGCCATCTAGTATCGAGTAGTGATACTGATAATTCACGCTATTTGATGCGTGATTGTCGCTCGGCTAGATGTCACTTAACTATGCCTATACAAATAACCCGCATTTAAATACTGATGTATGAAGTTACACTTCTTCCCCTACTTATTTTTCTATAGTATTTACTTAAGTTTTCTGAAGCCAGGATAAAATTCGCATCGATGCTATCAGTTCTTTTACAATATAGCCGTAACTGAGTGATTCGGAGTGTCCCTTTAGGAAGTTTTAGTGGTTAAGATAAGTCTGATCGCCCGGTTCGTATCTTTATTACCGTCCCGTCCCTTGTGTGACAATGTCGTCACGCAATTGTGTCGTTATAATTATATTATTATAGTGTTAATTCAAAGCATGTGTTGATATTAACTCATAATCTTGTTACTGTGTTTGTAATGAGATCATTATATCCAATTGTAATTAACCAAAATGTAGTTTCCTCAATCAATTGTTCAGTTTATTACTGGGTTTGTAATAATGATATTAAGCTAGATTTTTCTCGCGACTTCGTCTACGTGGGATTATGCCTACGATAAGATAAGAACGATCAGATGTTCTTTTAGGTTTTTAAACTTTATGTTCCTTTCTTTCATTCTTCGAAGCTTTCTTTAGAAACGGGAGGTGTAGGGATGAGGTACGATTCTGTTACACAAAATTGCGTTACCCTTAATACTAATACATTGGCAGTAGGTAATGACTTTTTATTCTGATAAAATTTTTCGATTAATAGATAAACAGAATATGCCTACTAAGGAAAAAGATAGCATAACAGAAATTTGGGTTTAATCAGTGTATCATTGCCTCATTAAAATTAATAGAAATAAAAGTGATGTCCCTTTCCAACATCTCCACTAAACTAACCAGTAAAACATCGCTAAAATACAGGAACTGTCATAATAATATAATCTGATGTCCCAGTCATATAACAAGCCCCAATAAAACTTTATGAATGACGCTTTTGTAACTTAACAAATTAAAATCGGTCACGGCGCGACTGTAGGCGTCTCCCCATCTCCCATCTCCTTCAGATTAAACTTTATCGTATTTACACGAAAACTTCCATCCTGAATTTACTTTGCAAAGTCCTCATCAAATAAAAACATCGAACTTCAGTTAACCGAGTTGCCGACCGATAAAGTAACGAGCGAGTTGAATTTTAATGCAAACTCGTCAGCGATGCTAAATTCGTTAAGCTTAATGTTAATCGAGTTGCCGGAGCGGCATTATTTGGCGGCGGCGGGCGTGATTGTGCGGCGGCGGCGCGCGGCGTGCGGCGTCGCAGCGCACCGCGTCGGCGCGCGTTGTCTTAAATGAGTCATTTTATCATCATCATTAAACGAAAGACGTCAACTGTCGGACAAAGTCCTATAATATACTACATTGTAAGCGGCTGTAGAATACAAGCTAGAAATTTTTTCGACGGCCTGTAATGTTGTGCGGGTTCTTATCCAAAGTTCTCCAGATTTAGGTTTGCATATTTTACTTTTGTACTGTACATACCATAAAGGAATAAGTAAGGGAAGAGTTGTAAATTTGTAATTCCATACATCAGTAAATGCGGGTTATTTGTATAGGCATAGTTAAGTGACATCTAGCGACAATCACGCGTCAACTAGCCTAAATTATCAGTACTGCTACTTGTCAATAGATGTCGCGACGAACGAAAAGTCTAATGCTCACTAATTTTTAGCTAATATTACAATAGTATTAATCAGTATTCTGTTTTCTATTCCTTCTGCTTGTAATATAAGTTGTAAACTGCTCTAATATTAAATTTTTGGCAGAAGAGGTATTGTTGCCACCTAGTATCGTAGTAGTGGTACTGATAATTCACGCGTATTTAACGCGAAATTGTCGCTAGATGCCTGTGCCTATACAAAAAACCCGCATTTAATGATGTAGGTACTTAAAAAGAACCACTTATACAGAACTTTTAACTTAAATCGTCCTATGTTTATTTTCTTGAGCAATAAGTATTTTAATGGGAGTAAGGAGTATTGTATTAAATGGCACAGAGTTACACTGTGAAATATCGTTGGTACAGTACTGTGCTAATTAAATTCTTCCTGACTTGGCGTTTGTACTGCACACACACTAGATTAAGTTGAATCACTTCAACAAATGAACACACACTAAATTAGGTTGAATAACTTCAACCAGTGTTGCTGAATGCACAGTTGCACACACTCCTATCCAGTGTAACTACAGTCAAGTCATTAAATATACTTAGACACGAACCAAGCGCCACAACTTTGTATTCACGATCTTATATCTCTGATAGAAGCTCTGGTGTCCTAGCGGTAAGAGCGTGCGATGTGAACGTGCGGTCGCGGGTTCGAACCCGGCTTATACCAAAGAGTTTTTCTGAATTTATGTGCGTAATGTCATTTGATATTTATTTTGCCAGTCGCTTTTCAGTGAAGGAAAACATCGAGAAGAAACGGGACTAATTCCAATAAGGCCTAGTTACCCTTCGGCTTGGAAGGTCAGATGGGTGTCGATTTCGTAAAAACTAGTGCCTACGCTAAATCTTGGGATTAGTCGTCAAAGCGGACCCCAGGCTCCCATGAGTCGTGGCAAATGCCGGGACAACGCAAGGAGGATGATGATGATGATGATCTTATATCCCTTATTTACTGCATTTAGGTACTACAATGACTTTCAAAAGATAAAATCTCTTATCATAAGTTATATGTAATATGTGTAAGTTTAGTCAGTTGCTCTTCCACAATTGATGTACCTAGTATAAAAGAAGACATCTCACCTCCCTAGTATAAGGACATCACTAGTACAGCGTCCCCATCCCTAGGCATCGCTGTCAACTGGGCGGCAGACGGACTGGAAGCTTCCATTGGGAGCATTTGTCACTAAGCTTGTATTTTGAGATTCCGTTCAATAAACTGTATAATTAATAGTGGTATCCTGGTGTTTTTACTCTAACACTAGCGCATATTGTTTACTTAAATTAAATACTATCTGTGCACACATGTTTAGAGTTATAGGCCAGCTCAGTACTTTAGTAAAATTGTAATGTATTTTTCTATTAATTAAGTAACTTGTTTTGTGAGCCAAATAAATAAAAATAAAATGTAAAAGATTAGAAATTCTATATAGGTAGGCATTTAATATAATACTGGTACCCAGCAGTGATTACATTATACATATAGGGATTAAGATTTACCAGAGCACATCAAAGTTGCAGTAAAAGGTCGGCAACACGCATGTGATACTTCTAGAATTGCAACTAGAAACACCTCCAGATTTCTATGGGCACTGCGACTGTTTTCTACTAAGCAGACCACAAACGTAGTTTTTGAATCATTAGAGTCACTCATCTAATATTATAATAGAGGTCCTCTCGTAGCGTAGGTAAATTTTATAAACTACCTACTTGGGTAACTTTTCCTCAGTTAAGCCGCGCAATATGGGTAAGGATTACGGGCATCCTAGATTCGTGTAAAATTCAGGCCAGTGAGTCACGAGTGAGTTTATAAAAGCCATACTTGTATTTTTGAACACACCTGGCATACTAAAGTTAGACTGCAAGGGGTGTAGCAAATGCAGTAAATATTTTTAGACAGCCTGTTTCATGCAAAGTTTAACAAATTTAGCGTATATACAAAAATTAAATTGTTAACAAACGTTAATAAAAACCGGCCAAGAGCGTGTCGGGCCACGCTCAGTGTAGGGTTCCGTAGTTTTCCGTGTTTTTCTCAAAAACTACTAAACCTATCAAGTTCAAAATAATTTTCCTAGAAAGTCTTTATAAAGTTCTACTTTTGTGATTTTTTTCATATTTTTTAAACATATGGTTCAAAAGTTAGAGGGGGGGGATGCACTTTTTAGGGTTCCGTAGCCAAAATGGCAAAAACGGAACCCTTATAGTTTCGTCATGTCCGTCTGTCCGTCTGTCCGTCTGTCCGTCTGTCCGTCTGTCACAGCCGATTTACTCGGAAACTATAAGTACTACAGTGATGAAATTTGATGGGAATATGTGTTGTATGAACCGCTACAAAATTATGAAACTAAATAGTAAAAAAAAAAGAATTGGGGTGGGGCCCCCATACATGTAACTGAGGGATGAAAATTTTTTTTTCGATGTACATACCCGTGTGGGGTATCAATGGAAAGGTCTTTTAAAATGATATAAAGTTTTCTAAAAAACATTTTTCTTAAAGTGAACGGTTTTTGAGATATCAGCTCTCAAAGTCGTAAAAAGTATGTCCCCCCCCCTCTATTTTTATAACTACGGGGTATAAAATTCTAAAAAAAATAGAGGTGATGCATGCTAATTAACTCTTTCAACGATTTTTGGTTTGATCAAAGTATCTCTTATAGTTTTTGAGATAGGTTGATTTAACTGTAATTTTGGTTAAGTTATTGTGCTTACACTGAAAACGATGGCTGAACCTTATAAGATAGATCAAAAAATATACTACAGTATTGTACACCTTTTAGTAAATTACGGAAAACTACGGAACCCTACACTGAGCGTGGCCCGACACGCTCTTGGCCGGTTTTTTTCCTTTAGGAGCGATTATTTCCGAAAATATTAATATTATCAAAAAACGATCTTCGTAAACCCTTATTCATTTTTAAATACCTATCCAACAATATATCACACGTTGGGGTAAGAATGAAAAAATATATCAGCCCCCACTTTACATGTAGGGGGGGTACCATAATAAAACATTTTTTTTCCATTTTTTATTTTTGCACTTTGTTGGCGTGATTGATATACATATTGGTACCAAATTTCAGCTTTCTAGTGCTAACGGTTAATGAGATTATCCGCGGACGGACGGACGGACAGACAGACATGGCGAAACTATAAGGGTTCCTAGTTGACTACGGAACCCTAAAAAGTATGTACTCTTATTGTACAATATGTAATTAGCAATCGTAGTCATTTTAGGATCGCAGCGAGACATCTGGTTTTCTTATGACCAAGGATTGTTTATATAGGATTTACATACTTCATATTGACAATTTTTAGCGCCACCTATTAAATACTATCTCCACTGATGGTGCCTACAAATATATATATTTTTTAAATGTGTATTGACGTGATATCATGATTTTCAAATAGGTACAGAAATAGGTCAATATGTCGATATTTGTAGATTTTGGTTGTTAAAAGTGTATGATGACTGCGTATTTTCGATTAAAAATGTATGTAATTATATAATTATTTATTTTGGCCACCGAAAACGCCGTTACAAATTACAAATCATTTATTCAGCAAATAGGCCACAGGGGCACTTTTACACGTCAATATACAAGATCTGTCAGTGATGTAGTGACGTCATCGAATTCGAACTTACTTCATGTCAAATCACTCACTGACATAATGAACTTTATGCCTCATACTCAAAAGTCAGAAAATGTTGTTTTCGAATAGAATGACCTGATGCACAGATAATCTATAGATTAACACTGTGCTGTTTTTGCCTGATTATGTAAAAGTATACTTTAATAGTACATTACGATACAAGTGCGTAAAAAAGGAAGTTCGAAACGAGTGGCGATAAATTAAAACACGACCGCAGGGAGTGTTTTAAATCGACACGAGTTACGAATTTCCTTTTTTACGCACTTGTATCGTAATGTACTGAAGACGACACGACACGAGAAGTGGTTCATTATATGCCAGGTCGAAATTTCGGAGGGCCATCTGTACTGAAAAACGTCGTACGATACACGTGCGAAAAGGAAATTCGTAACTCGTGTCGATTTAAAACACTCCCTTCGGTCGGGTTTTAATTTATCGCCACTCGTTTCGAACTTCCTTTTTTACGCACTTGTATCTTAATGTACTATTTCAGTACAGATGGTGTTTGTTTTACGCACTAGTGCGAGAAGTGGTTCATTATATGCCAGGTCGAAACTTCGGAAGCTCATCTGTACTGAAAAACGTCGTACGATACACGTGCAAAAAGGAAATTCGAAACGAGTGGCGATAAGTTAAAACACGACCGAAGGGAGTGTTTTAAATCGACACGAGTTTTTTACGCACTTGTATCGTAATGTACTATTTTGATGTTTTTAGGTCACAATAAAATATGGCAATAATTTATTTCGGTTAATTGGACAGTACCTAATCATATAAGACAAACTTTAATAACCACAAAATTAGATTTTTGAAAAAACCCCGACCGCGATATAGTGGACCGATTTTCATGAAACATAGCTAAGATCACTCCTGACTAACTTAGCTGTGAAACAAAAAAAAAACTAAATCTAAATCGGTTCATCCGTTCGGGAGCTACGATGCCACAGACACACACACACACACAGACAGACAAACAGACACGTCAAACGTATAACACCCCGTCGTTTATGCGTCGGGGGTTAAAAAAGGGTCAAGTAGCCTATTCCAGTGAAATATTTGTCAATGTCCGCAACTGACTCATTTTCTTTATAGACTACTCGTAGGTGTACGAAAATGCTCGTGCAAGCGGTGCACGGTAAAGTCCTAGTCTGCCGGACTTCAATAAACTACACTCGACCGCTCTCGACCGTGCAGTGTCCAAGAATGACCCACTTAATTTCAACTAAGAAACGTAACAATTTAGTCGCCAGTTGGTTCATATGGACTTAGAAATAAGTAAGAATAGAGTGTACTTGTACACTTAAAATAGAACAAGGATTATTTATACATATCGCACAGGCGTGCATCGCCTAGTTATATTTCATACAAATAATGGTTCGCACAATTGTGTATATCGAACAGGCGTGCATCGGCTAATTATACTATTTCACACAAACAATGGTTCGCACAATTTGTGCATGTCGCACAGGCGTGCGTCGCCTAAATATAATTCGCATAAAGAATGGATTGCATAAATGAAGTGTCGCACAATCGTTATTCGCCCAATCACACTTTGCACGAATACTTCGCACGATCGGGTGTCGCACGGCCGTGGTATGGCATACTAAAATAAAAAATATGTCAATTTTTGCAAGTAAAATAATATTTAAATAATAAATAATAAAAAAATATTTGAGGACAATATTATTTTGGCCACTTCCAGGCTGCGCCTAAAGCCTAAAAGGTCCATACATTTCAGGGGTACGCTGTTTTGTATGGGCTTTCTCAGTCCCGTATTAAATCGTTCTTGTAATAGAATAATAATTTATTCAAAAGCACACAGACGATTATCAATTTTACACTAACATAAAATAATAAAGTGTTACCAAATGGGTTGGCCTCACCTCAGCATATTGCTGGCGACTTCTAGCGCTGGTCTTCCAGTTGAGACCATTAAGTGAGACTTCGTGAATCAGTTTTCATAACAAAACCAATTTAATTATTTCAGAGTCGACATCTAACGTCGAGTAGCGATATCATCAGTAATGTTATTTTGTCAATAGATGTCGCGGCAAATGAAAAGTGTACACAAATTTCAGCAAATATTTTTACCGGATAATCGGAAAATCTATTGTCAACTCGTTCAAATTGGATTATTAATTGTAATTTGTTAAGAGATACATTTTTTAAAGTCACCACTCTTATGGCATCTATTATGTCAAGTATCGCGCAACAGGAGTCCCTATGCAATACCATCTTGCAAAAGATTGCGACTTTGGAAATGGACGCAGGACCGAAGTTTAAGGGATACGCTTACAAGCCAGGCTGGTTGCTCATCACTTGCAGCGATCAAAGATCCAAAACCTGGCTTGAGGAAGTAACACCCTCCCTAAAACCTTGGCCGGAAGCCAACCTCAGGGTCATCCCCGAAAATGAGCTTCCCAAGCCAAAAATTGGGATGGTGTTCATTCCTGGGACGCAAGATGTCAAGCAGTCCCTTTCGCTACTCTATGCGCAGAACCAGGGTCTGCACACGGAGTTGTGGAAGATTCTCCACACCAAGGTCGACAAGAGTGGTGTCATGGTCACACTCTCTCTAGACGACGAATCTGTGGAGAACCTTCAAAAAAGGACCTAAAGGCTAACCTAGGTTTCCGCGAGGTCCAGTTTCGGCTAAAGGGCCACTCCCAGGCCCAACAGTCCGAAACTCAAAACACCCAAACCCCACCACCGCAGCCTGAAATCCCTGCAACACCCATCCCACAAACACCCGCCCGAAAGGTGCCTCCGGGCCCAAAACGGTCGGCTCCGTCCACCTCCACCACCGCCAACCCAACACCGGGACCTTCGGGGCTACAGCGGTTTCTCACCACCAGGGGAGGCAACAGGGGCAACAACCGCCCAAGGGGTAGGGGGAGCAGAGGCGGCCACCAGGGGCACAGCGGTGCCCACCGCCGCGGCAAGTAGGCAAGACGACGCCAGCAGGGGTAGGGGGGTGAAATTCCTCCAGGCCAACCTCCACCACGCCGTAGCGGCCACAGCGGTCGTTGAAAAAGTATTTGGCGAAAATGGCCTGGACATCGCCCTCATACAAGAACCATGGATCAACACCAAACACATGGCATCAGGTCTCAACAGAGCAGGAAAGGTACTAATCTACGAAAAAGGTGTTCGACCAAGAGCCTGCATCGTATTTAACAAAAACATTAACTTCTTGCCTGTTACAGAACTATGCAACGAAGACATATCAGTCGCGTATGTCGATCTCAAAGGGAGAGGAGCACTCAAGGTAATAGTCTGCTCCGCCTACCTTCCCGGAGAGAAGCAAGATCCCACAGAAGAACTGACTAAAGTGCTCGAGTACGCTCAGGCACAAAAGGCGGAACTCATTGTGGGATGTGATGCCAACGCCCACCACACCATCTGGGGGAGCACAGGAATCAACAAAAGAGGTGAGTTACTATCCCAATTTATTTTTACTAATTGTCTGCACTTGTTAAATAATGGCAACACGCCAACCTTTGTAACTAGGGCCAGACAAGAAGTATTAGACATTACCTTCGCTACTGAAAAGGCAGCAAACTGCCTAGCCGATTGGCGCGTCAGCAGCGAAAACTCAATGTCGGATCACAGACATATTTTGTTCAGCGTTAAAGGATCAATAGACACGGTACCACTTATGCGAAGAAATCCAAAAGACACTTCATGGGAAGCCTACAAGGCAGACCTTGAAACAAGTCTAAAGGATGTCCCAAAATATGTCAAAACACCAGACTCTCTCAACATGGCGGTCAACCAAATCTCAAAAGGCATGATTAGGGCCTACGAACTAAACTGCCCGGTGAAGGAGTCAACCTGCAACAGGAAAACGACGTGGTGGAACAAAAAACTAGAAAACCTCCGTAGATCTACACGTCGCATATTCAATCACTCGACCACGCCAGAGGAATGGAAAAGGTATGGTAAAGCTCTGACTGAATATAACAAACAAATCAGGAAAGCAAAAAGGAAGTCCTGGAGGAAATTCTGTGAGGAGATCGCCCAAACTCATAAAGGAGCGAGAATCCACAAGATACTCTCCAAGGCACCAACAAACTATCTCGGTCTTCTTAGGAAACCAGATGGCACATTTACGAACACAAAGGAGGAAACCTTAGAAGTACTAAGAACCACACACTTCCCCGGTTCGTATACAACCAGTAACAAGCTATTATGCGCCCAAAGGAATATTCAAATACACAGGGCACGAAATATAGACTGGAATTTGGCAACTAACATTTTTAGACCAAACAAAATTAAATGGGCACTTAGAAAGTTCCAGCCATTTAAGTCAGCAGGAATGGATGGAGTGTTCCCAGCGCTACTGCAGCACGGACAAGAACTCCTCCTCCCGCATCTGGCCAGAATATTCAGAGCAAGTTTTGCAATGGGAATAATACCAGATCAATGGACTAAGGTCAAGGTACTTTTTATACCAAAAGCAGGGAAAAAGGACTACTCACAGCCCAAATCCTTCAGACCGATCAGTCTAACATCGTTCCTACTTAAAACGATGGAAAGAATCATTGATCAGCACATTAGGACGGCATACCTGGCGGATAGACCGCTGAGTGTTAACCAACATGCTTACCAAAAGGGAAAATCCACGGAGACTGCCCTACTCGACCTGGTAGACAAGGTGCAGTCAACCCTAGAGGACAAGCAAACCGCTCTATGTGCGTTCCTTGATGTAGAAGGTGCTTTCGACAACACGCCCACAGAAACCATACTTAATGGTATGAAATCAAAGGGTGTAGACGAAACCACCACCAGATGGGTTCACAGCATGCTCTCAAACAGGGTAGCAACTCTGACGTTAAACCCGGTAGAGCATGAGTTTCATACCACAAAAGGGTGCCCGCAAGGAGGCGTCTTGTCTCCGTTACTATGGACCCTAGCAGTGGACCAACTTCTTGCAATACTGTCAGGCCAACATTATGACACACAAGGATACGCCGACGACCTTGTGATAATTATAAAAGGCCCCTGTCTATCTACATTATCAAATCTAATGCAAGGAGCTCTTAACACAATAATCAAATGGTGTAAAGAAAATGATTTGTCCATTAATCCGAGCAAGACAGTAATCGTTCCATTTACAAGGAAACGGGACCTCGGAAAACTAAAAGAACCAAAACTGAATGGACAAATAATACCATTCTCGGTCGAGGTCAAGTATCTAGGGGTCACTTTCGACCAAAAGCTGACTTGGAACCCTCACCTGAGAAACATCACTCAAAAAGCAAAGATGGCCCTGTGGTCATGCTGTCGAATGGCAGGAGCAAGATGGGGCTTAAGACCCAACATTGCTATGTGGTTATATACAGCGGTAGTGAGGCCCATAATCACCTACGCCTCCGCAGTATGGTGGGACAAAACCAACCAAACGACAGCAATACAAGCTTTAAACAGCCTGCAACGCACTGCTTGCATTACAGCAACAGGTGCCTTCTCCTCGACACCGGGGCGGCCCTCGATGCACTGCTTGACATTTTACCACTCCCCTGCAAGTGCAAAAGGAGTCCAAGCAGTGTGTCTACAGGATATGCACTCTAAATAGGCCAAAATGGCGCTCCCAAGCACTAGCCAAACTCAAGGCCTGGGTATTTGCAAATAAAACACTTAGCATGCCCACCGATGACACATACACAGAGTGCAACTTTACCAAACTGTACACGGTGGAAATACCTCCTCGAGACAAATGGACTAACGACCAAATGTACGTCGAAGAGGGAAGCCACATATGGTACACGGATGGTTCCAAAAAAGGAAATGATGTAGGATGTGGGATCTATGGTGAGAGACCCAAGCTCAGGGCCAGCGTCAGCATGGGCAGACAGGCCTCAATCTTCCAGGCAGAAGTCTTCGCCATTAACAGATGCGTGGAGATTAACCTGGATAGAAACCTAAGACACCAACATATCTACATCAACTCAGACAGCCAAGCTGCTCTGCTGGCACTAGATTCTCTAGAGTCCAACTCAAAGCTAGTCCAGAACTGTAAAACAAACCTAAACGCACTGGCCAACTCCAACAAAGTCACACTTAGATGGGTACCAGGGCACTCCGACATTACCGGAAACGACGAAGCAGACGAACTTGCTAGAAAGGGCGCAGACACACCCCTGATCGGCCCCGAACCGTTTTGTGGAATCACAAAACGAGAAGCATATTCTCTGCTAAATAACCTGGAAAAAGAAGGGCAATCGATGGGTGGAAGTTCGTGAGAGGACAAGAACACTCGAAAGCCCTAATAAAACCGTTCAACAGCAGATATGCTAAAGAGCTCATAGGGCTCAAAAGACACAAAATCTGCGCGGTATCCAGAATATTGACTGGACACTGCAAGCTGAACAAACACATGTTCCAATTGGGGTTGAAACAAGAGGCGACATGCAGGTTCTGCCAGGAAACGGAGGAGACTGCAATGCACATCCTTTGTTCCTGCGGTCCACTAATGTCAAAGAGAAGTATCTACTTAGGGCGGCAGGTACTGCAACCCTATGAGGTACAAGACCTTACAGCCCAAAGAATCTGGAATTTCCTGGATTCAACGGGCATAAGTAAGGATATATAACCACAAAGGGCCGTCACAATAGATCTCTCTTGGTCGACGTGACACACAAAGGCCCACTATAACAAACAATAACAATGTCAAGGAGCAGTGATTACTGCTATTTTTTATTAACCGACTTCAAAAAAGGAGGAGGTTCTCAATTCGACTGAATGTTTTTTTTTTTATTTTTTTGTATGTATGTTACTCGATATCTCCGAGAATCGTGGACCGATTTTCAAAAATTTTTTTTTGATCGAACGGGTGTAACCCCGAGATGGTCCCATTGACACCAAGTCGGGGTCTGATGATGGGATCTTGGAGAAATCGAGGGAACTCTTCAAATGTTATAGGCACATGTAATGTTTTTAGTGTATTTTTCAAAAGTACACCAGTATTTACGCCTGATGGTAATAATTTTATGTGGCTGAGCTGATGATGGAAGGTCAACTCCTCAATGGTTAGGAGTTAAAGGATAATTCTTTCACTACTGTACATATATTCGGACCGATACATATAATATCACTAGGAATCACTAAAAATCAACAAATAAATAAACTTTTTAACAAAAAATAAAACCGCCTTCAAAAATAAGCGCATTACAAAACACGGAGAAACTAAAAAGCAAAAAATAATAAACCTTTGAATTCAGATTTCTTATCGGATTGCAATAATCTAAACATCCAAATTATAAACAAATCAATTATTTTTGGAGTCGGGGCCAGCCTGGGTGGAGCAAACAGGAAATAACAAGGCGACGAACAGGTCTGGTACCGACTACAAAAATAATTGATTTGTTTATAATTTGGATGTTTAGATTATTGCAATCCGATAAGAAATCTGAATTCAAAGGTTTATTACTTTTTGCTTTTTAGTTTCTCCGTGTTTTGTAATGCGCTTATTTTTGAAGGCGGTTTTATTTTTTGTTATTACGCTAGATGTTGACTATGGATTTATAATGTTTTTGGTAAACACATGTATGCAATGAGCACTCTATTCGACTTACTTATTTCTGTAATATGGCGGAACAAACTAATGGCACGTAAAGAAGAGTTATTCCCAATATCAGATGACTGGGGGGGGGGGGAGGGGGAGGCTTTTAAGAGATGAGAATGCGATCGGATTGATGCGTGTGTCGCGGGTAATGGGCGATCGGCCGCACGCACAAATGGATTGCCGACTCAATATTCCAATGAGACTGACAGCCATGGGTTTTTTGGCCCCGTGGATCTGATACGATTTAGGTATTCGTTTTTGTACTTTGATAGTGATAGGCAAATTTAGTCCGAAGTGATACTGTGTGGTAAATAAAAAATCAGGCATATTATCATTTCATTTCATTATTATTGGTTGGTAATTAATCAGTGAAACAAGATTTGGAGAACCATCAATAGCTAAACATTTATGTATTTTAAGAATTTTTTTGTAAGAAATGAATATCGCGCAGTAGGATTTTGCAAACTTTTTTACCAGCGCCAACATAGGTACCGTATATTGCTGGATAATTCAAATAGGTGTAACTTAGTAGCTGTAGATTTAATGAATGTTTTCTAGTTGAATGTAGTCAATGTTCTGTTTAAAAACCGGCCAAGAGCGTGTCGGGCCACGCTCAGTGTAGGGTTCCGTAGTTTTTCGTATTTTTCTCAAAAACTACTGAACCTATCAAGTTCAAAACAATTTTCCTAGAAAGTCTTAGTAAAGTTCTACTTTTGTGATTTTTTTCATATTTTTTAAACATATGCGCACGCACTTTTTTTCCTTCAGGAGCGATTATTTCCGAAAATATTAATATCATCAAAAAACGATCTTAGTAAATCCTTATTCATTTTTAAATACCTATCCAACAATATATCACACGTTGGGGTTGGAATGAAAAAAAAATCAGCCCCCACTTTACTTGTATGGGGGGTACCCTAACAAAACATTTTTTTCCATTTTTTATTTTTGCACTTTGTTGGCGTGATTGATATACATATTGGTACCAAATTTCAGCTTTCTAGTGCTTACGGTTACTGAGATTATCCGCGGACGGACGGACGGACGGACGGACGGGCGGACGGACGGACGGGCGGACGGACGGACGGACGGACGGACGGACAGACAGACATGGCGAAACTATAAGGGTTCCTAGTTGACTACGGAACCCTAAAAAGGTAGGTAGCAAACTGGACGTATTTAAATAAAAAAATGGAATCTTAAAAATTTTAATGTTCGATAGATCGAGTAATTCCCGAGGTCGTGCAGATTAATACGAGCCTGTGTCTTCGTGAATGACACGTTGTGAAGTGTAGGACAGTAAACTAAGATTATAGATGAGATTACTAGATTAAGCCAAACTTACACTTGCTGGCGTGGATAGCGGCGCGGGCGCAGTTCGCGCAGGCGACGCTGCCGTTAGCCGACCGATGCCCACTGCTGATTCACCTGTAACAAAAAATAAGTGCTTAAAAATGTCCTTTGTGTAATTTAAGTGAAAATATTCAGTCTCGTCAAAAGCAGCGATATTTTGCAGGTCAGCATTCGTTCAATAATTAGGATTCTGGCAGGGTCGCCATGAAATATCGTCACTACTTTGATAAAATCTCGTATCTGACGCTGCTCCTTAAAGTTAAAACGCAGTAAGTCTATATGCATTCCATGCATCTTGCTACAATTTTCTTTTCATTGACAGACGAAGATACAATTTTTTTTAAAAGTAGTGACGATATGTTTAAGGGACGCACTGCAATGTTGAGCGATATCCTAGCAGGATCGTCATGTAGTCAGTATGAGGTGGAAGCCGTAAAAAGTAATGTCACTATAGTCGGTCAAATAATGAACCTTTATTAGTAAAATTATGGCTTTGTATGGAAGATATTTTTGACGCATTACATTACACCCCTGACAAACACCCAGAATTTGTCCTGAAATACCCTTTCAACAGATTTCACTATTTTTGTCACATTGTGTATTCTAATATTTAGTATAAAAGTTTGATAATTATTATCAATTTGTAACTAATTTAACCAACGCAGCAACGTTGCAGGATAGGACGGCGCGCTGGAAGCATCACACGACAGAGCTTCGAGTGAGCGTCTCCAGGGCCTCTCCGATGAACTGACATTAATGGCCAACGAATTAGTCGTTCGCTAATGTGGAAGTGGTTTTGCTCTGTTCTATATTTTAAGTAAGGGTGAAATACAATTCTCATACGTATGTATTTTTATATGCAGGTCATAGTGTCGTAGTTGATAGCATCGTGGGTTCAAATGTTATTTTAAACGTCAAACTTCGATGAAATTGTGATATTACACAGGTGGGGCAATCAAAATCGTTGCCAAGTTAGCTTAGTCTGTGTCGCCACGTGTCACCATTATTTTATTGATAAGGTCACCTGAGGTAAATGCGTAACGTGTAACTTCCGTGTTTTAAAAATCTTCGAAGCGTATATTTTGAAAATAAAACAATTCAATAGTTTTCTTTCGAAGGTATATTTACCACAAATCAACTTTTTATATATGAAATGAAATGAAATATTTTATTTTGCTAGAGACATAAGAAAGATGTTGCAGTCATTACACACATTACAGGATATCACGCCAACGCCATCGGCATGCAAAAAACACTAAAACTGAGTCTGTTTACATTTTTATCTACAGTATCATATCGTCACTCGTAAGTTCAATTAAAGCAAACGCCAAAATACGACTTTACAGGAGAGCGCAACAAAGTTTTTCTGTGAAATCGATCATAACTTTTTTGTCCTTTTCTGGCTCTGATTTCACACGTATATTTTGACATTTGTACATATTATTTATGTCGTAATAGTACTCAATAGCTTAAATATGTAAGGTTATCCCTATGTGGCATTCACTCACCAAAAAACATTTAATATATCCATATGGCAACATTAATCACTCGACAAAATATGGCCATTTGTCGAAATATCATTAAAAAGCGCCGCGCCGCGGAAAAACGTCGCGATTCCAGATTGGATAACGGGCGATTTATTGCGTGTTAATATTTGTAAATTGGTTGACAATAACAAGTAAGCACGGTGATGGCGTGGGGGCCGATCCTGTTTTTTTGCAATTTGAAATGGTTTTGTACCGTTTTAAATCTCAGGGTACGTAGCCGAATGGGACAAACGCTCACGAAACGAAACGCTCGTAGATATCTATCTCTATCGCTCTTGCGTAATGGCGTGACAGAGCCAGACTAACTTTCACGACGTTTCGTTTTCGTTTCGCGTCGCAGAAATTCCATTCAGCTACGGCACCAGTTATCAAAGAAGATAATATCAAAATGACAAGAAGAAATTCACATCAAACAAACTTTGACACAGACCTATCCAACTGAACTGCCTAAGAGTTTTGAATGATTCACGGTTATTTTCATTAGACTTATATTGACCGGGATATCCGTGATCATGATGCATGCAACTGCGTCGAAATATCGGGAGCTCGACAAAAATCAAAAAGGTAATCACGGTCTATATCCCGGTCAATATAAGTCTAATGAACTGCCTAAGACCGGAGGAAATAGAAAAATACGATTCACTCTTAGCAGAAGGTAACAGGATTTAAGGGAAGACAGTATGACAAAGTCTCATATTGACGTCAATCTGGATGTCTAGTTTTGTCATTTTGATAGTATCGTTTTTAATACCATATGAACCTAAGGGTTAATACGGCTGTGAGAAGCAATCAGCTTTATATTGGCTTATGCCATGCAGCAACTAACAGTTGAAACAGTGTGTGTAGCCAAATGGACAAACGAATCACGAAACGCTCACGAATCGTGAGCGAATCGTCAATGAATCGTGAATGAATCGTGAGTGAATCGTGAATGAATCGTGAGCGAATCGTGAATGAATCGTAAACGAACCGTGAATGAAATGTGAGTGAATCGTGAATGAATCGTGAGCGAATCGTGAATGAATCGTGAATGAATCGTGAGCGAATCGTGAATGAATCGTGAGCGAATCGTGAAGCGTTTGGGCATTCGGCTACGCACACTGGAGCTCAATTCATAAAAATAACTACTTATGGTATAGAATTTGCTTCGATTGCCCTTGTTCGATAGTCGTTTTGTATTTGAGTTTGACTTCTTGAACGGGAATTACCTAAATAAGGTTAAAACCGTGTCAAGTAATTGATTTATTTTTTGATAATGTTAGGAACTGATATTGTGTAACTTGCTCTTTTATGTACAATAAAGATATTATTATTATATTGATAACTTTTTACTACCTACTTACCATTAAATTCAAGACAATATTATGATTTAAAAAAATCTACGGCTGTCAATACAGATCTGGTCCTCGCCTTATAATTATTGTTTTAATAAATCATCATCCTCCTTGCGTTATTCCGGCATTTGCCACTGCTCATGGGAGCCTGGGGTTCGCTTTGACAACTAATCCAAAAATTTGGCGTAGGCACTAGTTTTACGAAAGCGACTCCCATCTGACTTTCCAACCCGAAAGGCAAATAGACCTTATTGGAATTAGTCCTGTTTCCTCACGATGTTTTCCTTCACCAAAAAATTTCTTTTAAATATCTTATTCAAATTATTAAAACTCAATAGGCCACGCTGTAGCGATATCGAGCGTAGTTTTTTCCCAATTTCCGGTGAAAGCAAATTGGATGCGTAAAGATTCGTACTGATAACGCGAGGGGAAGGCTACGATTAGTCGATGGCCTTGTTTCTTTCTGTAGTTACGTCTACTACTTATTGTATCAGTAGTGGCACTGTGAGTAGTGTCAAAAAACGCAATATTGAAAAAGGAATAAATTTAAAAGTGGAAAATGTCTGCCCTGGGTGAGACTTGAACTCACGGCCTCAAGTCCCACCCAGGGTGTACCCTTGTTTCGCCGACAAACTTTTCATCGAATATCATTTCATCGACAACAAATCATCGAATGTTTAGTTCGAGTAAAATTGTTTCGGGTAATATTGTTTCAATTATTATTCAATTGAAATTTTCTTAGTTATTATAAATACTATTCAACTAATATTTCTTCATCGCTGATTCATGTCAAAGTACTTCAAATAGCAGAACTACAAAACGTCGCAATTCATTTATTCGACGTATTATTACAAAACTTTCTCATTTGTCATGTCGATTTTATCGTGGCACATCACATGCATCCATAATTAAACTATGACCATTGGCTTAAATCCTATATTAGAGTACCAGTAGGTTTAGGTTAGGTTAGAATTGCGATGCTACAAAACGATGAACGGGTTTTAAAGTAGGTTTAGGTTAGGATAGAACTGTGACCACACACAAAAACGACCAGCTTACAGAGTAGGTTTAGGTCAGGTTAGAACTGCGACCTACACGACAACGAATATCGTTTAAATTATGTTTAGGTTAGGTTAGAACTGTGACCACACACATAAACAAATAGTTTGCAGAGTAGGTTTAGGTTAGGTTCGACCTGTGATTTACACAGAAGCAAACGTATTGCAGAGTAGGTTTAGGTTAGGTTAGAACTGCGACCCTACACATCAATGAACGGTCTATACATATAGTAGGTTTAGGTTAGGTTAGAACTGTGACCACACACAAAAACAAACAGTTTACAGAGTAGGTTTAGGTTAGTTTAGAACTGCGACCCTACACAACAACAAACCTTTTTTAAAGTCGGTTTAGGTTAGATTAGAACTGTGGCCAAACAAACAGTTTATAAATTGTACAATTTTAGAAGAAATCATAATTGAAATAATATTATGCGTAATGAATTGTATTTAATGTAAAACAAAATGAAATGAAAAGACACGAAATGAAATACCACGATATAAAGTATACTCGGAATAACTTATCTACGAAGTAAAAGTCTACGGTTTAATTTTACTTGTGTCGATTGTTCTACGATATGAACTGTCGATGAAATGAAATTATTTGAAACGTTGTCTTTGAAATAATATTCGAACAAGTGTCTGTCGGCGATTCAAGGGTAAACCCCCACCCAGGGCAGACATTTTCCACTTTTAAATTTATTCTAAGCCTAGTGGCATCGATTGCAGACGTTTCTGCTAATCAGAAGTTAAAAATTGAAAAAAGGTTCTTGAAATCACTATTACAGCCACAATGGTCTCAAACGCCGTATATTCTGTTGGCGCTTAAGTCATTTATGGTCATTTTCACGTTTCAAATACTGGCTGGACAAAAAATATTCAATCATAAAATCTTACGTTTTCGTTTTTTATAACCCCTTAATTGCTGTTAAAGAGTAGAACCACAAAATTAAAATTTTGGCCAGGTTGCACTAGCCGTGGTCAGAAGGTAAAAATAATTTTAATTAATCGCGTTCGACCTGTACGTGACTTTAAATGTTATCACTCATTGAAACCGCCGCATGTTAAAGTTCATTCTCTAAAATAAACTGAGCATTTAAGTGAAAGGCTTGCCAAGATGAATCGCACTCTTATTTAGCAGGGCCCCGCGGTGTCCACATAAATTAGCGGCCCGCGCAGATTTATCTCCCGGAAAAAACCTGATTAATCGCTACATTCAAAGGCGCCAAGTCATGGCAAGAAATAATTAATAGCGAGCTAATGTGGCTCGAGGTTGTTTAAATTGCTTGAATTTATAAGATAGTGCACCGGAAATAATTAGGAGTTTTGAAATGGATTTGGTGTCTTGGCATTATGCTCCTTCAACCTTGCATTTTCCCGGCGTAGCGCCAGGGCCCGCTTTCCTGCTCAGTCTTCTCCACTTCGCCCGGTCTTCGGCATCCAGAGGTGTGAGATTGTTCTTTTGCATGTCCGCTGTCACGAAGTTCAGCCAGCACTTCTTAGGTCTAGGGTAAACTCGCCTCATTCGGTGACACGCCTAATTCGGTGAAACAACCAAAAATCGTCTTTCGGAATAGTGCTTCAAAGCTTGTATCACCGAATTAGGCGTGTCACCGATTGAGGTGAGTTTACCTTACCGGGCCTTTTGTTGTTAGGTGTTGAATTAAGTAAGGTGTATTAACATTTTCATTTTCACAAACCACAATACAAAACAGCTCCGTTACGGATTCAAATAGGTAATTGGACGAAATACCCTTTCCGAGGTCCGATACCAATTATTTAAAATCAATAATCGCATATTGCAAGCATTTCCAATTTTTAATTAATTTACGATACAATGCTTCCTCGGTGAACGTCGCGGAGTGTATTGAAAAATATTTTGAAACAGAAGCGGCGATGTATTCATGAATATTGATGTATTCGTGAATATTCAACGCGGCGACACTCGGAATTGAAAACAGGAAGCAAATTCAGACTTCACAATATCATTGTATGCCTATATGCACTATGCAGTTCATCATCTTCTTCATCGTCATCATCATCATACTAGTCGAAAGACATCTAGTATATAATGCTACCCGTGCAGTTTAGTCCGTAGCAATGTTGATCGAATAGGCCAACCACCAGCTTACTGCAGATTTTTTTTCAAGTTACTTTACTCGTAGTACCTACTTGTCAGTTCTTTTTCCTCTAGTGGCCGTACGCGTCAGTTCTACACACAATGTGGCTGATTTACAACTACACTGGCTTTTGGATTTTGGCCTCGGCTTCCCTCACATATCTCGCAGTAAGACTTCTTGAATGGCTTTACGTGATGCAAAGAGGTTCGGCACTAATTTGCGCTAGTCCATACATCAGAGTCAGATTAAATAGTCAGTTACTTAAGTCAGAACTCGCAGGCCAGAGCGTAAGTTGTGCTAGACCGCGGCTCCTCATTCGCAGGCGAGAGCGTAAGGTGATGGGTCGGGTGACCTCCCCTACGAACAAATGTCTATGAAGGAGGAATCGCTTCACTCTGTAGCATACTGTACACGTATATCTTATACCTTTAAACGGGCAATTCTTGTACATTTATTTATTTATATATATATATATATATACCGACGATCTCAGAAACCGCTCTAACGATTTCGCTGAAATTTGTTATGTGGGATTTTCGGGGGTGAAAAATCGATCTAGCTTAGCCTTAGATCACGAAAACGCGAATTTCCGAGTTTTCATGCGTTTTTCTTTCGCGTTAGTAAACGCAAAATATGGTCGTTAATTTCGCCGATCGCGCATCGGCTGGGTGTAGCTCAGTCGTAAAAGGTTGGTCTAATGTTCGCAAGCGCATCGCTGGTGTCAGGGTTTCGAATCCCGGAGAGATTTTTTTTTTGTATTTCTAAAAGTTTTTTTTTAAATCTAAAGACGTGATATAATGAAATAGAACCGAGCGAAGCTCGGTCGCCCAGATATTTATCATAGTTAAAAGAGTATCTGAATACGCCTCCAACAGCGGCCGCGGCCAGTGGCCGGCCAGCGGAATCCACTCCGAGTTAGCATAAAACACGTCAAACCTATCGCCGCTCAAAGCTCCGATGCAGTCGGCTTTTGGGACTAATACTCCCGCATTTCAATCACAAATACACTAATTTTTGAGCACACTCTGCAAAATCAAACTAGCTGGAGATTCTTTATGCAACTTTTTGATACAAATGCTTTTAAGCCTAGGCGAGAGACTGGCAAGGCAAGCTGTCAACTGCAATGTCACAATTTCGTTTTCTTTTAACCCCTTATTTGCCAAGATTTGCGCTGTAACTCGAGTAGTTTTATGTGCTCTGCCTACCCTTTTATAGGATACAGGCGTGATTGTAATGTATATGTATGTTTTTAAGCTATGGACACCTAGTGATGGAATGTCATTTACGATATTTCAATCCTTGGTACACTAATGTTTGCACACACTGCATTCTGCAAAAACTAAGTAGCTAACGTGCTGGAGACTATTTTTGTCACATAGACACAAACGCTCTTAAACTTTAGATAACACGGTGATGGAATGTTAGTTTCGAATATTTGTTTCACGATGCAGGTTAGTTTTGGTCTGATGATACACCATTGTCAGGTTTAAAACATAAAAGAGAGTAAAAGCATAGACAATGAGACAGTCTAAGAACGCGCATACACTACACCACACATAGATGGCGCCACAAAATAATGTCTTGTAGCTTTCGATCATACTTGTAGATGGCGTTAAGTGTCATTTATGACATAGATTTATGTCTCGAAAGTGACACTTAACACAAAAAAATGTATATTAGAACAGTTTACAACTTATATTATAAGCAGAAGGAATTGAAAACAGGATACTGATTTATACTATTGTAATATTAGCCAAAAATTGGTGAGCATTAGACTCTTTCGTTCGTCGCGACATCTATTGACAAGTAGCAGTACTGATAACTTACGCTAGTTGACGCGTGATTGACGCTAGATGTCACTATAACTATGCCTATACAAATAACTCGCATTTACTGATGTATGAAGTTAAAACTCTTCCCTTATTCTTCTATGGTATGCACTTAAATGTGTTTTTACTACTATTTTTCCTTCGATATTCCTAATACTCTTTTAAACGTCTAACGAGACAGATAAGATACTCCACCGTCCAATATCACTCGATTGATTAAATTAAGATTATCGTCCGTTGTAAGGGAAACGATCTCATATCGAATCTAATCTTGCTCCGAATCACGGCGAGCACCGGGCGATACAATTTTCTTCTGAGATTCTTCAGATCGAATCGGACAATGTAGACTAGTGTATTGTGCTGAGATTGAACGAGATACATTAGGGAGCTGCACCTGGTTAAAGATTCTTGTGTATTTGATATAAAATGTCTATCGTTAATAGGTTTTTGTTAATCAGCAGGGTTAGCACATGATTGCCTCGAGAGTATGTCGCCGCGAGATAGACTACCCGTCCTTATGTAATTAATACAGTTAGAAGAAGACGTGTGATCTATCTCGCGGCGACATACTCCCGCGGCAATCATGTGCTAGGCCTACAGGACGGAGACAAAGAATACTGATGATTAAAAACTTCGAAATGTGAACGCATTTGGAGCGCTATTTCGGAAAACAGCTTTCCAGATTTACGAGTAAGCTATGAGCTATCGGCTATAAAATAAGCGCGTTACAAAACACGGAGAAACTAAAAAGCCAAAAATAATAAACCTTTCAATTCAGATTTCTTATCGTATTGCAATAAGCTAAACATCCAAATTATAAACAAATCAATTATTTTTGTAGTCGGTACCAGACCTGTTCGTCGCCTTGCTATTGCCTGTTTGCCTGCCCCACCCAACCATACACAGGCTGGTACCGACTCCAAAAATAATTGATTTGTTTATAATTTGGATGTTTAGCTTATTGCAATACGATAAGAAATCTGAATTGAAAGGTTTATTATTTTTGGCTTTTTAGTTTCTCCGTGTTTTGTAACGCGCTTATTTTTGAAGGCGGTTTTATTTTTTGTTAAAAAGTTTATTTATTTGTTGATTTTTAGTGGTTCCTAGTGATATTATATGTATCAGTCCGAATACATGTACAGTAGTGAAAGAATTATCCTTTAACTCCTAACCATTGAGGAGTTGACCTTCCATCATCAGCTCAGTTGATTTTTAGTGGTTCCTAGTGATATTATATGTATCAGTCCGAATACATGTACAGTAGTGAAAGAATTATCCTTAAACTCCTAACCATTGAGGAGTTGACCTTCCATCATCAGCTCAGCCACATAAAATTATTACCATCATACGTAAATACTGGTGTACCTTTGAAAAATAGACTAAAAACATTACATGTGCCTATAACATTTGAAGAGTTCCCTCGATTTCTCCAGGATCCCATCATCAGACCCTGACTTGGTGCCAATGGGACCATCTCGGGGTTATACCGGTTCGATCAAAAAAAAAATTTTGAAAATCGGTCCACGATTCTCGGAGATATCGAGTAACATACATACAAAAAAAAAATAAAAAAAAAAAAAAAAAAAATACAGTCGAATTGAGAACCTCCTCCTTTTTTGAAGTCGGTTAAAAAGTGATCCTTCACTTCCACTTGAAAAAGAGTAGACAAACAACGTGCAATGAGGAGGCACACTGACTTTTTATCCCGCCAGGCGGCGCCTGTGCAAGTGTCTAGGCATGTCACTGTCATTCATATGTGAGAGACAGAAAAAACATATCATCTTCTCGCTCTCACGTATGGACTAATAGGGTGGTGCCATTTGTCATAACCTTTGAGTGTGCCTCATTCTGTCATCGAAAAAATAAAACCGCCTTCAAAAAAAAAGCGTGTTACAAAACACGGAGAAACTAAAAAGCCAAAAATAATAAACCTTCGAATTCAGATTTCTTATCGGATTGCAATAATCTAAACATCCAAATTATAAACAAATCAATTATTTTTGTAGTCGGTACCAGACCTGTTTGTCGCCTTGCTATTTCCTGTTTGCCCTACCCAACCATACGCAGGCTGGTCCCGACTCCAAAAATAATTGATTTGTTTATAATTTGGATGTTTAGATTATTGCAATCCGATAAGAAATCTGAATTCGAAGGTTTATTATTTTTGGCTTTTTAGTTTCTCCGTGTTTTGTAACACGCTTTTTTTTTGAAGGCGGTTTTATTTTTTGTTAAAAAGTTAATTTATTTGTTGATTTTTAGTGGTTCCTAGTGATATTATATACTGTATCAGTCCGAATATATGTACAGTAGTGAAAGAATTGTCCTTTAACTCCTAACCATTGAGGAGTTGACCTTCCATCATCAGCTCAGCCACATAAAATTATTACCATCAGGCGCAAATACTGGTGCACCTTTGAAAAATACACAAAAAACATTACATGTGCCTATAACATTTGAAGAGTTCCCTCGATTTCTCCAAGATCCCATCATCAGACCACGACTTGGTGCCAATGGGACCATCTCGGGGTTATACCCGTTCGATCAAAAAAAATATTTTGAAAATCGGTCTACGATTCTCGGAGATATCGAGTAACATACATACAAAAAAAAAAAAAAAAAACATTTAGTCGAATTGAGAACCTCCTCCTTTTTTGAAGTCGGTTAAAAATAGACATTGATGGCTCGATTTCGTAGAAAAGATATCAAGAAAATTAAAAAGTAAAACATCAACTCATTAATCTTAGAATGTGTAATGACCTCAAAAAGTATACTATTATACGCTTTAAGTATTTACGTTACTGTTCATTCAAACATCGCTCTCTTTTAAGGTTCGACCCCATTTCTTATCACCTCGCACACGCCTTTTCCCAGGCTTTTCAATTGATACTGAATACTATTTTGTCTGAATACGAAGTTTTACAGTCTTCTTCAAAAGTTTACAGTAGGAGATTGTGCCATCCAACCATCCATCAACTATCCATAATCACGGGTGATTTTGTAGTCGACATCTACCGTTGAGTAGCGAAATGATTAGTGCTGCTATTTATCAATAGATGTCGCTACAAACGAAAAATCCAATGCTCAACAGTTTTCAGCTAACAATATTATTACCGCATTTAAATAGGCAAGAGAACCGACCCAAGTTTGCACACAAGAAAACCGACCGAATTTATATCGTTGAATTAATATTCTAGAATACATAAACAAAACCTAAACTTCCCCAGTTCCGCGGTAAACTTCTAGGTAATAATAATATCGAAAGTTCTGCCACAAACTCGTACTGCTAATTAAAATATGTCTGAAACAGTTTTCCCGACTTCCCCAACTAATCAACGTGGAGAGACTGTCGCGTGTCGACCCCCTTAAAGGGATAGCGGAGATATGAGGTTCCATAACCCCGGTTTTTATTGGGCGAGAACGGCATTCATTACCTGGCGATTTATGGCCGGGCCAGCGGTCACTATGAATATAAGAGGTCAGGTTTTATCCTTTCTAATAAATTTAATTCGCTGGAATATTGGACGGTTTTGATTTGAGATTTGTAGTAAAATTTTACGCTTTTTGGCGATGCAAAGTTATTGACCACTCTGTGATATTTTATAACACCAAACTGAAGGTGATGTTCGGATGTCCGCTGCTGCTGCAATTCTGGTTGTTTTTTTAACAGGCCAGCGGTTGCTATGAATATGAGTATGAGGTCTGGTTTTATTCTTTTTATAATAATAAATTTATGTCGTTAGGAATATTGGACGGTTTATATTTGAGAAGATTTTGTAGTCAGTTATATGTTTCGTTCGAAAGTCGATAATTAATCAGATTGATTAGTATTAAACATACATATTTTTAAAATCAATAATGCGGTGCCAACTACGCTAGCGACAGTATTGACGCGACGGTATCTAGTATCATAGACTACCTTTACTTAATGTACTTATGTCATTAATATGCTTAGAATTACAAAAAGACGTGTCATCTTTATCGAGTTGAGATACTGCCGCGCCTATTATGTGCTAGCCCTGCCGATTTAGATTTTTTTTTTATGAAATAGGTTTGCTAAGGGAAGCCTAAATTATATGCCTAATTCTACCACAGTTAAATTTGGCCTTGAAACCGAATTCTACCGCCATAATCATAACGATCGTTTAAGGTAGATTGTAAAAATTCGGCGCCGGCAATTAAAAAGCCGTGTAAATCAGTTTAATGTCCATCCGTACGTGTTCGGAACGCGTGTTATAATAATAGGCATTACGGCATTATTGCGCCATAACTCTCCCGCGCGTAAAATACACGGCTCAGGTGGTTTGTGACCACAGGGAAATATAAAAGTAACTAGTTAACCGACGAAAAGTCTGTGAGTAAGTTTGGGATAGGCATCACTTAAGGAAAAAGTGTCCATACATACAGTTTTTTTCATGAAACCGGGGTGATTTTGTAGGGTGTTGTCGCCACCTAGCGTCAAGTAGCAGAATTATCAGTACTGCTACTAATCGATAGGTACATGTCGGTTCGAACGAAAAATTAATGCTCAACAGTTTTTAGCGAATACCGGTTATAAGGGTTAATTGGTACTACATCTTCATATTAAAATAGATAGATTAATAGGGACGTAAATTACTGACATATCGTCTACGCTGTCAGATCATTTTGGAAATCAAGCATTGTCTTGCTTGAAAATGTTACATACCTACATTTAAAAATAGAAAATTATTTCAGTACTGGAGAAATGATCATGAGCTCAAGTCTCTTCTAAGGCAGTAATTTTCTGCTTTTTAATGTAATCTAAGGTTATCGCGTTTCTGCTTGCTAAAAATTAGAATAGAATAGAATAGAATAGAATAGAATAATGTTTATTCCGGCAACACACATCATTGCATTACATAAGAACAAATAAAGTACAAAGAAACAATTATAAAATCTAGAAGAAGAAAACATTACAAACAGATGAAAAGAATATGTGAAGCTGAAATGGTCTCCACTCAGCAATGCAGTTGGCACGGCTAGGCGTTGCCAACGGCGCTGGTATTCTGTGGAGCCAGCGAGGAGTGCGGGACGGATTAATGCTAAGTACATAATTTTGAAATTACTACAGCTTATAAAACAGCAAACTATGTGCTATTCTTTTTACTATGCCCTCTCTGCATTGCAAATCTGATGGTAGAGTAATTGCCGTACGGATCGAGGAGTTAAGTTCGTCTCAAAGTGTCGTTAGTGCGCCCGCATGCGAGTCGTTAATTACACGTCACGTCGCCTTCGGGAGCTGTCGCGGTGTTCGTGTCTCAAATCTGAAGTGTATTTTTTGTACTCGAAATAAGTCAATAAAAGCGGCCCCCGACCCCGGCTCGTACCAATGTGTTTTTCGAAACTTATGTGCGAAATGTCATTTGATATTTAATAAATGGGCATTTCTCAGAGCGTTAAATTTTTTTTGATTTCGGTGGCAGCATTTTTAAGTGATTCCAGTGAAAGTCACATGAAATTTTGTCAATTTAAATAGAAGTCGCGGATTTCTACCAGAAACAAAGAAAACTCATGCTACGCTTACAGGGTCCAGGTAATAATGCTGCCACCGAAATCAAAAAAGTTGAAACGCTCTGAGAAATGCCCAAATAATAATAAATATTATAGGACATTCTTACACAGATTGACTGAGGCACAGTATAAGGATATATCAGTAGTTAATCTCCGGCAGCGGCGGCGCGGTCGTTACTACTGCGCAAGGTCACGCAGGGTTGTACAACGTTACTATAATCGACTTCGTACAATGTAAGTTGTTGTAAATCTAATAGGTACTATTAACTGTAAGTAGGTTTTAGTATAACAATACCACGTCATGACACCACATTAGTCAGTATTGAAGACACAAAAAATCATTATAAATATATTACTCTCATACGCGCAATAGTAGATTGTGTAACAATAATTGCAAAAGCGTTAATTTAAGTGTTCATTTTATATGTTTTCTCTAGAATACACCCAATCCATCACAATAAAAAAAAGATTCGTTTGAACTAGAAACGTAGGTACCTACTGTCCTACTCGTATTAGTAACTGTGTATGGCGCTATGCTAGTACCAACGCTCTTTCTACCTTTTTATCTAATAAAGATTCAAGTACGTATTTGTTTCTTAAATACTGACGAAATCATATTTACATAAAATGTTTGAATAGATGTTTGCACAATATTTAAGTAGGTACCAAACTTTCGAGCTAGATAGATCGCAGCATCTACCTAAATGTCGTTACAGATAAATCCTTATTGATTTTAATGTGTCATTCTAGCTTTAAATCTCACTTTTACGCCATTTACGTAAGCAATAATGTACCTAACACTGCAAATATATAACAACCACTTACTTTTCTGGGTGTCTAGGAATTCTAAAGAATGACATTTCCGCATTTTGAGAACTTTCCATACACCCATAAACACTACAGTAACGAAAATATGTCTTCGGTGCTGACGTCATTTTCTCCCGAACTCAACACGTCAACACAGCGCGCAAACGCGGCCCCGACTGTCCAGCCCAATAATCACCAGTTTCGCATGTTTTCGCCGCATGCGAGGGGTGGGAGGGGGACACACCGCGCGGCGTGAAGTTTGTAAGAAGAGTTATTACTGGTTTTATACTGTGACTGAGGCCCACGGTAAGCTCAAGAAGACTTGTGTTGTGGGTATTCAGACAACCATATATTTATAAATACTTATATACATAGAAAACATCCAAGACTCAGGAACAAATATCTGTGCTCATCACACAAATAAATGCCCTTACCGGGATTTGAACCCAGGACCGCGGCTTAGCAGGCAGGGTCACTACCGACTGAGCCAGACCGGTCGTCAATTTAACAATATAGGACTTATACAACGAATTGAAGGACGGATTATAATTTAAAACGAATGGAGGGGGATCATTGACTCTCGCCCAAATCCCTCGTTAGACGTCTCAAAGCCGTAAGCCGTTTGAAGCCTATTCACAAACATATTATGCCTAGACGCTAGACGACTGAGACCTATGATATAATAGAGAATTATGTGACTGTGACCTAAGATGTATTGTGTGGTAGTGTATGAAGCCTAAGTAAATTATGTGTGGTGAAATAGGTATACAGTGTGTAAGCCTTATACGGGCGATAAATTAAACCAGACATATAATTCATTAGTATTATCATTAATTTTAGAGGTGGATTTAAGTTATAACCTTACAAGTTTTTATTTGACCCTTGCCACGTTGCGGATTTTCATGAACTGGGGGGTTACCATGACGTACTAAAGACGTTCAGTTTAGGTTGAGAGAAAGGGACACAGCTATAGCAGTTACATAGCTCCGTCCCTCTCTCTCAACCTAAACTGAACGGCTTTAGCACGTCATGGTAACCCCCCTGGACTAATTTCTTTTACTTGCAAGGATTACTATTTGACACCCATCGTCGAAAGTCATCGAATGTCAGTGATGTATATATGTATGCCTAGTAATCACATGATCTGCCTAAATGCCACTGGCGGGTTTTATTTGGTGAAATCACGAAATGGCGGCGTTTCGTGACATGCCTAGGAATTTCATGATCTGCTTAAACGTCACTGGGCAAATCGTTAAACGGTGAGTTTTGAACGATATGGCCAATGTTACTAAGCCAAATCATGATTTGGCGCCGTTTCACGATATGCCTAGGAATCTCGTGATTTGGCGGATTATTCGTTCGGCCGCCGACATATACAAGAGAAAATGATATTAATAAAAGTGAAAATAATTATACTGGACGTGATAAATTACTTACAACAAAAAAGGATGAAGGATTGGGAAAGGTGAAAATAAAATGAAAATAACGGGTATTATTATACATTCCACGAAGATTGTTTCAGCAAATGCTCAGTTAAGCGTTTCATGTATACCTTCCAGAGATGCGATTTATTTGAAATAATTCTATTTAAAATGCAAATACAAAATGCAAAATACCTATTTTGTATTTTGCATTTAAATGCCTTTTAGTAAAAAACATTTTGTATTTTATTTGAAATACTTTTTGAGATGTATTTTGCATTTTTAATATGCATTTCAAAATGCAAAATACTTTATGATTAAATTAAGTTTAGCCAACATTACCAGTCAAACAAAATGTGAACGAATGACGCTTGTTTTGCCGAATTTGACCGATAGAGGCGCCTGCTAGCCATGCGCGCCTGACTGACTAGTGTCAATTTGACACTGTCAATGTCAAACGAAAACGAATATTATCTATGGAAACTGACGCCGACGATTTAACGGATTTATTGTTTGCTGGACTGCTGGTGCTGAGTGCTAATGACTGATTTTGATTTAATCACCTACCTACTTTTAAGTGTTGAGTTATTATTCCTATTGTAAAAATCCTAAGCTAAAGAATGAAAATAAATAAAGAGCATTTAGGTGATATATAGGTATGAAATATAAGAACTAGATGCACAATCAACAAATTGGAGCCATGGCTCTCTTTTCGTTAGTCTAGTTTTTTTACATTATTTAAGTGAGTAGGTATAATAGGTATAATAATACCTAAAAATAGTAGGCGATCAATAAATTCTGTTATGTTATTAATAAATAAAATAACATAACATAATTTATTGATTGCCTACTGATAAATATGACCAAAATGTCATTCATTACTTTCATTAGGTGCCATGTTATTAGACGTTTTTGTTCGGCATTGTGACTTTATTTCTCATGATTATTAATACCGAAAATAAATAAAAATATCTGAGATTTGGTCAAAAGGTATTTTATTTTCAAAAAGTATTTTGAAAATACCTATTTTGCATTTAGCATTTGAAATACAAAACTCAAAACTATTTGGTATTTTGCATTTGAAATAGTAAATCTGAAAAGTATTTTGCATTTTGTATTTAAATGTTTTTTTAAAACCATTTTGTACATCTCTGATACCTTCCTTATTAAAAAGTGAATGTGGGCACATTCTACACTTCTTCCTTTTGTTTATGTTTACCTCCTATAGAGTGCCAATATTGTAAATTTTGTGCGCGGTACAAATCACCAGTGCTTGGGGCGCGAGGAGCGGGAGGGGAATGTGTTTAGCGCGCTGCGATTGGTCGTTTCAAGGACGGCAGGCAGTCGCGCCAGATGAAAAGGGAGTCGCGTAAATAGCCAGTGTAAGTTGACCTATGCCGGCTCTGAATAAATTATAAATATGACTTATTTGTGGAATGTAATACCGTCTGTTTTTAAATTTGATCTTCTTGTTACCTTTCCACACCATTTCACACTACAGGTGGACATCTTTAAGGCATCAAAATACCCTTTTTCAATTTTTTTATTGCGAAAAACACGAGCTGCTTTCGGGTCGGTTATTTGGTCGTTACTGATCGGGCACGGCGAGCGCCCGTGCTTATATCATGGCAAATAGAAGTAGGCTGGTGACCGCAAGTCGTCTTGTAATGGATGTCTATAGGGGTTGGTCTGTGGTTTAAGATTGGGAAATTTTGTAGGAACGTTTCCATCATGCGTATGTACTTGCACTTTTAGTTAGTACATATAAGTAGGTATAGTTACGGCGAAAATGATGTTGTAGTTAGTACCTCCCTTAGTGCATAGGTAAACATAACCCTGGAATCAATGTTACGATGGTTTCTGACGGTAGTCTTAGCAAAAATCGGTGAGCAATATTAACTTGTGCCTACCCATTGCCTACCCGTTATAATTTAACGTCGTCATCGCGTCTCGAATCGAAATGAGATCGAATTGAAGGCCGTATTTATTTACTTAGGAAATTAATCATTTCGTTGAATAATTCGAATTGTTTCGGAGGTAATTTGAGACTAGAAGGCCCCTTGAAACGGTTAGTAGGATTACATTATGTTAAGAGCACATATTGAAGTTAATATTATTAAATGTATCCTTTTAAATGTAAACCTTTATCCCCTTAAATGTAAACTGTCATGACACAATGCTACGTGAACGGCAGCACTTGTAAAAGCTACTCGCACTAATACCTCCTTATTCATAAACGTTCTCTAAAGTTTATCAAGCCGATAAAGTTCGTTTGTCCCTTTCCGACGTATTGGTGTAATAGAAAGAGACAAACGAACTTTATCGGCTTGATAACTTTAGAAAACGTTTATGTATAAGGGGATTAGTGTTTTAATAATCTAACCATGGAATTTAAACTTTGAGAAAACACCCGATATAGTAGACCGATTTCCACCAAACATGGCTAAGAACAGTACCGACTAATTCGGATTTCAAACAAAGAAAAGTAAATCTAAATCGGTTGATCCGTTTGGGAGCAACGATACCACAGACAGACACACACACAGACAAACAGACAGACAGATAGACAGGTTACAATGCGTCGGGGGTTAAAAAGGAGGT
Source organism: Leguminivora glycinivorella (assembly GCF_023078275.1). NCBI lineage: Eukaryota > Metazoa > Arthropoda > Insecta > Lepidoptera > Tortricidae > Leguminivora > Leguminivora glycinivorella. Next base: position 24,567,221 of record NC_062976.1, read on the forward strand.
CTATCTCTAACAATTGTCTGATATATGCCGAGTGAGGTTAGACTTTCATGAGACATAATCAAAATGGACATAAATTAGCGAAAATGACCATTTCTCTAAAAAACGACATCCAAATGAAGGATATTTTCTTTTGAGAAAATTAATTTCAAATGTTTGGATAAGATCCTTTTCCTTAAATATTGTCGCTTATCTATCGCCAAAAACATTACATTTTATATTGAAAACATGTATAGGTATAGGTAATTAGGTACTATCATTATAGGCTCACAGAATCAGGTTCGGCCACACATTGGGCGTTTTGATAGCGCAGCGTTAGCGGAGCGGAATGCGAGCGTATTCACACATAACACAGCGCGCATTGTGAGCGGACTTGTCTGAATATGGATTAAATGTTAACCATTTAGCTATAATTGTTTTATTCCAAAATGTTGTTCTGATTTCTTATGTGTAATTCAATACTTTTAGAAGTTTACAGTTGCAAAATATAGGCTTAGAAGTTACCATGTGCAGAACGCGCGCGGATCCGCTTTGAAAACGCTCGCAATCTGCTCCGTCTGGCGCACCGCCATCATTGCGCTACGCTAACGCTGCGCTTTCAAAATGAGGATGTGTGGCCGAGCTTTAAAGGCGTATAATTATAGATGTCAAAATATTTTTTTTTATGTGCTCTTGCACAACACAAGCAAGTATTGTTGTGAACAATTAACAAAAATATTTTTTGTTCACAACAATACTTCAGTGTTGTTTGTCAAAGAATATTTAAAAATATCGTGAAATATATCCCCTGGTTTTTCGGCTTTTTGTCGTATCAATATCGGCTGTCACAGCTCATGTTAACCCTCATCTGCTCATCGCTTCAATAAATCTGAACAACACTGAATTCGCTTCCCGGTAAATTTGAAACCTAGCTATGCATACCGGGTGGTTTGGAACAAAGGAACAAACCGATAGTTTAGATAATGAGGTTTGAAATACCTAGAAAATATTGGTGAACATATTTGATTGATATTGGTGTCATTATAAGTAGTTAGTAAGTACCTACTTACATAAATAATTGTGATATTCACGATTGTGCGCGAGTTTGTCTTTAACTTTCTAGGCAAGATGAGATGTACGGATGTGTCATGGCTATTTCAGTCAGTCTCAGTACAAGACGTACTGACATTGTTTGAACATACGCCATAACGAATACGAACGTTTACGGAAAAGTACGAAGGAAAAGCTTCTCGCACTACATCTGTACTACGAATCGTGACCCGAATCTTCGTGAATGTCACGACCAATGGACATTCATTATATTATGCCGTAATCCATGAACTCAGTTCCTAGCTATTTTTTTATTTATTTATATTTATTTATTTGAGGCATTTTTATGTCAGGTGGATTTGTATTAGAAGTGCCACTATAATATTTTAGTTGCAAGATAGACTGCTGGAGTTTTTCAATGGAACGAAAAAAAAAACAAAAAGTAAGTAGGACCACAGAAAATTTATCCATATCCATCCTGTATATTTCGCCTACACGTGTCAGCCAATGAGGAATAAGGGAGCGAATTACTTTATCCCATTACTCCTTTATAAATAGACAAGTGAATTACTTTTAGTATATTATTATAAAGGAGTATAGGTACAGTCGAGTTCATATATATGTGAACATTTCTTCACCTTAACTCGTTGCAACAAGGTAAAACCGAATTTAAAAAATATATTATGGCAATGATTACATTTTATTTTTATTTTTAATATTCATTAGTTCTGTTAGATATTAAGTTAGATATAATAAATAACAGGGTGTCATGAATTGCCTACTTATACCTGTAACACCTTATTATGTAAATATGTTCATGACTATGCAATAAATGAAATATGAAATATGAAAATAAAAAAAGGGTTCCGTAGTTTCCCGTATTTTTCTCAAAAACTACTGAGTTTTGAACTGGATAGGACTGGACTGGATAGGTTTAGTAGTTACTGAACCTCAAAACAATTTTTCTAGAAAGCCTTTATAAAGTTCTACTTTTGTGATTTTTTTCATATTTTTAAACATATGGTCCAAAAGTTAGAGTTGGGGGGGCCGGGGCACACTTTTTATTTCCTTTAGGAGCGATTATTTCCGAAAATATTTATATTATCAAAAATCATTTTAGTAAACCCCTATTCACTTTTAAATACCTATCCAACAATATATCACAAGTTGGGGTTGGAATGAAAAAAAAATACAGTCCCCACTTTACATGTAGGGGGGTTACCCTAACAAAACATTTTTTTCCAGTTTTTATTTTACTACTTCGTCAGCGTGATTGATATACATACTGGTATCAAATTTTAGCTTTCTAGTGCTAACGGTCACTGAGATTATCCGCGGACGGATGGACGGACAGACATGGCGAAATTATAAGGGTTCCCAGTTGACTACGGAACCCTAAAAATGTACACATATTTATGAACTCGACTGTATTAGTAGCATAACATACTCCTTTATAAGCAAATGAGATAAGTGAGGCAGCGAGTATACTCGGTTGGAGCGAAACTTCGTTCATTAGACCGCTTTCAGGCTGCCTCGTGCCGTGGCTCTTGCCTCGTGGGAGGCAAGTCAGGCGGTACTCGAATAGTGAGTACACTAAATAAATCTGTTGTGATATATATTGTAAATCGTATGGGGACCTATGTGGCAAGTCAAAATTACAATTACAATAATGATATTCCATGAGACACCGACGATCGGTCTAGCCTAGTGCGTAGTGTCCCTGCCTGTTAATCCGCGGTCCCAGGTTCGAATCCCTTCGACATTTATTTGTGTGTGTGACAGATATTTGTTCATCATGTTTTCTATGTACATAAGTATTTGTATATTATACAAGGTGCTCGCGAGGAACCCGCATAACTTGAACCACGCGTTTCTGAGGCCAAAAGAAAGAAAAAATGTTATATGAATTTTAAAATTTTTCGCCAAAAAATTTTTTTTTTGTTTTTTTTTTTTTACTTTTTTGGACGTATTTTCACATAAGGTAATTTTTATCCATGAAGTTGGCAATTAAAATTAGTTCCTTAATTTATTTTTCTAAAAACCAAATTTTTTGGAAGTTTTTCTTGTCACATTTTGACATCTATCAATGACTACTGTGAGACTATGCTCCACAATAACTGCGCATCAGCGCCGTTAAGAAGACCTTTTCTGGTAACAATACGGAAATGTTTTTTTTTTTAATTGGCAATAACTCTGAAACTAGACGAAATTTAGAAAAGTTTATATGACATTTTAGTCTTAAAATGTGACCAAGAATATGCCGTTAAAGTTATATGGGTTCCTCGCGAGCACCTTGTATATTATCGTTGTCTGAGTACCCACAACACAAGCCTTATTGAGCTTACCGTGGGACTCAGTCAATCTGTGTAAGAATGTCCTATCTATAATATTTATTAATTTATTATTTATTTATTTATGAGAGAAGGATACTTACATTTCATGCAATCGGATGATTTTAAGTCGGAGAAGATTGAGAAATAAATGATTTTCAAGAGTAAGTACTAATTATAGTTGGACAGAGCTTGAGAAGTTATTTTGCAAGACTGTGCTTAAAATACTGTTTAGTACAGGGTATGCGCAGCCGAATGGCACAAACGCTCACGAAACGAAACGCTAGTAGATATCTATCTCTATCGCTCTTGCGCATTGGCGCGACAGAGCAAGATTACCTTTCGCGGCGTTTCGTTTTCGTTTCGCGTCGCAGAAATGCCATTCGGCTACGGGACCAGTACTATTAAGTCTTACGGAGCATGATTGTAATACATTCAAGTCTTCTAACGGCCTTCAGTCTAAATTTAATCATTGATATTTAATAACAAAGTCATAGTTAAATGAAATGGAGCAAGGTTAAATTTTTTAAAGTGTTTTTATATATTTGTAGCATTCTTTTTAGGGTTCCGTACCAAAAAGGTACTAAAACAACTTGCGACTCTGTCTGTTTGTCACATTACTAAATATATCGAGAACTACTAATGCTATTGCTTTGAAGGAATAGCTATATGTGAGTGTGCACGGGAAAACGACCCACTATGTCGATTGGTATAAAGCCGTTTGGCAGTTTATTCATATAAAGATACAAGTAAATCTCACCTTAATGGTAACCGACAAAGTGGGACGTGAACAAATTGAAAGTATTTTTTTAAATATATATAATTTTATGTATGCGTTATCCTATTTATTCAATAAGATTATTTGGTTAATTGAATTGCATTATTGTAGATGTGGTAGGTACTAAAAATAAAACTTACAGTAATTATTTGGTATAAGATCCGGCTCGGTGTCATCATGATCCGGCCTCTTGATCTCGTCCGCCGGCGCGGGGGCCATAGTGGCGCGCACGGCCGGCGCCGGCGGCGGTTTGGCTCGCGATCGGCGTCGGCGTGACAGCGCGCACGCGCCGACGAGGAGTGCGCACGCGCCGGCGCCGAGACCGAGCGCGCCGACCGCGCCGGCTGTGCTGCCGAGACCGAGCCCCGTGTCTGATGCTGGAACAATAAACCATTTGTTAGTCTCAGAAAATACAGGGTTTTTTAAACAATTAAGTGTCACTGTCGGGCGACAATTATAACCGTGGTGAAACAGGCCGTTTGTTTGTCACTGATCGACATCGGTGTCGGGTTTTTTCACATATAAAAGAGTGTTTCACAAACAGTCACAAACAGTAGGAATATAAGTTGCTGCATGGATAGTACTGATGTTTTTTAGATAAATTGTCAAATTAAATTGTATGACATCCTTTGATATTTCCGATGACTAAATAATTATAATTATACTCGTTACAATAAACATGCGTTTAAACAGATTATCATTTACATAACTCTTGTTGTGAAGTCTTATTAATTATCCGATATTTCATGGAATCACCGATTCGCGGAATACCGAAAATAATAATTAATGACGGTTATCGCTTGCAATATGACGACCTGCTGAAATACGTTTCAGAAACCATATTCCAAAGCGTTTTCCATTGTGAGAGTTAATTTTGAAACTTGATTTTGGACCTTGTTTCGTGAAAAATACAGTCGTGATTTATATGTTCAAGGAACACTTAATTTTCTTCGCTTGCTGGGTACTAGAAGCCCAAAACAACGAATAGAATTGATGCTTCAGATGAGTTCGGATGTTCACACCTTATTGGTTCTTACGAAACGATAACGAATAAAACGATAGCGAATGCGGGAGAAAATTGTTATAACGGTCTTCAAAAATGCCTCGTGGGCGTATTGTTTTACTTCGTTGCTCGCGACCTCCGACATTTCTAAATAGAATATATATTATTCCAACGCTGAAATAACACACTGTAGCAGAATAGCGAAGCTATCAAGGCCCCTCGCCCCTTATTCTAAAGGATTCATTGTAATAAAAAAGGTGCAAAATCAAATTGGCACGACTCGGGATGGAACAGGAGTCGGAATTAGCATTTTGTATAAAGAGTTCCGCCGTGGGACCGAGATCGCAACGTTAATAACTTAATTGAAAAGGCTGGGAGGGGTGTCACAAGGAGTAGCATAATTGGATTTGGCGTCATTTATGCGCCGGTGATGCAGTTCGATCGCCTTCGAATAAAAAGTTTGCTCTAAGGCTCTAATTAACTCAGGTAATTAAATCGTGTAGATGGGAGCTTCGGGCCACTCAATTATACTACCATGTCAACGGCGAGTAGACTTTATGGTCAATATAACTTTGATAATAAACGAGCCTGAACCGTTTAAGGCTCCAGGCGCAGACGAGTCGTATGTCAGGTGAGGCGACATGTCCGCAATCTATTTCGGCAAGTGCGAAGTTTTAGAAGCAATTAGCAGTGCTCTGAGCCGTCGACGCCGCGGCGCCACGCCCCGCTGCGGTCTGCGGCATATTACGTGCACATGTGGCAAGTTCGCGCGACTTGTTACTTCCCAACTTGGCACAACATATCCCTGCTCAATTCCGACTGAGACAGCGCTAATGTGGATTGCAATAAATTTGGTAATAATGCCAGCAAAGTTAAGCACGTGGCCGCATCAGTCTCGGCCGACATCTCACTAAGTGGGACAATGAAACGATTTGGCGCCGTCGGTGGGATCGGCGGGGAATGCGGGCTATTTGTAACTTCAATAATTAATCAAGGTTTAGGGCAGGTGCTCGCGGCGACGATACTCCTTCCGGGTCCCTGCACGCATAAATCATTCATTTCGTACAAATTACCTACTGTAAAGCTTCTAAATTCTACCTGGCTATTCGTGATCTTTTTGATTTATTACATTTTATACTGTCATAATTTACTTATTTGAAAAATAACATGCCAACTCTGTGTTTGAGACTTATTATGAATCTCAAATAAGGACATTTGAATAATTCTGGACTAGTTCGACATTACGCACAGCGATCTGCCCGCATGTGATCGTCAAAGGCCACTCGCGTCTCCGAGCATACTTCACGTCCGTGCTCGGTCGCTGGAACAGTTTAATTCGACACTGATACGTGATCCATATGCGCTGTCGAGTTACTGACGCAAGCGACGCGTGGCAGCGTAGGTATACTTGAACCTGTGTTATTTTTCTCTTATCAATCGCGTGTTATGAGAGTGTTGGGTCACAAGAGGAGTCACGCCAGTATTTTAAGTTTTGTATTGTTACACGGGCAGGTTTCCGTAATACAATTTCTAGAGCCTATTTCGACTGACGTAGCGAAAGCACTGCTCCTGTGCTGTCTAGAAACACATCTCTTTTATTATTTTAGTATAAAATATGAAGGCTTGCATTATATGTAATCTTAAACCACAAGACTACAGATTAAATAATGTAAGGCGGTATTAGTACAGTAGATAAATCCTTCCATAGGCTATACTAATATATCTAATATTAGTACAGCCCAAGGAACATTTACTTTTGAAAATTTAATCTCATGCAATTTTCAAGGCAGCGGTTGGATGCAAAGAGCCTTCTCAAGCCGCCTGAGCCCACACGCGCTCGTGGATTATTCTAGTTGGCTAATCATTAATGTATCGTGGCGGCATTGGTTCCTGCCTTCTGCCTTTATCATAAGATTTAAGAGAAGTTTTAGAATACTTTACATGATAGCCTAAAACATCACGGAAATTGTATGTCATTTTTGAGTAACCATTTGGAGATTTTTCACACAAGAAATTTTTAGTGAAGTTTATCGTATCGAGTAACGTCAAAAACCTATAGCAAAGGCTCTGAAAATTACTTTTGCAGGTAAGCGTTTACTAATTATTTTAAACTGTCTTCTGAACTGGCTAAGGTAGCATTTATTTCAATATAAGAGTCCCACAGATAATGACGTGTTCGCCAAACAACGTCGGCTTGTCAGTTAATCGTAAAAGTTAACAGTGGCGATTTCGCGTGGTGTGTAAGGATTTATTTTTATTTTTAAATAGAATACCTTTTGTATAAAATTTCTGTTAAGCTCGGTATTGCTAATTAATATTTTTAATTTTGACATGTATATTTTTAATTTTATGAATAACTGAATATGAAATATTTATTCATATTTAACTATTATTCATATCAGATATTTATTATCTAAAGTAGGTGTCATTTTCAAATTATAAGTAGGTACATATTTGCTACATCAAATAATATTAAAGGACATATTTCCAACACAAGATCCTGGGACTAAACTTGTAAACTTAGATACTTAGCACGAGCTCAAAGATTTAATTTAATACCGGTTGAGATTGCCTCCCAATGCCTCCTTTGATAGAGTTATTTAATCTAGTATCCGGCTTTACAGGCAAGGCAAAGGCGACGTGAAATGATATAGGAAGTATTTTCTCAGGGGTATTTTCTAGATACAGATATTAGTTAACTAGATTAATATCGTGGTAATTGGATGATAATATACATTAGTATCGTAGTGGCGTAGAGTAGATTAAGTAGGTATATGTGTTTTGGTTTGGTGGTACAAGCATGTTTCATATTTTAAAATATCAGTGTTAAAATATAAAATACTAGCTTTTGCCCGCGGCTTCGCTCGCATTAGAAAGGGACAAAAAGTAGCCTATGTTACTCTCCATCCCTTCAACTATCTCCACCTAAAAAATCACGTCAGTTCGTCGCTCCATTTTGCCGCGAAAGACGGAGGACAAACAAACGGACACACACTTTTCCATTTATAATATTAGTATGGATAGGCACAATGATTATTTTCAAAGAACTGAAAGGGACAGTTTTGTAAGGCAAAATATTGACATCGCGGAGAACCTAATATTGACTTTGTTTTTTTTTGTTAGCTTTTTAGGGTTTTTAATAATAGTAAAGTCGTAGAAATTCTATAATGAGATCAGAATACGAATCTGTAAGCAATATCAGATTAATTTAAAACTACTGAGCGTTAAGCCGCTGTAATAATGAGTCATAGGTAAGTTTTATGACATCAATTCTGCAGCGAATGAAGTTTGACAAGCACGTGCGTTTACGTACTTGAGTAGAAGTTACCTGCAGCGTCCTGAATGGAATCACGTCACTATAATGGCGACCGGCGTCGGACGTGCCTTCGTTACCTTTCGCAATTAAGTTTTTAAACTGATTTGCTTCTTTGTCAGCGATAGAGGGAAAAAAGAGTAAAATTTATTGAGTACTTAAGTCTGAGGGCTGAGTAGTCAAATAGGTACTGTTTTAAGTAAGAAAATGATCACATCACGCCAACTTTTCTGGCACGTCACGAATGCATGAGTGTATTGATAAAAACTGTCAAGAGCCAAAACTTTATTGGTTCATGCAAACTAGGCACATTTTCATTTACTTATTCGTTCAGTGACACCACAATAGTATAACTTATGATAAAGAAGGTAGGCCTCATTGTATTACGCTTTATAATCAGACTAACTTTTGTCCGAGGCTTCGCTAACGTTAGAAAGAGACAAAAAGTAGCCTATGTCACTCTCCATCCCTTCAAACTATCTCGACTTAAAAAATTACGTCAATTCGTCGCTCAGTTTTGCCGTGAAAGACGGGCAAACAAACAGACACACACACTTTCCTATTTATAATATTAGTATGGATGATCCGAATAGCATCTGTATCAAAAAAAAACCGGCCAAGAGCGTGTCGGGCCACGCTCAGTGTAGGGTTCCGTAGTTTTCCGTATTTTTCTCAAAAACTACTGAACCTATCAAGTTCAAAACAATTTTCCTAGAAAGTATTCATAAAGTTCTACTTTTGTGATTTTTTTCATATTTTTTAAACATATGGTTCAAAAGTTAGAGGGGGGGGGACGCACTTTTTTTTCCTTTAGGAGCGATTATTTCCGAAACTATTAATATTACCAAAAAACGATATTAGTAAACCTGTTCACGCCAGTAATTGACTTAAGGTGCGTGAACTTGCATTAATTATTTGTATTGTTGTAATAAAATTAGCATCTTGTAAAATTAAGACATATATTTAGAATGATAGAACATTTGACACTGACAAACAAAAATTATATTCTTCTTGACTGACTTATTGTATTTAAAGGTTATAAAAAAGGTTAGATCGCTAACATACTGCCCCTCCTTGAAAGCCTAGCTTTCAAGAGGCTCAAATGAGCGTAATTCTTTAGGCTAATAAGTAGCCTAGAGACGGCTTGTTCGATGAAGCTGTTCTTTGTTTTCATGTTGATGACTGGCCAGACTTCATTACTGCCAACATATAGTTTTTCGTTATAATCCAATGGCCATTTCAATGGTGGCAAACGATCGTCCATGACCAGAAGTATGTTGTTGATGATTGGTTTCCACTTGATAGGATAACTTGCTGTTAAACGAGCTGATATATAAATCATCAGTGTCTTCACTTTACATGACGATAGCGACATCCATGGTTTCTTGGTCGTTCGACAAGGAAGTGCCCAGGCGTGAGTGAAGTTAATTGAAGACTCCAGAGACAAAGAGTCAAAGGATGGAAATCACGATTGCCTCAATCAATGCAAACATTATTATAATAATTTCTCAACATCCTCATTAATTAGCACTAATACATAATGAATAATAAAATAATAGTTAAATAGGTTTCACTGCTGCCTTCTAGACTCTACCGCAGTCCGAAGCCTACACTGGACAAGAATGACATAACATAACAGTTTCTCACTACAAGCGAACTCTCCGATTTGCCATACGTATAACGTTTGTAGCATTCTGTTCAATTTAACTTTAGCTAAGTATCTAAAATATGCGTACAATTGTAAAAATATATTGAACTATAAAAATATATATTATAAACATATAAAGAAGGCGCTCGCGCTGGCCACTTAAATAACACTTACGCTAGATAGTATTTGTCTAAGAGAAAACGAATATGTACGAAACTGACATTTCTAAATTGGCCCCACAGACCTTCTCATTTGATCTTGATGTTAGAATAAGATTATAAATAAGACCCCACAGACATGGCACATGAAGGGTGGAGAAGAAGGTACATAGGGAGAGAAGGTAAGTTTTCATTAATGTTTGTAGTTAGCTAGTTAGTTAGGTTTAGGATAAACACATCACACATCTAGTGTCAATCGTAAAAATAATAAAGCTTTGTATATACGATGGTTAGATGTCACTGTTCATATAATCAGTGTAAAACATTAACGAAGCGACCACCAACATAAATCAAATATCATTTTCATTGAGGAATATAGTTAATTTGAGTAGCTTTAATTTGCGATTAAGATCCTTTGTTGCCTTAGAAGAATAAATAGACTTAAATCATATCGTAAGTATTACACACACTTGATTATAAAGACTGATGACTTGCTATAAAGAATTAGATTAGGCTACTCAAACACTGGTTTCTCAAGGAAGCAGGGTCCTTCGCAGCACACGAAGTTCAAGATAATTATTGTTGAGGTTTGACACCCCTTGACGCCAGATTTATTGAGTTTGAGAGATCTATAAGGAATTACGACAGGTAATCAGTTTACAATTCGCGATTTACGTAATGTTGTGTTATAAAATACTCGAGAGTTGAAGTTTCGCCTAAGTGACTTAAAAAGCTCTCGTTCACTTAGTTTATGCTCATGGACTTCGTGGTTGATTATACAGTTTTTGGAGTCGCCTAAGGCGTCCTCCGGGGCCTCACGGAGTGAAAGTTCATTTTGAGAGAAGTTGCATCGAGTAGAACATGCTGAACCTTGGCCTGTCGGACCAGAAACAAGCCAACCTAGATTAGACTCTTTTAGGGTTGGTTTGTTTTTGCCTAATTCGATTTTCTTGCATTCTACAATATCCCAAAATACATCACCGCCCAGCATTATGTCGATTGGGGACGGATGATGAAAATTAGGATCCGCTAACTCAAGAGACTTAGGAATGTCAAATTTGGATGTATCAATTTCAAAACTTGGAGCAGTTTGTGCTATCTTTGGCATTATTAGACATGGAACATCAATTTTAAATTTACCGTCTTTGGATTGCACTACTACATTACACAGTTTTGAAGCACTGCCAATTATGCAATCATTTAATCCAGTTATAAGATTTTCGTCATTATCAGTGTAGGTAAAGTTCAACTTTCTTTGCATTGTTGCAGATATATATGAAGATTGACTCGCTATGTCTAATAGTGCTCTAGCATTGTGAGTTTCCTTTGTTACAGGATTGACTAAATTCACTTCAGCAGTGCACAAAAGCACGTAACCTTTCTTAGCCTGAGTGAATGAAGACATTGCAGTAGTAATTTTTGTGTTTTTAGATAAATTTGTCTCATTGTTGTCATTAACTTCAACGTGTAATAATGTGTTGTGTTTTTCATGGCAGTTCCTACATGGACCTAAGCGGCAACGATCATGATAATGTCCAGGGCGCAGGCAATTCTTGCATAAATTGTGTTTCGAAACTTCATTATGCCTACTCTCTACTGACATTGCCTTGAACTTGTCACATTCGTAATTGAAATGATTTTCTTTGCAAAATGCACATATTATTTTTGTTTTTGTACCTATGTCATTATCACTAGCGACACTAGCTGTGTACTCGTATTCATTGTCACTTGTTAGTAATGTTGTAATATGTTTGTGTTCCTTTATAGAATGATTAGTTTTGTCCTGTTTTTGCGTAGAAGTACCGCACTGTATCGTCTCTAAGATATCTGCTCGATTACGAAGAAACACTAACAAGTCATCGAGCTTGGGAGATACTTTAAGTGTATTTCTGTGTTCTTCCCACTTTCTACTAGTGGCGGCATCTAGTTTGGACACCATCATGTATATAACTAATGTATCCCAACTGTCAGTGGGCTCTTTGAGAGTGTGTAAGGCGCGTAAGTTTTTGGAATAGAAGTCAATCATGAACCTGATAGCCTTGTGGGATTCTCTAGTAATGGGTTCAAAATTGAACAATGCCTTAATGTGATTGTTGATCAAAATTCTTTCATTATTGTACCGCTCGCATAGCAAATCCCATGCGGTTTTGTAGTTGTCACTTGTGAACTCAATAGACTTTATAACTATAGCTGCTCCACCCTCCAAAGATGAACGCAAATAATGAAATTTATTGATTGCTGGAATGGACTCGTTATTGTTTATTAATGAATTGAAAGTATCACGAAACTCCATCCACTTTGCATAGCTACCATCAAATGAAGGTAATTTTATAGTCGGAAGCCGAATTGGACAATGGACAGGTACATGAGAACTGTCGTTTGTATGAATAGAACCTTCGGCCCGAGAAATAGCTGTAGCATATTTAGTAGTCACTGGTTGGTTAGACTCAAGTATCAATTGTGACAATGAAATCAACCTTATGATGGAATCTTCAACTTGTTCCCGCTCTAATAGCTGACCGGCTAAGTTGATGTCATCCAAAGTTTCAATTTCTGACTGCACTTCATCAAATTGAGATAGTAATTCTTGAAATCGACCTAGTTTAAGTTGGAGTTCACCGAATAAAGCCTTAGTGAAATTCTCCGTCGAAATCGCCTTTATAGTGTCAATATATTTTTCAAATAAAGTAACTTTTGCCTTTATGGTACCGCGCTTGCGAACTAACGGCTTTAGTTTGTCAGACATTTTGTAAAATTAACTATATTTGCATTCGTAATTATACTGAGAAACTGGCACAAATAAATTGAACAGAAAGTACTAAGAATAAATTGAAATTCAAACCGTGTAAGCCACCGTATTAAACAAGTGGCAAATGGGAGAGCTGTCTGCATGCAGTGATGCTGATATCCTCGCGATCAAGCGGATGAACTACGCAGATAGCCAGCTTACACCCGTATCTCCGGAAAAATCTTGAAGGCAGTATAGCTATTATTCCCTGAAAATTATAATGACGCTAAAACAGAGTACGATAATATGCTATATTTTGCTTTATTTAGTTTAAAATTAATTCCGAAAAATATGTAATTTATTGAACTAATTTTCCTGGACTATTCTTATACTCACTGGACTATTTTTAATTCATTGGACTAAATTTTAACTCATTGGTCTATTTTGAAATTTGAATAAAAATTGTTGTAAATATAAATAAAATAGATCTCTAGTTGTTATAGTTAGTAAGGTATCGTAGTATTTGTAATGTTTTAAGTAAATTGTAAGCGTACAACCTTGAGCAGGATCGAGGCAACCTTGAAAAAACGTGTAAGTGATTAAGTTAGTTATTGAAAGACTCCACGCCAGGGTTTCCTTTCCGTCCTTTGTAGCTCTGTTGTCCTTTTATTGTTTTAGCCGGACTCCGGGATTCCGCTCGATTCCTTGATCCGATGCTCCGTATTTAAAGGTACTTGTTCATGAAACGTAGGGTCACCATATGTTCACGCCAGTAATTGACTTAAGGTGCGTGAACTTGCATTAATTATTTGTATTGTTGTAATAAAATTAGCATCTTGTAAAATTAAGACATATATTTAGAATGATAGAACATTTGACACTGACAAACAAAAATTATATTCTTCTTGACTGACTTATTGTATTTAAAGGTTATAAAAAAGGTTAGATCGCTAACAAAACCCTTATTCATTTTTTAATACCTATCCAACGATATATCACACGTTGGGGTTGGAATGAAAAAAAATATCAGCCCCCACTTTACATGTAGGGGGGGTGCCCTAACGAAACATTTTTTTCCACTTTTTATTTTTGCACTTTGTTGGCGTGATTGATATACATATTGGTACCAAATTTCAGCTTTCTAGTGCTAACGGTTACTGAGATTATCCGCGGACGGACGGACGGACGGACGGACGGACGGACGGACGGACAGACAGACATGGCGAAACTATAAGGGTTCCTAGTTGACTACGGAACCCTAAAAATTGGAGTTGTAAAATATGAATATCAGTATTTTTATGCTGATAGATAACGAATTTGCAAAATTAAAATTTGTACTACATCTTATATGACAAAATAGTATGATGGTCAAATATTGCGCAGATCGCTTCGCTTTAACTTTAACCGTCGGCGTAAAGGTTTATTTCAATCACCCGCGTATCTGATTATCCGCCATTAGCGACCGGCTGCGCTGCAATATTCCCGAATTAATTACGAGCGGAAAAATACAATAACGCGCATAAATCATTGATAAAGTGCAATGAATAATGATTATTCATTTCGTTGTCCGGCGCGTATCGGCGGGTTGATTTATCGGCGCGCTCCGACGGCGGCGTCGGCGCATAAATTATCGGCGCTCGGCCGTCGACACCTCTGCTGTCGGCGCCGTCAGCGTCTAACGACTAACTTTTACCGGTACCCGCTTCATTTTCGATGTCATACAGTTACTTAACAAATTTATCAAGTTTGTAGGAAATTGTGCTTGGAAACAAAGTTAGCGTTGTCAAGTTACATTGGCTATGAATTTATTTAGGTTGTAATTTAGAGTGAGGATTAAATTGAATTTAAATTGAGTTCAAAACTGATCGATTGCATACCTCTATAAACAAACTGTGTACCTATTTTGTTAAACATTTAGGAGCATGAAATAAAACTATATGGAAACGGATTATATCGCGTATAATGAATTTACAATTCTTCCCGACGTTACTCGAACACTTTACAGCATTCGTGGTCAACGGATAATAGTTGAAGATTTCATGAGTAACTATCGCGGTAACCGAAGACAATATCATTTAGTAGTATTCAATTAGTACTTACAAAGGAAATAATATTTCGAGTTGAAAGTAAACTTAAGTAGTATAAATAAAATAAGAGAAAATAAGCATCCACAAGCGGGATGACCTCGACGCATTTTGCAGCGACTGGCCGGAGCAGGCGGCAAATCGTGATGGGTGGCGGAAGAAAGGGGAGGCCTGTGCCCAGCATTGGGACACAATTATTGGCTAGTAAAAAAAAAAGGATCCACAAACATTTACGAACCACGTGCGATACAATCATATCTTATAGGACACTAAGTCTTGATCCGTAGCGTGTCGAGGCCGTGAGTGAGAGAGAAATACATTATGTTTCATTTATAACTATTATTCACAAGCATTCTGTCACCTGTGAACTACACAATTCTTTACAGGATCCATAGGATCGAAATAAATAAATCCACAATATTTGCAGTCGCCGGACATATTTGCCGATCGGTCGTGCCTCACGATGTCACGATCAGTCGGCTCTGCACTTTTTATTGCCGTGTCCTTGCAAAGCTGCCCATAAAACATACTGATGCCTATAACAATATCAATCCTTTAAAATTAAGTATAAAAAGCACATTCTGAATTGTCAAAAATTGTATATAAATTAAGTGCCGATTCTATAACATCTCTGTTTTTGTGTCAAAGTATAAAATAATAGTAATAAGTAAAAATAAAAACCTGTTTCTCTTGATTAAGTATCGTGGCTCACTATAATGTTTAGTTTACTTAGTTCAGTATAACTTGTCGTTGTATTGTGGTTATTATTTATGTTATTATATCTTGTAAATTACACATATTTGTTATGTTTGTATGTAATGGAAGGGTTGCCACGGAAGACCAGCGTCAAAGTATCCAAAAGGTACCTTGACACCAAGCTGAGTGGAAACCTTTTCAGTGACGTTTTATTTCAATTTTTGTGACATCTTTTTGTAATTTATAATGTTTAAGCGTCCTGGATAAAGTTTTTTCTATTCTATTCTATTCTATTCTATTCTAACATACAGCGCTAAATATATTCAGAAAAAACCGGCCAAGAGCGTGTCGGGCCACGCTCAGTGTAGGGTTCCGTAGTTTTCCGTATTTTTCTCAAAAACTACTAAACCTATCAAGTTCAAAACAATTTTCCTAGAAAGTCTTTATAAAGTTCTACTTTTGTGATTTTTTTCATATTTTTTAAACATATGGTTCAAAAGTTAGAGGGGGGGGGGGACGCACTTTTTTTTCCTTTAGGAGCGATTATTTCCGAAAATATTAATATTATCAAAAAACGAACTTAGTAAACCCTTATTCATTTTTAAATACCTATCCAACAATATATCACATGTTGGGGTTGGAATGAAAAAAAATATCAGCCCCCACTTTACATGTAGGGTACCCTAATAAAACATTTTTTTCCATTTTTTATTTTTGCACTTTGTTGGCGTGATTGATATACATATTGGTACCAAATTTCAGCTTTCTAGTGCTAACGGTTACTGAGATTATCCGCGGACGGACGGACGGACGGACGGACGGACGGACGGACGGACGGACGGACGGACGGACGGACGGACGGACGGACGGACGGACGGACGGACGGACGGACGGACGGACAGACAGACATGGCGAAACTATAAGGGTTCCTAGTTGACTACGGAACCCTAAAAACAATGAAAATTAAATATTTATTTTTCAAGTAGGCATAATTATAATGCGCATATGAACGCCAAATAAAGCTACGCCGGCCTAACCCTACGCCTCAGCCTCGAGAAGATTTCAGTCCCCGCTCAGTTGGGAGGGGGGTATCCACTATCCACTTTGTTCTGTACACATATTTTTGGCACTTCGTCTGTATTTACAGCTGTGTTGTTGACTGTATGTTGACGTGTAAAAGTGCCCCTGCGGCATATTTGTAAAGTAAATATTTTGTATTTGTATTTTTTATTCTATTT
Source organism: Leguminivora glycinivorella (assembly GCF_023078275.1). NCBI lineage: Eukaryota > Metazoa > Arthropoda > Insecta > Lepidoptera > Tortricidae > Leguminivora > Leguminivora glycinivorella. The sequence continues at coordinate 24,584,223 of NC_062976.1, forward strand.
GGCTTCAATATGAATGGTACAAACAAAGTAGAAAAGTCAGCAAGGTATCGACACCCTACTGAATTGATGTACAATCCGCTCTTTCTAGTTTATCCGTCAATCAGTACAGAATTCAACGGTCTTTAATGATTCAGAGCCATCCAGCCAATGTTTGCAATAGGAAATTTAATACAATCGTTGTTTAGCTAGAAATTCAGGTTTAAGTCAGGTTGTTTAGTGAAACAGATGAATATCGGGTTGCTATGGCTCGGTTACTTATACTTGAAGGACCTCCTTATTTGTAAAATACTGTTTACTAAGAACGACTAACCACAAAATTAAAATTTTGAAAAAACCCCCGACCGTGACATAGTGGACCGATTTTCATGAAACATGGCTAAGAACACTCCCGACTAACTCAGCTTTCAGACAAAAAAAACTAAATTAAAATCGGTTCATCCGTTCGAGAGCTACGATGCCACAGACAGACACACACACAGACAGACAAACAGACAGACAGACAGACAGACGGACAGACAGACAGACACGTCAAACTTATAACACCCCTTCGTTTTTGCGTCGGGGGTTAAAAAGGGATAGTGTAATTGCAGTATCTTTTTTTCTAATTGATGAATAACCAAACTGAAATAGATACCATACACTAAAGAAAAAGCGATTAAGCCTACTGGTGGCGAAGCCGGGAATCGAACCCGGGTCTCCAGCTATCGCGGTTGACGTGCTAAACCGTTACACCACCTAAACCGAACAAATATTTTTTCCCTACATTGATGAATAACAATTTAAACTACATATTTGTAAGTAAAAAGAAATTAAAAATACGTTTATTACCATGACAAAAAAATAGTAGGTGCCTACAGCAATGGGAAAAATAAAAACAAAAAGGTACCTACAAAGGATTCGAATATCAACATGTGCTAGGTTATAATACCCAGCTTTGATTTTCAGGCTGATCCTTTTGCCATTAATAAAACAATTATGTATGACTGTTTGTTTCTGAAAAAAAAAAAACGGATGGCACCCCGTTCAATAATTTCATCTATAAATATTTCAAAACGCGATATCAGAGTTTACCTACACTTGAGCTAATAACAGAGATTCTAGTAATGAAACCAGGCAATAAGAAGAGGAAATGGTTTTGTTCTAGTTTCTGCCAAAATCAGATTTTGGGTGAAATAGTACATTACGATACAAGTGCGTAAAAAAGGAAGTTCGAAACGAGTGGCGATAAATTAAAACACGACCGAAGCGAGACGTTTACTTTACTGAAAAACGTCGTACGATACACGTGCAAAAAGAAAATTCGTAACTCGTGTCGATTTAAAACACTCCCTTCGGTCGTGTTTTAATTTATCGCCACTGGTTTCGAACTTCCTTTTTTTCGCACTAGTATCGTAATGTACTATTATCGCACAATCTGAAACCGAATTCTAAATAACGGTCGGACACTGTCGAAATGGTACTTTTAGATACAAGTGCGAAGAGAGTACGACGTTTTTTTAGTACAGATGGCCCTCTAAAGTTTAGACCTGTCAGAAATTAACCACTTTGAGCACTAGTGCGGGCTGACGGCCCGGCCACGACATTGGTCTAAGCGCGGCAGCGGTGAGCGGCGGCCATACATTGTGGAGCGAGACACTGCGATGGGACTTTTCATTTGCACGTATGGCTGCCGCTCACCGCTGTCGCGCTTAGACCAATGTTGTGGCCGGACCGAAAAGCACCATATGAACTGAAAATATAGTTTACGCGAGATTTTATGCCGAAAGCGAAAACCAAAGCCTACATTTTAGGCGTACTGAATAATATAACAGTAACAATACAATAGTGTTTCTTCAAAGCCCAAAACTACACCGTCTCAAATGAATACATTACGCAACTTAAATCATTAATGCCGCCTCCACGATTAATATTTACATTAATTTCATGCAAAGTGCCGGTTTGTCGCTAATTTCGGTTATTTACGGGTGAGACGTGGCTTGCCTGTCTCTCGTCGCATCACTGTTTAATCTTTATTGCTTACGCAACTTGTTCCGAGTTGGGTCGAAGCACAGAATATAATAATATTACAAGTACAGAAGGCCCACTGCTTTAATTTTCACGAAATGCCGCCTTTTTAAATGCCTACAAAATGCTTATAAAGAAACGAGCCGCACGTGCGCAGCGTCGGACGATAGAGTTTCCTATGGATTAAATCGAATTAATACTCAGATAAAATGTTATAGTATTTTATTGAAATCTTGAGTACTCTCTGGGTATAGAGTATACAGTATTTATATATTTTTGTTTAAGTCCGAACATCAAAACCTTATTGAACTTTTCCATTGGATTTAAATAATCAATAGTAGATCTGTGTAAGATTGTCCTATTTTATTCATGATGCTTATTAAACTAAGCATTATTAGCCATTTCACGCGCGGACATCGCATATGAACCTTAAAAAAGACTCGCGACGTTAACAAAAGAAATTGCGAACGTGCGTACTGTGAGAACGCGCGCCACCCCTGATTAGGCCGCGAACTCGCGGCCGCGAGAATGTACTTGTAGCGCGGCGATATTAATCGCGGAGTGAGCCGCCCCAGCCGGCGTATCATGCTGCCAATTTTATCACTTATCCACGTGGATAAAGCATCCGTCACGCTTTAGCAAGTATGTCAGTGTGAGAGTGACAGATGTCTTATCCACGTGGATAAGTGATAAAATTGGCAGCATGATACGCCGGCTGGTCGAAAGCGAATAAAATTAAGGACGAGAATGACGGGATTCGGATTTGAATACAATATGTGTTTTGATGCGAGTGGTTGGTCCATGTGAAGTAAACTACAAGTCGTGTGTGTGTGGTTTTTTATACTACGTCGGTGGCAAACAAGCATACTGCCCGCCTGATGGAAAGCGGTCACCATCACCTATAGACGCCTGCAACTCAAGGAGTGTCACGTGCGCGTTGCCAACTATTAGAAACTTTTGTAAACTCCCTTTTGCTGTGTTAAGTACACAGCAAAAAAGAGTATACAAGTTCCAAGGAGATATCACGGAAACCACTTAAAAACGTATATTTTTCACATTTCACTCGTTGATGTCATACGGTAAACTGATTTGGGGAAATTCCACAGAGGCTAAGAGAGTATTGATTCTCCAAAAACGTGCGATCCGTTTACTGGATGGAATTAAACAAACATGTCACTGTAAAGAACTTTTTCAAAAAATTGTATAATGACGCATTATTGACGATCACAATGTAAATTCATATAGGTTAACGTAGATTAATTTATACTGTAATTTATCATTATATAATAAATAAACTAAACTAAACTAAACTATAGCCAGGAATTATTATATTATAACTGTTTCCAGTAGTTGTTTCACGGGTTGTAAATAATCTTTATCACTAAATTCACTCCTTTTATCAGTTTTAAAGAAGAAAATTTGACTAGAGTCAAGATCCCAATACTTTATCCACTAGTGAATAAAATGCGTTTTTACCAGCTGGCATTAAATGATAATAAAACACGAGCTAGTGAGGGTAAAAATTCTAAATCCTACCAAGACAGCTTTTACGCCAAGATTGCATCAAGAGCCAATATCCATTAGAGCTTTGAGTGCTGCGTCGTGAGTTTATGCTTCATTACTTATTAGCTTGCTGTCTCTGTACTTGTGATAGGCAGCTGATTTAATGTTTGTCAAGTGACTCTAGTATTACTAATGTTGTGTAATATAAAATGAGATAAACGTACTAACTAAAGAAGTGAGGATATTATAAACTTCATACTTGATTGATGATCCTTTAGAAATGAGGAGGCACACTGACATTTTATCCCGCCAGGCGGCGCCTGTGCAAGTGTCTAAGCATGTCACTGTCATTCATATGTGTGTGAGAGAAAAATATTTATCTTCTTCTCGCTCTCACGTATGAAATTCTTTATCTGTGCAATGGACTAATAAAAAATGAAATAAGCGTGCTTTGACACAGTAAATGTCATCTTAAGCAGGGGCAGCTCACTCCTCGATTCTATCGCCGCGCTACAAGTACATTCTCGCGGCCTAATCAGGGGTGGCGCGCGTTTTCACAGTACGCATGTTCGCAATTTCTTTTGTTAACGTCGCGAGTCTTTTTTAAGGTTCATATGCGATGTCCGCGCGTGAAATGGCTAATAATGCTTAGTTTAATAAACATCATGAATAAAATAGGACAATCTTACACAGATCTACTATTGATTATTTAAATCCCATGGAAAAGTTCAATAAGGTTTTGATGTTGGGACTTAAAGAAAAATATATAAAAACTGTATATACAGGGTGTCCCAAGACCATGGGACATGAAGGGAAAGTACCTAAAATATCACAGATAGGATATATTGCTGAAAGAAGACTTTATTTTATTTTTAAAACTTGGTAAAACTGCATTCAAAAAAAAATTTTTTTTTTTTTTTAATGTATGGACAAATTTTAAGGCTAAGGAGTCTGCCATGTAAAATGTTAAAATTCATGGTCTTCCTTTTATCTCCGACACTATGTTATTTAGAGAAAGATAATCTTTATGATGAAGCCTATCGATCGGTATGACAAAATTACAGGATGTTTTTTTTTTCTCGTGTAGCGGGTTTGATTCCCGGTTTAACCATGTAATTATTTAAAAATCTATGAATGGAGTTTTACTTAGTTTTAAAAATAAAATAAAGTCTTCTTGTAGCAAAATACCCTATCTACGATATTTAAGGTACTTTCCGTTCATGTCCCATAGTCTTGGGACACCCTGTATACCCAGAGAGATACTCAAGATTTCAATAAAATACTATAACATTTTATCTGAGTATTAATTCGATTTAATCCATAGGCAACCCTATCGTCCGACGCTGCGCACGTGCGGCTCGTTTCTTTATAAGCATTTTGTAGGCATTTAAATGCATTTCGTGAACATTAAAGCAGTGAGCCTTCTGTACTTGTACTATTATATATTCTGTCTTAAGTGAGGGTGTCGTTACAAACGGAATGTACAGTCAACAAAACAGCTGTGATTATAGACAAAGTGCCAAAAAGATTACATTAATGTGTGTATAATTATGTTAGTAGTGACATTGCTTTGAGTGCTGATGCCTCGGGAGTTTATGCTTCATTACTTATTAGCTTGCTGTCTGTACCCGGAGTAGGCACTGCAGTGTAGGCAGTTAGCGGATTTAATATGCGTCAAGCGTCTGTTACGACTGAAACGATTATGCTCATATGCTTATTGTTATTACTGAGGTATCCATTAATTCACGTCATATTTATTCATAAGAAAAAGTTTGCATTTAAAAATATGTAGCTTACTGTCATTCTTCGCATGATTTTCTTTTCTGGAATTGGCCAAAATCATATTTGCGCAAAATATTTGGGCAAATATCATTTTGGCCACTTCCAGGCTGCGATACAGTGCCATCTAGTTTTAAGCCTAAAAGGCCCATACATTTCAGGGGTACGCTTCTTTGTATGGGCTTTGCCTGTCCTAGTATTATACCGTCCTTGATCTTCTGGCTTTGATTCGATTTATTTCTTAGGTTTATCTTTTACGTGTTTGAAACATCGTCCTTGAAAATGTCATATAATCAAGCCCTTAGTGACAGAAGTTAAGTTTTCGAGTCCCGAAAATCCTTGTTTACCGCCCCGTCATAAAAACAAAGTTGTCAAAAGCAACTCAGTTGCCAAGCCAACGGCCGGGCTAGTTCGTATTCAGGGGACGACGAAATAGTTCGAGTACTCGAAAACTAATTATCTCCTCCCACGCTCTCTGAATCGCTAGGTACGTCTCTATGTCTACTTGAATGGCAGTTCAGATATGAAATATTATGATATCAGACTGTTATGAAAGAAAGAAAGAAAAGACATTATTGCATCCAAGAAAATATAACACTTACATGGACACCACTTAGCATTATGCTCTGGCACAGATGGTGCCACAGCGCTGGTCTTTTGTGGGGCCCAGGGTCGGGCAATAGTGCAGTACGCTAAGAGAACAATCATATATATCAAATTAGAAAAAAAAATAAGAAAATCAGTAGGAAAATGTATACTATTGTGTTTTAATTGAGTTTGGAATTATATATAGGTAGTCCTCCACACCGATTTCAATTATGACTACCTCGGCAATTAAGAGGATTTCTTCTCATGAGCTCGTACATACGTGACTGGTCAGGCTAAACTCTTTATTTTTAAATACGATTCTCATTCCTCAGAAATTCAAAAACCTTAACACCAATGCAACTACTGCAGTTGACATCCTAACGATACCTTAACGAAAACAATATTCCAGTTCACAATTTATTGCCAACATGCCATTATCGAACACCTCAGTATTTCACCTGTCCTGCCCCGAAACACGGCAGAACAATAACTTCAATCGAAAGTACAATTTAATGTCCAAGTCAACTGTGCGGCATCGTATGTAAGGATGCTTACCGATGCCGTGAGGCGTTAGTGCACCGCAAAGCTGGCTGGTGGCATTCCGAATGCTTCCGAACACACTCGAAGTCACAACGAAGACCAACCAGTGTAAGAGCTCTTTCCATTTACTTTAGATGACAAAGTTCAGTGTATACTGGTCCACTAAAAGATTCAATACGACCAAGGTGTTCAATGCATGGGGAATGTAAGCAAAGCACGTAAGATACGTGCCGTCGTAAAGTGAGGCACAGGTGTCGAGTACTCTGCCTAAGAGCTGTTCTATTCTCGAAGCGCTCAGTACTCGACTGTATGGTCTTTCCTAGAATAAGTTTTAGTCTTTACATTTGAGACAACTGTATGTTCTTCTGCATCAGTAAAAGCTTTTATTTTATCTACTCATACTAGTCGATGTTCTGCTCTTTGATTGGAATTTTAGAGTTTGATAAGTCTAAGTTCCTCAAATCAAATAGGATGTAGTCTCGTATAAAATGAGTTTTAGAGTACTTACGTGGAAAGTCATGATTGACATTGATCAGTTACTTGAAACTTATCCGTATCTAATCAGAAAAAAATATAATAATATGTAGGAGAATCTACAGCTAAGAAACGCGAGGTTTCCAAATTCGCATTGGGAAAGAGTGCGGGATTTGTCCAAAGCTTTCTTGAGACACACAAACTTCACAAAAAAGAGACAGGAGTGAAATATTTAGGCTGTTTTAGTTAGACAGGTGCTGTCCTTTAAACTATTCCATTACTACCTAGCCGGAATTATATCAGGATGTAGGCTAAAAGTCATATTTACCTAAGTAAGATTATATTATTTGACTGAAATATTATTGGCCTGTATCTGTAGAAAATATAAATGAAATAAGGTCAAAGCATTCAACGATATTTTATTGAAGCCAGCCATTTCCTATAGGTAAGGTAACATACATTTCGACATAGATCATTTCATGCCGGCGGTTCTATCCCTTCTTGCATCTAATTAGTTGGTAGGCTTTGTGAATAACACCATGTTGTGTAGAACACCAGACGACACAGTATGCTATTACGTTTTCTCAAGCTGCTGCAGGTACAGTTATGGCTGAGAAGTCAAGCTATACAGATGAAGACACCTTCAGAATTTAGATGGTTAGTACAGTAAGGAAAGGAACAGCTGGATCTTAGTTTCTGAGATTTTTGAGATTGCTTTGTATCATTGAAATTTTATTCAGTTAAAGATATTATTATCATATATATCTCTAAAAATATTACTTAAATAAATTTCCTTATTTCATACGCTTAGTAAAATAATTTATTTATTTATTGAATTAATTCAATATTTTTCAAAATGTACTACGATCAAATCAAATCTTCAAAGTTTAGTCCTATTTTATCTTCAAACTGTTATATTTACAATTGCCACAGTTATCCGAATACCAAAGTTCAGTTCACTTAGATCTCATGAAAGATGATGCATTGTCATGAGCCCAATCCAATGAGACAGACGTTCACAATCTATATTTATGAGCTCGACGTAAGCGTCGACGTACAGCGTCATACATAACAATGTTATTGCAGTCGCATACCTACTGTTTTAGTAGGTCAAATGACATTTCGTGTAGGATTAAGTTCTCGCGTTTTTTATTAATCACTTACAGGTCGACAGGATACGTCGAAAAAAGGTTATGATAATTAATTAAATATTCGTTCGTTGATATCTAACTAAATATCCTGACAGATGGGCTAGTGTAGCCACCAAATTGATGCCACAAATAGAGCGCGGACGCGGTAGGCCCAGAAGGAGATGACCTTGACACCTTTCTCACTAACTGGTCGGAAGAGGCACTAAACCGGGAATCATGGAGGTTAAGGGGAGAGGCATTTTCCCAGTAGTGGGACACCATCACAGGATAGATAACAAAAATTGTTCTTTGTATTGCGTTCGACCTGTAACTGACTTTCAATTAATCGTATATTTAGCCTGTGTGGTGACGGGTTAAGAATTTCACCACCCCCTTTCTTCCCGTAGGTGTCGTAGAAGGCGACTATAGGATATGGGTTAAATTGTGGTGTAGGCGAGAGGCTGGCAACCTGTCACTGCAATGCCACAGTTTCGTTTTCTTTTAACCCCTTATTTGCCAAGAGTGGCCCTGAAGCTTTAGTAGTTTCATGTGCTCTGCCTACCCCTTTATGGGATACAGGCGTAATTGTATGTATGTATGTATATTTCGTAAAGCGTACCTACGGCAAAAGCGTAAGTTCTAATGGAAGCCAATTGAGAGATGTTTATAGGCTGGGTAACTTGGCGAGGATTTAACCCTGACAATTTCTTATTAATTTCAGGGTTGCTAGTAACGTTGGTTAGAATTTTTTATTTTTGTCAGTAATAATAAATAAGAGCGTTTGTAAGGTCTAGTTTACCCTTCGGGTTGGAAGGTCAGATGGCAGTCGCTTTCGTAAAAACTAGTGCCTACGCCAAATCTTGGGATTAGTTATCAAAGCGGACCCCAGGCTTCCATGAGCCGTGGCAGAATGCCGGGATAACGCAAGGAGGATGATGAATGTAAGAGCGTTTTCCAAGAAAATTGTACACGATTAATTCTAGAAGAGACGTCTGGGAACATTGGCACGAATAGTTGACTTTCCGACCCTTCCGTAAAAAAAACGTCAAGTTCATATACATATTAATTCATCCTCACATTTGCAAGCCGTGTCAGTTATCTCGCTCATATTTACGCTAGTGGCCACACAGTCAGCTCCATAAAAAGAGTGGACTGCCTTTTTTGTATTTCATATGAATTACAAGTCAATTCACATCAAGAGCTGGAACTAATGGAAGGAATGAGTGGATTAAAATATTCGTGCCAGTTTTCGTGAAACGTTCTGTACATACTTCATCCTCAAGTTAGCAAGCCGTGGTGATTATCCCGCTCATATCCTCGCTAGTGGCCACACGGTAGTAGCGCCATAAAACGAGCGGACTGCCGCACCTGCGCCGACAACTTTTTTAGTGCTCTGTAATCTCTTCCGCTTATGGGAGCGCACAGACATTTTTAACGGATAGTGCAAATACTTAGTCGGTTGCACTAAATCGTCCGTTATCGAATTTAGTGATCGCAAAATTTTCTGCATGGAAATTTCCATAGATTTCTGTTGCGTGTCATCGATGCGTCTGCTAATTGTGATTCATGCAAGTTGCATGATGCAACTGACGTTATGATTCCGAAATGGTTTACGTATGTACTTTTTCCTTTTGTATTTATGTAATTACGAGTATGTCCGTCCATGTTACGTGATCGTCATGAATAGTATTTTATGTTTTATGTTTATGTTATGTTATGTTACTTATGTTATATAGTCTAGCCGCTATGAATATTGTGATATTTTTATGTCTATTGTCTAGTGAATCTATAATAAAAATAAAAAAACATTTAATAAGAACGTTTGTTACATCACTGAGATAATAAGCTTGGTTTTTATATAGATAATCTGGTAACAATGACTATTTACTTTAATATATTAATAGAGGTATATCTATATGTCTGTGGGCCGGGCGAACCAAATATTATTTCGGGACTTGGATAACTTTTGTTAGAATAATTCGAGATTATACTTTAAGGACGGTCGAGCCAGATAGTGGCCGAACAAAGGGCGGATTATGCCGGAGCGTCATATTTCAACGCTGTCCGGCGAGATTATGCCGAAAGGTGGCTATTTTTAATATAAATCGCTTCAGGGCCTATGTCAATAGTAATAAAATCTAAGTTATGGCTAGTTTAGCTTTTTAGACGTGATCGGCGGGATGGGAAAGCCGTTGATGTACGGCGCGACGCATCCTCGAATCTATAACTGTCGTAAATAGCTGCAAAGCGTGATTTAACGCGACGCGCCGCCGCCGACGACAAATGGCGCGGCGAACGCAGACCAAATAAAAATGATGAGTCGTGTGTGCTGGAGTGATCGGCGGGTCGCTCGTCCGGGCCGGAGAAGGCTAATAGAGAATAAATAGAACTAACGTACCAGGGGAATCCAACATAAAAATACGAACAAAGTACAACCAACTCTTTTCCCGGCCAAAGATCTTATTGCAATTTTGCTAAGAGGCATGCGTTAAAAGCGAATCTTGGGGTTCTGTTAAGGAGATTTTGAATACATGACAATAAGAGCAAAATGAAATGAATGTCATTAAAAAGTACCATACCGTCGAAATTGCAAGTTGAAACTACCATTAAAACGAATTATTATTCTTGGCGCGTTTTTAAATCCGAACGTCATAAATTGAAAATTGTACGGGCCACGAGTACTAGGAAACGCTGTACCAAGGGCAATCTGGATGAAAGGACGATGTAACCAAACCTAATTAGCATGTGTATGAGGAAGCATCGAGCCGAGGCGATAACGCAATAAGGATATAATTACGAGCTCGGTGTGAGAGGGTAATTAGCGAGGGGGGAAATCCGATTAATGAGATGCTCTATAAAGTTGGCTCGGGGGAAGACTGTCGCGATCATATCCCCTAGCCAACATCATAATCGCTTACACTCCATATGCCTCCCTAGGGACCCCTTTCTTTCCCATAAACTTTTTGGTCAGAATTTCGTTAGTCATAAGTTGTTATTCATATATTTTGTGGTCATAAACATCACTAGTCATAATTTTTGTTACGAATAATGCTTAATGGTACTAACATTAACAACCCATAATATTGGATGCCATAACCTTAAAAGTCATAAAGTTGATGAGTATAAAATTGAAAGGCATAACAATAATTATCCAGAAATATTACTAGGCATATTTTTTGAAGCCCTACTGATTGTTCTGCATACAGTTTTAAGGCATAAACCTCATAAGTCATAATCTTTGATACGAATAACGTTTAATAGTTCTAACGTTAACAACCCATATTATAGAATACTATAATCTTAGAATCAAGAAAGTTGATGAATATAACATTTAAAACGGATCCCTTTGTTAGCCAGATTATCATTAGTCATAATTCTGAAACGGTTTCATTAGGGTTACCTATAGATAGGTTAGGTTAGGTTTGTTTTATGGCAATCCGGAAAAGTTACGCGTTTTTGAGAAAAACCAAATTATGACTAACGAAAATGTGGACAATCGATACATTATACCTTATGACTTTATTGGTAGTCCGCATTTACCTCGCGTCCATTAGAACGAAAATAGGACCCCTGCCCCCCTTCTACTCGTTGACGAAGCCGAATACTACAAAAATCAGCATGCAAAGGAAGAAATGGCGGGAAAATCAGTGAGCACATTGAGTATTTTAATCCTCATTTCTCAGCTAGGTTCGCTAGTTACCTTGTGTCATTCAGAGCAAAAATAGGAGCCCCGCATAGCGAGGCTCCGTCGAATCGCTGGCGGGGCCTAATACTTTTAAAAGCAACATGAAAAAATAAAACACATAACATGGCGGGGCCTAATACTTTTAAAAGCAACATGAAAAAATAAAACACATAACATGTAAAAGACGAAATGGCGGGAAAATCAGTGAGCCCAACGAGAAAATTTTCATTTCTCGGGTAGGTTCGTTAGTTACCTTGTGTTATTCAGAGCAGAAATAGGAGCCCCGCATAGCGGGGCTCTGTCGAATCGCTGGCGGGGCCTAATATTCTTAAAAGCGACATTAAAAAATTAAACACATAACATGTAAAAGACGAAATGGCGGGAAAATCGGTGAGCCCAACGAGAAAATTTTCATTTCTCGGGTAGGTTCGTTAGTTACCTTGTGTGTACCTACCAGACAGACAGACAGTTGACTACGGAACCCCAAAAAAGTATCTTCTGTGAAAAACTAAATTATGACTAATGATAGTGAACACGAACAAACATTATGACTTCAAACTTAATGAAAAATAATATAGATCCCATTGAATGTTATGATTAAAGTTAATGTGGACAGTAATCATTATTACTTGCGAAAATATACTTTACGACAATTATGACAAACTTGTTTATTGCTTTCAACATTATGTCCATAATACAAAATGCAATTTGATTATTATGCCAAACAATGTTTATGACTAACAATAATGATGACTTGCAAAAATCTGACCTCCAATTTCTGACATTCAACTTTATGACTAATGATAATATGACTATTAAAAATTATGACTAACAACGTTATGGATTGTAAAAATCGGACTAAAAAAATTATGGGAACCAATAGAGACCCGCCTCCCTAGCTTTACTGCAGTGGCGTGACAGAGCCAGACTGCGTTTCGATCGCCACGTAGCCTCAACAATTCTCACTTTGGCTAGGCTGGCTGGAGTAGACAAAACAAGGCGGGCAGTGAATTTATTAAATATTTAAAATACGTGTATTCTGAAACTATTTACGAGTTTTGTTTTGTTTAGTTTTCGATGTGTATCGTGAACTACTGGTTCTGTTCTGATCTATAACATGTTGACGAGATAACTATCAGATCAAATGTCATTTGTAATAATAATGCGCTGTTCTAAATATATGATAGATACCTTTTTTGAATTTAAGTCTTATCATACCTATGTATTTTATCTATGACTTTTAATTTAGTAGGGTAGAAGCTCTCTCGTAAAGGCATTCATAATATGGGGTGACATCATCCGCCAACATCTATCATATTTTTTTAGTTATCTTTTTAGTTCAATCCTATTTATTCTAGCGTGTCACCCCCGATAGCGCATTCAATTCCAATTTTTCCGTTATTGAAAATCAAAATTGTTTAAAGTACTACATCGCTAACTCAATGAAGAGACAATTATCTGCTAGACTAGGTATAATTGTATGTAACTACCAATTTTAATTGGAGCAATTTTTTTATTAACATAGTTTTTGTGTCATGTTCATACGTTTTATAGTGGGAGAGCTAATTGAAATTGATGTAATTTAAAAAGAAGCTACGACTTTGATTATATTTCTTATGTATTTATATTTTTTTCTGATTTTAACATGAACATGTTACCGTGCAACAATAATATTACCGTGTGTTTTTTTTTATTTTACCTTTATAATCATATTGTAAAAAACCTAGCCTAAGAGAGAAGATAAATAAATATTAACTAAATTATGCCACCTGTGTAATCTCATCATTTTATGCAACAAAATTTTAACCTATTCAAACCTAAAACTTTTCTAGAAGCCAGTTTCAACCAAAAAAAAAAATTGTTAAAAATACTTGTCTTGGACGACGAATTTCACTAGAGCGTTGCTCTCTCATATTTATGTATAGGACGCATATAGTTTGATAATACCACATACGGTATTTGGTCCTCAGTTCATTAGGCAGCGAGTAAGCATGCTCTGCATCGCTTGCTGATGTGATAAGGGTAAGTGCATTGTCCTCACGCAAATCCTGTTTGTTCCTGGTGCATTTGGGTGCACTGAGGCAAGATCATGGTTATGATGGCTGCTTGACAGCGAACTTAATCTGAATATGGTTCTGACCTATACTTGTTTACTTATATGTTACAATACAGCCACTGAAAAAAATATCAGACAATTCGCAAGAACAGGTGAATGTTGTAGTAGGTATAATAATAAATAAGGTTTTGACATATTTTATAAATTCTGTCACCATATTTTCGGAGCAGGGTTTTTTTTCGGCAGCCATTTTTGTGATGTTCAAATCATAATTAGTCGGAAAATGCAAATTCTTCGTTGATTACTTACTATTCGGATAGCTGCTTCAGAACCGAAGCTCATTCAGTGAGTAACGCAAAATTATTAAAACTGTATCATGTAATTTAATTATGGTATTTGAAGTCGTTGCAGTTAAAAGTTGCAGAGTTTAATAAAGTTTTGAATCTGAATAATGACTTAATCAAAAGTTGTATAATGTCTTTTCTAAATAGCAAAAATACGCATTGTTGCACGATTTTTCGACAGCTATTATTTACCTGGGCATTTTCGGAAATTGAGACCCAAAATTAGTGACAGTTGTTAATAAAAAGTTAACTTGTTATCAGTTTTGTGACGACAATTATGCATAAAATCTGTCTAAAAATCAACTTTTTCCACGTTCTACCTCTAAATGTAGATTATCGCTTCTTGTTTATAGGTACATAATTAACACAAAAACAATAATTGTTTTTGTTTTATTTATTTGTCTATAAAACTTATGTCACAAGAACTACAATGTTGATGACTAAGCCTATCTAAAAGTCAACAACTCTGAAAAATTATGTCACATCTTAGAGCAGTCGAGTCTAAGATAACGCTACTGCTCCGGTGCCTTGATGGCTCGATGTGACCTGATAAGGAAGCATTGTCGTGCACGTCACGTGTCTGTACCGTGCACAATGGTCCATGCACGTTGTAAATAATTGTTGGTAGACGCGTTGACTTGTAACGGGTAAAGGTGCCGTTCAGGTGTCAACTGTAGCTCCCTTAGTCACGTCACTGCTATTGTACCTACTGATGACAGTGATGTTGTACAATATTTTGTGGTTGTACTTAAATAATTGTCGGTAGCCGCGTTGACTTGTAACGACTAAAGGTGCCGTTCAGGTGTCAACTGTAGCTTGCTTAGTGCCACGTCACTGCTACTGCACTAATGAAAGTAGTGTTGCACAATGGTTCGTGCAGATTGTAAATAATTTGCTGGTAGGCGCGTTGTCCTGTAACCAGTAAAGGTGACGTTTAGTTGTCAACTGCATGCTGCAATGCTGTCCCCTCGTTATTGATGTCACTATAGGTTACATTGATTAAATTTACGTACTTACGTTAATATGTTAGTGCAGTGAAGTAATTGTTTAATTTTGGAAAGTTCGTGTTATGACTTATGAGTCTAGTAATGAGTAGTTAGAAGCTGTCAAAGTATGATAAATTATGTATTGGGTAGGTTATTTAAGGGGCAAAGCGAATACCAATTTACAAAGTTACTTTCTACTTGTAACTGACAAACCGATGTGCGGGTCTTTTAGTAAAAGTACTGCTTAAATGTATTCAAATACTAATGCTGAACCGCTGTACTACGGTACTGCTGTACTGTTTGAATATGTTTATTTTGCATTAATTTGCAGTAATTTAATGCAAAATACAGTAAATGTGTTCATTTTGTAAAATGCTGAGCGTTAGATCATTTTGCTTGACATAGCATCCTTTCGCTAGTTTCGTTGCTTTACTATTAGAGCAGTGTACTGAGTTCTCTGCTAATGTTTGTCGTCGAGATTGCTTAACATGAGTCGACAACACAGTTGACACACGTAACGGGAGTGAATACATTTTAGTACCAGCTTTAAAAGTAGGTCTGAAGAGAGCACGTACCTTATAGCAGAATTATAAGGATTCGTAGGTATGTTAATTTTCCCGCAGCCATTTGGATGGCACAGACCCGGAACAGATCGTTTTCATAGCCGCTCTACATCCAAATGCCATCGAATCTGTTTCGGGTACATTTCCATCGTACACTGTGTCTTATAAAAACACACGATGTCTGCATATTTTCGCATAACGCTGAGGCTCACTGGTAGGCACTCTCACATTCAACAATGCAAAACCTAACCTTCTGGATGTTTCATGCCTATGGCCCAACGCAATGCTAGGAATTAGGCCAACAACGTTTTACTCTTGTACCTTATAACCGTCTCAAACTCAATCCGAAAGCTATTTCAGACTTTCTACAGCCGAAACAGTCACAGTCACCGGGCGACCACGACCCAAATTCAATATCGTTATTCCACTGTTTACAGCCGCATCGTTATTGACAGAGATCGATGGCTCTAAAGTTACTTGTCTTGTTGTATTTTCATCTCCGTGGAAATGAACGGGCCGAATTGAGAGAAGGAATTGCTGTGTACCATTTTAGAGCGGCAGTTTTTTTTTTTTTTTTTTAATTTATTTAAAGAAAAAAACACAGTTACATAGTACCTTAAATTAAATTTTCGCCAAACTGTGAGACAGTTTGTTGGCGTAGCGCTCAATTAAACTTTAAACTACATTAGATTAGGTACTTTACACTAAGATTAAGATAACAACATTGAAGTAAGTATATAGCAATTGTCAGTCTACGATAACAGAAACTTTTTTATGAAGGTAGATAAATTATTGAGTGTACAACATGGGGCTTAAAACCCGTTATAGTTGGTAGGTTTATACTACAGCAATAGGCTCAACTGACCATTCGTGAATGCTATCGCATTTCAATAAGGTTCACGAATGATCAGCAGGCTTTACAAGGTTTTTTTTCAGTAACAGCCGCTTAAATTGTGTGTGAAATGAACCAATTTATTCAGAAACCGGTCGTTAAGTATATAATTTATAGGCGAGACGACTACAAAAACTAATTAGTCCGTCAATTAGATTATCAAAGAATATTAGACATGTATTTTTTCTTTTCTTTAGTAAACGAAAAATGACGACGATACAGTGCGTTGAAGTTTCGCGTGACGTCACGCCTAGGTACAATTTTTACTTAGAAGTGACGTCACAAGCCCCCACTCCGGAACTTTGATGCTCTATATCTTTGTATTTTTTTATTAATTAGAAAAAGCGAAAAGTATGTGTTCAGTATTTTTGGACGATCTAATTGACGGACTAAACAGAATGCCATTTTTTTATGTAGTCGTCAACCTTATTGCGAATTTCGACACTATTGGTCAATTGGCCATAGTAAAGTTGCCTTGGAGCGCCCACACTATACATGAGTTTCCTTGTACTTGAATGTCGGGTACCCTACCCGCTACGAACGGCTACGAAAATATAATCAATGAATACGTTTAGCTCTATGTGAGGAATGCTGTATTATAATGTTTTCTTAATACAGCTTAAATTAATAACGAATTAATTTTCAGAAAGCAGCATGCTGTTCACCGCACCCGTTAACTCCACCGAAATCCAACGCCATTGACCACGCTGGCCGTGACAGCTTCACTGCCAAGTGCACAAGTTTCTTCCATTTCAGCTTCACATTTGTATTTTTTTTCTATTTGAACAGATTTATTTTTACAGATATTTTGTGTAAATAAATGATTTGAATTCAATTCTAAATCTGAGATTTTATACTTTGGTATACAAAATTAATTAATTTATTTGTCTACTAGCTTTTGCCCGTGTTCTAAAATTGTGAAATGCTTCATACAAACTTCCGCCCCCATTTCAGGGAAGTGGGGTTAGAAAGAGACAAGAAGTAGCATATAATTATCATGTACCCCTTCAAGTAATCTCCATTTAAGAAATAACGTAAATTCGTCGCTCCGTTTTGCTGTGAAAGACGGACAAAGAAGCAGACACACACTTTCCCATTTATAATATTAGTGCTAGATATGGGTTTCGTCATTGCCAAACTAAAATGGAGTAGGCGGGACATTTTGCTAGACAGAGTGATGGCAGATGGACTAAAATGTTAACAGAATTTTGGCCGCTCACAGATGTAAGAAGCGCTTGGCATCCGTTAGCTCGTTGGGTGGACGACATCTGGAAAATTGCGGGTCAGAACTAGATGAGACTAGCTCAGGACCGGGACAAGTGGCGTACTAGAAGAGAGGCCTATGCTCAGCAGGGGGCGATAAAGGGCTGATATGATGATGATGATGAATATTAGTATGGATGCTAAGAAGAAACAGACCTATTTTGGTTTGCCCTCCCTTGATTCTCGCCACAGTCCTCGGAATGAGCCTAACGCGTTAGGTACGAAATTGGGCTTGTTTGATTGAAGGGTGAGGCATGGGTCTGCAATTTGCTGCGTAATCGCGTTGCGGGTAAGGCATGGAAGGACCGTGGGCACACCATTCTTTAAAACGTACCTGGGTACCTACACGTGGTATATTTACCTTCTGAAGTAACTTTATCTTAATGGGAATAGTAAAATCCATACTTAATATTATAAACGGGAAAGTGTGCATCTGTTTGTTTGTCTTTCATGGAAAATGGAGCGACGAATTGACGTGATTCTTTTAGTGGATATAGTTGAATGGATGGAGAGTGACATAAGCTACTTTTTGTCTCTTTCTGACCCCCACTTCCCTAAAAGGTTCTTCAAATAAGAATTGGTAGTATTCGTGAAAATTTAATCCTTTATTTATTGCCGTTATTTCCGTTATCATCGTTATTTTAGCCTTTAGTCTTCTACTCTTGAGCACTGTTCACTCGTTCGCGGTTACCTTACAGTTACCGCCTGTCAAAAACGCGACATATACGCGACCAGTTAACTTGTCATATTACATATATCTCACTCATACAAGCATGGTACGTGTTCACCTACACGAGCATTTATTTGATTGCCATTGTCCTAGGTGTGGTGTAGGCTTTTATGACGTAAACATTATGTGTAAGTACCTTGATTCAAATCATTATTTTTTACTTATCACATCAAACGGTCAGTGTGCACGCCGCCTCACATTTCACGCCCGATCTCACGCCTGATGCGCATTACGTTTCCATAAGTAATTTTACACTTGATATGATATGTAGGACCCTATTCAATCCGATACAGTTTCACCGTGACGCAGCTTTTTGGGGAGAAATTATTTTTTTCCTTGATTTTTTTAGGCGTTTTGTATTTTGTGAGAGGTTTTTGGGCATATTATGTAAACAGATGAAGGTACTATCAGCTGCAAAAGTGCATGGCGAATTTATCAATGAATTCATTCATAATTTCTCCATGCAATTTTGCAGCTTACTGTACAGTCAAACAATTTGAATCCTAGGTCACTGTAGAAGCTTTTCACAGTAAACGTCGAAGTGACTTCTTTGACAAATACAGCACGGTGTCAATAAGCACAGGGTTCTAGAGTGGCCTACGAATTGGTTGACTGTACTTGTAACCTTATAAATGTTGTGGAATACCAACAAAAAAGCAGTATTTATCTAAGTTATCATTAACCGATAAGTGGCGAAGATTGAGCGGGAAAGCGGACCCTGGCGCTAGGCCGGGAAAACGATAGGTTGAAGAAGAAGTTCATTAACTGCTAAAACGACTTCAATTTTTAGTATGGAAATAGGGAAAAAGAGGTTGAAAATGTTAGTGATGAAATGAAAATCCTGGATATTAAGCCATAGAACGAACGTCGCGCGGCACACATGTGAACGATTTAGTATGCAAAATTTAAAGAGTGGCGCTCAAAGGGTTATGTAATAAGTAAGTATTAGGTAAGACGCTAAAAGATAAAATAAATTAAGAGACCTATAGTCTGACCTGACTGATGAAAGTGATGGACACTGACTGACTGACTGCTGATTTACTGAGTTTAACTGACACGCCTGACGCTAATCGAGTAATAAAATAATACTTAAGATAAAACGTGACAATATTGAAGGGTAAGATAAAATGAGACCTTGAAACCTACAAGAAAAGAGTTTACACCTTAAACCATGTTAAAGGCCGGCAACGCACGTCCAATGACTGTGTTTCGTGAGTGTTGTGTGTACAGGTCGCCTGATGATAAACGAACACTGCCACCCATAGGCGACCTGTCTGCTCGTTTGCCTCCTATCACATTAAAACAAAATCGAGAGGCAAAGACATGACATTTTAAATTTATTGGCTTGACGATAAAATACTCATTTTTAGATGGTTTTACTGAAACATAATATTTGTTCCGAATGAAAAACCTCCAAATTTCCAGAGTTCTCCAAAAGGTGCCTGGTGCCTTAGCCGAATGGCATTTCTGCGACGCGAAACGAAAACGAAACGCCGCGAAAGGTAAGTAGTCTGGCTCTGTCACGCCAATACGCAAGAGCGATGGAGATAGATATCTACGAGCGTTTCGTTTCGAAAGCGTTTGTGCCATTCGGCTACGCACCCTGGTACCTGTCTCAGCTGGACGCTGCAGGCTCCAGATAATCCCATTTTAATTAAACGCGCCTCGGCTTTACCGGCGAGATTCATCAAGAGGTTTCTCAGGCTTCTCTAGTGATGTCAGAATTATTCTTATGATATAATATTTCTGGAGAAAGTTAGGAATATTCCTAACTTACATTAATGTTAGCCTATTTTCCGTTTTTGTATTCAACTATATATTTTTTATCACACCCGCACTTTAAATGTGCTATTGCGCGCAGGCGAATCGTGAGTTATAGAAACATCGTTCCCTCAAGGGAATAATGAAGTTTCTTGTACTGTACTTAACATTTTTACATCTATTTACATATTTTTTACATTGCGAGTGTGATGAAAAACATTGTGTGTAACTCGGGGAGTATGAATATTACTAACTCGAGTCTTTCAATCGCTCCGGCAAGCCGTCGCGATTTAACTTACTCTCGTTAGTAATATTCAACTTCCTCCCCTTGTTGCACAATGTATTATTTTTCTACAGTAGGTCGAAATAGTTTGCGATAAAATAATGAACATCGGAAGTTCCGATTCATAAAGCGATATCTCCAATATTGTCTTGTCTTTTTGTTTACTACATAAATAATATAATAGTTTTACCCGCGGTTTCTCTCGCGTTAAATTCGAAAATTGCGAAATGCTCCATACGAAATACCACCACTCCATTTTAGGGAAGTGGGGGGTTAGAAAGAGACAAAAAGTAGCCTATGTCACTTTCCATTCTTTCAACTACCTCTACTTAAAAAATTACGTCAATTCGTCAGTCCGTTTTGCTGTGAAAGACGGACAAACAAACAGACACACACTGCCATTTATAAAGAATGATGAAGATGATGATGATGATCACAACAATTGGAAAGACATTTAATATTTTGTCTAAAGTTTTTTTAATCTACGTAATAAATTGGATACTATAATATCTAGTGCTACATTGTTATTTTTTTTACAAGCTTTTATTTAACTTGCATTGCTAGTATGTAATGTTAGTTTGGGTCAAAACGTAGAAGCTAAATTTGACCCTTATTTTACCGGTTTCTGATTGAGCTGAAATTTTGCACACATATTCAAAGCACGTGACAATGCAATATTATGGTATCATGGAGCTGATTTGATGATGGAGCAGAAAGGTGGTCATAGGCACTCTGTTATGAAACGTCGTATCCCCATCGAGTAAGGGGTTTTTAAAAACGTTTCGGAGAGCAAAAGATGACTGTTGAAAGAAAGGTACAGTCGGCGAAAAAAGCTTGTGCCAAAAATGACATTTTTGCAAAAAAACATTTCAAACATTTATTTACAAAGCAGAGTAACTCCAGAATTTAATTACAGCGCATCACTACCGCGTCCTTGAATCAAAATTACACCACAATAACGACGCGACTCGAACTCTCCCGGAATCTCCATTACATGCTTCAAAGAAATAGTCGACATACCCCTCCGCTGATTAGCTGCGACACCCAGGCTTGACACACTGATTCGAACCAACATTGATATGAGAATGATATCAAACTTCTTTCATTCAGTTATCGCGTTTCTTGCTCGTACTTTTTTATTAACTCTAATCAGTCTCAGACATAGGTTAAATTAAAATAGTTATTTGTTATACAAGGGGGCAAAGTTGTACTTTAACGCCGAGTGTGGAATTGAAAAACGAGCAAGTGAAAGGATTCTATAGTTGAACCACGAGCGAAGCGAGTGGTTCGAGAATAGAATCCTGAACTTGCGAGTTTTTTAACACACGAGAAGGAAAATACATTTGCACCCGAGTGTAACACAAAACTTTTCCCCTCACTATAGCGAGGAAACTACAACGCAAAAAATGCGTTTATCACTGCTTCCAGTAGTTCTACAGGTGGTAAATCATCTTTATTACTAGATTCACACACTTTTATCAATTTTAAAGCAGTTAATTTGACTTTATTCAAGGTCAAATTACTTTACTCACTAGTGGATAAAATGCGTTTTTACCCGCTGGTATTAAAGGACAAAACAAAACACTTGTTTCCGAGCTAGTGAGGGGAAAAATAAATTAATGCTCAATGTCGTCTGCCAACAAACCACAAAGTGGTTTGGCAGAAGATATGTAATAGGGTTAAGCTTTACGTTCTGAATAAACGTTTTATTTTTTTTTTTTTATTTTATGTTAATGTAATAGTAAGCCATATACCTAGTTTTAATATTTATTAACCTCTTTCAAATCTCGTAAGTTTAATTTTTGTTATTAATATGTACTAACGCGATCGCTTGGACAGGTCTCCACGGAAGACCAGCGTCAAGTTACCTGGTAGGTAACTTGACAAAATGCTGAGGGGAGACCTTCAGTGACGTTAATATAATACCTATTAATGTGTATCATAGACGTAAGGAATATTGTTAACGTCCTGAATAAAAATATTGTCTTTCTTATAGGATAGGAGGAAAACGAGCAGATAGGTGTAGGTGTACGCTCTTTTCTTGAAGATTTGAAGGTCGTATCGGTCCTGAAATACCGCAGGCGACAATTCATTCCACAGTTTAGCAGTACGGGGCAGGAAGTTTCTGGAGAAACGCACAGTTGAGGACTGTCAGGCATCTAAATAATGGAGATGGAAATGTGACATGATTATCTACCTACTGAATGTGATTTAGGGGGTAGGAGGAGATTACTAACTTATGGAATTTTCAGTAGAAGTAGCAGAGACAGCTCCTTCCGTCCTTGCTTCGCGTCCTTGTTAGTCTTACTTTTTCTTCCTGTATACTTCAATAATAGTAAGTAATGCAGACGTTTTTTATTATTCACCAAATATTGGTGGGCAACAAAGAACCCAACCAAGTTACGTAGGTTGTTTTTCATATGTTGTCAGAAATGTTCAAACGTATTTTTAATTTCTGGGTATTAGGTACTTATATTTTAACCCACACGGGCGAAATCACACTTTAATGTTTGTTTCCTAAGTATAATAAGTCCTTACTTGTACATAAGAGCTGCGGGTGAGACACACGAGATAACTAGATAAAATAATTATCCAAGGTCAATACGGGTAAGAAGGTGTGGCCTTCACATTAGACCTTTTTACTCATAGTCACAGGTGTTTTTTCGAGTTCATACTTTTGCTAACTTATTATTCTCGGTTAATGGTAAACGTATGAACTTTTAATAAACACTGATCATTGGTTTAAATAGGCCAAATGTGAAAGCCAGACACACTTATTCTTATGACACACTTAACCATAATATATTAACCTTTTTTTTTTAATCAGTGTACCTGCATTCGAATCGACCTAGCCTTTTTATCTATATTAAAGTCCGGGGTAAACTATTTGGTCTCAAATTGAAGATCTTAGGACACGGACTTTACCTGCTAGACGGAGCGTATGAAAGGAATTCTGATTCACTCTACTTCTAAGCGCTCTCAAACAGCAAACTGTTTGAATTCTGCTTCTATGTTTTCTGATATCCGTTCGTTTAATTTATAGTTTTAAGCGACTAAAAGATATATTATGGTTTTGAACCCGTTGCGATCTTGATTAGTTTCTGGTTATTTTTGTATTTAAAACTAGTTCCATATTCTGTTCCCCGACTTCTTGAAAGATCTGGGAATATCTTAGAAAGTATTATTTCGTAAAATTGAGACTCGAATAATAATATAATGAATGGAAAAATCGAGGAAACTTTTAAAAACCCTAAAATCACACGTTTTTGTAGTTCTTTAATTTGTAGTAATTTAGTTATTTTTGTTCTCTTATAACTTAGTAGATTGTTTTTGGAAACCAAAAATTTGTACATGATTGCTGAACTTGTCTTACCCACATCACAAATAGTGCAATCATAGAGCTTGAAGAAACAAAATTTAAGTCCGATTATTTTGAAATATACTTCGGTGAAACACTTGAAACTCTAGGCGCGCACAAGAATTTCGCAAAAATCGCGAAGCGTCTGGCTAAAGTAACCGGTGACCAAAGAGCTGGCGACTTCCTCGCACAACGTATCAGCGACACAGCGAGGAAATGTCACCAATGTGTAAATATAAGCTCGCTTTTAAGTTTTATGATTAGTATTAGTTTCCAAAAGGTATCTGTACAATGCGGGATCTATGGAACGTAATTAATACCTTAGGATGATCTGTCACGCCGATACCTAAAGGTGTTAGACTGTTTGTATTCACTCTCAGATCAAAGATAGTTTACGATCCTATTCCCTTAATGCTCCTGCCAATTTAATCAGGGCTCACTAGATTCAGGCTGTTTCCTTATCTTTAGATTAGTTTTGATGTCGTAACTGATCTTTGAACTGAAATACAGAAGTTTATGTCAATCATCAAAGTTCGGAAATTTTGTTGATTGAAACTATCGTAATTCTCTTGTTAAATTTTAAATAAGAGTAGGTACTTTAAACATTAAATAAATGTCATATACAAAGAAAAAGTGACCAAGGCCTCCAAGTGTTCCGAGCTGGAATCGAACCAGCGTACTCCGTTAACCGGACGGATGCCTGTAAAACCACTCAGTCATCGGATCACGAAAGCAAGGGTCGAAATTTCCAAGTATATGACACAATTACCGAAGGCTTATACAAATTAAAATACTTTCAAATGAGAATAATTTGTTCTAAGATGAGTAGGTACTTATTATACAAAAGTGAATTCACGTTTATATTTCACAGAACATATGTAAAGATTGGGTACATATAAAATTGCTACCTATGTTTATATAAAAAGCAAACGTAAGCAAGATCATATCTTAGATAAATATTTGTATGTGTAGGTAAGTTTCAAGTAAGTTTTCCCAATAACTTATTTTTAACCCCCGACGCAAAAACGACGGGGTGTTATAAGTTTGACGTGTCTGTCTGTCTGTGTGTGTGTGTCTGTCTGTGGTATCGTAGCTCCCGAACGGATGAACTTGATTTAGATTTAGTTTTTTTTTTGTTTGAAAGCTGAATTAGTCGGGAGTGTTCTTAGCCATGTTTCATCAAAATCGGTCCCCTATGTCAGGGGTTTTTTCAAAATTTTACTTTTTACACGTACTAGAGTTCGTTACGAAAGGCCCTGCAGTTTACTCACGATTATTAACTAAGGAATATTATGTATGAAGTGACACTCTATAGGCTTACTTATTTATCTAAAGCAAGCCTGAAGGCAGGCCTAAAGGGTGTCACTTGCAGAACTTCGGACCGTCAACATCAGCTCCTGAGGATGCCTCGTAGAGAGGCGAAACACGTGTCGAGTTTTGTATTTTTGGTGGTGGGTTGTTATATTTATTTGCGTATTTATTTTTATTTTTGCGGTGGGAGGGTGGGAAAATTAATTGCATGTAAAAAAGTACGCAAGTATAACGGGTTAACACTGATTGACTTGCACGTTATCAATTCGCGAATTAGCAAAGTAATGTTCTAGTTTACGAAGCCTAAAGGCAACAATAAGAATTCCGCTTCCGAAATTTGTCTTTGTGACATCTTAGGAACGGGTTGTAAAGTCATCGGGAATAATCCAAAGAATGACTGAGTGAAAGTTGCGGCATGCTACTCGCTCACTAACGAGCGAGGCTGTGTTGTTATTACTTTGAAAAGCGAACCAGTTGAGTTTGGAAGTGCCAGTATAGCCAGACCTCTTACGCGTTTTGAACGACAAGTAGGTCACAAAATTAACGCTTAAAAAGTATACAGGTAAGTGTTTCAAATACTTTTTTTAACTTTAGTAGTTTTCGCTCGCGTTAAGTTCGAAAATGATCCATACAAACTTCCACCCCCCATTTTAGGGAAGTTAGGGGTTAGAAAGAGACAAAAAGTAGCCTATCTCACTCTATATCCCTTCAACTATCTCCACTTAAAAAATCACGTCAATTCGTCGCTCCGTTTTGCCGTGAAAGACGGACAAACAGACACACACTTTTCCATTTATAATATTAGTATGGATTTGAACTAGAAATTGAAATAATTTTGATAGTCCGTATCTGAGACTGAAAAGGGTTGAAGGTCGGATTTTTCTCTTATAATTTTCTCAAAAAGCATGCATCCTAGAGAAATGGTGATTACAAAATAATAAAAGATGTGTTCGAGACATTCATTCTTGAATGGAAGTTAACTGGGGGCTTTCAATTTTATCGTGATCGACATACTTGATACACAAACGACCGGTCAGGCTCAGTCGGTAGTGACCCTGCCTGCTAAGCCGCGGTCCTGGGTTCGAATCCCGGTAAGGGCATTTATTTGTGTGATGAGCACACATATTTCTTCCTGAGTCATGGATGTTTTCTATGTATATAAGTATGTATTTATCTATTTAAGTATGTATATCGTCGCTTAGCACCCATAGTACAAGCTTTGCTTAGTTTGGGGCTAAGTTGATCTGTGTAAGGTGTCCCCAATATTTATTTATTTTATTTATTTATAAAATACTAGGCCATGTTTAGTATTATATTCGTATGTGGAGATCTAGAATTAATTAAGCGTAAGCTCGGGTAAGTAATAAATATTTAATTGTTAGCGCTTGACAAGCGATTGGAATATCAGACTAGGAACTTGCAGCTAGAAATATTCCAAGATTTCATCAAATATTCCCTTTCCCCGCTACTTTTGTGCTGACTTCTCCATTGTGCTATAAATTACACTTTGCAAATACGTAGCTTTACGTATCTAATACATTACTAAATGTGTACAGAAATAAAATTATTTATATATGAATCTAAGTAGGTACGAGAGTAGGTAAGGTCAATACGGTTACATGTGTCATAAGGTGAAGTGTGTCTGGCTTTCACTGGATTTTTTTCCATTTTCAGTTTCATTTTCATTTTCATGTGCGATATGTGTGACTACATGAAAATTTCATTTGTTTCTCAGTTGGATCTTCTACGTAATAATGCCTTATAATGATCAGGCATTACCATCAGGCTAAGCAGCATTATATAATACTAGCTTTTGCCCGCGGTTTCGCTCGCGTTAGAAAGAGACAAAAAGTAGCCTATGTCACTCTCCATTCCTTCAACTATCTCTAGTTATAAAATCAAGTCAATTCGTCACTCCGTTTTGCCGTGAAAGACGGAGAAACAAAACACACACACTTTCTCATTTATAATATTAGTATGGATACATTATAAGCGCGTTAGAAAGAGACAAAAAGTAACCTATGTCACTCTCCATCCCTTCAACTATCTCTAGTTATAAAATCAAGTCAATTCGTCACTGCGTTTTGCCGTGAAAGACGGAGAAACAAAACACACACACTTTCCCATTTATAATATTAGTATGGATACATTATAACTATTATAAGCTTATTCGACCAATGGCTCTATGCCCTCTTGTATCGTTTACTTTACGACAAGCTCTCATACTATACCCGTGTACAGTGAGCGCCGTAAATCCTTATTACCGGCGCCTGCAGCGGCACTTTCAATATTTACCTTTACGGCTAATACAGAGACTGCACGGCAGCTTGTCTTTGGGATTATTTCTTTTTAGTTTTTTTTAAATCGATGTAAAAATGTTGGTGGGCCATTTTTTTCGAAGTTGTCCACCCCACTTTTTTTTTGGATTTAGACATTTTTATGTGGTTTCCACACAGAATCGCGAGCTGTTTCAATTCTAATAGGAAAAAAAAGTGTCCCAAGGTTTTTTTCCCATTCCGTTACCATTTTTTCATACATTTTCTATGGCGGTAACGGCCTATGCTCAGCAGTGGACGATAAAGGGCTGACATGATGATGATGATGATGAATTAAAATAAACATAGGTATGTATATTTCTACTTTATCAAGAGAGTACCCGTTGAAATCCTCTTAGCCCTTATTTTAGCACCAACTAATGATTTCATTCTTAAGCCCTTTCAAGTATCTTTAGGCTCCTGTAGTACTCAGACATTCTGCAATAATTGGGACTAGCGATAATAGGCACTCTGCTATTCCTTCAGCAACGTACTGTAACCTTCGTGTCTTAGAAGGCAATGCACTCTTGGGCAGTAATTTCAAATTAGATGAGTTGTTTCGTTCGCTTACTTGAATAACGGTTTACTAAAATCGTTTTTTGATAATATTCATATTTTCTGAAATAATCGCTCCTAAAGGAAAAAAAAGTGTATGGGGGGGGGGGAGGCTCTAACTTTTGAGCCATATGTTTGAAAAATATGAAAGAAGCCACAAAAGTAGAACTTTATAAATACTTCCTAGGAAAATTATTTTGAACTTTATAGGTTCAGTAGTTTTTGAGAAAAATACAGAAAACTACGGAAGCCTACACTGAGCGTGGCCCGACACGCTCTTGGCCGGTTTTTTATATTTGGGGTAAAGCCTGACCAGAAATATATGACTATTGTTAAGAGGGCGCTGTTATTCTGATGTATGAGGTGACAGTTCAGTTTAGTACGAAGAAAATAGTTCTAATAAAATTCCGCAAGATGGCGCGTCGTCATATTTTTCTGGTCAAGCTTTAAATGAGCAGACGAATCACATAATGCTATGCTTTTACCATCGCTCATGGACATTTGGACGATCAATTTTTGTACCCTTTGTTAACTTATTGCGTAATGGTTAGGAGTGTTGGATGACATTGAGCAATATTAGTTTCTTGTACCAAACAATATCGATGTTTTAACTGTCAGCGATCTACTATGGGGATTTTTTGGTTCGTAAGATGTTATTATAGCCGAATGGCACAAACACTCGTAAATATCTATCGTACTACTCGTATCTCTCTGCGTTCACTTTCAGCGTTCCCACTGGCCGCATTCACACTCGATGGTCTGTCCAAACACACTACACTCACAGTGTCACTACGTTTGTTCAATTCTGACTTCAGTTTTCCATTGCGGCTTTAATTTGACGAGTCCGACTTGGCGTGCGTTTAAAACAAGCGATATAAAAATAGGCTATTCAAACTGTCGAGACAAAGTGAAGGTAGATTTGTTATTTTGTCCGTCGAACTTAAGAATAGTGGTGCACCACGGAACTATATCGTCATGTATGCTGCGATTTCCTTATTCGATTTAAATCGATTTTGCGAAGCAGTGGAAATTATAATTATGTTTTTATATTGTTATGAAACTATACATATAAAGTACGAGTAATAAGTAAATTTAACTTTAAAATAGGTTACAGTTACGGTATTAACGTTGAATTTGTGGTCGGCAGAAAAACAAATACAAACATAATACGCTCTATATTTATTATGAATAAAAATAACACTAAAAATGTGTTAATGGTTAATTATATTTATAAATTACTAAAAGTGGTAACAAATAACATGAGGATAATGAAGTGAGTACATGGTCGATTTTCTTAAAAATATTACGAAATATTAACTAGTATTAATACCTACCTACTAAAATCTTTGTTCCTGGCCTTAGGCAAATTATATACCTACTAGTGAATTGTTTGTCATCACACGAATACAGGTATATACTTACTTCATTTCACAACGAAGATGAACATCCGATATTTTTAACTTCGGCGGGCATCCCGCAAGCAACCTCCACAATCGATCGCATAGGTTACGCGGCGACAACGTTCCCATCACTAAAGTACACTCGTGACGTCATAGGCTCGACACAAAACGTTACACGCTCGGTTTCGCTGTTAATCGCCGAGCATTTTCCTTCTATCTTGATTTAGTTCTGTGGTATTTTCGATATTGTCCTCGTAATATCTCAAACTTAACCGAGTGACAAGCTTCAAAACTCAACTTGTGCCGAGTTCAGAAAATAAACCACTCCAAAGACAGTTCGAGTAACTTGGGACTCGAGTATTTGCGCTAAGCTAAATCTAGAATGGCCGTCTGTTGGGGAAATCTAAATAGGTAATAGGATTAAAATGTTGTACTTTGTACTTTCAAGTTTTACTGGTAGAACATGCACACTTCAGACATTGTGGGAGCTATATGATTTATGACTGTTGGGTAATCAATTCTTTCTTTTGTACATACATAGTATTTATTTCATGAATATACGCTACTTTTTAAGCCCCGACGCAAAAACGACGGGGTGTTATAAGTTTGACGTGTCTGTCTATCTGTTTGTCTGTCTGTCTGTCTGTCTGTTTGTCTGTCTGTGTGTGTCTGTTTGTGCCATCGTAGCTCCCGAACGGATGAACCGATTTAGATTTAGTTTTTTTTTTGTCCGAAAGCTGAGTTAGTCGGGAGTGTTCTTAGCCATGTTTCATGGAAATCGGTCTACTATGTCGCGGTCGGGGGTTTTTTCAAAATTTTAATTTTGTTGTTAGGTTATATTGCTTAACAAAATCCGTCAGATTGAAGTACAAAAATACTTTAGCAAAAAAAAATGTGCCGATTTTTGGACAGAAATTTCTTTGAAAGGTCTTTGATGTCGTCACGCACATAGCAGCAAGTGAGGACCCTACCCAAGGGTTCTGATCTCTTAACACCTCATCATTAAGTCGCGTGGGTGCACTCCGGCCCTTGACTGCGATGGCTTCGAAGCCCTCCTACTCAACCTCCGAACTGTCCATGAGGACTCCTTCCATAGATAGGTATATAATTGTAGAACATGATATACGTAACGGGAAAATTTATTAAATCTAAGTATTCTATCATGACTAATGACTATGTACAAGTTAAGGCACGCCCCTTCATCAAAGAATCTCTAAAGTACTGACCTGTTCTTTTCTCAGGATCTCTGAATAGCACGTCATCAAGCCGCGCGGGTGCGCTCCGGCCTTTGCCGTTGACCGCGACGGCTTCGAGCCGGAACCTCACGTCCCACTCCAAACCCCGCACTGTCCAAGACGGCTCGTCTGATGACAGGTTCACTCTGCAAAGAAAAGAACACCTTCTGTATAAATTCCATGGAGCACTGCTAGACCTATTTTCTTCTTTACATCCTGTTACCCTCTGCTGGGGCTCAAATCATATTTCTCCATTTACTCCGGTCTTGGGCCGTTTGGGCAACCTCCTCCCACCCCATGCCTAGCACCCTGAGCTCCTGCTGAACTGAACGACGCCAGGTCGATTTAGGGCGACATGGCTAGACCTATGCCCTCCTACATGTACGCGTACCATCGGCAACACTGTTAGCTGGAAATACAGTAGGAGATAGGGCATAGCGAATGTGAGTAAGGCTACCAGAGCTCAACGAGGGTGCGGTGTGCTGATGACGGGAGGACTTACGGAACTAAGTTGTTTCGTCTATTGTCCTGTGAGTCGTCGGCAACCCGAACCCTCCTTAGAGCTTGTACATTCCCAATGGGAATGTACAAGTTTCTAATGGGGTGGCAACGCGCATGTGACACTGTTTGAGTTGCAGGCGTCCATAGGTTACGGTGACCGCTTTACATCAGGCGGGCCGTATGCTTGTTTGCCACCGACGTAGTATAAAAAAGAAACAGTCAATTTGAATCCTAGGCCGCTAACCTTTTCACGGTAAACGTCGAAGTGACTTCTTTGACAAATACAGCATGGTGTCAATAAGACAGGATTCTAGAGTGGCCTAGGAATTGATTGACTGTACATTTGTAATCCTTATTAAAAGGGCATAAAGTCTACCGATGGTTAGTTAAGGGTGTTACTGCACTGAGAGAAATTTGCATTGTGAATTTAACAAGTTCGACTTGCTGCAGTTTATCCGTTTGAATCAGCCAAACGTATATTTAAAACAATATGTGTCAGGTTGTTTTTATAAAATCGACTGGTTGATTCAAATATATTGCCGATTCAAATGACAAGTAGCTTGTTGTTTACAAAGAGCACGTAGGCGCTATTTTAACCAAAAAACTTGTTGAACGAACATGAAAACTGGTTGTATTTTCTCTCAGTGTGTCGCGTGATTGTCGCTAGATGTCACTAATCTATGCCTATACAAATAACCCACATTTACTGATGGTTGGAGTTACACTTCCCTTACTTATTCCTCCATGCCCGAAATTACGTACCAGTAATCTACGAGTCCACTCGGGTATTCCGTAATTAAATTTCTATACAAAACGGGGTGATAAAAGGCGCCGTTTATTTATCCCCGCGCGCAGCTGCGGCAAATCCATCTTGTTACTTTTCGCCCCGGTCGTCAGTGCGGGCCTATGTTCACAAAGTATCGCGTAGTCGACTAAAAACTTGTCATGTACTCTTGACCTATTTCACAATGCAGACAATAGTCACCTGACATTGACAATTCGCCGTTCATTGCCTGTTCAAGAAAGAAATTTCGTGGCACTTTATTACTATTCTATGTCAGTGTAAAATTGTTTATTATCTGTGTGCTTTCGAATAAAAAATATTCTATTCTATTCTAAATATTGACACTGAGTAACCCAGAAATAGGTACAGAATTGTCAGTGTCAAGAGACAATATCACTGTAGTGAAACAAGCCACTGGAGTTGCAACTCTAGCTCTATCTTAGACAAAGTTGATGGACACGTACGCTTTCTCGTCTTCTTAAATTTTAATAATCATTGATGGTATAAACTAAATCTGATTTGTATTAATGGTTTATCACAAATGGGTAGATTGATACTTGGATAGCCTAAAAGCATGACCATTGACGAATAACTCCATTAGAATCGAGAAGATACTGAACTGGGCAGAAAGGATAGTTGATATTATTAGAACGACAGACTTTTTACAGCTTTGAACGTCACTTGCACGCTGGCACGTTGTAGTAGGTATGCCTACTTGAAAAATAAATAGGTATTTCATTTTTTTTTTTCATTTTCACTGGTGCGCTTTTAACTGTTTCACGTAGCCAATCTTTACAGCTAATGTGAGGCCACTTTTGCTGCATATCACCCATAATATTTATTTTTTTAATTACAAATATTGATTGCTACAGCAGCGTTAACTCGTCATAATTAGAGTATGTATGAGGGTATGTAGCCAAATTTTAATAACATAACTGCTGTGAGACACTCATACGTGTATATTTTACCCGACCCGAGACGACCATTCACGAGTAACCCAATTTTACATGTTTAATGTAGCCAAATGCAAAAACGCTCGTGATAATATCGTTAAACTCTGTCTTGTCAAGTCTGTCAGTAAATAAGAACAAAGAAAACTATAATAAGTATCCTTTTCTCTAGCACCCAAAAGAAAATAATGCATATAGTTTTCTTTGTTCTTATTTACTGACAGACTTGTTTGACAGGGTATATTTCTCCTCCGTATTAGCGCAACAGAGCTAGGCTACATTTCAGAGCTGATTTAACCCGGCAACTTTCAAATCAAGAGTGAACAGGCATCTTCTGGGCGAGCTCACTCCATCGTAGGCCACGTCTTTGCCTTTGGCTAGTCTGTGGCCAAGAGTGCTAGCCCATTTATAATAATAAAAAAAAAGACTGCGTTTCGATCGACATCTAGCGGCAATGATTGCGATTTCGGCTAGTACGGTTGATCTGTTAATCGCTATCGTTTATATTTATCATGTACAAGATGGCGATATACCGTACAAGTTGCATTTTTGGAAAATGCAACAACTACTCGTAAGTAGCTGTGATAGTAGCTAAGATTAAGGCCTTATTCCTAAAGACGAGCGTTTTTGCAAAATGTAAACTTTTTCATTCAAAATAAAGAAACTATAAATTATTATTAAAAAAACTGATAATGTTCCTAAAATAATATATCTTAAGCTAGATAATCATGGGATAATATTCTAAAATATGTCTGTTTATACTTCATAATAATCAGTTTTTTCGGAAGACGTTTTCAAATTTCGTAGTGAGATAACACGTTTCAAATCGTGATAGTCTAGCTACAATGTTCAAAGCCCTTATGAATAGCACCCGTGTATAATATCGGGACAGATAAAAACCCGCACCTGTGCGAGATAATCGTGCTGTCAGCAACACCGCTAAATATTCAAATAACCACTCACGTCGTCAGGTCAAATGACGCAACTTTGGGGGCTTTTGTTTCTGAAAGACAATTAAAACGTGTCGCTCAGAGGCTTTAATATGAGTTTCATGTTTTAGAATGTTACGTTACTTGATAAAGTAAACGTTACGCAACATGACTTTCATTGTATGGCGAAAGCGAACAATAAAAAAATACATAAATTATAGATAGATGGAATACTCTTTATTGGCACACCTCAGCAAAAGATAACAGTGGAGACAAAACAAATGATTATAAATAGAGGCAGACAACAGGCGGTCTTATCGCTAAAGAGCGATCTCTACCAGACAACCTTTGGGTAGCGGAAATAAAAAACATAATCAAAAAGAGTCGAAAGTGCTTCGAAATAAATAATCATAATTATTCTAATTTCCAACACACAAATTGAATAAACATACACATAATTAAGAGAATATAAATAGACTTACATAAACATACTTAAATTATTTAATTGAAATTGCGTATTAATTTTAAGTTAGGAGTTTTCATTTATTCTCTAAGAACAAATTAAATT
Organism: Leguminivora glycinivorella; assembly: GCF_023078275.1. Classification (NCBI taxonomy): domain Eukaryota; kingdom Metazoa; phylum Arthropoda; class Insecta; order Lepidoptera; family Tortricidae; genus Leguminivora; species Leguminivora glycinivorella. Next base: position 24,618,710 of record NC_062976.1, read on the forward strand.
ACTTTCATAGGAAATATAATAATTTATGTTATTTTAGTAGGCACACTACTATTTTAACTATAAACTGAAATAAATGTGTTATAAAAAGAAAAAAATACCAAGGCCTCCAAATCTATATTCCAGCATTAGACACATGGAGGCCTTGGCCTTTGTTTTTGTATATGACATTTATTTCAGTTCATTTATTCTGTTAGATGACTTTTATGATTGTGAAATCAAAACCATTTTAAATATCTATGGATTTCAGATTTTTATATACAGCGTGTGGATTCCATACGGGCGAATAATGTAACCACTTATAGTATCTGATCGCACGAATCGTATATGATAATCATTTTGTTAAAAAGTGTTATCAATTAAGAGTAATTATTTTTTTTAATCTGACTAAGCGGCAATGTACGCCGTCCAACTTCATGTCAAATGACATAAACGTCATGTCGTAATGACGGTTAAGTAGGTACGGTAATTGATGTGGACGTAATACATTGCGTTCTGAATTATTACGTATGAAAAAAAAATTCATTTATTAAAAAAAAATGTAATTAGGCTCCTTAGGTCCGATACTAAAGGTTATCAAAATATTCGCCCGTATGGAATACACACGCTGTATAATTGTACTTACCAACTACATCGTAGTTGTGGAATTCAATCGAATATAGAGAGTAGGTCAAGTCAAATTTAAGTTAATATTCCGGAGTAAAATCACAGAATACATTAGTACAATAAAATGTAGAAGATCGCACAGGGTGTGTGCACAAATGCACCCAGTTCTGATTTTTGCTACCGTAGAAAACATTCCAAGTTTTCATACACCGTATTACATATTGTATGTGAATACTCATTTCACCGCAGATGGCGCACCTGACACCCGTTCAAATAAAGCGCTCCCTATCCCGCAAAGTTCTCGATCAAAAGTTGGCATTATTATGCAACTTGCCTGCGGTGCCCGGGGGAATATTCTGAAGCAAACTGGTTGCGTAGACAGGATACCAATCGTACACGCTTTTATATTAGTACAAGTATAGAACTCACTGCTTTCACAAAATGCCGCTTTTCATAATACCTTTTTTTTTATCGAGGGGAAATACGTTACGTATACCATCACACTCATCCCAGGCGCAGGGAATGGCCTGGCGCCGTAGTCGTATGGCATTTTTCCGACGGAAAACGAAAAGAAAACGCCGTTCCTGCCATTCGGCTACGTACCCAGAGTATGTAGCCGAATGGCACAAACGCTCACGAAACGAAACGCTCGTAGATATCTATCTCTATCGCTCTTGCGTATTGGCGCGACAGAGCCAGACTGCCTTTCGTTTTCGTTTCACGTCGCAGAAATGCCATTCGGCTACGGCATCAGGGATGGTTATGTGGGACTCCCATATAGGCTAATGAGACCCATGGTTTAGCCACTAATAAAACCCCTCGACAGGCACGTTTTGGCACTCCTCCGCAACACTTTTTTTTTCATAATACCTACATTAACAAATGGACCGCACGCGAGCAGTAGACAGTTGTAGCTCGGCGAAAGAATCGCGGCCACTGGTCTCACTAATAGGGAGAAATATCGGGGATACGCGGAGAGGATCGTCAGCGATTGTGCCCTTGGCTACCCTGATCGAATAAACAATAGGCTGAATAAGTAGTTGGCACGTGTATGTGACAATCGTCACGAGTACGAAATTTAATTCATAACCTTCATTTTGATTAGAAAAGTTTTGTGTAACTCTGTCAAGTTACTATTTCAATAAAGTTATGAAATGTGAATTATTTGGTCCTATCATTTGAAAATAGAAATAAAATTTTCATCATAAAATACTTTTTTTTATACCACGTCTGGCAAACAGGTATATAATACGGCCCGCCTGGTGGAAAGCGGTCACCATAACCTCTGGACGCCTGCAACTCAAGGGGTGTCACATGGGCGTTGCAGACCCTATAGAAACTTGGACACTCCTTTTTTGAAGAACCCCATACCGTATTTATTAAAAGTTTAACACTACTACGTTTCGTGCATGCGTGACTACCGATGCGCGACTAGTGAATGTAAGACATGTTTATTTGATAGTTGACAGCTGTTAAGTACTATGATATTGATATATCATCCAACGACCTGTTAATCAAGCGTAGTCAATGTAGTATTTCCTGGCTTTATCTTGAAGTACTTTCAATCTTGAAAAGAGGCATTTATACAATGCATTTATCTCAGACGACCTTTTTATATACACGGTGTAATATATGTAAAAACTGACAGATTTTAACGACGCATTTTTGAGGGCAAAATAAAGATAAAATGTTATATGACGTCAAGCAAATTTCGCCAAAAAATAAAAAAATAAAAATCTAAAAAATACATTTTCGCAATGAGTCACTTTACAATGAGTTACTTTTTGATATCTATTAACGAGGATAGTTAGATTATGTCCTATAACGGCATCATCGGCGATTTATCCTGAGAAACCATCGAACTGCCGATATCGGCAGGACGCTTCCGACCATTTTTGGCATGCTGGACCCCCCCCCAGTTGTCGGCTGATAATATTTGTTTGTGTGCGTATATAATGTAGGTGTACGTTTGTAGTAGTGTGCGTGACAAAAATGGCGTCTATTAAACAGCTGTCAATGATCGAAATTCAAATTAGTTGACAATTTCCATTGAAAAAAAAAGGTTGTAATGCTACGGTCCGAATTGCGGATATAAGTATTTTTTTTAAATACACCTAACTCTGAAAGTAGGCGAAATCCAGAAAAGTTTATATGACATTTTACTCTTCTAATTTGATGAGGAATACGCTGTTAAAATTATTCGGTTAAAAAAAAAAATGTTACACCGTGTATAAGTAATTTAAAATATTTTGGACTTCAAAGACTAGCATAAGGTAATTAAGAGCAAGTAGCAAACGCAAAACAAAATCCCTGTAATTAATATTCTCTGCGACCTTGAAAACCCTTCCTTTGAATAAATTGTGGGCCAATCTGCGCGGCCGAGTTGGGAATATACAATTTAGTAAATTAAAACAAAATAATTATCTTTATTTACATGAACATATTTACATAATTATATAAGAAACTAAGACTAAACTTAAAAACCAGCTAAAGTCTAAAATAGGCCCTTGAGGCATTGTACCAAGGATACTGGCGACATTTCCTCGCTGTATCGCAATGGTGATACGTTGTGCGAGGAAGTCGCAAGCTATTCGGTCACCAGTTACCTCAACCAGACGCTTCGCGATATCTGTGAACAACTTAATTAGTAAATTTAATTTAAGACCATTTTCATGATAATGTGCGAAACAGAGCATTTCGCTGGATGTTTTTTTTTCTTCTTAAGAATCAGGAGCAAGCATTACTAACCATTGAGGGAAAAATAGTGCTACCTATATTATGAAATAAATGTCTTTTCTCAAACATGCAATGAAATGCCTTTACGTTCCTTATAATGGACTCGAAAGTATCGCTTTTTGGGCACAACAACTCGAGAGGCCTGAAAAAGGATTTCATACTACTTTTCAGACCTAGGCCTAACAAAGTAACTTTTTTTTTCTAAAGGACAGCAGGTGACGTTCATTAAGTACCTATATGAAAATTGTACTTATTTCCTCACCTCATTATGTCTGATATTCAGTTTAGAAAGTTACATATTTCATTGTTGTAGAAGTTGTAGAACACTATTATTTCTCTATAGGTAGAAGTCCTACAGGTATTTAATTAACCTATGTATGTATAATGTAGTAGTATTAGTTTTAGTTTTGTACTTCGTTCTAGGTTAATTTTTATTCTAAGTTTTGTTTTAATACTAATGACACATGTATTATTAACTTCGGTTACCGCGATAGTTACTCATGAAATAAAACTATGGAAACGGATTAAATCGCGTATAATGAATTTAAAATACATCCCGACGTTTCGAACTCTTTACATCTGATAATGGAACAAGCACGATGAAGGCTGTGAGGCATTTGTGTTGTATGGTGTTGGACATTTGCAGTTTGTTTCTTTGTCAATTTTGTGTAGATTAATTGGTTAATTATTTTTTAACAGAGTAATGGTCAATTTTTTGAATATTGTATAACTAGCTTTATTAATAGTGTGTGAACCTGCCTTAGAAATCTATATTATTTGTGGTCATGGTTCGTTAATATTTCTTGTAAGTGGGTAGCTTTTGCACATTTTAATTTTTCCTCAGTCACCCGTTGACCACGAACGCTGTAAAGAGTTCGAAACGTCGGGATGTATTTTAAATTCATTATACGCGATTTAATCCGTTTCCATAGTTTTATTTCACATGTATTATTATTAAAATACCTGATGTTTGAAATACCAATAAAATCAAAAACTGTATGATAAAAAAAAATGTATACGGTAACTTTGTTAGTCGCCTCATTAGAACAAAATTGATTTAATTACAAAAACTGACCTACTTACCTGTTTCACAACATAAATTTCCTTTGAAATTTCCCTTTTACTTATGTGTATGGCATTCCTCTCCATAATTAACGTGGATAAAGTTTAATGAGGCTGCTTCGGGACATTTTTGCGCTGCCTGGAGGCTAAACATGATGAGTCCGACAGTATATTTCCCGCCAGAAAGAGTACCCTATAATTAACATGTTAGAAAAAGACGGGGAGTCTTTTTTTTTTATACTACGTCGGTGGCAAACAAGTATACGGCCCGCCTGATGTAAAGCGGTCACCGTAACCTATGGACGCCTGCAACTCAAACACTGTCACATGCGCGTTGCCACCCCATTAGAAACTTGTACATTCCCTCGCGGGCGAGAAATCGCGCCCTTCATATGCTTGGCCTGTTGATGTTGGCGCGCTTCGAAGCTCAAAAGGCATATTCTATAACTGGAGAAGGACATTCAAGCGAGTGCTGAATGCCGTTTTAAAAATCACAGTATAACTGAATCAATGAGTAACGCAACGTATGTAACTGTTAAAATGGTAATTTAATTATTAACTTCGATATAAAACTAATTCAGTATTTTAAGTTCAATAATGCCTTACGTAAGGATCTTTATCTCAATAGGCTAGTTTCCTACTACTCAAATCGGCTTCTTTTTAAGAACTGTCAAAACGATTTGCAAATATGGAATTACTATAAGATACTAAGGAGTGACGTCACGGTAAATTCATTTAATATATATCTTTCTCTTACACTTATAAAATAGAAATTAGGTATGTTAAACATTACCATTATTCATATTTTTCTCCTGAATATTTGGTGCTTTATGCACTGCATAAAATATTTTTCCCCTCACTAGCTCGGAAACACGTGTTTTGTCCTTTAATACCAGTGGGTAAAAACGCATTTTATCCACTAGTGGGTAAAGTAATTTGACCTTGAATAAAGTCAAAGTAACTGCTTTAAAATTGATAAAAGTAGTTGAATCTAGTAAGAAATATGATTTACCACCCGTGGAACTACTGGAAGCAGTGATAAACGCATTTTTTGTGTTGTAGTTTCCTCGCTATAGTGAGGGGAAAAGTTTTGTGTTACACTCGGGTGCAAATGTATTTTACTTCTCGTGTGTTAAAAAACTCGCAAGTTCAGGATTCTATTCTCGAACCACTCGCTTCGCTCGTGGTTCAACTATAGAATCCTTTCACTTGCTCGTTTTTCAATTCCACACTCGGCGTTAAAATACAACTTTGCCCCCTTGTATAACAAATAACTATTATTCTAAGTATAGGAAACTAGCCCATTTCACACGTACATAGTATAGAAATATTTTATAGTAATTAGGACTTGAGCTCGCTTAGTAATCTCTAGATGAATATGCAATATGATGTGCCGGTTTATCCTGGACCCTCAATCAATGAATTGATTCAATTAATTGAATCCAATCTTAATTGGAATTTCATATAATCAGTACGCGATCCTCACGTAATTGGTACGTGAGAGAACATTAAAGGGCTCCAATGGGCTTTTGATTTATTTAAAAAGTATTTGTACAAAACAAAAACTGTTATTAAAATGGTCACTTATCAGGAGCACTTACCGTATAGGTATTAAAAATGTTGACGTATAGACAAAGATATAGCAGGATGACTTAAACAACCCGCTGTCTTGGAAAAGCTATAGAAACTATATATTACGTAGAAGTAGGAGATCTAGTATAATATACTCATTACTCATCCTTTATTTATTAGTAATATATATGTATATAGACAAGAAAAATATGATAGGCAACGTTCACATCCACATAATAATATTGCTCATGGGTCGCCTAATAAAATTCTGTATTCAAACATAAAAACGTTGAACAAGCATTATTTGAGTTATGTACTCGTATATAAAAATATTTGCTATTCCAAATAAATAAAATGATTTTGGATCAACCGCAGAGAATTAATAATAATTCTTGTAACATTCTCTAAAATTTTGTAAAATAACATTCGCCCGAGGACATCGTTACGTTGTATTAATTATGAACACTCCAAAACTCCACATTCGAAGTAGCTATTACACATAAATCATTATTATATAATGAGAGCTAGTAGCTCCGATACTGTGGAGTTCGGTTTGATATTACGTTTAACAAATAGTTATTTTTTTATTTACCTAGTTACAGGAAATATAAAAATTATTTTTAATTTAATTTAGTTTATTTTGATCGTATAGGTAATAAAATTGCGCGAGACCATTCAAATTTTGTTGATTTTTTTTTGCCCAAATTATGTAACTCTATCCAACGGCAGTTCTGCATCCATGGGCTCAAAGAAACATTGACAATATATTATAGCAAAGCAATGTTTCAGCCCTCTATAAAAATCTACAATAATTACAAATAAAACTTTTTTTTCCGTTCGGTACAAAAATAGTGTTTCATGCATTTGGATTTCAATAGTTAAAGTATAATAATTCTATATAAAATTAAACATAATTAGAGGATAAAATGTAAGCGAATTTTGTACTAAAACATTATCTTCGTACGAAGAACTTCAAAAATAATCCGACTAAACAAAACATATGCATTAGGCCTAGTAAAATAATATGTGCGCATGTCTCATCTCGTTACAGTAACATCCCTAATTGGTAATTCTTGTTACGTTGTCAAGTCATTATTCTGTCGTCGTACAACATTTTACAGTCAACCTAATTGAATCGGGCGAATCTCCCTTACAGAGACCACGGCTGGCAGAACACGTCTTGTGCATGCATTCTGCATAGTTAAATAATACTAATTAGCGAGAAGAGCCTTTTTGGATGCACTGAAAGTCAAGGAAATTCTTACTTGACTCTTATTCTTGAGGGTAGAATCTTCTTCCGTAGGAATTAAGTAAATTCCGTAGGAATTGAAAAAAAATCTCTATTATTTTTTCAGTGTTTTTCTATGCTAAACAGAATGACAAATAGTTAAATGTCTCATATAATATACCTATATATATTGTACAATGTAATTAATGTAAGCTGTCGCACACAAGTCAAATTTTATAATTGTATTTTGTATACCATTTGTAAATATTTGCATACTGTTTAAAACAGTCGAAAAAGGTGATACAATTTGTCTTTACCTTGCGTAGTGCCTTGGTCTCACCCAAGGCAGTATTTTTGATCTTTTAAATTTATCTAAGCGTAAGAACGTATTAGTAATTCAATGCTCTTTGAGCGTAAGTAGAATCAATTTGAAGTTTCTTGTTTGAAAGTTTCCAAAATAGTTTCTTGTTTCCAAAATAGCCACTTCAATTTGAAGTGGCTATTTTGGAAACAACCTTTCGCCTACACAAATCTTCGATATTTGAATCTTAGTTATAATCACTTTGTGGGCCTTTCCAGTACGGTACGTCGCTATTTTAGGCACAAGTGTTTACATTCAAAGTTCCAAACTATAGACAAAATAGACAGTGTATTTCTTGGTAATTTTTACTATAATTCATCAAAATTTATTGAGTAGGTTGCACGAAATCACAAATAAGTAGCTCGTTTTTGCTAGCCATATTCTGTCAAATTTAGTATGCCCGTATCTCTAATACCTGCCGCTAAATAAGACGTCAATTATGTTAGAAAACACGCAGATAACCTCCCTTTAAATTAGGACGAATGTGTTTGCCAGAATTATAGATTAGCAGCAGGCAAAGACATATGTAACTCCGAGTAGATGGATAAAGTCTAATAAAAAAACGTACCTCAAAGCTAGAGAAAAAGGTACGGTGGCCTAGATCACCTAGGCGTTACACCTTTGGGAAACGCTCGGCTGGATGGCGCTAATATTATTATTATATTATTATTGGACATTTTAACACATATCAAGCTAACAATATGGTCCAAATTGTCAAAACTGAGGTTCAAAAGTTTTAAGCTTGTGTCGAGAGTTGGCAGTCTATGCACTGTGATTACACATTTTACTTTGACAGTAACTCTCTATAATACTCGATCCTATTTGGTAGCAGGTATGCTATTTGAAAATGGCTGTTATTCGCAAAACCTTTCACAGGCTGTTCTATTGACGCACCAGTAACACTCTTTGTTATCAATTAAGTTTTACTGCGATGTCCGAAGAATCTTGAGAGATGGTATTCATGTAAGGTTAGTGCCAAACGAAAAGAAATGAAAATCTATAAACCCTCCGTAAGAAAACGAAATATCAATTTTGGTTGCTAAATGAGGAGCTCATTAATTTTTCAATTTTTTTTGCATAAACACCCAATATTGTAATGGCTATTGTGTGTGTGTGTTTTTTTTATAATTGATTGAATTTCTTTGTTTATTTTGTCTTCTTTTTTCTTAATTGTTTTATGTGTCGTTGGCGTACGTGGCGCCACTAAACTTAGATGTAGTCAGGTCCTTACAGAAAACCAGCGCGCATCATGCTGCGTGAGGGTCCTATTTAGCGTTCATTGTATGTTTTGTTTGCATGCCTTCTTTTTGTGTGTACTATGTTGTGACGTTAAATAAATGAATTCTATTCTATTCTACATATATACAAACAAATTGTAGAAAAATGTGTCGAACATTGACACTCCTTTAAATTAAGACGACTTTGAATCTAATCCAATTTTCCACGCGAAAAAGGATAAGTCCACAGCCGCCAGCCAGTTAAAGAATAGCCAGAAGTCTTGCCGAAATGACAAATATTTGACGCTAAACGCCGATGGAAACGCAGTCTGGCTTTGTCACGCCAACACGGAAGAGCGATAGAGACAGCTAGATATTATCATAAGCGTTTGTGCTTGGCTACGTACCCTGAAGTCTCGCAGGCCCAAATGGCGGGATAAAAAAGTTGTCGCCGGCGCTGGTCCCTCCCATTATGCGCTCTCATTAACGGGCTCCCGAGGGCTCCGGAATAGTACGGGAAATAAAATATAGCGAAGGGCTACGTTGTATGTTAAATTAATGATGTTTGCCTTTTAGCCACGGATGTTCGTGCAGGTACTAATTTGCGGAATAATGTGGGTTTGAGGAGCTTGGGAATTTTTACGAATGTTACGAGTAATATCTGGTCCCTTTGAGCAAGTATGTTAACTAACTGTCGGCGCTAAAACTAAAAGCGATTCCTCGTACTGGTATTTGGTTTGAGCCTGGACCAAGTTATTTGAAAAAAGTGTATACGTAGATTTTCCTTTTTTCACTTTTATGTTTTAAAAAATATATAAAAAAAAGTAGTTTTTGCAGGCATTTTATTCATAACTTGCAAATAATAAATAATAAATATTGTTCTTTGAAGTGAAATTTAGCAAGTAGAGTTTAAAAGACAGTCGAGTTGAAAAAATGATTTGGGTTCTGCATCTTTGTACGTATTTTACTTCAGGTGAAATCTAAAGGTTTTAGTCAACACTACGAGTACTGACACTTTTCGACGTAAGGTACAGCGGGGAAAATCTCTACGGGGAGACAAAATATGTAACTGGTCCATTTTTTCCATGTTTTACAATGTTTGCATTATTAAATAGAGTCTCCTCCTGTTATATGGTAGATGTATAGTGGATACATGTAGAACTCAACATCATAGTGTAATAATGAAAAAAAAAAAAATGGATTAGTTACATTTGTCCCGCTGTACCTTAAACCCACCTTACGTAAATGGCGACGGCGTTTATCGAGGACGAGTAACGAAAGTTACGACACTTAAAAAGGTGACAACAGTGTCACGTTAGAGCTTTTACACAGCCAAGAAAAGATAAAACGCCAGCTTTCAGCGCTGTCATGTAAGTTGCCAGGCATAAAGTTTTTTTTAAATATATTTTTTCATTAAAATATACTAAAAATACTTAGATTAAAATCTTACTAATAAATAAAACTAAATTATAACTAAATAACTACTTAAAAATAAACTTATAATAATGAATACTAATTAAATAATTAGAATATAATAGAAATAGAAACCAATTATAAAAAGAAAAAAACCATCTATCAAATCCGCCTGCGGCATGGTGCCCATTATGCTGGCGGCATTTCCTCGCTGTATCGCCAGGGCGACACGTTGCGAGACATACGCGCCAGCTCTGGGGTCTCCAGTAGATTCGATAAGCCGTGCCGACGGAGCGATATTTTTTGGGTAACCAAGTGTTGTTACATACATGTAACGACAAAATCTTTACCATATTTATTTACATGGAATACCGACAGAAACATAAGGTGCTAAGAACAGAAAAAATATTCGTGGGTTTCCTTTTGCGAGGTTTTCAAAGATTCTCGAAATTATAAATACTTAGATGAAGGATATTTTACATATCTACGATGGATTCTCAGTGTGTACTCAATAGAGTTGATATTACCACAAAAGGTAAAATTGATCTAATCATTTTCCCTACAGATTACATGTCTAAACAAAAATTCCGAGACATGCGACCTTCACTTATTCCGCCATCTAGTTAAAAACTGGAGCAGATATGCTGGAGTAACTTACCTTGGCACGCTCTCGCGCTCATAATAGACCTAAAACATGTCACATCCACGAATCCCGTATTATAGTTTTGGGAGCAGATATCTATAGGTAGGCTTTTGTTTAACAGATTGAGACGAAGACCAAAACTCAACTCAGAAGATTGTACCAAGAACGATTTAATACTAGACTGACAAAACCCATACAAAAAAAGCGTACCCATGAAATGTATGGATTTTTTAGGCTTAAAATTAGATGGCTGTATCGCAGCCTGAAAGTGGCCAAAATCATAAATTTTCCCCAAATATTTTTGCTTGTTTTTATTTTTTATGACATAATTATTTCTTTATTTTAAACTCATGATATCACGTCAATACACATTTTGAAAAAACAAATTGTAGGTATCTTTTATCTGATAGGTGGCGCTAAAAAATCGAGGTAAGATTCTTATTTCTACTCTTATTCTTATTGTACTATACAAACGGAACGAGTGGATCAGGCAGGTCACAAAACTTAAAGACGTGGTGGAGGAAATTGGACACAGAAAGTGGAGATGGGCTGGGCACATTGCCAGGATGGACCATAGTCGCTGGGCGAGACGAACTATGGTGTGGAAGCCCGCTAACACCCGCGGTCGCGGCAAGCCCCCCCTTAGATGGAGAGACGACATCTGCCAACTAGCTGGCGATAACTGGATGCGGATGGCAATGGACCGACAAGCGTGGAGGAATGGAGAGGAGGCCTATGTCCGAAGACGGGCGCTTTAGAGGCTGCTATAGATAGATACAAAAGATGTTGCTTACCTCGGCACGCTCTCGCCTGCAGAGTAGACCTGCAGCAGAAATGTCTGAGGCAAGCCACCATCGAAGCCGGCCAGGCATGCCACTTCTACTGATTCCGCCGTCTGATTCCATAACGAGCAGTTGCGAGGTGGATGTGGTTTGCCTGCACAAAGATTCGTGTTTAATTTAACCATAAAGGAATAAGGGAAGAGTTGTAACTCAATACATTAATGAGAGATAGTTTTATAGGCATAGTTAAGTGACATCTAGCGACAATCACGCGTCAAGTAGCGTGAATTATCAGTACCCCTACTCCATACTAGGTGGCAACAGTATCTCTTCTGCCAAAAATGTAATATTAGTACAGTTTACAACTTATATTACAAGCAGAAGGAATTGAAAACAGAATACTGATTAATACTATTGAAATATTATTTAGCTAAAAATTGGTGAGCATTGGGTTCCCTCTATTTGGCATAACTTTAATTGTCCGAAACGATTTTCGCATAACAGACTTCGCATAATCGATTTTCGCCGAATGTTAATTTGGCAGAAAACTTATTTGTCATAATCGAAAATAATACGAATAACACATTGTCCGAAAATAAGTTCGCATAATTCTGTTTACGCCGATTGTTTTTATGAATAAAATTAATTCGCATAATTGTATTTTGCATATTTCTTAAAATCAGAATATCCACCCATACTAAATGCTGTTAAGAGAGTCGGTTTGGTTAGGTTAGAACTGTGACCTCAACAAATAAAACATTTTGTCAAGAATTTCGGTTAGGTTAGGTTAGAACTCCAACATTAATATAGTAGTATTACCTATGATAAAAATTCTGCGTAGTAAATTTCCACTAAACCATGTTATGCAGAAATAATTTATGCATAAAAACCATTCGGCGAATAACCTTTATGCATGAAATATATTCGGACAAACAAAAATATGCCTAGACAAATTATGCGTAACTATACTATGCCATAACAGATTATGCGAAAGGTGAATTATGCCAATATAGATTATGCCAAAAAGAATTCTCGATTGTAAAATTATGCCAAAACAAGGGGAACCGTGAGCATTAGACTCTTCGTTCGTCGCGACATCTATTGACAAATAGCAGTACAGGCCCCGTAGCCGAATGGCATTTCTCCGACGCCAAACGAAAGCGATACGCCGCTGGCTCTGTCGCGCCAATACGCAAGCGCGATAGAGATAGATATCTACTAGCGCTTCGTTTCGTGAGCGTTTCGTGAGCGATTGTGCCATTCGGCTAGCCACCCTGATAATTTACGCTAGTTGACGCGTGATTGACGCGTGATTGTCGCTAGTTGTCACTTAAGAGGATACGGTAGCGAAAATGCTAAAATGGAAAGGAGCCCCCCTTTCAACTTGGAAATTTTAGTTAAATATACAAGTGTTATTAGCTAGATTTATCGAGAAAAAATTGTCCATTAAGAACAACTCAGTCAAAAGATATTTTAAAAAAATCTTTAAAATCGAGGTTACGCTCTCGACTCTTTCCTCCTTCAAAACTTAATCAATCGGAACGAAATTTGAGAATCTGAATAACAATGAAATAATCTATGTCGGACCGTTTAGTTTTTTTGGTCAATTGTTACCAATCTTGAGTATCACACCTTTTTTGCGCCACAATGAAAAAGGCCGTTTTTGGAATTTTTTGATTGGCTCTAGAATCTTTAAAAAGCAGAATATCAAAAAAATCAAAACGGTCCGACACAGATAAAAATAATAACAATCTGTGTTGAAAAAAATCATTGCTCTATCTTCAAAAACCAGGGAGGAAATAGTCGAGAGCGTTTGTATGGAGAATTGACCCCTACCGTATCGTCTTAACTATGCCTATACAAATAACTCGCATTTACTGATGTATGGAGTTACAACTCTACCCTTTCTTTATGAATTCAACTGACAACATTTTAAGAATTGGTAAGACTTACACTAAACACCTATTTTCCTCTCACAGTCGTAGGATCAGTTTTTCACATACACACACGTTAGAATGTATCACAGAGACTAATCGTTAAAATGGCAAATGATAGATAGCTCAGCATAACAGGCTTCAGGTAGTTCTTTATGAATGCTCGATGCTGCTTTTCTCCTGACGATGAGTTGAAAATTGTGTGGCAAGGCAGTCAATTGACATTGGTTATTTTTTGCGCTCCGATGGATTGTAATCATGTTGTTTTATCACTTTTCCTCTCATTCCCAGTCATTTTCCCTTCAGCAAAAATGCAGTCTACGATCGTTAGATGACAGTGAACGATAGTCTTACCGGCTGCCACCATTTGGAAGACACAGGGCGCGAGCTGAGAGCCCACCTCGTTGGACGCCGAGCAGGACAGTGTGCCGTAATCCAAGTCCGCCACTGGCGTATATCTGTACAGAAAAGGTTTTATTCCATTTTAACACAGTGTAAACATTTTAGTAATGAAACTACTATAATTCTGGTATGGTGGTTAAACAGTGCGTCTTAAAAACTACATGCGCTTGGAACTACAGATTCCAAAAAATCATTCTAAAAATAAAGTATGGCACAGAGAGATACTCAAAAGGCACGAGAATTTGTGCGAAGATGTGGATTGTGGGTAGGTTGTGATTATGATTAATATGCATGTGGGTAAGAATGAAAATAAAGAGTGAGTCTTGATCTGAGCACGTAGTAGTTTAATTGACGCGTTTACATGGCGCAATTGGTAGGAAACGAACCTACGCTCCCAAAGGGTAGCGCTACCGTTAGACGTATACCGGTCGGCAGCTACATCTATAGTTTCCCCTGAGTTGTTGAGTTTCCACTTGAACACAGCCGCCGGTGGGTTTTCGTCGACTTCGCAAACGATGACTACTACAGTCTCACCACTGACCGCTCCGACTACTGAGACTCCAGAGGCATGAACAATTCACCCAAAGAAGATAATATTGAGGACTTACTTGAGACGGGTGCGCCAAAGTTGATATAAAATTGTTATATAGATTATTGGTAGTCCGAAAATGTTTCTCATACAGTTTTACATTATAACGATCATTATTTATAACAATTTTATGTTAATAACTATCGTAACTTCGAATGACTTATGTTCATAATGTCATTCATCATAAATACGTTTTACACTAATGTTTATGTTTATATACTTATTGATCATAACGATTGCGAGTAATATAATTTATCGTTATATTATTGTTAACAGAACAGACATCACATGTGACAGTCCAATTAGGTGCGGCGACGAGCGTAGCGAGGAGGAGCGTGTTAGGTTGACCGTGAGCGAACCAGAAACGACTTTTAATGTAAATTGTATATGTCACTGTAAAAGCTTCAAGCGCGCTTCTATAAATGGCACAAGTTTTTCATAGAACTTCCCCAAAACTTTTTAAATAATTTTATGATGAATGATTTTCTTAAACACAAAATTATGAATGTTATTAAATATTTGTATAGAATTTATGATTAAAAATTTTCGACTAAATGATTATTATGAACAGTGATAGTAGTACTATTGATAATAATGAAACAAAATTATGATGAGTTAAATTATGAGAAATGATCATTCGGAGCACAAATCGGTATAAACAATAATTTTATAACAAATAATTTTATATGAGCCAATATGGACCCACTTGAGACTACTAGCGCTGCCGTTGGACGTATACCGGTCGGCAGCCACGTCTATGGTTTCCCCCGAGTTGTTGAACTTCCACTTGAACAAAGCTGCCGGTGGGTCCGCGTCGACTCCGCACACGATGACTACGGCTTCACACTTCACAGTTCTTACTACAGAGACTTCAGAGGCATAATGAAGCCTCTAAGGACGTAAATATTGAGGACTTACTTGAGACTACTAGCGCTGCCGTTGGACGTATACCGGTCGGCAGCCACGTCTATGGTTTCCCCCGAGTTGTTAAACTTCCACTTGAACACAGCTGCCGGTGGGTCCGCGTCGACTTCGCACACGATGACTACGGCCTCGCCTCGAGCCGCTCCGACTACTGCGACGCCAGAAGGCGAACCGGCACCGGTCCGGCATGACGGTGCATCTGAGGACAAGAAAACATTGAGGATTTGGTTTGGCAATCAAACTGAATGGAATTTTATAGTAGAAATTGACAATCAGGTTACTCTATTTGATGGTCGGCCTTAATAGAAACTAAAATTACTTTTAATCTGGGTGATAGCATGTAAGAAATTATAATAATCATGGCTTATTCCATTGCGGAATATGTTTCCTAGGAAGTACGCATGGGTCTGATAGAAAAATACATTTTTTTAAGGTGATCGGTATAATACCTAATATTAACGTACTTCAGCTAAATCTACGAGCGGTATATAGATTATTTCTTGAAAAAAAAATAATTTTATTTGAACTATAAAAGGACCTACGATGTTATTACTTAATCTTCAAAAATGTCAAAATAAAATTGAACTTTTATATGATGGGATAGGTGTTTTTACTTCAGTGCAGCCAAAATGTCGGAAACAGGAACTTTTTTCCTACTTTCACCGCGTAAATGGCAATTTTTTTTGAAATTTCATTTATAATCCGTAAACCTCCCGGGATTTTAATACATGTCGAAACAGATCCGGAGTTACGAGAATTACTGTTTTGGTACTAATCACGATAATTAAAACAGAAAAAGCCTGGGTTTCTAGTACCCTAATTAGTATTTCGCCGAATCACGAATCCTCTTACGTGTTTTAAGCATAATATTTTTCTCATAAGTACCTACCCTAAATTTTAAGTTTGGTAAATATTATACATACAAATTCAAACTGTATTATTAGATTGATCTTGACTACAGTGAAAATATAACAAAATAAATGAAGCAAATTAAATATGCTCAATCAATATTAGCAATGTACGAGTAACCACGAATAAATGTCTGACAGTAATTACAGTAGGTATATTGGCACAGACGCACAAATAAAGTTAAGAAAACAAAAAATATTGGGTTGGTAAGAAAGTAATGAGTGAATCATAACCAATATTGTAATTTTTATTTAATTTATTATTTTAATCATTTATCAAAAATATAACGGCCTTCGTTATCTACTACTTGTCTCCATCGTTCTGGTAAAGAATGAATAGCATCGGCGAAGAAGTTCTTAGGTTTAGATTCAAAAAACTCAGCTATGTACTGTCGTAGATGGGCTTGATCATCGAACTTTTTTTCATTCAAGGCATTGCTTAGCGATCTGAACAATGCGTAATCCGTAGGTGCCAAGTCTGGAGAGTACGGTGGATGAGGTATCACTTTCCAACCTAGCTCCAATAGCTTTAGCCGAGTCACTTTTGCAATGTGTGGGCGAGCATTGTCGTATAAGAAAAAAACTTTAGCATGCTGTGGACGATTCTGACAGATTTTTTGGTTTAAATTTTCAAGCTGATTACAGTATACTGATGCGGTAACAGTCATTCCACTTGGTAGGAGTTCCCAGTGAATAATACCATGAATATCCCACCAAACGGACAGCATAACTTTTTTCGGTTGAGGCTCTGTTTTTGGTGCCTCTATTCCTTTTTCGTTTGGAGCTAGCCACTGACGTTTGCGTGTGTGATTTATATATAAGACCCATTTTCCATCTCCAGTGATAAGATGGTCCAACCAGTTGAATGTGCGGCGAAAAGACAGAAGTTGTATGCAGATATCGGCACGGCGGTTTAGTTGATCTCTATCAAGTTCGTGCGGTATCCAAACACTGTATTTGTAGTTTTTTCCCAACTCGTGTAAATGTGTTTCTATGGTGACATGAGAGCAGCCTAACTCGGTAGCAAGAGTACGACTCGTTAGCCTCGGATCTCCTTCAATTAAGGTTTTTAATTTGGCTACATCAATCTTCACTGGTCGACCAGACTTAGGTTGATCTGATAATGAAAAGTCGCCACTACGAAACCGCTGGAACCATCGTTTCGTCGTGGCCTCAGACACAACTTCAGGAGCAACATGCTGACATATATTACGCACTGCTTCGGCGGCTGAATGGCCAGACTGAAATTCATATAGTAAGCAATGCCTTACATGCACTTTTAATTCGTCCATTTTCTTCCTTATATTAGCTCGGCGACAGCTAGTGAATGACTGACGAGAAACTGTGCGACTCGCCCTTTATATACTTTCGACCATAGAAGATTCTAGAACTCTCTCAAAAATTTTATGTGGAATTCAATCGATCGCTCATTACTTTCTTACCAACCCAATAACTATTACTCAGAATTCAAATGTTTGGATAAACGTCAAAGTGACGAGCGTCCCTAGAATTCGTATAACGCTCCATCGGTCTTTGAAAATCATCACCCTAAGGCCTGATTTAGACGGCGTGCGAACTCGCATGCGATTTTAGTTACATTGCGGGCTGTTGAGGGTACATACAATTTTGCACAGCCATCAAATACCGCAATGTAATAAAACTCGTATACGAGTTCTCGTACCGTCTAAATGGGCCCTAATACAAGCCACCAAGCGCCTGCAATTGTACTCCTTTTGAAGACTGGGGCCGGGCGGTCCCGACTTGCAGACTTTGATCAAGTACGAGCGCTCGACACATGCAGTGATAAATTAATCGCGATTAACATCAGCCCGTCCCACTCACCGTATTTTACTTCATTGTAAGGAATCAATTCCCCCAGTTTAAATGTCGGCATCATTACCAAGTTGCGTCTAATAAACGCGTTCTCGACATCACTTGGGTGTGATCAAAGCGAAGATATTCAAATTACGAGAAGCGCTCAAAGAAGCTCATTGTACGGACGTATTACGTTCGAAACAAAACATTCCTCTGTTTTGAAGACAGCGTTTGAGGAGCCGGGTCAGTCACGTAGCCCGATCGCTGAAAGTGAATAGTGGCACTGTGTGTGCATTCTTCACGGCACGTGTCACGCGAGTAATGTAATAAGAAAAATAGCGTATTTACTATTATTGCCATTAATGTTTGGTTACGAATTTTGTCACCAAAGTACCGTATAAGGGCTGCCTGAGTTTCCAATTTTTATTTGCCAACAATTCTGTTTTTTTTTAACGAGTGACTCCATGTTTAGACAACATGACTGTGTCGGTAAACTCTCCAGAGAATTATGTATACAGTTACAGGCTGTTTAAAACAAATGTACTCTCGCATATATTCGTTCAAAAGATATATGTAGTAAGAACAGAAACGCCTTAACGTATAAAACAGGTTTTTTTGTGGATACGAGGTTGATCCCATGGTAAATGTTGCTCAGATCGGATATGATCTACTACTTACTATGCACATTAACATTTATACAGATATAAACAACCTTTAGTGAGATTTGTCTCCTCATTTGAGTCTCATGTTGTGTGCATTTGGAGAGCTCTTACTTATTTTATTCCGTCACAAAGGTTGCGAGGCATTCACGTACCCTACATGTCGCATCGCGCCTGGCTGACTTTGTGACATGAGGAAAAAATCTTGCCTTGAAGTCGAGCGGCATTGTTTTATCGACGCCTTTAAAATTGACGCCAGGCATAAATCGTGTTCGGCGTCGCGTCATAATTGTACTTGTACTGTTGCGTGTCAACATCACACAAAAAAGCCAACACAGTTTGATAATAAAATATAAATCACAGAAATGACCGCCTCGATACCCCGACGAACTTTCCTGAAACAATTTAAAATGCAAAAGAAGCCGACGATTGTTACAATTAATTTGAAGATCTCATTCAATATTGATGCAAGGTCAGAACGGCCGTTGGCAAGTCTACATATTAAATTGTAACTGAGCGCGATGGGTGAGCGGGTCGGGAAGTACGGAAAACTATGGCCACCGCTAATTGCCTTTAGAAGCAAGCGCCGAGCGCTCACTTTGTTGTTGACCCAAATTCTAACAGCTACGAATTTCACACGAAAATGCGTAGATGTCGAAATTGATTCAAGTATGTTGATATACCCTTAACGGTTCAAGAATTTATCCCAAAATTGTTAGAGAAATCGAAGTCAAACATTCCAAATTGAGGGTCCTTCGAAATATGCAAATCGGTAGTCTCAGTGCTCACTAATTGTATGTAGGACACGGCACCCTTTTACATGAGCGCGCGGAAACTTTCCCTCGCAATAGAAAGTAATTAAAGGGCAATAAGTAGCCGTAAAGAGTGCACGGGACGCGGCGATGCGATAAAAACGGCCCGTAATGGCCAATCGTCTCTCCGAGTAACTTCATTACAAAACAATTCGCCGAGCAACAACAATTTATTACCGCATCCCGCGTAATGCGCCATTAAATGTGCCATCTTGTTGTGACGGTACACACCTGCGACGACTCTTATTTAATTTATAACCATTTCTTTTCGGTGCTCAATCACCGCTGCCAAATCCGCTTTCTAATTGACCATTGTTTAGAAATCCTTTCAGATACTTTAAGCGGCGGCAGGTACAATTTCAAGTCTTTCCCCACCGATTGCTCTATTGTTAATTATGAGTCGCCTGAAATGTTGAGCGTGTCGGGCGCGCGAACGATCGCTTAATTCGAATAAAAAAGGCAAGAACTCCATTTAGTCTTAAATCGCTAAGCAACGAAGTCGAGTCGTTGTTTTCTTTCAGACGGCAAACGT
The DNA here is from genome assembly GCF_023078275.1 of Leguminivora glycinivorella. Lineage (NCBI taxonomy): Eukaryota > Metazoa > Arthropoda > Insecta > Lepidoptera > Tortricidae > Leguminivora > Leguminivora glycinivorella. Next base: position 24,638,902 of record NC_062976.1, read on the forward strand.
CGGGGAAAAACAATTAGAGGAAAGTTTGCCGGAGGCGTTTCTGGGTGTGGGGGAGACGTAAGTTAGAATCTGGGTTGCAAAAAGCCGTATGCGATTATAGTAGTCATGTGGAGATAGGGCTTTTTGGCTTAAGGTTAGTGATAGAGGCCCGCGCCACGTGGCCCGCGAGGCGCTACACTGCGGTTGGTGCGATTAATGAATTGGGCGCATTTGAGCGACTCAGCGCTGAACGGTAATGAGCGCTGCTCACGAGTTAAGGATGGCTCATATTACGCCGATGTCTTTTTGCGTTGAGTCCGTGCTACACTGGCACTTTTTGCAATATGAATTTTGGTATTTACTTAGTAGTGTACTCACATTTGACTCGAAAGTGCAGCTCATTGGAAACGGTCTCGCCCTCCGCGTTGAGCGCGGAGCAAGCATACCGCCCTGAAGAGTGCCGCGTGACCTTTTGCAGTACGAGGCTCTGGTTGCTGTGGAACACGCGCGCTGACGCGTTGTGGGCTAACGGCCGATCCTGGGGACAAAAGAGTTTGATCAGAAGGTGGTTCCGTTTTTACGACCACAGACATGATTAGATTGAAATGGACATGATCGTAAAAACAGGCTCAAACTAGAGTGCTGCGCCCGGAACCGCACAAAGTGGATAAAAGGATACAGGGTAGCGGATGCTGGTACAGAAACTTAACAAACATAACGACAATATGTCCTTGCATATTTCAGAAAATCTTTATATCCACTGTTTAATTGTTTATATCCAACTTTTCTTTGTGTGGTCCAAATAAATTCACATATTGATTGCTATATTGTGATAGTAGATTAGATATGTATATACATACTTATGTTTTTACATCCTATAATTTATCCAAATTATTAAAATAAATGAACCTCAATAAGTATCAATCAATTAAGCCTTAATCGTTTCCATCTGTTGTACCTAAAATATTCTAGACATTAAACGAAAACAAACGCAGCGCTGAAAATATTACTACATTAAGAGTCAGCACTCATCGCAAATGAAACCACGCCCGACCATTTAGAATCAAATTACTTCGTACAGTGTTAAATAAAAACCTAAACGTCCTTATAAAAGGGGAGTGATTACTAGTACAAAAGGCCCTCCCATTATTTTCTCTCCCGGACCCACTTCAATGGACAATAAAGGTAGTCGTTATATTCTGAAAAATATTACTCCTTTCTTGACAAAAGGTTTTGGACATGCACGCGCGGCCCTAGCGAGAGCTCCTAGATAAACAACTGAATACGTAATTCGGACAATATAAACAAACGGGACCTGCATACAGTGATAATAACCTAACCACAAAATTAAAATTTTGAAAAACCCCCGACCGCGGCATAGTGGACCGATTTTCATGAAACATGGCTAAGAACACTCCCGACTAACTCAGCTTTCAAACAAACAAAACTAAATCGAAATCGGTTCATCCGTTCGGGAGCTACGGTGCCACAGACAGACACACACACAGACAAACAGACAGACAGACAGACAGACAGACAGACAGACAGACAGACACGTCAAACTTATAACACCCCGTCGTTTTTGCGTCGGGGGTTAAAAAAAGGATAAACTGTTTTTATGTTGGGTTCAAAAATAAAGTGCTTGTGAAGGCGACCCGGAATCAATCAAGTTTCCAATTTTAGCACGTGCTGTCGAAGAACTCACAATCACAGATTAATTTATATCGTATTTTTTCGATATTAACAAATTTATTCAACCCTTTTATAGGGGTTTTATTACTAAAATCACACACCTACCTATCAGATTCAGAAACAATGCGTGTTCATCACATGGAAAAATTCAATGTCCTTTTATCGGCATTCGAAGCTAGGCCCCTATGCTTCACTAGTACCTCTCTAGAGAACTAGACCGGCCATCTATCATACTTCTTAAAGAAAAAAAAAGATGTACATACCTATTTGATAAACTAATGCAGATTTATCTACATATAGAAACACACTGTGACTGTTCACTGCTTCTATATTCCTTGTTAGTTAAACTTTGGCGATATTAACGAGCAACCATTTCCAGGAAGAGGAGCATGTACTTTCCACGACCAAAGGACTCAAAGCCAACTAACTACAGCTGGTATTTAATAAAACGCTTCCGCATTGGCCGTTTCTGTAGATCCAGAAGGCCGATTCAGGTTTCACAGTTCGCATGGTTCTGATCTTACTTTAATACGTATTTGAAGATCGCTCACGCTAATTTATGCATGTAAATACACCAAATTCTATGAAATAAATGCGTGTTGTTTGCTTGTATCACCAAAATTACCATCAAGTGTGTTCTTGTCCAAACCAGAACTGATTTTGAAATAAGAACCAACTACCAGTTCTGTTCATGCAATTTCTGTTCCGTCGCATGAAATTCTATAGCCACTTATGTGGTTTGTTTGAATACGCACGCCAATATTGGACGTGAAGGGGGGAGGGGGTAACGTACATGACACTGCCTTAACGAAGGATACGAAATTTAATTTCTACTAATGAAGTCGCACGATGCAAACAGAAAGCGTTTACGCTCAATGACGCCGTTGTTTCGAGGAGGAAAGAAAATTGAAACGTTTTAAAGCCGGAGAAAGGCGGGCATTAAAATTAAAAATACATCACCGTTTCCGCTTTGTTCTTAATCGTCGGAGAAATATCGGAAAATTGTGATTTCTGGTTAAGACTGGGAAAGTTAAATATATGTATGAATTCTTCCACACGAAGGTAAAAGTTTTAGAATGGACATTGGCAACGTGCTTGAAGGAGTGGCGCTGATTGTTTCGTAAATATGAACATGTCAAACATTAACGCTAGCGGCGGCCGTTGAATCTAATTTGATCAACTTTTCTACCTTGGTCAATTATCTGTATTGACTACATACGTAGACTTTGTAAGTACTGTGTGTGTCTATATTATGTGTTGTACGTTAAGCATTCCAAGTGAGAAGGTGTGCTCATTAAAAACAGAAGATGGCCGAAGGCACCATCCCTAAACAATTAGCGCGCCGGACCTTTTTTAACGAGAGCTTGTCAGCCCGAACCCCGAATAAAACATTAACACAAATGAGAAACAATCGTGCCCGCTATTACAGCAATGCCCCAGAATCTCTTAAAAATTTAACGCTCGTAAAAATAAACAAATATCGCCGAGTGCCGACGGTAAAGCTGCTAAGCAAATGTCATTAATGTTAAATCGCTACTTCTGCATGTGTACTAACTGCTCTCGACTCTGAAAGAGGCGAAAATCGGGTAGGGCACACATACATAGCTGAGTATTTGCTAGAGCTGTACTAGATTTTGAAGTGAAAGATATTTTCAAAGGTGGATTTAGTGACACTGATTTCTTTTTTTTTTTAATTTGTGAAAGCCAACAAACAAAAAAATTAAAGGAGATCGGAGGGTCTACACAATTTGTCAGGTGATTATTGCCAATACCTTTATTGAAGTTTTAATTGCTTTTTCAACCAATGACAATTAAGAGCTATCTTTTGCTACCTCAGAACAAACAATTAGCAAATGCTAAGACTATACTTTAAATGTGCACTGACTGTTTGACTGACTGTAAAAAAGTCTTGGTCACAGCAGCAAAACCAAAGAGGCGCCAAATCTCTGGTGTGTACGCATAATTGGTTACTTTAAAATACGACAAAATCTTGGTCATGGCACCAAAATAATGACTACTATTTAAAACGATGTTCATAAATATAGAAATAAAATATGTATACTGGACTTTTATGACTTTTTTTATCACAATATCGCTTTAATAATTATAATTTGGGCGACTTGGTAAAAGACTATCTTTTAGATTTTGAATTAGATTTGGAAATAGTTCATGAACCCAAGGCTAGAATGGTTTTACTCGTACTATAAGCAATCAAAAGCTTAGACTGGTCACTGTACTAGAATCGTTCGAATTGTCAGCCGGCGTAGCCGAATGGCAATCGTCGACGCTAGACGCCGACAGAAATGCAATCTCGCTCTGTCACGCCAATACGCAAGAGCGATAGCGATAGATAGCTACGAAACAGATATTATAGTGAGAATTTGTGCATTTGGATACGTACCCAGTACAGGCACAGCAAGCGACAGCTTTAATGGGACACGGCAGAGCATTAATTAGAGATTTGGCGGCGCTCTGATTAGTCGCTTGCGACCGGCCAGGTGACGCGCGGCTTAACTGAACCTTGTTCACGCGTAATAGCTGTCCTGCTCTGTGTTTAAGCGACGATTGCTCTCTTCAGGTACTGTTGTCTAGATTTCAGATAAATACCCATAGAATATTCCTGTGCTTTTTAAAACTATTTCAAAACACCACCAAATAATAACAGTCCAAAACTAAGATTTTATTTCTAGTTTGATTCTAGATAAAGAGTGTTATTAAAGTAAAGCTACAATTTTGGTGCCGTGACCAGGATGGATGAATAAAAGTACAAGAAGCCTATTTTTGATATATGTAATGCCTTACTAACTGCTAAACAGAAGCAGCAGTACATGAATTGACAGCTTTAACGGGACACGGCAGATCATTAATTAGAGATTTGGCTGTGCTCTGATCATTCTTCTTCCTTTCACAACAAATTACCAAACACCACTAAACTTCATTTTCTAGTAGTGTCGGAGCTAAATATTTTGGTGGAACCTTTTTTCCTACCAACGAAACATGCTAACACGTGAACGTAACATTTTTTATCGTAAAAACATGTCAGTATGTCAATATCAGTGCGAACAAGCTCTAAGTATTATCACTTCCGTGTTGATGGCATGGTCAGCACGCATGAAACCAATCCCCACTGAAAGGATCGAATCAAACCCCATTATGACGCGTCTCAGCAATCGCGAGACGGAAATGGCCCCCATTAACGAATAAAGAGAGAATTTTCCACCTGATAACCCCGCTTGTTCTGTTGTTATTGGATTCCGTATGAGTTTCTTTGAGATCGTAAAACAAATCATTATTTTACTCATGCTTCTTATTTGGAGAGCGTTCTCCGTTGGCGCGGAACTAACTTGCCTATATTACTTGCTTGTTTACTTATTTGTTTTCCGAGAACATGTACCGGAATATTGTTTTTGCTTTCGTGACCGTGAAAGTAAGTTTTGGTTACTGGTATTTTTTTATATTATTAAATTACTTACAAACTACTCAAGAAACAAAGAAAGGTACGTAGGAATACCAAATAAGGCGTGTTTAATTAGATGGATGAAGTGTGAACAGTTCGCACCGCTAACAGGTAATCTAAGGTAGGTAGCATCTGTAGGTACTATAGTGTAGGCACTAAAAAGATTTTTATGACTTTACTGATTTAAAATACTTTATAAACAATTAAAAAGATTGCTAACGGAAATAATCACAATATTTGCGTGCATTTAAGAAAAATAGTACAGCACAGAAATAATGCGTACCCTGCCTCAGTCACAAGTAAATTAGAAATTTTCTAATGTTACAAAGAATTTAGAGGATTCTAAAGTCACCATTATCCGATCCAAAACTATCCCAATGCGACCTTCAAAATATACTCGCAGGCCTAAATAAACACTAAGCGATAACACACACTGCATGTAATGACAAACTGAGAAAAACAGATTACTAGTGTATATTTCTCCCTTTTTCTCTTTCAAGTAACTCAACGTGGCCTTCAAAACACTCCACGAGCTCACCGCCTTTAATGGGCTGTTGTTTTTGTATTACTTATGTGTAAGGTCGGGTACAGGGGTCACGGGTATCACGGTCGATCGGAAATTGGGCTGATTGGATGCCAGATTCATTCCAACTGCTAGATATTATGAGATTTGGTGAAAACTCTGCTGTTTCGTGCTGCTTCTGCTGTTTCTAAATCGATATTTGCAATAGCATGTTTCTGGACTACAAGGAATTTGAGTTGTTTAAAATCTCTAACTATTTCATAATAATTTCATTTGCAGCATCATGACCGGCCTTAATACTTAATTCTTGATTCTCTTGTTCAATAAAAAAAAATGAAATCATTACGTACTACACTAAACCGGTATAAGTGGGCTCTTCAATAATTTTAAAGATTTTTTACATTAAGTGTATTTTTTACATGAACTTTTAAATTCTTGCAATAACTATAAAATTGAAATTTTTTAGACTTCAAAAATCAGTAAGTACATTTCGTAGACATCAAAAATCAGTAAGCGGAAAGCGCACTGCATGTAATGAAACATCAAGAAAAACTAATTTGTATTGCATATTACGTAGGTACTCCCTCAATTTTCAGATTCCCAGAGATTATCAGGAAGAAATTATTCACAATATGTTTGTTTGCGTCTGACTTTCCGAAATTGTATTCTTTGACTGTATGGTTTATTCAAATATTTAAAGAGTTTGCTGTCCATCTAAGATCACGTTACACTGGACAATCTGAGACTAAAGTCTCTCACAGTGGCTAAACCAATAGGAACGGTTGCTTTTCAGGGCCGTTTGGCAAAGGAACTCCTTGGAACACCGAACTTTCCAGATTTTAAGAAAACATTCCGTTACTTGATTTATCAAATCTTTGGGAAATTAAACACGGTACTGAATCAACTAGAACAATTTAATTTGTAAAGCGGCTTACGAATGTTACATTGTAAACGATTTGAATCACAATAAGTTCCGTGGCGAAGCTATTAATTATTAAAATATTCGTGGAACCGCTTTTTACTTTATTGTCATTGTAGAATTTCAAGCTAACATGTTTGTTTACATTGTAGCTGAAAAGGTCATTCGATTAACAGTTTGTTTTTCATTTGGACTTTTTGTGTACTCAGAATCACGGGATTTTTAAAGAATAAAAAAGTATCCGGAGTTTTTTTCTGTTATATGTACTTTCTTCCTACACATATTTTTACATCATAGTGTTTCATTCGAATCAAATGTGTTTGTAACTGTATGTCAAATGTTTTTTTTTTCACATTTTTGCAGGCCTTTCATAATTTACTTCGCTTTTTCTTTGGTCAAAATCTTGACGTCGTGATACTTTTTGCCGGCCACCCTTCATGTTGTTGCCCTCTTTTTGCATCGCAAGGTCTATTGTTACTTCCAACACACCCAGTGAAGAACACTCCCTCTTAACTAAAGCTATTCATTGTCTAGCTACATGTTTTATCCCAAAAATGGATTGGAAAACTCAAAGTAGCAATGACATGTATTTCGTTTTTGCGAAGAGCATAATTCTCAACTGTTGAAATTCTTTTGATCTCTTTGTAGTTTGACAGGTGATGGATGACTGATGATGGTTCATACGATGCATTTTGACTACAACTAGGACTCACATTATATTAATAATCGTTCAGAAGTCGTCACCATTTAATATAACCATATTTCACAATAGCTTCACTTCATAGCTCGTTAATCCGTTAATCGTTAATTAACGAAGTTAATATTTCGATTAACGGATCAACCTTTAAGTTAACTTTAAAAAATGTTAACGGACTCGTTAACTTCCGTTAAATTTCTCCGAGTCCGTTAATCGTTAATCCAACACGGCACGCGCCAGTTGCGCCGCGAAAAACACGTTATAAACGCTATTATAAAAGCCCGAAGTACGGCAAATCATAAGATGTACCGGTAAATCCTAGGTTTTACCGATTCCGATCGCTAAAAGCCCGAAATATTACTTAAATAAATCTTGTTCACGTCGCTTCGCTTTCACCAACGGTGATTCGGTGAATTCTAGGTTTTACCATGGCCACGGTACTGGTGTCAGAGCAGCAAATTAGAGCCCAATTTACGACCACATTAACATCCGTGGCAGAACTCCCCTTGCCTCTGCACCGCCCCGATAATTACCACCATCATCGCGCTTCCGCCTTCTGTGCTCTTGCAGCTCTCCTGACACAGCTCTCGGCAGTAGCTCAGGTCACAGCCTTCCATATGCAGCCAAGAATTCTCTCTAGACACGCAGGTGCAGCTGTGTATGATGATCGGGTAACTTTGCCAACCCCAACAGGAAGTGACCATGACAGGGAATACCCTACAGTAAAATTCATGTTTTTACGCGTTAACGGATTATCGATTAACTTTAACTTACGTTAATTTTGTTGAAATGTATCGCTTTAACGATTAACGAAGTTAACTTTTTAAGTAACGGATTAAAGATTATCGAAGTTAACTATTTGATTAACGGTGCCCAGCTATGCTTAACTTAGACTATGAGATTTAAAATAGACGTAGACAGCACATTTCACAGAGAACCGACGTAAATATGCACAAATCGGATAAGACAGAGTTGTAAGCGATGCACAAAATGCACTCGTCGACGCATTGTTTGAAGTTCAACACGCCAGAGCTGATAGGAGGCGACTTTGTCGGGACTGTTCAGGGTACGTAGCCAAATGCACAAGCGCTTACGATAAGATAATATCGCAGCCAGTCTGCGTTTCGATCGGCGTCTAGTGTCAACTATTATCATTTTGGCTAGACAGGCTGTTCAGAGTACAGCCAGCAACAAAGGTGTGAAAGTATAGGTATAAGTTCTGTTGCCTGTGTGGTGACGGGTTAAGAATTTCACCACCCCCCCTTCTTCCCGTGGGTGTCGTAGAAGGTGACATATGGGTTAAATTGTGGTGTAGGCGAGAGATTTTTTTAAATATCACATTTCATAAAACGTGCCAAAAAAAAGAATTGCTCGCTTACGCTTTGTAACCTTATCGTAGCTAGTTCTCCCTACCGCTTTTCTGTAGTGGCGCGACTGAGACAGACTGAGTTTCGATTCCATCGCCTCGTGGCGTCAACGATTGCCACTTAGGCTAGGTCAGCTATAAAGGAAAGCCTATGTAACACGTTCTCAATGAAGAACCTATGGGACGAATATTAGATCTAAATACGATTTTCAACAAATATGTAATTTTACTTAAACACATGCTTGTTTCAAGAAACGTCGGTCGACGTTAGCCAATAAATAACGTAACTTTTTTAACATCGCAAAGTAATTTAAAATACCCTCGCTACTACTACTACTGCATATTTAGATATGTATGTGTGTATATATTTAACGTATTTAATTGACACTATTTATTCACGATGTCCGCAACCAGTATGCTGTCCCGCACACCTCGCTGGCTCCGCAGAAAACCAGCGCCGTTGACACGCCTGTCGTGTCAGCTGCATTGCTGAGTGGAGACCATTTCGGCCTCTCATTTCTACTTCTACTGTTTTGTTTTAAGTCTTTGTATTTCTATTTCTGATGTTTGTAGTGATGTATTGGCAGTATTGGCTGAATAAATGAATTCTATTCTATTCTATTCTATTAAATAAGTAGATTGTGATTATGCCTGAAATTACCAACAAATTATGAACCTTTCTTGCTATCCTCACACAAATCCAAGTTCACAAAGTCGCGGGCAACGGATAGTCTTAAATAATTGGTAATATCCCCTCCAAGTGTTACGGCACAATTCTAATTAATATTCGTACCTATTACATTTTAGAGAGCGCGGAACCGAGATAGCGAGGCCCTAACAATCAAACTCCGGAAGCGATTTAACTAAAGGGATCCGCAGAAATATGATTCGACATCAGCCGGGATGCAGCTGAGTAATTGGGAGGATTACAATACATAAATTCAAAGCAAAATGGCGGTCGAGACGAGAAATTTATGCGGCGTCTTATTATTTTGACAGCTCATTCGAGGGTAGTTAATAATGAGAGGTCTGGGGGAGATGTTTGTTCGCGTAATTGATGATGGACATTTACAGTCAGATTCTGGCTGGAATTAAAAATTAAATCCGACGTGTCCGATATTAAAAAAGTTAGCGAAGTGTACGCCCGAACAAGGGTTAACGCGATAAAATGTTTCGCTGGAATTTGTTACAGTGCTCGACGTAAATCCGATTCGAGGGCTATTCGCTCCAAGCGTACAATGAGCGACACAAGTATCGTGAGCAAAAGTTGCATTCTATTCGCCAGAAAGTTCGTTTAGGGTATGTCACGTGGTGACTTCGGTTGCTGGATGTATAGCGGAACAACCGAGTCTGTAACGGAGCCTAAAGTTGCTGAATTGCATGGTGAGTTGAATGCGCTGCCTAATTTGAACACGAGTACCAGACGTACGTCTTTTAGAGATAAATGCCGTGTGTACCATGCTTTTGATGATAAATAGGATATTTTGCGAATTACTTTCCGATTGAAATTTATCGAAATTGGAGGATGCCTGGAGGCTGAACCGAACTGCCGAATTGGGTTCTCAAGTCTAAAAAATGTACCTTAATTGGATTGAATAGATGGTTACATTTAGCACCTGAAATTGAACCACCAAAGCAGCTGGCTGACTGTTTCCAAGAACCACTGTCATGTTTGTTTGTAAAATTAACAATCACGTAATTAAATACTCTGAAGCTACAGTAGAAATTTTAATAATGGTTTAGAATATAGAATACAAAGGGGTCTTACGGTCAATTTTGAACTTTAAAATCATGAAGTCCTGTTTCATATTCGCTTCGCTGTGAATGCGACTGCAGAGTAAGCCCTTAACAGAAAGCTAGCTTAAAGCAATGTCTCCCAGAGACCAGCAAAGTCAAAGCAAAACGGAACACTATTCCAGGAACATATTTCATAATAAAGTGGTCACGGCGCCTCATTACTATCTTCTATCAGAATATTGAAAACGCCGCGCTCGTTATTCTTTGTTACATAATATATATTCACGGGAATAAATTTGATTCTGGTTAGAAGGAAAAAGATTCTATTTTTAAAATGTTGTTTGTACTTATTGTGGAATGATCTCCATTTTCAAACGCAATTTAATGAGCGTGATGCGTCTGGAAATTTATTTCGATAGTGTAGCAATAACATTAAATTGTGTAATTTATTTGAATAATAAAAAAATAAGTACTTAAATGTGGTGGAGCTTAAAAATTCTTACAGATACCAGATTAATAGAACATTAACAGTTTTTTTTCCTTCTGTATTTGACCACTGTTATTGCAGGCATTTTTCTTCTGTCTGTTACCTTCCGTAATTCTTTCTCACGTGATGGTCTCATCGAAAGATCACGCTGGAAGTCACCACCAACATTCTGAGATGAGACTAACTGTTTCATAGCTTCTATTTATATGCTTCTCTTAAAATGTGTAATTTGTCTATTCTATTCTATTATTTAATAGCATTTTATGGCATCTAACAAAAAACAAAAGCATAATAAAAATAAAAACTACACCAAACTAAACCTAGTCATGTAGACCTCGTCAAAAGTGACACGTCTGTATTAAAACATCGGAACCAGCGGTCTCAGCACACAACGAATAATTCATTACACAGTAAGCTACACCAGCGCCCTCCCTCGGGGCAAAACAAAAAGCCAAACAACCTTCACACGGCTCTAATCTACTCCCTGAACATTAATAATCTTTTTTGCAGAGATGTCATCTGTCGCTGCGAATAAATGAACTCCTGAGTCTTTTGACTGGGTTCCGTAATTAAAGAATTGTTGAGATTGAATTGTATGTAAATAAAGGTGAGTGACCGATGGTCTTTGTTCTGATTAAAGGAAGAAAAAGAAGAAAGACGAATTACACGGTGAACATTTGAATAAACATTATTGTTTTGGTGTTCCATAAACAAAAAATATAAATAATGATGCTGAGTATTTGAAAGGATATAAATAGGACAACCTAAATAAACTTGTCACTAAGTCAACATTTTGAGAAAAGATTATGTTCAAATAGTAGACATGAACCCATGACTGTCTCACGGTCCAAACTGTAACAGGAAAAGAAGTACCCACGTAGGTGGAGTTGGAGTACGAGCTCCGATATATTGTGGGTGTACCCGGTTTAATCCCACATCCCACATCCTTGTGTTTAGCGTAAGGCCCAACGTATAATATATCTTTACGTGTTCCCAGTCCAGAATACATTGTAGGTCGACGCCTACACTACACTAGCCAACCGAAAGCGAGAAAATACCGGCCGTATTCAACGTTATAAGCATACAATTTTTACTTCCACCCATTTCCATCAATCAGCCCGCAAACATAAACAATTCCAAAACATGTTAACGGCGGCATCGTAATTCCGTAATTTTTTCCTCCATCACGACTCCAACAATGAAACATTTCGTCCTAATGAATTTACGAGCGAAGATTAACAAAAAACAATTCAGCCGTCGTTCAGACTTTTAATCGCAATCGCTGTTGGCTTCGAATGAATTCGGCGACAAAAGATTAACAATAACAAAGTAGTCCGGCATTATTGTTGGCATAACAATGAAGGGTGGGGGGTAAAGTAATAGATGGCGGTGTACGGTCCGATAATCGCTTTGTACTGTGACCACAGATCACTTTTCTGTTCAAATAAGTATGTAAGAAGCATCTAGGATTAGGTACCAAATTTTTAGCCTGAAAGGACAAATGGGTACGTAACCTCGTCATCAAAACAATTTGTACAGGAAAAAAACTGGTTGTTCTAAAAGATTTTAACCCAAGTGGGTACTCATAATTGGATTTGAGTTTTAATTTGCATCAGGAATAGTGGGCCATTGTACTGTCCCTAATTAGTAATGTGCATAGGATAGCGCAACAATAGCACGTAAAGAAGTACTTACATAAGCAGTTGGCATTTATTGTAAAGCATCATTGTTACTTTAATTTAACAATGTTAACAATAGTGGTGCAGCATATGCATCTGCATTAGTAGTAGTAGTAAACACTTCATTGTACAGAAAAAAATACAAGTACAGTGAATAATTATAATGGTTATGTACAAAGGCGAGCTGAACTAGCCAAGAAGTATATTGTTTCATAAAATTATTCTAGTCTAACTCGTCAACTTGAAAGTATTGGAATGAGTGAACATAATTGTAGGTAATCGTCATATTTTCACACAACTTTGAACATTGCATGTGCAATGAATATGTATGTAGTTGAGACAGGCCTCTGCCTTTGCTAGATGGTGTGTTCAAATCACTGCACAGAACAGATGCCTGTTTAGGGACCTAGTCTTCAACAGAATAACATGATGGCCCGATCCTCATCATTGAGGAAACGATAGAAAAAGAGAGAATTCTAACTTGGTTCGACTTTAAAAGTGCGATGTTGCGGTCTCCGTCAACTTCCAGTACCAAGTCTATGGGTGGTAGTCAGTATCACTCGTGTTTTAATCAGGCAATGTGTGCGGGCGCGGGCGGGGTACACTTTTATTTTTTTGTTCCGTTTCACCCTTTCAGGAGCAATCGGTCGCGCGCTGTTACACGGATCGCGACACGCATCACCGCCCCCGCTTTTTTGTGCCTTGTATTGTTTCCACGTGTTTTTGTTGGGCACTTATCGTCCCGGGACGGTACAAGCGTTTGGATAAAAAAAATACACCGTGTTTTTTTGTTTTACGTTAAATTCGACAAGCAGTTAGATTCATCATCAGGAACCACCCTGTATATCACTTTCTGTTAAATTCGAAAAAGAAATTATTTTTTCGTTTCCATACATAATAAATGGATTAATTAGTGTGCGAGGACCTTAATCATAACATTGATGACATTGTCAAGTATTTGACGGCACATGTCAAAACAAATAACATTAGGAAGTGGTAAAGGATGCCACACACATGTTCAGTAATTAAATTTATTTTTTTAATAATTCGATAACCGTAAGAGTTAAGACGCTAGTTTCTCAGAAAAATTTATTGTTTTTGAAGTAAAAAATCTTCCCTTAAAGTTAACGGAATTCAATAAAAACACAGTGTATAATTCCTTAGTTAGTTGGCGCTGCGTTCTATCTACATTTAGACTAAACATACGTCCACTTTTTGATTTATCACCACGTCAAAGCACACTCGAATCCTGTTTTAATTCATCATTTGGCATAAATGCTTACGAGATCAAGCCTTCTTGACTTAAAGGTTTTGATAATGAAAAAGAGGGTCAAAGATTTAGTTGACATTTGAAATTCTGAGATCCAGATTTGCATTCATATAGCGTGTTACCAAATTAGTTTAAATCAAGGGTCAAAGAAACCTTGTCTGGGACAAAAGTGACCATCTAGATATTGGTACTAACAGCAACACTTAACTAAGCATCGGTAGACTGTATGTAATACTTGTAGAAGGGTTACAAATGTACAGCTATCAAGGTTTCGGTGGTATATCGTGTTTATGTCATAAATTTGCTAAGCTGTATCATATTTTGCTTCACCATGTAATTTGTATCTCCAAATGTTGTTATCTTCCCACATCAGCGAAGGCCATCAACCGACACCCAATACTTAAGTTAATTAAACTTCAAACTTCGCAATAATTGGAGCGATTAATTTTTCAAATTACATCAGAATTTAACTTAATTAACTCGCTTGCAAATTGGCACTGTTTATTTGACACGTCATGGATCAAATAGCTAATGAGCTCAAAGCAAAATTTAAAAGTTAAATTACCTTTGAAATACAAATAATACACGTATATGATGCGTTCCATGCCTAAAGAGTCGCTATACCTCTTAAGCAATAAGGACCCTGTCAACAAAATCTCTCATAGAATTTTAGCTGGATAGCATGGTATTGCAAACGACCCTTCTATGCCGGAAAGCCACGTATTACGACACCTATAACGCGACTCGTTTAGATAACGACAGTAATTTCAGATTTTTCCCTCCCATTTGGACCTATTAATCCTTACCCGTGAGACCACGACAATGTCGAGTGCCATATTTGGACGACATTGTACGATATTAAATGCAAATTGTGTGTACAAAGTACATGCTTGCAATTTGATGGCGAGTTTGATGCGCGCGACAATGTAGCATTTAGAGCCATCGGAATGAGGTCCGGTATGGCTGGCTGTAAAAGTGGCAGTCAAAATGGAATTGCCGGCGTGAATCTTGACCGCGTATTAGGGTGTAATGTTATAAATTAGCTATTCACATTTCAAAGTACGCGAACGTGGTCGTAACTTGTTAATTAAAATGACCAAATTTGATTAATTAATATTGTCTTGTTTAGATCTTTATTCACTATTGGTATAAGTGTTTTTATACGCGACATTAAATCGCGGTGTCACTAAAACAAAGTATTTACTTTTACTCGTAAGTACATTACTACAGAGGAATATTTGTTGCTATTGTTTTTAATCAATCAATCAATATCATTTATTGCAAACCATGGTATTACATTAAAGATGTTACAATACGAAGGAGGTCGCATGGCACCCCGGTAGGGTATGGCAATATTGGCAATTATAATATCTATATATATCTATATGGGATACAGCCGTGATTGTATGTTGTTGTTGTTATAATATCTACATTATTCCTAAATTTGTTATAGCTACACACATTATTACATTATAACATTCCAAGTTACTATACACATTATGTACGAGCCGTACACCTTAGATGATATGATTCTTGATGGTTGATTGTAGTCTTGATAGAAACACTGATTTTGATACACTTATAAATTTATTGATAACCAAGGTATATTGAGTACTAGCTAGGAGCACGTATGAACGTAAACTAATGCATAAATCGATGTATGGCGTAATCGCAAATACAGCAATTAAAATAAAGTCATAATTATATTAATTTTAATGCTGACGCGAGAAATGTGCGATGCTTGCATTGTACATATTCCCGGCCAAGAGATGAGAGATTGATAAAAGATGCTGATACATTATTCTTATATAAATCTGATCATTACAGTGAAATGAATTGAAATATTAGAATCAAACAAATGAAATAGAATTTAAGTTGCAAGGAATTATTTGATTGAAGTAAATCCCCTAAACATAGAAATGTTTGTAGAGTTAAGCGCAGTCGCCGCGACGCGATGATCTTGTCTCTCAGGGGTTGTCCATTGTGGTGGTGCTCGGTCGCTGATGGGATAGAGCTGCGCGATGTGATGGACATCGAGGTTAGTCTGCGGCCGCTCTCCCGGGGGGCGGCGGCGGCGGCGGCGGCGAACGGAGGGGTGAGGCGCGCGACGAGTTGCCGTCGACGAATATAGCGGCGCACGTACAGCGCTGCTAACACTGCGACAATGCCCATGACCACGTAGATTACTGTGTAATGATGAATGTCGTGGTAGTTGATTCTGTCTGATAGGGCTCCCTCGTTCTTCATATGTTCAATTTGATCTCTGATGACCTTGAAATATTTGTCGTTGTTTTCAAGAGCTGTTGATTCGCCTTGCAAGACTGGTACTGTTAAGTTTATAACGTTGTTGATGGAAGGCACGTCGAACTTAACAACGTTTGATTGTGTTTTGATTTCGTTCGAGAGTTTCTTCTGGGGAAATATAGTAAAGGCGTCTCCATTCAACACGCACTCTGTTCGAAGGGTTATGATTCCTGCCTTGTTCAAATGCTCAGCCTTGACCTCCTGTCCGCATATGATTCTCGCAGTACATTCGTCACAACAAAAGTATAGGTATGTATTCATAGTGCTTAGTTCCGTCCATATGTTTCGACAAGTGTCAGAGTCAGCTGAACACTCGTTCGACATTTGATCGGCGATGCAGAGGTGTGAGTCAGACTTTAGTTGATAAATTGGACCTTGTAGCGTACAAATGAGAGTATATGAATCGTAGTGCGAGCATTTATTTACAGTTTCATCCAACATAGGTATATACGATTCTTTTTTGATGTTTATAGCCACTTGTTTTGCTATGGGTCGTATTTTGATCATATTTTTTCCAACTTGACGTGGGATTGATATTAATCTGAAGAGTTCATACACATCTTGAAAAACTAAGGGAATCTTGATTTCGAAGATAAGGTACTGACGGGTCATTCTTGTTCGCACTTTCATTAATTGATATAGTTTGGGTAGATCTGTGTTGATGTTCTCGCAGGGTAGAGTCAAATCCTTTGGCATCTGCCCGGCTATGATGTTCAGCTCATCTTTCAACTGTTGTGGTGTCAAGAGATGTACGTTAAATTTGCCATAAATAACGTTAGCAATGGTGTCCAATAAAGTGTCTTGTATGCTCTTCAGGTTCACGAGTATGTTGTTAGCGATGATTGATGATACGGTGATTTCATTTATGTGGGTTGATTCTTGCATTTCAGTTGCCTGCTTGTTAAGGCTCTTCTCGATGTTATTTATGTGTTGATTGAACGTTTTGTGCTGATTTTGCATTGATGTTTCAACTCTTTTCAGTAAGTTAGCTTCCGCCTCGATAACCGAAGTTTGATTCCTCCATAATTGTGCTAAATGTTTCTCATTAGCTCTGGTCAGGTCGATGTCCTTCTGATATTGTTCGGCAAACTGTTCATCGAGCACGCCGAACAGGCTGTGAGCGACGTTACCGACGCCGTTGAAGAAGGCCCTTCTCTGTCGTGGGGACTCGACGCGTTGACCGAGTAGCATGCTGTCGTAGTATTTTAGTTCCGAAAAGGCGTGGCGCAGTTGAGTTAGGACGATGTTGCACTGTTGTTTATTTTCGAGGGCGTGACACATATTTTCCAAGTGTCTGATGTATTTGGAAAATAGTTCTGATCCTTCCCAGTACGGATTGATGTCATAATAAACTACAAGTTTCCACTCGTCTCGGGCCAGCTTCATGTTCGTTATTTTATCAAAATAAATGCCTTGTCCCTCTTTGAAATGTGACACGCTATGATTGCATTGTGCCGGTGATATAATTAACATAAACAGCATAAGCGCCATAGTGATGTAATTGATGAGTTTTGATCTTGTTTTCCTTTGTTTTGTTTGTTTTGCTGGGGGCGCGACCGACGAGGGCAACGTGTCTTCTTTCTGTACTTCTTTGGTTGATGATGATAATTCGTTTTCTGATACTGGCAGTTTAGACAGTTTGATAATGGGCCTTTTGATTATTGAATTTTTTGTCTTCACTGAGGCGACACGGACAAGTCCATCCTTTCCTTCGTGGACTTCTGATACCCTGCCAAGGGCCCACTTGCCAGCGGGTAAGTTTGCGTCGTGAATGATTACGACGTCGCCGATCTCAATGTTTGGCTTGAGTTGTGTCCATTTACAGCGTGATTGTAGCTGACACAGGTATTCAGTTTGCCATTTCTTCCATATATCTTGGAATATTTTCTGTGTTAGGCGCCACCGAGTGCGTTCGTCCCTTTCTGTTTCAACGATGTGGAGAGTCGGCCCGCTCGATAAAAAGTGTGCCGGCGTGATGTAATCCAAATCGTCAGGGTCTTCGGTCAATGCGCACAGGGGACGTGCGTTTAAACAACCTTCTATCTGTGCCAATAGAGTCGAAAATTCTTCGAAGGTTAGATGTTGTTCTCCCAGCACTCGGTGAAGATGATGTTTGAGACTCTTCACCGCTGATTCCCACAACCCTCCTGCGCTGGGCCAAGAAGGAGCGTTGAAGTGCCAGCTGATGTTCATATCGCTGATGGCGTTGAAGAATGATTCATTAAGCGAAGCAGTGATCTCTTCATATTCTCTTCTGATTGCTTTGTTGGCTTTAGTAAAATTTGTGCCATTGTTACTGAAGATGTGACGTGGTGCTCCACGCCGGGCGGACATCCTCCGTAGAGTGGCCAGAAATGATTCCGAGCTTAGGTCTGAAACTAGCTCTAAGTGCACTGCCTTTGTCGCCATGCAAACAAACACAGCAATGTAGCCTTTAGTCGTTTTGATGCCGCGACCTTTGCTTGCCTTCACTGATACGTATCCCGTATAGTCAACACCGGTGTTAAAAAACGGCCTTGATGGATTTGATCTCGACTCAGGTAAGTCTCCCATGAGTTGTGATTGCTTTGGGGGTTTCTGCTTGAGGCATGTTATGCAACGACGGAGGCGATTTTTTGTAGCTCTATTACCTCCTATGATCCAGACTGATTCTCTTAGCTTCGAGTGAGTGAGTTTGGCAGTTCCGTGCAAAGTAGCTTTATGTGCTTGATCTATAAGCAACTCGGTCAAACGACCTCTATGTGGAATGATAAGAGGATGCTTCATTTCCCAGCTGATGTGTGCGTTGTGAAGGCGTCCTCGAACGCGTAGCATTCCATTTTGATCCAGGAAAGGTCTTAATTTCACAATATTGCTTTTTAAATGCACTGATTGATTTGTTTTCAAATTTATTATTTCATTTGAAAACTCTCTTTCTTGCACGTACTTGATGATTCTATTTTTAGCTGTGTTTAACTCGTCAGCTGTTAGGTAACTCGAGCTTTGCTGACGCCGCGAAGCCACTCGTAGTATCCAGGCGAGTACGCGGGTGCAATGAGTCATGTTGCTATGCTTACATATTAATTCATTGATAATATCGCCGTCTGTTTGTTGACATGTTACCGCGTGGCTTTGTTTTGATATTTTAACCTCTTGATCCGTAGTGAACGTGGGCCTTTCTTGATTTTCACTGTATGATGACAGCCAGTTTGGTCCATTCCACCAAAGAGGGTGTTTTAATAACTGCTGGGCCGTGATTCCGCGACTAGCGCAGTCGGCCGGGTTTTCTTCTGACTTGACGTAGTTCCAACAAGTCGGTGGTATGATTTTTGTAATTTTCGTAACTCGGTTAGCTATAAATGGCTTCCACTTGCTAGGTTCGCCGTTTAGCCAGCCCAAAACTGCTGTACTGTCAGACCAGCAGACCATTTTGATTTGGTTTTCTGACAGAGATAGCTTGACCTTCTCCATGAGGGCTGATAGAAGTAGAGCTGAACACAGTTCTAGTCTCGGCAAGGACACAGATTTTTTCGACGGTACAAGTCTTGATTTTGCTGCTATCAGTACCGGCGGCGGCGGCGTTGCTTTTTTGTCGTCGGTGGAGATAACACGGCAGTAGATTGCGCATGCGTATGCTTTAGTTGATGAGTCACAATAACCGTGTAGTTCGATTTCTTGATTCTTGCAGGTATTTAGCCAACGCGGGATTTTGATATCTTTGATAACTTGGAGGTCTTGTGAAATTGTGAACCATTCTTTCTTGATATTTTGGGGTATTTGATCGTTCCATCCGATGTCATTTGATATGACATTTTGAAACAGTAACTTCAGTTTCGTGGTTACTGGTGACAGCCATCCCAGAGGGTCAAATACTTGTGCTATATTTGACAGCAACTCTCTCTTCGTCATTGTGATTGATGTTTGAGTTGGGAGTGGTGCAATTTTTAGTTGGAAACTGAATACATCTTCCTGAGGATGCCAGCGTAGACCCAGCGTTTTCGTTGTTTCTTGATCTTTAAATTCGAACGTTTCTTGCTGATCTTGAGTCTTACTAGCTCCTTGCAGTAGTTCGGGCGTGTTTGATGCCCATTTGCGAAGATTAAATCCTCCTGATTGTAATAAATTGATCAAATCTTGTTTCATTTTCTTCGCTGATTCGAGATCGTGACAGCCGTGTAGCAGGTCATCCATGTAAAAACTCTCTTCAACGACTTTAGCCGCTTGAGGATAGTTGTGGCGTTCGTCGTTGGCCAGCTGTCTTAAAGTCATCATAGCTAACCATGGAGCAGCCTTGGTGCCATATGTTGTTGTTGTTAGAGCGTATTCACGGAACCTTTGATGTTCATTGTCTCTCCATATGATTTTCTGATATTTTTGATCTTGAATGTTCATACCAATCATTCTAAACATTTTTTCAATGTCTGCCACGTACGCGACCTTGTATTGTCTCCACTTGATGATGAGTGACAATAAGTCGTGTTGTAAATTGGGTCCGCTGTACATGATGTCGTTCAGACTTGTCCCATTTGACGTTTTGGCAGACGCATTGAAGACCACCCTATGAGATGTAGTTGCTGATTCAGGCCTTTTCACGCAATGATGTGGCAAAAAGCACTCCTGTGTCGAGTTGGATGGCCCGTCGACTTCGTCTGTACATTCGCGCATGTGGCCTAAACTAATGTATTCTTGTATAAACTTCTTGTACTCCTTTTCGATATTTTGATCCTTTCGAAACTTCATCTCGAGTTGCCTGAACTGTGCTATGGCTATGTTCTTTGAGTATCCAAGCGCGTCTTCCTTATCTGGTTTCAACGGCAATCGAACGACATATCTTCCGTCCTCTTGTCGAAAAGTAGTTTCGCGGTAGAAGTCTACACAATGTTGATCTTCTGATGACAAATTTGATGTTTCATTGATGTCTTCAATGGTCCAAAAGCGCGAGATATCACTCATGTTGTTGACGATGGTGCAGCATTGTTGATACGATGGCAATGGGACCTTTCCGTTAATGATATACCCGAGTTTCGTTTTCTGGGCTACGGGGAGGTCATCGTCTTTTACTATGGTTCCATTTTGGACGAATTTGGCGTAGATTTCTGTTCCTAATATGATATCAATCTGTCGGCTGATGTTGTAATCCGGATCTGCCAGTGGTAGTCCTCTTAAATATGACAAATCGGGCTTGACGAAGGTTTGATTCGGCAGTGGCAGAGTGAGTTTATTCATGATAAATAACTCGGCGTCAAATTGAAAGTCACAATGCAGTGATGACAAAGTGACGTTTATAACGCCGTTACAGGAGTTTCCATTAATTCCCAGGCCGTACATAGTATCATCACAGCTTTCCCGGGGTATTTGGAGAAGTTGAGCCGCAGCCTCCGTGATCAATGACATCTGTGCTCCAGGATCAATAAACGCCCTCAAAGTGTGATACTTTCCATCTACTGCCCTTACTTTGATGAGGGCGGTAGGTAATAAAACTTCTATATTTTTTCTACATTCTTGCGTAATACTTGCAACAGTTTTGCGCTTATTAAGTGGATCGGAAGTCTCTTGTTTCTGACTGTAGGCATCATGCACGAGCGTGTTATGTCGTTCATGACACGTGCGGCATCGACTCGTTGAAAAACATTCCTTATCGTAATGATTATAAAGGCAATTTTTGCATAGATTCAATCTTGCAATAGTGCTTCGTTTGCTTTCTGGTCTTGCACTTTGAAATGTTTCGCAATTAAATATGCCATGATTTTTATTACAAACCGGGCAATGCTTTCTTTGATAATAACTTGATTTAACATCATTTGATTTATTTTGTGATAATGATGAATCTTTTATGCCCATAAATGATTTGTAATAAGGTTTTCTTGGTGCTTCTGATTGATGAGATGTTTTTGGTGTATCCAACTTGCGGCGGCTCGCTTCATATGATGTAAATTTCATTTCTAGAAAATCTAGGAAGTCCTTTAAGGTCGGCAAGTCACGTGGGTTCTTCAATGATTCGACGTACTCCGTATGACTTTCCGGGTCCAATTTTTGTGATAGAATATGGACGATAAGGGGATCCCATGACACGATGTCCACGCCTAGGTTCCTGATGGCGTTTAGGCACTCGTTGGTGGTGTCATGTAGGCGCTTGATTTGTTGATATGATTGTTGTTGCATTGTTGATAGCGAAAGCAGGTTGTTGAGGTGTGCGGTGAAAATTAGTTTCGTGTTGTTGTACCTGTGATTTAGGATATCCCAACAGGTTTCATAGTTTTCTGAGCTGATGTTCAGATGTTGAATGAGTTTTTCAGCTTCACCTTTAACCTTATTTTTCAAAAATTGCATCTTCTGTGCATTAGACATCGAGCGGTTATGATGTATGGCTTCATTAAATAAATCCTTGAATGAAACCCACTGTTGATAGTTTCCACTAAAGGGTGGGATGTCCATGACGGGGGTTGATTTTTCACGGTGGACCATGGACCATATTTTGGAATTGATAGATTTTTTCATATCTTGGAATTTCTTCTCATATTTGCAAAACGTTTGATTATAAGTTTCGTCGTTTTCGAAAAGTTCACTGTCGATGTCCCAGTGAAGAGTGTCAATAGTTGTCCAACGAGACTGTACTGATTTAAGTAAATCTTCCAATTCCCACTTTTCATTTACTGTGGAGAGGTCGATGTAATGTAGAGTACGTGCGAAGGCCTTGAAGTTGCTCTGTTGCTTTCTCATCTTTTCTGACAACTTGGCAGCATCGACGCTTGGTTTTTCGGTGATATTGAAAATAGGTGCAATTGCGAAAGCAGAATTGATTGTAGCCTGGGTGGCCGACCTTTCTTGATCTACAGATTGATGGGTAGGGACGGCGCGGCTTTGAAGATCCGATGGCCCAGGTTGCTTTTCTTCATTTTTGGTTCTTTCTTCAGCCCAGTTGGGCATCTCTGACGAAGGGAGTGGTGAACGTTCTGTTGGTTTTGGTGAGATTGGTCTCGGTCTCGGTGATAAGGCAGCCTTTTGAACTGTATCCAAATGATCAAGCAATACAGACCGAGCTGATTCGTAGAAGGATTTGGTTTTGATGTATGTTTTTTCGGCAAAAGAAGTGCAGTCCTCGTTCTGGAATTCTAATAACCTTGCATGATTGCTTTGAAACTCTTGCCAGAACCCGTCGAGGCCGGCCAACTTGTTATTGATGTTAGACATAGTCCGACGGCTTGGACCATCTTTCTTGTAGTTCTCAAATAGCCTGTTCATATTGGCCATGAGCTGATTTTGATCACTGCAAATCGCTTCCATTTCCTTGTCTAAACTCATCTTGATTTATTGATATGTAGTAGAGTAGATTGATAATTTGATAGTGAGTATTAATCAAAATATTTGACAATACTGTGGCCACTGATGTATGATATTGATATTGATTACCTTGGTTAACTGATTAAAAATTGATGATAATTTGATAATAGCTGCAGCACTATAATGATGATTTTACAAGTTCGAGATTCCTCTTACTTGAATTGATAGTAGACGTCTTCTGTTGATCTTGATATCTTCGATGATGAACTGATTTTTCTATGACAATGAATATAGTCAGGCTTTGATGATTCACTACGCCTGTTTCATCCGCACGGTGAGACCCGCTTGTGGGAGGCCGATTGGACGAAATCACTGTCACAGTCACTGATGGCTTCGAAGGACCATTAAGATGTACGAGCCGTACACCTTAGATGATATGATTCTTGATGGTTGATTGTAGTCTTGATAGAAACACTGATTTTGATACACTTATAAATTTATTGATAACCAAGGTATATTGAGTACTAGCTAGGAGCACGTATGAACGTAAACTAATGCATAAATCGATGTATGGCGTAATCGCAAATACAGCAATTAAAATAAAGTCATAATTATATTAATTTTAATGCTGACGCGAGAAATGTGCGATGCTTGCATTGTACACATTATAACATTCTAAGTTTTGAAATTGTATTTAATTTCGTTGTAGATCATCCTGCATGAATCCTTCGATTGTATAGTATGCTTTTTTTAATAACACGGATTTGAGTTTGTTGGCGAAGATATTATTTTTCTGTATGGACTTTATTTCACTAGGTAACTTATTGTATATATTTAAAGCACGGTAATATTACGACATTACTTATATCCGATGATATAAGTAATTTCTGTATAAGTACGCCGGTACTGAAATCATAGATGCGAAAGTAAAGAATGTCTCTATCTGTCATTTTCATGTGCAGTCAGCGAAATTGATTTACATGCCATTTGGTAACTATGCACCAATATTGAGTTTCGGAAAGGACTACACAATATAGTTTCAAGGTTACTTATGTAGTTCTACATAGAGGAACGCAAGTGTAATATCATGTAATATGATAACTAGAACGCAATATACCTTCCTCACATAAAAGTCGGTGCTCAGACAGGAGGAAGTATGTAATATTGGCTACAAAATGTATGGCGCGGCCGCTCGGACCACGTTACGCTAATAGCCTCGCAAGGGGCCTCGTTATTCTTAACGCTTAGAAAGCCCTTGCTCCTATAGGTAGCTATAGTTACATTGGTGATCGTATATTGATCAAAATATAGACTGTAGGTTACGAAAAAGAAAATTGGGTAAGAGAAACACCGTGCATTGTGCATTATGCGATGTAACATAAGGTGTAATTGGCTGGTAAATAGTTTACATAATTTCTTTTCCAGTTTTCACAAAAACTATGCCATCAAAGTTGCCAATGATTGTTGACAGTTCTTAAGTGAAATATAACACAAATTTCCTATATTTAAAGTCACACACAGGTCGAACGCGATTAATTAACATTATTTTTACCTTTTTTCCCAACGTTTCGGCCAGGTTGCACTGGCCGTGGTCGCGGAAGACTGACGTCCCAGCAAAGTGTCACCGGAGATGTAAACAACACAAAACTACCCGATATTAATTTATATAAATGTTCGGGGTAGACAAATAAATATAATCTACCCGCTTTTAGTTATTGTTTATTTCCCACCGCACGACACACAGCACTCACAACATCCGCGCACTGGTCCGAAGATAGATCTTTTGGTTTGAACATTTGAATCACTGGTCCCCATGTTGGCGATAATCTATACCCGTCTTCCTGTGTGTGACTTTAAATATGTGTACAAAGCGCGAGAACTTAAAGTGTTACAAATTTCCTAGTTACCAATTGTACTCATGCTACTTTTTTTTTTAATAAATGGGCGTACTTTTGCACTGGTTTACTTTTTGTCCACATTCGTATGACGATGACGATGACGTATGAGAACACAGTGCACTCTTGATCTGATATGTACATTAACCTCACATACATGATTCAACACCTTGCGAGTCAACGGGCGCTCTGCACCGTCTCATGAAAATTTTGGACGTTTTAAAACATTGTCGATGTAAAATTCTTGGATCTGCTGATAAAAATTTTAAAAACTGTTTTTTGACTCTGGAAAAATGTTGTTCTTAAATAAGACAGATAAATAAAGGAAAGTTAGACTGATTTGCTCAAATTTGCTGAAGTGTCAAAAATTTTAAAGAATTTATATTTATACAGAAAATGGTGAATTTATTTCGTAGAAAATTCTCGTAAATAGTCGACCTTCAAAAATATTTCAAAGTCTGTTTATTTAATAAAAAGTCGTATAACTAAGATCAAGGATGTTAAATTTAGACTTGTTAAGTAATTCATAACGATACGAGCAAATACTCATGAGTATATTGTAGGTATTGTTGCTGCCACTCTTTTATACCTAGCGATGAATAATCATATATGTTGTTCTTACCATACACCAGATGGACACTTGCTAAGAATCATGTCTGTTGTTCTTACCATACTCCAGATGGACACTTGGCAGAAAGAATTTGGAAGCAGTCCTCCAGGATCGTGAAAAGTAGAAGATTCTTCTAAGAGCTCTATGTTCCTAGTGAGTGAAACAGGAATCATCATCATCATCATCAACAAAATTACTATTAAGAAGAAAACTCACGTCATGCAGCCACGAGAGCTTCCTCGCAACGGGGTTGGCGCGCACGTGACACTCGAAGTACACGTCATCGCCTTCTTTGATGTCTCCGCCGGCTAGCGTGCTGCCTAGCCGCAACCGCACCACTGGAGGATCTGCAAATAAAGATAAGTTAAGGTCATAGTTCTTTTCTTATTTACTAATGGGCTTACTCTTGGCCACAGACTAGCCAAAGGCAAAGACGTGGCCTACGATGGAGTGAGCTCGCCCAGACGATGCCTGTTCACTCTTGATTTGAAGGTTGCCGGGTTATATGAGCTCGGAAATATAGCTGCCGGCAAGGAATTCCACTCCTTGGCAGTGTTCCAGTCCTTCAAAAAATTCGTCATAAATCTTCATGGTCACTGAACGCCTCACTAAACGGCGTGATGGAAAATAAAGATTTGGGGTAGATTAGGTCAGTCATAAAATCTTACAAGGAGTAAAATATGAGAAAGGAATAGTAGCGGAATAATAACCACAAAATTAAAATTTTGAAAAAATAAAAACCCCGACCTCGACATAGTGGACCGATTTTCATCGACATGTCTAAGGTCACTCCCGACTAACTCAGCTTTCAAACAAAAAAAAAACTAAATCGAAATCGGTTCATCCGTTCGGGAGCTACGATGCCACACACACTGACAGACAGACAAAAAAACATGGTTTTTGCGTCGGGGGTTAAAAAACAGCTGATTATAGTAAACCAGAAAAAAGTCTACAAATAAGCCCGTTGTTCATACTTCATGCCATTTAGAAACCAACGGCAATGCTACTAAATTTATGGATAGGTGGATATCCAGAAAAGAGGCCGCCACTAAACGTAAATATTCTTTGAAAGTCACAATTCTAATATTATAATATTTGACATTCCACAGATGCAAGGTTCAATGATATTTCAAATAAAATATATTTACTTTCCACGGAACGTTTTATTAATTTAGGTAAGTACCCACTACAGAAGCTTGCAAAATTTATGTTATTCTTTTTTTGTCGAGCGTCAAGGAAACCTCGAAATGGAGCGAGAGCTAATGTTTACGGGGGAACATTCCTCTAAAACCGTACAGTGAGCAACGATGCCAACTAACACTAAATAAAAAATTTAAAACATTGTACATGTCTCCAAGGAACTTCGCCCCAGTTTACGCTGGGTTTATGTTTGCCTTCCCACTGCAGTACAATAAATACAATTTATATCGTCCATGAAAACTATATCGACGACAAATACAGGCGCTATCTTTTCGAACCGTTCGCTTTGTTTCATCTTTGCTTTAGAAACTAAAAGCATTGTTTTGTTTTTAGTATATTGGAGTTTCGTATAGGTACCCTTTGGATTATCTCATTTTGTGCTTCAACCTTTGTAAAAATCGTTTAAATAGGACCAAAATATTTGGTATGAACATTGATTTTTGATTTGTCAGATTTATCAATTTCTAGCTAAGTTTTGCACATCAATTTTACTTTAACCG
The DNA here is from genome assembly GCF_023078275.1 of Leguminivora glycinivorella. Classification (NCBI taxonomy): domain Eukaryota; kingdom Metazoa; phylum Arthropoda; class Insecta; order Lepidoptera; family Tortricidae; genus Leguminivora; species Leguminivora glycinivorella. Next base: position 24,666,477 of record NC_062976.1, read on the forward strand.
ACTGGCTGACATTGCATGGGAAACTAATAGTCTGAAGGTCCTTCAAAATATGATCTGAATAACGTTCTCTTATTTCACGCAAAATTCTGCTCTGTCCTAGAAAGAAAACAAGTATTCAGGGGATAGATTTGTAATAAAATTTGCTATTCGTGCGACTCATGAATAACTTATATTTTCATTTTAATATTAATGCGAATAACAAGCCGGTAAAACAAGCAGAAAAACGCCCACTTCATTCTAAGAAACAGTAATAACACCTTTTCAAGACTAAGAACCTCTTCGCAGCAACCATAACCACTCACCATTAAGTGTGTGCAGTGGCAGTATTTTCTAAACTGCGAGGTGTTTGTTTCTCACTTGGACATAGGTATATAAAATAAGATCCCTCAAGAGAGGGTAACTGTAAAAGTTTAGGTAATACTGCTGTATTAATGTATGTTTAAGTATCATAATCATGCGTTATTCTGGCCGGATTAAAGTCGCGCGGCTCTGATGCTAGGCCACTCGGACATTATTATTACCTATGTGATATAAAATTAAGAGAAAAAATTCGAGTTTTAGATCTATACAATCCAACTGGAAAACCCACTTAAATTAAAGTGACTGCTTCGACAGTAAATTACCAGTACTTTAATCGACCCTCGAAATCTAGGTTGATTGTAACTTTTTATGATACCAGACTAAGGGCCAGTTGCATAAACCACATTTGACAGACACATCATCGTCAGGCAGCAGAAGTCTATGGAACTTCCCATACAATAAAATTTAACGAACGCTTTAACGGTGACAAACGGTTTGATCCAACCGGCCCTAGTGACGTGCAAGTTGCGGAAACTTTCCAAAAAAATCTTAAATTTCTTGAAAAATTCACGAAACTTTCACGAAAAATAAAGGGAATTTAAATTTAAGAAATAGAAAGTTTCCATCCATACATTTGTCCATACAAATTATGGAAAGTTTCCGAAGTTTTCCTATGTGAAAATTTCAGAATTTTGGAAACTTTCCATCGGCACATCAGTAACCGGCCCTAAGTAAAAGCTGAGCATTAATACTAGCACAGAATTATAAACCAGACGTAGCTTTGATCTCTGTAAACAACCGCTTCTTACTTCAATTTACAACCAAAGAATCTATTAGCCTAGATTTTACTTAGTCCTTCCCAGAGGCTTTTAAGATTTTGGGAGCATTTCGTGTCGACAGCGGTATTCCAATCCTTTGTTCCCGGGTACTTAGGAACTCGCGTTGACTAAGTTGATTTTATTTCATTGTCCGACTCGAAGGACGTACATGCTAGTTCAGTATTGTTGTGGTACGTTTTATAAGGAACTTTTTGATAAAGGCCGTGCAAATTTTGTTTAGGTCCGGTTTTTACGCGTTGGACCCAAACAGGTCACTCACACTTAAAAATAACAATGCTTTTGAGATGTGTTTGTATTATTTTGAACGGCTGTATCCAAGCATGTACTGTTGGATAGTATACGGATATATCAGTGTCAGACGTGACTTTTTTGCTAGAATATTACTTGTGCTAATGATAGATTGGTAGACCTACCTATCTTATCGCTGTGATGTGTTCGCTATCATACTTAAAGCATAAGTATGCCAATAAAATTGTCATTCCTAAGCAGCTCAATGACCATAAAATGTTGCAAATTGTAAACTTAAAAACAAAATGTAGCCTAGACATCAATTTTCGAAGACCCTTTTTCTTTTTATAATGGGATCAACCTTCTTACAACTACTTTTTTTCTTGCTAATGTCTGGCCACTTCTAGCCCTTATGAAGTAATCTGGAGAATTTTATTATGTCCTAGAAAATTTCAGTTCATGTAGTTAATACCTTATCTTATCTTAAATCTGCGGGGCCCTTAAGGATACACTTCGACCCATCGGGATCTTATGTGCGATTACCCCCTACGATATTAAGATTTTTCAGCTAATCAGGAGTTCAGGAGCTTCTCGACCATCTCCACGAGCATAACCCGGCAACCTTCAAATCAAGAGTGAACAGGCATCTTCTGGGCGAGCTCACTCCATCGTAGGCCACGTCTTTGCCTTTGGCTAGTCTGCGGCCATGAGTAAGCTCATTTATAAAAAAAAAAAAAACGTATCGGATGATGAGGTTAACATACTTACAGACAACGTTAATCGTCCAGGAAGTCTCCATATGTAACGCAGTCACATTAGGGTTCTCCGCGCGGCAAGTGATGGCCTTGCCGTCGTCTTCTAACGTGGGAACAAAGCTCATCACGCTCACTGTTAGGTTGTCTCGGACCTCCTCCTGTAACAAACAGAAAATGGTGTTAAAATGAATCCTTTTCAATTTGAGATCAAAAAACGAGTGTACAAGTTTATAATGAGTCGGCAACGCGCATGTGACAGTTGCAGGAGTCCATAGGTTACGGTAAACGTTTTCCATCAGGCGGACCGTACACCTGTTTGCCACCGACGTGGTATAAATAAAGAGGGTTTCTGAGTCGTTTGTTTTGTTTTGCAGGCGGGTACTGAGGCGTCAGATCTTTCTGACAGCAAAATTTCAAAATCCATCAATCAATTCAAATGTCGATTTAATAGGACTGGCAAATTAGTAGGTTTTGAATTTGAAGAGTCAGAAATACCTGATGCCTCAGTAACACCGTCTGGGAAAAAAGGATTCAGAAAACCCTCATTGTGGTCTGAAATTGGCTAGCAACCTGTCACTGCCGTATCACAATTTCGAATCTTTCAGTCAATTGTCAACTACTGTTACTCTTACCAATTAATGAATTGCTAAGAGTAGCAATGAAACATGAGCAGTTTTTTGTGCTCTCTTGCGTGTTTTGGGAAGACATACGTCGTGAGTATGTAATGTCGAACGGAAAACAACTTAGAATAAAATTTTAACATTGGGTTTTTGTACCAAATACTATTTTAGAACATTGAATCCTCTTGGGGTACAATGATTGAATGCTTAAAGTGCTAAACCAATTTTGTGTTAAGTGATATTGGAGATATGTTAGACTCCCAGGAAATTAAACGGTAGGTCCTTCTTGGAAGTTAGGTATTTTTAAGAAAAGAAAACTAAAAGAGAACTCATTTTACCTACTTACTTAGGATGTGTGTATATGGAACTACCTACCGTCGCAAATAGAAGTTTACAAACCTAAACACTTATGACAGCTTACGAGTAAGATTCTCTGTATATAACTCAATTGAGGTTATATAAGATGGGTACAAGAGACTCGACCCGGCTTCGTACGGAGAGAAACGCATAAAAAAAAACCATAAAGAGCGAGTGTCACCATGCATTTTGTTTTTATATCTCCAATCGCTTGATCAGCGTTATTGACTAAATAAAGCTCTTATCCAGCTTGATAAAAATCAAGCTGGATAAGAGCTTACCTATACTCCTATTTTTAATTAGCCGGAATTATTGTAAACAAAAGTGTGGCCGGTGCTATAAAAAATGTGCACCATTCGAGGTATAAAAATTGCCGATATTTTACAGGTTTAATAAAAATCTTTACATATTCCACTACACAAATAATGACTCTTTTTAAACGAAAATAAATTGAAACACTACCTAAACGTTTTGGTATATTTATTGAAATTAAAAAGCCGTTTTTGTCGGGTAGTTTGTATATTGCACTGGTATTACTGTGGAAATGTACCTGGGCGATCAAGTAGCGGGCAGCTAAACATTATTTTTTAGCAACTTTTGAGACTAGGTGGCAGTGATTTTTAATTACTAATTGAAACCGTCTTCTTCAAATGTGATTGTGGTAATAAGGTGGGTATAAATTAAATTATTGGTTTTGTGAGTATCTGATATGACAGGACATCGTCTATTTTGGACCGATTTGTATATTGACTTGCATGGGATCATAACATAATATAACAGTCATTGTGTTCGATCGCTTCACGATTTTTAAACTTTGGTTAAAAGTAATTTTATTTTCTCTCGGGCCTTACTTTGAGAACCCCTGACTTGAGCTGCACGTGTTACTTTGACTGTGACAGCAGTTTGTTTACGTTTATTCCGTTCAATTCGTAATGGGACTATAAAAAGGTAGGTAGTAAGTTACTTGACGAGTAGATACGTTTAATTGATATATTTATATGAAGTCTGTGGGTTCAATATATAAAGAGCAATGTCACAGTTACGGTGCCAGCTGCTGGGATCCAAAAGGAGGCTATCAAAGTTCCTATCAAACTACATTTTAACGGTCGTAACTTTGAAACAGCTAGACCTTTATCAAGGTCAACGAGTGTCTTACAAGGTCATTGCCATATTCTTTAATCGAGATTTCATCACATGCTTAGTTGTATGTGGTAGGGAAAGTATAATCAGAGAGTGAAAACATTTTATAAGATTATATTCCGGACCTTTGGGAGGCGTGTGCAGAGCCGAAGCCAACACGTAGAGTTTGACATTTTAATGAAATGAATGGGGTAAAAACTAACCGCATGATGAACTCGTGGTAGATATTATTAATTATGTTTGAATCGCTCAACCACGTAGTTTACAAATTAAACACAACTTATTCATTATAATATTTCCAATAGTAACTTAATTAAAATTACTATCATTAAAAATATATAAGAGTAAATAAGTTGTTTAAAATTATGCTTGTAAATATATTAGTTGCCATTAGTAAATTAATGAATTAGTAAATATTAACTAGGGGACCAGTTCTGAATTAATATTTGGTAATGGGTGAATTTCAACATTCTCGAAGTTTGCCTGATTTTGGTGGATCTTTTTAGTTTTGTAATTTTAGTTGAAATTATGTATTGATGTTACATAGCTAATTATTACCAATGTTATGTAACAATGCCCTTTCATTATAATAAGTAGTTTTAGAGATATACGATTTGAGTGATAAATAGAGTCTATTATTTTTTACTTAAAATAATAAACTTTTAACACGTAATAAATACACTTAAAAAAGAAACAAAACTATTAATAGTCAATGTACGAGTATATGTAGTTTGCTACCATCAGCTCACAAAACTTTGGAGATAGTGAAATGCACCGTTGAGACGAGTCAATGAAGTTATCATATCATAAGCGGTCAAAACTTAACACTTTTTCTTCCTTGCGTTATCCCGGCATTTTTCCCTTTTAACGAAAGCGACTACCATCTGACCTTCAAACATAGAGTTTAAGGTCTTGGAATTAGTCCGGTTCTTACACAATTCGCTTTCCTTCACCGAAAAGTCACATACGTTTCGAAAAACTCCTTGATACGAGCCAGGGTTTGAACACTTCATTTTCGAATCGAAAATCAATCTTCCAGATACGCCACTGGCGCTATTCTCACCACACTGTCTAGGCCACCACCTTTAACCGATCAAATGTTACACACATTGCTTAATCAGAATCGCCCTCCAGCGTTCAAATTAAGCTATGATATTGCGGTATCTGCGGCCGCCAGCCGCATCCATTGATCCTGCCGAAGTGATGTAACAAGGCAGGTGGCCTACCGAAGCCTGTCGGCTGATTGCACATGAATAAACTCATATCGGTAGCGATAAAACTGCAGTGGCTCTTGAATTTATAATGGTCACAGCTGTAAGGTCTGGTGTATAGTGTTCATAAATAAGAATAAACAGTAGTTATACAAAGCAGTTGTGTATAGTTACATACATACATACATACATACAATCACGCCTGTATCCCATAAAAGGGTAGGCAGAACACATGAAACTACTAAAGCTTCAGTGCCACTCTTGGCAAATAAGGGGTTGAAAGAAAACGAAACTGTGACATTGCAGTGACAGGTTGCCAGCCTCTCGCCTACGCCACAATTTAACCCAGTATATATATAGTAACCCAGTGTGTATAGTTATTGCCTTTTAATTGAAAACGAGCATATTTACTTCCATCTTAAAGGCCGGAAATGCACCCCCTTCTAGTTTAATAAAAACTCCAGTATTCACATTCAATACAGTTTATTACATTACGCTACTATGACTATTAATTTACATTTCAATTACAAATAACAACCTTAATATTATTTTAATAAAATGGCTATGACATACGGACACCCGTAATCTGTCCGTATGTCTTGTAGTTAACATGTTTACATTAAATATTACTTCTCAAATACAGAAATATCATTCTACAATATTGACACTCAATCTAGAACTTGTAACAGGATTTCTAAACTTGAACTGTGGAATTTTAGTATGTACACTAGCCAGCAGCACTTGCCCTCGACCAATGCCCGATAGCAACTGCCGCTCGTCCATCCCAACAGCTGGTTTTAACCCCCGTCTTTCCACTACTTCACCAGTGGGAGGCGGGTAGTTATCAAAACAGTGTTATTGTCTTACCGTACAAAACAAGTTTAATATAAAATTATTCTAAAACTAACTTTTATTTACTAAAATCATCACATTCGGCCATCGGACATCGTGCTGCCTCTGGCGCACGTACGTAAAATACAAAGTAATTATAACAATAGTAGGATTCAATTTGCTTAGCTTTCAATAATTCAATTACAAATATTTGGTTACAACCTTCATGTCATGATAAGAGTTTTACAATGGATACAAAACATTCTTGGTTCATTACATAAATCATCACATTCGCAAGGACTAAGTATATGCATATGATTTCTATGAATATATTATTTATTACGACAGTGAACCATCACAGGTAATGTTCAATAGAGAGAAAAAATAAGGATGATTAAATTATTCTTATTACCTTATCTGCCGCTTTCATTACAGTAAATTTGCATTTAATTTAATTATGCTCTTAATTTAAGGAATTAACTAAAATTCAGACAAACAAAATAACACTTGCCAGTAATGTACGGCACAGTAGATTTACAATAATTACCTCTCAGTGGAAATAACAGCTCTTAATACGCAATAATACTATCAGTACTATCAATTACGAGGTACGCTCACTAGGTACCTACATTAAAAAAAATCGATTTTGAAAATTTAACCGTTACTTCTGTAACATGGGATCGACCTTTTTTTATGGAACACACCTTTAAACACCGCGTTACAGTATAAAAATTATGTGTATCCACTACTGTCGCATGTACATGTACTCTAACGATTTCTTTGTTGATATGTCAGACTTTTGGGCGGATATAAAAATAAATAAATTATTGTTTAAAGTTAAAATCGTCACTCATGTAACTGGTTGTATTTTGGGACTTCACATTTGTGCTGTAGTAACAAGATAAAGTAGAATACGGCGTGCTAAACAGAGATATAATTATATTGCCAAAGGGTCAAAATTATCAACTTTCGCCGTAACCGCCATCACCAGTATCACCACGTAGTGGTTGGTGAACGTAGTGTATTCTAAATGTTAATATTACGCGAGGCTCCGGTCCCTGTGTTTTAAAACGCGTAATAATTTCTGTATAATCATATTATATTGTTTCTTTATCTCAAAGCTTAGTAATATACTTTTTTTTTATTGTTATACACACAAGCTAAGCTTGTGTGTATAACAACTTGTGTGTATAACAAGCTTATATTAACGACAAAGCTTTTCGACACCTCCAAAGGAAATAGATGCATTGATATTTTGAACAATAAATTGAACTAGATGATAAAAAGTAATCATGTATTACATACACTATTGAATATACTCTTACTTTACTATTTAAACTGTTTGTAGGTACCAGAAAGTTACTGGTATTTAACTTTAATCTGAATTGAAGTCAAGTGTTGATCATATTTTATCAACTACTGAGTTGCTGTTCAAAAAGTATACCTACCTAGGATTCTTATTAAGCGTAAATCGTTTTATGATAACAAGGGTAATTATTTTACTGTCATACCTAATCACAAGTACTTAAGTCATTTCATTTAATTTTCCTGAATTTTACATTAAAATGAAAGTCTATTCTAATAAAGAGCGTACGAAACGTTCCTCTCCTCATTTCTTTATTCTATTAGGTTACGTTCTCCAATACAACATTATATTTACGACCGATATCGAATGGACGACCAAACAACGTAATAGATAAATATAAGATATCGAAAGTGAACTTGACTCTGAGTGCAGGTGTGCAATACTGAAAATTAAAAATCTAACATACGCGTACATACAAGTACCAGGGTACCACCTCAAAAACATGAGGCATGGGCGATAAGTAATATGTGTAAGAAAATTACCTTCAATGTATTCTGATAAGTTGAATCACTAGGCAATGAGTAGTATAATTTAGTTTGACGTTTCTGTATTCCTATTTGAAAAGCTCTGAAGCCACTAAATAATTTAATTTGATTAAGTGCTCTCACTTATCTGCACACTGCGTTTGGCAACGTCATTTCAAGGATTATTTAAAAATATGACTTACTGTGCTCACCGCCCAATCATGTTACCATCATCACAATGTTTTAGTATCTAATTCAAATGCAAGAGAACGACATTCTATGCCGCAATAGTCAAGTTAAATATACCTAATAAGGTAGAAAACTCAACTCCTGAGATTATTTTGTTAATGAAAGTAACCGCGCGAAAAACAATCGAAAGCAATAAAATTATTTTACTCTTCTAAAATACTGACATACCTGATTATTATTTTAACGTATGGCGTATACTTGTAGATAATATTATAAGTCGATCCATATACAATTAATATTTACGTATTGTTGCACAATCTAAAGTACGAGTGCCCGACACGTGACGTTTTACCAGAAATCGTTTAAATGCGTTTAATAAAATAATAACCACTGGGTGCAGTATTTTAACGAAAAAAATGTTAGCTTTGATATTTCACATCTCAATTTAAAAATAATATCCTATTTCTATATTCAGAATAGGTATGGGGTTTGTTGGATAGTCTGACATTCTTTATTAGGACTATCAGTTTATTTCAATGTTCAAATGATGTTCGATCCATTTTTAGGAGCCAAAATAGCTAATACAGTTACAGTTTCGCCTTAACTCCTGCTGTCCTAACATTTCACCACCTATTTTGTCCCAACATGACATCTATTAGGACTGCCAACAAAAGAACCTGCTATTTACTTGTACAATCAGATCAACTATTGATACGGTTAGTATGGTCAATTGGTCACCAATGTCACCATGTAAAATAAATTGCATTGGCCACCCCCTTTTTTTTTTAGATAATGGAAACAACTTGAATGTAGTAATATCGAACTTTGCTATTAATGTAATATAGATCTTAATGTAAACACCCAATAACCGGATTTCTTGAACTGTCAACCACGAACCATAATCTCCTGGACTTCAATAAAAAAAATGTATGTATGATCTCCTCCAGTCTTAAAATATCACGGGAAAAATGCAGGCATTATAATGCAGCATTAGCTGCAGGTTTTCAGACATATTACAAGACTGAGCAATTTTTTTTTAATTTTTTTTTAATTAGCGGGTTAATGAGGAAATGTGCTTAAGTGGCCAAATACTAATCAGAAATTGCTATTGAATGACCTCATCTACACAACACGAGTCTACGTATCAGTTACATGAGCAGATGATAATCAGTTTATTAATATATACCAATAGGTACGTTTACGCCAATTCTTTTTTTTTTTTTGTGTTGCTACATTTTCCTTTCCTTATTCAGGTATACCTACCTAACCCTTTCAGTCCGTAACAAAACAGCGGCAACAAAACGCAGTCATTTAATAATAATTATGATTCCAAATCGAATGACTAAATTGGGCAAAGGGTTATAAACACCATTTGCGAACATACAATGCTTTAGAAATATAAGTAGGTACCTACTCATTGAAATACCCGTTACTTAATTACTTATGTCAATAGAATGGTAAGCCAACGATCAAGGCCAGAAATCATTTTAAATGATGACATTACTTAAGTAGTACTCCTCGGCACAATAATTCAAATACTAATTAACTTAATTTAGGTACTCATTCAGGCCCCTATTTCAAAAAGGCTACAATTGTCAGTGACATATGTCGAGCGACAATTGTCGATGACAGGTGACAAATTACAATTTTATAAAATATTTTCTATAGAATTGCCTACAAACATGACAGGCATTTTGCTACAATTGTATGTATTACAATTATGTTGTGAAACAATAATTATTATTTCTAGGCGACATATTTGTAGAATTGTCGGTGAATCTCGACAGGAGGATTAAGATGTGTCGAATTGTGTGACAATTGTAGTAATTTGTGGTTGACATACGCGTTGTTCAAAATGGCTGCCCATGCGAGTGGTATAGTGACACTATTAGTGATAGTGACAGTAATTCCTACCTATATACTTAGGTTTTCGTACTTAGGAGTTCCTGTTACTTCGCCGTCGATATAAGTTTCAATAATGCTACGTAAATATGAAATTAAATTTGTAGCAAACTACGGATATCTTAATTTATTTTTATCATTGTACCATCGGCAGCAATGTTAGTACCTTATTACTCATACTCATACTCATACTCACACACATTATTAGTACTTAGGTATATTTTTGAGATTTTTCTGCGTTAATACATATTATTATACTAAATTATGTTTTTAAACTTATGTATCATAAAAAATACTAAATACCTATGTACCTAAATAGCTATCATTAATATTATTTTATACAACTACCCTCAAATTAATTTGAGCGTTTTTAAATGAACGAGTTACCTTCGTATTTAGGTTACACCGATTCCAAATTCAAATATTTTTAGTTTAGTTAAGCATTTTAACTATTCGTTTAGAATAGTTTTAATTTGTTTAATTTGTTATTTGTATATTTTTATTGTAGTACCTAATGGTCAATGTTTTTACTTCTTCTTCTTTTATTCACGTTTATAAGAAATACATTTTATATATCTTAATAATTCAAACTTATTAAATACTTAGTATAGTGCCAAGTTAGGTATATATCTTAGATATTTCTATTTCTTTGCCATACACCCGTTTCAATCAAACGTTGAGCTATTCCTTTATATTTAAGTAGGTATTAACTTTCATTGCGGATATTAATTTGCTATCAAATTTATAAATAACACGAATTTGCGGTCGGAAATCAATTTTAAGATAGTCATCTTTCTTATTATATCCATACTGCAATATTGTTTTTGAAACAAAATACTAACACATACCTAACCAATGCCTACTTGATACACATAAATAATGTTACCGAAGAAAATTATATAATGGTGGGAGAGGATTTAGGTAATGAATAGTTTTAAATAAGTTTTATCGAAGTTAACAAAGGCATTTATATTTATAGTCAGCCAATAAACATAAAAATATCCATTAAATAAATTTACTTATTGCCATTTGAGTCAACTACTATTCATAATTTGATACATTTATCCCTATGGTTAGTCGTGACAATTGTATTCTACAATTGTCGCACCTGTCAGCGTGGTGAAACCAATAATTCTACATATGTAATATTTTGTGACAATTGTCGCACCTGTCACCTATATGAAATTGGGGCCTGGTCTCCACGTAGTGAGCTGCTTGACAATATCCCTTGTGGTCGCCCAGCTCAGTTCTCGGTGCGGGCTGCTCTAGTTCGACGACTTCCTGCGTCGTTTCCTTCGCTTGCGTTTCGATAGTACATATTGGCACATTCATCGTCATTTCGGAACATGGTTTTACTGAAATGAATAATTTATACTGGTTATATCAGGTCTTCTGAAATCTAAGCTTGTAATTAAAGAACTGTAACATACATACATACATACAAACACGCCTGTATCCCATAATGGGGTTAGGCAGTGCATATGAAACTACTCAAGTTTCAGTGCCACCCTTGGCAAATAAGCGGTTGAAAGAAAACTATATTGAAAAATATTGAAAAATCTAAATCATTAATATTTAATAAAATTGGTTCACCTACAAACCATACTAATCATTAATGTCAACGTCATTTAATATAGCGATATAATTTTAATAAGTGTCATCGACTATACTTATCTTTGGTCTATATCCGTCTGGTCATCTCAGCACTCTGGGCTGAGTAAATATGGCATACTTAGCCATTACAGTACTCTGGACTGTATACTTGTGGTAGGCATGGTTGATATCAGACACTCTGCGTCTGTACCACACAAGAACTACCATACGTATGGTTCACACGGTTGATATCAAGCGTCCTTCGCCTGTACCACACATGCACTACCATACGCTGCTCACTCATGGCTCACATAGTTGATATCAGGCGTACTTAGCCCGTACCACATATGTACTACCATATACTGTATACACAAGGTACACATGGTTGATATCAGGCATTCTTAACCTGTACCGCACATGTAGTACCACACATTACTTAGGCACACATGGCTCACATAGTTGATATCAGGCGTACTCAGCCCGTACCACATATGTACTACCATATACTGTATACACAAGGCACACATGGTTGATATCAGGCACTCTTAACCTGTACCACACATGTAGTACCACAAAATATAATAGTTAATAAATGGCACACGTGGCTAGTATCAGGCATACTTGGCCTGTACCACGCACGTGACACCACAAAATATAATAGTTAAACCAAGAATGGCACACGTGGCTAGTATCAGGCAAACTTGGCCTGTACCACACACGTGGCACCATAAAATATCATTGAAAAACAAAGCATGGCACACGCGGCTAGTATCAGGCATACTTTTCCTGTACCACACACGTGGCACAATAAAATATCATTGAAAAACAAAGCATGGCAAACGCGGCTAGTATCAGGCATAATTGACCTGTACCTACACACGTGGCACCATAAAATATCATTGAAAAACAAAGCATGGCACACGCGGCTAGTATCAGGCATACTTGGCCTGTACCACACACGTGGCACAATAAAATATAATTGAAAAACAAAGCATGGCACACGCGGCTAGTATCAGGCATATTTGTCCTGTACCACACACGTGGCACCATAAAATATCATTGAAAAACAAAGCATGGCACACGCAGCTAGTATCAGGCACACTTGGCCTTTACCACACACGTGGCACCATAAAATATCATTGAAAAACAAAGCATGGCACACGTGGCTAGTATCAGGCATACTTGGCCTGTACCACACACGTGGCACCATAAAATATCATTGAAAAACAAAGCATGGCACACGCGGCTAGTATCAGGCATACTTGGCCTGTACCACACACGTGGCACCATAAAATATAATTGAAAAACAAAGCATGGCACACGTGGCTAGTATCAGGCATACTTGGCCTGTACCACACACGTGAAAACGTACACTCACTAGTAAACACATCATGCAACACACGCCTGGTATCAGGTATACTTAGCCTGTACCACACGTGGGGCTGGAAAATCACAAGTAAACAAAACATAACACACGGTTGGTATTAAGTATATTTAGCCTGTACCACGCGTGAGACCATAAAAACGCACATGTAACTAGACAAAAAATGATGCGTGCGACTGATATTAACTTAATTTAATGGGCGTAAGGAAATTAACCCTTTCGCCGCCGTACTTGCCGACGTACTGTCAGTGTCACTGACGGCCTGCGGCAGCGGTTCGGCTGTCGACGCAGTGTCAGCGAATGGGTTAATACATAATTCACGTGGCCGATATCTGGTATGCTTAGTCTGTACAGCTCACGTATCAGTAATTTATCATTTGAAAGATTGAGAAGAAAAGAAAAGAAACATGTTCCTCCTGAACCCAATCCAAAAAATTTTATCAAAATCATATTAACTATTATACAGTGGATTTGAAATCTTATATTCAAATCACCCGTCAATCAAATCAAGATATATTTGTGTCAATTTGCCGGTTTTTTTTTTTTTGGCTCGGCTAGGTCCTTTTTCCCTACTTCTGAGTTTTAATAAAAACTCCAGTATTCACATTCAATACAGTTTATTACATTACGCTACTATGACTATTAATTTACATTTCAATTACAAATAACAACCTTAATATTATTTTAATAAAATGGCTATGACATACGGACACCCGTAATCTGTCCGTATGTCTTGTAGTTAACATGTTTACATTAAATATTACTTCTCAAATACAGAAATATCATTCTACAATATTGACACTCAATCTAGAACTTGTAACAGGATTTCTAAACTTGAACTGTGGAATTTTAGTATGTACACTAGCCAGCAGCACTTGCCCTCGACCAATGCCCGATAGCAACTGCCGCTCGTCCATCCCAACAGCTGGTTTTAACCCCCGTCTTTCCACTACTTCACCAGTGGGAGGCGGGTAGTTATCAAAACAGTGTTATTGTCTTACCGTACAAAACAAGTTTAATATAAAATTATTCTAAAACTAACTTTTATTTACTAAAATCATCACACTAGTGTTTCGGATGTCCATGAACGGTGGCGATCGCATAATCATTAGGCGACCTGTCTAGTTGTTTGCCTCCGACCTTTATTTTTCATGAAAATAATAACAAAATTGGTCATAAAATTAAACTTTGATGTCCTACATGCGAGTACGAACAAGTATCAACAAATTATCCACCTATCCGAGTTTTTTATTGTGTAAATGTTGTATTGCAAGTAACATTTACAAGAGCATAAACGTTTTTAACGCATCGTAAAATTACTCTGCATGCGGCTGCATTTTCATGCACGGCTTTCATTGTAGCCGAGCGTCGATAAAGTAAAAACGGCGCAAAAAATAGTGCCAATTTGCCCTTATTCCACGCCGGCCTGAATAAACCCGAAACAACTTTATCGTGCAATATTAACGTATCAAAAGCGCAGAGGCTCGTTAGTTTTATCCAAGCGGATCGGCGAGTATCGGCGCGCGAGTCAGCAACCGTTTGTCACGCGGAGGGGGGCGCGGCGCGCGGGGGGAGGAGGCGTGAAGCGCGGCGGGCGTGATCGCGTCATTGCGTTCCTGTCATATTTCATTAGCTTTCATTTCAAATCCTCCACCACAAATCGAGGAAAACTGTGCATTCAATTTTCATTGAGCCATGCCGGGATATATCGGCGCGATAAAACAATGTACGCTGTTAACGCTCGGGCTGACTTTTATGGTTATTAAAAATGTATGCTCCTTTTACATTATTCTTTATTATAAAATCTATTTTCAGCGAGATGCTCGTATATTCCAATGAGATAAAGTGCAAATTTTAGTTAGTTTTATATGAAATTTACTACGTTACGCTTTTAGCTTGTATTAAAGGATTTTCATATCTTGTTTTCATTTTTTACGTGTTTACTATGTGATTTATTCCTGCTCCAATTTCTAAGCATTCTTTTATAACGGTAAATGAAGTTTGTATTTAATGTAAAAATGAGTCAGGGACAAAAAATTCTCAAGTTTGTAATTCATAGGATTCGGTAAATTTTAAGAGAATGTTGTTCTGAGAGTAGTTTTTGACTTTGAATCCAATCCGATTGGGTTTTAAGTCAGTTTTGATTCAATCACAAAGATTCTCAAGCTGAATTTACATCTGCAAAGTAATTGCTGCAAGTTTTGAGACGCAATTATGTAATGGGTAAGAGTAAGTGACAAATATCTGCATATCTTTCTTGCATATACTTTTGTTTCAATACTTGTAGGTCTAAACTCTAAATTTAGCATTACTGGATATTGGTTCATCGTATAAATCGTAAGTGAGATGCGCTCCATTTAACAAGACGCCTTGTCGCGCGCGAGTCCATACTTGAAGTCGCGCTTGTTGTATGGACTCGCGCGCGACAAAGCAAGTTGTGCTAAAGAGTCAGGTCATCAAAAGTAGTTCAAACTCATAACAAATTATTAAACTAAATTGACACCCAGTTAGGTCAGGTTATGGATAGCTTCGTAAGACTGGCGAGTGCTTGAAAGAGTCAGTAATAAGCGAGAGTGGAGCGCTCGGTCAACACGGCTCGCTGCCGTGGTCTTTGCTCTTACGCCCCTACCTCGCACCCCTACCGCACTTGCCTAGTAACAGCATTGAAAGTCGCACGCTCTTACCGCTAGGCCACCAGCGCTTAAAAAATGTATACAGCTGTTGTTTCAAAATTTAGAGCCCATTTTTTTGTATTTTTGTTCTTAAAAATTGATTAGATCTAATATACGCAAAATGTATGTTAGAACTTTAGGATTATCACTAATATTAACCTTTTACTACAAATTGAGGTCGTACGGTCTCTTATAATACCTACAAGTTATAGACTTTGCAACGTGCACTCAACTCACGTAGATAACCCCTTACAGGCTTCGTGCTACTCAAGAACCACGTTCGAGAGTTGCTTACTCAGCCGCGTCGATAATCGATTAATATTCTCATTTTCAAGTACCTACTTCAACACCTATAATGATGATGGTTAAGTGCCTGTGGCACAAATATTACAATTTTATTTCAGAAAATAATAATACTTAAAGTATCAAAGTAGAAACTATCAAGCAAGAAGTTTCTCAATTTAAAATATTCAGATCTAACTCGAGAAATCCTTTCCAAGTTCAATAGATTGAACTCCCCAGAAATTCCCGGAATGATGATTTTAATTTAGCAAATATAATTATTCTGTATTAAGAATAAGAATATAAAATAATAAAAATAAAATAAGAATTGTTTATTTTCAGACAATTACAGTCCATAGTTGTTAGTGTGCACTTACATGCTATGTTACGTTTTTATGATCTACTAAAACAAATGGGATTTTGGAAATACAGCAATTTATTCGAGAACATTCGTGTAACGGCCCAGCCACGACATTGGTCTAAGCGCGACAGCAGTGAGCGGCGGCCATACATTGGAGCGAGACACAGCGATGGGACTTTTCATTCGCACGTATGGCTGCCGCTCACCGCTGTCGCGCTTAGACCAAAATATGTCGTGGCTGAGCCGTAATACGAGCGTGATTTCAGGCCTGAGGTTTATGTAGTTGTATCCATCTGATCGGACTTGAGACCGCTCTGTTTTTAACCCCCGATGAAAAAACGCTGGGGTAATAAGTTTGACGTGTCTGTCTGTCTGTCTGTGTGTGTGTTTGTCTGTGGCATCGTAGCTCCCGAACGGATGAACCGATTTAGAGTTAGTTTTTTTTTGTCTTAAAGCTGAGTTAGTCGGGAGTGTTCTTAGCCATGTTTCATGAAAATCGGTCTACTATGTCGCGGTAAGGGTTTTTTCAAAATTTTAATGTTGTGATTAGGTTATAATCTTATTGGTTTACGATCGCGTCGCGGATTAGCTTAGATGCGGGCGCAGCAGGTGGAGCGACCGATACGCAAACAATCGGCTGTTTACACAACGCCTGGTAATACCCAGCTGAAATCACCGACATCATTTACTCGGTTTCATGATCCCTGTTGAAAGTACACAGAAATATTACCGCAAAATGAAGCGACTCGATCGTATGTTATAGGTGAATTCTCAATGCAAAATTGAGACTCCAGTGTATTTTATGTCGCTATATGCACGCGCCTAAGGCGTTTAGGAATTGATGGAAGGCATGGAAAAATTCGCACCTATTCAGCAGACCTCTGTGGCTAACTTGGTTATACCGGCAATGCAGAAGGTCAGATTCGAGTCCTGCCAAAGATGTACATTTTTAAATTTTTCCTTCAATTAAAAATATGTAATATTTTAAGTGTAACCTTAATAGAGGTAAATCAAAGACATTATATATGTTTAGGCTTGTTTTGATGAATTGAAAGAAGTATATCATCCAAAATTCGGATGTCATCTGAGACCAACTTAGCTGCGGAAGCACCCGCACTTTACAGAAAACCCTAGGCAAATAACACTGAATCCTGCTTAGTAGTCAACACTATATTTCTGCTAAATGGACCAAAACACAGAACTTAATTTAGATAGAAGAAACAAATTCATATATTTGTATAGGGGCCGAGCGTGTCAAATTTTGTACTGAAGTTGATTCTTGCCTGTAATTTTAAATATGTCTCAGGCTCTTGATTGTTCATAATTTTTGTGTTGTTGCAATTGAATATCACGTAACGAGGCATTTTTTATGTTTTGGTTGACTTCAACTTACAAAAATTGACGCCCGAAAGCTGCAAGCTGCGAGTAAAGACGGACAACTCAGTGGATTTCACTGAGTTCATTTGACACGCTAAGTAGATACGTTTGCTTGATCTATGGTATATATGACATCTGTGGACCAAAAGTTGCCTGAAAATAAATGTTCATTCAGTTATCGTTAATTCCAATCACTGATATAACTGTCGAATGTTACGTCACTAAATCTTTAATCTACTTATAACCCAATCTCTAAAGTTTCTTCATCTAACATTTCCGCTTTCAAGTTTATTTTTAATATCCCCCCCGCGTACGGGATTATCGCCGGCTGCAGACGCTTGGATTTGTCTCGCATATTATCAATAATGCAGCGATTACATCTCCTTCGTTATCCGCGGGGCTTATTTCTTTCCACGATCACGTAAGTGCGATAAATCCGCGGCGCCCGCGCCGCTGCCGTCATTGTCACGTACACCCTTCAATTGATGTAATGCTACATTCTTCTGTATTCCTTTCCCCTCCTTTACGCCTTCATATTGGCGCATTGTCGAAATTGTCGCGGTATAAATTCAATATGCCCTCCGTGACATGGAACATAAAGAACGATAATTTGTTGCGAGATTACGCCTATATCCAGTCGGTTTCAAGCTATAAGATGTATAAGTAGTATTAACGGTATGCAAGTGGATTATCTGCATTCCGCTCGGCGAAATGCTGACCATTTTTCAAGGAGTTATTCATAAATAAGTGCCCGCGTATTCGGTAGGAGTCGGTGCAAAAATCTTAATCGCAGCTGACTCAGTGCGCCTGTCGCATTACCTAGTCCAAAAGGCAATCCGAGAATCTCAGCATGTACTTTCTTACGACGTTTCGCGTTCTGAATGCAGTTGTGTAGTGTCATAATTCTGGCGCGCGGCCAGGCGGGGCTTATTAGGTTGCACGACGGCGTCGCACGCCGTGCCGTACGCCGCACGCCACACGCCGCACGCTGCGAGCGTAACTCTTGCTGCATGCTTCAGCGAGTCCAAGCAGGACGCATTATTTCACACTTTATGAGCTGCGGCCCGAAACGCTGGCGATGCAGTATGCGCGTCGTGTATACAGCCACGTCCGGTGCATAAAGTCATAAACATACGGAGAACGGTGCTTCTTATTATTATTGTTTTTAGGGTTCCGTAGTCAACTAGGAACCCTTATAGTTTCGCCATGTCTGTCTGTCCGTCCGTCCGTCCGTCCGTCCGTCCGTCCGTCCGCGGATAATCTCAGTAACCGTTAGCACTAGAAAGCTGAAATTTGGTACCAATATGTATATCAATCACGCCAACAAAGTGCAAAAATAAAAAATGGAAAAAAATGTTTTATTAGGGTACCCCCCCTACATGTAAAGTGGGGGCTGATATTTTTTTTCATTCCAACCCCAACGTGTGATATATTGTTGGATAGGTATTAAAAAATGAATAAGGGTTTGCTAAGATCGTTTTTTGATAATATTA
The DNA here is from genome assembly GCF_023078275.1 of Leguminivora glycinivorella. NCBI lineage: Eukaryota > Metazoa > Arthropoda > Insecta > Lepidoptera > Tortricidae > Leguminivora > Leguminivora glycinivorella. The sequence continues at coordinate 24,685,841 of NC_062976.1, forward strand.
ATATTTTCGGAAATAATCGCTCCTAAAGGAAAAAAAAGTGCGTCTCCCCCCCCTCTAACTTTTGAACCATATGTTTAAAAAAATATGAAAAAAATCACAAAAGTAGAACTTTATAAATACTTTCTAGGGAAATTGTTTAGAACTCGATAGGTTCAGTGGTTTATGAGAAAAATACGGAAAACTACGGAACCCTACACTGAGCGTGGCCCGACACGCTCTTGGCCGGTTTTTTGAGATATAAATTTAATGCTCAACGAGCTTTTGCATATGCTCTGCTCTTGTAGAATTCAGTTTTAGCTTTCTTAAATAAAATATTTGAGTATACGTTCAAGATTGCTTTACACCAGCCTTATATTACAAACAGAGGGATTTCAGCGTAATGAAACATGACTGAATGTGACGTAAGGAAGAAAAGTTGTCCAACAAATTATAATTTGGTCCGTCGAAATAACTTTGATTGGTTCGCAATCAAAACGAAATTGCTAATCTAATATTCAGCTCGTCAAGGCCAATAAATAGAAAGTTCCAGTGTGCGTAGCCGAATGCACGAACGCTCACGATAATATCTCTTTCGTAGCTATCTATCTCTATCGCTCTTGCGTATTGGCGCGACAGAGGCGGACTAGCTTTCGCGGCGTTTCGTTTTCGTTTCGCGTCGCAGAAATGCCATTCGGCTACGGGGCCTGGCCCCGTAGCCGAATGGCATTTCTCCGACGCCAAACGAAAGCGATACGCCGCTGGCTCTGTCGCGCCAATACGCAAGCGCGATAGAGATAGATATCTACTAGCGCTTCGTTTCGTGAGCGTTTCGTGAGCGATTGTGCCATTCGGCTAGCCACCCTGAGCTGTTTACATAAAACTGAGGCACGTGTATTCCATTCTATCGCTCAAGGGAGTCAAGGGCGAACAAGCGAAGTATTGTAAAACTTCGATTATTAAGTTCCTTAATTAATTCTGAATATGAAGCATTATTTGCCAGTTGAATTATTGCGGAAAGGTTGGAAAAGAATCTATTAGAGCCCTTGTCGGCTAACCTTGCTTCTTTTAGAACTTTGACTTTGAAAGTTATGATTTTATTGTTATAAATACAATAATGTACCCATCGCCGATAAGGCAATTTATTCTGTACGTACATATTTATTTATGTATATTAATCCTCTAGTATTGACAGTAGAAATTATTATTAATTTCTTTTAAGTTTTTGAGGAATACAATTTTTTATTTCTTACAAATTGCACCCTATTATTGACGACTGTATGTTATTTTTTCAATGGGCAATAAAAACAATGATAAGTAACGCAAAAACAATCCGGAATTTAATCACAAATCTTCAACATGAGATTATCTCGGTACAGTGAGCTGCAAACTGCACGGAGAAATTGTGAATGAATTCATTGATTAATTAAAGGTATACCAGTTTTTCATTCTTAATCCAATGGTATTCAATAACTAGATATCCCTAGGACGAACACTAGTTAACAAAAAACTTGATTCGTGTTTCGAACTCGACCATCGAGTTCAACTTGGTTACGCAAAAAATTAAAATAAAATAGAAGTACTTAGTTGGAAAAATATAAATATTTGTGCATTATGTATGTAACGTAGTAATTTAATAATTGTTCTTCGTGTCTAGTACAATTAATGCTCTTAAAAAGCGTTCAATTTATTGCTTTATGTTCTGAAATATGTAACTTCGAAATTGTGCCTAGACGGAAAGACCGCCATAATATAAGAGTAAGGCACCTTTTTTAGGCTTTATGGGAAATAAGTCGAGTTTAAACGGGTATGCCGGTCTTGCCCGCACTGACCTTATATCCAAATTAAATAATATTCAACGCAAAAGGCGAGAAAGACATATTCAAGCTTCTTTGTCTATGGAGTTTCACTTAAGGATTACCATAAAGTTATCCAAAACGACTGGGCCGAGAGAACGTTCAGTCGTAAACCGGCCCGTAATTACACCGTAAACTAGCCTCCTTTAGTTTACGCCTTCACTTAAACTATCGTTACACCCGACGTTCAAAGAATTACTTGATTTCATTTGGAAAATCTCAGATTTTCGTTCAGGACTCTTGTCACAATCCTGTTTTGTCACCTACTGTTAATGCTGATGCCTATTGGGCATCTATTATATGATAAAAGGAACCTCAACACCTAAATAAAAATAAGACCTACTTATCCTTATCATCATCACCATGTTGTTCTCATTTGTCAACATTCTTACATTGCCAATTTACTATAATATTGTCAAAATTCCTGTGTTGTTCTTTGTTCGATTAAAGTCTTCATTCGTATGTAACCTGATGCCTTTGTAGTGATAAAATAGTTACTAAATGACTCCTTAGTTGGAAAAGGTACTTACTTCAAAATACAGTAACTCTCACAACCTAATATATTTAATTGTGTACCTACGGAAAAAATTGTTAGCTAAATAAATGTTCAGTTCAAACAAAAGTATTAAGAACAAAAGTTAACTAAATTGCCTCATTGATAGAAATGTGATCAAAATAGCAATGTTGATAATCTAAAACTGTAAAGTACACGAGTTATGATGGTTATAATAAAATTTAGGACTTCATGCTGACGACATGGCATTGACGACGACAAAAAAAGGTGACAAAATAGGATTGAGAACGAAATGGTCCTCAACCTCACCTTCTCACGCAAACAAACTTGAATGATTACATTATTCGTAAAAGCAAAAGTATGTTCCGATATCTTAGGCTGACATTTCCCGCCGATATATTTTCGTATGCCCCCGGCCATTGAGTGGAAGTTCGGTCGGAATTATTTCTGAACGGGTTTCTGGGAACGGGAAGTCAAATTAGAGCGTGTTCACATTATCCGATCCGATATCGAATGTAGGAAGGATGTAAATTGTAAAGTTATATATTTAATAAATCATTATTACTAAAAAATGATATGAAATGAAAAAAAGCGGACTCCTATTATTTGATCGTATCTCCAGAACCGTGGTTCCAAGAACGAAAAGAAGGAAAAGACACCCTTGTATGTAGTAGGAAAGAAGAAAGTCAACTCCTGATAGCGGAAAGATTTTTTTCAAGGTGCTGCCAAAGCCAATCGGCGAATATCATTGGCTAAACTAAAGCCTTCGCTAGTTCGGTAACTGTTGTATATGCATGCATAGGTATAGATAAGTACGCGCGGTGGCTGCGCCCACCCTGTTACCAATATAATAAAGCAGTTCGCTAATGGCTACCTGCCGTTTCACTCGTGTGCCTTCCCGTCCCGACCCATATATCTATCAGCAACTTACTCGTACTTAGTATGGGAGACTATTGGGCCGGGCTGCCAAGAGAGCGTTGTTTAGCGACCGATTGGTATCCGCACCGGTGGATCAACCCAAGTATCGCTGGGAGGACAGTGTGGCGGTGGATCTGTGTCAGCTTCAAGAGTGACTGGCAGGAGGCTGCGCAGGATTGGGACAGGTGGCGTGCTCTCATTTCTTCATCATGTATAATTTTTCTTTTTTTCTAACATCTCTTACTAAACAAAGTAGCTTTGTACTTTGTATAATTTATTGAAATGAATTTCCATAGAGTAGGTACCTTGTCTGTTATTTTTCTTTTTTTTTATGAATACTTTTGCTGATTAAATTGTATCTCGTTTTTTTAATGCATGTTAATTATAAGATTTATAAGATGTCATGTTTTGAAAAGAAGTGGCCCGCCGAGTTTCTTGCCGATCCCATAGTGGATACCCCCCTCCAACTGAGGGGGGACTGAAATCTTCTCGAGGCTGAGGCGTAGGGTTAGAGCCGGCGTAGTTTTATTTGACGTTCATAAGCGCATTGTAATAATATATGCATTTCATTTCATTTCGGATGCCAAAATTCACTTTAGATCACTGAGCCAAAATATTACAGTTAGTTTGTAGCAATGCGTATGATCGCTTAAATCATTGTGGCGGGGAAAGGGAAGGGCGGTGACAAAGATGGCGCCTTTAATATGGTAGAATGATGGTCCTACATCCGATATCGGAACAAATATATTTGAAAACGCTCTTAGATTCCGGGAACTCGCAACAACGTTTCTGAATAACGTTGGATATCCCATTACTGCCGCTTTTAATGCTGTTTCCGTTTATTATTAATACCAATAATACTCGTGAACGGGTGCTGTCTGTGAAGCCCAGTCTGTTTAAGCTTACAGGGTTATAATACCTAATAAGTAACATTCATTCTCATTTATATTTCATTAGGACACTTTGTTCGGTTCTCGTTTGTTTCTTTTCTTTTAGTTAATATTTTGATTACCTTTACGATTTTGACTCTTGGAGACCCTATACATCTCTAAGGATAATTAGATTAAGTATACATGTTATCTTTAGTTGTGACATTTAGAGTAATTTGCATCTCTAAAGTAATTTTAGACTTCTTTTTTTTGTATTTGTACTTTTCTATATTATTATGTGTAGTTTTTAGTTGAATGTCGACGTTTAGAGACCTTATACATTTCTAATAATTGTAGTAGCGTAATACTTTAGTTAGAACTTAGAATTAGTATTATCAATTGTAATTTCAGTTCAACTTGTATATTGACGTGTAAAAGTGCCCCTGTGGCCTTTTTGCTGAATAAATGATTTGTAAAAATTTGTACTTACTACGAGAACGTAATATTTGACTACCTATTATATTATAAGTATTATCCTATTTGAGATGGTGAGGACCTCTGTTGATTGGCTACCGAAGGTTTTATTCTTGATATACATATCTTACATATTATACAGCTAACAACACATCTGTGAATACTGGCGTGCCAAAAATATGTTTTCCTGTACAGTCAACCAATTGGGACCCTAGGCCACTGTAGAACTATGTCATAGTGACGATATAAATCAGATTGTAAGAAATCTCTTACTGCGTGTCATTTTGACATGGTTGTAGAGTGGCCTAGGGTTCCAATTGGTTGACTGTACATTAAGGGGTGTATACATATATTTGGCACTTTGTATTCACAGCTGTGTTGTTGACTGTATCTACATAGCATATGATAAGGTGGTAAACATTTAATTATGATCGTATGAGCCTACACTACATATCAGACGCCTGATATAGGTACTAAGGGCTAGCATAGTCGGAGTGGGTCAGTGTTTGATGACATCATCCATCTTTTATCTTGTATACATAAATCTTATGTCCAAAAGTTACATTACATAGTGTGACCTCGCGCTAGACTTTTTGTAGCAGTTACAATATAACGGCACAGTGTACAGGTACAACAGAAATTAAAATTAATTTGATAAGATAAGATAAATCAGTTAAATCGCATCGCAAACAGAATTTTGTCTCTCCCCTGATGTGCCTGCTGAGTTAATTTGAGGTAGCGGCTACCTCAAGGGCTAAGAAAAATGTACATTAGGTATCGGAATGTCTAATAAATATGACAACTTAGTAATGATTGATGTCTTGCAATGAACGCTTAGTAATAAAGTGTATAAACAAACTTACGTTCAAATTTGTCTTCCATTCCTGTATAGCAAGATGTCAGATGAAATATTTGAATTCGATAAGACATTACAATACAATACAATACAATACTCTTTATTGCACACCTCACAATTATAATAGTTTACAAGTAATACACAAGAAACAAAACAAATTAAACAGAGGTAACAACAGGCGGTCTTATCGCTTAAGAGCGATCTCTTCCAGACAACCTTTGAGTGCTGTATGGTAGTAATATATGGTAGGTGGCTCTAAGAAATATGAGAAGTAGAATTTAAATAAAACAACACAAAACACTCATTCAAATAGACATACATAAATAAGTATAACCATAAACATACATAAACATACACACATAAATACATATATAAAAAGGTTTAATTATATTCATAAAGAAACAAACAACAGTGTCATTCATAAAATCTAATAAGGAAGGGAAAGATAGTATTCTTTAAGGTTTGATTTAAAAGAGGCAATAGATTGAGAACGTGACATTTGACTTAATCAGATTCGATCTGATCAAAACAAAGCTCGATATAGTTGCCGTAATTATCGTGAAAGCGTGTATATTTGATGTCTTTAACTTAATTTACGATCAAGATACAAACAAACAAATCAACCCCCATTTCAATAAGATGCATTTACACGATTTGTGTACACACGCACTGCACACACACATGTCAGGACACCTGCTGTGTACACACACACATGTCACACCTGCGGATTGCCCGCTAATTTGTTTGGTGCCGGCAAACAAGCATTCGCAAATGAAATTGCCTGCCGTGTGCCGAGCAAGTGTTATACACACTCGAGATGCAAACCACTCGGACTATTAATTCCAATTAAATGGAGTTCCGAAACTACCTGATTTCATGCGTCACAATGTCCGGTATAGTTGCTATACAACCTAGCTTTTACCCGCGGCTACGCTCGTGTTAAATACAAAAATTACGGAGTACTCTATACAAACTTCTACTCCTCATTTTAGGGAAATGGGGGGTTAGAAAGAGACAAAAAGCCTATGTCACTCTTCATTCCTTCAACTATCTCCACTTAAAATATCAAGTTATTTTGTCGCTCTGTCTTGCCGTGAATGACGAACAAACTAACAGACACACACACTTTCCCATTTATAATATTAGTATAGATATATGTAGGTACCTACTCGGTATTATATCGTTTCCAAACGAAGCCGTCTAAACGTTGTAATGAAGACGGATCTTGCCCGAAAGTCCGAACGCCGAGAAACTAAATAATTTTAATGAGGGCTACGAACTTCGCTGGCAAAATAATTAAGACACCAAATTCTGCGCTGTATTCAAGATTCTAGTATGAAATGAAAGGGGTACGCCGGCTAATGTCTCGCCGTATTGTTTTAACTTGAATGCGTACAAGAAAACTGGTTAAACTTTGGTAATTAGGTGATCAGCGCGGAGCTTGGCGAGATAATCGATTCTAATGCGAGTTAAACTCGGTATAATCGCATAGCGGGATCGATAATCGAGTTGTCAGTGCGGCGCAATCAGCGCGCATTGACGGCGGGCGAGAGCAACTTCGGTGCCCTGGTTATGAACACTCCCGGGCTGATTCCAAGTTTGGTAAACTTCAGAAATTTCATCTAGGGGATGATCAGCTTTTTGGTGTCGCTTTTTGCCATAGTAAGGTTAAGGAACAGCCTTGACTGGCCAGGATTTTTTTTAGTTTCCTGCTTTTACTGACTCCGTTAACGAACGAATATTATGCGTAATGAGATTCTTCCAATCGTTATTCGGTCAAAGAAGACGTCATCGTACCGAAAATTGGCGTAACCCTTTGAAAAAACTATACCAGTATAATATTGTCCTTGCTGTGGCAATGACACAGGATACACAAAGTTACTTGTTGATTCTCCCTTAGATACAGCGTACATCAGATAGAGGTATATCAGTGCCAAAAAAGTCATTTCCTCAACCTCATGAACTCACTTATTGATTCTGTCAAAAGCGGATATTTAAGAATGTAGTAGCAGATCTAGAAGTTCCATGTATGGGCAAATTTTTAATCTATATCAAAAATCGAATCAACCCGTCTGTAATAAACTTGTATTTCTAGAACTGCATGGCATGAGAGGTGTTTTCATACGTAGTTGAGAGGAAAAACAAGTGCGAGATTTAAAGGAAATACGCTTGTGGTTTCCGTGTTTGCGTAAGCAGTATTTCAAATAAACGTGATTTTTCGAAAAAACTTTTCTATTCTACTGTTTGCAACTCAAACAAGCAGGGAAACACGTGGACACGTGTTTCATTTGTTTATAATTGGATGGCAATTTACAGTCGCTTATTTGTGGGAAATGACGCCCGACTATTATCAATCCGGAGGTCGCGGGTTCAAATCCTGGCTCGTATCAATGAGTTTTTCGGAACTTACGTACGAAATATCATTTGATATTTACAACTAGTTTTTCAGTCAAGGAAAACATCGCGAAAAAACCTGCATACATCTCTGAAGGAATTCAAAAGTGTCTATGGTTGGGCTAGCGTGGAGACTGTAGGCCAGCCCGAGCCCTCTCATGCATGACAGGAGGCCTGTGCCCAGCAGTGAAACGTATATGTGTGGCTCAATTATTATTATACATTTGTGAGAGAACAATGAAAAAATACAAAAAAAACCGGCCAAGAGCGTGTCGGGCCACGCTCAGTGTAGGGTTCCGTAGTTTTCCGTATTTTTCTCAAAAACTAAAGAACCTATCAAGTTCAAAACCTAGGAAGTATTTATAAAGTTCTACTTTTGTGATTTTCTCCATATTTTTTAAACATATGTTTCAAAAGTTAGAGGGGGGGACGCACTTTTTTTTCCTTTAGGAGCGATTATGTCCAAAAATATTAATATTATCAAAAAACTATCTTAGTAAACCCTTATTCATTTTTAAATACCTATCCAACAATATATCACACGTTGGGGTTGGAATGAAAAAAAATATCAGCCCCCACTTTACATGTAGGGGGGGTACCATAATAAAACATTTTTTTCCATTTTTTATTTTTGCACTTTGTTGGCGTGATTGATATATATATTGGTACCAAATTTCAGTTTTCTAGTGCTAACGGTTACTGAGATTATCCGCGGACGGACGGACGGACGGACGGACAGACAGACATGGCGAAACTATAAGGGTTCCTAGTTGACTACGGAACCCTAAAAAAACAGTACAGTGAGCTGCAAAGCTGCCGATTGACATTGATAAATTCGCCATGTACTTTTGTTAAAGGTACTAATTGCTTTCTCGCACTATTGAGCAAACTAGTACGTCATGTGCCCTATGTTGAAACTTCAAAGGGTCATTATGTATTGTGAAACGTACAATACGCGTGCGAAGAGGTAATTCTCAACTCGTGTAGATTGAAAATAGATTTGTTTTACAAGGGGGAAAGTTGTTGTTTAACCGCACGTGCCAATATTGGTACTCGTAAAATCTTGGGCGTTGCGAGGGTTTTAAGGCACGAAAGTTAAACAAAATTTTCCATCGAGTGAAACACAATTTTCGCCACACCTACAATTTTATTAGACCAATGCTAAAATCACAAAAAAAAATTGGCTGTTCCATAGAAACGAGAGGCATCATGACATTTTTTTCGCGATTTTAGCATTGGTTCCAGAATAGAAGTTGTTCATTATGACCTCAAAAGTCACTATACAAAGTTCGAATATCCATTTTTGCATCACCATGTAGTTCTAATCTGTTCCATACTTACTCAACGTCAAAATCGCTTCCAAAACGCATTATTGTAGCTATCACTCTTCCTACAATTCTTCTATAGTTGCGTAACACTGAAATTATGATGACTCCTAACTATCAAACTAAAGGCGTTGGCGGATTGCACTATAAATCTAAGTATGATTATGACATGACTTTTTTTTTAGTACGAATAGGTAGACCACGATCACACCTGATGGTAAGTGATGATGCGGTCTACGGTGGAGCACGCTTACCCATGAGACACCTATTTATTCTTGATTTAATGAGGAAATACATGGAAATACAACATATCTCGCTATATACGGACAGAAAATGAACCATTGAGTCAACAAAATGGAAAGAGCCACCGCCGGGAAAAAGGCGTCCAGGCAAATCTACGATCCTGTGCTGGTGACCTAGTCCAGGCAGCAGGAAAAACCTGGATAGAAGTGGCTAAAATAGAGGAAAGTGGTCAGAGCTGGAGCCTACACCCTGTGTGGTTCATAACTAAACCAACTAGTATCAAGAAGGAAAGTAAAATTCATAAACATGTAAATTTGAAATTTTTGGTTATGAATAAAGGGCTTTATGCACATTTTCAAAATTTGGGTCCTCCCAATTAGCGTAAGTTGTTAACAAAAATTAACTCGCTGTCAGTTTTGTGACGAAAATTAAGCATAAAATCTGCCTAATTTACTTTTTTTACATTCTGAATGCGATTCTATGCTCTTCATAAAAACAGTCCGAAAATTCCTCTTGAACTATTTAAATAATAAGGTACCTAATTAGTAGGTAATGAAAAACATAAACGCAAAAGAAATTAACAATATTTTGTTCTTCCATACCCTAAACGAAGCGCAGATATACCTAACATAATAATGTTTCTGAATGTTAGTAATGGTACCTGGAGAGTGACTGGTAATTCACCATATTTTCTTTTGAAAAATAAAGTTTATAAAAACGTAAAAAAACATTATAATAATAAACTCCCCCATTTGGCCGCTAAGCGATCTTCGTTTAATAGAAATATCTACGTATTCTACACGAAAAAACGCTTGAAGCGCGGCAATTTCAATTAAATTGTAATCTGCGACGTGATTTCGCGACCGAAATCAAATACGTTCGTCGCCAGAAATCTGATCCGAGATCAGTTTAAGATAATTGACTGAGGATTCCTCTCAAAATCATGTCTTCGACTTTTTACGAATTCTTAATCTGATCGGATATTTAGGTACTCTTTATTAAATTTAGATTTCTTGAGTGTTGCGAGAAGCGCTGGTAGCCTAGCGGTAAGCACGTGCGACTTTCGTTCCGGAGGTCACGGGTTCGAACCCTGGCTCGCACCAATGAGTTTTTCGGAATTTATGTGCGAAATGTCATTTGATATTTGCCAGTTGCTTTTCGGTAAAATGAAAAATGAAAATGAAATATTTATTTTTCAAGTAGGCATATTACAATGCGCATATGAACGTCAAATAAAGCTACGCCGGCTCTAACCCTACGCCTCAGCCTCGAGAAGATTTCAGTCCCCCCTCAGTTGGGAGGGGGGTATCCACTATGGGACCGGCAAGAAACTCGGCGGGCAACTTCTTTTCAAAACATTACATCTTATAACTAACATGCATTAAATAACAAGATACAATTTAACATGCAAAAGTATTCATCAAAGAATATGAACAGACTAGGTACTCTATGGCAATTAATTTCAATAAATTATATTATTGCTTAATAATACGTCGTTCTTCTTCAGAGAAAAGAGTTACTTCAGGTAAAAGAAAACATCGTGAGGAAACCGGACTAATTTCAATGAGGTCTAGTTTACCCTTCGGGTTGGAAGGTCAGATGGCAGTCGCTTTCGTAAAAACTAGTGCCTACGCCAAATCTTGGGATAAGTTGTCAAAGCGGACCCCAGGCTCCCATGAGCCGTGGCAAATGCCAGGATAACGCCAGGAGGATGATGAGATTTCTTGAGTGTTTGCATTTTGATCTGGGCTTTAGTACCGGTATTTGGTGGATAATTTTAAATGCTTTCGGGTCACAACTGGATACGTAAGACTAGCTCAGGACCGGGAGAAGTGGTGTACTAGAAGAGAGGCCTATGCTTAGCAGTGGGCGATAGAAGGCTATGTACACGTTTAAGTTTTCATAAATGAATATTATATCTATACATTTTCACACAATATCGAAATATTAAAGCCCATAATGTAGCTAAGTACTCACATTCCGTTTTATGACAACCACACAACAAGTTTAGCCATTTTAAAAGCCTTTAAAACGTATTTAGGGTCCATTTAGGTTCTCAACTAATTAGGCTCCGTCCTAGTAGCACCATGTCCTCAAACAAAGTAAATTCGTTAAATTAGGTTATTATTTAGATTCAACTCTCTGCCTTGAGTCCGGTTTGAAATAGGTACCTACTTACCTAAATCACACAATACACAATTTGCTTCACAATTTCGTTTTCTTTCAACTCCTTATTGCCAAAAGTGGCACTGAAACTTGAGAAGGGGAGACCGGGTATGGAAGTCACACTATAGCCTATATTTTTTAACACTGGTCAATGAACTCACCCGTTTGGTTAGGTTAGGTTAGGGATTTTAACGCTGAGGAATCGAAAAACGAGCAAGTGAAAGGATTCTATAGTTGAACCACGAGCGAAGCGAGTGGTTCGAGAATAGAATCCTGAACTTGGTGAGTTCTTCAATACACGAGAAAGTAAAATACACTTGCACCCGAGTGTAACACAAAACTTTTCCCCTCACTATAGCGAGGAAATTACAACGCAAAAAACGTGTTTATCACTGCTTCCAGTAGTTCCACAGGTGGTAAATCATCTTCATGACTAGATTCACCCACTTTTATCAATTTTAAAGCAGACAATTTGACTATATTCAAGGTCAAATTACTTTATCCACTAGTGGATAAAATGCGTTTTTACCCGCTGGTATTGAAGGACAAAATACGTTTCCGAGCTAGTGAGGGGCAAAAGTTGTTTATTATGACCCTTTTAATATCACCAGCCGGCGTATCATGCTGCCAATTTTATCACTTATCCACGTGGATAAAGCATCCGTCACGCTTTAGCAAGTATGTCACTGTGAGAGTGACAGATGTCTTATCCACGTGGATAAGTGATAAAATTGGCAGCATGATACGCCGGCAGCACGGGAAGCATGGTCGCGCGATAGACGATAAAATAGCAGGCCGTCCCTATCGCACTATTTGTAAGTGCGATAGGGACGGCCTGATATTTTACTGGTGCTGGTGTATCCGAAGGTTATTCAGTAATCGATCGTGCGCCTTGCCCGTGTTAGTATGGCTACGAGTAGGCACGTGCGACATTCACGATAGCCGAATGACATCCTTGTATTATACACACACGACAGTGTGCGTAAATTAGAATTGGCCTCTGATATCAGTGTATAGTCAACCAAATTGGAACCCTAGACCACTCTACAACCATGTCAAAATGACAAGAAGTAAGACATTTCTTACAATCTGATTTATAACGTCACTATGACATAGTTTTACAGTGGCCTAGGGTTCCAATTGGTTGACGTACGCAAAAACTAGCCTTTCAGTTTGCTTTCACCTTCGTAATATATGAGGATACCTATAATATGTATTATTAGAGATTGAAAGATTTTGCTCAGTGCGGAGTTTCTGAATCGGTAGTCCACGAGCATGAGTGAATATGTCTCCTAAAACAGCTATAACCTGAATAATTAAACTCTCGTTGTTAATCCGTCGAGGAATCCTCCTTTGATTCGTCGTTCCCGAGTCGAGGAATTTTATTGTGTAATTAGCCGTGTTTCATGGCGTTTTATTACGTTTTAAATTATGCACGAAGGTGCTTCATTTTATCTCGCGCTCTAAATTGCGGCCGTTTTCATAAGAGACGACTCGGAAATAAATATAATTTAATTAAAGTTGTCCAGCGGGTGGAGTGGACTGTTATGAGAGGGGTATTTTTGGCAGATTTCTAATAATATGATACTATGTACATATTTTTATAACCTTGTATTACGATAGGCAGGGAGCGTACTTTTCGTGCCGATGACATCAATTTGACGTCACGCTCCATATAGGATGATCACAAATTGTTTTATTGTAAATTATTAATCACTAGCTTTTACCCGCGGCTTCGCCCGCGTAATAAAAGTATTCTTATTGAAACGTTTACAAAAAATAAGATTTTCATTTGGATCCGTAGGTTTCTTTGTATCAATTCTCGACTGGGGGGCCATTGTAACTGATCTATTTGCTTTACGGTCAGCCAAGAACCTTACACTGCTTTCAAAAATCAAAAATCAAAATAATTTATTCAGCAAATAGGCCACAGGGGCACTTTTACACGTCACATGTATAGGTATTTAAAAAAATATTTAAAATTGAGTTGAAATTACAATTGATACTATTATATACTAATTCTAAGTTCTAACTAAAGTTAACTCTATACAATTAATTAGAGATGTAGAAGGTCTCTAAATGTCGAATTACAACCAAGAACTACACTAAATTTTAATATAAAAAGTACAAATACAAAAAAAAAAGTCTAAAATTACTTTAGAGGTGCAAATGACTCTAACTGTCACAACTAAAAATAAAATGTATATCTACTTAATCTAATTCTCCTTAGAGATGTATATGGTCTCCATGAGTCAAAATCATATATTTTAAATATTCACTAAAAGAAAGGAAACAAACGACAACCGAACAAAGTGTCCTAATTTAATAAAAATTAGAATTAAAGTTACTAAGTTATAACAGCCCCAGTAAGCTTAAACAGACCGGTCTTCACAGACGGCACCCGTTCACGAGTATGACGCGTATCTCAGCCATCGCCTCCCTCAACCTTTATTCGGGAAGGTGGCGACCCGATCAACGACGCCACCGCAGCAAAGACTTTTAAGTGTGCATGACATGTTCAAGCTGCCAGGCTAAATTAAATATTCAAATAATAAAACATAGCTGTAAGACACTATATTCTGTGCTCGTATGTTACAAAGGAAGGAAATATAGATTTATACAATAAAATTAAAGTAAGATAAACATTAAACATTAAACACATAATCTTGGAGATGTATAAGGTCTCCAAGTGTCCACAACTAAACTTAAATAAAAACAATATAATCAGACGAGAATATGTTCTCATACGTCAATTGAACACTAGTATGCTTAATTACACAATGCAGAGAAAATGAAAAAATATATACGACTTCATTCATCTATTGACAAGCAACCACCTTAAAGGCATCCCTATCATCTATAAAATCCTTCACAGTGTAGTACGCCTTACATAACAACAAACGCTTAATGCGTGCCTTAAATTTGTCAAATGGCAAATCCACTATATCGGTTGGTACTTTGTTATAAAAACGTGTACAGTTCCCGACGAAAGACGTACCAACCTTACGGAGACGGTGGGCGGTCACAGCAAGTTTATGTTTGTTCCTTGTGTTATAGTTATGGATGTCACTGTTAAGCTTGAATTCGTGGATATTTTTCCGAACATACATAATATTTTCGTATATGTATTGAGAGGCAACGGTAAGAATGTTCACCTCTTTGAATTTTTCTCTTAAAGATGCTCGACCGCCCAATCCGTAGATTGAACGGACTGCTCGTTTTTGCAGCACAAAAATAGCCTGAATGTCTGCAGCTTTTCCCCATAACAGGATCCCATATGACATAACACTGTGGAAGTAGCTAAAGTATACCAGCCTGGCCGTCTCTACGTTTGTTAGTTGTCTGATTCGCCTTACTGCGTAAGCTGCAGAACTAAGTTTGCCAGCTAAAGTGGCTATATGTGCATGCCATTGCAGTTTTGAATCCAAAGTGACTCCAAGGAAAACCGTTCGATCTTCAAATTCCAGCGTTTCACCTTTCATTTGGATCTTACTGTTATTTACCTGCTTAACGTTCGGAAGCGCAAATCTGATGCACTTGGTTTTCTTGGCGTTTAGAAGTAAGTTATTTGCCGTAAACCAGTCTGTTATGCTAGACAGTGCATCGTTGATGTTATCGAAGCTGCTTTCCTTTCTGTCAACTTTGAATATAAGAGAAGTGTCGTCAGCAAATAACACTATATCATGTTTATCTTGCACTAGTTTCGGTAGATCATTAATGTATACTAAGAACAGGAAGGGACCGAGAATTGAACCTTGAGGCACTCCAAGTGCTACCGGTGAACCTGCTGATTGAGTCCCATTGATAACAACTCGCTGAGTTCTGTCGGAAAGGTACGATGAAACAAGGTCAAGGGCAGCAGCTTTAACCCCATAGTGGCTCAATTTTCTCTTTAAATTCTCGTGATCAACGCAATCAAAGGCCTTTGATAGATCACAGAAAATTCCAACAGCATCTTGAGCTCTTTCCCAGGCGTCAAAGATGTGTTTTAGAAGTACCACACCGGCATCAGTAGTTGAACGACCTCTGGTAAAACCAAATTGATTATTGTCAAGCAATTTATTTCTGTTAAAGTGAGACAACAGTTGATTAAGAATAAGCTTCTCAAAGACCTTACTTAGCGCTGGTAATATTGAAATAGGTCTAAAGTTGGTCGGGTCTGATTTCGTTCCTGATTTAAACAGCGGGATAATTTTGCTGTGTTTCATAATATCAGGAAAAATGCCAGTTTCAATACATCTGTTGAAAATCTCAGCTAAATAGGGTGCGATTGATTCTACTATTGAGTGTAATACTTCAACTGACAAGCCCCATAGATCTTCAGTTTTCTTTAAATTTAAAGATCTGAACGTTTTAATAACTATGGTCGGAGTAACATAAGAAAATGTGAATATTTCTGAACATTCTTCTACATTAGCTTGCAGCATTTCTTCAGCGACAATTGGCGATGAGTTAAGAGACTTTGTTGTCTCTGCCGGTATATTCGAGAAAAATCGCTCGAAGTGATCTGCCACTTCACGGTCGGAACTTACTAAAGTATCAGCAACTCGTAGGTTGTAGTGCCGTTCTTTTATTTTACGCTTTCCTGTTTCACTGCTGATCACTTGCCATGTAGTTTTAACTTTATCGCTGGAATTTAAGATCTTTTTGGATAAATAATCAGCTTTAGCGGCGACACACATCCTTTTAAAAGATTTCGAGAAATTCTTTACGTACTCTATAAATTCCGGCCTTTTATCAGTTGTTCGCAGATCATACAAATCATAGAGCCGGCGTCTCTTATCGTGAATATCCGGCGTAGCCCAGTCGCTAAATTTAACCTTGACCTTGCCCTGCATCTTCTTGGGGATGAAGCAGGCATCAAATTCCTTTTTTATACAGTTAAACAACTCAGAACTCAGACAGTCAGGGTTCTCTCGGTTACATGAAAGAAAAGGTAAGTTGTTCCTAATATTACGATTGAATGACTGTAAGCGCCTTTCGGAAATCAGTCTGCACACAGTGTCTTGTGGAATATCCTCTATCTTCCCGCCAAAAGAGGCTTTTAGTCCACAGTGGTCAGAACTCAAGGTGTTTATTACAGATTTACTAATCGCAATATCGGCTTTTTGGCTGACTGTACCTTACACATATTACTATTGTTTTAAAGGTAATTCTTGCAATGATTGTAGAATTGTTACACAGCGACCACAGCGTAGGTAGTAGGTACGAATATGTATGTATTTTACCTATATAAATATTTATACTGGGGAAACTTCATACAACCCACATAGCCTACTGGCTACTTCTCGAGATACTTCTCGACGCTATGGTCGGTAGGATAAAAAGTACTTCCTTGCATTATCGCTTACAATTTTTTCCATTTTGCTTATACTTATTGCAAACGTAAACTTATAAAAGGCAAGCAAACAACGATCTTCTTACAGCACATTGAATATAATAGTTATCACGGATGCAGGATACTCGCCGATGCCTACTTACTAATCCCTTCCCACTGAGCCACCTGCATTTTACACTGCCTAGATATCGATTGCCGACCGATTATTCCGACTATATTCCCTATCCCGATCCCGATCCCTATCCCTATCCCTATCCCTATCCCGATCCCGATCCCTATCCCTATCCCTATCCCTATCCCTATCCCTATCCCTATCCCTATCCCTATCCCTATCCCTATCCCTATCCCTATCCCTATCCCTATCCCTAACCCTAACCCTATCCCGTCCCGTCCCGTCCCGTCCCGTCCCGTCCCGTCCCGTCCCTGTCCCTGTCCCTGTCCCTGTCCCTGTCCCTGTCCCTGTCCCCGTCCCCGTCCCCGTCCCCGTCCCCGTCCCCGTCCCCGTCCCCGCCCCCGCCCCCGCCCCTGCCCCTGTCCCTGTCCCTGTCCCTGTCCCTGTCCTTGCCCCTGTCAAATTATCATGTTAGGAGGTGAAAATCCTTTCTTAGTGCTCCTCTTATGGCTATTTTGGATATTTTCACCCTATTGCACTACGACAGGGGAGAAAATTTCTTTTCCACCTCATTAGATTTTAAAATCGTTGTATTTAGCGTAATAGTCATAGGGCTTACGGAAAAAAACTGCATTTTATGCAGAAAGCAAGCCACTTTGCACAGTGATACTAGGGACCAATACAAATGATTTCATCCGAGGAAACACGATTTTCATTCACTAGAATTCAAGATGGCGGACATTTTCCAAAATGGCGGCCGCATATTTTTAAAAATTTGTAGAATCGTAACGGCTGCACCGATTTTAATGGTTGGGATGTCTATCGCATCGTATTGAAGAGTTCATTAATACAAAAAAATAAAATCATAAAAAAAATTAAGATGGCGGCCGAATAATAAGAAAAATATGAAAATTTCAAACTATTTTTTTCATTCTCGTGCAATTTACCAATAAATTTTCTATGATATGGCCACATTTTTATGTATTTAAATTAAACCTGATAATATTATCTACATAATAAAATAAAAATCATGAAAATCCGTTGAGTAGTTTTTGAACTATACTGATTTGAAATGGAGCGCGCGGATTTGAAAGACGTTTTCGCACGTGATGTAAACAATTTTGGAATCATAACGGCTGCACCGATTTTAATGGGTGGGGTAACTATCAGTTTGTATTAAAACATTTATTTATATAAATATTAAAATCATTTAAAAAATAAAGATGGCGGCCGAATAATAAAAAAAAAAAATGAAATTTTCATTTTTTTTTATTCTCACTAAATTTACAAATAGTTTTTCTACCATATAGTCACATTTTTATTTTTTTTAATAAAATCTGATATTAACATCTTGCAAAATAAAACAAAAAACATTAAAATCCGTTCAGTAGTTTTTGAACTATGTATACGCATTGAAAATGAAGCGCGCGGGTTTGAAAGACGTCTTTGCACTTGATATGTGATGCATCGTATCGTTTGGTACCGCTATAGACGCAAGACTGATTATTTATTTTAGTCACAACTTACTATATTACTATTCAGAATCAATGTTTTTAGTATTCATATACATTATTAGTTTTTTATTCCGAGTTTAGGTATATTTAGATAACCCCTGTAAACTTGACCATCACATAATTTGTATTTTAATACGTAAAAGAACTTAAATGCACATAACATAACATTTGTATTAATAGCAATTGTCCTTTCCGAGGACTCCAGAGATAATTTTCGACAACTTCTGTAGGGGGCTTCAGAAATATCTATGTATAAAATAACTTGTTTTCTGTGACAAGGAGCGTATGTTTTTGTAGTGCTGGC
Source organism: Leguminivora glycinivorella (assembly GCF_023078275.1). Taxonomy (NCBI): domain Eukaryota; kingdom Metazoa; phylum Arthropoda; class Insecta; order Lepidoptera; family Tortricidae; genus Leguminivora; species Leguminivora glycinivorella. The sequence goes on from NC_062976.1 coordinate 24,704,700, forward strand.
GATGTTGGTGGGATGCTGGTTATTAATTTTGGTTGGAAACAGTTCCTTGCGCACCAAGTTAACCTATAAATGTTGAGTCTGCGGATCAAGTTTTCAAGCTTGGCCATTATTCCTCCAGGAATACACTGTTCAGCATGACAACCAACAAGACTTTTTCGAGAAACTTAGCCTGTTGATGTTATAAATGTGGTGATTTTTTTTTCTAAACAATTTACTTCCTCAGAGAACATTTGCTCTGCTATTTCAGGGTAAACCATAGGAACGTAACCGGAAGAAGCTGATAGCCTCATTGTACCTCGCGCAAAAGATATGGCGGAACAGGGACTCACGCGTATCCTCACATCTTCCGATACAGATGTCTTGGTATTTAAATAAAAACCACTGGAGTCTTCGGGTGAAGGATAGACGTAAAGTCAGGCCAGATTCGGGTTTGGACCTAGCTTAGAGCCTCGAAAGGTCTTTGCCTCATGTGAGACCTCGAGTGAGTTCAGGGTGGTAACGGATGCTAGAGTGTCCAATGCCCTTCGTTGAGTTTATCTCGCAGTTTGTAGCCGTGGAGGCTTTCAGGGCGTTACGTGCGAGATCGGACGTGATGTAAATGGAGGCAGGAATGACGGCAAAATGACACTTTACGAGTGCCTCAGCCGCCAAACCATACCGGTAAACAGGCCTGAGTCCATGCTTGCTCACTAAAATATGTGTTAAGAACGGTCCCAATTTGGCATTTAAGAATGTGATCTGTGGAGCTAATTATATTGGGAAATTTCCAATTCTTATCTAGTATATTTTCTTAAGACTTCAAATGAGTATAACCTACCGGAGTATAAGGTACTACTGCTATTCGTGGTTTTTACGCTTTTACGTCTGATACCACTTCTTTTTTCAATACAAAAGGAAAAAATCATGTTCTAAAACATTGTTTGCACACACACTGAAGTTATACCAGCTTTGATAGAAACATCGCAGTAACTACAAAGTCTTCCGGGAGGAATAATCGCCATGCTTGAAAAGTTCACTCCAGTTCAACTTGGTGAGCATGAAACTGTTTACCACCGAAAATAAATTAGTACCTAACCAACATCGGCAGCACTCCGTGTCGTATAACAACGCCCCATATTCTGGATATTACTTCCATCATCCTGGGGTTGGAAGACGTACAACGATAGTTGAGTACTGCAGTGGTCTGAAAACAGGGAGATATGGTATGAATATGTATACTTGGACAATTGCGGTTGTGAAAAAGGCTGCGAAACAATACGCTGTACGTGTTGCGGGTCTACCCTGCGCGGCGCAATGCAAATAATGCAATGTATTAATAATGTTTTATTTGCAAAGGGATCTGCCAAAATAAAAAGTATTTTGCAAAAATGATATTATAAAAAAAATGAAAAAATGAAAATGAAATATTTATTTTTCAAGTAGGCATATTACAATGCGCATATGAATGTCAAATAAAGCTACGCCGGCTCTAACCCTACGCCTCAGCCTCGAGAAGATTTCAGTCCCCCCTCAGTTGGGAGGGAGGTATCCACTATGCTATTACTATAAATTATTATGTTATCATTATTTCCTTGTTTGATATTATTTTGTATCTCTTTTATCTTTCAGTATAACCTAGACGAGAAGTAAAAAATATGTTTTGTATTAATATATGTTTCCGTAGCCCCCTACAGAAGTTGTCGAAAATTATCTCTGGAGTCCTCGGAAAGGACAATTGCTATTAATACAAATGTTATGTTATGTGCATTTAAGTTCTTTTACGTATTAAAATAAAAATTATGTGATGGTCAAGTTTACGGGGGTTGTCTAAATATACCTAAACTCGGAATAAAAAACTAATAATATATATAGATACTAAAACCATTGATTCTGAATAGTAATATAGTAAGTTGAGACCAAAATAAATAATCAGTCTTGCGTGTATAGCGGTACCAAACGATACGATGCATCACATATCAAGTGCAAAGACGTCTTTCAAACCCGCGCGCTTTATTTTCAATGCGTATAGTTCAAAAACTACTGAACGGATTTTAATGTTTCTTGTTTCATTTTGTAGACGTTAATATCGGATTTTATTTAAATAAATAAAAATGTGACCATATGGTGGAAAAACTATTTGTAAATTTTGTGAGAATAAAAGAAAAATTTAAAATTTCATATTTTTTTTATTATTCGGCCGCCATCTTTATTTTTTTAAATGATTTTAATTTTTATATAAATAAATGTTTTAATACAAACTGATAGCTACCCCAACCATTAAAATCGGTGCAGCCGTTATGATTCCAAAATTGTTTACATCACGTGCGAAAACGTCTTTCAAATCCGCGCGCTCCATTTCAAATGAGTATAGTTCAAAAACTACTCAACAGATTTTCATGATTTTTATTTTATTATATAGATAATATTATCAGGTTTAATTTAAATACATAAAAATGTGACCATATCATAGAAAATTTATTGGTAAATTGCACGAGAATGAAAAAAAAAGTTTGAAATTTTCATATTTTTCTTATTATTCGGCCGTCATCTTACCTTTTTTATGACTTTATTTTTTTATATTAATGAACTCTTCAATACGATGCGATAGACACCCCAACCATCAAAATCGGTGCAGCCGTTACGATTCTATAAATTTTTAAAAATATGCGGCCGCCATTTTGGAAAATGTCCGCCATCTTGAATTCTAGTGGATGAAAATCGTGTTTCCTCGGATGAAAACGTTTGTATTGGTCCCTAGTATCACTGTGCAAAGTGGCTTGCTTTCTGCATAAAGTGCAGCTTTTGACCATAATTTCGCCGTAAGCCCTATGACTATAATCAGCGACCCGATAAACCATAAAAACGATACCCATATTGTGTTTTTGACTTTACCCCCTTTGCACCCCTTTAGGGGTCAAATTTTCAAAAAACCTGAAACATGTATTTAGTCATATGTCTTTAGGAATCCTCCTGTGAAGTTTCGAATAAAATAGTCAAACTAATCTTGTTTCCCCATACAAACTTTGAACCCCCATTTGAGTCCCTTAGGAGGCGAATTTTGAAAAATCCTTTCCTAGTGCTCCTCTACACTATATAAGGAACCTACGTGCCAAATTTGACATCTCTAGGACCAGCGGTTTCGGCTGTGCGTTGATATGTCAGTCAGTCAGTCAATATCTTCTTTTATATATATTTTTGATATTTAAACCCCATTGCACCACAACAGGGGAGAAGGTATTTCACTTCCGCCTCGTTAGATTTTAAAAATGTTGTATTTATCGTGATCAGCGACCCGATAAACCATAAAAACGATACCCATATTGATTTTTTTGACTTTATCACCCCCTTTTCACCCTTTTAGGGGTTAAATTTTCAAAAAACCTGAAACACGTATTCAGTCATATGTCTTAAGGAATCTTCCTGTGAAGTTTCGAATAAAATAGTCAAACTAATCTTGTTTCCCCATACAAACTTTGAACCCCCATTTGACCCCCTTAGGAGGCGAATTTTGGAAAATCCTTTCTTAGTGCTCCTCTACACTACATAAGGAACCTACGTGCCAAATTTGAAATCTCTAGGACCAGCGGTTTCGGCTGTGCGTTGATATGTCAGTCAGTCCAAACCAGTTTTATCTCGAAGCAAACGTAAACAATGTTACCCCATGTACTCGCTCGGCGATAGAATATCTAGACCAACATTTAAATATTTTAAACATAACACCTCCTGTTTATGACTTTATACCCTTCACACTCTCAGAAATGTTACAAATATGTAAAAGGATTAAGCGAAAGGAGACAAAGGACATATACGACATGACGACTCGTGTAATAGACAGTTTGCCGCCAAGCGTAGTCTCATTACTTTTACTACTATTCAATAGATGTGTCAGTGTGGGAATCTATCCTGATGCCTTAAAACAAATAAAAATTCATCCCATTTATAAGGGTAAAGGTGAAATGCACTCACCTAAGTGTTATAGGCCTATATCGCTAATTCCAGTCGTTTCAAAACTTTTTGAAGGCTTACTATGCGATAGGATGATAAAACATATGACGGATAACCAACTTCTTAACCGCCAGCAGTACGCCTACCAGCCTGGGCGCTCGACGGTGGACGCTGCACGGGACGTGGTGGCGCGCGTTCTCCAGCATCTCGAGGACGGGCGACAGGTCGCAGCCGTGTTCTGCGACTTGTCGCGCGCTTTCGAGATGATTGATCACGCGCTTCTGCTAGACAAATTGTCACGCTACGGCTTCACAGGCAGTTTCTATGACACGATCGCCTCATTTTTAAATAACCGTAGCCAATGTACTAGCGTCAAAAATTCAAGGTCAGTAATGGAACCGATAGGCGGCTGCTCTGTTCCTCAGGGCTCGTCTATGGGTAATAACCTGTTTTTAGTGATAATGAATGACATAACATCTGCCTGCGACGATCCAGAGTACGTAATGTTCGCAGATGACACGTGCATTATTGTTAACGCTGACAACATTGATCAACTGAAATCCACTTTATCTATAGTAATGTTAAAAATATGTAGATGGTTCTCGGCTAACGGAATGTTACTCAACGTCGACAAAACTAACATTATCCACTTCAAACTAAAAAATAATGATAACATTGAACTTGATATCTCAATAAATGATGTACCGGTTCCACAGGTACGGGAGACCAAGTACCTCGGTTTTATCATAGACTCTGGACTAACATGGAGCCCCCATATCGACCAAATATGTAATAAACTGGCATCGGCGTGCTTTGCATTGTCTAGGCTCGCCCCTATGTTATCTACTGATAATCTCAAAAAAGCATATTTTGGCTATTTTAATTCCATCCTTATACAAGGAGTGGATCTATGGGCCACATCTGCCGATCGAGAAAGGCCATTCAAACTACAAAAGCGAGCATTGCGTATCATTGCAGGAAAAACAGCTGATCACCCGGCTAGGGAATTGTTTATACATCACAAAATCTTAACTCTGCCCAGTGTATATATACTTACCGCGTGCCTATACGTTAGAGGAAATAAACATAATTACTCAACGTTCGGCATAAGAAGCGATAGGTATCGCGCGCAAAACCTACTTGTGCCCCCGCGCCGACGATTGGCTAAGGCCCGAGCGTCTCTCAGCGTCTTCGGGCCAAAACTATATAATAAAATTCCACTCGAGATGAGAAATGAAGACAGTGATACAATTTTTAAAAATAAATTAAAAGCCTTACTTATAAAAAATAAAACCGCCTTCAAAAATAAGCGCGTTACAAAACACGGAGAAACTAAAAAGTAAAAAATAATAAACCTTTGAATTCAGATTTCTTATCGTATTGCAATAATCTAAACATCCAAATTATAAACAAATCAATTATTTCTGTAGTCGGTACCAGACCTGTTCGTCGCCTTGCTTTTTGCCTGTTTGCCCCACCCAACCACACAGGCTGGTACCGACTCCAAAAATAATTGATTTGTTTATAATTTGGATGTTTAGATTATTGCAATACGATAAGAAATCTGAATTCAAAGGTTTATTATTTTTTACTTTTTAGTTTCTCCGTGTTTTGTAACGCGCTTATTTTTGAAGGCGGTTTTATTTTTTGTTAAAAAGTTATTTATTTGTTGATTTTTAGTGGTTCCTATTGATATTATATGTATCAGTCCGAATATATGCACACTAGTGAAAGAATTATCCTTTAACTCCTAACCATTGAGGAGTTGACCTTCCATCATCAGCTCAGCCACATAAAATTATTACCATCAGGCGTAAATACTGGTGTACCTTTGAAAACTACACTAAGAACATTACATGTGCCTATAACATTTGAAGAGTTCCCTCGATTTCTCCAGGATCCCATCATCAGACCCCGACTTGGTGCCAATGGGACCATCTCGGGGTTATACCCGTACGATCAAAAAAAAAATTTTGAAAATCGGTCCACAATTCTCGGAGATATCGAGTAACATACATACAAAAAAATAATAAAAAAAAAAAACATTCAGTCGAATTGAGAACCTCCTCCTTTTTTGAAGTCGGTTAAAAATGGCTTGTTATGATATTAATGAATTTGATAACCTAAATGATAACTTAAATAATAAGATGTAAATTGTATATTTTCGACACAAATAATGAAAAATTAATTTAACGTAATTTTGAACAATTATTAATTTGAAATGTATACTTACCTAACTGAATTTATGATTATCGCGCAATTGTAATAATATATTATACTAATCGCATAATTTAAGTTTAGTCTTAAATGCATGTTGCTGTTTTAATATGACTTGTAAAAATGTATAACTTTTTACCAATAAAGATCTGAAATCTGAAAAAATCTGAAAAGTCAGTCAGTCAGTCAGTCAGTCAGCTTCTTCTTTTATATATTTAGATTAGTCATCAATCATTTTAAGTAATGAATTTCTTGCATGGTAATGAATGCAAGAAGGATGGTGTGCTTTACGTTAGAGATAAATTCTCTTTTCTACGTATTTATTGTAATGTGTTGTTAATAAATACTATTTAATTAAATTTATTTATAAAAACAAATCAAATAATTTTATTCTCGTTTCACATTTCAAGTAGGTATTATTTATGCCACATGTAAATGGACTACTGTATTTGAAGTAATTTGTACACGATTAAAATGATTGACGACTAATGATTAATAATTTACAATAAAACTATTTGGGATCACCCTATACGAAGCGTGACGTCAGATTAATGTCATCGGCATGAAAAGTACGCTCCCTGACGGTAGGTATTGCATCTCATCTTAACCCCCCACTGAGTGAGAATCATGGTAGTGGTGGTGGTGGTAAGATAAAGCAATGATGGCGCTACTGATTATTAGGTACGGTCAACCAATTTGAATCCTAGGCCACTCTAGAACCCTGTCTTATTTAAACCATGTTCTATTTGCCATAAGAAGTCACATTGACGTTTACTGTGCAAAGGTTCTACAGTGGCCTAGGATTCAAATTGGTTGACTGTACTAGCGCTATCATTACCTTAGGCTTATAATAAATTTAAAAGTGGAAAATGTCTGCCTTGGGTATCCAGGGGCCGTGAGTTCAAATCTCACCTTAAGCAGACATTTTCCACTTTTAAATTTATTCTAAGCCTAGTGTCATCGATTGCAGACGTTTCTGCTAATCAGAAATTAAAAATCTATCTTTATCTAAATATTATATAGGTATTCTGTGTCATATCGTCACTACTTTTAAAAAATCTCGTATCTCACGCTGTTCCTCAAAGTTAAAACGCAGTAAGTCTATATGCATTCCATACATACTTACTACAATTTTTTTTTCATTGACAGACGAAGATACAAGTTTTTTTTAAAGTAGTGACGATATATTACTTCATTTGCCATTTCCTTGACAGCCTTATGACGATATGATACAGGTCAATTCTCCATACAAACGCTCTCGACTATTTCCTCCCTGGTTTTTGAAGATAGAGCAATGATTTTTTCAACACAAATTATTATTATTTTTATCTGTGTCGGACAGTTTTGATTTGTTTGCTATTTTTATTTTAAAAGACGCTAGAGCCAATCAAAAATTTCTAAAAACTTTTTTCAATATGGCTCAAAAAAAGGTGTGATACTCAATATCGGTAACAATTATCCAAAAAATCTAAACGGTCCGACACAGACTATTTCATTGTTATTCTGATTCTCAAATTTCGTTCCGTTTAAATAAGTTTTGAAGGAGGAAACAATCGAGAGCGGAACCTCGATTTTAAAGATTTTTTCGCAATATCTTTTAACTGAGTTGTTCTTAATGGACATTTTTTTTTTCGTAAAATCTAGTTAATAACACTAGTATATTTAACTGAAACTTCCAAATTTAAAGGGGGACTCCTTTCCATTTTAGCATTTTCGCTTCCGTAGCGTCTTAATACGGCACGACGTTGAGTTTTCCTCGACCTTTTTCTTCTTGCCTCAATACTCTACTCCCGTCAGTCGTATTTTTGATAAACAGCAATAATATAACATTATAACTATTATAAGAATGCATTTACGTATGATTTACCTATATTCAAGTCAACAGTCCCCGCGAGGCCCATTTCTTGAAGCTACAAGTTACAATTTACAAGTGGCAGTCAATGTCTAATATTACAAGTTGGAAAGATACTTCCGCTGTTAACTTGTAATTTTCAGTTTTGAGGAATGGGCCCCCGGCCTTCCATCGGCACCATGTTACCTCACAGAATAACCACGTATCGAGACTCGAGAGATAAGTGCGGCTATAGGTAAGTACTGGGCCGTGGTGTGAATACTAACGTACACAAAAAGGGCTTATACGCCATTGAAATTTTTGGCGCTTAAGCTCTTTCAGTGTAAATATGTCGCTAACTGACGGAGTAGGCTTTAGTGGACATTCATGAGGCACGTACTAGTCGATGGAAAAAATATTAGTAAGATTTTTAACAGACGAGGCGAGTTGTTCTTGTTGAAACAACGTCATTTTTGCATTGATTTATTTTGAAACCGTTTGAAAATTGAGTCTCAAATGTACGATGAAGCCGTACACCACTAAGTATTCAAAAGAGATGAACACATTAGAAAACAACATTTTTGTATGCCAAAAAGTCAAAGTCTAAACATTCTTGAAAACAATCAATAGGTAATACATCATTTAGTCAAAATCTTAAATCAATTTATTATGTCATTTGACAAATGCAAGCCCTTAATATTTGTTATTTTTTACAAATCATGCATATAAAAAATTAAAGAACAATAAAGATTATGAGGCTACTTACAAAGAACTGCTTTCATAACTTGGGACTTTCACAACTCTGTAGAATATTATAGTAGTAAATACTGTAAAAATATTACTTCTTAGAAATATCTTCTTGTCATTGGATTTATATGGATTAGGCTGACTTATGTAATGCCGAGCCTTATTTATTAAATATACTGTGATGTAAGACTATTAAGAAAAGTGGGTTATGCGTGGATTTAGAGTTACGATGGATTGTTAAATATAATAGTGGTAGCATAAATATTTATTATTTGATTGTATTCGATGTGTAACTTCTATGATAATTAAACAATTAGAAATGTCATTGCAAACAGGAATAGTATTTAAGATTTTTATGCAACCGTTATTTAAAAGAGGTTGAACACGTAGAGTGGCGTGATTAACAGTTGGAGGAAATATTATGGAGGAGGCAATTGTAACTAATCCATTGTTTCCATTATTACACTATGATGTTGAGTTCTCCATGTATCCACTGAACACGCCTACCATAATATAACCGGTGTACACTATTGAATAATACAAACATTGTAATACATGGAAAAAATGGACCAGTTACATTTGACCCCCAGTCGAGATTTGCCCCGCTGTACCTTACCTAGGAAATCACTAATCACGCTTCTTATCCCGATCAATACAATTAATTAGTGGAACTTATAAGGGAACTAACCAGAGCCATACTAATATTATAATTGGGAAAGTGTGTGTGTCTGTTTGTTTGTCCGTCTTTCACAGCAAAACGGAGCGACGAATCGATGTGATTTTTTAGGTGGAGGTAGTTGAAGGGGTGGAGAGTGACATAGGCTACGTCTTGTCTCTTTCTAACGCGAGCGAAGCCGCGGGCAAAAGCTAGTTATTGAATATTTTTTAGTGTAATTGGTCACTTTTACTTTACAGTATTACTTTACAGTGACAAGATGGAGTGACGACATCCGCAAGTTGGCTGGTGTTGGCTGGATGAGATAAGCTAAAGATCGGGAGCAGTGGCGTGCATTAGGAGAGGCCTATGTCCAGCAGTGGACGAGGATAGGCTGATAATGATGATTACTGTTTAAGTTTATAACTGTTAGTGTAACTTATTAGCGCTCTTACGTGGTCTAGTATAAATGTATGCAACGCGCCGAGTGCGGGTTCGGTGCCGCTGCGAATATTCGGGCATGAATACGTAACGGCTGGCTTCCCGCCAGAGACTCGGGAGGCGCGTTGTAACGCACTTGGCTAGTTAGTACTTAGCTATGGCAACACTTGCCCAAGAAGTAAAATTCTTAACATGAACTGAACAGTCACCGCCAAAAGAATGCTGCATAAATAGATAACTATCTGGCATGCTCTTAATGACTGTAGAAGTAAGATTGTGTCAGATATTTTCGCGGCTTTCTTTTTGTGCGATATTACTGCCAGTATTGCCGGACTGAACTATACAGAAGTTATGATAAGATATTTACTTATTTCACAATTCACTGACCTGTTTCTACTTATAATGTTCGTCTTATAGGGAAATATTTCTTTACCAACGTCGTAGCCAAAATGGCAATGGTTGATACTAGATGCCGATCGAAACGCAATCTGGCTCTGTGGCGCATATGGAAGAACGATATAGGGATTTGGCTATGAACCTTAGTTTTTTTAATTTATCCTTTAATCTGTTTTAGTGGCGCTGCTTTTAACTACTTAAGTATGGACTTACTTCTTTGGTACGTTTTATATTTATCTAGTGTTTTGAGAGCTTATTCGTGTATTTAACGCAGTGTCCTACGACTGTTTTGAAGTATGTGCCGGTCGTATTAGAGATAACAAAAAATGCAATTCACGTTAAAATAATACAATTTTAAAAAGGCTATTCATTTGAAACTAAATGAAAAATTCTTAAAATTTTATTATTTTCATCGTGGATCGATTAAAGCTTAATTACTGCAGTTTCACCAATTAGCAACCCAAGGCGAGTAACTCGCCCATTCTAAACACAGCACCAGCCGAAGTGAAGTCAACACTTCCGCCTACGTAACCACACAATAGCTTAAGATATTCCGCCCTTGATATACGACGCTTGGATTTGTATTAACCCACCCGCCGTCACAATTATTTCGGCTCAAAGGCGAAAAGCGAACTTTCTTCGTATCCGGCTAACTATTGTGCAGTGATTTATTATAATAGTTAGACGTATTATTGTGTGAGATAACGAGTTGAGTTCGTGCGGTTTCAGTATTTGAACTCAGCTGTTCTCGAGGGACTAAAGTAGTATAAGTTTCTTCAAGGTACGGAGAGCCAATTGAAAGTTACGGTTTATACACGGTGTTTCCGGTATCACTCAAAACCTCAGACACCCCAACTGATTTTTATTTTTTTAAACTCATCTAGAGTATTCATCTTTTAATCTGATCGTTACTTTTTTTTAAATTGAATTTTTAATTTTCTGTACAGCTCTACTTGACTTTTAGCTCTACACTCAATAAAATAATTGCTAACTACCATCATAAACCATAAGACTATTTATTTGTGTACGTTACTGCAACGACATAAGGTTTACCAATAGACAGCTAATATGTCACTGTAAAACACTTTAAAGCTTTGTCACAGTAAACTTCAAATTGGACAGGTAATCGCAGTAAGCAAATAAACTCAATATTCAAAATGACAAGGTTGTAATTAGGTACGAGTTCAATTTGTTATGACTTATGATAAACATTAAGATTAAACTGACAAACAACGTCAAACTAGTAGCGGAAAAAATAATCGTCCAAGTAACCGGCCAGTATTAATACCCCTAAATACAGAAAAAAGGTAAACAACCTCTAGCAATGCGATATACACAATGTTGTATTACGAGTACAATAGAATGGGCACGTAAAAAATAACTAATAATACTAATTTAAATAAAAATATTACCCCCATCAAGATATAGCTCAATCGATTCTACTCTTGATTCTGAACAAACTGTTTTCAGGTTTTTAGTGTTAAGTGAAACACGGTGTATAAACGATGCCTTTTGTTACTGTTCTTTGAGTCTGACTCGCAGTAATATCTGCTTGTAACTGACCTCAGGTTTCAAGCATCCAAAACCTCTTAAAGTGATATTCGGATAGCAACAGAACTGCAACAGTAGTACTGTCAAAATGAAATAAATGTATATACAAAGAAAAAATTACCAAGGCCTCCTAGTGTCCAATGCTGGATTCGAACCAGCGTACTCCGTTATAGCCACAAGCCTACGGTAATTGTGTCATACACTAGAAAATTTGGACCCTTGCCACCGAGTGGGGAAAAATTGCCTATTTTTGATATTTCACTGATACGTGTAAAAATTCTACGGCTAAGCGTGTCAAAACTTGAATGTCTTATCCTTCTTTTACATTTCAAGCGTATTGCAGAATAGATACTCCTATTGGTTTCTTCATAATTAACAAATTAAAACTAGCTGTTTTTTCTCCAATCATGGACGGCAGTTCTCCAGTAATGGATCCCCCATTATGGACAGTGAAATAAGTTTAAAACTTTACTTTCAAAGCCAACTACTCAATGAGTCAATTTTATATACCCCAAATAAAATTAGTTTGGGTTATTTAACATAGGATTGTTTCTTGTAAATTTTGGTTTCGTAAATTGTTCCTTGTCCATCATAGGAGGTACGCAGTTTCCCGGTTCCAGTAATGGACACTCGCAAAATAACACTATTTCTTTAAATCTTTGGAGCAACAAACTAGTATGTTTTATATCTTTTCTCATGGTTAATGCAGTAAGTAAAACTCATCAAAGTTTACACCGAGTATTATTTTTTAATAATTTTATACAGAAACTCAATTCTCTTAGCAACATTACTAAGAATTCATCTTTTTATTTTTTTTCAGTAAACTGATGAATTTTATCTAGCCGCCAAATCCTTCAGAAACAACCGAATTAAATGAAACTTCAAAATTAAACAGCTCTATGACTCTAGTTTATGGTACATTGCCGCCAGTTTTTAGAAACTAAGTAATTTTAGATACTTATTTTTAAGGATTTGTGTTTTTTTGTCCATAATGGCATCACCGTTCATTATAGGGTATTTTACATTAAGCAAGAAAGAGACAACGCTCTACGAAGACGAAAAACAGATGTGCATTTGGCCGTAGGTAGGTAGGCGTCTGTTCATCATCAGCAAATTCTTTTACCCCGACTGTATTAGTTACGTTACATTTCCGTTTGAACACGTTCCGTCACGTCGCTTCCGTCCCGGTCACGCGTCGCACTCTAATAACGCTGAATTATGAATATTGTAACGGAGCGAGAGGCGCGTGACATCCCGCTCTAATTTAAAAAGAAAGGAATGAGACAATGCTAAAGCGCGACGTACACTGAGACAAAAATTCTTCTTCTGTAAGGATTTATTTCATACACACCGTGTTTTTTTTGTTTTCCTTTAAATTCGACACGTCGTTAGGTTCATTATCAGGAACCACCCTGTATACCGCTTTTAGTTAAATTCGCAAAAAAAAAATTCATCATTTTCATACATAATAAATGAATTTATTAGTGTGAGAGACCCTTAAGAATTAACATTCAAGTAAGTGTTAAGTGATTGACGGCACATGTCAAAACAAATAACATTAGGAATTGGTAAAGCCGTCACACACGTTCAGTTAATTATATTTATTTTTTTATAACTCTATAACCGCAAGAGTTAAGACGCTAGTTTCTTAGAGAAATGAATTGTATTTGATGTAAAGAATCTTCCCTTAAAGTTAACGGAATTCAATAAAACAGGGTGTATAACTTCTTCTTCTTCAACCAAGCATTTTTCCGGCCTAGCGCCAGGGTCCGCTTTCCTGCTCAATCTTCTCCACATTGCCCGGTTTTCGGCATCCTGAGGTGTGAGATTGTTCTCTTGCATGTCCGCTGTCACGGCGTCCAGCCAGCGCTTCTTAGGCCTACCGCGGCAGCGTGACCTAGGGCCTTGGACTGTGATATTGAAGCATCTATTAATTACTAGCTTTTGCCCGCGGCTTCGCTCGCGTTAGAAAGAGACAAAAAGTAGCCTATGTCACTCTCCATCCCTTCAACTATCTCCACTTAAAAAAATCACGTCAATTCGTCGCTCCGTTTTGCCGAAATGAAATAAATTTGAAATGGAATGAAATATTTATTTTCCAAGTAGGCATATTACAATGCGCTTATGAACGTCAAATAAAGCTACGCCGGCTCTAACCGAGAAAGACGGACAAACAAACAGACACACACACTTTCCCATTTATACGATTAGTAGGGATATATCCAACATAATAAAACAGAAAACGTAGAAGCTTTGCAAATGAAAGTTTTTAAAAGTCATGAATAGGGCATGTTTTTAATGCACGAAATAAATGTAAAAAATAATACAGTGGTGGGCGTTCTTTGAGGGGCGTACATTGACACTGTTATTTTTTATGAATTTCTTATTATTTTCGTAAGGATTCAGCACAAACATGTTTCTGAAAGTCGACTCAAAGTTAAAAAAACACAATTTAAATCGGTTCATACAAATTGAGAGCTGACTCGGACGTCTGTGTCGAACGGATAATAACACCCCTCTCCTAACGCTAGGGATTGAAAATAAATGAAATACCTAGTTCCTAACTTGTACTTCGAATGCAGTAAAATTAACCTTATTTTCCCAGAGAATTTCCCAAGTTACGAGCACCTTCAACTAGGTAAATCCTTTTGTTTTGTTATCACATTGCCGTACAATCCACGGATATAAACTCAAGAGCACTAAAAACTTTACTAAGTTACAGCGCAACAAAGTGCAACCCGACTTAAGCGGCGCCCTTTTTACCCGAATGGCGTGGGCTACTTTAGCTCACATAAAATGACGTAGTTCACTTATAAAATTGCGTCGTTTACTGCTTTATGAAATTGCATAGGAAGGACGCGTCACGTGCCTCGTAAAGATGGCTCAGTACAATTGTCGTGGAGTGTGTGGGTTACTTAAAGTGAGTTTTTATTTTTACTGACCCACGCAATAGACAGCGGAGTGAAATTGTGGACGAAGATTACCGTACGTGGAAGACACATATTTTTGGCAGGTTTACTGCGTTGTCCATTAGGAGTGTCTTCTAAAAGGGTCGACCATTTATCTACTTCTTAAAAAAAGTTAAAAAGTGCGCGCGGTTGTCTACATTTAGCAGTTTTTTAATAGAAATCAGATTTCGAGCTTGAGTTCACGGTCATAGAGCACACAGAAGTCTTAAAATCAAGATGGTTTATCAAATATTTTACGTATTAAATAAAAAAGTACTAAACTGTCATACATGACGGATAACGATGGTAGTTTTTCAGATATCTATTTAAATCGTGTATTCACAAAAAGTAGGTTCCACTAATAAAATAATTTTATGTAGACAACATCATACATAGGGTTGTAAATAGAAAAAAAAACCAAATGTTTTTTTTTAGAATTGTGAAAAAAAAAACATGAAAAAAAACCGAGCACCATGATTTTTTTTCTAAATATGTTTTTTTTTTCAGATGAACAAATAATACGACAATAACGGTTTTTCGTGAGTTGTAACATGTTTCAATAACAATAACGTACATTTTAATTCAATTAACATTCAGTATAGCTACAAACGTTTATTGGGGAATCTCCGATGCTGCGTGTAGCGTAGAGAGGCGGTGGTGTTTCCAACAGTAAATAGTGATAACTACCAACTACAGATTTCGTAAATGTTACTTTTATAAGACCAGAAATTAAAGTTATTTGATTAAATTCGTTTAATAGTTAACATTAAGTCTAAAAAACCGTATAAAAGTATTAACTACTTTGCAAATTTTGAGATTTCGTACTTTAGAAAAAAAACATACTCCAGAAAAAAAAACTGTTTTTTTTTTCACGGTTTTTTTTCATGTTTTTTTTTTTCAAGCCAGAAAAAAAACCGTTTTTTTGCAACCCTAATCATACATTTTCTTTTGTACAACATATACATTTTGTTTTTTAATACAAACAAAATATCACACATGTTTTGTTTGTATTAAAAAACTCTTGATAAAAAAGCTCAGTGGCCGCCGCCGCGACCCGCGATTTATCACCGACGCGTGACCGCGCCCTGCGACTGATTGTCGCAACCCTAGCGAGTACGGCCTACGACTAATTGCGTCACTTTATCATACAACACTTGAGTATTCAGATCATCAGCTCCGTTTCATTTTACGAGTTGTCATTGTGTTTGTCAGGTGATCTCACCGGCATAGCATCTTCATCATTCTTTTCCTTCCGGTGAATAAAGTTGCCAGAGCTCAACTAGAGCGCGGTGTTTTACAGTGACAAATAGTGACATGCATGTGACACCTATAGTTCCAGGTGCCTATACTTTACTTTACCTTACTAGCAACCAGCTAACCAATTAACTAACTGCTTACTGTAGTAGGAGTTCCATGTGGTTGCACTCGACGTAGTATAAAAAAAAACTAGCAATCTTTTCGAGTGATTACATAAAGTAAAATCCATAATCCTACGGACCAAATTGACAAGTAAGTGTGAACGAATGTTGCCACAGTTTGGCCAGTGTCGTTCTTGTCGATATTAAAATTATTATTACATCGTAGATTTAAGGTGCACCCAGACGGGACAATGAAATTGGCAATTGGATCGGCTAATCAATATACCAACTTTTTCTGTGATTTCGACAGATCAAAAGGTCTGTAGACCGCTAATTAGAGATATTTTTTTTATTTCGAAGCAGCAATAATATTATTCGAAAATTATATAGATATTTATGATATACTTGCCATAGCGTGACAGATAATTTATTATCGTCGGACATGGTATTTTATTTTTTACCTACAGGCTCGGAAACCTTTTTATGTTTTAAAACAAAGTAGGTAAAAATGCATGGTGTCCATCCACTACCTCGAAGATACATAGAACACACCAAAATGTGTACCTTTTATTTGAAACTCATATACTTATTCTTGATTTAAACTTGTCTGTTGTATGTACTTTACAACTTGTCGATATATTGTTATCGACATATACCCTTCCCTATTTTAATTTTGCTGTTCCTGGTATCATTTTACCTGTCAGTCATTTGTCAATTTAGTCCGTAGGATTATGAATTTTACTTTAGATACAGATAGATCAATGAATTTGAAAAATGACTGTAATTAGAAATGAGATTTATGTTTTATATTATTCTAGCGCAGCAACAATATCAACGCATCTCCCTCGCGCCAACAGGTATAAAATGACTTTTATCCAACAATATTTTCCGACAGCAAAAAGCATTTCGACCTTCCTTATCAGATTTACCAAAGTAGCAAAGTTTTAACAGAAACCCCTCTGACAAGTATTTTTTTCCGCTCAAAGGGAAATATTCACATTATACGGCAGCGGCAGGCGTCGCCAGGAATCACTGATCGAATAAGATAAGAAACTCCGTGGAATTTAATCGCTGCATCAGCTGCATTGATGCCGGAGGTGCGAACGCCGAATACAATTCAGCAACTAAAAGAGATACAATCTCAAGTGGATGTTACGCTCGAATAGTTTGCATTGCTGCGCTGCAGTAAGAGGCTAGAAAAGTGCGGTGAGCGCGAGCGGCAACGGATTGGCTGGCACACTAACAAGCCGGCTAGCGAGGGTTCTCATGCTGAGAGCGCTCGAGGCGTGCTTCTGCAGCGAAATTAGCGAAACGAGCGACACAGATAAGCGGCACCTGGCCCCGTAGCCGAATGGCATTTCTCCGACGCCAAACGAAAGCGATACGCCGCTGGCTCTGTCGCGCCAATACGCAAGCGCGATAGAGATAGATATCTATTAGCGCTTCGTTTCGTGAGCGTTTCGTGAGCGTTTGTGCCATTCGGCTAGCCACCCTGAACCGTCCGTATTCAAAAAGCTAACGACTGCAGCTATTATTGTAAAGCCTACGGCTCCGTTTCAATACTAGCGTCGTTAAAATAATTTTATTCAAGATTGTGCCGCGATTTCATGGCTCGTAAAGATAAGCCGAATCGGCCCGGAGATTATATTATTAAGTCGCGGATGAAAAGCTGCACTATTAAAATCAAAACGTTGAACATTAAAAGATAAAAAGCGAGTCCCTCCCTAATTAAACAAGACAGTGCCAAGTGGAAATAGGAGAGTAATAAAAACCGGCCAAGAGCGTGTCGGGCCACGCTCAGTGTAGGGTTCCGTAGTTTTCCGTATTTTTCTCAAAAGCTACTGAACCTATCAAGTTCAAAACAATTTTCCTAGAAAGTCTTTATATACTTTTGTGATTTTTTTCATATTTTTTAAACACATGGTTCAAAAGTTAGAGGGGGGGGACACACTTTTTTTTCTTTTAGGAGCGATTATTTCCGAAAATATGAATATTATCAAAAAACGATTTTAGTAAACCCTTATTCATTTTTAAATACCTATCCAACAATGTATCACACATTAGGATTTCAATGAAAAAAAAATCACTCCTCATTTTACGTGTACCCTAATAAAATATTTTTTTCCACTTTTTATTTTTGCACTTTGTCAGCGTGATTGATATACATATTAGTACCAAATTTCAGCTTTCTAGTGCTAACGGTTACTGAGATTATCCGCGGACGGACGGACGGACATGGCGAAACTATAAGGGTTCCTAGTTGACTACGGAACCCTAAAAATGAGCAGCGCCGGCAACGCAAAATAAATATGAGAGCGGGTTTAATTCTCACAAAGAGTTGCGGTTCCATCCCCCCTCCCCTTGCTTAGGGGGTAATGACACTCGGACTTCAATTCTGTACACAAATTAAAGCCCAACTTGTTATATTACACCCAATTCGCAGCAGCATAATTATTACGCTATAAACATACCTTGTGTGAGCAACATTCTAATTGCTAATATTCGACTTTGTAACTCTAATAACAAACAACATTCGAACCCTGAATATACGTACTTGGTTTTGGGTTATGTTTATATTTTTAATATACACTAGCATTCAAGATAATTTATGTTTTTTAACTGCACTAATTTTTGTAACAGCTGAGCACTAAAAATAATGTCTTTCCCTACTAATTAACAATGATGTATTTCCCTTTTATTTATGTTTCTTTTTTAACCCCCGACGCAAAAACGACGGGGTGTTTTGACGTGTCTGTTTGTCTGTCTGTCTGTCCGTCTGTCTGTCTGTCTGTTTGTCTGTCTGTCTGTGTGTGTCTGTCTGTGGCATCGTAGCTCCCGAACGGATGAACCGATTTAGATTTAGTTTTTTTTTTGTCTGAAAGCTGAGTTAGTCGGGCGTGTCCTTAGACATGTTTCATGAAAATCGGTCTACTACGTCGCGGTCGGGGGTTTTTTCAAAATTTTAATTTACGAATAGATAAAATATCGAATTAATAAGACTTATCAATATTAGCACCAACTTAATAGATGTGAACAATATTACATAATACATCTTCCTGAAAATCTGCCAATATATGAGTCAATATTCAAAAACACATCGAATTTCAATAACAAATAGTACACAGTCACACAAGTGAACCACTTTCGTAACAAACGAATCGATTTGAAAAGCTACAAACGATCGAGAATTGACCAACTGTGTAATCGTTTCCCGACGGGCCGCATTCTCCGCCGTGTGCGGAGTTAGTTTAGCCGGGCGAGTGTTTGCGTAAGGAAATTAACTTCATTGTGGCGATCGATGGAGCACATCGAGCCACTAATCGGGGTGAAGACTGGGTTTATCTGGAGTTTAGAATTCGCTGTTTTTAAAAAGATCATGGTATAGGAGATATCTGTGATATAAATATCGAATAATCATCATCATCCTCCTTGCGTTATCCCGGCATTTGCCACGGCTCATGGAAGCCTGGGGTCCGCTTTGACAACTAATCCCAAGATTTGGCGTAGGCACTAGTTTTACGAAAGCGACTGCCATCTGACCTTACAACCCGGAGGGTAACTAGGCCTTGTTGGAATTAGTCCGGTTTCCTCCCGATGTTTTCCTTCACCGAAAAGCCACTGGCATTAATATCAAATAGAGGCAAATATCTCTATTATATAAATATCGAATAGTAAAAAGTCTAAAATACTTCAATGCAAAATACTAAGAAAAACGACCACGACCCTCAGTTATCCAAAACAACTCAACGACTCGAACGTCCACTGCTATCGAAGCAGACTTGTCGTAACATATCAAGTCAGAAAGTATTGAAGTGGTTAATATGCTGAATATTTGTGAAGAATATTTTGAACATCACATAATTTTAAAGATCGAAGAAGAAAGAAGATTTCGATACTAATTGTTTGCTTAGATAATTATGAAAAAAACAAAAATAAATGTGATAGCGATAGCAAACCAGAACAGTATAAAAAGGTAATCCAAACTAGAAGAATTACGAACAGTACTTATAATTAATACGAACACGATCGATCTTTAAAAGTAGGAACTCATTAATTTCTTCACTAAATTCAGTAGTCTCCTCAAATATACTTAACTTGTATTTCGTATCGAACACAGCTAAAATTCTGTTACGATACTTGAATTCGTTGTCTGTCGGCAACCCTCGGCAACCCTCGGCAAGCCCGACGAATCCCGATGAATAAATAAGCGCAATACATAGAATATTCACCGCAACATGTGTGGGTTTAATAAGATGTCCTAATTGGATAGAAGCAGTACTAATTAGCTTTATTACATTCTCTTTAAGTCTATCAAGAGGAAAGATCTGAGCTCCTACTATTGGTTTTGACGTTTTAGAAAATGTTACTCGACATCGTAAACTTCACGGAAAATGTAGGTATCAAATTTTTCGGTATCGACACACTGTTAAGCGCCCCCGTCCTCCACAGCGTCAGCTCATCTGGCGTCTCGCGAGCGTAGCGGCGTCAGGCTTTGTCATACAGTTGGCCAGGCGCTACACTCGCGAGACGCTTAATGTGAGGGGGGGTCCTAAGCAGAAAAGTAAGGTTGACTAGAAGACGCTACACACCTTTTATTGATTATTGGTTAGACGGCGGTCATATTAATATTTGACATTAACACATATCAATTTAAAAATATGGGTAAAATTGACAATATTTATCTGAGTTTCAAAAATTTTATGCCTGTGTCGAGAGAGGGCAGTCTATGCACTGTGACTAACCCAGCAACCTTCAAATCAAGAGTGAATAGGCATCTTCTGGGCGAGCTCCATCGTAGGCCACGTCTTCAATAATAATAAAAAAATTACACATTTTACTTTGACAGTAATTTCTGCCTATTCAATAATCTTTGATTCCACTAAGTAATCTTTTAGAGGCGTTCTCTACCATCTTCATACAAATAGTAACATTTTCTGTGAATTTTATGCCTTCGAGTATTGCGTATCTATTCTTAAACGTCAATATTCTTGGTAGAGGCTCTGTAAAGAAGCGGAATATACTCGCAACTCTGCGTACATATTTGATTTACACAAACAAAGGAATGAGAAATATGGGTTTATCATTTAGAAAATCAAATGCTTTTGAGCTCAAAAAGTAGGAGTATTAACAAACGTTTGCCGTAAATTAAGAATTAAATATAAATGTACATTTGTACAATAGTCGCGAAAAAAGGTACCTAAAAAAGGTATTTTAATTTGTTGAGGTTAGGATTACACCAGTTCGTACGCTTTGTTGCAGAACGCACTGAATCATAGCCAGTTGCACTAGAAGTGTAGCTAAATCTATAAATGGATTGTTGCGGTAGTGAATTTAGTTGCTTATTCTTAATATTGTGTTTTTATTTTGTTATCATTGAGCGGTTCGATAAATAAATTTTGTGTACTTATTGTATAGTCCATGTGTTGTATGTATAGTGTAGTGCAGGCTGTTAGTACATAAATCCGCCGCTGGCGCTAGTGGCGCAACTGCTGCGTTCAGAAAATAATTGTTTATCTGTTTGTTTTCGTTATTATTGTAATTGTAATCCTTGAGTTTGTATTGTTAATTATAAATTTCTGTGGATGTAGGGTTAAAATAATTGTACTTATATGTCTGTTTTTGTTTTTAAATTAATGTGTTATCTGTCGTGGCATCACCAAATGGGCCCTACGGAAGATCAGCGCTGGCTACATGGCTAGCATCATGCTGAGTTGGGTCCATTTCGTGATGAACACTTTTATGTCATTTTGTTCTTTGCCATTTTACATGTTATGTGATCGTCATGAATAAATGTCTTTTATCTTTTATCTAAATAATATTAAATACCAAACGCTTAGTCACCTATATTGATTTAGACTAACACGATTTGCACTCATAATTTTAGAACAAAACGGGACTTAATCGCGTAAACACTTACATTTATATTTGGCCCGACGTTTCGAACATCACATTATGTCCGTGGTCACGGGTAGACGGGTAGGCAAAGTGACAACCCTAGCGCAAAAGTGAATAATCAAGAACAAGTGCGGGTAATTCGAGAAACTCGCGCGGCTAGAAGATGTTGATGTAATTCCTCGCCAGTCTACCCGTGACCATGAACATAATGTGATGTTCGAAACGTCGGGCCAAATATAAATGTAAGTGTTTACGCGATTAAGTCCCGTTTTGTTCTAAAATTATGTTTAGTCACCTTTTTATTACTTATAGAATTGGCAAGATAGTCTGGAAAAGATCGCTTACAGGCAATAAATCCGCCATGGTCCTGTTTCACCACAATGACACATACACTTGACATTGACAATTTTGTGTCTATTTCTCAGATCAGACTCGAACTTAGAGGACAGTCAATATTTCCTTGTAGAACAGTCAATAGACTGCGAAGTATCACTGTCGGGCAACGATTGTCAGTGTCACTGAGAGACACAGAAGAGAGTGAAAGAGGCCACTGTAACTGTTATTTTAATGGTAAATCTGTGCTTTTAAATTTGTAATCTCTGCGGTGCTACAAAGAATTATTGGGTTGGTAAGAAAGTAATGAGCGAATCATAACCAATATTGTAATTTTTATTTAATTTATTATTTTAATCATTTATCAAAAATATAACGGCCTTCGTTATCTACTACTTGTCTCCATCGTTCTGGTAAAGAATGAATAGCATCGGCGAAGAAGTTCTTAGGTTTAGATTAAAAAAACTCAGCTATGTACTGTCGTAGATGGGCTTGATCATCGAACTTTTTTTCATTCAAGGCATTGCTTAGCGATCTGAATAATGCGTAATCCGTAGGTGCCAAGTCTGGAGAGTACGGTGGATGAGGTATCACTTTCCAACCTAGCTCCAATAGCTTTAGCCGAGTCACTTTTTCAATGTGTGGGCGAACATTGTCGTGTAAGAAAAAAACTTTAGCATGCTGTGGACGATTCTGACAGATTTTTTGGTTTAAATTTTCAAGCTGATTACAGTATACTGATTCGGTAACAGTCATTCCACTTGGTAGGAGTTCCCAGTGAATAATACCATGAATATCCCACCAAACAGACAGCATAACTTTTTTCGGGTGAGGCTCTGTTTTTGGTGCCTCTATTCCTTTTTCGTTTGGAGCAAGCCACTGACGTTTGCGTGTGTGATTTATATATAAGACCCATTTTTCATCTCCAGTGATAAGATGGTCCAACCAGTTGAATGTGCGGCGAAAAGACAGAAGTTGTATGCAGATATCGGCACGGCGGTTTAGTTGATCTCTATCAAGTTCGTGCGGTATCCAAACACTGTATTTGTAGTTTTTCCCAACTCGTGTAAATGTGTTTCTATGGTGACATGAGAGCAGCCTAACTCGGTAGCAAGAGTACGACTCGTTAGCCTCGGATCTCCTTCAATTAAGGTTTTAAATTTGGCTACATCAATCTTCACCGGTCGACCAGACTTAGGTTGATCTGATAATGAAAAGTCGCCACTACGAAACCGCTGGAACCATCGTTTCGCCGTGGCCTCAGACACAACTTCAGGAGCAACACGCTGACATATATTACGCACTGCTTCGGCGGCTGAATGGCCAGACTGAAATTCATATAGTAAGCAATGCCTTACATGCACTTTTAATTCGTCCATTTTCTTCCTTATATGAGCTCGGCGACAGCTAGTGAATGACTGACGAGAAACTGTGCGACTCGCCCTTTATATACTTTCGACCATAGAAGATTCTAGAACTCTCTCAAAAATTTTATGTGGAATTCAATCGATAGCTCATTACTTTCTTACCAACCCAATACTTCCAGTGCTCTATTCTATAAAAAACCGGCCAAGAGCGTGTCGGGTCACGCTCAATGTAGGGTTCCGTAGTTTTCCGTATTTTTCTCAAAAACTATTCAACCTATCAAGTTCAAAACCATTTTTCTAGAAAGTCTTTGTAATGTTCTACTTTTGTGATTTTTTCATATTTTCTAATATTCAAAAGTTAGAGGGGGGCACTTTTTTATCTTTCATTTACGTAAGCCTCTACTCAGTTTTACACTATCCAACAATATATCACATCACACGTTAGGGGTGAAATGAAAAAAAAAAACACTCCCCACTTTACGTGTAGGACCCCTAATAAAACATTTTATTTTACCACTTTGTTGGCGTGATTAATATACATATTTGTACCAAATTTCAGTTTTTTAGTCCTAACGGTCATTGAGATTATCCGCGGACGGACGGATAGGCATGGCGAAACTGTAAAGGTTTCTAGTTGACTACGGAACCCTAAAAACGAATACAAACCAAACGGCACTTAAGTTGCAAGTTCTCTCGTGTCTCCCAACAACTGATCTCTCCAATAAAGACAAACGACTTCGCTACATGGCTTAAAAGCAATAACGTTTTATGGAAAGTGCTCGTTTTAACAAGCCAACATTCGGCTACAACCAGTGCTAGTTTAAATCTAATTCAAAACCGACTGTTCGTAAAGATACTAATCCAATACTGATATAATTAAACTGCCCAAGTTTTCACCGAGAATTATCCAAAGAAATACGTTACAGGTCGATTTATGAGTGTTGGCATGAATAAAATAATCAAAACTTTGATTGAGTGAGATTTGAATGAGTGAATGATAAACTAACCACAAAATTAAAATTTTGAAAAAAAAAAACCCGACTGCGACATAGTGGACCGATTCTCATGAAACATGGCTAAGAACACTCCCGACTAACTCAGCTGTCAGACAAAAAAAATTAAATGTAAATCGGTTCATCCGTTCGGGAGCTACGATGCCACAGATAGATACACACACAGACAGACAGACAAACAGACAGTCAGAGAGACAGACACGTCAAAAGTCTAAAAAAGGCTCGTTAATTTCTTTTTTGTTCTAATGTTATTTTTGTTATCTTGTCCATGGTCAAAAACATTGTTTAAATTAATTAAAGTAATAATTGAAATCAATGTGGTTAAGCCATATTAAAAATATGTACATACTACAGTTTGGTAAATTAAGTCTTCTTTCATTCATTACAATTATTTAGTTTTCTATAGGCAGAATTCGATAAATACATTAAAAAATAAATGTCTATCGAATTTTGAACTCAAACATAATATAAAACGACTCCACAGTAGATAATACCAAAGACCTATATAACTTCGTAAAGACCGATAAAGTCTAAGAAAAAAACGTACCCTTAAACCATACAGAAAACGGTACGGTGAGCTAGATGGCGATACACCTTTGGGGTACGCTCGGCTAGATGGCGCTAATATTAATATTTGACATTTTAAAACATATCAAGCTAAGAATATGGGCCAAATTGTCAAAACTGAGGTTCAAAAGTTTTAAGCTTGTGTCGAGAGATGGCAGACTATGCACTGTGATTACACATTTTACTTTGACAGTCATTCTCTATAATACTCGATCCTCTTTGATAATACTCATATCCTTGGTCGATGTCACAGTAATCCCGATTTACCGAGTCTAATATGGAAAGTTCTATAACCGTACGGATCGGATTACACAATGGCTATTAACTCGGAACGGTTTCTGAAACTATTTCAATAGGCTTTGCTTGTTAGCTCGGAACAATATGATCTCAGTTCAATGCAGGTTAAATAACGGGGTGTAGTAAGGCAATAGTGCAGTATTTATTATTATTATTTGTCTGTCTTTTCCATATCTCGGGACCATGGGGTCCCGGACCTTTGAGGGGCATGCGTGGGGCCGAAGCCTACAGCACATATTATTATTATTATTTGGAGCCCGTCGTGTCCCACTGCTGGGCAAAGGCCTCCCCCCAATTTTTCCACTGATCTCTATCCAGTGCTATGTCTGACCATTCCTCCAAGAAGGAGTCCAGTTCATCCCTCCATCGCCGGCGGGGTCTGCCGGATCCCCGATCACAGTTTTCGGGCTCCCACACTGTAGTGAGTTTGGCCCACAACTCATTAGGCATTCGGCAGACGTGACCAGCCCAGTCCCATTTTAACTTGGCCGCCTTCCGAGCTACATCGGCGATTTGAGTTTTAGAGCGTAGCGTGGTGTTCCGGACTCGATCCACCAATTTGACACCTAGTATGCTACGCTCCATGGCTCGTTGGCAAACCCCGAGCTTGGACTTCTGAGCTTTAGTCAAAGACCAAGTCTGTGCACCGTAGGTCAGAATAGGGAGTATGCATATGTCCATGAGCTTCCGTTTGAGTGTCATCGGAAGATTACCTTTCATAAGATGTTTCATGTTGATTTTCAGTGCAGTATTTATGAAAGTAATAAACTTTTAAATTATTAGTAGAAGATATTGATTGTGTGACTGAATATTTCCATTTTTGTTGTGTAATGACTTAATATTAAAATAAGTTTTACCATATTACACTGAGAGAAAATACAACCAGTTTTCATGTTCGTTCAACAAGTTTTTTGGTTAAAATAGCGCCTACGTGCTCTTTGGTTCAAACAACAAGCTACTTGTCATTTGAATCGGCAATATATTTGAATCAACAAGTCGATTTTATAAAAACAACCTGACACATATTGTTTTAAACATACGTTTGGCTGATTCAAACGGATAAACCGCAACAAGTCGAACTTGTTAAATTCACAATGCAACGAGCAGACAGGTCGCCTGATGGTAAGCGATCACCGCCGCCCATGGACACCCGAAACACCAGAGGTGTTGGAGGTGCGTTGCCGGCCTTTAAGATGGGTGTACGCTCTTTTCTTGAAGATTTGAAGGTCGTATCGGTCCGGAAATACCGCAGGCGACAATTCATTCCACAGTTTAGCTGTGCGGGGCAGGAAGTTTCTGGAGAAACGCACAGTTGAGGACTGCCAGCCATCTAGATGATGACGATGGAAATGTTGTCGCGTAGGGCGATGGCGGAAAGAAGCGGTAGGGATTAATCCGAACAATTCCTCGGAGCACTCCCCGTTATACATGCGATAGAAAATGCAGAGCGAGGCCACATCTCTACGCAGCGCCAAGGGGTCAAGCCGATCGGAGATATGCTGGCAGTTGACAATTCGAGTCGCTCGTCGTTGGATGCGGTCCAGAGGGAGAAGCTGGTACTGAGGTGCCCCTGCCCATAGATGAGAACAGTACTCCATGTGTGGGCGAACCTGCGCCTTATAGAGCTGAAGGCGGTGGGCTGGAGTGAAATACTGTCTCGATCTATTGAGCACACCCAGCTTTTTTGAGGCCAGTTTGGCCTTACCTTCTAAATGACCGCGAAACTGGACTGCACTCGAAATGTCAACGCCTAGAATTCCTATACTGGCTGTGGCAGTGAGGGGAGTGCTCTCAAAAAAGGGTGATGCGACAAACTCTAACTTTTTTGCGGTAAACGCGCAAACCTGTGTCTTGGTAGGGTTAAATCGGACTAAGTTAAGTCGACCCCATTCAGAGACTTCTTTCAAGGAAGTCTCAATTTCAGACACAAGTTTGTTCCGGCTCTCGATGACGTTTTCCCGAGAGATATTGGTGCGGCCGGTGTAAGTAGCATCAACCGTACTATCATCCGCATAACAATGAATGCCGCTGGTTTGCAGCATGTCATTGATATGCAAGAGGAATAGCGTAGGTGATAGCACACAGCCTTGGGGAACACCAGCATTCACAGGCATGGAGTCAGAGCATTTACCGTCAACTAAGACCTTTATGCTTCTGTCTGCCAGGAAGCTACCCACCCAAACACATAATCTCTCGGGAAGCCCGTAGGATGGTAACTTCGAAAGAAGTGCTTTATGCCAAACGCGATCAAACGCTTTCGCGATGTCCAAACTAACGGCCAATGCCTCACCCTTCATCTCGATTGCCTGTGCCCAACGATGTGTCAGGTTAACTAGAAGATCACCAGCCGAGCGGCCTCTACGGAAACCATATTGTTGGTCACTAAGCAGCTGGTGATCCTCTAGGTACCGTAAGAGCTGGCAGTTGATGATGGATTCCATTATCTTCGAGAAGAGGGAAGTTATAGCTATTGGCCTATAGTTGGACGGATTTGAGCGGTCGCCTTTTTTAGGGATCGGGTGCACCAAAGCTGACTTCCAAGAAGCCGGGACTACGCCGGAAGAGTAAGAGAGCCGAAAGAGATGCGTTAAGACCGGAGCCAACTCAGGAGCACAAGTTTTTAGCACAATGGCAGGGATTCCATCGGGCCCACTCGACTTATGAGTGTCGAGGGAACGAAGTGCTTTACGTACTGAGCTTTGGTTGAACCGGACATCCGGCATATAGCTCTCGCACCGCGGTATAGTCGGCGGCGCGTTTCCCCCGTCATCCAAAGTAGAGTTGGACGCAAAGAGTTTGCCCAGAAGGTCGGCTTTATCTTTTGCGTCGTGGGCCCATGAATCACTT
Organism: Leguminivora glycinivorella; assembly: GCF_023078275.1. Taxonomy (NCBI): domain Eukaryota; kingdom Metazoa; phylum Arthropoda; class Insecta; order Lepidoptera; family Tortricidae; genus Leguminivora; species Leguminivora glycinivorella. Next base: position 24,733,087 of record NC_062976.1, read on the forward strand.
CCCATGTGCAGGGGTGGAAAAGATGGCGTGCAGAAATTCCCCTGGATAGCTTTGGCGAGAGACCAGAACGCACGAGTGCCCGAAGGGAGGTGCTCCAATTTCTCGCCAATTCTACCGATGTGCAGCGACTTTGCTCTGGCGATAACTCTTTTGAAGGACCTGGAGGCGAAGTTAAACTCCTTTTTTAGTGCGCTGGTATTTTCATCCCGTACTGCCGCCGCATTAACCCAGGCTCGGTAGCACTCGTTTTTCCAACGCGAGGCCTCTTTACAGAGACGACTGAACCAGGGTTGCGATTTACCACCAACAGGGACTACAGAAGATGGAATGAAAAGCTCCATTCCCTGCAGCACCACGTCAGCAACAGAATAAATAACAGAATAAATAAATTGACGTGACGTGATTTTTTAAGTGGAGATAGTTGAAGGGATGGTAAGTGATATAGGCTACTTTTTGTCTCTTTCTAAAAAGCTAGTCCTTTATATTTTTTTACTACATTTGATGATTTTTTTTTCTATATTATTGACTTATTGACGTTAAGCCCCCCACATCTAACGTCTCGCGAGCGTAGCGTCGGGCCATGTGTATGGCAAAAGCGACACCGCGTCGGCGCGACGTCGACGCAGCGTCTTTTTCCATAGAGTTATCCATAGCGCATCGTAAGCGTGGTTTTCATTCACTTCCGCATCAGGTTCTAATTGAACTAATCTTTTAAGTTGAAAGTATTTAAAATCAGCTTTAAAAACATTTACTCTGTTCTTGTATAAACTGTTTTGTATGCATATAAATAAATAAATAATGATCTAAGTCAGGTTCAATCGTGTGAACAGAAAATAACGTTTAATGAATACTATAGCTAGCCTGTCAAACAAGTTTCTCAGTAGAAAAAAGCGTGAAATTCTAATTATCTATGAGAATATTTTTTTTTATCTACACACATACAGGGTACGTAGCCGAATGGCACAAACGCTCACGAAACGCTCACGAAACGAAACGCTCGTAGATATCTATCTCTATCGCTCTTGCGTTTTAGCGCGACAGAGCCAGACTACCTTTCTGCAGCGTTTCGATTTCGTTTCGCGTCGCAGAAATGCCATTCGGCTACGGGGCCAGGTGACATAAAATAAAGAAAATGGATTCCAAGGATCCAACAGCAATTAAATTTTAGCCAGCAGGTTTGAAACACACACAAATTAAACTATTTCCTTATTTTCGCACAAAATATCAGTTGTTTCGAACTACCATGAAGCAAACGTTTTACTGGATGACCGTAATAAAAGTAATGCTAAGCGTTTAGTGGGTGCATTTTTAGCGACGATTAGTGGTCTAATGCGCCCGTCTGGCGCCAAGCCAATGGCACGCCTGCGCAGTGCAACCAAAAGTTATTTTTCTCAAATATGCGATGAATAATTGTGTTTACGAGCATTTTCAGAATTTGGGACCCCCCAATTAGCGTAAGTTGTTAACAAAAATTAACTCACTGTCAGTTTTGTGACGATAATCAAGCATGAAATTTCTGTAAAATATTGTTTTTGTATTAATTACATAAACTTTAAGCGATAATCTACATTCCGAATGAGAAAAAAGTAAATTCTTAGACAGATTTTATGCTTAATTTTCGTGACAAAACTGACAGCGAGTTAATTTTTGTTAACAATTTACGCTAATTGGGGTGTCCCAAATTCTCAAAATGCCCTTACGTTCCTTATAATGGACTCGGAAGTATAGCTTTTTGGGCGCAACAACTCGAGAGGACTGAAAAGTTATTTCATACTACTTTTCAGGCCTACGCATTGCAAACTAGCTTTTTAATATTTGACAGCATTGTCATTCATACAGCTGGCTGGTTTGACAGAAGGCATGTTTTGTTTTAAAGGTTGGTAGTCACGTTGTCAGACTAAAATGTCATAAGCAAAGGCTTACGCACGAACTGAAAATTGTCTAAATTTCTATGATATTACGAAATAAAGTCGATACATGTATACAGATAACATTTAAGGGCTCTTATAGGGAGACCGAGGCTAATTGACTATATATATAGGGGTAGGTTGACTAAATAACTATTAAAAAATTGAGCCAAATTCAAACTTGAGCCAACCAGTGATACGATACGAGGTACGAGAGGCTCACCGGTGACTGAGCGGGGGGAGGTGACGGACTTTCGTACCTCACTGGTTGGCTCAAGTTTGATTTTTGGCTCAATTTTTTAATAGTTAGTCAACCTACCCCTATAGGCAACTAGCCCCGCTCTCCCCTACTACAGTCAAACTTCAAGATCATAAAATATCAATTCAAAACTTATACAAAACTATTAAATGTCAGACGCCTGTTTTACCAACTTATATACAAATGGGCTCCTCAACGTATCTCGAAAATGATGAATATTCGCAGAACTATAATAGAACTAACTTTCAGTGATACCCAACTACGCCAATTAGAATATTCTAATTTTCATTTAGTATAATCTAGATTTCTGCAGCGTTCGTATTAGGTATTATAATATAGGTATTATAATACCTACATAACGAAGTTGATGTCTTTTAATTTTGACGACCGGTCTGGCGCAGTCGGTAGTGACCCAGTTCGAATCCCAGTAAGGGCATTTATTTATGTGATGAGCACAGATATTTGTTCCTGAGTCATGGATGTTTTCTATGTATATAAGTATTTATATATTGTATATATCGTTGTCTTAATCTGTATAATGTCAAGCAAGTTTAAAAAAATATGGGCCATTTTTTCACATCCGAGAATAATAATAATAAAAATCAAAAGTGACATTATTCATATTCATATTCATATTCATATTCATATTCATATTCATTTATTTCGTTGTAAAGGTCATGTACATTAAATCAAGATGTTATAATATTATAAATGTCAGTCCATGACGCCCTGTGAGGGCACACAACATACTTATAACTAGTTAAAAACAAAATATAACAAAATGCATTTAAAATTACATAATAAATTAAATTAGATCATTATATAAATTATCCAGTCTAGCTATTGATTGAGAATAAATACCTACGTTAAATATATCAATTATCGCAGTTATATTATACATTATAAATTGTCATCATTAAGAAAATCTTTTACAGAGTAGTAACATTTATTAATTAATAGTTTTCTTAGCTTGTTTTTAAATATCACATATCGGGGTTCTTGTTTAATTTCATTTGGGATTTTATTCATTTTTTAAAGGTGCGCGGGGCCCGAGGGCCCCGCGGTGTTCTTTTATTGTATTTGTGCTTTTGCTTTTTGTTTTTTGCTTTTGCTTTTTGTTTTTGTGTTTTGCTTTTGCTTTTTGTTTTTGAGCTATGCTTGTTTGCTTTTTTGCTTTAGCCTTTGCGTGCTTGGGAGCACTCTCTGCCCGCAGCTCGGCCTGCGGCCTCGCGTGCTTGGGAGCCTGTCAGACACGCTCCGGCCTTCGGCCCTCCGCGTAGTTTCTGTGGGGGTTGTAGGGAAGTTGGAGCTTAAACACGACCCAATAGTAAAAGTGTCTTGAGAAGCTCACGACGGGCCTGCGGCCTGCGGCCTCCGGCCCGTCGTTTCGCTTCTCTAAGACACTTTTACTATTGGGTCGTGTTTAAGCTCCAACTTCCCGGACCGCCGGCGAGCCGATCAGGGACGCTCCGGGCCTTCGGCCCTACGCGGAGCTCGGCCTTCGGCCTTCGCTCGGCTCCGAAGCTCCGCGTCGGGCCTTCGGCCCGCCGCTACGCTTATTATGACACTTTTAATTATTGTTCTGCTTGGGAGCACAGTCTGTACGCAGCTCGGCCTGCGGCCTTCGCGTGCTTGGGAGCACTCTGCCCGCAGCTCGGCCTGCGGCCTTCGCGTGCTTGGGAGCCTTCAGACACGCTCCGGGCCTTCGGCCCTCCGCGTAGTTACTGTGGGGGTTGTAGGGAAGTTGGAGCTTAAACACGACCCAATAGTAAAAGTGTCTTGAGAAGCTCACGACGGGCCTACGGCCTGCGGCCTCCGGCCCGTCGTTTCGCTTCTCTAAGACACTTTTACTATTGGGTCGTGTTTAAGCTCCAACTTCCCGGACCGCCGGCGAGCCGATCAGGGACGCTTCGGGCCTTCGGCCCTACGCGGAGCTCGGCCTTCGGCCTTCGCTCGGCTCCGAAGCTCCGCGTCGGGCCTTCGGCCCGCCGCTACGCTTATTAAGATACTTTTTGTTATTGTTTTGCTTGGGAGCACAGTCTGTACGCAGCTCGGCCTGCGGCCTTCGCGTGCTTGAGAGCACTCTGCCCGCAGCTCGGCCTGCGGCCTTCGCATGCTTGGGAGCCTCGCAGACACGCTCCGGGCCTTCGGCCCTCCGCATAGTTACTGTGGGGGTTGTAGGGAAGTTGGAGCTTAAACACGACCCAATAGTAAAAGTGTCTTGAGAAGCTCACGACGGGCCTACGGCCTGCGGCCTCCGGCCCGTCGTTTCGCTACAAATGCGGAAAATTTGGCCACTTTTTTTTTGTATGGCAACTCTTAAACGGTAAGAGATAGCTATAGGGTGCTCGACCAAATGTCATACAGGAGCCCGAGTAGAAAAAAGTTGCATCAAAAAAAATTCAAAATGGCCGACTTTTTTTTTTTTTCAAGTTGGTCCGAGCGCGCTCAAATTTGGCATGCGGAGAGGTATGGGCCCCCAGATTACAAATGTCAAAAATTTTTTTCAAAAATCTAAGATGGCCGCCGTTGTGGAAAAATCAATTTTCCAAGTAATTTCCTTCAGGGTGGGAGGCCGAAGGCCGACCCGGCGGAGGGCCGCAGGCCCGGAGCTCGACTTTGGGCTCCCACCCGGGCCAATTCCAAGTAATTTCAGGCGAGGCCGAAGGCCTCGCCGCGGCCAGCAAGTGCTCCCATACAATTTCCTTACAAAAGTGTCTAAACAAGCGTAGCCGGCGGGCCGAAGGCCCGACGGCGGAGCTTCGGAGCCGAGCGAAGGCCGAAGGCCGAGCTCCGCGTAGGGCCGAAGGCGCGGAGCGTCCCTGATCGGCTCGCCGGCGGCCCGGGAAGTTGGAGGTTACACACGACCCAATAGTAAAAGTGTCTTAGAGAAGCGAAACGACGGGCCGGAGGCCGCAGGCCGCAGGCCCGTCGTGAGCTTCTCAAGACACTTTTACTATTGGGTCGTGTGTAACCTCCAACTTCCCCACAACCCCCACAGTAACTACGCGGAGGGCCGAAGGCCCGGAGCGTGTCTGAGAGGCTCCCAAGCACGCGAAGGCCGCAGGCCGAGCTGCGTACAGACTGTGCTCCCAAGCAAAACAATAACAAAAAGTATCTTAATAAGAAATCAATTGAATTCAATAGTTTATTTCAAACAATTCAATAGTTTATTTCTGTACTGTTCCCTAGTTCTCTGCTTATCTTGTTTTACTTCGAATAAGTAGGGATTTTCGCGGACAAAGAGAGCACATTGCAGTATGTAAATAGAAGGCAATGTTAATAGTTCATACTGGACAAAATATGGACTACAACTATTTGGAAAACGCACATTTGCCAGGACGCGAATACACTTTTTATGGATGTAAAGTTAAAACGTTTTCCAAAATAAATCTCGAAAATCTAATTTCACCAGATCTGGACGTGTCTGGGCTCATTCTTCTCAGAATCACGAGCTGATTCGATCCCGACGATAAACAATGTGTCCCAAATTTTATTATAATATTCCATACAAAATTTGAGTTTCCAATACGTCACGCACGTAGTAAGACTAAAATCGTGACGTAAAAGGAAAAAAAATTAGGACACAGTCTTTTATCGTCAGGATCGAATTAGCTCGTGATTCTGAGAAGAATGAACACAGAGACGTCCAGATCTGGTGAAATTAGATTTTCGAGATTTATTTTGGAAAACGCCCAGGTACTAAAATTCCGTTTACTAAAACCCGTCACCACACGGGCAATAAAATTCAAACATAATATTATTATATCTATAATGGTACATGTCTACTATCAACGAATGAACTCGCTACGCCCGTAGCTCGCTTGTGAGCGTAGTATCCGGATCTACGAGTTACGTGCTACGCGTCAAAGCGTCACTCTTGCTACGACGCTGACAATCGGAAATGTTGCTACGGACGGAATGAATGAATGGCAGAGTGCTATGTTTTAATGAATTAATGAATGATAGTCGGTGTTTTTGCTTGTTTTAACAGAAAATTTAAACTGTATTTTTTTTTATACCACGTCGATGGCAAACAGGTATACGGCGCGCCTGATGAAAAGCGGTCACCGTAGCCTATGGACGCCTGCAGCTCAAGGGGTGTCACATGCGCGTTGACGACCCATTAGAAACTTGTACACTATTACTTGAAAGTAATGTATTCAGTACCAAGTTTTGACAACGGCGTTCCGGGGTCTTTTTTTAATTCATGATTCAAGGTACTTGGTCGCTGAGTCAGGGTCTTAATACCTACATACTAATATTATAAATGGGAAAGTGTGTGTGTCTGTTTGTTTGTTCGTCATGTCGAAGAGTTGACGTGACTTTTTGAGTGGAGATAGTTAAAGGGATATACAGTGCCTTAAGCTACATTTTGTCTCTTTCTAACCCCCTACTTCCTTAAAATGGGGGGTAGAAGTTTGTATGGAGCATTTCGCAATTTTTAGGGTTCCGTAGTCAACTCCGTCCGTCCGTCCGTCCGTCCGCGGATAATCTCAGTAACCGTTAGCACTAGAAAGCTGAAATTTGGTACCAATATGTATATCAATCACGCCAACAAAGTGCAAAAATAAAAAATGGAAAAAAATGTTTTATTAGGGTACCCCCCCTACATGTAAAGTGGGGGCTGATATTTTTTTTCATTCTAACCCCAACGTGTGATATATTGTTGGATAGGTATTTAAAAATGAATAAGGGTTTACTAAGATCGTTTTTTGATAATATTAATATTTTCGGAAATAATCGCTCCTAAAGGAAAAAAAGTGCGTCCCCCCCCCCTCTAACTTTTGAACCATATGTTTAAAAAATATGAAAAAAATCACAAAAGTAGAACTTTATAAAGACTTTCTAGGAAAATTATTTTGAACTTGATAGGTTCAGTAGTTTTTGAGAAAAATACGGAAAACTACGGAACCCTACACTGAGCGTGGCCCGACACGCTCTTGGCCGGTTTTGTAAGAGAGCGAAACCGCGGGCCATCTAGTAGTATTGATATGTTGTAGATATAGACCTAGCTTTCACCATTTTTTAATAACGAATCTTTTTTTTTTTCATTTATTTATCGTCACATTTTCTTTTTAATAAAGTGTCTCACAGTCTCACTTTATTCATTTTATCTTATCTTCCACCCATCCACATTAATTATTAATTCTTACTATTATCACCTACTCATTATTTCCATAATGAAAACCTATTAAACTGAACGGCACTCGATCTGCAGAACTGCAAGTCGTCCAGTTCTCGACTCGATTATTCGCAAACTGCTAGGAATTAACTGGAATATTCGCGTTCATGAGCGGATAATGCGAGCGAGCGGTCTACAAAAGCCTTTGATTGCGGCGGTTTGATTCTCAGTGCGTGAATATCCGTCTTAGGAAACTATAATTTTTATAATATTTTTCTGACATTTAATTATTTACCGTTATTCAATTTTAGACATAAAATCAAAACAGTATGCGGATCTCATTAATAAATGACAGCGTCAACCGCGCGCAGAGCGATCCGCACCGGAGTATTTTTTTTACGGGATAGGAGGCAAACGAGCGGACAGATCGCCTGATGGTAAGCGATCACTGCCACCCATGAACACCCGAAACACCAGAGGTGTTGGAGGTGAGTTGCCGGCCTTTAAGATGGGTGTACTCTCTTTTCTTGAAGGTTTGAAGGTCGTATCGGTCTGGAAATACCGCTGGTGACAATTCATTCCACAGTTTAGGTGTGCGAGGCAGGAAGTTTCTGGAGAAACGCACAGTTGAGTATTAAGTTCAGGGGGGTTACCATGACGTGCTAATGCCGTTCAGTTTAGGTTGAGAGAGAGGGACGGAGCTATATAACTGCTATAGCTGTGTCCCTTTCTCTCAACCTAAACTGAACGTCTTTAGTACTGTACGTCATGGTAACGGTCCCAGGGAGCTTTTTGACGACAACATCAACTTCATACAAATTGGTCGTGTGGATCGCGGAGAAGTCGGTCCGTGTGACGCTAAAACCAGCCTAAAACTTGTTTCAAATTTGAAAATCCAAAATAGCGGCCATCGAATCTCTACGTCACGGTGTAACAAGTTAATCCTGAGCGTGCCAGTGCATCCGGGATATCATCGGGCGCGTCAGTAGTTAAGAGTATTGATTATGTCTTTGCATATTGCCCGTATTGGAAGGAATTGATTTATTGGTGGTATTGAAAGCAAGTTTGAATGTAGATTTCAACCAGAACTATGAGTTTTTGAATTTTTAAATACTCGATAGCGTGTAAAAGTCACGGAAAGTGTCATTAAATTTGTGTTTAACTAAATAACGGTTTGGGGGCGCTGTGATCTTTCTTCGTGATATTTATCCGCCATATTTAGGCACTTGTGTAATGCATTCTAAAACGTCCAAAACTGATTTTAAAAGCTCTTAGGGAGTATTTTTTATTTATAAGTTAATTTTAAGTTAGTACATAGTTTAGTTTAGTTAATGTATTTTCTTTATCTATCTTATAGTATTTTATAAATGTTATTATGTAAACATGTTCATGTATATTGACGTACTTATTAAATTAAAGCTCTGATGCAATGGCTGACAGTGTCGCCGAAGGACTAAAAACATAGAAGGATAATATAACCGGAACTCACGTGTGACCTAACTGTTGACACGGAAGGGAAAGGTAGATTTTCTGTCTTTTTCAGATTATATATCATTAACCAATAATTATACATATTCCTAGTTGATCATTTAAAAGACTGAATTTTTAAGTGACATAAAAAAATCCCATAGGAAATTCAATATAAATAGACTTTTAACGTTCCATTTAAACATTTAAGTATCAAATGAAGATAGCCACAAAACCCACCATCGTGAAAGAATCAGCCTTCTGCTCCATTAAGCTTAGTTACCAGACTTTGGCTCGAGCGGCGGAACGATAGTAAAGCTTTTCAAGGCAGAGGATAAAAAGTTACTACTCGTATGAGTCAGATAGGAGCTAATTTACGCGATGGGGTCAGTTTTAGGAATCGATGTGAAATGAAGATAGGGCATTGGCAAAGTTTCATGGTGATTTTTTTTACGTGCGTCTTGGTCGACGAAAATGCTGGTACAAATCTAACACGAGATATTTTCGGCAATTTGATTATCATCACCACCTGCTAAATGACAAACAAGACGATATTTGAAAATGAACTTACTGTTGATAAAATCTTGTTAGCACACGTAAAGCAAATAACGCATTTCGTAGAATAATAGGCCCTTTTATAGTGCTAGTAAACTTTTAACACAAATAAGATCCCCCAGTGTATTTAGGAATTATCTCAAAATACCAAGAACTAGATTGGTGCGACTTGCCAAGCCCTTTCGCAAACAGACTAAATCAGCTCACAGGATTTCCTCGCGCACTAAGGACATGACACAACTGCTGTGCTCCATTGATTAAGTATAGTGCTCTGTTGGCTGCCAGCGATCTACCGCACTTGAGCAAAGACATTCGTCCGGGCAAAGTTACTTCAGTAAGCAGTTTCTCCAATGAGTCGCGCTGTATCTGTGCCAGACAAAATAAACAAGCAAATTTATAAACGACATAAGCAAAATTCTAAATTGAATTTTATCCTGTGACACTACAGATTTGTTTGGAGTACGTACATACGCGTCTAAACATTGCTACCCCAGATTTCCACAGAGCTAATATGGACTAAGGAGAGGTTCGGCCAAAATTAGAATTCTTGCCGCGCGCGCGGTTAAAACGATGCAATCGTCTCCAATGGCGTGGTGGTTCTATATTTCACCCTCCAAAATAAGATACATTTAAGATACATTCCATCTATAAATTCTTACCAGAATCGGGTCGCCTGCAAGACGAATGCAGCATTATAGCGGTTGAAGTTTTTTGTCCTGCACGGAAATTAAAAGAGGAACGAATCGTTCCCTGGGGGCGCAATGAACCGATAAATTGACCCTCGTCTCGTGTTCGACCAGTTTTATGGGTCATCCGCGAGGGCGGCCTAATTCCTAACGTCTACCTTTTGCACCTTTAATTCCGGACAGTCGGTAAGTTGCTGACAGCCACCTTTATATTTCAATCCGATCGAGAGGTCGGATTAAATACATCTGTTTTAGGGGATGGACTGATCTCATTAACCCTTTGTGTCGGGATACAGGCACCTGCTTGTGATGTGTGGGCGAAGGGTTTATTATGACATCAGGTATTTAAGTCAACAGCTACGTTTAATGAAATAATCAATTTAATATTGCCTATTTCCACATTTCGTGTCTACATGGAACAGGTAAACAAATTAAAGACGAGCTAGGGTTGATATCAAATTTAACTAAAAAAAACGATTTGACAGACTCTAAGCACGCAGTACCTACATCTGATTCGTATTAATATCAAGGCAAAGAGGCCACTTCTTCAAGTTCTTTACCACTGACTAACAAGAGTCATGATCAAGGTATTTTAAATTGTGTAAGTCCATCTGTAATCTGGCTAATCCAACGAACACTAAAGGGGCCGAACACAAGCCGGTTTCCACCGGGCAACATTCGGGCCATGAGTTAATCCGGTGCAGAGATAATGCATGTCGGAAGGCAAGCGAAGTGACGCAGCTAACACGATGAGACGAGCGAGTGCGCCGCCCGCGGCGTCGCGGAGGGCGGACTGGATTGTAATAAGGCCCGGGACAGGCCAGCTGTTTGGCCCATGTGGAGTTAATCTATATGGAAGCGAGAAATGCTATTGAGTTTCTTGAGGACACTTTTCTTTTTAACTGGATAGAAAAACTGGACAGATCAGTTGCTTAGGATGTGGAGTGAATCTACAGGGCGACTTCAAATTTGTAATACAAACCACTTGATTGGGGCTCAGTTACTGACAAATTGTAAGTTCCGTTAACCCCCTTTTCAAAATTAGCTGTATTTAATAAAAAAAATAAGTCCCCGAGTGTGGTTACCCCACATTAAATACCTAACTGTCATACCTGTTACTCGATATTAACTGAAAAATGTTTAGGTAAACTGCATGAACTGTTTTCTGCCTCCGTTATTTTTTGTCAAATTAGTTCCAAATTTCGTACGAAGATTGCGGATATAAAACCTAGTTGTGCGAAGTATTTCGGACAATGCAATTTCCTCTTGTATTACAAAAATATCCAAACTTTATCCGGGGGCCAACTCCGCGTGAGCATGTCTACAAATCTGTTACTGCTTGTACGAGCTCTTCAGATAAATGAAACAGAAAGTATAAACTAGGCTTTAATCTTATCAGAACGAACAAGATGCATTTATTTATTTAATTTGGTTAACACTATTTGGTGTGAAATTATTTATTTATCAACTTTTACCTTACTGATGCGCGTAATGTCTATGAAGTAAACAAGTAGGTACTATATTATGGCCATGGTATTGCCGATGCAATTAGATCACAGTTCTTTTTGAAATTTAAAACTAGTACAACGCGAACTCCAAGGATAAGTCAAGCAAACCCTAGCTTTTTGTGATCTGTGGCAACACGCCGCAATAACAGAAATTGGATAAAAACGAAAGTTGTAATTTTAGTAGATTTACTCCTATAGTAATTTGTCATAAAACTCATCAATACAAAGTCTTAGCTAATAAAAAATAATCAAGTATTTGATTGGAACAAGATATCAGCATAATAGTTGTTAATAATGTCCTTCGTATAGTTTTCCTGTTTATCAATAACAATCTGTTGACGTTCGCCATTATTTGATATTATCGAATATCGATACCAGCTACAACCCTAGTACGATTCTCCGCGGGCACATCGCTCTAATTAATGCTCACCGACCTTGGCCCGCGGTCGTGGCCACTAGTGCGGAACGCTGCCTAACAACGTCGATAAATTTGATAGCGCCCGGTAAAATAAATATCGACTGTTGGGTTTTGGCTTTTGTGCTCGGCAATTTTACTGAACTAGTTAATCGTTTTTCTCTATTATGAAGCTTTATGAACATTGTAACAAAGATAGAATTTCCGTTATTACCTTTGCCTATATTATTGGCACCCAACGTGGGACTCAAAGAATTAAGTACCTTCTACTTATTCACATTGCAAAATGCAGTTAATTTATATATTTGGATGCCTTGAAATGTATGAAATGTATTAGGTATCTAAATCACTTTTTTCTAACAGAGACGATATTTCCCAAAGTTCCATAAATAAGTTCCATAAATGCTGTGGAATGAGCTATGCCGAGGTATTCCGATGAACTACAGTATGGGGTTCTTCAAAAAACGAGTGTATAAGTTTCTTATGGGTAGGCAAAGAGCATGTTAGAGGCGCTACGATGTTACGATGACTGCTTACTATCACGCGGACGGTATCCCTGTTTTCCACAGATGTGGTATAAAAAAAAACTAGCTATTACCTAATAAGTAGAAGGTACTTAGTTCTTTGAGTCCCACGTTGGGTGCCAATAATATAGGCAAAGGTAAATAAATCATAAATAAATCATATTTTATTTGTAAACATAGGTACATATAGATCTTACATGGAGTTGTGTCAGTGTCGCTATGCTTTGCCTGTAGGCATACAAATATTTTTTGTGGCGATTGAGCATGCAGCAAATATTAAACAAATAAGACCTGAGACTAAACCTAATCTTAATGATATTCTACAATTCAGAATCGGAGAGAAATTCTTTAATAGAATAGTAGGCTTTCCTTGCCAAAAATTTAAATAGACTTTTTTTAAAATCTACCATGTCACCTAATTCTAGTATGTTGTTTGGTAATTTATTGTAAATCTTAGGTGCCATACCGAAAATACTTTTCGCAAGAAGAGCCGTTTTTATTGAACGTGTGTAAACTTGATTACATCGCCGAGCGCTATTGGAAACAGAGAATTGGCTAATATTATTTTTGACATAGACGGCTGATTCAAAGATATACAGACAAGGCAATGTTAGAATATTATATTTAATGAAATGTGGTTTGCATGTATCATCTATTTGTAAATTACACATCGAACGTAAACATTTTTTCTGGGCTTTAAAAGCTCTTAGTCGATCTGTAGAGTTACCCCAAAATATGACGCCATATCTCAAAGCTGAGGTAACATAAGCTTGATAAGCTGTTAATACTGCCGATTCATTTACTTTTTTACTTAGATTATATAAAGCATAAGAATGTGAATTAAGTTTTTTACATACAATGTCAATCTGATCTTTCCATGTCAACTTATTATCTAAACTTAATCCTAAGGTAATAACGGCAAAACCGTATATCAAATGAAGTAGTCTAAATGCAGTTATTGAACGGTCTCTCATAAGACTCCTAATCTATAGATTAACGTTCATAAAACCAAAGTTAATCCACAGTTAAATTGTGTAAAAAATAAAAATTCAATTACCTGTTGGGAAGAGCATTTTCTTTAATCGGCAGAAATATTTGTTTAGCCTTATCATGGCTAGGTCGATGTAAAGGGGATAAGGCACTATATCCAACAGGGATGAACCAAGCGGTATACCGGAAACCACAAACTGGCATATCAATGACGTGGGTAACGGTATCGACGAAGCACTCCTTGATTAAATATGGGGCTGATAAAGAGGCTAATGGATTAAGGGCTCGCTCGCTCTGTGGCGTGGACTTAGGCTAATAGCGTGGCCTTATCCATACTAATATTACAAATGGGAAAGTGTGTGTGTCTGTTTGTTTGACCGTCTTTCACGGCAATACGTAGCGACGAATTAACGTGATTTTTTAAGAGGAGTTTTTTGAAGGGATGGAGAGTGAAATAGGCTACTTTTTGTCACTTAACCCCCACTTCCCTAAAATGTGGGGTGAGAGTTTGTATGGAGCGTTCCGCAGTTTCAGAATTTAACGCTAGCGAAACCGCGGGCAAATGCTAGTAATTAATATTAGTAGCATACATATTCAAAACGAGTTAAATTGCGGCGTAGGAGAAAGACTGGCAACCTGTTACTGCAATGTCACAATTTTAGTTTTCTTGCAACCCCTTATTGGCCAAGAGTGGCACTGAAACTTGAGTAGTTTCATATGCTCTGCCTACCCCTTTATGGGAAACAGGCGTGATTATATGTATGTATGTACATATTCAAAAATATTAGCATGGCATTATCATACTTGATCGTTATTAGTAAGTACACTTTGACTCCCACGTTGGGCGCCAATATTATGTTCATGACAAAATACATTTTAAAAAGCTTAGAATATATCTCATGTCCAAATTGTAGGTAAGTTAATTCAGAAATCATTAAGTAAATTATGTGATTAGTCTGAAATACGTTACCAATTTCTAGTCCAAAGAAATAAAAAAACATTTTTTTAAACGAGTCATATTGTCAACAATATCAGTAGACATAAATACGACATAGAAAACATATCGTACGCTACGAAGATAGTTGTAGATGTCTGGAGCAATTTGCGATACACCGGATTTCATAATAGTACCCTAGTGTTCAACACCTGGCTGCCTTTGTCGCTCTTTTGTGCTTTTATTTCTTATACGACAGTTCTACTTACTGTTCTAAAATTACTATTTCTCAAGAAATGTACTGGAAGTTCTTTCAAGGAAAACTTTTAAATAAAGAAATGTGTTTATTTTGTAAACAAAATAGATGTCAAGTAAGAAGTTACAATTTTGAAAGTAGTTCAAATTGAGACAGCATTTCTAAGAGAGAACTAAATATGTAATATGTAACTCTATGAAGATGGTATCTACTACAAAGATGGTAGTTTTCAACATTTTGAGGTAGAAACATCGATTTTTGACATTGTATAGAATGTCGCGCTGCAATAATACGTAGATAAAACTATAGTCTCAATCCGAAAGTTGCCTTTAAACTCTAGTTCATAACTTCATACGAGTGCATACATAGTACAGTTCACATCCCATTCAGTCGTAAGATCTTGTATCATATTGCTGTTACCTGCATCTCGAACGTTTGATAGCTCGTGAAACAGGATTAGAACGTCGTTCGGAATGAAATCGCTGTAGCAACCAATTCGATTAGAATGATATGATATTGGTTTATTGTATTCGCATTGACGTTTCTATTTCAATATTTTAATGATTTTCGCTATTTGAATTGTTATTTAAATTAAATGAAAGGAGAATGGGCACTTCGTCCCATGAATGTATACTGATGAGATATGGCTCGTTTACTATACATCCATGGGACACTACCCATACTCATGTGCCCATTCTCCTTAAAATTACAAGCTGTGGCGCATTTGATGATTTTTTTTTTATTTGAATAGTGAACATAGGTTTTGAAGCGTGTAAGCTTAATGTTTAATAAATAACTCTGCTGTATGAGTGATTATTTTTAAACGGTAATGAAACATTGATTATAAACATATTATGTACCGAAGGTATACGATACCAAATTGTCCATGCCAACAGTGACATTTTTGGTTGAATAAATTCCAGTTTTGATATTTTGATTTTTTCTATCCACGTATATACCCGGCTCGCACCAATGAGATTTTCGGAATTGATGTGCGAAATGTCATTTGATATTTGCCAGTCGCTTTTCGGTGAAGGAAAACATCGTGAGGAAACCGGACTAATTCCAATAAGGTCTAGTTTACCCTTCGGATTGGAAGGTCAGATGGCAGTCGCTTACGTAAAAACTAGTGCCTACGCCAATACTTGGGATTAGTTGTCAAAGCGGACCCCAGGCTCCCATGAGCCGTGGCAAATGCCAGGATAACGCAAGGAGAATGATGATGATACACCAAAAATCCACCCAAACACAGTTACAGCTTTAATATCATTTGCGTTCACAATTTCCTACCATCGAACATTCTCGAAGCAGTGCAGGACTCTGCGAAGTCAGGGCGTGTGCGTCACGTACGAAGCAGCAGCTGCTGGCAGGGTGCCGCCTGAGACACTCCCGGTTACATCGTAGAGGTATTCAGGGTACGAAGCCAAATGCACAAACTCTTAGGTGGGCATTTTCCAAATTAAATCCCGAATATCGAATTTCACCTGGACGTGTTTGGGCTCATTCTTCTCAGAATCACGAGCTGATTCGATCCCGCTAAAGAAATTTGTCCTAAATTTTCCATACAAAATTCGAGTTTCCAATACGTCACGCTCGTATTAAGTTCATACTAAAATCGTGACGTAAAAGAAAAAAAAAATAGGACATATATTTTTATCGTCAGGATCGAATCAGCTCGTGATTCTGAGAATGAGCCCAGAGACGTCCAGATCTGGTGAAATTCAGGTCAGCTATCTCTATCGCTCTTCCGTATTGGCGTGACAGAGCCAGACTTCATTTCGATCGGCATCTAGCGTCAACAATTGTCATTCCGCTATACCTGAGGGCCGTAGGAGGGACGGGTACAGGCGGTAAGGTTTCAATCCGGTTAATACCGCTTTGAGGTATTCAGCACGGGAAGCATGGTCGCGCGATAGACGATAAAATATCAGGCCGTCCCTATCGCACTTACACATAGTGCGATAGGGACGGCCTGCTATTTTATCGTCTATCGCGCGACCATGCTTCCCGTGCAGGACCGTTAGTGAGGCCGGTGGGCTGAGGCCATAAAAATGTTTGGGAGTCGAGTTTATTAGGCTTTGGGTGGGTGATTGATAATTTTATCTATGATCCGATAAACTCTAGAAGTTCAATCGTCACAGTGAAAAAATAATGACTAAGGCTTAAACTGAGGACATAGGTCTATCCAGCTCTACTAAATATAGAAATTTGGAGGTCTTTGCCAGTCTTTGGTCCTTTCTTTGTACCGTCCGCCATTTTGGGGGTGGCGGCAGAGTTAACCCCATATAAGTTAGACCAGGTTAAGGAATGTCAGCAACAACCTACTTGATTTAAGATTTTAGCGCAATGTCACCAAGACTGGCTTTTAAACAGAAAGTAAGTATATAACCACAAAATTAAAATTTTGAAAAAACCCCCGACCGCGACATAGTAGACCGATTTTCATGAAACATGGCTAAGATTAGAACACTCTCGAAAAACTCAGCTGTCAGACAAAAAAAAACTAAATCCAAATCGGTTCATCCGTTCGGGAGCTACGATGCCACCGACAGACACACCCACAGACAGACACGTCAAACTTATAACACTCCGTCGTTTTTGCGTCGTTAAAAGTGCAACCCACAGAAAAAATAAAATAATTGTTAAATTTTACGATCATATTTGCAAAACAATCAAAACTCAAAAAAATTAATACGGCCTGAAATTGAGTATTCATTCATTTTCTTTCCAAATAAATACTTCAGTATTATTTTCTGAATGGACTTACTTTATAATTGTTTACTCTTAGGAAAGTATTGTTTTCTTGCCTCCCATCAAAACGGCTGTTTGTAGAAGAAAATTGGAAACAAGTCCGTTTTGCTAACAAATAATAAATCCGCCAGAAAAACATTTAGGCAACAACGATACAATCCAAATTTAAACCTTACAAATAACAAAACGGAATTGAATCTGTTACATAAATACTATTTCTCATGCAATTTCACATGCAAATAAAAACAGTTGAAAAAATTAAACTGAAATGAATGTTCTTTTTGATTGTTTTTTTATTTCCCCTACTCAAGTTCGATGAAATTTAAATAATATTCAATTGGAACAGAGTCGCATTTGTTTTGTTCCATTAAATTTTCAAACAAAACAAAAATCAATTCTATTCCCTGGACTAAAGGTTCATATTTCAGTGGCAAATTCTGGATTTTTCATTTGTATGGTTGGGCCTTAGGAGGCTATGCACTTTTCATCCCTTCAACTATCTCCACTTAAAAAAATCACGACAAACAAACAGACACACACACTTTCCCAGTTATAATATTTATTAGTATGGATTGTTTTTTCTCTACTGTATATTTTGCTGATGTGTGCCAATAAAGAGTTATATATCTATCTATTAGCATATTCTACTGTTAAAATGAACTTATTCTAAAAGCTTTCTTCGTGCTTGAAAATGATGGATTCCGTGTAAATAAGTTGCGTAAACATGGGGTGTTGACTGAGTCACGTTTCCACCGAAAATATTCGGCAAAACAGCTTGATCATCGAATCCATCGTGAAGGGAACGAATGGAAGAAAAAGATGTTTTTTGCTCGTATCAAGGATAATTTATATAGGATTCTCCAGAAACTTCCTGCCCCGCACAGCTAAACTGTGGAATGAATTGTCGCCTGCGGTATTTCCGGACCGATACAACCTTCAAATCTTCAAGAAAAGAGCGTACACCCATCTTAAAGGCCGGCAACGCACCTCCAACACCTCTGGTGTTTCGGGTGTCCATGGGCGGCGGTGATCGCTTACCATCAGGCGACCTGTCTGCTCGTTTGCCTCCTATCCCATAAAAAAAAAAGGATTTACAGTCTCCATCCTAAGAATCGTACCTCATTTTTTTAGCGCCACCTATTAAATATTATCATAACTACACTGATGAGGCCTACAACTTTATTTTTTTCAAAATGTGTATTGATGTGATGTGATGATATTAAAATAAAGAAGCATGTCATTTGTTTAAAATAAATAAAAACACGCAAAAATGTTTAGGGGAAAATATGATTTTGGGCGCTTCCATTCTACGAAACTGCGCCTAGTTTTAAGCCTAAAAGGCCCATTCATTTCAGTTGTACGCTTTTTTGTATGGGCTTTGTCTATCCCGTATTATATGGTCCTTGCTCGTATTGATATAGTAGTACAAGAATGGTAGGCCCTATGAAGTGGCACTATTGCTAAATGTACGGTCTTGTACACATAAATATACTTGAAAATAGTCATGTCTTTTATGTGAAATTGTTACAGATTTTATACCCACTTAATTAAATATTCTTATTACTTTAACATTTATTGACGCTACAGCAAACATTTATAAACGTTGGAAAGTAAGTAAAATAACAATAGGTACTTATTTCTTTCTGTCCATTAATTATCAATATTAATGGCGAAAACATCGAAATATCTTATCAGTGTAAGAAGTTGTTTATTAATTCTACAAATTTCCTGCAAAAATAAATAAATACCAATAAAGTTTCCTTTGTAGTCTTATTATTTATATAATATCGAAGGAAACGATTTATTAGGTGCTCTCTCGTTACATTCGCACGCCAATTAAAAGTTATCTCAAGTCAATCACCTCCGCTCCTTCTCTCGCTTGCTTTAACAGAAAATTAAAAAGTTGGCTTATCGAGCACACATTTTATAGCATAGACGATTTTTTAAGGCTTTAATATTAAATTTTATTAATCATGTATTTGAGTTAAGTATACCTAGAGTATACCAATTTACTTACCTATGACATTCAGATTTTAAATTTGTACTTTTTGTAAATTGACATGTGATATTTAAAATATTATACAATAAATGATTATGATTATGATTATGATTATCAAGCCTATTTTTGGTATCTTCTTGCTTGCGACCTTCAAAGTCTGAGAAAATTCTAGACGTATCAAAGATTTTCTTATAAAAGAAATCGCTGATAGCTTCGAGTGTCCGATTTTGAACTACTAAACAAAGCAGATTAAAAGTGTAGCGACAACAACAAGACAAGACAAGTGTGTGTATTTGATAAAATATAGGTGTAATATTATAAATTAGTAGGTATAAGTTTTGAATTCTTGTAAATACTAACACTAGATTACGATTCGGCATGTTTACTAACTTTCTATGGATACCCTGTTTGTCCGAAATAAAAAAATAATATTATAATTATAAAACGGTAGTTACGCTATATGGGGGCGTGGTAGCCAATTATTATCTACCTTAACATTAGCTACGTTACTAGTAATCAATTTTGGACAAGCCGGTGGGAATCGGCTTGTATGGACCAGCCACTACCGGTAATTACTAAAGTGCATACATGAATTAAAAAAAAAAACTAAAATTTAAGAAGAGACAGACGGAGTTTATTCTCATATAGATGTTAATTATACCATAGTAAACAATTACAACTTTTAGTTAATAGAACCACCGGAATCTACACTTTCTTCTTCAAATAACTTTGTCTTTAACACATTATTTTTATCAGTGGGTCAAATGAAACTCTAATTTTTGAAGTATACTTTTATACTGAAATGTAATGTGATCGCATGTTTGATTATGATTTTATTATCTATTAATTTATTGATGTTGAAGGTTTTTGTCAAAGCAGCATTACAAAATCAATGAATGACGCACTTAAAATGTCAGGATGTTACTAAAAGAAGGTCAGGAGGTTGTATTATTCAATGGAACAAAATTCATATTATATTAAACTTCTCATCCATACTAATATTATAAATGGGAAAGTGTGTGTGTCTGTTTGTTTGTCCGTCTTTCACGGCAAAACGGAGCGACGAATTGTCGTGATTTTAAAGTGGAGATAGTTGAAGGACTGGAGAGAGACATAGGCTACTTAATTTTTGTCTCTTTCTCACGCGAGCGAAGCCGCGGGAAAAAGCTAGTATAAAATATATTGACCCCATCCACTTAATATCCGTCAGTGGGATAAACAAGCAGAACTTTGCACTGATTTCCCCCGGCGCGCCTCATGCATAAATTAACGAACTGCTTGCACCTGGCGTCACGGACACCAATACTCAACATTATTGCGTACAAATTCACTTTGCAAAGCCTTTCAACATAATTATAAAAAATAAGTAAAGTCCAAATCGAAATTATTAAAAAATTATATAACCTAACCACAAAATTAAAATTTTGAAAAAAGCCCCGACTGCGACATAGTAGACCGATTTTCATGAAACATGATTAAGAACACTTTCGACTAACTCAGCTTTCAGACAAAAAAAAATTTGAATCGGTTGCGGTCGTCGCGATTTATAGACTCGAGTTAGTAATATTCATACTTCCCGAGTTACACACCATGTTTTTTATCACACTCGCAATGTAAAAAATATGTAAATAGATGTAAAAAAAGTTAAGAACGGTACAAGAAATTGCATTATTCCCTTGAGAAAACGATTTCTCTATAACTCACGCTCCGCCTGCGTGCAATAGCACGTTTAAAGTGCGGGTGTGATGAAAAAATACTTAAATGTTACTTTTGATACTGACAAATCTGTACTCAATCAAGAGCTCAAATGACTAAATTTCAAATACGTCATTTTACTCATGGTGCTTGTATCAGATAAAATTGTAACCTTTTCACCCAAAATAAACACCATTCCATTTATTCACTACACACTTTTTCAACTTGGCAAAAAGAAAACCTACATACGTCACCCAAACGGCAAACGTTGTCAACAAAACATCAGCGGGACCATTCATCAACCTTTCAAGTTATTTTTATAAGCGAGCGAGCATCGGAGATCGCGCGTCGAATGATACCGGGAGAGTCTACGGTGAGTTTATAACGTTTCAAATAAATAAATTAGAAAATTTTGGAAAAAATTTTAAAAAGCCGAGGAGAGCCGACCCTAAGTGAAATGGGATGTGCAAAGAGAAAGAATATCATCATCAGCCTCCTTGCGTTATCCCGGCATTTGCCACGGCTCATGGGAACCTGGCGTCCGCTTTTGACAACTAATCCCAAGATTTGGCGTGTGTACTAGCTTTTACGAAAGCGACTGCCATCTGACCTTCCAACCCGAAGGGTAAACTACAACTTATTGGAATTAGACTTATATTGACCGGGATATAGACCGTGATTACCTTTTTGATTTTTGTCGAGCTCCCGATATTTCGACGCAGTTGCATGCATCATGATCACGGAAAACTGACGAAGGCGGGTGGATGTTAAAGTTGTATAGACAGCGCGCGATCTACCCTCCTTCGCGCGGGTCAAAAATCAAAAAGGTAATCACGGTCTATATCCCGGTCAATATAAGTCTAATGAAAATAACCGTGAATCATTCAAAACTCTTATTGGAATTAGTCCGGTTTCCTCGCGATGTTTTCCTTCACCGAAAAACGACTGGCAAATATCAAATGACATTTCGCACATCAATTCCGAAAAACTCATTGGTGCGAGCCGGGATTCGAACCCGCGACCTCCGGAACAAAGTCGCACGTACTTACCGCTAGGCTACCAGCGCTTGCAAAGAGAGAGAGAGAGAGAGAGAGAGAATATATTGAAATTTAAATACAAAGAAAACATTCCTTAATTGTGAACTCATTACACCAATTCATTTTTCATACTTTTACCGGGATTTAAACGCAACTAGCATAGCAGGCAGGGTCACTACAAACTAGGATAGACCAGTTGTCAAACGTTTTAAAATAAAATATTTTATGTTAAAAGTACCAGTGCTTATTAATAGTATCCCAGTAGATTAGTGACTGATTTTGAGTGAAGGGTGTCATTTTATTGGGCATCAGCTTCGAACATTGATAGTTTTACCTTACTGACTAGCGTAATCATTACGGAATATGTATAAATAAGTATAAGCTGTAATGTTATAAATTTTCTTTAAATAAATAACAATTTTTGTTTGTTTATCAAAACCATAAACGTTCGGGAACGATGTTCGCTTTTTCCACACAATGACTGTCATATTCCGTAACATTAATTTACATCAAGTAACATATTCTAAAACTTGTTTTTTATCTTACATAAACGTCTGCGAGCGATACGACATATTTTTAAATTAAAGGAAAAATTGAAAAATTCACACCTCCGGCAGGACACGAACCTGCGACATCCGGCTTTGCCGGAGCCGTCGCTCTCGCCAGCCACGGAGCCACGGAGGCCTGCTACATGGATAGAGATTGAACGGCTCCGGCAAAGTCAACGACTCCAAAAATATATTCTAAATAGTGAACATCTCGTGGTAGATTCTCCGGTCCCCTGCGGCGACGTCATATCTGTCGGGCGCCATTAGCGACGGAACCCTCGTCACGCTAGGTCCGCAAACAAAAAACCAACTGTTTTAATAACCGCATTTGTAGCAACTTGAAGGGTTGTTTGGGCCAGTTCTGTTCAGTCAAGGTTCATTAGCAGAATTATTCAAAATTGTGCTTAATTCATGTTATCTTCATCCATACAAAACGCGACTCAATGCTGTTGTAGGGTATACATGTGATTATACTCTTACTAACTTGTAAAAACAAGTTTATGACTGGCATTGTCTTTTGCCTTAAACCCTGGGTTAATTCTGCTTAATAGGAGTCCTCAATTTGATTTTATTATAAAACAAATTAAATTAACATTGAATTAGCGATTAAAATAGGTTCTATTTGCTTTATATTTGTGGCACTGGCATTTGTGTCATCATGCAGCACTGATTTTAAAAATGAAAATGTTATTGGAATTCTCTGAACTTATGTAGGTAGGTATTATGTTATAGTCCGACTACGAGTATAGACCATTGCACAGCATCGATAGTCTAAGGGCTAAACGATCCACCTCGTCACACAATTTATGCAGTAACCTCCCTCCGTGTATTGTCTTGCGATCGGCCGCGTCTGCGTTTGTCTTGCTGAGTTATAGCTCGGGTTACCTTTATTATGTTGTTAGCGAAGACTACCCCGAAAAGACTCCGCAGTACGAGCCGTTTGTGCTACACCTTTAAGAGACTTTAGACTTTCAAAGTTACAGGCAAGACTTAATAAAATCGTGAGTTCAAGTCTCAGGACATGCCATCAAAGGTACAGGCAAGAATAAAATCGTGAGTTCAAGTCTCGTGGCCATACCATAATCCTTAAATTCTGCATAAGGAAGGTACATCCAGATTTAGTAGAAAGTACAATAAGATTATACTCGTAGCGTGGTTCTTTTCAAGATCATTTGTCTAGATTCTAAACTAGCCGTTGGAATGTGGGCAGTTGACTCCCGACCGATTACGTCAACCATATTAGAAATTTGATTAATTGAAATAAAGTACAAAATTACATAAGTATTATGTAATTTTGTACATATCGAAGAGTTCGTTTGAGTCATCAGCTCTAGAAAACATTAATATTAGTAGGTACCCAAATAAACTAAAGCAATACAACTTTGTCCGAGTGACTTCGATCTTAAATGTGTTGGGTGTATTGGCGAGCTACAATTACAAACCCATAAGCGACATGCAGTCTGCGAGCTTTTGCTGACCACCGAGGTCTTAGATAAACTAACTGGTGGATATTCCACCAATACACACGAAGCGCTTTTCATCCTTTTTTTTTATACACACTGCCAAGGAGTGGAATTCTTTGCCAGCGTCTATATTTCCCGGGTCTTATAATCCTGCAATCTTCAATTCAAGAGTGAACAGGCAGCTTCTGAGCGAGGTCGCTCAATCGTAGGTCGCGTTTTCACAGCTAGTCTGTGGGCATGAGGAAGCCCATCATCCTCCTTGCGTTATCCCAGCATCAGCCACGGCTCATGGAGCCTGGGGTCCGCTTTGACAACTAATCCCAAGATTTGGCGTAGGCACTAGTTTTT
Source organism: Leguminivora glycinivorella (assembly GCF_023078275.1). Lineage (NCBI taxonomy): Eukaryota > Metazoa > Arthropoda > Insecta > Lepidoptera > Tortricidae > Leguminivora > Leguminivora glycinivorella. The sequence goes on from NC_062976.1 coordinate 24,757,554, forward strand.
ACGAAAGCGACTGCCATCTGACCTTCCAACCCGAAGGGTAAACTAAACCTTATTGGAATTAGTCCGGTTTCCTCACGATGTTATCCTTCACCGAAAAGCGACTGGCAAATATCAAATGACATGAGGAAGCCCATTTACATAAAAAAACGATGTTTTGTTTAGTTTGTCTTCTCAACCAACGACTGTCACCTCGACTACGCCAGGTGTAAGTGATCTGTAAAGGCTAACCTGCGCTGTGGGAAATATATCGACGGCCGATAGCCGCTAAACACGATCGCTTTGTAATTAATGAATATTGAATTAACTGGGGATAAACGTGCGCTGGACGTTGATCTATGAATGAAATGCTTAAGAAATAGCCGCTAGGGAGAAAGAAAATAAAAGCAGACTAGAAAATTAAAAATGCTACTGTTTTGTGAAAAGTAACAAAACAGTAGCATTTTTAATTTTCTAGTCTGCTTTTATTTTTCTTTAAATAGTCTTCAATCTCCCGTGAGGTACTTTTTTACTAAGGTACAGCGGGGCAAATCTCAACGATTTGGACGATGACGTCACAACGGAGTCACGTTGCGTCGTTTTCCCCGGTGCAGATTTTTGCACGTTGCCCCGGAACCCCGAAAAACCACACCTTTCGACCTTTCGGCTTTCGGTTTATGCTAGCCTTAAAACAACCCCGTAAATCAAAGTTTTAGATACTGGAACACTACACAATATAGTTACAAGCAGCCGCCAGCTAAGCTGCGATCAGAAGTCAGTATTTGTATAAATCTTTTGAACTCAAAGCATAAGATGATCGGTCACCCGGTCCGAAAGTTAAAGTAGTTTGGGAGTTGCAACGCTCGTCGCCTGCGGCTCTCGTTTGATGTTCGTGTTGCTGTCACGACCATTTGCCGGTGGAAAGAGACTATATAGAGCAATAGTATTTTTAATGTTACTGGCTGAAAAATGTTGTTTTTGTGTTAATTACATAAACATTCAAAATGTGAAAAAGTTAATTTTTAGACATATTTTGTGCTTAATTGTCATCACAAAACTGACAGCGCGTTAATTTTTGTTAACGACTTACGCTAATTTTGGGTCCCAAATTCTGAAAATGCCCACAAACAGAAAATTTATTTATTTATTTTGCGAACCGCCAAGGTGTGGAATGCCCTGCCTGAGTCTGTGTTTCCACATGAGTACAATCCAGGTCTCTTTAAAGCAAGAGTAAATAGGTATCTCATAGGTAAGCGTGCTCCACCGTAGACCGCATCGTCACTTACCATTAGGTGTGATCGTGGGGAAACGTCTACCTATTCATACTAAAAAAAAAGTCCATGACTCTGGAACTATCTACACAACATGCTCATTACACAAATGGATGCCCTTATGATTCGCATCCAGTTTCACTGCACACTCTCATCATAGTCACCCTATACTGGTTCACTCGAGCTCCGGTTCTCTCACTAACGTCAAGCGTGCGCCATGACACTCCCAGCTTCGATTGCTGTTTAAAATTCCGCGGCGGTTTACAAATTTTGCCAAGTCATCAAACTTTCCCAATAAAACCCTTTCATATTTAATAAATCCGGGCCGAGGACGTGAGTGCCGCGGCTTAATCGCTTTACAATGAAGTTGGTGATTATATGATACAGATAAAGTCTAAGAAAAAAACGTACCTCAGTACCATACAGGAAAAGGTACGGTGGCCTAGATGGCATTACACCTTTGGGGTACGCTCAGATAGATGGCGCTAATATTAATATTTGACATTTTAACACAGCTAAGAATACGGGCCAAATTGTCAAAACTGAGGTTCAAAAGTTTTAAGCCTGTGTCAAGAGATGACAGTCTATGTATGTATGTATGTTCATCTGTTCCCTCATAATTTTTCACTTTCATTAACTTAAACCGGTGAGCGTGTCTGACGTGCTCCTGGCCTTTCTAACATTACTTCTTTAAATTCTTGATGAAATCGTGGATAAATTTCCTGATGGTAAGAAATTAAGCGACGGCCTAAGACATGCAAGCATAACAGGCCCCGTAGCCGAATGGCATTTCTCCGACGCCAAACGAAAGCGATACGCCGCTGGCTCTGTCGCGCCAATACGCAAGCGCGATAGAGATAGATATCTACTAGCGCTTCGTTTCGTGAGCGTTTCGTGAGCGATTGTGCCATTCGGCTAGCCACCCTGATGTTTCTCGGATTGAAACATAACTATACTTCAAAACTTTCAAATCAAAATACATTATGATTTCAACGTCTGTAAAATACGTTTACAGTCTTGAATCGTGGCTAGTAAACAAAAGATTGTGCCGACTAAATTATTTTCCTTAAAAATATGTTTCCGTCACACTTGACAAAACGTTTAATTTACGAAGACATTATATTTCCACCGGGTACATCTACATCAAAACAAAATTTAATTAAAAGAGCCTTAAATTGTATACTTACAATTTGTGTTAATATTATTTTTACAACAAAAAGGTCGCCCTATATTTAGAGTAAACACCCACTTATGTTTTTGTGCCCCGTAATTGTATTCATGTTCGAATTTTCAAAGAACGTATCTTATAGTCCCAATATGGGGCGCGATACCAAATTGCTTTCTTAAACGCAAATAGAAGCGAACGGGAAAAACGCGTAAATTATTTACTGAGGTCGCAACTTCCAAGCCTTGTGACATGAAAGAACACATGTACATGGAATAACCGTGGCTTGTACGGTATTGGATATGGGAGCTCATGGCTGAGTTCGGATGGAATAGTTCGGGTGGATACTTGCTGTTCCGTTTTCGACGATAAAACTGATATGCTTGGAAATAAGTGGTCATGGTTCTTCAGAACTATCATAAGTCTAGCAACTGACAATATTAATATTATATACTTCTTTCCTTTTTAGTCTATTGCTAGTAAGTCTCAGTATCTATTGTCATGTACATATGTAAAAGATTTAATTGATGATATACAACGTGTTTTTATTGTTTTCCGTTAAATTCGACACGCAGTTAGGTTAATCATCAGGAACAAGTTTGTACATCGCTTTTCGTTAAATTAGATTTTTTATTGTTTTCCGTACATAATAAGTGAATTAATTAGAGTGAGAGGACCTTAATCATAACATTAAACTCAGTGTTAAGGGTCTGACGGCAAATGTCTAAACAAATAACATAAGGAAGTGGTAAAGGATGCCACTCACGTGTTCAGTATTTTTTTTTTTATAATTTGATAACCGTAAGAGTTAGGACGCTAGTTTCTTTTAGAGAAATTAATTATATTTGACCTTAAGAACCTTCCCTTAAAGTTAACGGAATTCAATAAGAACAGGGTATATACCTTCCACATCTTATAAATATATTATTATATTTAGTTAATTGAGTCACAAGAGTCTTCAACATTAGGCTTAAGACTCTCCAGTTCTACAAAACTTTTGCTGTTTATCTACCCAGATATCATCTCTCCAAGTAACCTAAAACTTAGACACTATATAACGTAGAACCAATTTTAGAGACATGAAGTTAGGTTGAAGGATATTTGTCTGACAGATAATGTTACTTTGAGTTGAACTTGAAACTCGAGATGTTTGAGATGCGATGAGCCAATTGGAAGAATTAGTTGTACATACATACATACATACAATCACGCCTGTATCCCATAAAGGGAAGGGGTAGGCAGAACACATGAAACTACTAAAGCTTCAGTGAAGTTCAGTGCCACTCTTGGCAAATAAGGGGTTGAAAGAAAACGAAACTGTGACATTGCAGTGACAGGTTGCCAGCCTCTCGCCTACGCCACAATTAATTTAACCCATATCCCATAGTCGCCTTCTACGACACCCACGAGAAGAAGAATTAGTTGTATATTTATATATAGTACGGGCTATATTTTCAGTTTTTTTAAGTTGCATTTTTATGCGATTCATAAGTACTCAGAATCGCGAGGTCTTTCGATCCTTATGGGAAAAAATCCCAAGATTTGAACCCCTAGTACATTGGAATACATTTTTCAAACCTTCCATTCCGTTACCGCTATACAAAATGTATGAAAAAATGGTAACAAAATGGGAAAAAAACCTTGGGACACTTTTTTCTCCTATTAGGATTGAAAGAGCTCAAGATTTTGAGTGGAAACCACATAAAAATTTTCAAATCCAAAAAAAGTGGAGTGGACAACTTTGAAAAAAAAATGGCTCATATAATCCTATAACTACATTTTAATTTAGAAATTTGAAAATCTGACCTCGATTTGTCATATCAAATACATTAAAATCAAAGAAAGTCATATTGTACATACAAAGAAAGTTATATATTTATACATTTATTACAATCTGGGGGAAAAGGGACGAGCTGTAGAATGTATTACATCCCTTACATTTCACGACTCTTCTTTCCGAACAAACTATAGATAGTTCCATTATTTATGAATTTAAGAAATCGAATGTCCCGTTAGATGGCGTTTCTCAAGTCCCAGCGCTGCTAAATACATCCAACACAAAGCAGGTGACATTTTATCTCTGGTTCATTTATTGTTGCCGCGACACGTGTCTGGCTACAAGGTTATTCTTTCTAAATACGGCACCAACAATTCTACATTGAATTTACGTTCGTTCTTGGACTTACACAACGGCTTTATATAATAATGGTTTAGAACAAACAAGATTGAATGTTGACCAATTCGCAGGATGTTTTAAAGTAATTAAGAAATGTAGTGTTCATATCTTTACATACAACAAACTAAAATCTTCAATGAATTGGACATTTTGGAAGTACTCTATTATATACACCGTGTTTTCATTGTTCTGCGTTAAATTCGACAAGCAGTTAGGTTCACCATCAGGAACTATCTTGTATATCGCTTGTCGTTAAATTCGAAAAAAAATTTTTTTTGCCCTTTCCATACATAATAAAAATGAATTATTTAGTGTGAGAGGACATTAAAGTCAGTGTCAAGTGTTTGACGGCAAATGTCAAAACAAATAACATATAAGGAAGTGGTAAGGGATGCCATACACGTGTTCAGTAATTAAATTAATTTTTTTAATGATTCGATAACCGTAAGAATTGGAAGAGAAATTAAATTGTATTTGACCTAAAGAACCTTCCCTTAAAGTTAACGGAATTCAATAAAACAGGGTGTAAAAGATTGGCAGAGGTAGACCCTCGCTTGGTTTGCTTGTTACACAGAGACAACCCAAGAACGACCGATTTGGCATTGCAGAACGAAGAGGTCCGATGCCATATGATGGGATCATCGTCATCATCATATTAAATTTAAAAGTTAGACTCTTGTCAGTGGAGCAACTTCCAGTCTTCTGCCTTTACAATTCTATGATGGGAATAATTATCGAAAAAAAATTGCATTTGTTTCAATTTCCCTGCAAGATTCTGATTGCTACCAAACTCGCACCAGATAGTCTAAAGAAGCTCACAATCACGGGACGCATGGCAAGGAAGCGAAGACGTGGAAGCATGGGCACACGTTGGGCAGACAGAATAACGTCTGTGACAAAGACCACTTTGCACGCTAGCATGCACCGGGCCCAGGATCGAGTGGCGTGGAGACAACTGGTGAAGAGTGTCCACATTCGTCACGTCCCTCAGCCTCAGCCATGAGGATACGACAAAGAAGAAGAAGACCAAACTTGCTTCCTTTTTTACGCCGTACGCCATTTGGGTAACAAAAACAAGACGATTAACATCTCATTCATCAACATTACGAATAACTCTGCGACATAACTAAATAGCAACACACTGCAAATGTGTGATTAAATAAGCAACTCCTACATGTATAAAATACCTGTAGAAAATGTTATAAATTTTCTTTGAACCGAACTACCTGAATTGAACATCCTTTCAGATATTCTAGAATATTCATTTCTCACTAAAACTTGCATTAGAACCCACTCAAGTGCAAAAACATATCCTACAAAGCGGATATCCTGCATATAACCGTATATATAGTGCTTTCCTACGTCCCAGTCTTTATTTAATAGTTCAGCTAACGTTGGTGAAAGGGAATGAGTTTAAATCAGGCATTGTCTCAGAGGCGGCAGCGGGGGCGGAAGAGGGAGCGGGCGTGGTCGGTTTTTTAAGGGAGTGCATTTGGACAGCGATTTGGCTCGCAGATTAATAGGGGATAATTATCTGAACGCTGGCGAAACGCCAATGTTGCGCAGTGTGGGGCCGATGCAGCGGAATTTCTAGTGATTTCTATGTATTGTTCGTTTTGACACTAGATGTCACTAGGAAGTAAAGTTATATTGTCATACTCGCAAATTTTAACGCAGACATACCTAACAATGCATGTGTTCGCTTTTGTGATGCTTCGGTATTATACAAGGTGCTCGCGAGGAACCCATATAACTTTAACGGCATATTCTTGGTCACATTTTTAGACTAAAATGTCATATAAACTTTTCTAGATTTCGTCTAGTTTCAGAGTTATTGCCAATTTAAAAAAAACATTTCCGTATTGTTACTCAGTAGAAAAGGTTTCTTAACGGCGCTGATGCGCAATTGTGGAGCATAGTCTCACAGTAGTCATTGATAGATGTCAAAACTTTCAAATAATTTGGTTTTTAGAAAAATAAATGAAGGAACTCATTTTAATTGCCAACTTTATGGATAAAAAAAAAATTTATGTGAAAATACGTCCAAAAAAGTAAAAAAAAAAAAAAAATTTTTTTTGGCGAAAAATTTTAAAATTCATATAACATTTTTTCTTTCTGTTTGCCTCAGAAACGCGTGGTTCAAGTTATGCGGGTCCCTCGCGAGCACCTTGTATAAGCAAAGGAAAATAAACATGACAATAAAATAAAATGAAAGGTTTATTTCTATCTTCCTTATAGAAACACTAATTTAACGTTTGAGATCTAACGAAATTGAGCATAATTTGAATCACGAGAGAAAGATGTAAGTACTAAAGAGTTATTATATTTCATTTTCTGAATTCGATATTAAATACTTTCGTGACATTTAATAACAGCTCAAATGAGAATAGAAATGGTACGAGAGCGATTTTCATAAAATTGCGTTAAATTTTTATATTATTTCGTTTTCCGTAGCTGATGGTCTAGCCGATTTGACAATCGTTGACGCTAGACGCCGATCAAAAGGCAGTCTTGTTCTGTCGCGCCAATACGGAAGAGCGAGATACGAACAAGATATTACCGTACGCGTTTGTGCATTTGGCTACGTACCCTGGAATGATCGAATGAGCTATTGTTCTTGGCAGCTGCAGAACTCATATAAATCAAATTTTCTTGAAACACATCGCAACGTATTGAAGGGAATTTGGCAAAACAACCGTTCTCGTATCGTGCTATTCGTGCTGGTATGCCAGCGTGCAGCGGAGCATAGAAAAACTATCAGTTACGATTGTGCCCAGTAGGTAGTGATGTTTTTCGTCAATTAATTCGAATATTAAATTTAATAGTTACATAAGAAAATTTAAGCGATCAAATACTGATATGAAAGAGGCGCTTTCCTAGCACACAGTCTAAGCCCGTGTAACTAGGTGAAGGCGTACTATGCTTGTATGAGTGGAATATGACAGGTCGACTGTTCGCGTTTTAGGTGGTAACTCTGAGGTAACCGAGAGGGGGTGGGCGGCAAGCAATGCCTTGAATGAAAAAAAGTTCGATGATCAAGCCCATCTACGACAGTACATAGCTGAGTTTTTTTAATCTAGACCTAAGAACTTCTTCGCCGATGCTATTCATTCTTTACCAGAACGATGGAGACAAGTAGTAGATAACGAAGGCCGTTATATTTTTGATAAATGATTAAAATAATAAATTAAATAAAAATTACAATATTGGTTATGATTCGCTCATTACTTTCTTACCAACCCAATATATTCAGCATATAAATATCAGTTCTAAGCATTCACCAGGTCTTAGTTACCAGTTACATCTAGACACTTTGCAAGAATAAGTACTATGTAAGGTTTTGAATTGAATTGAATTGAATGTCATACCGGAATATAGCCGCTCATAACAAGCACTGCATAAAATACAGTGTGCTTTGAGACTCATGAACCGTGAAATGCTAACATAAAGCTACGATATTTGAAAAATGTTCAAATTTTCAGGGAAGTATACGTAGCGTGTCTTACAACGCCATTACCTACTCAAGTGTATCTATGTAGATAGTTGTTTACGTAACCTAACCACAAAATTTAAATTTAAAAAAAAAGCCCAACATAGTGGACCGGTTTTCATGAAACATGGCTAAGAACACTCCCGACTCAGCTTTGAAACAAAAAAAAAACTAAATGTAAATCGGTTCATCCACAGACAGACACACAGACAGACAGTCAGACAGACAAACAGACAGACACGTCAAACTTATAACACCCCGTCGTTTTTGTGTTGGGGTTAATAAATAAGTAAATATTATAGGACATTCTTACACAAATTGACTCACCACACACACCTCTTCTATTCTATTCTATTTCTATTGACTTCTTGCACAGATATTTGTTCCTGAGTCATGGATGTTTTCTATGTATATAAGTATTTATATATTATATATATCGTTGCCTGAGTACCCACAATACAAGCCTTATTGAGCTTACCGTGGGCCTCAGTCAATCTGTGTGAGAATGTCCTGTAATATTTATTTATTATTTATTTATTATTTATTGACTGAGCCCCACGGTAAGCTCAAGAAGGCTTGTTTTTTATGTTTATAAAAAACACAAGATCTTGAAAAGAGCTTAATGAATAGATATACAATTATAACGATGCCTTCTTACGAAGTAAATTTGTCTGCAATTTGTGTTTTCTCGCTAGTATAGAAAGTAAACAAATACTGATATAACCACAAAATTAAAATTTTGAAAAAAAAAAAACCAACTGCGACATAGAGGACCGATTTTCATAAAACATGGCTAAGAACAATCCTGACTAATTCAGCTTGCAAACAGAAAAAAAAAACTAAATCTAAATCGGTTCATCCGTTCGGGAGCTACGATGCCACAGACAGACACACAAACGGACAGACAGACAGACAAACATTTTAACCCTCGTCGTTTTTGCGTCGGGGGTCAAAAAAATAACCTAATCTTACATACTTTAAACTACATATTTCAAACTGAGACTTTGGTGATGAACATGTTTCATTTCATTTTTGCTCTCTGCTTTCATCAATTTGGTGCAAGTGAGACTTTAGTTACACATAGTTACAATTACCAAACTATTGCAATACTATCACTTATAAACAAACCCCATACTGTGTCCATGTTGTTCCTGTACCTCTTGGTTCCATGACAACATCTGGTCGGACAAAAGTTTTGATCGCAAACGTGTAGCGTGTGTGAAATTGGTTGTATTTACTAATTAGGTAGACTATAGATAACTTTTACTTTATTAATAGTTACACAAATGATTTGAATATACATACAATTATAAAATTAAAAAATAGACTATTCATTGAATGTTCTTGATCATTTTATGAATCTAGTTATAATGTAATAAGGCTTGTTGGTAAATTTGTTTAAAAAAAATCAGAAATATCCTCCACAGTTAATGATAACGAATAAACTACGTTGTGCTACGTTTGGCACCATAAAACAAATATTTGTTTTGATGACTTCAACGAGAACTAGCAAAACTAAACAAAGCGCACACTATAAATAACTCAAATGACGAACAATAGACTAGTTCCCGTATTCATATATTGGAACTACATTTTTAAGTGCTCAATACAACCCATTTTATTCCTATAAATACTGAGCCAGATTGGCGTGGAGCCGACACACGCACAATGCCCTATCAATTATTCAATATTTCACAACAAACGGGCTACATCACCCACAATTAAATGGAAAATGGAATAAATTCTCAGCACAAAAGCGCTAATAGAGCAACCATTGTTCTAACCCGAATAATCCAGGATAATAACCGAAGTGCGCCGGCGATTATGTTCAGCGAAAGAACTTTGGCAGAACGCCACGCCAGTGGACGCCGGATCGATACTATATTAACTTTATTCTATGTGAAATTCAAATAAAGTTAGTAATAAAAATAAATAGGTATGAAAGTCAAGGAGCAAGAATCTCCTGATGGTGATCAAATACCGTCAACAGTAGTACCACCGCGGCACAGAAGTGATTTAAAATGCGCAAGCAAGTATAAGCGCGCACTGTTATCTGTTTGCATATTAGCTAAGGAATGTTCTACTTAGATTTTGATTACTGAAGTGATTGCAAGTACGTTACAGCGATTCACAGTGTACACATCACGCTTTTTTTAAGATTGCAGGAATACAAAAATGACAAGTCGCAGTCGCGCTACAATAAATACTGCTGCAGTATTGATGATGTAGCTAGTTTGAATCCAAACAATATTGATATACAAATCCTCTAGTTGACGCTATCATGTTTATAGTTAGCAACTCGTTTATTTGATTACAAATAAACGAGTTGCTAACAATACAATTATTATTTGATTAAAGAAATCTTTTCTAGGACAATGTGTAGCATTTTACAATAAATTACCAAGGGAAGCATTGGATTTACCAATACATTCACTTAAGAAATATGTAAAGTCCGGTCTGTTACGTAAAGCATACTACACTGTTCAAGAATATATCAATGACAAAAATGCATGGCCTTCTATAACTAAAACTTAATGAATGAATAACGAATGATAATATTTATAATATGTTAGAAGCAAATTTCATAGGTTTGTTGTTAAGTTATATTGTTTCTGTAAATTTGTTATTTATTTTTTAATTTATTTTAATGTAATTTTGACGATTCGAAAGAGGTTGTAAAATCCTACTTGAATAAACGATATTTTATCTTATCTTTTATCTTATATTACCAATTTGACAAAATCTTACGGTTTTAAGAAAATGTACGTGTCAGTTCTGCCGATGGTTTTGGTGCTGTCATATTTATACACAATGTGTCTACTTCTATAAGGCTAAGGTGGACGGCTGTCTACAATAAAATTTGTCACCGTGTGAAACTGATCACATGATAGGTATGACAAGACAAGTGACAAAAACAAGACGATAATATTATAGGCTATTGATAGTCTGTTGCCGTCCAATAAACTGATAGCCAGTGGGTCTATATAAATATATCTTCATGGCGATTCTATAACTTGTTTAAATCCAATAACTATATTAGCATAATCCCCGCCAATAATCGTCAACAGTGCACGATTATGCCGTTCGGAAGAACGCTGGCGTGGTTCCAGCGGACATCGGGATCGATACTATAAAACTTTTATTTGATATGCAATGCAAGACTAAGCCCCTGACATGCGAGTTTAGATGCGGTGGACTTATTCGGATGATATTATTTCCAGTATAAACCGTGACTTGATAGAGATCTAAGGTTTTTGGGAAATATTTTTTGGTTGAAGCAAGGTTGACAATTGATTAAGAAATGAAAATGAAGAAAGGAATATTTTTATGAATCGCAAACATACAACAATCATTTACGCTGCATAGGTACCTATGTGCAACAGTGCATTCCACAAGAACATTCCTTACGACATGCTTTTGTCTTGTATGGCTACCTCAATCAAATCCATAAAGCTCGAGAAAATACTGTCAATTTGTTAACCAAGGCAACTCAGGTACGGGGTCACGGTGGAACCTACCTCAAGCCTTTATATAGGTAAGACTGGATGTTCCGTAACTATATGAAAAGACTAAACATCAAAAAAAATACTAAAAGAGTTTGAAAGTAATATTCTGAAAAAATGGTCTCAGTTATCTTACTTGCCAGACGTCAACGTAAAATATTTTTCCCTCACTAGCTCGGAAACACGTGTTTTGTCCTTTAATACCAGCGGGTAAAATGTAAAAACGCATTTTATCCACTAGGTAGTGGGTAAAGTAATTTGACCTTGAATAAAGTCAAATTAACTGCTTTAAAATTGATAAAAGTAGGTGAGTCTAATAAAAAAGATGATTTACCACCTGTGGAACTACTGGAAGCAGTGATAAACGCATTTTTTGCGTTGTAGTTTCCTCGCTATAGTGAGGGGAAAAGTTTTGTGTTACACTCGGGTGCAAATGTATTTTACTTCTCGTGTGTTAAAAAACTCGCAAGTTCAGGATTCTATTCTCGAACCACTCACTTCGCTCGTGGTTCAACTATAGAATCCTTTCACTTGCTCGTTTTTCAATTCCACACTCGGCGTTAAAATACAACTTTGCCCCCTTGTATAACAAATAACTATTATATCAATGCGTTTTCAATACCATTTTAAATGCATGATCCAGAATAAGATCCCAGGTAGCTGACAGGTATTGCCGGGTCTCGGACTGGCCCGGGCGGAATGCGAAATTTCTAGATGCCCCGGTTTTGATATCGGATAAGCTTGACCAAGCGATTCATGTTAACTTTCATTCCATTTTATGACTAGCATTCGAAATTGGGGAATGTTGAATTCTCGTAGTGGAAAAATTATTTGATGTATTTTGAGACAAATTCAGGTTTTATACGTATAAATATACTTCACCTGTATTTGCTTCGATATTCTTATCTTCTATGGATGGTATCTTCGATGGATGGTTTGGGTTTATCGAGTGACTTGGGTTGGTTGGGGTTAAGTATGCCAAATGTATATTATGCTGAAGATTTAAGTAAAGAATAAATGAAAGAAACAAGGAACGTGAAAAGAGCTAAAGTCTAATAGAACCTAGCTCTACTATGGAAGAGAGGTGGTTTATCCATGTATGAGCGAGATAGAGACAAGGTGAGCTCCCTGCCGAGGTATTCCCAATGAACTACAGTATGGGGTTCTTGAAAAAAGGAGTGTACAAGTTTCTAATGGGTCGACAACGCGCATGTGACACCCCTTGAGTTGCAGGCGTCCATAGGTTGCGGTGACCGCTTTCCATCAGGCGGGCCGTTTACCTGTTTACCACCGACGTGTTTACTATGTATGTTAAATTAAGTAAGCAGAAAATGTTAAAATGACGTGTAACTCCTGTTATCAATAAATGATTGATTGATTGATTGATTGATTGACGTGGTATAAAAAAGGTCCTTTCTCAAGGTTACTTAGTGTTGCTGAAGATTTTCCGCTTCAAATAAAATAGCGTTAGAAAATAGAGTGCCTGCTTAGCGGGTGTAAATGTTTCAAGCAAAAGGCTATTTACCATATAGTTAACATAATTTGCAAATATTTCAGCACTGTTACAACAGACTAACAACACTCCCCAATAAACCCTTTCCGATTCTTACGAGTATTTATTCTTGGAAAACAAAGTTTGAAGCACGCCATTCGTGAATGAAATATAAACATTGCCGTTTGCTAGCAAATGTCTTATTCAAATTGGAAATTTGAGAGTTGGAAAAGGAAATTTGACTAGTGAATATTTACGTCTAATATAATATTAGTTAAAGATATTCCACACTGTTAAATTCTAATTCTTTATACACCGTGTTTTTTTTTTTGTTTTCCGTTAAATTCCACACGTAATTAGGTTCATAACCAGGAACCATATATATCACTTTTAATAGTTAAATTCGCAAAAAAAATGTTTTTCATTTTCATACATAATAAATGAATTTATTAGTTTGAAAAACCCTTAAGAATAATATTCAAGTTAGTGTCAAGTGATTGACGGCACATGTCAAAACAAATAACATTGGGAAGTGGTAAAGGCTGTCACACACGTGTTCAGTAATTATCTTTATTTTTTAATAGCTCGATAACCGTAAGAGTTAAGACGCTAGTCTTAGAGAAATTAATTGCATTTGATCTAAAGAACCTTCCCTTAAAGTTAACGGAATTCAATAAAAACAGGGTGTACAAAAGGGCTTTACTGAAGATGGAAATGAGGTTTCGTTAAACATATATAATACTTTTGTGTATATATCTCCTATTATACAGAGTGTAACAAAAATGGTGGTGATCCGTTTAAGGGCGTACTCAGTATCGTATTCTTATCAGGAAAAAGTAGAAGAAAATTTTTTTTTCGCTAAAAAAAAATTCACTTTTGTATGAGCCGGGCCGCGCGAATCGGTCGAATCTCCATACAAAGATAAAAAAATTTTTTGCGAAAAAAAATTTTTATCCTACTTTTTCCTGATGAGAATACGATACTAAATACGCCCTTAAACGGATCACCACCATTTTTGTTACACCCTGTATTAGCTACCTACACATACCATTAGCAGTCGTTATGTCGTTAATTAGGTCTGGTATTTTTCTTCTATATTTCGTATTACAATCTCAGTACTTTTCCCGAGACTTCCACCCACCCACACTCGTTGAATAACTCCAGTGAGTGCCACAGCTCGTCACTAATGGAACATGTCTGTCCTGAAATATACAATGACTAGCTATTGCCCGCGGCTTCGCTCAAGTTAAATTCTAAAACTGCGGAATGCTCCATACAAACTTCTACCCCCCATTTCAGGGAAGTGGGGGGTTAGAAAGAGACAAAAAGTAACCTATGTCACTCTCCATCCCTTCAACTATCTCCAATTAAAAAATCACGTCAATTCGTTGGTCCGTTTTGCCGTGAATGAGGGACAAACAAACAGACACACACTTTCCCATTTATAATATTAAGTAAGTATGGATGTATTGATACTCAGACTTCTAAAAGAGAATGCACTTTGAAATATATTTGTAGAGAACACATTTGGCAAACTTTGACTTCGACCTGTCACAAAACGTAAAAGTGAATATCTGTGACTGAGGTCGTTGGGCTAAGTTTAGACTTGACAAACTCATCATAGGTTTTTGAGTTTCTTGTTCCGTCTGAGGTAACTGTTATTGGCATTATAATTTTCTAGTAAAGTTAGATCTGGTGGTAATTTTTGTCATTTGTGCTTGGTAATGTGTCAGTGTCGTCGGATGTAATTTGTAAAACAATGTTTATGAAAATTGAATTCATATAGGAACTAAGAAACCGTGCTGAGTTCTATTTTTAATTAATCAAATTTTATTTAAATAAAAAGGAAAATTATTATATTTAACATTCACCGATGTCGATTCAACAAACAATGTATTTTGTTCAAATACAAATGAACCACGATAAAACTACAGTTGATTTGTTACACCTACATTATTGCAATCTTGTACGGTTTACATTATCCAAAAGTCAATAGGTATCGATGAAATTGCTGACAGCGCATAAAATGCCGTAATCTTAGGAATATTTCTATTGAACGAACAAAAACTCACAATATCAGACCCTCAAGAAACAATACCTTCGATACCATTAATACGAGCCTTCCTAAGTGGCTATAATGATACGTGAACAAGGAAAATATTATGTGGAATAAAATCATAATGCCTTCACGCGCCGGCTGGTATTATAGCTATCTGTAAGAGTTTGGTACAAAACGACCACGTATCTAATATCGGATCTTATGGAAACACTCGGGGAAAAAGTTGGCGGGCTTCGGTAGGGCTGCGAAGTGTGAGGGTAGCTGAGCGGGTAGCGAGATTCTTAGAAAACATTAGTATTTAGGCAGCATGTACAGAACATTAACCTATCGGGGCGTGTATCTGTGCAGTCAGAATTCAATAATTATACTCGTAACTTTCGTTTAATTAGGGTTCAATACCTACGGTGATGTGAATATCAGTTATTCAGGCAAGTGTTTGGTTGAAAGGTATCCTTGCAAATTTAATAACTATGTTGTATTAGTATCATGCTATTTCTGGCGAGTCAAATTAATCAATGTTGTTCAGAAATTAGCTTAAAGGTGATTTACCTAATGCTCAAGCACATGAAAGACAGTGCGCATGTAAAGTATTTTCTGATATTTCTGTATGTACCTACCTACTAGAAATTTATGGAAAAGATCGTGTATATAAGCCACCAAAAAATATTTCTAGAATGTAAGAATACCCGTCACAGGGTGAATAAATTTGATAAAATCAGTTTTAAATTGAACCTTACTTGAAAAGAAAAAAAAAAACAAATGAGCTCAGTGGGTCTTCTGAAATCGCTAGTTTCACGGCCACAATCTTACCCAAGCTCTGGCCTAAACCAACAGCGGGCTGCGATCAGAGGCAACTAGATTACCGCGAGCCGTCAATTAGCGCGCATTCAGCCACGCTCAATGCTCAATACTCAACACTGAGTGCTCAATGCTCAGTGCTCATTTATCACAAACATGGGGGCGTCCATTAATCGCGTCATACTGCATAGGGGGGGAGGGGGTCATGAAAAAATCACCAAATATCACCATGGGGGGTGGGGGGGTTAGGAACATATCACGTGTATTTTTTTTGTTACACTAACGTAAAGAAAAAAACATTTCTGAGCTATTTTTATATCAACTTTTACAGTAAGAACTTGCGTTGTGCAGTGCAAAGAGAACAGAATAGAAATATAATATAATTTATTCGTGAACACAGTCAAGATTAATTAGTTAATTACACATTACAACACAAACAGAAAGGAATGAAGTGCCACGAAATGGCCTCATCTCAGCGTGTTGCTGGTGACTTCCAGCGCTGATCTTCCGATGAGACCATCAAGTGAGAAAAAAAGAGCTGTGTGCAGTCGGTTATTTTTAATTCTCAAAGATTTTTTTAGTTTGCTAAGAGTGTTTAATTTTTCTTATTTGCCAACAGTGGCCCTGAAGCTTAAGTAGTTTCATGTGCTCTGCCTACCCCTTTATTGGATACAGGCGTGATTGTATGTATGTACGTATAAGGGCCATTTTTTTCAATGTTGTCCACCCCACTTTTTTTGTAACATGGGTATTTTTTACGCGATTCATATTCAGAATCGCGAGGTCTTTTTGATCGTAATAGGAGAAAAAACCGGCCAAGAGCGTGTCGGGCCACGCTCAGTGTAGGGTTCCGTAGTTTTACGTATTTTTCTCAAAAACTACTGAACCTATTAAGTTCAAAATAATTTTCCTAGAAAGTCTTTATAAAGTTCTACTTTTGTGACTTTTTTCATATTTTGTAAACATATGGTTCAAAAGTTAGAGGGGGTTGTGTCCCCCACATTTTTTTCCTTTAGGAGCGATTATTTCCGAAAATATTAATATTATCAAAAAACGATTGTAGTAAACCCTTATTCATTTTTAAATACCTATCCAACAATATATCACACGTTGGGATTGGAATGAAAAAAAAATCAGTCCCCACTTTACATGTAGGGGGGGGGGGGTACCCTAACAAAACATTTTTTTCAACTTTTTATTTTACCACTTTGTCGGCGTGATTGACATACATATTGGTACCAAATTTCAGCTTTCTAGTGCTAACGGTCACTGAGATTATCCGCGGACGGACGGACGGACGGACAGATAGACATGGCGAAACTATAAGCTACCATCCACACTCATAAGACGCATGTCTTGCGGCGCGTAACGGACGTCTCCACCACGCCGCCTGAATGTAATTCAAAAAACGTCTCCTCAGTACATTTTGTATAGGAAGGACGTAAGTCACGTAAGACGCGCCCCCAGGCGGCGGGGCGCGGACGTCCGTTCCGCACCTCAGGACATGCGTCTCTTAAGTGTGGCCTGTCCCTAAGGGTTCCTAGTTGACTACGGAACCCTAAAAATGTCCCAAGATTTCCTTTTTTAGGGTTCCGTAGTCAACTAGGAACCCTTATAGTTTCGCCATGTCTGTCTGTCCGTCCGTCCGTCCGTCCGTCCGTCCGTCCGCGGTTAATCTCAGTAACCGTTAGCACTAGAAAGGTGAAATTTGGTACCAATATGTATATCAATCACGCCGACAAAGTGCAAAAATAAAAATTGGAAAAAAATGTTTTATTAGGGTACCCCCCCTACACGTAAAGTGGGGGCTGATTTTTTTTTTCATTTCAACCCCAACGTGTGATATGTTGTTAGATAGGTATTTAAAAATGAATAAGGGTTTTCTAAGATCGTTTTTTGATAATATTAATATTTTCGGAAATAATAGCTTCTAAAGGAAAAAAAAGTGCGTCCCCCCCTCTAACTTTTGAACCGTATGTTTAAAATATATGAAAAAAATTACAAAAGTAGAACTTTATAAATACTTTCTAGGAAAATAGTTTTGAACTTGATAGGTTCAGTAGTTTTTGAGAAAAATACTGAAAGCTACGGAACCCTACACTGAGCGTGGCCCGACACGCTCTTGGCCGGTTTTTTTTTTAGACCTTCCAGTCCGTTACCGCCATACAAAATGTATGAAAAAATGGTAACGGAATAGAGAAAAACCTTGGGACACTTTTTACTCCTATTAGGATTGAAAGAGCTCGCGATTCTGAGTGAAAAGCAGATAAAAAATTCCAAATAAAAAAAAAAGTGGGGCCCAATTAACGCTCTTTCATTTGATATGTTACACGCTAAAAGACTATTTCAAAAAACTTTGATTTCTAATTTTTACTTTTACTCCCCAAAAGTGGCCCCTATAGTTGTTTTTTATTTTATTTAAATTACATGCCCGTCTTTGGTTCACAAGTTTACATATGTGTGCCAAACAAGTTAATTGGTTCAGTTGTTTCGGTTCAGTGGTTTCCTTTTTGAGGTACGGAACCTTAAAAATGAGGGGCCAAAGGTTTAATTCTCATAGAAAATTTTAATTTCGCGCCAAGATTTGGTTGATTCGTGGGTTGGAAAAAAGTCTACTTAAGTTGCCAAAAAATTACACGTCATATTGGCCAGGGGGGGGAGGGGGTCCTGAAAATATCACCAAAGATCACCATGGGGGAGGGGGGGGTCTAAAATAAGCCAAAAACGTATGACGCGATTAATGGACGCCCCCTAACAAACAAGCTCATATTTTACTTATATTGGGGATTTGTATATCACTGGAGGATTGGGGAATGGAATTGACTATTTCAAGGTTTCATGTCAGTGTTCAATAGGTATGGGTTGTTTAAAAGGAACTTACATGCATAATATAAGTCACGACGGACATGAAATGTTGACCAACATTGAAATAAACTGATAGTCCTAACAAATGTCAGCTTATTCTTACAAATAAATGTTCATAACTTAATAATAAGTTGTTTATTTTGAAATTGTGATGTAATTAATATTCATTCATCATCATTTTCTCTTTTTATGTTCGCGTGTGCGGTGACACGAATGTATACATCTTTTTATTTTTGTTCTATAGCTACCTGTGAGTTCCTGTAATTGGCTCTTTGTTTTTTATGTTTGTTGTATTATCTGTGTAAATAGCTGTTGGTACTCCTTAAATAAATAATAAATAAGTAATGTCTACGCTACTGATAGACATAGACATAGACATAGACATAGACATAGACATAGACATAGACATAGACATAGACATAGACATCATTTATTGGTAATAACATATGTATTACAGGTCATGTAGAAGCTTTTCTTGATAAGCCAACATTTTAATTTATTCTTAAAAATGAACTAAGAGTTTCAGATTTTACGATATATGCTGACAGCTTGTTGTAAACTACCGGACCAGAAACATTTATAGTTATACCGGTTTTTTTAATTTTATGTGAAACTGTTTTTAACAAGTGCGCATTTCGGGTGACTCATGCAGATCCATCGCCTCGCTTGCCGTACAGCGATAGGTTCTCCCTAGCAAACACAGCTATTGGAAAAATTAATAAAGATGGTAGTGTTAATATTTTTGCAACGTTTGAAATGAGATTGTGGTTAAATGTAGACTATGGATGTCGAATACTAGCATAGCGTCAAACTCTCATACTTTTACATTAATCTATTTTTGAAACAGGGTCACGGTTTCTAAACCTGTCCTCAATGATTGTCGTACATACATACAATCACGCCTGTGTCCCATAAAGGGGTAGGCAGAACACATGAAACTACTAAAGCTTCAGTGCCACTCTTGGCAAATAAGGGGTTGAAAGAAAACGAAACTGTGGCATTGCAGTGACAGGTTGCCAGCCTCTCGCCTACGCCACAATTTAACCCATTTAATTGCCGTACATGTCACATAATTTGTGTTAGTAATTGTTTCTCCTAATAATTTGTGTTATAAATTGACGTGATTGCTTTTCTTACGGCGGCAAAACTACGGTGTGAACTACCATATGTCGAAAAAAAACTTTAATTATACTTGAGGCGCGCGATCAAATGAAAACTTAACTGACATAAGTAATTTTTTTTTCAGTACAGCTGATGGTGTTTTTTTTACGCACTAGTGCGAGAAGTGGTTCATTATCAGTCTGCGCGCGAACGCGGTCTCGATCGGGCGTGTGCGCATAATGCACTAGCTGTGTTATAAAATGTCGTCTTCAAAGACTGTGAAATGTGCCAGTTGCAACATTGTGATTTCGGAGCTGTTAACTTTTATTCAAAATAAATATCATGTCATGGATATGGAGAGTATGATGCGTATCTGTGCATCTGCTTTCAAGGAAGAGGAAGTGGTGCTAGCGAAGTCTCTGTTGTTTGATGTTATCAAGAAGAAGATGATCTGTCGTCGAAAAGATGATAGAATACAGCGAGACCTTGAGGACATAATTTGCGTGTTCCAGGAAACGGACCCAGAATTGCTCCCAGTCTTCGTTGCTAGAGAATTAAATAAGTTGCCCCCGGTAACTTTTGACCATGTCGACGTAACGGCTTTACTAAAGGACATTATACGATTGAAATCAGATGTTGTGGAAATAAAGAGTTTGTATGCAACAAACAAAAAAGTGGAAGAGCTGGAAGCTAAATGTTTCGATTATAATGACAAGTATACGTCATTTCTCAAAGGGCAGATGAATATAAATACGAGGAGAGGGGCGTGTAAATGGTCTAATATGTTAGATAGCGGCCCGATGGGTTTTGTAAATCATAGTCAAAGTGAAAGTAATAATTCTGAAATGTCCGTTAGTTTTTGCAACAAAGACAATGAATCCAATATTTTAGCTACCGAGCCGGCAGAGCCAATCACACAGCATTTGCCCTCCTTGTCATGCGAGCAACAGGAGGAGAAGCGATCTCCGTCACACTCGTTAGGCGAGAAACCGGTCGCCGCTGTCAAGTCACCGGCCACGTCAGAGAGTAAACAACACTCAACTGTCCGAGCAGGTCATAAGATGCAAAATCCCACGACAGACAACAATTCAATATTTTCCGAAGTGACAGTCTCTACAAATAACTCAAAAAATAACGTCGAGAATTTGCCAACGGCAAACAACACATTATCTTTTGCTGAAATGGCAGGAAGTGAAAAACCCTGGAAATCACCAAAAGTGGACGAAGAGTGGAAAATGGCACAAAGAAAGAGATTACGAAATAGGATTATTGGCTGCGAAGGAACGCAAGTTGAAAACATGAAGTTTAAAGCGGCCAACGTGCGAGTACCATTGTTTGTGTCAAATGTTCACAACGATGTAGTGATTAACGACGTGATAGATTATATTTTTGAGAAGACTAACGAAAAGGTGTTGATGTTTAAAATAAAAACACGTAAACCAAGAGACTACCAGTCATACAAAATGTTTGTATCAAATGCTAAACTCGACACCTTCATGGATAACTCGCTGTGGCCGGAAGGTGTTACAGTTAGACGCTTTCTGGATTTTAAAGCGAAACAGGATAAACTGCAGAGCGAGAAGCGAGAAGGTGCGACTTAGTTTTTAACGTGTCATTTATAATCATTATGGATCTGTCAGTTACAAATCAAGCCAAAAATAATAATATACTTATAAGTTACAACTGTAAAAACATTAAACGTAGTGCAGGTTGTGTGCGGTCATTATGTAAAACAGCTGATGTGATAGCACTACAGGAAACTTGGCTGATGCCGCATGACCTAGCGTTTCTTGGCAGCATTGACACAGACTTTAACTATACGGGTAAATCAGCAATAGATATGACGTCGGGTATCATTCGCGGTCGTCCTCATGGTGGTGTGGCGTTACTATGGCGTAGTAGTGTACTCCGGAACGTATCAGTGATTAAGTGCTGTAGTGATCGAATCTGTGCGATAAGAGCGGTAACGGCGGGTCTGAGTGAAATCTTAATAATGTGTGTGTATATGCCTACAGACCAGTGGGACAACTTGCCTTTGTTTACACAATGTTTGGGCGAATTGTATGCGTTAGTACAGGACAGTGGTATTGAATCTGTGTATATACTGGGTGACTTAAATGCGCATCCCACAGCGCCCTTCGGAGTGGAGCTACTCAATTTTTGTAGTGAAAATGAATGGGTCTGTGCAGACCTTATGAAATTAGGTATCTCGTCCGATACTTATACTTATGTAAGCGAAGCGCACGGCTGTGAGAGATGGCTCGACCACTGTATAGTGAGTAAATCAGCCTGTAAGACTATTAAAAATATTGAAATATTGTATGACATATATTGGTCGGACCATTTCCCATTGAGAGTTGAGTGTGATTTGGGTCATATTAAAAGTAAAATACAGATAAGCACTGACAGTTGTAATAATGGGGTTATTTGGGGACAAAGAAGCCCCGCGGAAATAGAAACTTATACAAGTATATGTAATAATAAACTAAAATTAATAGATTTTCCATCTGAGTTTCAATTGTGTGCCGATAAATTTTGTAAAAATGACTCACATAAGAATAATATAGAAATATATTACAAAAATATTATTAATTGTCTAAGACAGGCATCTATTGAGGCATGTACTAAGAAACCTGTAAGTGGAGTGAATAGAAACAGGTGTCTGCGGGGCTGGAATAGGCATGTGTCGGCTGCGCATAAGCAGGCTAGATTAGATTTTCGCACATATATCTTACATAATAAACCTAGGAGCGGCCCCATTTATGAGGCTATGTGCCATAGTAGAAGAATTTTTAAATCTAGACTTAAGTTTTGTCAAGCCAATCAGGAACAAATTGACATGGATATTCTTGCCTCGCAGCATGCGTCTAAGCAGTTCAGTAAGTTTTGGAAAAGCACAAAAAAGTTAAATGGTAAGATATCTTTGCCGGTTAATGTTGAAGGTATTTCTGATCCTGTAAATATTGCTAATATGTTTGGGCAGTGTTTTAAAGTAGACTCACCCCTAAATTCATGTGCTATGTTTAATCCAGTAGACACTACAATGACTCCTGTCTTTGAAATAACTCCTACCATGGTGGGTAGCGCTATTAAGGGCATGAAAAGGGGTAAGTCTCCTGGACATGATGGGCTAAGTATAGAACATCTGCAACACGCAGGTCCGCATTTGAATAGAGTATTGGCTATGTTTTTCACCTTTTGTTTACGCCACTCATACTTACCCTGCGACCTTATGAAAACTGTTGTGATACCGCTGATAAAAGACTCGACAGGGGACATTTCAGATAAAGCGAACTATCGCCCCATCTCGCTTGCTACAGTTGTTGCGAAAGTGTTAGATAAAATACTGGATGTGCATCTTAGTCAACATATAAACCTGTGTGATGCACAGTTTGGATTTCAGGAAGGTTTAGGTACTGAGAGTGCCATTCTAACACTGAAGCATACTGTTGATTACTATATCAAGAGAAAATCGCCAATATACGCATGCTTCCTAGACTTGTCCAAAGCATTTGATCTTGTGTCCTACGATCTGCTTTGGGACAAGTTGGGGGCTACGGGCGTAGCACCTGAGGTGGTCAGTCTCTTTTCATATTGGTACAGTAATCAAAAAAACAAGGTTAGGTGGGCAAATGTCTATTCTGACGAGTTTTCACTCAGCTGTGGGGTCAGACAGGGCGGTTTGACATCTCCAAGATTATTTAACTTGTATATTGATCAGCTGATTGGCGAGCTGAGTAGCACATATATCGGTTGCCGGCTAGATAATATAAGTGTTAATAATATAAGCTATGCGGACGATATGGTGCTGCTGAGTCCGTCGTTCTATGGATTGCAACAACTAATAAAAATATGTGAAAGGTATGCGGTTACACATGGCTTAAGGTATAATGTCAAAAAAAGTGAGTTCATGATTTTCAAAGGTAAAAACAAGTTGCCCCTGTACATTCCACCACTTCTTCTAAACAATATGCCTCTAAAGAGGGTATCAGAATTTAAATATCTGGGCCATGTACTAACCGAGGACCTTAAAGATGACAGGGATATAGAACGTGAGCGAAGGTCACTGTCCGTTCGTGGCAATATGCTGGCCCATAGATTTACTCGTTGTAGTGTTCCTGTAAAGCTTACTCTTTTAGAGCCTATTGCCAAAGCTTCTACTCGTGTGGTCTATGGGTCGGTTTTACGCAGCGGGCGTACAGTGCACTTAGAGTGCAGTATAATAATGCATTCAGGGCATTGTTGAGGCTCCCTCGCCATTGTAGCGCGTCGGGCATGTTTGCGGACGCCGCTGTCGATGATTTTTATGCGATAATGCGCAAAAAGTCGGCGTCCGTAATAAGACGTGTGCGAGAGAGCGGCAACAGCATCCTGCGGATGATAGCAGACAGGCTGGACTCGCCCGTCCTTGGCCGGTTCGTGGATCTGCACGTGAGGGATCCGTGAAAGTATTGTTTATTGTTTGTGTTGTGTTAATATTTTATTTTATTTGTACTAAATTAGTCTAACATAGTTATTAAGTTTTAGAGCTACTAACCATATTATGGAACCTGTCTTCTGAAATAAATGATTTTTTTTTTTTTTTTTTTTTTTTTTTTTTTTTATTATATGTCAGGTCGAAACTTCGAAGGTCCATCTGTACTGAAAAACGTCCTAACTCGTGTCGATTTAAAACACTCCCTTCGGTCGTGTTTTAATTTATCGCCACTCGTTTCCAACTTCCTTTTTTTCGCACTTGTATCGAAATGTACTAATTTCAGTACAGATGGTGTTTTTTTACGCACTAGTGCGAGAAGTGGTTCAATATATGCCAGGTCAAAACTTCGGAGGCTCATCTGTACTGAAAAACGTCGTACGATACACGTGCGAAAAGGAATTTCGTAACTCGTGTCGATTTAAATGATGATGCTGACTACGGCGGCCTAGGCCAGGGCTGGGGCGCGGCGTTTCGTTTTCTATATTAGTAATCACGTGATCACCGATCAGCCGTCATTAAAATGACGTATCGGATACCTCAGCTCAGTCCGGTGTAGTGTGACTGTGAGTCATCAAATTTAATTGCACTCATTGGTATGAAATGATGATATAGTACATTACGATACAAGTGCGTAAAAAGGAAGTTCGAAACGAGTGGCGATAAATTAAAACACAACCGAAGGGAGTGTCCCTTCGGTTGTGTTTTAATTTATCGCCACTCGTTTCAAACTTAGGTTACGCACTTGTATCGTAATGTACTAATATTAAAGGAAAATAAACAACCTAGACATTTGACTCGAAGAGAGAGGTTTTAAGAATTTTAGTTGAACATACCAACAGAAATTCACAGCAAAAGTGGTTTTGCTGGTAGTTTTTACTAACAATTTAAATGATTAGCTAATTATGTACCAGAAAATAATTATTAGTTAAATTATTAAACCCATTTTTCCGTAGTCAACTAGGAACCCTTATATAGTTTCGCCACGTCTGTCTGTCCGTCCGTCCGTCCGTCCGTCCGTCCGTCCGTCCGTCCGTCCGTCCGTCCGTCCGTCCGCCGATAATCTCAGAAACCGTTAGCACTAGAAAGCTGAAATTTGGTACCAATATGTATATCAATCACGCCAACAAAGTGCAAAAATAAAAAATGGAAAAAAATGTTTTATTAGGGTACCCCCCCTACATGTAAAGTGGGGGCTGATATTTTTTTTCATTCCAACCTCATCGTGTGATATATCGTTGGATAGGTATTTAAAAATGAATAAGGGTTTACTAAGACCGTTTTTTGATAATATTAATATTTTCGGAAATAATCGCTCCTAAAGGAAAAAAAAGTGCGTCCCCCCCCTCTAACTTTTGAACCATATGTTTAAAAAATATGAAAAAAATCACGAAAGTAGAACTTTATAAATACTTTCTAGGAAAATTATTTTGAACTTGATAGGTTTATTAGTTTTTGAGAAAAATACGGAAAACTACGGAACCCTACACTGAGCGTGGCCCGACACGCTCTTGGCCTGTTTTTTTAATTAATGGACTTTAGAACATTCGTTACAAAGAAAGAATCATATTTTGCGATTTTGGAATTCCATACCATACCTCAAATTGTTTCAAATTGAACGTTTCAAAAGTGACCAGGGGCCCATTTCTCGAAAGGTACAAGTCTTGTATTACAAGTGTGTTTCCATGGAAACCCATACGATTTGACAGTTCGCGCACTTGTAATACAAGGCTTGTACCTTTCGAGAAACGGGCCCCTAGGGTCCATTTCTCGAAGCTACAAGTTACAATTTACAAGTGGTTGTCAATGTTTAATATGACGAGTTGGAAAGAGACTTCCGCTTGTAACTTGTACCTTTCAGTTTTGAGAAATGGGCACCAGGAGCCCGTTTCTCGAAAGGTACAAGCCTTGTATTACAAGTGCGCGAACTGTCAAATCGTATGGGTTGTCATGGAAACACACTTGTAATACAAGGCTTGTATCTTTCGAGAAATGGGCCCCTGATAGTCAATCACTAGCTGATATTACCTTTTACCTGAATTTAGAATATCTGTACATAATTGGAAAAAACATATTATGTGGCTGTACATAACAATGTTTATGTATGGAACTGTACATAATTAAGCATTATGT
The DNA here is from genome assembly GCF_023078275.1 of Leguminivora glycinivorella. Classification (NCBI taxonomy): domain Eukaryota; kingdom Metazoa; phylum Arthropoda; class Insecta; order Lepidoptera; family Tortricidae; genus Leguminivora; species Leguminivora glycinivorella. The sequence goes on from NC_062976.1 coordinate 24,784,057, forward strand.
ACCAGTCACATAAATCACAAATTTAAATTAGAGCGATCATTATAATTTATTTAAGTAACGACCTCTAAATTATGTTTTTTTTTTCAACCATGGCATTAATTCGCGCCCATGTAATAGAAGGACAAAATTGTCCAATGCACTTGCGTGTAAATAGTTTTGACACATTTATTATTATAGGTGTTAACACATTACATACAAAACATAAGAAGTTGAAGGATAAATGTTCCAAAGACGTATATAATGTAGATTCTCGTTTTGTTAAAAAAATATTCTTAGGAAATAACTACTTACTAGAAATCTTACTAAATATTATTAACAGCTGCCTAACAGAGGGTATATTTCCACAATGTCTCAAAATAGGGAAAGTAATTCCACTTCATAAGAAAGGAGCAACAGAGGACCGTAACAATTATAGACCTGTTTGCATACTTCCAGCTGTGTCTAAAATATTAGAGTCTGTAATTAAAAATAAAATAACCGAGTATTTCGATAGTTACAGTTTGTTTAATTCGAACCAATATGGGTTCCAAAAGGAAAAATCAACAGGAATGGTGTTGCGGAAAGTTATAGATTTCGTGCTTTCAGCCTTGGACAGATCACAAAAATGCTGTAGTATTTTCTGTGATCTGTCTAAAGCGTTTGACTGTATCCGCCATGATGTTCTATTAATGAAATTGGATTACTATGGATTTAAACACCAAGAACTTAATTTGATAAAAAGCTACCTAAATAACAGAAGTCAAAAAGTAAATATCAATGGCACATCTTCAAAAGAAATAGTCGTAAATGTTGGTGTACCACAAGGATCTATCTTGGGCCCAATTTTATTTTTAATATATGTTAATGATTTACCGGAATGCATACCCAATTACGCTATGCTTACCCTATTTGCAGATGACACACATGTGGGCTTAAAAGAGACTAACCTAGACAAACTGGAACAGAATATCAAAAATATCATGAAAACGCTTGGAGAATGGTTCAATGCTAACGGAATCATTTTAAACTCTAACAAAACTACATTATTGACATACCATAATAAAAATATAATTGATAGTATAAATATTAGTGAGATAGGATTAGTAAACGTAACTAACACAATATTTTTAGGATATCATATTGACAATAAGTTAAGTCACTCATTTCACATTGACAAAATTTGTAACAAAATAGCTTCAGGAAATTATGCACTATTAAAACTAAGACCCTTAATCAATCGTAAAACACTTATATCGGCTTACTATGCTCTAGTTCACGCTCATCTAAATTATGCTGTAACTACTTGGGGCAACGCAGTTGGAATAAAAAGAATTCTTATATCTCAAAAACATTCAGTGAGAATTGTATACAATCTACGCAAAGGCACTTCCGTTAGAGAATTCTTTATAAAAAGTCGAATCATGACAGTAATTTCATTGTACATATTTAACTGCCTATTAGAAATCCACAAAAGTAAGAATGATTTTAAAACGCGAAAGGACATTCATACATATAACACACGAAATAAGTATAAGCTATGCGTTCCTGCAACAAAGTTAGTCAAAACATTTAAACAAGGTATCTCCTTAAAAGTTACTCTTTATAATTTACTGCCTGTAAACGTAATAAATTTAACATGTACGGAATTTAAAAATAAACTGAAACGTTTCTTTCAATGTAATCCGTTCTATTCAATCAATGAATTTACTGAGAAAATGAAAAATAATGTACATCTTATATGAATTAATATCTTTGTTTTATATAAGCTATTTTAAGACATTGCATGATTAGTTTTAGCAATGACCTGTAATTGACTTGCTAGATGTAACGTGTTTTGTTACTTGGCCAAATAAAGAAACTTGAAACTTGAAATTAATTGCGTTTAATATAATAACAGTAATGTATGAAACAGTTAAATTTATGAACACTAATTATAGGTTTTCTAGAAATCTTCTCTCAGACTAGCTTCCATTAGTGAAAGCCAATGCCTTCTAAGGACGTTGCTCTCTTGGATTCTACCTATTTTTAACTGACTTCTAGTACATACCCTCTTAAAAGAGTTTTATTTATTTTAAACAAATAAAGACGATTTTCTACTCCTGACCGAACTGTTATTTCGTTTGACAAGATCGTGCATAGATCTTTAAAACTCTGCATAACATATTTCAAGATACGTCTATTATGTATTCCCCAAAAAATTGTAGCAGTGTGCTTTTTGGGCTTCAACGTGCTGCATTAAATTGTTACCAACTTAACAACCCAAAAATATAGACAAATATTTTCTATTTTTTTATCTTCTAATCGAATGCATTACCTAGCTCGTAAGTTCTTACAAAAGAATAATTTTTGTGGTTACCACACAGACACATAGTTGCCACCAAAAAATATGTAGATGTAGTTTGACATTGGCGTAAATTGATTATTTTAATACTAGTTTGTACGTAAATATGTATAATTGTGTCGCTTAACTCGGGTAAATTCTCATGGGTTCTCGGGTTCATTCTGCTATAAGGTTTTGATTGTTTTTCAGATTATAATATATTTGTATACATAATCAACCTTAAAGCTGAATGGATTTACCCGAGTTTGAAGTTAAGCGACAGAAATATGATTAGCAGAATTGATGTCCGAAGGTTTACTACATCTAATGCATTACCTAGCACTTAAGTATTTACACAAGTTTAGTATTTGCGGTACGAGGAAGTATTGACAGGTTGAGCTTCAATTAGTGCCGAGATTGCACGCGGCCGGGAATTATCTCCGATTGATTAGAAGCTTACGCTCGACCTTTTCCTAATGCGATCCAACTAAACTTAATGTGGGTTTCTATGTCAAAAGGGTCCTTCGACTGCAGTAAGGACGTTTTCAGAAGGTATGGCTCTTAAGACGGGATATTTGTTCAATCGCGGTTTCGACGATAGCTGGTAGTATATTGTCACTTTAGAATTGATAGAACAGAGACGAGTGAACTTCGATTTGAAGCTTCAAAGAAGGTTCAAGTCCCGCCCAGTGTTTTTTTAATGTATTTCTTAGTTTAGTAGCGTAGTTTTCTGCTTGTATATAACAAAAAATAATTAAGGAGGTTTTAATCTGATATTCGTGCTTGCAGATGAAGCTTAAGGTGCCTTTTTGTATAGAACGTCACAAATTACGTTTCAGATTACACTTTTAATTCTCGTCTCTCTAATAATTCGTCGCTAACGCTTTGATGTTGAAGCGGATAGATTTAGAAAGTTAATGGCTATTTTAGCGCTTGCGCGGTGCGATTTTTTTACATTTTTAAGTTTTTTTTTTGGGTTAAAACGTTGAGTTTATGGGACCTATTTCCCGACGTCTATATAAGGTGGCTTACATGGCCAGTAGATACTTGCTCAGAGAAAAATCATCGTCAAAAAGCGGGGTCAGCTTTCTCACTAAACTGGCAAACTCACCGCTAGTTAGAGTTTTGTAAGTAATTCACTTTTAATGACTTTGCTTAAGTTACGCGTAGTTTACAAAGATTATTTACATCTACTGAATGAATCAAACCTTACACATACTCAAACAGTAGCAAATATCATTATTCTTATCAAAGCCCCAACCCACAATAACATCACCGCACCAAACTAATTAAGTGAATTGAATTCCCCAACAATGCATCTTCAGAGCATAATATGGTTTGAATACACACATTCAACCTAAGCAATGCCTGCATTGAATCTGGATCTCAATGCTACAATGCGACTGTAATAATAGTTGACATACGTAACTCCGCCATTAGTCGATTGGCTGGCCTCCGCGCGTTTGCAAAGCTTGTAGCCAACAGTACCCTACGTAGCGTATTGTAGTGGTTTCTCTAGCGCTTTCCTTCTACCCTCCGTAACGTATCAGATATATTATCTCCTTTTGATGTTCCGTATTGCTGCAACAGAGCCAGTTGTGTAACACTAGACTTATATTTAAAAATATTTTAAGCGGGTTACTTACGTGTTAAGTCGATTTAACTATATATGCGTCGCGCTCTCGACATGTAAAGGCGGGGTCGCTACTCTTGAGAAAGATCCTCGGAAATGGATCGAAACATGTCAAACGTTATATCGACTTAACACGTGAGTAACCCGCTTAAAATATTTTAAATATGTTTGAGTCTCACGGGAGTTTTATGCTACTTAGACTTATTGACCGGGATATAAACCAGGATTAACTTCGTGTTTTATGTCCAACTCCCTATATTTTGCAGTTACATACATCATGGTTACTGGACTGGTAACTGATGATGTGTAAATGTCAAAGTTGTATAGACACTAGACAGCGCGCTGCAACCTCATCCGTTCACGAAGATTCACTTTCAATATTTCCATTGGTCACGTTCACAATTTCATACTCATAATACAAATCTAGTGAAACTAACAGTGAATTGTTAAAGACTAGCCACGGTGCTTCAACGAATGTACTCTTGGCTACAAGACCAGAATGTTTATTGTGATGCTTGACAATTTAAAGATTCCTGGATCTACTCGCAATATTAAAAATATACGAGCTTTGTTAGGACGGGGAAAATGTTGGCTATTTCTGATATAACCTACATACACTAATACTCGTAATTGTAAAAGTAGTTCTGAGCTTAACTGTTGAAGACAAGTAGCTTACTGTTTTAAGTAATTTACACCAGTTCGTTTTTTTTATGTAATATCACGATTTTATGAAATAAAGTTGTTGTTGTTGTTGTACCCTAAGGCACCCCAGAAGTGCAAAAGGCCTTCACGAGCTCGCACCACGCTTTCCTATCTTCAGCGACCCTCGTGGCCTCGCTCGCGACCGTTCGTAGCTTATTCTCGATGGACCGCTTCCATGGGGCCTCATAGGCCTCTAAGTAATTCTAGGACTCACCGTGATCCGCTTAAGCAGCCGTTTTCCTTTGTGCCACGTAATGACCGCGGGCGGCCTTGACCCTGCGGACTCACATGACACCTCGTACCGCCGCTCGGCAGTCAAAGAGCCTCCTTCGCCTATTTCTGTAGGCCTCCGTATTTCTACTGTCAGTGGCCTCACTGTAACAATTAACATGGTTTTAATACTGAAATATTCACGATTTCTTCAAGCTCTAATTAAAGTAGTAGTAACTCTTTATTGTACAAAAACATATTAAAAGTAACATAGTACATTGAGATGTGAAGTACAAAGGCGAACTTAAAATAAGTTAAGTCTAACTAAATTACTTAGATTCAAAGCCTAAAACAATTTTGATTCTGTTAAAAATGGAGAATATAATTATTATTGTCACAAAGGGATTATTAGGGACTACGTATATCAGATTGGGATATCTGAAGAATATACAATTACGTTCTGGCGTATACCCTGCGGTATGCAAAATGTAATGTAGGTTGACTAGATGCTAACGCTCTGAAGACGCTAGAGTGGGATCTCTCTTCTCAATCTATCAGTCATGTTCTTTCATTCAGTCAATTGGTACTGTTAATGGAAAATAATTTATATGACTATGTCCAACTTACGGAACATATAAGACTAGCTACACATGACGTGGCGGAACTAATTGCAAATGTAGGTGACGCACCGCAACGCCGCCGGCCGAATGAGGTGGTTTTCAATGACACCACTCCTGTTCTATTCATGAAAGACATAAGTTCAAAAAAGTAGTCAACTTACAGAACATATCCAGGACTAAATACAGCTCCCGTGGTGGAACTAATTGTGAGTTAGCCCGCTTGGCAAAAAAACACAGCGGCATAGTCGGCGCGTCGTATCGCCGGCCACACGAGGCGGTTTTCAATGACGTCACTCCTGTTCTATTCAAGTAAAATATAATTTCAAACGTGGCCAACTTACAGAACATATCCAGGACTAAAGACACCTCCCGTGGTGGAACTAATTGTGAGTTCGCAGCTTGGCAAGTGAACACAGCGGCATAGTCGGCGCGCCGTATCGCCGGCCACATGAGGCGGTTCTCGATGACGTCACCGGTGTTCTGCTCGTATTCGGCGTCTACTAGCACGCCGTTGACCAGCCATCGGACTGTCGGTTCTGGTCGCCCTGTGGAAGAAATAACAGGGCTCAGTACGGATGAAGTAGAACATTATCCAAGCTAAACCGTAAGACACATTTTAGATATTAAAAACACTGTAGACCTGAGTAAGACACATTTTTGATAAAACACGGTCGACTGATATTTATTCATCAGCTATTGGTCAGCAGTTCTCGAAAAGTTTGTACAAAAATTAAGGAAAAAGTTAAAATTTGTTTTTTTTTTATTCCTTTCAACCACGGTTTCAATCGTAAATTTTACTCAAAAATATAGAAATCTATTAGCACCAACTTGCCAGAAACAATAAAATTCTTGGTATGTATTGCATAGGTATATCTTTATATTCGACACAGAAAGTGACATAAATACTTAGCGTGTTCTAAAGTGTGCTCTTTCTAAAAGTAAATCCATTTAATATTCCGACCAACACGAATAAGTGACAAGTACAATAATGCTTTACAACTTATTTTCCTACAGAAAAAAAGCTTACTAAAATAAAGCCAACGATTAAAGTAGTAGCGTGTCATTAGCATGGACTTGATTAATATCTGACGAACATGCCTAGCTCACGTTACCGGCACACGAGTCTAATGAATCAAATGGCTCATTTCGTGAAGCGAGTCAAAAAAAAAAACAGAAACTGGGTACTTAGCCAATTTTACACACTCTCCATTAGAGCATAAAATACTAGAGAGAGACGCATCGCAGATGTTAGATCATTTAGCATGTGTGCGTGTGTTCAGTTATGACACGACTCGCTCGTTGTTCGCATGTAGACAATACATGCAAATATAATAGAATAGAATAGAATAGAATAGAATAGAATAGAATAGAATAGAATAGAATAGAATAGAATAGAATAGAATAGAATAGAATAGAATAGAATAGAATAGAATAGAATAGAATAGAATAGAATAGAATAGAATAGAATAGAATAGAATAGAATAGAATAGAATAGAATAGAATAGAATAGAATAGAATAGAATAGAATAGAATAGAATAGAATAGAATAGAATAGAATAGAATAGAATAGAATAGAATAGAATAGAATAGAATAGAATAGAATAGAATAGAATAGAATAGAATAGAATAGAATAGAATAGAATAGAATAGAATAGAATAGAATAGAATAGAATAGAATAGAATAGAATAGAATAGAATAGAATAGAATAGAATAGAATAGAATAGAATAGAATAGAATAGAATAGAATAGAATAGAATAGAATAGAATAGAATAGAATAGAATAGAATAGAATAGAATAGAATAGAATAGAATAGAATAGAATAGAATAGAATAGAATAGAATAGAATAGAATAGAATAGAATAGAATAGAATAGAATAGAATAGAATAGAATAGAATAGAATAGAATAGAATAGAATAGAATAGAATAGAATAGAATAGAATAGAATAGAATAGAATAGAATAGAATAGAATAGAATAGAATAGAATAGAATAGAATAGAATAGAATAGAATAGAATAGAATAGAATAGAATAGAATAGAATAGAATAGAATAGAATAGAATAGAATAGAATAGAACAAATAGAATAGAACAGAACAGAACAGAACAGCACAGAACAGAACAGAACAGAACAGAACAGAACAGAATAGAATAGAATAGAGAATATAATAAAATAAACATTTATTCGTGAACACAGGCAAGACAAAATACACATAATAACAACAAGACAAAAAGTAATAAAGTGCCACGAAATGATGCACGCGTAGTTGCTAGTTGCATAATAGGAGCGTCCATCTACAAGTGCGTCATCAACCTCCTTGCGTTATCCCGGCATACGGCTCATGAGATCCAACTAATCCCAAGATTTGACGTAGGCGCTAGTTTTACAAAAGCGACTGCCACTTGACCTTTCAACCCTACCTACCTACCTGACCTTTCAACCCTACCTGATTCCAGTACTGGAATCAGGTAGGGTTTGTACTGGAATCAGTTACTTGCGACAGGCGTATTCAATTTAAATAGCCCGGCATGTCCAATGTCCCAACTGCACTCTCGCTCTTCTGTAGTGGCACGACAGAGCCAGGCTGCGTTATGATAGTTCCGACTGTTCATTTCATTCATGAATTTTACACAGAGTTTTTATGAAACGTTTTCGGGAAAAGTTGGTTGTCGTTTCGAGTATTTGTAAGTTATTCCTTCTCGGAATCAGGTAGGTACCAACTGATTTAATTTTAAAAGTGTTTCGGATCGATGTAGGGAACAAATCATACTATTTTATTAAATATTTTTTGATTTGTTTTTTTTTTTTAAGTAGTAACACTACTATTAGTGTATAGTGTTTCGGATGCCAATACCGGACATTTCTATGAAATTACATTTGGTGGGATTTAGATTGAAATATTTTTTGGAAATTGAAAGTAAGTATTTAGTGAATTTTGAGCATGATTTGCATTTTACGGAACTTTAATATCCATACTAATATTATAAATGGGAAAGCGTGTGTGTCTTTTTGTTTGTCCGTCTTTCACGGCAAAACGGAGCGACGAATTGACGTGATTTTTTAAGTGGAGATAGTTGAAGGGGTGGAGAGTGACATGTCATAGGCTACTTTTTGTCTCTTTCTAACGCGAGCAAAGCCGCGGGCAAAACCTGGTAGTAGTAGTAGTAGTTTTTTTAGATAATTATATTCTCGTCTTATAATCAACAACACCTTTATTTCCATTATGTACAAATAAGACTTTCTTGGAAGGAAAACGGGCTCTCCGTTTCCAATGCGCTATTATTTTTTTATTTTTTTTTAATATTATAGTACATTCTTACACAGATTGACTGAGTCCCACGGTAAGCTCAAGAAGGCTTGTGTTGTGGGTACTCACTGAGTACTACTCAGACAACGATATATATAATATACAAATACTTATATACATAGAAAACATCCATGACTCAGGAACAAATATCTGTGCTCATCACACAAATAAATGCCCTTACCAGGATTCGAACCCGGGACCGCGGCGTAGCAGGCAGGGTCGTTACCGACTGCGCCAGACCGGTCGTCGATGCGCTATGATTCGAAGGAAAGTAGGATTCGGAGAATCTTCGTAGTGTATCAAAGTTTGCATTTGAGAAATTCCATGAAATTACGTAGTTTTCGACAAAGCTCTAGTTGAATGCCTCAATTTGTGTATTCAGTCTATTATTGTAATAAATTTCTATACATTTCTGGAAGAGATCCCTTAAACGGATAAGCTCGCCTTTGTATATAACCGTTATAATTATTGACTGTATTTCATATAATTTGTTCTCTGCAATAAAGTGTTTACTACTACTACTACAATTCAAATGATCAAATACATAGTAACAGAACAGGCCTGCATTTGTATAATTTCGTTCAAATATTTCAATGATTCGTTTCACAGTAAATTTCACTAGACTAACCGGGGCATTAGACCGTACTTATTTTAGTGAGCTTGACAAAAAACAGCTCGGAAATAACGATTTACATCTCGGTTAATATTCGTTTTGTTCATTTTTAAACAAAACAAAATCAACGAAACTAAGTACATAATTATATTTCCTCATTTTGGTTTTCAATGACTCTGGGAATATTGGACTTATTTTTTGTACAACTAGCCAAATTTAACCTATTACTACTACTAAACAGAGTAGTAGTAATAGGATTTTTAGAGATTAAAAAAAATCGTAAGGTTTTGGTTAGTTACAATTTACAAAATTTTGGTTGATATCAAACAAATACAAAGCCAAGCGCATCTGTCACTGTGGGACCTGTTTTTTCATTTCCTTATTTGGTCAAGTAAATTTTTGATTTCCTTTTAACTGGTTTTGATTCATTTCCCCTCCCAAAATTATTTGGAACTTTTATTATGTAATAAAAGGTTCCATGTAAAATTGGGTAACTCACGTCAAATTCTCGAAGGTCGCTCGACCTGTTTCGCTCCGTAACGAGGATCATTTTCATTGAACACGCACGATACCGATACCCCTAGCTGGAAGACGGTATTACGTACTACGCCGGTAGTCCGTGTGGATGAGCCCTTAGCGAATGACGTAGTGAGTGTAGTGTGCAACGTGCAACCCAACAAATGACAATTATGCCGAAAGTGAGGGTAGTTTCGCACCGCCCCTGCCGCCACCGGCCCCCGCGCCGAGCCAACGTTCGCAGGGAGCTGCAGCCCGCAGTTTGCGTCGGGATACCATCGGCATCGCGCGTGCTCAATGAAAATGCGCCTCGTTACGGAGAGAAACATCTCAAGCGACCTTCGACAATTTTACGTGCGTTACCCGATTTTACATGTTTAATATACTGTCAGTGTCTCACGGTAGTTTTATTATTAAAAAGGTTCCAAATTCAAAACAAATTCTTCCAAGTCCTTTACTATACCACTCAAACATGTTTTGCATAACCGTATTGTACGTAAAACAATAAGCCGTCGATATTTGTCGCCCGCAGGCTCCTTTCGGACCTTTGTTTGCTTGTTTGTAAACCGCTATGTGCTTTTGTTAAGCCGGGATCGAACGCTAAAGCGTCCTTAGTTCTGCTCCGAGCAAATTGAATTAGTTCTCGTAGTCCTGAGGCAGTGGGTTCGGGGATCTAATTCCAAATGTCAATGGGTTTAATTTGGATTTGTGTTGACAGTACTGTAACAAGTGGTACCTGCGTGACGTGGCCGTTTAATTATATCTCAATTTGCGAGTGGAAATAACTTGGGAGCGAAGCAACTTGATTTATTATTTTGTGGGAAACTTTGGATGTTATTTCGTCGAACGGTAACTATTGGAGTGGAGGAAGTAGTGGAAAATAGTGAAGTTATAAGAGTTATCCGTGAAACTAAATACTATCATATTTATTCATACATTATTTACGTATATAAATAAATAAATAAATATTGGGGACACCTTACACAGATCAACTTAGCCCCAAACTAAGCATAACTTGTACTATGGGTGCGAAGCGACGATATACATACTTAAATAGATAAATACATACGTATATCCATAGAAAACATCCATGACTCGGGAACAAATATCTGTGCTCATCACACAAATAAATGCCCTCACCGGGATTCGAACCCAGGACCGCGGCTTAGCAGGAAGGGTCACTACCGACTGAGCCAGACCGATCGTCAACTATAACAACTATGATGTCCATGTCGTATATTTTAATAATAGTCATGCTTATTTACTGCACTGAGTGACATTCAGTTCCATCTTGTGTATATGATATGACTTAAAACCAGGGAACAAATCAAATTATTTTATTTTTTGATTTGTTCTTTTTCAAGTAGTCAAATTACTATAATATAAATCATAAATTGAATATCATGAAATATCATACACGAAAGAAAAAAACGACAAGGCCCACTGGTGGCCGAGCCGGGAATCGAACCCGGGTATTCAGCTTACGCGTCTAAGTCTAGTGGTAATGACGTTAACCGCGTAAGCTGAAGACCAGGATTTGATTCCCGGCTCAGCCACCAGTGCATGTGCCTTGTCGTTTTTTCTTTCGTGTATTGGCCCCTGTACACACATGGCCAACGGTTCCACCAAACCCCTTGGCCAAGCGTGTAGAGGGCTACTTGGCCGTAAGTTGGCAGTTGGCGCTTGCGCTTGCCGGCCAACCGATTGGTGTCGGTTTTTTGTCCACACATCAAAGGATCTTGGCGCCAATGGCCAACTGCGTTTACACGTTGGCGCTTCATTCAGTTGGTCGTCAGCCGTCAGAGAGGACGGTAGTAAAATATTTACGAAAATAATAAGTTTATCTATGTCAATAATAGTGTAGATTTTAGGAAATAAAATAACCTTGCAAATGTTTAATGTATTTCCTAAAAAAGATAAATGTTCTTATCATAATATTCAAAAAATTGTTAATATTTCAAATAATTTAATTTTACTACGGGGTTATTATTTTTTAATCAAATTTTTCTGTCAACGTCTATGATCTAGAATTTCCTAGACTTTTCCATTCCACGTCCATCTTTCATGAAGAGCCAATGCCAAGTGATTGGTTCGCCAATGTGTAAACAGCGGCTCTTATCTTGGCCAAGGGGTTTCACAAAGGGTTGGTGGAACCGTTGGCCATATGTGTACAGCGGCCATATGATATCTATTTCAATTTGTAGATAACTTATTATGGCCCCTGTACACACATGGCCAACGGTTCCACCAAACCCCTTGGCCAAGCGTGTAGAGGGCTACTTGGCCGTAAGTTGGCAGTTGGCGCTTGCGCTTGCCGGCCAACCGATTGGTGTCGGTTTTTTGTCCACACATCAAAGGATCTTGGCGCCAATGGCCAACTGCGTTTACACGTTGGCGCTTCATTCAGTTGGTCGTCAGCCGTCAGAGAGGACGGTAGTGAAATATTTACGAAAATAATAAGTTTATCTATGTCAATAATAGTGTAGATTTTAGGAAATAAAATAACCTTGCAAATGTTTAATGTATTTCCTAAAAAAGATAAATGTTCTTATCATAATATTCAAAAAATTGTTAATATTTCAAATAATTTTATTTTACTACGGGGTTATTATTTTTTAATCAAATTTTTCTGTCAACGTCTATGATCTAGAATTTCCTAGACTTTTCCATTCCACGTCCATCTTTCATGAAGAGCCAATGCCAAGTGATTGGTTCGCCAATGTGTAAACAGCGGCTCTTATCTTGGCCAAGGGGTTTCACAAAGGGTTGGAACCGTTGGCCATATGTGTACAGCGGCCATTAGACTTCTTACAGGAACCAAGATTTTCTAAACACACTTCTTTGCTTATATGCTACTAGCGACCCGCCCCGGCTTCGCACGGGTACTATACTGCCCTGCTAAGCCGAGTGGCGCTATCTCAAAACCAAATGATTTTGAAAATGGTACTGTCAGTTATAGATACTTAAGTATAAGTTAGCTATGGATTTTCGTTTGAGATAGTGCTTTTCGGCTTAGGAGGGCAGTATACCTACATGTAAACCTTCCTCTAGAATCACTCTATCTATAAAAAAAAAAACCGCATCAAAATCCGTCGCGTAGTTTTAAAGATTTAAGCATAGGGACATAGGGACAGAGAAAGCGACTTTGTTTTATACTATGTAGTGATTAGGAGACCCGTTTAGATATTATTGCTCACGTGTGTGTAGGTTTAACTGATCGCGACTTTACACGTAGTTGCGAGTTTGATGTAAGCAAAGCGCAGTAATCAATACGATTGTAATGTAATTTTGATACGTTGATTTCGAGCTTGACACGATTCGCGAACCTAATTTATTCGGAGCAGCGTTCGTGAATTAGGTCAGGTTTATTGTATTACGATGAAACGTAGGTACTAGATACAGTCACCGTCATAAATATGTGATGGTTTCTATACCTTGTCACATTAACGTCTTGTTTGAAATGTCATACGAAATTTTCAAGCGATTAAAAGCGACAAGGTATAGAAATCATCACTTGTTTATGCCGGTGACTGTACTAGGTATGTGGCATGCCAAACATGATAATGTGTACTAAAAATCTGTCCAAAGCAAACCAGACTGTATGGCTCTATGATCTTACGTGATTAGTCAAGTGTAGATAGTTGAAAGGGTGGAGAGTAACATATGCTACTTTTTGTCTCTTTCTGACCCCTCCATTTGCCTAGAAGGGGGATGGGGAAATTTGTATGGAGCAAATAAATGCTCCATACAAATTTCCCCATTTAAACTTTATTGCACAGTAAAAATATACAGTTACAAAAGGCGGACTTAATGCTACATGGCATTCTGTACCAGTCAACCTTTAGGCCAAACAGAGAAGACCAAAAAAAAGGTGCGGGATATGTAAAGAACACTAAAGACTTGATTTTATTGGACTACGTTATAAAAAAAAAATAGGGAGCATTCCGTAATTTTCGAATTTAACACGAGGGCAGCCGCGGGAAAAAGCTAAAATTTAATAAAATCCCGTTTAAGTTTCCATAAAACCTTGCATGAAAGGCTAGTAGGCATATTTTGTGTATTTTAGACACTGACAAAAGACTTGATTCTGATAAGATTTCTTATAAGAAGCTGAACCACAAATTCAACAATGTTAGATTAGCCAAAAAGCAAAACGCCAATAACCATCTGATCTCGAAAAGTCTTCAACGAGCGTTCTCAAATTGTTCGCTAAATGAAAACTGGGAGTCACCGTTCCGGGTATTGTCTTGGCCTTTGGCATAGACTACTTTTTAGATACAGCATTTTGAACCATACAGATTTTCTAAACAAATTGGAAACACTAGACTATATTTAACTTAATACAAGTTAGCAGAATTTCCCATTTATTTGTCGTAAGCTTCTGTAGCCAGCGATGCGTTGTGTCAAGCAATTTATACAATAAACACTCATTCCGCTATTGTGTAGGTCAGATAAGAAAAGCCAAAAGTAAACCCGGCTTGCGGAAGTTGCGGGGCTAGCACCCTAGTGTGATATATCTTATCATGTCAGTACATCCCTTTCATACTACCAGAACACTAAGTAGTGTGCTAGGCCCGCTAGACAACTAATTAAATTAAATAAATAACAACACTGGAAATTCCGAAGATGAAGAAAAAAACGCCGTCTAAAGCATGCTTGTTAGGGGACGATTATTACAGAAACTAAGGCTATTAAGAAGACTTGGAGCGAATTGAAGCACGAAGCTCAAGAGATCCAGATGTTTGTGCACTATGGATGTCCTTTGTCGCATCTTATCAGGTGCTTTAGCCAAATGACATTTCTGCGACACGAAACGAAAACGAAACGCCGCGAAAGGTAGTACGGCTCTGTCGGGCCAATACGCACGAGGGATAGATATAGACATCTGTGAGCGTTTCGTTTCGTGAGCGTTTGTCCTATTCGGCTACGTACCCTGAGGACATATAAGTATGTCAAGTAGGAAAGTAAAGTCAGATCATGTAAGACAAACATCAGTGAAGTGAATGCAGCAATTTTATATTTAAGAAAAGCAAAGTCGGTGAACGCAAGTCCGTTTATACGTTCCATCTATAAAGAGGAATCGAATCACTTCTCCGGGCGCTCGGAAAATAACCTTCCTCTTCTCTTTATATAGAATTTGAGTTTGAAAAACAACAAAACGCTTCAGACAAAATGAAGTATTCACTCGAAACAACCCCTGATTGAGTCTTCGAGTACAATTCTGTATTAAGAGTTCTAAAAGGTTTCTTCTCATTTTGATATGACCTTAAAGTATCAATCTTAAAGTACATATCAGTAGAATGCTATCTGAAAAAAGGCATAAGCACGATATCTAATAAGTATAATTTTGTTTTAATAATTTTCTTGCGTTATCCCAGCATATCGCCATCTGCTTATGGAAGCAAGGGGTCCGCCTTAGTAACTAATCCCGAGAATAAAATTGCCATACGACCTTTCAACCCAGAGGGTAAATGAAATGAACTAGGCCTTTGGGACTGTTCCGGTTTCCTAATGATATTTTCCTTCGCGACTAGAAAATGTCAAATGACATGTAAAGATGTATATATAACTTAAAGTAAACTAACTAACTAACTATTGTGGCTCAGTGATCCAAAGTGAATCTTGGCCTCCGAAACGAGAGATCGCCACCTGTCCCGATCCTGCGCAGCCTCTTGCCAGTCACTGACTTGAAGCCGACGCAGATCCTCCACCACACTGTCCTCCCAGCGGTACCTGGGTCGACCCACCGGGCGGCTACCAGCCGGTCGACCCAAGAACGCTCTCTTGACAGCCCGATCGTCTCCCATTCTGAGTAAGTGACCGAACCAGATTTAATATAATTATACACAACTTAAAACTACACAAATTAATATATATTTACAAATAGAAAATGCTCCCCAGATCATCCTCGGAGGTGATGGTGATGGTGCCCAGTAGGCTGGCAGCGTTGCCTTTTTGAATGGCCAAACTTATTCGCTGGCCAAAGTAGCTGCCAAAGCCTGTCAAAAACGCGACTAGTCGACCTGTCATATCTCGCTCATACAAGCATGGTACGCGTTCACCTACACGGGCTTAGACTGTGTGCATAGGAACGCGTTTCTTTGATATATTTGATCAACATTGTCCGAGGTGTGATATATGATAAAATCCGTATCAAATTGCCTTAACATAATCGGCCTCTCAAATTGGATTCGTAATACAATCAAGACCATTTCCAAAACTCGCGTCAAGGAGAATTCTTTAAATCAATTATCCAATTTCACTTAACTCGAGAAAACTTGAAACGGACGAGTATCACATCAAAGTTGACCTAAATCAATAAACGGAACGGCTATCAACTTATCAAAGTAGAATAATTAATTATTACTTAAATGTTCAGAGTTTGAAAATTTGTTCTTAACTCCATAACATATTCAGGAACAGCTTAAGGCCTTTCAGACGAAATTAGATGACTACTTTTTGCAAAAGTATGTAATATTATATCATTTTGAACATTTTGAAATAAGAAAAGTGTTTTATTTTTAACCGACTTCAAAAAAAGGAGGAGGTTCTCAATTCGACTGTTTTTTTTTTATTTATTTTTTTATGTATGTTACTACTTGTACTATTATATATTCTGTGATGTTACTCGATATCTCCGAGAATCACAGATCGATTTTCAAATTTTTTTTTCAATCGATCATGTATAACCCCGAGATGGTCCCATTGGCACCAAGTCGAAGTATGATGATAGGGTCTTGGAGAAATCGAGGGAACTCTTCAAATGTTATAGGCACATGTAATGTTTTTATGGATGTTTCGATTATTGCAATCCGAAAAGAAATCTGAATTCAAAAGTTTATTATTTTTTGCTTTTTAGTTTCTCCGTGTTTTGTAACGCGCTTATTTTTGAAGGCGGTTTTATTTTTTGTTATAATTTGAAACAGTGCTTCTTCAGTGACATAAACTGAATTCATTTTATTTTTAACAGACTTCAAAAAAAGAAAGAGGTTCTCCGGATCTTTTCTAGTAGCAACATCAACGATTCATGATCATGAACATGAACGATTTTTATACCGATATATTATGAGATTATAGTTTTATATACCTAGACTTGTGGTAGGATAAACTCGCCTCTTTCGGTGACACACCTAATTCGGTGAAACAACCAAAAATCGCCTTTCGGAATAGTGTTTCAAGCTTGTATTACCGAATTAGGCATGTCACTGAATGAGGCGAGTTTACCCTACTTAATTTTTTTTTAAGAATTGGATCTCTCAAAATTTTTTCGCATTTTATATTTTTCTTCTGCCAATAAGTACATATATTATAATTATATTCATCGTATGACACGCGTCTATTTACTGAAAATATTAAAAGTAACAATGGGGTTACCCTCATCTGGCAGAATAATTTTAGTCCGACACACACTTCGCATAACATGTTTCGCAGAAACACTTTCAGTCGAATGGTAATTTTGCAGAAAACTTAATTGGCATTATTACTACCACGCATAAGACACATTTGGCAGAACATTGTTTTACAGAACATTACTTTGGTCGACTTTGATTTAGCACAATTGTATGTATGTACCATAATAATCTCATAGCATATGAACTAGGCCTTTGGGACTGTTCCGGTTTCCTAATGATATTTTCCTTCGCGACTAGAAAATGTCAAATGACATGTAAAGATGTATATATAACTTAAAGTAAACTAACTAACTAACTATTGTGGCTCAGTGATCCAAAGTGAATCTTGGCCTCCGAAACGAGAGATCGCCACCTGTCCCAATCCTGCGCAGCCTCTTGCCAGTCACTGACTTGAAGCCGACGCAGATCCTCCACCACACTGTCCTCCCAGCGGTACCTGGGTCGACCCACCGGGCGGCTACCAGCCGGTCGACCCAAGAACGCTCTCTTGACAGCCCGATCGTCTCCCATTCTGAGTAAGTGACCGAACCAGATTTAATATAATTATACACAACTTAAAACTACACAAATTAATATATATTTACAAATAGAAAATGCTCCCCAGATCATCCTCGGAGGTGATGGTGATGGTGCCCAGTAGGCTGGCAGCGTTGCCTTTTCGAATGGCCAAACTTATTCGCTGGCCAAAGTAGCTGCCAAAGCCTGTCAAAAACGCGACTAGTCGACCTGTCATATCTCGCTCATACAAGCATGGTACGCCTTCACCTACACGGGCTTAGACTGTGTGCATAGGAACGCGTTTCTTTGATATATTTGATCAACATTGTCCGAGGTGTGATATATGATAAAATCCGTATCAAATTGCCTTAACATAATCGGCCTCTCAAATTGGATTCGTAATACAATCAAGACCATTTCCGAAACTCGCGTCAAGGAGAATTCTTTAAATCAATTATCCAATTTCACTTAACTCGAGAAAACTTGAAACGGACGAGTATCACATCAAAGTTGACCTAAATCAATAAACGGAACGGCTATCAATTTATCAAAGTAGAATAATTAATTATTACTTAAATGTTCAGAGTTTGAAAATTTGTTCTTAACTCCATAACATATTCAGGAACAGCTTAAGGCCTTTCAGACGAAATTAGATGACTGCTTTTTGCAAAAGTATGTAATATTATATCATTTTGAACATTTTGAAATAAGAAAAGTGTTTTATTTTTAACCGACTTCAAAAAAAGGGGAGGTTCTCAATTCGACTGTTTTTTTTTTTTATTTATTTTTTTATGTATGTTACTCGATATCTCCGAGAATCACGGACCGATTTTCAAATTTTTTTTTCAATCGATCAGGTTTACCCCGAGATGGTCCCATTGGCACCAAGTTGGAGTATGATGATAGGGTCTTGGAGAAATCGAGGGAACTCTTCAAATGTTATAGGCACATGTAATGTTTTTATGGATGTTTCGATTATTGCAATCCGATAAGAAATCTGAATTCAAAAGTTTATTATTTTTTGCTTTTTAGTTTCTCCGTGTTTTGTAACGCGCTTATTTTTGAAGGCGGTTTTTTTTTTGTTATAATTTGAAACAGTGCTTCTTCAGTGACATAAACTGAATTCATTTTATTTTTAACAGACTTCAAAAAAAGAAAGAGGTTCTCCGGATCTTTTCTAGTAGCAACATCAACGATTCATGATCATGAACATGAACGATTTTTATACCGATATATTATGAGATTATAGTTTTATATACCTAGACTTGTGGTAGGATAAACTCGCCTCTTTCGGTGACACACCTAATTCGGTGAAACAACCAAAAATCGCCTTTCGGAATAGTGTTTCAAGCTTGTATTACCGAATTAGGCATGTCACTGAATGAGGCGAGTTTACCCTACTTAATTTTTTTTTAAGAATTGGATCTCTCAAAATTTTTTCGCATTTTATATTTTTCTTCTGCCAATAAGTACATATATTATAATTATATTCATCGTATGACACGCGTCTATTTACTGAAAATATTAAAAGTAACAATGGGGTTACCCTCATCTGGCAGAATAATTTTAGTCCGACACACACTTCGCATAACATGTTTCGCAGAAACACTTTCAGTCGAATGGTAATTTTGCAGAAAACTTAATTGGCATTATTACTACCACGCATAAGACACATTTGGCAGAACATTGTTTTACAGAACATTACTTTGGTCGACTTTGATTTAGCACAATTGTATGTATGTACCATAATAATCTCATAGCATAATATTACATTAGCAGAATTATTACTCGCTATCAAAAAAGAAAAGCTGATGTCTAATGGAATGAAAGAGGTTTGATTAAATAAGCTAGCACTAATTTTATTCATCTGAAGAGCTACAATCCATTTGCGAGACAAAATGGGGCTTAGAGCGGATTCGTTCTAAATCTGTGACAAAAAGACCTCGGATCTTTGACGAGCTGTCCGTGCAGTTAATTTTAAAGTGAGAAGGGCGGACGCAACAGGCGGACTGAACCCTGTCGTTAGGCAGATGGGGACAATGTAGGATTTAAATAAAGAATTGAAAAGGATTTAGATGAACGTCTATTTCACCAAATACCATTTTTTTTCTATTGCAATCTAGAACTATTAGAATCACACAAATGCATATTTTCATTCAGTCATTCGTTTCATTCGTGCCAGCTTGTGAATTGAGTAATACCTACCTAGATTGGGCTGAAACTATACGTATGCACAGGTGTATTGATTTTAACTAACATGATTTGCACTTATAATTTTAAAACTAAACGGGACTTAATCGCGTAAACAATCAGATATATTATAGATAAAGATGAAAATAAAAATCATACATACATACAATCACGCCTGTATCCCATAAAGGGGTAGGCAGAGCACATGAAACTACTAAAGCTTCAGGGCCACTCTTGGCAAATAAGGGGCTAAAAGAAAACGAAACTGTGGCATTGCAGTGACAGGTTGCCAGCCTCTCGCCTACACCACAATTTAACCCATATCCCATAGTCGCCTTCTACGACACCCACGGGAAGAAAGGGGGTGGTGAAATTCTTAAATAAAAATCATTTATTGTATAAACCATTCCACATATATGGCGCCTTAATGTACATTGCAAGAAATAACTTACTCTCTGAACATTTAAAGAACTAAATACTGATTACACCATAAACAACATATTACACAAAGAAAAACACAAAAATAGATGGTGTATCAGTAGAATAAAAACAAACAGGGATTGTAAAAGAAACATGGGCGCCTGTGAAGTGGCAACAAAAGGAAGCCACTCAGCATATGCTATGATATGAATACCACAGCGCTAGTCATTACATTTATATTTGGCCCGACATAATCAAGAACAAGTGCGGGTAGTTCGAAAAACTCGCGCGGCTAGAAGATGTTGGTGCAATTCCTCGCCAGTCTACCCGTGACCACGAACGAACATAATGTGATGTTCTGCCGCTGTTAAAGTATTTCATGAATTTAGCGATGTTTATAATATAACTGATGAATGTTTACATTCGGCGGTAATAAATACAAAAGCAACATCTTAGATGATTATTGTATGAAAATAAGATAAAAAAAACCATCACAATAGAATCATCATCCTCCTTGCGTTATCCCGGCATTTTCCACGGCTCATGGGAGCCTGGGGTCCGCTTTGACAACTAATCCCAAGATTTGGCGTAGGCACTAGTTTTTACGAAAGCGACTGCCATCTGACCTTCCAACCCGAAGGGTAACTAGGCCTTATTGGAACTAGTCCGGTTTCCTCACGATGTTTTCCTTCACCGAAAAGCGACTGGTACATATCAAATGACTTTTTGAAAAACTCATTGGTGCGAGTCGGGGTTCGACCCGTGACCTCCGGAACGAAAGTCGCATGTACTTGTCGCTAGGCCACCAGCGCTTCACCATCACAATAGAATAATCCACTAAAAATAATTCCAACAATACCCATCTCTTTATCGGCCCTCCATTCACACGGACTCTTTTCGCCAGAGACAGCGAATACGCCTCAATCAATTTCCCGATTATGCAAATACGATGCCCCCGTCGATCGGAATTACCCCCGAGTTATACACTTAATCCAATAACAGTCACATTGATTGGAATCTGGCGATTTTGAAATTGTCGAGTCGTTCGAGACGTGTCGCTGCCAATTTGGAACGTTTTTGATATTTTTAATTGGTGAATGAATTTAATGGCAATTATGGAGATTTCTTTTGAAGATTATTGTATGCAGTGTCTTGTAAGGGAAGGAAGCGTAAACAATTTTCGACGTGACAATTAAAACCTTAATTTGTTGACAAAAAGGTTTTTGTGAAATAATTAAGAGCGTTATAACATTTCGGCGTCGGGCGAAATTAGGTATTTTACCCGCCGCGCGAGCCCAATATGCCGACCCTTTCTAGCACGTCTTATCACTCGCTCGCACTACAATAATGGACAAAACAATCTTGATCCTTCCTATGGAGTTTTGATAACAACCACAATCTACTATCTCGATATAAACTTTTGATTTCTAATAAACATTATTTTGTACGAAAAGACTAGAATATAGCGCAAAATAATATTAATTACGTTAAAATTTATTTAAAAATTTAAAGTAATAATTATAAACTGTGATCATATTTAAGTAGATCCCATCCCAAATGTTTGCTTTTGTTATATGATAAGTATTAGAGTAAAGTGTATATTAATATGATGATAAAATAAGTCAAATATAATTCTAATTACTTCAAGGTGGTACTCAGGGTCTGATGATGGAGAGAGATTGTGGTCACCAAAAATCTACTCGCATATTTGAATAACATAAAAAACGAAGTGGTTCAGTTACATGGGTTTATTGGTACCGGTGACCACCATCTGGCTCCAACATCAGACCCTCAGTACCACCTCTTGTCAAAGGTCTGATTAAGAAGAAGTAAGAACCTAATGAGCCTGATTACTAAATGGTTTAGTTACATGGATCACTGGTACTGGTGACCACCATCTGGCTCCATCATCAGACCCTGAGTACCACCTCTTGTCAAAGGTCTTATTGAGACGACCCCAATGAGCCTAAAGACGATGTGGTTTAGTCATATGGTTCATTGGTACTGGTAACCACCATCTGGGTCCATCATCAGATCCTGAGTACCACCTCTTGTCGAAGGTCTTGTTGAGACGATTTCAATGAGCCTACATACGAAGTGGTTTAGTTCCATGGTTCATTGGTACTGGTGACCACCATCTGGCCCCATCATCAGACCCTGAGTACCACCTCTTGTTAAAGGTCTTATTGAGATGAACCCAATAAGGCTAAACACAAAGTGGTTTAGTCATATGGTTCATTGGTACTGGTGACGACCATCTGTCTCCATCATCAGACCCTGAGTACCACCTCTTGTCAAAGGTCTTGTTGAGACGAACCCAACGAGCCTAAACACGAAGTCGTTTACTTACATGGTTCACTGGTACTGGTGACCACCTTCTGGCTCCATCATCAGATCCCGAGTACCACCTCTTGTCAAAGGTCTTATTGAGACGATCCCATTGAGCCTAAATACGAAGTGGTTTAGTCATATGGTTTATTGGTACTGGTGACCACCATCTGGCTCCATCATCAGACCCTGAGTTCCACCTCTTGTCAAAGGTCTTGTTGAGACGAACCCAACGAGCCTAAACACGAAGTCGTTTACTTACATGGTTCACTGGTACTGGTGACCACCTTCTGGCTCCATCATCAGATCCCGAGTACCATCTTGATGTCTCTTATCATCTTGACCGTATTGTAATTTTCACATATTTATCATCATAACGTTGTAATACTTTAACATTCAAACATAACAAAGTATTACAAAAGCAAATATTTACGGATCTAGGATCAAATTCGTTGGTCGCTGTTTACACACACACAATGCGAGGATAGCCCGTGTATAAACAAGGCGTCCGACCCACACAACGATAAATATTCTCGACGTTTGCGATGAAAACTCGGAGAGCGAAGCTACATACGTCTCACCTCCTCGAGCTCCGGCGCGGCACTGAAATCGCAGGCGTCCGTCGCCGGTAAAATAGCGACAGGAAGGCTAGTTTTCAAAAAATTGGCAAAAAATCATGATAAAATATTATAACGACAAATGGATAACAGCAATTTAAGCACATTGTGCAGATTATTTATATACTAAAATAACTTCGATAACATGTAGATTTTCGGAGAAATTATCACTTGTTTCGATGTATTTTCAAGACAAAATTGAGTTCGTTTTACTTTCAATTTCTCAATTTCAAAGGATTAAATGATAAATATTGTTTAATGGGCCTAAAGTACAAGATATTAGGAGTTTTAATTTACCTCATTTATGAGAGTGAGCTTATCAAATTGTACATAATAAGAGCTCCGAAATCTGTGCTTCGCGCGGTTTTTCCTAAACGAGCATC
The DNA here is from genome assembly GCF_023078275.1 of Leguminivora glycinivorella. Taxonomy (NCBI): domain Eukaryota; kingdom Metazoa; phylum Arthropoda; class Insecta; order Lepidoptera; family Tortricidae; genus Leguminivora; species Leguminivora glycinivorella. Next base: position 24,807,805 of record NC_062976.1, read on the forward strand.
AGAAAAAAAATCATTACTAATTGAAAACGCTTTTTCTTCCATATGTTTTTTAATGAACCGACAGTTAATTAGATTTTCTAACTGAAACAAGTACTTTTACTGTCTTTTATTATGAGTAAAGTGTACAATTTTGCCGATAAATATTGTACATTTTACAATATATCGCCTTTTTTTGTCATAGCGCTCTTAAATTAGTCAGTCTGTGAGTTGCAGTATCATGTACAGTCAACCAATTAAATTGGAACCCTTGAGCCACTTGAGAACTATGTCATAGTGAAGTTATAAATCAGATTGTAAGAAATCTCTTACTGCTTGTCATTTTGACATGGTTGTAGAGTGGTCTAGTGTTCCAATTGGTTAACTGTACCTAGTTATTATTTTAAATATAAATCTAGCCGAACATTTTAAGTTGTATGTACCAACGGCTAAGTCAGTATCGAGTACTTAGAGTAAGGTACTGCTATAGTTTTTGACCACGAAAATCGTGATTGGACCCTTTCAACAAATCAAAAAGAATCAAGCCAATTGAAACTTTTATATTTTTCAGAGTGGCCAACTACAATTAAATAGCTACATATAAATCACACTAGTTTGTTTTCATCTATAAAAAAAATATCTTTGTTTCAGACAAAAATCCATACAGTGAGCAATCACTTTAAAAACTAATTCTAATTAAGTTTATCTTAAATAAAAACAATATAGGTACAAACAACACTCGTCGGTTTTAGTACACTACAACAATGAGATGAAACGCGGTATCATCTTATCGGTACTACAAATGGTACCTAATAGGTATTTTTATCTTTTACCGAAAAAAATATGGCCTTCGTTTATTAAATCTTAGAAGACTTTCATAAAAAGAAAAGGTCACGAAGTCAAACTGATCGAAATTGTTGATATAACCTACAAAGAACGATGTAATATGTATAGTTTGATCTCTGCTCCGGCCGTAGGAATGTTTAGCAAGATAAAAGCGATTCTGTGTATGTAGCGTTCGCCGGGAAGAAAAATACACCCACCGAGAGCGCGCTTGCCGCTCTTTTATTATTTAATGTGATGTAGGTATGAATGTGTGCTTTCTGTAATAAAATAACTGTATTTATGTTAGATTCTAGATAAACATTTTTGCAATAATAAATAATTATGTTGATGTTACTAAGAAATATATTTACTTACATATTCATTCCTGGGAAGAAGAAGAAAACTAATAACGGGTATTAATGGAAAAATTTACGAATCGATCTTTGAAGTGTGATAAAAGCACATAGTTCGGCAAAAGAGGTGCCTTTTTTACTCGCACGGTGACCATTGATTACTTGATATATTTCACTAAAATATAGACCAAAAATGAGATTAACTTTTAGAAAAGATTTCAAAAAAATATAAAGTCATTGTTTAAACTCAATTCTGTGTAAAAAGGCTTCAATTCCGTTTACTCAACAATACAACCACTTAGCACCAAATTTTTTAAAGAATTTCAATACCTGAAGCCTGACAAGATTTGAGTAAGAAACTTTTCGAGTATAATAAAGAATCGTTTCGGGGTTGATAAAAGCGTTCTTGTGTAAGGGGCGTGGGTTGTCAAGTCAGTCGACACACTTGAGGCGAACAAACAAAGTTGGGCGCGTGAAAACAATGCGATCGAGCGCGACATTGTTAGGGTTGCCGTTTAAAAAAAACTTTATTGCCTAAAATGTACAGAACAATGTACAAATGGCGGACGTAATGCCAAAACGTATTCTCTACCAGTCAAGATGTTTTTACATGTCACTGGTAGATTCCATATTGAGTTATGAACTAGACAGTTATGGATTAACCACCAAGACTAACATAGATAAATTGGAAAGCATTCAAATTCGGTTTTAAAAATTACTAGTTAACAATAAAACCAAAGCAAAACGTAAAGGAAACTATAGGTTACTTATCAAAATATGTAAAATATTACCAGTCAGCCTTAAACATAAATACAAGCTCGCAGTCAATAACCATGGCTTTCTAGTGCAAAACCCCCCTAACTCTTCTAATGCGCCAATACATCCTATAGGGCACAGCTACTACACGAAGTCGGTGGCTACAGGTAAGCTATCTGTGCCTAGAATTCATAATTATTTTGGTGACAGATCGCTAAAAAAGCGTATTCGATCCATATCTGCTCAATAACTTACCTGAAGCCATCCGAAGTGAAAAGCACCCAAACAAATTTAAAACTATGCTAAAAAAACATTACCTAAATATATTACAATAATGTATATTATTATTATCTATTATTTAAGAAGTTCAACGATTTTTCTTTAAGTTAATTATGTTTATGTAATTGAGAGACTGTTGATCCCACAGACAAACTCGTTCTGTTCCAGAGTTTTGTGGGACTATATGTTAGATATAAGTTTGTCACTGTATTTTAATAACAATAAACAATAATAATAAAAAAACCATAAGGCCAAACAAAGATATTGGTGAAGAGAGAAAAATCTCAATTCATCAACAAAATCTTGGTAACATAACCTAACCACAAAATTAAAATTTTGAAAAAACCCCCGACCGCGACCTAGTGGACCGATTTTCATGAAACATGGCTAAGAACACTCCCGACTAACTCAGCTTTCAGATAAAAAAAACTAAATCAAAATCGGTTCATCCGTTCGAGCGCTACTATGCCACAGGCAGACACACACACAAACAGACAGACAAACAGACAGACAGACAGACATACACACAGACAGACGCGTCAAACTTATAACACCCCTTCGTTTTTGCGTCGGGGGTTAAAAACAAAAAGGTGATGAACTAAAAAGAAACACACACTGTTTATTTAAATGTAAGTAACAGTACCTAAAGTTGTTTTAACTAGCCTGATTTAGTGTCCCACTGTTGGGCAAATGATTCCTTTCGGTTCTTCCACTCATCCCTGTCATTTATGTTACCATGCCCATCTGAATATATGCGTCACAGACATCCCGCCAACTTTTTCGGTTTTCCTGAACCCTGGCCTGCACCCTCTACAGTTCTGTGTTCCGAGGATCCCATTCGGTAACAGTAAAAATAAATATGACAAACGGAGTCCGGTTCTGAAGCGCCCAAATGTTGGGAGTTATGGTGTATATGAGTATATGAGTTGGGCTTATGAGTCGGCCATTTTGGTGGTTAGTCTCGGATATAAAAAAAATTAGCGGTGGACCACCCATACTCAACTAATGATAAAACTTTTCGCAACCAGAAGCAAGTACTTAGTTGTCATGGAGATTGAACAATCATGTTTCAACACAAGACAAGATAAGAAATTACAGAATACCGCCTAGTGAAAAGCAGAGTTGCGGGTGACAACCCTTGACCCGCGGCGGTACCACGCAAACTCGAACCAACTATTGTTGCAACCGACAAAAACATTTAACCATCGTTCTAATGAATCGCATCCCATTGGAATAGTTCGAAAGTTGCTGAATTGCAAAACGGGCAGATGCGACCAGACAGCAGACTGAGTTATGCTTAATTTTCGGTTTATTAATAAAACTTTGTATACGCTGCAAGCGTCGAATTTCACGTGAAATTGGTGTATTCTAATTTTAATAACAGCGGTAGTAGCATTGTCGTATTTTTATTCCCTATCGTTAGGTTTGCTTGTCAATTAGATCAGGCAGGTAAGCATGCATAAAACAGCAGGCCGACCCTATCGCACTAATTATTTGTAAGTGCGATACAGACGACCTGTAGCCCGTTTCTCCAAAGGCACAAGCCTCGTATTACAAGTGTGTTTCCATAACAACCCATACGATTTGACAGTTTGCGCATTTGTAATACAAGGCTTGTACCTTTCGAGAAACGGGCCCCTGATGTTTTATCAGTTATCGCGCGATCATGTTTGCCTGCCTGTAGGCCTGGCACATGATTGCCGCGAGTGTATGTCGCCGCGAGATAAATCACACGTCTTCTTCTAACTGTATTAATGACATAAAGACGGGTAGTCTATCTCGCGGCGACATACTCTCGCAGCAATCATGTGAGACCTACAGGATTAGTTATTATACTGCGCCAAATCAGTGTCGATGGTTCTTTAACCAACTAACTTTTGATATTATATGCAGGGTGAAATAAAATAGTTATTTGTTATACAAGGGGGCAAAGTTGTATTTTAACGCCGATGGTGGAATTGAAAAACGAGCAAGTGAAAGGATTCTATAGTTGAACCACGAGCGAAGCGAGTGGTTCGAGAATAGAACCCTTGACTTGCGAGTTTTTTAACACACGAGAAGTAAAATACATTTGCACCCGAGTGTAACACAAAACTTTTCCCCTCACTATAGCGAGGAAACTACAACGCAAAAAATGCGTTTATCACTGCTTCCAGTAGTTCCACAGGTGGTAAATCATCTTTATTACTAGATTCACCTACTTTTATCAATTTTAAAGCAGTTAATTTGACTTTATTCAAGGTCAAATTACTTTACCCACTAGTGGATAAAATGCGTTTTTACCCGCTGGTATTAAAGGACAAAACACGTGTTTCTGAGCTAGTGAGGGGAAAAGGATCTTTCAAACTTTGCACAGTGAACTTTAAGATCACAATGAACAACATTTATTATGGGACCAACATACATTTCGACTGCCATGATGCCGCTCATTTCTATGGAACAGCCACTTTTTTTACTACGGCAACACAAAAGGAGGGTTATGATGCTATTTCAGCATTGGTTCCATAATAAAAGTTGTTCATTATGACCTCAAAAGTCACTAAGCAAAGTTTGAATGGTCCTTTTTATTTAACCCCAATGTACTTATAGTGCTCCATAGCAAAAGACATGAGAGCCTGCGACGTTTCAGTCGACGACACGTCCGATCGTGCGAAGTGGAAGGAAAGGACAGGAAAAGCAGACCCCAAAATCAGATGGGAATAATAATGCTGAGGAGAGAGAGAGAGAGAGTACTTATAGTGCTACAGAGATTTTATTATCTATTAAAACGAAGGTTTCTTGAAGTCCACTTTCCATTTGAAAAACATCTCTGAATGATTATGATGACGCACTACTTATTTTATTTTAAAATGTTCCTTTTACATTGAGTAGCTACTTTGTTTATTATAAATTACACTTTATTCAATATTAAGACATTATTTACCTATATACAACTTGATCGAAATAAGAAAATAAACAGAGATTAAATCGTATACATATTATGCTTTAAGTACGTTATTCAGCTTCGTTTTATGCAAAGGAATTGTCTGCCGAGCGTGATCGAACGTGCTCCGTACAGGGGAAGTTAGATTCTTATTTGAATATCGACCAGTAAGCCAATTCGAACTTTTATTCTGATGTCAAAAATGATATCAATGCTTCATGCATTGGCGCGAGGAAAATGAAATGATTTTAAAACGATGTCGGGTAAGTTTGATAATTTTGATTTCCCTCTGTGAACAATTTAACTTATGTATCTATTTTTGTCACTATCGTTATTTCGTTTGACAGAATTGCTAAGAGATATAGTTGAAAAACTTTATATTTGAAACATAGCATGTTCAACGAAAACGTAAAGTTTATGTATGTATGTATAAGCTTTATTGTACCTACATAAAGGAAACAAAAGAGACACAGTTACAGAGTCAGTAATATACAATGTAGGCGGACTTATCCCTTAATGGGATCTCTTCCAGTCAACCTTTGAGGAAATGAGTAGAAGCGAATTAACGATGATTGACGAATTCAAAAATGTACAACCACTAAAAGAATTAAATGCAAATTTTGTATACACATGGTAACAAATATATACATATACAATTACATTAATACACCAATATATACATATATAATAATATAATAATAAATAAACAAATACTCATAAAATATATATTTATATAGTACTTAGACCAAAAAGTATATGGATATTAATTCGAACCACAAAGCAAGACGACAATTAAAAAAAAATAGATAAAAATTAAAGAAAAAGAAAAAGAGAAAAAAAAAACAATCCGATAAAAAAAAATTAAGTGTCGGAAAGCCATAGTTTTTTAAGGTTATTCTTGAGTGCTGCTACAGTTTATCCCTGACATGATTATCTTTTATAGCATACACATTCTTGAAATGTCTATCCCTTTAGAGATCGCCATCTTTAAATGCATCTCATAACTTTAAAGTCACAAATATTGGCTGCTGGCAAACAAGCGAAATTATTAACGTTCTCATTTTAAAATAACATTTATTTCATACGAAATATACAATTATAAAGAACTACAGTCACATTTAATACCTACTAAAGTTAGATTTTCTAATAAAATAATACAATGTCGAGCGTGAATTTTTTTCTATAAACATTGTACCAGCCTAAAGATTCTTGACCTATCTTCGTTAGTCGAAACACTTCGAACCGTCCAGAAATAAAAGCACTAAACCCGCTGCAAAACAACGATGCTTAACTTTTGCATCCTTTTTTCAACGTCAATAGCATGGCGACAGACATCGGACAAAAAGAGAAAGACTCCTGTTCCGCCATTTTGGAGCCCGGATTAGTGTGAAACATTCCACTCGGCTGTGTTTGGAGCAGAACAGTGTTGGATTGAGAGCTGACAATTCTTGGATGCCTATTCGAATATTGATCGATAAATTCTAGCAGGACGAAATTCTGAAGCTTCAGAATTGTTGTTCAGAATTTACATAGTAAGCGTGGTCAAACCACGTACGATTAACTTATCCGTATACAGTCCACTTCAAATATATAGGAGCAACCACATCTTTCACAAATACCGGAACACACACTATAACTAGAGATGCGCAAAACGCTTCACTGAAGTGAAAAGAGTCATATATATTTCACTCATGTCGCTCATTTCGCTCAGTGAATCTGTCAGAATATTTTGAGCAAGATGGCGAATACGATACGATACCGCCATATTGCCAAACCGAATCGCTCCGAAGCTGTCATTCCGAACATTTGCATCGTTTCACTCTTTTGATTCGGCCCGATCATACCAATCATGAGTGGGAAAGAGCGCGCAAGTAACTCTGAGATAGGTGAGTTACTGAGCGAAATGAGAGAGTTGAATCAGGGTGGCTAGCCGAATGGCACAATCGCTCACGAAACGCTCACGAAACGAAGCGCTAGTAGATATCTATCTCTATCGCGCTTGCGTATTGGCGCGACAGAGCCAGCGGCGTATCGCTTTCGTTTGGCGTCGGAGAAATGCCATTCGGCTACGGGGCCTGTACTGAGTTGAAGAGTGAGCGAGTTCAGTCAGAAAAGATATAGTTCTTTTGAATCATAATCTCGAACGACACATCTCTAACTCTAGTTAGTTATACATTAAGCATGTACTTAATTTTAGTATAAACTACATAAGATTCATTGTAATAACTGTTGGTAAACCTTTAAATAAATAAATAAACTCTAACATCTGGATTAAGTATAACAATGGATTAAGTAAGGTTATGGGATAAATAGTTGCTTTGTCAGCTTCGGTATATCTGACGGTGACTGTACCTGCCGCCTTCAAATAAGGCCAAATAGTCATACTTTTACTTATATAATATTAAGGGTATGGCTATGTATCAGTAGGCCACATAGTCAAACTTTTACTTATATAATATTAAGGGTATGACTATGTATCAGTATGACTATGTGGCCTTATTTGAAAGTTAATTTTAGTCTCTATCGGAAAATGCCATGAAATTCATAACATTTCTCATAAAAAAGGGAATTTTCAGCAAAAGAAACCAACGTGTATCCTTGATAAAATTACAAAAAAATTAAACACAATAAAATCAACAAATAAAAGAAAAAATAACTTAAAACTAAACTTAAACCCTAGTTTTTTTCTCCCCTGACCCTCTGTATAGCTTTTAGGCCAGAGAAAAACCCATATGTCACCTTTACCTCCCCTTTTAAACTCGTCTAGGGTATCAAACCTAGGAAACCAGTCAAATTGCATACCCACTTTTTTCCTTTGTAACCACCGCAGACTGGCGATTATTGATTTTAAGAAAATGATTGACATTGTTTCTTAAAGTACTTTAATTGTACTTTCAAATGATACCAATATTGATAGGTTACGATGAATAAGATTAGAGGTATATCTGCTTGAAACGAATTTTGCGCGAGGTGTAATTTGATAGACGCCGAATGTATGGGAACGCGTGTCAAGCGGTACTCCCCGCCTACAGGTATGTGGTTGTAGTTTGCTTATTTATTATCCGATCGTAGAAATTTAAAAAGCAACAGATAGCTTAATAATGTAGTTAAATGATTTATATAACATATTTTTTAGCTAAGTGGCCGTTTTCATTGCCTTTTTGAGTCACAAAAATCAAAAAAGAGAGTAAAAAAAAGTATTTTTTGCATTATTGTTAATTAAAAAATAACTAACAAAACTATACTTTTCACATATAAGAAATCTTAATCAGCATGTTATACGCTTTCAATCGACACCTCATTTTTCAAAATTGGATAAGGGGTTCTAGACAAATTGGCAAAAAATTGAAACCCGGGACCGCGATCTTTGTGACGTCATAGTTAACCCCCCCACAGTCTGAGAATGCGACAAGTCATTATTTCGTACTCAGTAAAGTCTACCGATCACAACGATACCACTTGTCAGCAGTATACTCTCCAGTCACATCAACTTCAAAACTAGACGACTTTTTTCAATTCCGCCGCCTTACTAATATCACGTCTTTAGATAAAAAAAAACTCTTATAAATACAAAAACAAAAAAAAGACAAAAAACAAAAACTTAATTTCTGGCCGGGATTCGAAACCCTGACACCTACGATCTATCTGCGTACATTAGACCGACCTCGTACGACTGAGCTAAGCGGAATTGATGCGCGCGCGGCGAAATTAACGACCATATTTTACGTTTACTAACGCGAAAGAAAAACTCATGAAAACTCAAAAATTCGCGTTTTCCGGGATCTAAGGCTACGCTAGATCGATTTTTTACCCCCGAAAACCCCCACATAACAAATTTCAGCGAATTCGTTAGAGCGATTTCCGAGGTCGTCGGCATATATAAATAAATAAATAAATATACAAGAATTGCTCGTTTAAAAGTATAAGATATTATGTAGGTACCTATTATATAAATCATCCTATCACGATGATTTATATAATACGTACATATCAGTACCACTACCTAAAAACCTGGCGCTTTACAGAGTAACTTATTTATGCAGTTTGTGAATGTAGAAGCGGAGCTGAAATAAACACTGTGTATCTGTCGGTTAGGTATCTTATCGTCAGATACCATAAAATATTAATGATGATCAACGTGTGAGATGAAAGGACGTAAATAATCTTGTACATTTTCCTGAATACATATTTTATAGTACGTCTGTGACTTCGTTTGTTATTACATACAAGTATTAGACGTGGCGCAGTATAAATATCTGTGTCTTGTTCTTCTTTAAATCCTGTTAACCTCTGCTAGGGTATGGCTCGGCTCGAGTCATATTCCTTCGTTGACTTTTATTTAAGTATAAGAGTTTTTTTTATCTAAAGACGTTATATAATAAAATATAACCGAGCGAAGCTCGGTCGCCCAGCCGGCCTATTATGCTTCCCATTTTATCACTTATCCACTTGGATAAAGTATCCGTCACGCTTTGGCAAGTATGTCAGTGTGAGAGTGACAGATGTCTTATCCACGTGGATAAGTGATAAAATTGGTAGCATGATACGCCCGCAGGTACTATTAAAAATAATATGGATGTAATTCATTTCAGTTTTAAACAAACAAATACAAATACAGAACGGTGATTAACTCTCTAGATGCTTCTTCTTTAGCTCAAAATTCATTAAGCTCTCATAATTGCACGGCATTGTACTGAGAAAGCGTTATTAGTCTGAAGTTGCACAAAATCTTATTCCATGAAATATAGAAAGCAGATTCTTGCGTTTTCTGAACGAGATTATTAGTTTAATTTATAAGATTACCCTCGGCTTTGATAATTGCTGCTTGTTAACATTGTATTTTATTACAAAGGATAGAGTTATCCTAGAAAGAGTCAATCCATTTTGATTTAAAAGGATAAATTATTGCTGCTTTTTTCTAGCAGACTCTGCTGATGCGGTGCCACCACAAGGTCATAAAGTGTGATGTGAAGATTGAAAAGACAGTAATACCACAGATTATTAATACTTAAGTTGCTTTATTTAATTAATATTAATAAGTTCCTACGTAAAACCCAGAAAAATAGTAGGTACGGGCCACGCTACTACACGGGCCAGAGCGTGGCGCCCCTTAGCCACTTGATCATTCGAATGAACGGGTAGCGTGTAGGTACTAAACGCGCGATCATGAGTGAGTGACGTAATCCTGGTAATACCTACATCAACAAATAAACCAGCGCCTCTAGCACTTGCCTTATCGCGCGCGAGTCCATACTTGAAGTCACGCTTGATATATGGACTCGCGCGTGACGTTTCGTGAGCGTTTGTGCCATTCGGATACGTACCCGCAATATTGTCCCCCTCCTGGTGGGGATCCAACGTGGTGGTGTTGATGACGCGCTCGCGACAATTATAGCACCGGTCTACTGAAGACACGTAAGGTATGTGGACTTACCTCCCAGCACCCTGCAGGTGAGCAGAACGTCGTCCCCCTCCTGGTGGGGACCCAACGTGGTGGTGTTGATGACGCGCTCGCGACAATATAGCACCGGTCTACTGAAGACACGTAAGGTATGTGGACTTACCTCCCAGCACCCGGCAGGTGAGCAGAACGTCGTCCCCCTCCTGGTGGGGGCCCAACATGGTGGTGTTGATGACGCGCTCGCGACAATATAGCACCGGTCTACTGAAGACACGTAAGGTATGTGGACTTACCTCCCAGCACCCGGCAGGTGAGCAGAACGTCGTCCCCCTCCTGGTGGGGACCCAACGTAGTGGTGTTGATGACGCGCTCGCGACAATATAGCACCGGTCTACTGAAGACACGTAAGGTATGTGAACTTACCTCCCAGCACCCGGCAGGTGAGCAGAACGTCGTCCCCCTCCTGGTGGGGGCCCAACATGGTGGTGTTGATGACGCGCTCGCGACAATATAGCACCGGTCTACTGAAGACACGTAAGGTATGTGGACTTACCTCCCAGCACCCGGCAGGTGAGCAGAACGTCGTCCCCCTCCTGGTGGGGACCCAACGTGGTGGTGTTGATGACGCGCCCCCAGCGGTCCACCACCACCGGCTTCTCCGGAGGCACTGGAAAAGAATAATATGGTTAGAACTAGTACAAACAATTTTGCTTGGGGAAATATTTATAGTCAGACACTAATCGTCATGCCCGGATCCAGGGGAGGGAGCTGGAGCCTAGGTTGGCCATACAAATAAGATAAGATAAGATAAGATAAAATTTATTTCATAGAAAAATATCTAAAATTAAAACAATCACAATTCTCTTAAGTAATGCTTAAAAACTATAAATATAGGTACAAACATGGTTTAGAAAGACATAAATAACAAAAAAGTCTTGTATGCAAAATTTTTAAGCAGGTCAACATAATATTATTTTACGCCAATACCTAAACTAAGTAACTTAATACTTGTATCTTAGGCATTTCGTGTTAGTAGGTCAGTATAATGTAGTTAGGTGCTTATTGAGCAAAACAATAAAGGTTATAAATTGTAAGTAAGTAGGTTTAAATTAACTTAAATAAGTGATAATAAAACGTTTCTCCTTAGACATAGTATAAATAACAGGGTAGGGTTTTATCAGGTGCCGTCATAATCTATGGTATTTAAATACCTTATAAGGGCACTTCCCTTGGGCAAATGGGCCTTTCCCACGTGACCTCTCCCCCCTGGGCACGAAGCTGAATCCGCGATTGCAAATAGTGTTCTTTATGCAATATGTTGAGTAAGAATTAGGTAAATGAGACAAAGTAGTTGGCCAAGGATAGTGCCATTCAGTCAATAACAATACGCAAGGGTCAGACGCAGAAGGCGGTGATCTTGGACACGCCACGGATAGTCCGACGGTTCCTCTCTCTGCAGCCCTAACCACCGGAAACTTGGGCCCTGCCCCGCTGTTGGCGGCACCCTAGGTTAGGTTTTTCATAATAAAATAAAATAAATAAAAACAATAATGGAATAGAATAAGGTATCTCGTCATACAGTGACAACAAGTACAAATATGTACAGATAAATGTGAGGCGAAAAGAGTTGTCTTCGTATTGTTACGGAAACGTACGAACATGTCATGCTATTTCAGTCAGTCTCAGTACAAGATCTACTACTGACATTAACTGAACTAGCATGACAAATAGGAACGTTTCCGAAGGAAACCCTTTTCGCACTCTGTACATATATTATGTGAGGTATTCACTTCAACGCATAACCAAGTAGCCCAAACCCCAAATAAAATATTAGCCAATCGTCGGAGCAATTCCAAGTTTAAATTTCTCAACAACCGTAAAAAAAACAAATAAAATAAAAAAGTCAGCAAACAGTAACATCCGCCCGTTTACAGAGAAGATAAGCCGAAAGTAAATCTCTCGCCTTTTGTTCGTTTGTTTTCCTAATTTCGCGCGCCTATCTGCGGCGATGAATAAAATATGCGATCGCTTCTCGTAATGCGGCACCATCAGTCTGCCGCTGCCGCTACGGCACCTTGCATACTCCATGAGCTTCTAACTGCGTAGAGTGTACGGAATACCCACCCTAAGGTGATGATGTGTACGACTTACTCCCATCCCACGCAAGCAGTTTTATGTCAGTCATCCAAAGTTGCGCGTCTGCCCTGGTAGCCTAGCGGTAAGTACGTGCGACTTTCGTTCCGGAGATCGCGAGTTCGAACCCCGGGTCGCACCAATGAGGTTTTCGGAATTAATGTGCGAAATGTCATTTGATCGAGTCGCTTTTCGGTGAAGGAAAACATCGTGAAGAAACCGGACTAATTCCAATAAGGTCTAGTTTACCCTTCGGGTTGGAAGGTCAGATGGCAGTCGCTTTCGTAAAACTAGTGCCTACGTTAAATCTTAGGATTAGCTGTCAAAGCGGACCCCAGGCTCCCATGAGCCGCGGCAAATGCCAGGATAACGCAAGGAGGATGATGAGGATGATGATTCAAAGTTGCGCGTCTGCACACCAAATACATTTAGAAGTCTCAATATAACCTGGCATTTTTATAGTACATATATAAGGGTATTTTTTATTACAGTCACCCGTAATACAGTTTGCGTCGAACTACTCCATCATTTTTCCGTTTCCTTCTAAAATATTCCAGAAATATTTTCGTGTGAATAACAGAATCGATGAAATAGCGTTATCTTGAAACACACCTGAGCCATGCGTCGTGAATTTAAGTGTTAGAATTCTTATGATATCCACTAGTGTTTTAACCCCCGACCAGGGGCGGCTCACTTCGCGATTCTATCGCCGCGCTACAAGTACATGTCAGCGGCGGCCGCGAGTTCGCGGCCCATTCATTGACGACGACCTTCGCGCGGCGCAATAAAATTGGCTGCTCGCGTGCGGTCCGTTTGTTAATGTAGGTAAGAATTTAGAATGGCGGCATTTTGTGAACATCAAAGGAGTGAGCCTTCTGTACTTGTACTATTATATATTCTGTGCCCACGACGCAAAAACGACGGGGTGTTATAAGTTTGACGTGTCTGTCTGTGTGTGTGTCTGTCTGTGGCATCGTAGCTCCCAAACGGATGAACCGATTTGGTTTTTTCTTCTTCTGAAAACTGAGTTAGTCGGGAGTGTTCTTAGCCATGTTTCATGAATTGCGGTCGGGTGTTTTTTCAAAATTTTATTTTTGTGATTAGGTTATTTATTTAGAATTTTCTTACTGGGAAAATACATTCTATGACTAACATTCAATAGAAAGTAGGTCCTTAAAGTGATACCTACTTTCCGTCTGCTTCTTTTCATGATCCCAACGGGTTAGATGCAACTCAGATCGCCCTAATGATTATCTAAAGGGTTCGACGGATTCAAAAAAGGTCATCACATATCTGATTCGACCTTTAAATTCTTAAGCCTCCCCAGCCTTTCAAGTGTCAATTCTTTTCTATCCTTAGAATCACGATCCGCGGAGGAAAGTGTAGGAATAAGGAAATGTCTGGCAAGCGAGAGTATACTCGTATCTTGTTTAAAAACCAGTGTATATAGATCCGTGTCAAGTTCTGATCTCAGTGCTCTCTTAAACTGGTGCATGAAATCATTCATCTTGCCAGTAGTCGGTACGTTGTTAGAACGGCACTGCTAGGTTGACTTGCTCGAGAATAGCTCGTCGACTGGAGACATTTTTCTGCCTGTTGCCTCGTGACGCTAATGATGCAAGCAAATTTTATAGAACAGTCTAGGGTTTCCGCGTCTTGTCGCTAGCTTGTTACAGGTGAGTGCTATAAGTTTGCATTTTCAGAATACATTTTCGTCTTTCATGGATATCATGTGCTGTGTATGATAAATAATGTATTGCGTTTTATAAATTGAAGTTTGGGTAAGCATTTTGATGTTTTTAAGAAACCTGTGAAATCAGAATTAATTAGGTGGATATTCCGGCAAATAGCTCGGTACAGGCAACGTGCAAAATTACTTCGTATTTTATGGGTCATGCTATTTTACCGACCGATTACCGATGTTGACTAAACTAGCATGACAAATATGAACATTTCCGAGTAAATACGATGGAAAACTATTAAACAGAAGCCTACAAAGTATTTTATATAAGTATAACTATAAAAGTAAGAGCACCAATCTAACTAAATAAATGTTAATAATGAGGTATATGACATTATTCTATTATTATTAGTCTTCGTGTAGGAGGTACCGTCTATCGTGGAGTCGACAAGTTTCGGTACCTTGGATGCACTGTAACTGACACTAACACCAGAGAGGAGGAAATCCAAATACGTATCCAAAACTCCTTGCGGTGCAGTGCAGCCCTTCATAAAGTGTTAGTGTCCAGGCTTCTCAGCAAACATACCAAGCTACGGACATATAAAACCGTCATACGGCCTATCCTTATGTATGGCTGTGAGGCCTGGTCACTAACACTGAAAGAAGAAAGTCAGCTCCTGGTAGCGGAGAGAAAGATTTTTCGCAAGATCCTGGGACCTATTCAGAGAGACGATGGCACCTGGAGGGTCCGGAAAAATGCTGAGATCGAGGAGTTAGTGGCCGAACCCAATATCATCGGCGAAACGAAAGCCAACAGACTTCGCTGGTTCGGTCACTTACTCAGAATGGGAGACGATCGGGCTGTCAAGAGAGCGTTCTTGGGTCGACCGGCTGGTGACCGCCCGGCGGGTCGACCCAGGTACCGCTGGGAGGACAGTGTGGTGGAGGATCTGCGTCGGCTTCAAGTCAGAGACTGGCAAGAGGCTGCGCAGGATCGGGACAGGTGGCGATCTCTCGTTTCGGAGGCCAAGATTCACTTTGGATCACTGAGCCACAATAGTTAGTTAGTTTATATGACATTATTAGCATAACTAACATGTCAATGTTTGGTATGTAAGAGTTATGAGCGCTTGCCATCTTGACATCGCCCATGAGTAACACTTATCGCTTCATTTGAACCAGTTATGAGAGTGATTCTTAACTCACACCTCAGGTGCCAGCCGTCCTAGCCGAAGTGACAATCGATGACGCGCGCTACTGGAGATCAAAACGCAGTGTAGCTCTATCATGCCACCACAAATCAATGAGGGTAAAGGAGATCTAGCTACGATACGCTTACGAATCGTAGCTATTTTTTTTGATAAATGGGCTTACTCTTGGCCACAGACTAGCCAAAGGCAAACACGTCGCCTACGATGGAGTGAGCTCGCCCAGAAGATGCCTGTTCATTCTTGATTTAAAGGTTGCCGTGTTATGTGCTAGCTCTACAAAACAAGTAAATGAAGAAGAAACGAGAAGGAAGGTAAACTCCTAATCTTTGGCTTTTAGCGTAGAAGGCAATGCGACATAATTTCTGAAGACGGATTCGATCATAATAGCACCAACATAAAACCAACTGTGGTCCTTACCTCACTGGATTATCTAAGATGCGACCAGCGATAGAAATACCGTGTTATGATATGATATGGCGCGTGGCAGCATCGCCTCGGTTCGTTACCGATCCGCCGGGGACCTGCGACGGAACTCCGTTCCTGTATTTTAGGATTCTCTAAACATAGCGTGTCACAAGCTGTCTTCTATTTTTGCAGTGAAAATTCTTGAAGTGAGAAATGTTAAGGCTGAGAAAATATTGTAAAACAGGTGTGTAACTCATAGTAGATTGCGTTGAATAAAAGTAACATTTAAATGAAAGTTCATTTTATATACAAACCCCAGAAATATTTATTGCTCTTACCTAGTCATCTTAAAATAAAGCGTGATAATCACTATAGGTCTGAACATTGTATTTTTAAAGACACTTGGGTCGAACGCGATAATCTAGTTATTTGTTATACAAGGGGGCAAAGTTGTATTTTAACACCGAGTGTGGAATTGAAAAACGAGCTAGTGAAAGGATTCTATAGTTGAACCACGAGCGAAGCGAGTGGTTCGAGAATAGAATCCTGAACTTGTGAGTTTTTTAACACACGAGAAGTAAAATACATTTGCACCCGAGTGTAACACAAATCTTTTCCCCTCACTATAGCGAGGAAAGTACAACGCAAAAAACGCGTTTATCACTGCTTCCAGTAATCCACAGGTGGTAAATCATCTTTATTACTAGATTCACCTACTTTTATCAATTTTAAAGTAGTTAATTTGACTCTATTCAAGGTCAAATTACTTTATCCACTAGTGGATAAAATGCGTTTTTACCCGCTGGTATTAAAGGACAAAACACGTGTTTCCGAGCTAGTGAGGGGAAAAATAACTTTTTTACTTTTTATCCAACGTTTTGGCCTAGTAGCCGTGGTCACGGAAGACTGACGTCCCAGGATGTTTCACCTAGTGCAACCGAAACGTTGGACAAAAGAAAAAAAATATATATATTATCGCGTTCGACCCGTGTGTATCTTTAAAAATGTATACAAAACGCTAAAACTTAAAGTGTTTTATAGCATTTTTATAATACTACCTCGATGAAACTGCAAATGAAACGTATATTCAGAAACTGAAGCCCGTTTTAAACATCGTCCTATTTCTAAATTACAATTATAAGTTTACTTTAGTTCTAAATTTAAGTCGCTACAGCATCAGCAATTCTGTTGAGCAATTAAGACTAGGCTAAATGGAATTTATTTATCGTGAAACCCGTCTAAATTAAGTGACTTGAATTATTATTATTTTAATAATTACGAATACAGAGTAGTCCGAATTCATTCATTACTAAATTAGAGTCACGAATTGGATTATATAGTCACAAGGGTGTCTGTCGTAAATCGTCTGTAAAGATGCAAGGCCTAATGAAGATCAATTAAAGATATCTGCAGAAAACCAGAACCGTTGACACGTCAGTCGTGTCAACT
The DNA here is from genome assembly GCF_023078275.1 of Leguminivora glycinivorella. Lineage (NCBI taxonomy): Eukaryota > Metazoa > Arthropoda > Insecta > Lepidoptera > Tortricidae > Leguminivora > Leguminivora glycinivorella. Next base: position 24,825,197 of record NC_062976.1, read on the forward strand.
GCATTGCTGAGTGGAGACCATTTCGGCTTCTCATCTCTATTTCTACTGTTTTGTTTAAGTCTTTGTAAATGTTCTATTGGCTGAATAAATGAATTCTATTCTATATAAATATATTTATTTAACATTTTACACGTATTCTCAATAGTATTGATTCCCCCAGTAAACACAGAAGCATTCACACCAGATTAATAGCCAATCAGACTAATACAACGCAGGTGATTGCTCACAATTCACTTCGATTACCATGCAACCCACCGCATTCCCACTGTACCATTGTTCCAATTTCATCCGCAAGGGAAAAAGACCCGGGTTTGCTCACCATAGGTGTATTTAAAAGCTATTCTGGCCTGTTCCATTTAGCATCAAAGGGCAATTAGGTTTTACATTCGGCTTCCGAGCCGCGCTCAATCTAACTTTAGCCTCTAATACCTTCAAAGTGACTGACTCCGCTGCATACAGTTTTTCGTCCTTTCAGTTTCCAATTAAAACTTTAGAGCTGACTAACTCTTGATATTAATTGATAAATAAGTAGTCTATTTACCGGTTCGGTCGCGGATCAGCTTGGATGGAAAGACAACAAAGTCTCGGATCCGAGCGAAGTGATTTAAAGTTTCGATTAAGCCTCGATTCTCCGGTCATCTTCCAGGGAAGTTTCTGTTATCGCGAAGATGACACGAGAGCGCTCAGTTTGGAGCTTTGGAGCATAATATTATTTCAAGGTACCTAATTATAACATTCAGTTTTACCATGGGTAGATACCTGCAAGCTTCTTCCCATCATCATCCGAGACATCTGCAATCGGTGGTCACATCCCTGGTTAACAGGGCTCGAGACTTATGTGACTCTGAACACTTAGACGAGGAGTTATGTTCAGAAGGTGCTGAGGAAAAATGGGTATTTGCAGACAATCCCGCGCAAGACTAAGAAGGGGGAGAGACATCCGCAGGTTGACAGGCAACCAGCCTTTTTGCCGTATGTGAAAGGGATAACGGATAAAGTTGGATCAGTACTAAGAAAAGTCTCCATTAAGACTGTATACACACCGTTATCTAAAGTAGCGAGTCTCTTACGCAGTCCTAAGGATGTCATTCCGTACCAAAGTCCGGGTATCTACAAGATAGATTGCAGTTGTGGAAGTGCGTATATTGGCCAAACAAAGCGCAGCGTTCAAGAGAGGGTGAAGGAACACATAGCGGCAGTTAAAAATCGCCATATACACAAATCTGCAATCGCCGAGCACTTGCTTACTGCGAAAACGAATCACTGGATTGAGCTACACAAACCCAAAGTTCTTTCCACCGAGCGACACTATTATCCCTGGATTGTGAGGGAGGCGATCGAAATTAAAAAATATCCTAAAAACTTTAACAGGGAAGACGGGTATAGATTATCGCCAACATGGGGACCAGTGATTCAAATGTTCAAACCAAAAGATCTATCTTCGGACCAGTGCGCGGATGTTGTGAGTGCTGTGTGTCGTGCGGTGTGAAATAAACAATAACTAAAAGCGGGTAGATTATATTTATTTGTCTACCCCGAACATTTATATAAATTAATATCGGGTAGTTTTGTGTTATTTACATCTCCGGTGACACTTTGCTGGGACGTCAGTCTTCCGCGACCACGGCCAGTGCAACCTGGCCCCGTAGCCGAATGGCATTTCTCCGACGCCAAACGAAAGCGATACGCCGCTGGCTCTGTCGCGCCAATACGCAAGCGCGATAGAGATAGATATCTACTAGCGCTTCGTTTCGTGAGCGTTTCGTGAGCGTTTGTGCCATTCGGCTAGCCACCCTGGCCGAAACGTTGGAAAAAAAGGGTAAAAATAATGTTAATTAATCGCGTTCGACCTGTGTGTGACTTTAAATATGTGTACAAAGCGCGAGAACTTAAAGTGTTATACCATTTTACATGTAAAAAGTATACAGAATGTTGAGTGAGAGTATAAATAACTAGTTATGACGAAATGTACACTATTTTACTAAATTTTATTTACCAAAAAACCAAAAGCCAAAACAATTCAAAATCAGCAAATACATGCAAGCACTTAAAAACTAGATCTAACCTAATTACACACACACAAAAACATACACAGATACATAATTAAACCTAACCTAGCAAGCCCCCCCGTGAGCCTCCCGATGCAAAGGTACCCATAACGCTTGCCGCATACCGCGTTGAACCGCGATGGATAACCTTTGCATCAGGAAGGTCCCAGAGCGAGGATCCAGACCCCTCTCCCTCAAGCGTCTTCCCACCTCCCCGAAAAACACTTTGGCCTCCGCACACCAGCAACCGGTAGTTTCCACTGCAAGCGGGATAAACAAATAGTTCGCAAGGATCGCGTACTTCTCCCGCTTGCGAGCTGCAGCTAACTCAGCCGCCGCCCGTGCCACTCTCGCGGTACGGCCAATTTATTTTACTAGCATTTTACACCATTACATAGTATAACAGCTCAAGCTTAACCCTATAACATTTTTGTGAATATTCCTAGATTACATGAAAGCTGGTTAATGAACGTTGACACAACCGGATCAAACGGTTGTGTTTCCATATCCATACTAGAGGTAATATTATAAATGGGAAAGTGTGTGTGTCTGTTTGTTTGTCCGTCCTTCACGGCAAAACGGAGCGACGAATTGTCGTGATTTTTAGTGGAGATAAAGGGACGGAGAGTGACATAGACTACTTTTTGTCTCTTTTTAACGCAAGCGAAGCCGCGGGCAAAAGCTAGTTACTTATAAATTACTACGGCAAATCATATGTAAGGTGACTAATGCTCCGTCCAGCAGTTGAAGTGGTCTGTGATTTGCAATTACTTCCTATACTTTGTATTTATTACTCAGAGGCTACGTATTCGTATAAAATAATTAAAAAAAATACAGCAACTCAATAGTGCTTCCTGTTATAAAAACACCAAGGGCCGGTTGCATCAACCGCAGTTAACAGACATGGAAATTTCCATACAAAAAATTTAACGCTAAAGTTGGTTACGGACGGTTTGGTGTAAACGACCCTAATTTTAAAATAAACACCCAGTTAGGTTCGTGACAATTTTATTGTCAATTCAGGATTGCGTGTTTGTAAACCATTGCCACTAAATAACATGATTGTAAAATTTTCCAACGAAATAGATTAAACTGAATGAAGTAGGCGATAAGATAAGCAGAGCCACTCACGCGTACTTGGTTATTATAGTTGGTACCCAATTATAGTTTACAACTATATGAAAGTTTTCGAGAAAAAGCGGCATTTAAAAGAAACAAAGCGATGTGGTCACTTTAAGGTGAATGTATGATGGCAATCATTAACCCCCTTATTCATAAACATACATACATACATACATACATACAATCACGCCTGTTTCCCAGAGGGGTAGGCAGAGATCACGGATTTCCATTTACTACGATCCTGACAAACCACTTCTTCTTCTAATTCTTGACTTGTAATTAACTTTATCAATAAATATATGAATAATTATGAATATGAATATGAATATGAATGTATAGGTACTTATTTTTAGTCAGAATCTCAATATTTTAATTGTGATATTGATGTGAGGTTGTGTTGGATTCAATTTTGCTTATTTTATAGACTTGCTCCCTTATTCATAAACGTACTCTAAAATTATCAAGCCGATAAAGTTCGTTTGTCCTTTTCTATCACACCAATACCGTCGGAAAGAGACAAACGAACTTTATCGGCTTGATAACTTTAGAGTACGTTTATGAATAAGGGAGCAAGTCTATAAAATAAGCAAAATTGAATCCAACACAACCTCACATCAATATCACAATTAAAATATTGAGATTCTGACTAAAAATAAGTACCTATACATTCATATTCATATTCATATTCATAATTATTCATATATTTATTGATAAAGTTAATTACAAGTCAAGAATAAGGTACATAATATAATGGTTTAAATAATATAAGTTACAAATACATCACTAAAAAAACAGTATACAATAATATCTAGGAAATACAATGTCATTTTTTATCAATAGTCAATAACGCAATTCATTAAAAACAATATAAAATTATACAATATTTTTGTTTATATAATGATATGTATAATATGTATAATATTATACATATCATTATGAAACCAATTCACATTCTGTTTTAATGAGACGGTACAGTCGATTGGGGCACTATATGTGATATCAATTTTTTTATTAAATTCTACATATTAAAACGTTAGAATAGCGGTTTCTTGAGGGTAGACAACATTTATCTGACTTTGAAGTTACTTGAACCACTATAGTTCAGTATACTGCTACATCTACCGCTTAAACGAACAGTTTCATCAAAAAAGTAAACACAAACCACTCAGTCGTTCGATCTCGATCCCGTGCCACTTATCCAATCGGGCCGATCATCGCCTCCAATATCGCAGATAACACGTTTCATGGCAAAAGGCGGTTACCCAAAAGTGGACCGGAGTCTTATTCAGAAGCTGGACTTCGATGCCAGTGTATTTTACCAAGAATTTCATTTCATCAAGCAAACTTATGAATGAATGAATGAGACTTTATTCGAAACACATTTACAACAACATCAAAGTTTGCTTAAATTTAGGAAAATGAATGAAGTTACAGTGGTTTCGAAAAAGGATAACACTCAGCATTTGTCGCAGCACAATAATAGTGTTACGACGCTGATTTTCAGTGTACCCATTGACACTTAGAACAAACACAAAACAACACAAAACGTAAAAAGCAGAGCAAAACAGAAAACAGTATACATTATAATAAACAGCTGATAGTTGTATGAAAACTGAACATATCTATATACTTAGCGTGTCAAACGAACTCGGTGAAATCGACTGGGTTGTCCGTCTTTACTCACAGCTTGTAGCTTTCGGGCGTTAGTTTTTGTAAGTTGAAATCAACAAAAACATAAAAAAAGTGCCTCGATACGTGATATTTAATTGCAAAAAAAAATTATGAACACTCATCGACCTGACATATTTCCAATCACAGACAAGTAACTTCAGTACAAAATCTGACACGCTCGGCCTCTATACAAATAGATGAACTTAATTCTTCTATCTATTTAAATATACTATGAATAACCACTCAATATGCAGATTGAGAGCTTAGGCACTTATCGGCTTTATTATCATGTCAGCCACAAATAGCTACTGCTGAATATTCGACTACTTGTAGCTACAAGAGTGCTGCCTTGTTCAAACGGCTTGGCTATGTCGTCAGTCGTCAGCCTTAGGGCTAGTTGCAATAACGACACAGTTAACAGACAGATCAACGTCACGCAGAGATCTATGGAACTTCACATTTAGTGTTAACGTTGACAGATGTTTTGGTGCAACCGACCCTTAGACCCCTTTCTACTTTATGATCAATCATCAAGTACAAAAGTCTTCAAAGAGCCAAAAATGATTGAAAGTACATAAGTCATTTATTGCCTCCACCGCCCATGCTTAGATACCCTAAAGAAACATACCTTATGTTTGGTTTTAGTTTACAATTCCAGACATATAAGTAGGTATCTAAAACTCGCATTGCCAAAATCAAAGACGGATTAAAAATCTGTACGAGCAGTGTTTTAAAAAAATCGCGTCAAAACTCAAAAGTATTTCTAAAACCGATAACTAACAGGAGGATTCCTTTGAAAGTACAACTTAGTTAAGTTACTGTATTTTAGTTGCAGAACCAGCAAGTATGGATTTCTATGGTTTCTAATCGTTTTCGAGATCATTTGCCAAGGTCGAATACTCTCAAGAATACGGCCCCGCCGACCAAACCGAACTTGGCGTGAAATCAAGCCGTTACAGCCCCGGCTACTCTGAATTTTATGAAGAAAAGGAAATTTACGACTAACTACTCTTTTAAAACTGGAATTTTGAGCGCAGTTTGCAACTACCTGTAATATACTGCAACGTAAATATTTGTTTAGATGTTGTATGAGGAGGTTGTTTTATGATGTAGGTTTCTATAATATTATCATCATATTAGGTAACATCACTAACATCGTTTGAATTGATCCAGGTATGTCTAAACCAGTAAATTGGATGATTAGCTACACTAAGGGCCACTTGCACCAACGAAAATGGTGGAGGGTTAACCCACCATTTTGTATGGAATTTGACAGATGACAGTCCACTAACCCTGAGTTAAGTGGTTGGTGCAAGTGGGCCTTAGACATAATTATAGTCAGCTTAAGTAATGCAGAATACCTAGAATAATAATTATCTCATTTTGCAACCTCGAAATATTATCAGAATTCTAAGAAATTCTTATGTACATCCACATGACCCTCGTGCAACGTTTAATTTGTTTTTTACAGATAATATAACTTATCTGTGTCACCTATAATATTAAATTTCCTAAGTAGGTTCGTGTGAGTATAGTATAATTTTATAAAAATCAATTGAATAATTTCTATAAGAAGTATCTACTCAGTTATTTTCTATTATACACACGTGTAAGCAACGTTACAAACTTAATCGAAATCATTTGGTGCATTTGCCACCTTACTACAATGTAACACCCAAAAGCCTATTTAAAAGTCGACCACCTCACCGGCCATACAGGCAACAAATCCGAAGCAGGGTCCCATCAAGCCGCGCCGTCCGGCAAAAGAGACGGGCAATTATCGGCGCTGTCCGGCCTCCGGCGCCGGGCAATTACGCCGGCCCCGGGGGCCGCTGCTCATTAAAGGGAACAACCCGTTGACGGAAATGCGATCAAATTAACGGTGCCGCCCGGGAGCCGGACGGGATTACCTGGCCGAGTGTTCTAGAATGCTGACGAGTCAAGGATCGCTTACACAGTATAATCCAGACCTCAAGATGTAAGGAGATGCATGGGTTTTGATACAGATTAATCTTAGTTTTCACTATAGTACAGTGTATTTTTTTCAGGGAATTCCGTCAATTCATATTTTCTTTTTTTTATTTACCACTAGCTTTTCCCCGCGGCTTCGCCCGCGTAATAATCTTATTTTCCCATACAAACTTTGGACCTCTATTTCAACCCTTTAGGAGGCGAATTTTCAAAAATCCTTTCTTGGTGCTCCTCTACACCTTGTAAGGAACCTACACGCCAAATTTGAAATCTCTAGGACCAGCGGTGTCGGCTGTGCGTTGATATGTCAGTCAGTCAGTCAGTCAGTTTCAGTCAGTTTCTTCTTTTTATAGATTTAGATTAACATTAAGTACAGGGTGGCTAGCCGAATGGCACAATCGCTCACGAAACGCTCACGAAACGAAGCGCTAGTAGATATCTATCTCCATCGCGCTTGCGTATTGGCGCGACAGAGCCAGCGGCGTATCGCTTTCGTTTGGCGTCGGAGAAATGCCATTCGGCTACGGGGCCTGGAAATATTTTACTTCACTGTTATAAATATGGAGCGAAAATGATTTCAAACACATTCTGAATTCTTTTAGCTCTCAGGATAGAAGAACCACGGCCATGGTTAAGATACATCAAACTGAATGTTTTTCGTCATGTCAATATCCTGATAGAAAATTGTAGACTATGTGTCTATACACTCGTGTTCCCTAACCTTTGAAACTCTACAGTGTGTAAACAGAGGGTCCACTTAATACTGGCTTGAAGACGCATATTATGCTTGAAGTAATAGGAATAAGCGTGGGCTGTCGCTGTGAGCTGTGACCAATTACTGGAAACAGATACCGGTTATATAGAGATTTGCTGTATAAGAGAGTATAACCTGCTGTGATTAGATTGTGCAGACTATGCAGGCAGATTAGTAATCTGATAATGTTATATGAAAAAATGCATCTGTCAGAATTAGAACTAAAGGAAAAAACATAAAACATTATAGGATGTGTTCTGTGTTATTTTAGCCAAGTGCAAATTGATTCAAACTGGAAAATATCCGATTGGAAAGCCAAAATGCCGATTAATCGATGAGGTCCAGAAAAACCTGTGTGAACTTCAAGCGGCTAAATGATATCAAATTGTACAGACAGTAGCGTATGGCGAAGTGTCAGAGACCAAGATTTCACTTTGGGTCGCTGAGCCAGTGCAGTAAGTAGTAAATCATTTCATGAATTATGTCATAAATGTCACAATTGACAAATTTGAATGCGTCATCTAACGTTACAGAGACACAACGTTTAACAATACAGACGGTACGCAACCAAACTGCACACCGTCTGCAAGCTAACTACAAGGTCAGTGTGTAGTCCCACAAAAGTTTAATTTGGGTTTCAGTCAGTCTGCACCTGCTATAACATTCAATACTGAAACGTAAAGGAATAAATATTCTAGTTACTATAATCATTACGCGATGTATTTAATAGTCAATTCATATTGCAAAGCTCCAACCAAATTAGGCATCCCACATTTCCCTAAAACTATTGAATCAGGCTCCCACAATAAGACAAACTAGGTGCCCATACTCAAAAGCAGTTTCGGAACACCGCGCTCAATATTTAGAATTAATTTCGCCTACAGCGCCTGCACCTGTTTTCGTCGGTTCATTCAGCTGCAAATTTCCCGAACCATAATTCTCGACAACAAGACGTAGGCGACGACGTTTGCAATTTATTAAAAGCGCGGATTCGCGCACCTGAGGCTGTATTCCTGTTGCCTGCAGAACTAGAACGAATTGAAACTTGATACAAACCAGTAATCAAAAACTTATCAATATATTTAAAGCATAGACGGTCGTGGTCGTGATACGTTCGTATTATCAGATGAGAACCTTCGAGTCTCGGGGTTCTAGAACTTAAGCCTATATGTGCAATGATATCGGTATAACATTTTTTCCTCATAAATAATATATTACATTACAAACATTTATTTATTTTGTTATTTATTTTGCTTGCAATACTCGAGTGAATCTAAACTGTAGAGAGACCAGGCATATAGGGACGGCCTGATGTCTTATCATTTATCGCGCGACCATGATTGCCTGCCAGTTCACGCTTACTATCGCTAAGCTATAAGAACAGTCAAGTCTCAAACCCGTAGATTATTCAGCCTATAATGTGCTTAGATATGACTGCCTGTCAATTTCATCAAAACTGAAGAGAGACCAGTGGGCTTATTCAGCACAGTGACATTGACATTTGACACTCACAATTCTGTGCGTATTTCTGGGTTGACACATGTAACATTCTTACTCGGCGTCAATACTTCCTTGTTGAACAAGGAATGAACGGCGAAATGGCTCTATCGGGAGACAGTCGTCACTGTAGTGAATACTGTATTTCCATTGCATAATAGGCTACTAGACTCATATCGAATTTGGTACAAAAAAATATTGTTTTCTGTAGTATTTGACATAAGAAACCAATGTTTATAGATTTTGGGCATTAAAAGTCATCGCTACGTATTTTCGATTAAAAATGTGTGTAATATTTTTTTAACTCTGGCCACCGAAAACGCTGTCAGCCTTGTAGAGTCAATCACTGACATAACGTACTTTATGCCTCATACTTAAATGTCAGAAAATTTTGTGTTCAATTCGATAGACGTCATGCACAGACAATCTATAGATTAACATGGCTAATGTTGTTTTTGTCTGATTAAGGCCCACTTGCACCAACCACTTAACTCAGGGTTAGTGGACTGTCATCTGTCAAATTCCGTACAAAATGGTGGGTTAACCCTCCATTTTCGTTGGTGCAAGTGACCCTAAGTGAAAGTATAATTTAAAAATATTGTTTGTGGTTGGGTGGTGGCAAAGTCGTAATAAAATATGGTATTTTTTTTCCGGTTATTTGAACAGTAATTAATAATATAAGATAAACTTTAAATAAGGGTCAAGTGGCTACTGCTATTGACGCTCACTCTATCGCTAAGCTATAAGAACAGTCAAGTCTTGATTCCGAAGCTTCAGCCTATATATACACATTTATATAGTAGTGACATTTCCCTGCACTATCACCTTGAGTGTAGCAATGGCAGCGATTAGCATTTGCATGGCATTTGTGTAAGGTCAGCGTCTACACGCACTTTTGTCGGCGATAATGATTTGTGAGAGAAATGGGAGCGCTTGACCTGGTTGTGGGAATGAAAGAAACAATGCAACGATTTTTGTGAAATGTTTTTAATGTCGCGGTTTCAGTTGGATTTACTGTTTCAGAAATTAATAGAATAATGTAACTGTTTGTTGTGCTCTCACACTTCTGTGGACTAAATCGCCATTAAGGAACATCTTAGTTTTACAAGACTTTATTGAAATCAACATCTATGAATGGATATATGGTCGCAGGAACTGTGTGATAAAAAACTTAACTGTTTGGATTTCGCCATGAGTATACATTTCTTTACATATGTACTGAAGTACTGTAACTAAGTATGAAAAGTTATAAGGAATAGGTAAGGAGCGATAAGAAAAAGGCAGTGGGATCAGTGACCCAAAAAGGATCTTGGCCTCGGACACAAGAGATCGCCAATCTACCCTATACGGCACCACTTCAAACTAGTTGGGTTTACAGGTTTCTTATTCAAAGTAAACTACGGTTAGAGTAAAATAACAATTTTGACAATAAAAACTTACAGAACTATATAATTTGGCTCGTTGGGTGGACGATATTCAAAATACTGCGGGGCACCTCTGGATGAGACTAGCCCAGTGTGCGTACCTCACGAAACGTTCACGATAATATCTCTTTCGTAGCTATCTATCTCTATCGCTCTTGCGTATTGGTGCGACAGAGCCAGACTACACTTCTGCGGCGTTTCAGTGGCGTTTCGCGTCGCAGAAATGCCATTCGGCTACGGGGCCAGGACCGGGATAAGTGGCGTACACGAAGGGAGGCCTATGCTCAGCAGTGGGCGATTACTGGCTAAAATGATAAATTATGTTGACAATTTATTATGTAAGTATCGGCTATTTTAGAAACAAATAACTAGGTATATATAATAATTGGCTTATAGAGCAGACGTTTTATGATTATAAGGAATTCTTTCTTTACAAAAATAGTTCCTAGTCTTGTACTAATAATTTATATTTATTAAGATTGTATTTGAAATATTGACATGTAATTTATTTATTACCAATAAAATGATTATGATTATTATGATTATGATTAATATAAGAATTTCACCACCCCCTTTCTTCCCGTGGGTGCCGTAGAAGTCGACTGTGGATATGGGTTAAATTGTGGCGTAGGCGAGAGACTGGCAACCTATCACTGCAATGTTACTATTTGGATTCCTTTCAACCCCTTTTTGCCAAGAGTGGCACTGAAACTTAGTTCTCGTGCTCTGCCTACCCCTTTATGGGATACAGGCGTGAGTATATGTATGTATGTATGTATGTATGTATGTATGTATGTATGTATGTATGTATGTATGTATGTATGTATGTATGTATGTATGTATGTATGTATGTATGTAACTATGTGAGGTGTGCAATAAAGAGTATTGTATTGTATTGTATGTCTATAATAATATGGCTTCTTACTAACGCATTTTCATGAATAACGTCAAACCTTCTAACTCGCACCTTGAATACCAAACAATCAATATAATTGTACGTTTCCAACTGTACATTATATCGCGAGCGAAACGTAATTAGTTCGCCTCATCAATTCGTGATTAAGCACCCTTCTTACTCAACCATACGATTCCCGCCCCTGTCACCAAAAGGCAAAGGCTATAATCGCGTTGACAAAGTGACTAAGTAGGTAATTTCCTTGAATGGCGGGGTGGCACTTGGGTAACACTGTTGAGGTTTACGCAAATCTCTTGTTTTATTGCGGGTTAAATAGAGAACAGGAGCCTTGGATTCTATGCCGATTCAAGGGAAAATCAAAAGGTCTCAATACAAGATTAAGCCAATTTAGTCCGAACCCCGAATGGCATTTCTGTGACGCGAAACGAAAACAAAACGTCGCGAAAGGTAATCTGGCTCGTCGCGCCAATACGCAACAGAGATAAAGATAGATATATCTATGAGCGTTTCGTTTCGTGAGCCTAAGAACCGTTACATACAGTGCAGGCAGTTTAAAAATATTCCATTTTAAATAAAATCACGTGAGGTGTAGGTACACACACATACGTACATAGACCACCCATGAAGGATAGGTATGTAGGTTGCATCCGCTAACCTTGGCCTATATTGTACATTTCCAATAAACTTGTAATGCACCTGCATCTGTAATCCGATATACCTGTAACTTGATATTATATGCATTTAATTATAATTCTATTTTCTATTAAACTATGTCAAGTTTAATCTTACACATGACTGCCTGGTGGTAAGAGAGAACGTATAACCACAGCAGAGCAGCTCGAGGACCTGTCGTCTAAGTATGAGTCAGTTAGGACCACGTCCGCGCCGACCCCCACGGCCGATGCTGCTGCGACTGATGGAGCTTCTGCGCCTGCGCCGGCGGTAATTACTACTCCGGCGCCTACAACAAACACTCTGTCAGCGCCACAGGCAGCCGCCGAGCCGCCTAAGGCTATGAGAAGTGCGAGACGAAAGTGATTTGTATCCGTAGCGTTATATTGTTGTTAATCTTGTTGGGCATGTGTTTCCTTTTTGCAGAGCGCACTGATAATTTGATCTTCAGGTTAGATCTACCCACAGATCTACTCTTTTGTTCCTTTAAATAATTAATTCAATGATCTACCGTAAATACGTCACATAAATGCGCAATCGCAAACACCAACTACTAAGATCGCAAATCAAAACTGACATTGACAGCTGTAGCTGTCTGTCATTCATTGCGTTCTGTTACTGCATAGTGCGATCTCTGTTAATTTTAATTTCTTGTTTTTTTATCATTTTTTTTGTTCTTTCTATGCCTACTCTTAGATTATATATGTCTACGTTTATTTCCTGTGTCATGTATCTTAGTTTTTATTGTTACATACTTGAATTATTCATTGTGTAAACGGTCAACTGGCGGGTCAAACCGAAATAAGTTTTGCGTGCTTCATTGCGTAATTTGCATGCTTTATTATATTAGTTAATGTTTATATATATTTATTTATAGCTATATAGTATATTTTTGTGTACCTATTTCTATAAACTGTTATGTCAGATGACGAAACATACCATTCAGCCTGTGATTTGTCTTCTTCTTTTCACTCTCTTGATTGCTCAATATCCACGCCTGACACCCTTGGTGACTTCGTAACACGCACTTTCCAAAATGCTCATAAACACTTGAATGTCTGTCACCTTAATGCCCAAAGCATTCCTTGTCATTACCAAGACCTACTCGAAACTTTCTCTGGTTCAAAGGTACATGTAATTTTAATATCTGAATCTTGGCTCAAGCCTAGTTTAGCTTCTACTCTGTACTGTCTACCCGGCTACGTGTTACTGCGAAACGATCGAGTGGGCAAAGGCGGGGGAGGTGTTGCCATCTACTTGCGTAGCGAACTGTCCTATAGAATTCTCTCCTCGTCCCCTACACAATTCTCTAATTCTTTGGAACACTTGTTGATTGAGGTTACCATGCAAGGAGCGAATGCCGTCCTTGGTGTTGTGTACTGTCCTCCTACTTTAGACTATTTTTCAGACTTCGAGACACTACTTCACACAGTCAGCACTGAGTATGAACATATTTTAATTATGGGCGACTTTAATACCGACCTTTTGAAAAGCAATTCTAGATCGCGTAAGTTGAGGGTAGCTGCAGAGTCTGCCGATATGTCAATTCTTCCACTCCAATCTACGCATCATAATACTGACACAACCGATACTTGGCTAGATCTCATTCTTACTGCTTCTGTGGATCATGTGGATCAGGTTGGTCAGTGCCCGGCACCCGGTTTCTCACACCACGATCTAATTTTCGTCAGCTATCGTGTTAGGCCTCCCAAACTGAAACCTAAGACAGTAAAACTCCGTAGCTTTGCGAAATTAAATATCGATGCATTAAGACGTGACGCGGGAGCTCTTGACTGGTCTACCGTTTTAACTGCTTCCTCAGTAAACGATGCGACTGTTTCGTTCAGCAAGCTAGTTTTAAATTTGTATGATTTGCACGCACCTCATCGTAGTGTCAAGCTGAAGCGTCCACCTGTTCCGTGGATTACAGAGGCTGTACGGATGGCAATGACAAGGCGGGATCGTGCGTTCCGTAAGTTCAAACGCGAACGTTGTGAAGAGAACTGGGTGACTTTCAAAAAGGCTAGGAACAAGTGCAATCAGATGGTGAGATCAGCAAAGCGCAAATATGTTCACGACAATATTGCTTCTTCCTCCACAGCAAATACCTGGAAATTTTTGAAAACTCTAGGCATTGGAAAGCCTGTAAACCAGACTAATTCCTCTTCTTTTTCTTCTTTCTCTATGAATGATATTAATTCGCATTTTGCTAAATCTTCCAATTTAGATCCCTTTACAATAGATCGAAGTGTTTCAGAAATAAATGCCCTGCCTCTTAATTCCATAACTCAATTTACTTTCACCCCTGTCACTGCTGATGAGATAAGTAACGTTATTTCATCTATTAGATCGAATGCTACTGGTCTTGACGATATAAGCCGACTAATGATTGTTCATATTTCTGAAAGTATTCTACCTGCTCTCACTTATATTGTCAATCTATCGATGTCTACTGGCACTTTTCCTTCTTTGTGGCGGAAAGCGTACGTAATTCCATTACCTAAGAAGGCTAATCCTAGTGAAATGAAAGACTTTCGGCCTATCTCTATACTACCTTTCTTGTCCAAAGTTTTAGAAGCCATTGTCCATAAGAAATTGTCTGCTCACATCTTCAACAACCAGCTCCTATCTCCTTATCAGTCAGGTTTTCGCTCTGGTCACAGCACGACTACCGCATTGCTGAAAGTTGTTGAGGATGTTAGATCAGGCATGGAGACATCTCAGTTAACAGTGCTAGTCTTGATCGACTTTTCCAATGCTTTCAATGCAGTTAATCATGACTTGTTACTTGCTACATTAAGACACCTAAACATCTCATCAACAGTGACCGAGTGGTTTTCTTCCTATCTTCAGGATCGTCATCAGGCGGTCAGGGCGGATGATGCTATCTCCGATTGGCGTGAACTGACTTCTGGCGTTCCTCAGGGCGGCATTCTGTCTCCTCTCCTTTTTTCTGTCTTCATAAATCTAATCACTTCTAGGATCCTCTGCTCTCATCATTTATACGCTGACGACCTACAAATATATACGCAAACTGATTTAACTCGTTTAAAACAAGCAGTGACGAAAATTAATAATGATTTGGCCAATATCTCTACCTGGTCTCGTAATTTCGGCATCAATGTTAATCCGGACAAATGTCAAGCCATCATATTCGGAAGTCCTCGCTTGCTTTCTTTAGTAAATGTCGATCAGTTGGCTCCGATCCTTTACGCGGGCAGTGTGGTTCCTTACGCGCCGGAAGTGAGAAACTTGGGTCTATTAATGGATAGTGGTCTGTCTTGGGCTCCGCAAGTCTCGGATGTTTGTCGCCGGGTAACGAATATGCTGCGGTCTTTTTACAGGCTTAAACACTTTTTGCCGGTTAGCACGAAAATGCTCCTTATTCAGGCGTTAGTATTGCCTGTAATAGATTATGGTGACGTATGTTATTCAAACATTACGCAGGAATTACTAAATAAATTGGATCGTTTGCTTAATAACTGCATCCGATTCATCTACGGGCTCAGAAAGTACGACCATATTTCCATCTTCCGCCGAAAACTAAACTGGCTCCCGATCCGCGAGCGTAGGTCGTCTAGAATACTTTGCATGCTCTATACTATCCTGTTTGATCCAGCTGCACCAGATTACCTTCGATCTAAATTTCAATTTATAACTCCTCGTCCCGATTGCGATCTTCGTAAGTCTCGGAGCCTTAAGCTCGCTATCCCCCTCTATCGCACCGGGTTCATGTCCAACTCCTTCGCTATGCAGGCAATTCGTCTTTGGAACGATCTCCCTCTCGCAATACGACAAGCACAGAGCAAGTTTTCCTTCAAACGTCAATTACGTAAACACTTCTCGCAGGTACACCAACGTTGTTAGACAGTAATGGTTAAATGGGTACTATATATATGTATATATATGTATATTATATATTTTAGTTAGTTTATGTATGTATATGATTGTACTTATTTATGTATGTATATTGATGATGCATATAGTATTTAGATAGTGACTTATATCTATTTAAATTTCTGTTTTATTTCCCGCACCAATTGTAAGTTTCTGTTTGGTCCAATGGTTGACTGGTAGAGAATGCCTTAAGGCATTAAGTTCGCCATTTGTACTTTATGTTGTGCAATAAAGGTTAAATAAATAAATAAATAAATGACTGCACATGAACAAAGAACTAACATAGTATATAAGGGAAACCATTTTCTTTCAATAAAGGATTCTATACTGGACAGTCACGCCTTTCACTACTCTCCCGTAAAGCCTCGAACGCTCCACACTTCACACGAACTTGCATACAAACTCCCCGTATATTTCTATTTTGAATAACATGACCTATATTTCTCATATCCTCCCAAAAGTAATAAAGTCAGTATGTTCGCAACAATTTTCATTGAAAGTTGTTAAAGTCCTCGTCCATGCTCGCAAAATGTTATCTTTCCTGAACTTAGAAGTCCGTTCGGGGCGGTTGCGTGTGTAGCATCTTTAATTAAGTATTAGACTTATATTGACCGGGATATAGACCGTGATTACCTTTTTGATTTTTGTCGAGCTCCCAATATTTCGACGCAGTTGCATGCATCATGATCACGGAAAACTGACGAAGGCGGGTGGATGTTAAAGTTGTATAGACAGCGCGCGATCTACCCTCCTTCGCGCGCGTCGGCTGTGTTCACTTTCAGCGTTACCACTGGTCGCGTTCACACTCGATGGTCAATATAAGTGTAATGAAAATAACCGTGAATCATTCAAAACTTTTAATTGAGTATGTCATTTTATTTAACTTCGAGCCGTTTGATACAAATTTGTTTACTAAGCTTCGCATCATAGGAATTAACAATGTTATACCTGTAACATATCTATTTTTGTATACATTTATACCTACATTTTGTTAACCTTGGGGATGATTCTTGAAATCTGTAATGTTCAATGCAATACTACCTATATAAGGGTTTTTGGAGGGCGCATAAAATAGATCTGGGTAGAGGTATCTCTGGGAAAGCGCTTTTTTGAGTATTTATTGAATTATAAACAGAAGAGCTTAATCTCTCAGATAGTTATTTTTAACTGATAACTTTTATAATAATATGTATTTATCAAAAATATCTAGGGTAGGTCCTTATATGTTTACATCACGATTAATGATAATTATCATTTCTACTTCTTACCGTAGGTCCGTCGTACTTCTAAGTTTACCGTGGGATATGGGTTAAATTGTGGTGCGATGGCCTGTCACTGCAATATCATAATTTCGTTTTCTTTCAACCCTTTGCTAGGACAGCACTGAAACTTGATTAGCTCCATGTGCTCCAGTTACCCCTTTTAGGAACAGGAAATACTTTTGGTGAACCACTACTCTGACAAGGGTCTTCCATCCATCCACACTCGACGTGACACGTCCCGCTGATTAAATTAATAAACGGTTTCATCAACACTAATGAAAATCGAGCGTCTAAGAGCAACATTGATTGAACATTCCAGAAGTTTCCGCCATCGATCACGGCTCAAACTGATGTATTTTGGCATAGATATTATGGTTAATAGATGTTGCAGTTTAGTTAAATATTGAATACTGTAGGTACATTTTCATATTAAATGAAAAAAAAATGGAAAACGAAAATTGGTTAACAGCAATGCATGGATTGCAGAAGATGCGGGTTCAAGTCCCGCCGGAAGCATATTTTTTTCCAATTTTTCCTTTAATAAAGAAAAGTGGCCATTCGTTAACAGACGTTTATGCTCGTTAAAAATTAATTTTGAATCCAGCGTGTATTTTTATTTATATGAAAATGCTACAGTGGTCAGTGGAAAACCCCTGAAACGTTGCTGTCAAAAATTGCTATTAAATTAATACACTTGAACGTGTTCATTACAGTTTAAATTGTCCGGGACATTCTGAAACAAATGATATTTCTAGAAAAGTATAGTGTAAAGTTTCCCTTCCATGTGGTGGAAGTTTGCACGTTTGATCATACGAGGGCACTCCTTTTATGAACGATTTATCATGAATATCTGGGCAACCGAGCTTCGCTCGGTTCTGTTTCGTATCCTTGACATGTGTCGCCATCTAGTTCAAAAATGAATAGTACCTACATCGAGCGAAAGAATTCTCAGCCTTAACAACACAAATATTCCACACGAGATGGCGCGGCGCGCATTTCGCCACAAAAACTCAAATAGTGTATTTTCTATTCGAAGCCTTGACCTGTGTCGCCATCTAGTGTTTGCAATAAATAGTACTTACATCGACCGAAAGAATTCTGTCTTAACAGTACAACTAACTGCACACAAGATGGCGCGCGAAGAAAAACGCATGAAAACTCGAAAATTCGCGTTTTCCGGGACCTAAGGATAAGTTAGACCGATTTTTCACCCCCAAAAACCCCCACATAACAAATTTCTGCGAAATCGTTAGAGCGGTTTCCGAGATCGTTAGTGTAAATAAATATATATATAAATAAATAAATAAGTAAATAAATATACAAGAATTACTCGTTTAAAAGTATAAGATTTTAATGGAAACGGACTTATTATTCCGACTTATTAAATAACCATTTTAAATATTGTCTCGATGTAAATAATAAGGAAAACAATCTAATATCAATTACCTATTTTTAACACGCTTTTATTAGGTCGTCGTGTATGTAACTAACTATGTAATGGAATCTGCGGAGGCTAATTTAACCATCTTCCAAGGATCGTAGCGTAATGAAAATTGGCAGCTGTATGTAGTTCTGATGACAATACAATAATATGATACTGTTGAACTGATCTGATGATGGAGCCCGAAGATATGAACTGGAACTACATGATGGAACATCGTATCATAGCTGTTTTTGGGTTTCTTAGAAAAGTCTTGTAATAAACTTTGACTACGATTAGGTTTCAAGGTCTGATGATGGAGCCGGAAGATATGAACTGGAACTACATGATGGAACTTCGTATCATAGCTGTTTTCTGGTTTCTTAGAAAAG
This sequence comes from Leguminivora glycinivorella, assembly GCF_023078275.1. Taxonomy (NCBI): domain Eukaryota; kingdom Metazoa; phylum Arthropoda; class Insecta; order Lepidoptera; family Tortricidae; genus Leguminivora; species Leguminivora glycinivorella. The sequence continues at coordinate 24,844,243 of NC_062976.1, forward strand.
TCTTATAATGAACTTTGACCACGACTAGGTTTTAAGGTCTGATAATGAAGCCCGAAGATTGGCACTGGCATTCCATGATGGCATATCGTATCATAGTTGTGGTTGCGCTTGTGAGAAGGGCCACGTAATGAACTTTGAACGTTACGTTTTCAACGTTATAACAAACCTATTATTGACCGAAGCGAAGCGAGGCCTAAGTTATGTTAGGGTTTTCTTGCGACCCTTATGAGCGGAAAAAGGAAAGACCGAATAAGTATCTAAACTATTAAGTCAGGTAAGGGTCTTTTTTGTGACCCTTAAATATGTAGCCCAGGCCGCGGGCTAGCGTCCACATGCTTACAAAAGAAAAATTGATAACAAAAGCAAAATTGGGGGCGGGGGCGAAGCCCCCCGCAAAAAAGAAAGATCAACGTAGTGTGTGAAATAAGTTGGGCTAGGGTTTTTTTGTGACCTTTAAGAGCAAAAGTAAGAGGGGCTCGGGGGGCGAAGCCCCCCGCATAAAAGAAAGATCAATGTAATATTTAAAATAAGTTGGGTAAGGGTTTCCTTGTGACCCTTACGAGCAAATAAAGGGGGGCTCGGGGAGCGAAGCCCCCTGCAAAAAAATGATCAACAAAGTATGTAAAATAAGTTGGGTTAGGGTTTTCTTGTGACCCTTAAGATCAAAACTAAAGGGGGTTCGGGGGGCGAAGACCCCCGCCTAAAAGAAAGATCAACGTAGTATTTAAAATAAGTTGGGTTAGGGTTTTCTTGTGACCCTTAAGAGCAAAGAAAGGGGGGCTCGGGGGGCGGAGCCCCCCGCAAAAAAAAGGATCAACAAAGTATGTAAAATAAGTTGGGTTAGGGTTTTCTAGTGACCCTTAAGAGCAAAAGTAAGGGGGGCTCGGGGGGCGAAGACCCCCGCATAAAAGAAAGATCAACGTAGTATTTAAAATAAGTTGAGTTAGGGTTTTCTTGTGACCCTTAAGAGCAAAGAAAGGGGGGCTCGGGGGCGAAGCCCCCCACATAAAAAAATGATCAATGTAATATTTAAAATAAGTTGGGTTAGGGTTTTCTTGTGACCCTTAAGAGGAAAGAAAGGGGGCCTCGGGGGGCGAAGCCCCCGGCATAAAAGGAAGATCAATGTAATTTTTAAAATATGTTGGGCTAGGGTTTTCTTGTGACCCTTAAGAGCAAAGAAAGGGGGGCTCGGGGGGCGAAGCCCCCCACATAAAAAAATTATCAATGTAATATTTAAAATAAGTTGGGTTAGGGTTTTCTTGTGACCCTTAAGAGAATAGAAAGGGGGCCTCGGGGGGCAAAGCCCCCGGCATAAAAGGAAGATCAATGTAATTTTTAAAATAAGTTGGGCTAGGGTTTTCTTGTGACCCTTAAGAGCAAAAGCAAGGGGGCTCGGGGGGCGAAGCCCCCCGCATAAAAGAAAGATCAACGTAATATTTAAAATAAGTTGGGTTAGGGTTTTCTTGTGACCCTTACGAGCAAATAAAGGGGGCTCGGGGGCGAAGCCCCCCGCAAAAAAAAGGATCAACGTAGTATGTAAAATAAGTTGGGTTAGGGTTTTCTTGTGACCCTGAAGAACAAAACTAAGGGGGGTTCGGGGGGCGAAGCCCCCACAAAAAAAAAATCAACGTAGTATTCAAAATAAGTTGGTTTAGGGATTTCTTGTGACCCTCAAGAGAAAATAAACAAAAGGGGGGCTCAAGGGGCGAAGCCCCCCGCATAAAAGAAAGATCAACGTAGTATTTAAAATAAGTTGGGTTAGGGTTTTCTTGTGACCCTTAAGAGCAAAAGTAAGGGGGGCTTGGGGGGGCGAAGCCCCCCGCATAAAAAAAAGATCAACGTAATATTTAAAATAAATCAGGTTAGGGTTTTCTTGTGACCCTTAAGGGCAAAAGTAAGGGGGGGTTCGGGGGCGAAGCCCCCCGCATAAAAAAAAGGTCAACGTAATATTTAAAATTAATTAGGTTAGGGTTTTCTTGTGACCCTTAAGGGAAAAAGTAAGAGGGGGTTCGGGGGCGAAGCCCCCCGCATAAAAAAAAGATCAACGTAATATTTAAAATGAATTAGGTTAGGGTTTTCTTGTGACCCTTAAGTGCAAAAATAAGGGGGGCTCGGGGGGCGAAGCCCCCTGCATAAAAGAAAGATCAACGTAATATTTAAAATAAGTTGGGTTAGGGTTTTCTTGTGACCATAAAGAGCAAAGAAAGGGGGGCTCGGGGGGCGAAGCCCTCCGCAAAAAAAAAGTATCAACGTAGTATTCAAAATAAGTTGGTTTAGGGTTTTCTTGTGACCCTCAAGTCAAGAGTATATAAACAAAAGGGGGGCTCGGGGGGCAAAGCCCCTCGCATAAAAGAAAGATCAACGTAGTATTTAAAATAAGTTGGGTTAGGGTTTTCTTGTGACCCTTAAGAGCAAAAGTAAGGGGGGCTCGGGGGGCAAAGCCCCCCGCATAAAAGAAGATCAACGTAATATTTAAAATAAATTAGTTTAGGGTTTTCTTGTGACCCTTAAGTGCAAAAGTAAGGGGGGCTCGGGGGGCGAAGCCCCCGCATAAAAGAAAGATCAACGTAATATTTAAAATAAGTTGAGTTAGGGTTTTCTTGAGACCCTTAAGAGCAAAGAAAGGGGGGCTCGGGGGGCGAAGCCCCCCGCATAAAAGAAAGATCAACGTAATATTTAAAATAAGTTGGGTTACGGTTTTATTGTGACCCTTAAGAGCAAAGAAAGGGGGGCTCGGGGGGCGAAGCCCCCCGCAAAACAAAAGTATCAACGTAGTATTCAAAATAAGTTGGTTTAGGGTTTTCTTGTGACCCTCAAGAGTATATAAAGAAAAGGGGGGCTCGGAGGGCGAAGCCCCCCGCATAAAAGAAAGATCAACGTAGTATTTAAAATAAGTTGGGTTAGGGTTTTCTTGTGACCCTTAAGAGCAAAAGTAAGGGGGGCTCGGGGGGCAAAGCCCCCCGCATAAAAGAAGATCAACGTAATATTTAAAATAAATTAGGTTAGGGTTTTCTTGTGACCCTTAAGGGCAAAAGTAAGGGGGGCTCGGGGGGCGAAGCCCCCCGCATAAAAGAAAGATCAACGTAATATTTAAAATAAATTAGGTTAGGGTTTTCTTGTGACCCTTAAGTGCAAAATTAAGGGGGGCTCGGGGGGGTCAGGTAAGGGTCTTTTTTGTGACCCTTAAATATGTAGCGCAGGTCGCGGGCTAGCGTCCACATGCTTACAAAAGAAAAATTGATAACAAAAGCAAAATTGGGGGCGGGGGCGAAGCCCCCCGCAAAAAAGAAAGATCAACGTAGTGTGTAAAATAAGTTGGGCTAGGGTTTTTTTGTGACCCTTAAGAGCAAAAGTAAGAGGGGCTCGGGGGGCGAAGCCCCCCGCATAAAAGAAAGATCAACGTAGTATTTAAAATAAGTTGGGTTAGGGTTTTCTTGTGACCCTTAAGAGCAAAGAAAGGGGGGCTCGGGGGGCGAAGCCCCCCGCATAAAAGAAAGATCAATGTAATATTTAAAATAAGTTGGGTTAGGGCTTTCTTGTGACCCTTAAGAGCAAAAGTAAGGGGGGCAAAAGTAAGGGCTTTATCAACGAAAAATTTCACGCCACGCCACTGCTAAGCACGTCGCGAAGGTCTACAGATCCCAGAGCCACTATCAGAATTTTAGTTAAGCAACTAGCACTAGTTAGTTTGCTAAGCAGCAAACTGTCGCGTCCACGTTCCATATCCAGGTTCAACCCCTACAAATATACTAGAGAGCGACTGAGAAAATTCAACCTTTTGTCTCTTTCCTACTCTGTAAGATGACATCCTTAAGTTCTGTATTACATTAATCTTCAAATTAGCGCAGCACTATGAAAAAATGTTTAAATGAATGACTTTATTGCGATAAACTTGGTACCTATACATATCAGGTGGTATTAATTCTTATTAAGTAGCAATACGTGTTAAGCCACAAATGGCTTGCGAAATTCGGCTACTTGAAATAATATTTTTGTTTAAATTTTAAATATATTTCATTATTAACGACTAAAAAGTATAAAATAAATTTATAGTTTAAAAAACTCTAGAAAAACACGCTTTCATAAATGCACGTAAAAGCCAAAAATAAATTATGGATCGTTCAAGTTGTCTCTATTGCTGGGATGAAGAGTAAACTATGTGCTTTTAATTATAATATTTGATTGTAAAAGCGTGGGGCGCTGTAACAGGAAAAACTTTTTGTATAACTTGCTGAGAAATCAAGTTAAGCTATATTACGAGAAGCAGTTTACACAGATTGGCGCGCTAGCTGGACTTGCAGCACGACTGCAGCGCCCCACGCTTTTACAATCAAATATTATAATTAAAAGCACATAGTTTACTCTTCATCCCAGCAATAGAGACAACTTGAACGATCCATAATTTATTTCATTAAAAAATATAGCTCGATATTATAAACTTTTCCCTTTGATCATTCAAATGAAAAACGATTTTTTGGTTTAGACGCTATTGTGAAACACGATGAAAAAATGACATAGAAAAATAAATTAATAGTTTAAAAAACACTATAAAACACGCTTTTATAAATGCACGTAAAAGCCAAAAATAAATTATGGATCGTTCAAGTTGTCTCTATTTGTGAGCTGAAGTTTAAAAATTATGTGCTTTTAATTATAATATTTGATTGTAAAAGCGTGGGGCGCTGGAACAGGAAAGACTTTTTGTATAACTTGCTGATAAATCAAATTATGCTATGTTACGGGAAGGAGGTTACACAGATTGACGCGCTAACTGCAGTTGCAGCATGACTAGTAGGTTCTACATTAAACAGTCAAATCAATTAAAAGTCAGTGTTCAAAGTAGGTACCAGTTTGTCGAACTCAGACAAAATATGCGCTAGTAGCGAGGAGAGTCGACAGCCACCGACACTTAGAACGCCGCTTTTTTCCGGTAATCAAAGTACAAAAGGGGAAAGTGTCTACAGTGACAGGAGGCAGGTTATTGTTCGTGGACGAGATATCTTTGGTTCTCTTTGGTAACTCTTAGGCGGCATATGTAAACGTTATGTTCTTATGCAACTTCATTCGCCAGGAAGTTCGGATTAGTATTTGTTTACAAGAAAGTCTTTCCTGTTCCAGCGCCCCACGCTTTTACAATCAAATATTATAATTAAAAGCACATAGTTTTTAAACTTCAGCTCACAAATAGAGACAACTTGAACGATCCATAATTTATTTTTGGCTTTTACGTGCATTTATAAAAGCGTGTTTTATAGTGTTTTTAAACTATTAATTTATTTATTTACAATAATTTATATATTCTTTCCTGCATTCCATTTTCTAAAATGTGTATATGAAAGCTGAGGAGTCTTTTAAGTCAAATTGTAAAGTAAATTGCAATTTCATTTCATTTAAAGCTTGCTCGGTCATATCTTTCGTCGTAAGTACCTTTTTCTCTTTTTTTAAATTGGTGCCTACATTTCAGAAGAGATTTTATTGAGAGAAATTAAATTGATTAACTGTTCCTACATTATAAATTGAAACAGATACGAGTATCATACACGAAAGAAAAAACGGCACGGTGTGACTACTTGAAAAAATAACAAATCAAAAATATTCAATAAAATAATTTGATTTGTTCCCTAGTCGTATTCCTACATTAATTTCACTGATTTGTTCAAGTACTGAACCGCTCGACAAAACGTCAAAAAGGCGCGTCTTTGCCTCTGGCTAGTCTGTGGTCAAGAGTAAGCCCATTTATAATAATAATTTAAAAAAAAGTCACTTTGCATCAAATGCTTGCAAAAAAGCATTACCGGGATCTTCTCCAAAACATGTTTGTGACATCGTCGTCCAATGAACTAGGAATCCACCGGATTCTCATCATCATCCTCCTTGCGTTATCCCGGCATTTGCCACGGCTCATGGAAACCTGGGGTCCGCTTTGACAACTAATCCCAAAGATAGGCGTAATAGGCACTAGTTTTACGAAAGCGACTGCCATCTGACCTTCCAACCCGAAGGGTAACTAGGCCTTATTGGAATTAGTCCGGTTTCCTCACGATGTTTTCCTTCACCGAAAAGCGACTGGAAAATATCAAATGACATTTCGCACATAAATTCCGAAAAACTCATTGATACGAGCCGGGGGAACCCGCGACCTCCGGATCGAAAACCGCACGCTCTTACCGCTAGGCTACCAGCGCTTTTTTCTATCAGATTCTATGGAGTCTTAAATAGAAAACAAACAACGAGGCGCTTCGTCATGTTGATGGGCAATTCCAGTGAATGTTAGTTCGGGAAAACATTTTATTACACACTTGTGTTCATATTCTTCCACTTTATTTGGTTCCTTTGTAATAATGTCGACGTTTTGCCCATTTAGGATAACCTGAATTTATAAGGAGTGCTTTTTTCGTTTATGTGGATGAGATTGGCTCAGGACTGGGATAAGTGGCGTGCTCGTAGAAATTTTCTTAGCCAGTGGGCGATAAATATGGATGTATTACAATGATGATTTTTAACCAAAATAAAGTGAACTTTCCAATTGGGTTTACAGCCGGTTTTCACCTACAATACATTTTATAATTCGTTTTTTAATGGAGTATTTAAAAAATCCTATTGGCAGTACCTACTTTGAAAGGATTGCAATGGTTACAACTTTTAGAACGGAAAGGAAAATCAGAGCTGATTGACTGGTTCTTTGCTGTTTTATCTTTGATATCTGCAGTGTACATGTCCGTTATCTTCTAAAACCTCAAATGTGTAGGTAATACGTATAGAAAGTCTGTTCACTGAATTTAGGGCACACAGTCTACGGTCCACTAAACACCATAGTGCCCCTATTACACCAACACAGGAATATTTCAGAAGTCACCCCACGTCTCATGCCGATGTTAGAGCCGGACTACTTCATGTATAAAGTTTTTGTATAATTCTACTTTAGCAAATAGAATATGTCTATTCATAGACGGGAAGTAAATTCCTACCTAAACTCGTATTGAAGTCCCTTTGAATATCATTCAGCTCGGTAAGGATTGGCATTAAGGAAACCCACACTACCCACAGATCACCTCAACTATTACTAAACGGAACATTCAAACCATAAGACCAACATTCACTACACATACGAATTTCCGTAAAAATGTATTTAGTATGGGAACGCAATCGCTCAATCCAGTCATGTCAACGTTCATAACCAGCCGCTGTGTCATGGACGATTTTTGTCACTTGTGGGCATTTTCGCGAAAAAAGATTCAAAACCTTTTCTTTCCAATTAAGGTAAATTTAATGTTTTTCCTACTCAGAATCACGAGCCCTTTCGATCCTACTAGGTAAAAAAAGAGTCCTAAATTTAATTTTTGGTCTTGCAACGTTACCGTTGATACCTACTGCCTTTTAGGCATTTTGAGAAAGTGAAGTTTTGGTTTTAAATTAATTTGACTTTTAGACCTTTTGGGAATACGGTAATTTGAGAAGTAGGTTTAAATCATTTCAAGTTTCAGAAATTATGAGACTAATCTTCGTTCGTTTTGGCATTGCGATGTTTTAGGAATATGGTATAGGCGAGACGACTAAAAAAAACTAATTAGTCCGTCAGTTAGATTATCAAATAATTTTAGACACGTATTTTTTATTTTTTCTCGTAAACGAATAATGACGACGGTACAGTGAGTTTAAGTTTCGCGTGACGTCACGCCTAGGTACAATTTTTACTTAGAACTTTACTGACGTCACAAGCCCCCACTCCGGAACTTTGATGCTCTGTATCTTTGTATTTTTTCACTAATTAGAAAAAGCAAAAAAATACGTATGATTCAGTATTATTGGACGATCTATCTGGCGGACTAAACTGAATGCCATTTTTCTTCATTCGTCATCCCTATTATAAAATTTGGTTGTAAAGAACGGCAATCAAATTTGTCATATGTCTGGTGACCACGCGCTTTTTGTCAACGGTTCAGTGCGGTGTCTGAGTAACCTTTGAGGAAACCAGAGTAGCAACAATAGTTATTATTATCCGAAACACGTGTAACTTTGTGTATGTTGTATTGTTAATGCCTGTTGTTGGAAATGTTCAAAGTACCCGACAATCTATTATTAACAGGCTTAATCATGTAAGTACTACAATTACGCTCGGATTATATAGAATGGCCATTATAGTTATTAAACCATACTATTACACGCGCTGTACACTCCCTAACAATAGGCTACACTCTTATTGAATTTGGCACAAGAAATGATTGTTTCCTGTAATATTTGACATAAAAAACCAATTTTTTTAGATTTTGGATATTAAAAGTGTATGGTGACTACGTATTTTCGATTAAAAATGTGTGTAATATTTTTTTTTAACTTTGGCCACCGAAAACGCTGTAGTGACGTCATAGAACCTAACTCAACTTAATGTCGAGTCAATCACTGACATGATGAACTTTATGCCTCATAACTTAAATGTCAGTTTTTTTTTTTTTGAGTTCAATTCGATTTACGTCATGCGCAGAGAATCTATAGATTAACATGGCTAATGATGCTTTTGCCTAATTAAGTTAAAGTAAACTTTATAAATGTTTTTTGTGGTTTTCAAGTCGTAATAAAATATGGTAGTATTTTTTTCGGTTACTTGGACAGTAATAAATAATATAAAATAGACTTTAAAAAAGTGTCAAGTAGCCTATTAGACATATAAATAAACGGTTTTATAAATTGTTACCAAGTAGTTTGCTTATTAAGCTAAGTCAGTCTAATTCCTCTCTGAATTTAGAACTGTTTCTGTAATCGACACAAATCTAACAAAAAGTCAAAAAGAAATGGTTGAGTAAGGGTCTCCCCAAACCTATTCGCTTTCGCCGACCAAATGTCGCTCGTTAGTATGAGTATGAGTTCACTTTCCGACGTGTAAGCGTTTTCATACTAACGTGCGATTTTTAGTCGGCTAGAGCCAATTCCGCGTCGATAGGTTTGAGGAGACCCTAACTGGTGTCCGAAGAGCTGGTAACTTCCGCGCTGAACATATCAAGTGGTCTAGTACAACTTGTATACGCGACGCGAGTCCATATGTGAAGTTGCGTTTGATGTGTGGACTCGCGCGCGACAACGCAAGTTGTGCTAAACCGCCAGAATTGCGATAGGTAAAGCCACAGATTAATAATAAGTTACAACGTAAGTACAGCGATAAAATGCCATCTTAACGGCTTTGGTATCATTAATGTTTTATATAAGTTTGTCTATCTAAAAAAATACATACAAGCAAAATACATACATGCATACATATAATCACGCCTGTATCCCATAAAGGGGTAGGCAGAGCACATGAACTAAGTACTAAGTTTCAGTGCCACATTCTTGGCAAAAAGCAAAAAAAAAATCACGAAAACTGGCACTCTTGTTGAAGCACAACTGTTTAAATAGTCGTTTCGTACAGTCCATTAACCACATCATCCATGAATGTCCGAAAAGAAAATACGCAGGAGATCCTCTGGACTTACATAAACAAAGTAAATACGCAGCCAACTGGGTGAAGAACTTAGATATTAACTTGTAAAGCAACAAAAAACTCCAATTTATGCCATACGACTAAATAAATAAACTGTTTAAATTTCATTTCATCACCAAGGCTCTTAATACTCATTAAGCTGTTCATTAACCGATTCCCAAAACTCATTAGTTCCGATATAGTTCGCCAAGAAAGCCGACACGGGAAGCGACACACGAGCAAGTCGATTTGTGGCAGCCATTACTCCAAGACGTATCTCGCGGGAACTGCATTCCGTTCGCTAGGCCTGTTTTACGATCGCGTTAATTGATTTGAGCCTTCTAGGATATGTTTTCACCATAATGCCAGTATCAAACAAATACATGCTGTAATACATGTTTTCTATGCATTGCAATCATTTTTTTTAATTTAACAAAAAGCGATAAATTCATTTATTTAAACTTTATTGCACAAATTTACAAAAAAAAGAGTACAAATGGCGGACTTAACGCCTTGAGGCATTCTCTACCAGTCAACCATTGGGCTAAACAGAAAGCTTAGTTTGGTGCAGGATTTTAAAAATTAAATAAGAAAACACAAGAGATATACAGAGATATACAGTGGTTCCTGATGATGAATTTAACTGCGTGTCGAATTTAACGGAAAACAAAAAAAAGACACGGTGTATTAGTGGCCCGGGATTAAAATTGGTTGACTGTACAAGGGTGCGGTAGGGCGACCCTATTTATCAGATACAATGGTGAATATCGTTCATATGATCCGACAGAGACGTGGATAAAGTTCTGGTCTCTAGTTTCTACCAATTACGTGGGTGAATTTGTGCAAAATAGATTCTTTTCTCTGTGTATGATATATTACAGCTTTTCTCCTTCGATATGTGTGAATATCAATGGTCCCGATCAAGTGACATATTTTTTATAAGAATTTATGTTTTGTGTTTATTTATAGACCAATAAAAATAAATTAAACTAACCGTGAATAATTTAACACTTTTAAATACAATAAATAAATAATTATACTTCGTTTGATGCTTGCCTACTTAAACAAATATCATAGGAACTGTGATGATTTCTACTTATATAAAACACAATAGTGTGCTACCAGCGAGCCTTCTGCTTTTGGTTGAAACCTTTTTTTATACCATGTCGGTGGCAAACAGGTATACGGTTGGCCAGGTGGAAAGGGGTCACCGTCACCTATGGACGCCTGCAACTCAAAAGGTGACACATGCGCGTTGGCGACCCATTAGAAACGCAGAAGAGCCCCATACTGTAGTTCATCGGAAATACCTCGGGAGGAAATTCTTCTGAAACCGCACGGTGCGCGACCATTGTGCATTATTCACACTCATATCATGGCCCAATGACATATGAGAGAGTAGGTACCTATCTCTTGACAAGCATAACTATTAACAGTAAACTTACCAACAACAGTGAGGTTGTATCTAAAGCTGGTAGTCTAAGTGTTCCTAAAATTCACTCGACACCGGTACACCTCATCTCTTCTTTCAACATTCGGGCAAACACGACAAAACTTCGGGCGCGGACCAGTGACGATTTTTTTAGTTTAACCCTTAATGCCTATCTTTTCATACTCATATCGCTATTCATATGAGAGAGTACTTCATCATCATCATCATAGTTTCAGCCATTGATAGCCCACTGCTGAGCATAGGCCTCCCTTCGTGTACTCCACTTATCCCGGTCCTGAGAGAGTACTTATGTCTTGACAAGCATAACCTGACCATTAAGAGTAGACTTACCGACAACAGTGAGGTTGTATCTGAAGCTGGTAGTCTGAGTGTTTCTAAAATCCACTCGACACCGGTACACGCCTTCGTCTCTTCTCTTAACATCTCGCACGAGGAGAGCTGCCGGGGGCGGCGAGGTGGCGAAGTGTGCGCGCGGTCCGAAAACTTCGGGCGCGGACCAGTGACGCGCTTCGGAGAGGGGCTTGCCTCGCACGTCGAAACTGTGGACAAAGGATGAAATTAATAGCTGAACGGTGCCATAATTTCCTACACAAGAGAATCATCATCATCATCAGCCCGCTGCAGTCCACTGCTGGGCATTCCCCCAAGGTACGCCACAGAGCCCGGTCTGCTGCTTTATGCATCCAGTTTCCGCCAGCCCCCCTATGCAAATCATCCCGCCATCTAGCCAGAGGGTGTCCCACACTACGTTTACCAAGACGCGGTCTCCACTCCAGAACACGTTTGCTGCTGTTATCGGTTCTGCGACATAATTATGTGGCCAGCCCATTGCCACTTCAACTACACAAGAGAAATCGAGTGACATAAACACTAAACAATTGGCGATTTTACATATTGAACGCTCCGGCTGTGGAATGAGCTCCCTGTCGAGGTATTCCCGATGAACTACAGTATGGGGTTCTACAAAAAAGAAGTGTACAAGTTTCTAATGGGTCGGCAAAGCGCATGTGACACCTGAGTTGCAGGCAACGGTGGCTGGTTACGGTGACCGCTTTCCATCAGGCGGGCCGTATACCTGTTTGCCACAGACGTGGTTTTAAAAAAATCATCATGATCCATCAGTTAAGAGTCGGTGGTATCGATGGATCCATCAGTTAAGAGTACTCTTGTCGGTGGAGCAACTTCCATGAGTGCCGGTCTTCTGCCTTCCTTTTGACTTCTTGATACGACACAACGTTGTTTTTTTTCCTGTATTTGGGTCATATATGCGCTCTTTGGTCTCCCCCTTTGCCTTCTTGCCTTAATTCTTCCTTTTAGTATGTTAAAAACTAATAAAATTTCAACATAAAACGTTCTTGCAATTTGTTCTCTGCAATAAAGTGTTTACTACTACTACTAATATTTTGATTAGACAATTTTAATACATTAATAATACGAGTAATATTTCCCACGTCTTTATTCGTTCGAAAGTGATACAAAATCCAAAAAATTCACCCAAAACGGTCAGCACCACGGAACTCGAAACAAAAAGTTCGCGTGTTCGCAGGCGAAGCCTCGCAACCAAAAACAAATGAAGCCGGGATACTCTGCAGCTGAAATATTTGTCAGCGGCAGCCGCAACCGCACGTCGCTCATTTGTTTCATATTTGATTTTACCCCAAAGGAATTACAGGCGAAACGGAGTACTTTCGTTGTGTTATTCAGATGGCAATATTAATAATGTACTTTTGTGTAGAAGCTGAGAAATGATCAACAACTGTTGGTTAATATGATGTTTAATTGCCATCTATCAAAATTTTAATAGTACAATGACCAAATTTATGCATTTATAACATTTAATGTCATTAGTGAACACGCAGTTTCTTCAGTTTTAATAGCATTTTATATCGTGTAAATTGAAAACATTATCCCTGGTTCAAGTTAGTTTTACAATAGTTTTTAGGTGGGACGAAGAGTGAAGTGAAAAAATATATTTTGGTTAACTGTGACCGAACAGCTTGCGAAGGAAGTAAAAAAACCGATGCACTTATCGGAGAAGCGTTACGTAAATATGTTTTAAGAGAGCTTTCGTGTTAAAAATAGTGAAATCGCAACCGAGCGCTCGATCATACCGTGTGTGGTATCAAATTAAAGGGCTTTGCGAGTAGTTTATAAATATATATCACATTATAGGACTTTTTCTACTTGGTCTAACAAAATATGAGAAAATGTCCAAAAGTGGTAATAATTGTACCGGTGAAGGCTCGTTTTCAAAAAATTGGCAAAAATCAATAATAGCAATTTATAATCACTAAGGCATAACAGCAATTTAAGTAAACTTTGCAGATTAATTTAGTACAAAACCTACTTCTATGTGATGTAGATTTTCAAAGAAATTGTCACTTAATTATAGGTAATTTCTGAAAAAAATTGAATTCGCCTTAGGCTAGTTTACTCTTTTTCAAAAACTTAAAATAAAAATCTAGTCTGAAATGATTGTGGTACAGGATATACGAATTATAAATTTACCTGTTTTAATATTCAAAATTGTCCAAATTTTACAAATAAGATCGACTGATTCAGCTCTATACGTGCGTTTTTCTAAACGTGCATTAGAGAAAAATTCATAATTAATTTAGTGAGTTAGTTTTCAAAAATCCAGTCTTATAAAAATCGAGATAATAATATGCTCTAACTGGAACTTGAATTAAATAAATCTATTGGATAACGGAAAGTGTAGTATTTCACCGACTAAAACTATCAATTTTACATTCTTTTGACGTTTTTTTTGAAAGCAGCCTTAATAATTTGAAAGCGGGTTACAGTTTGATGGTTGTCTCAATAAAAACTCACATCTCTTAAAAATTTTGTGAACTGTTATTTTTTATACTACGTCGGTGGCAAACAAGCATACGGTCCGCCTGATGGAAAGCGATCACCGTAACCCATGGACGCCTGCAACTCAAGGTGTGTCACATGCGCGTTGCCAATCCATTAAAAACGTTAGCTGTGTTAAGTGTGTTAAGTACACAGCATAAAGGAGTGTACAAGTTTTAAGGAGGATTCGGGTTCCCGACTACTCAAAAGACAATAGACGGAACAAATTAGTTCCGAACGTAAGTCCTTCCGTCACCAGCACACCGCACCCTCGTTGAGCTTTGACAGCCTTACTGACCGGTAGGAACACAACACTATATTCCCAAGATATATTATTATCGACATACAAGTCCTCTTGATGGAAAAATCTCACATAATAAACTAATAATTTTATGAATATTTGCAGATGAATCAAAGTACAAATACCTAACAAATCGAAAGTATCCATCAAAAACCATAACACATCCCGTTCCAGCCATTGATTTAAACGTGACAAACTTGTCACCGAGCGCGACAATGCGACATGTCGAAACTTATTGGTGACGACAGTCACATTGTCAGGGCACACAAAGCTCGGGCGGGGTTCACAATGTAAGGCTTGTTAAGCTAACAAGCATTGACAGCGATGCGTGAAGGTTTGAACTGTGGTTATTGTTTATTGTTAAATGCTGGGATGATATTGAATTCAGGTAGAGAAAGGCCATCTACCCCTAGATGTACCTCTTATGTATTTGTATGTCGTGGCGAAGCATAGTCATATTTTTTTTATACATTTAAGAGCTACTGTATTGTACAGTTCCATATTTGACTAATAAATATGTAAATGATTAGGAATGTGGATAAAGTGTTTCCATTGCTTTTAAAATACGAAAATATGTGATGATAACCACAATTTATACCTATGTCTAAAAGTTTTTCTTCAAAACTCATATTTTGGTGCAAGCATTTTTTCGTAGAATGTTTCAACAGGAAAGTAATACTCTTTGAAATAATTGCACAAACTCCAATTCAATCAGGTTGCTTCGTTGATTCACAGAGTTACACACGTCTGAAGTTCATCATCTGATCATAATTCGCTCTGTTGTACATTAACTCCATGTCTTTATTGTATTATGTAAGTTGTACATTATATTAGTATATTATATACTATGATGAAAAGCGTCGAGATTTTGCTTGACCAATCGGTCTTACATACGTAGAAATATCGCATGTTAATAATATATTAATGATTCTTTTTTAAGTACAGTATCCAACTTTAATTTACATAAAAACTCTATAAATTATTATTATTTGGAGCCTGTCGTGTCCTACTGCTGGGCAAAGGCCTCCCCCCAATCTTTCCACTTATCTCTATTCAAAGCCGTGTCTGGACATTCCATCAAAAAGGAGTCCAGTTCGTTCCGCCGTCGCTGACGGGGTCTGCCAGATCCCCGATTCGAGTTTTCGAGAGATAAATACTAGATTTTTTTAAGATCTCTAACTTTAGGCTAGTAGTAGTAGCTTAATACTGAATTCTAGTTGTCAGTTTTCATCAACACTTATCAGATAACCTAACCATAAAATTAAAATTTTGAAAAACCCCCGACCGCGACATAGTAGACCGATTTTCATGAAACATGGCTAAGAACACTCCCTATTAACTCAGCTTTTATACAAAAAAAACTAAATCTAAATCGGTTCATCCGTTCGAGAGCTACGATGCCACAGACAGACACACACACAGACAGACAGACAAACAGACAGACAGACAGACAAACCGTCATAATTATAACACCCCGTCGTTTTTGCGTCGGGGGTTAATAAAACAGAAATTCACGTTTATTCATCCTCTACGAATCTAAAACTAGATTCGATCCTTTTCGGACCGGAGTCCACAATAGCCAATAACAATAATCCGTTATCCTGCCCCGGGTCGTGTGAGAGCGAATATTGCGTCGACAATTCCGGGATGCTTTTATAGTGCCTGTTCTAAGCTTTTTTAAGGCATCGTAAAACGTACGGCGATGGCTAATGCATTTATAATTTCTTTGTGGGGCCACACGGTGAATTGAAAAAGTGTAATCATAAAATTAATCTACAGTCCCGCTCTCGAATTCCGTTAGAATTAATGATACGAGTAAGAATATTTACGATACAAGTGCGTAAAAGAGGAAGTTCGAAACGAGTGGCGATTAAATCGACACGAGTTACGAATTTCCTTTTCGCACGTGTATCGTACGACGTTTTTCAGTACAGATGGCCCTCCGAAGTTTCGACCTGGCATATAATGAACCACTTCTCGCACTAGTGCGTAAAAAAACTGAAATAGTACATTACGATACAAGTGCGTAAAAAAGGAAGTTCGAAACGAGTGGCGATAAATTAAAACACGACCGAAGGGAGTGTTTTAAATGGACACGAGTTACGAATTTCCTTTTCGCACATGTATCGTACGACGTTTTTCAGTACAGATGACCCTCCGAAGTTTCGACCTGGCTGATATAATGAACCACTTCTCGACTCCACTCTATCGCCACTCGTTTAGAACTTCCTTTTTTACGCAATTGTATCGTAATGTACTATTATATCGTAACCACAAAATTTAAATTTAGTAAAAACCCCGACTCAGTGGACCGACTTCCATCAAACACAACAACACACCCGACTAATTCAGCTTTCAAACAAAAAAAAACTACGAGTAAGTCTAAATCGGTTCATCCTTCGGAAGCTCCGATGTCACAGACAGACACACAATACATACAGACCGTCGTCGTTTTTACGTCGAGAGTAAAAAAGTAAGTTACATTTTTTTTAAACTTTTAGAATAACCTTCATCGGTTATCATTTCTTTATTATTTCACCTACGACGGAGCAAGATAGAACGATAATAATTTAATCGTCAACGAAAGCCTGTCGAATATAACTCCAGATGCGCAGGCCCAGCGATCTATCACCGCCCGCCGGGACCAAAGCTCCGTAATATTTCTAAAAGCAACCAATAAATTCCCAAAGTATTTCTATATAAACATCTTTTTCTAAAACCTTTTTAAGAGAATCGCTGAAAAGTTTCCGCGCCCATAATCTTCCTTAATCAGTGGAATTTATTTTTAAAACCCTCAGCTATAATTTAACAAAGATACTAAGCTTTAACTCTCAATCTGTAATTCCTAATGAAAAATTGCCTATTAATTACTTACTAGTTTTTTCCCGCGGCTTCCCATGCGTTAAATACGAAAATTGAGGAATGTTCCATACAGACTTCCACCCCCCATTTTAGGGAAATGGAAGGTTAGGAAAAGGCAAAAAGTAGTCTATGTTACTCTTCATCCCTTCAAATATATCCACATAAAAAATCACGTTAATTCGCCGCTCCATTTTGCCGTGAAATATGGTCATTTTGTTGTTGTTGTTGTTTACTTATACAGACACACAAACTTTCTCATAAATATTAGTAGTGAATAAATCCGTAAAGTGTTAAATTCATGTCAACCTATAATTTTATTTGGGCAAGGGGATTTTCTATTTCCAACTGACGGGTTTGATGACAGCTATCGTTTGCTTGCCCATCGAAGCCGTAGAAAAACTGCGAACGACGGCCGAGTCGGGCAGATCGCTATTTGAGCGCGCGAATTGAGATGCCGGGGGCTCAGTTTTTACCAACGATGCGCAAACAGACGGGCCTTTATCGGTCAATTTGCAGCAGTATTCTGGCTCAAATAGAACTAATCCGATATAATACTCGAGTATGATATTGTCCAATATTTGTGAAACTGCAACGTTTTAAAGCAAAGCTTGATTTTATACAAATCTGTTCCGTCCTGCTTATTATCCATTCTAATATTATAAATGAAAAAGTGTGTGCGTCTGTTTGTTTAACTGTCCGTCTTTCACGGCAATTTTTTTTAAGTGGAGATAGTTGAAGGGATGTAGAGTGACATAAGGTATTTTTTGTCTCTTTTTAACCCTCCAACTTCCCCACAATGGGTTTTGGAGCACTCTGTAATTTTCGAATTTAACATGAGCGAAGCCGCGGGCAAAAGCTAGTAAATAATATTTTGCCTTTCCCGCCGTGGGTATCGTAGAAGTTTGACGGTGGGATATGGGCGATGGTCTAGCAAATCGTGACTGCAATACCACGATTTCGTTTACCTCCCTGTAAGTGTGGCACTGAAACTTGAGTAGTTTTATGTGTTCTACACTTTTTTGAGAATATATGCGTGAATGCACAGATGTTATATAGATCAAGCAAACTTAATAAGTAGATAATATCTACTTAGCTTAGCGTGTCAAATGAATTCAGTAAAATCCAGTGTCCGTCTTTAATCGCAGCTTTGCAGCTTTCTGGCGTCAATTTTTATAAGTTGGTCAACAAAAACAAAAAATCCCTCGTTACGTGATATTTAATTGTAACAACACAAAAATCATGAACACACAAGGGCCTGAGACATATTTAAAATCACAGGCAAGTAACAACTTCAGTACAAAATCTGACACACTCGACCCCTATACAAATAGATGAACTGGTTATTCTAAATCTAGTTCTCTGCATGAATGTATCATATGTGCGCATGTGTATTTGTGAGACTGCGATGTTATAAAGCCTTGTTTTTCACAGGTAAATAAAGAAAAGTCATTTCGCCCGCGGCCGGATTAAGCTGTAACCTCACATAGCTAACCCGGAAGCATGGGCATGGTAATTTACTACTGCCGTTTGTGTAATGCATGCGGGCATGTCTATTCATGAATCTTACAATCGGTTTTGTGCAGTTTGAAAACGGAAGCCTCAAACGCGGGCAGCTGATTTATGGAGGTACTACTTAGACAAGAACGACTATATCGTGTCATGGTTGTTATTTCTGGGTGATATGGAGTTTCATAAAAATGGATTTCAATCTACCAACTGTGCCAGTAAACACATGTCAGCGAACATATACCTCTAGCAAAAACAACTCCTACATATATCTGTAGATATATAAATATGTATATGTGCAAACTTACGCGAGTTGCGTAAGACGATAAATATTTTGATCCTTATTTTTTTCCAGATTTGTTCAAATTGTCTCAAAACCTTTTTACTTCTACAGCCATTGTAAGTAGGTATAAGAAATAGGGAATTTGTCTGTAGTTAAAATAAAATATTTTACACCAATCACGAAATAAAGCATCAGATAATTATAAGAAAGACATCGACAGAAGTTATTTTTAAATCCAAATTATATTTAACAAGTCAGGTAGAAATTATATAAAGTAACTGAGTTGACCGTGACGTCACTCAATTCGATTTCATATGAATTTCATATTAGCAAGTCGTTTAAATTCGTTTTGACAGTTCTTAAAAAGAAGCTGATTTGACTAGGATGCAAGTAGCCTATTCTGACCACTAACAAACACTTTCTGCGGTATATCATCGACCTTTGTTTTCGAGTAACTTTTGTTGTCATGTGTTGATTAAATATTAACAGTAGCATTTTAACAATAAATAAACTTACATGATATAGTACTAACCTAACTATTACAATAACATAATCTACTCCATTTTGTTCAGAAGCCTGAGAGTACAAGGCTTTGTACTTAAAGGGTGTTGTAGATTCGGATAAGTCCAGGACCGGGTCTGCGATGTTTGTCGTCCCGGCTCAGCGAAGGGCCGCATTACAATAAACAAGGGTAAAATTAAGTGCCAGTGCCCTCCATAAATCAGGAGCCCACATACCCTATGATTTTAATGTAATCGCTTAGTTAAAAAGCCAGTATAAAAGAAGGAACACGACTGCATACCCATAAAAGAGATTACGCCAGAAAAAATATAGAGGCGTACCGTTTTTTTCAGTCATCGGTACTCCGCTTTTTATTTTTATGCAGATTAGCTTTTTCATTTTAATGTCGAGTGACATTGTTTTACTGAGAGCACGTGCGCGGATAAAGAATTGTTCTTTACAACTACAACGTACAATAGGAATAGTCATTACTTTTGCGGATACGAGCGTTCTTGTGGGGCTTCGTGTGAATAAAAATGCGAATGTTATGGCCTGTTGTTGTGTTCCAATCACTTACCTACTGAACGAGCGAGTCGAAGTCCCTAGTGCGCCATATGGATTAGTTCTAATTGCCAGTGCTTCTATTTGTACTTTTAATCTTCACTGATAAATTTTAGTACCGAAAATAATTACTTATACGAACATTAACTTGAACGATATACTTTATGTAAATTTGGCTTCACAAGATCAAAGAGGATCAAGGAGGAGGAGTATTATAGAGAGTTACTGTCGAAGTAAAATGTGTAATTACAGTGCGTAGACTGCCATCTCTTGACACAGGCTTAAAACTTTTTAAACCTCATTTTTGAAATTTGGCCCTTATTCTTAGCTTGATATGTTTTAAAATGTCAAATATTATTAGCGCCATCTAGCTGAGCGTACCCCAAAGGTGTAAGGCCATCTAGGCCACCGTACCTTTTACTGTATGGTACTGAGGTACGTTTTTAAGACTTTATCTGTCTATACGGAGTTATATATGTCTTTGACAAGATCTACTGTGGCCTATTTAACAGTGACAATTTTGTTGCCCGACCGTGACACTTCACACTTCATTGCCTATTTAACAAGGAAATATTGACGCTGAGTAACAGTGTTACTTATCAACCCAAAGAAATATGAACAGAAGTGTCAATGTGACTATGGTGAAATAACTGGAAGTACTAATATTAAATGCACCTGCGTTAGCATTTTATCAAATGCGGCATTAAAATTTTCTGTACTACATTTCATTGCAGAGCCCAAAAGTGGAGTAAAATGTCAGAGGGTATTCCAATTGCGATCGCGCCACTACGTGCACTTCAATTCTTTTGTGTTCCTCATGTCACCTCTTGCACCATCGAGTATACTCTGTGGTCCTTTTGGTACCTAGAGGGAGTAAAAGATGCGTTAAAATATAAATATAAATAATTTTGTGAAAAAGTAAAAATAACGTAGCTCAAGAAACAAAAACCAAAATTTTCTTTTGCACTAAATTATAGGAATATTAAGAGCCTTAGTAAGATAAATGTACTCATTACGAATTATTAATTTTTTTTTAACTCTAAGCGTGGGTTTTAGAATATGGCGCAACCGAATATTCGGCCGCATGTTCGGTTCGGTAACAACTGAACCGAATGTTCGGCCAAATATTCGTATTCGGCAAAGTCCGTATTGGGCCCATCCCTACCCCGGAACATCTGAAACACGACACTCTTTGGCCAGAGGTTACCATAGATCAAGCAAACGTATCTACTTAGCGTGTCAAATGAACTCAGTGAAATCCACTGAGTTGTCCGTCTTTAATCGCAGCTTGCAGCTTTCGTGCGTCAGATTTTGTAAGTTGAAGTCAACAAAAACATTAAAAATGCCTCGTTACGTGATATTTAATTACAACAACACAAAAATTATGAACACTTAGAGGCCTGAGACATATTTAAAAACACAGGCAAGTAACAACTTCAGTACAAAATCTGACACGCTCGGCCGCCATACAAATAGATGAACTTGTTTCTTCTATCTAAATCTAGTTCTGTGAAAAGGACCTTAGAATGCTAAAATAGGATGTCATTATCCGATGAATTACGAAACAACTTACGCTATTTGTTTACCTGTTTATTCGGTAATGTAACCGAACTATTCGGTCGAATACGAACATCAAGAAACTTGACGAATATGCCGAATACCGAATATTAACCGAATATTCGGCCCATCTCTATTCCGGGGTAAACTGCCAGACACAAAAATCGGTTTTGCTAGCTAATTTTGAAGATATTATGAACGGTTTGTCACCTAAATAGTGACATTTTATGTATTTATGTATGTATAGCCCGCGTGGCGACGGCTTAAGAATTTCACCTCACCCTTTCATTCGGTGAGTGTCGTGGGTGGGTGGGATATGTCCCACGTAACTGTCACTGCAATGTCACAATTTTATATTTAAAGTCACACAGGTCGAACGCGATTAACATTATTTTACCTTTTTTCCAACGTTTCGACCAGGTTGCACTGATGTCTGTGAAGTTAGCATATCAAACTCTAGCAGATCAAGTTTTTACTAGAGTTCTATTAGCATGCACAATAGTTCTAGAGTTCCTAATACTTTATAACAATAGTTCTGGTATTTTTATACGAAAAATCGTTACTATGGATTTTGACAAGCATATCATTTGTTCCCGAATGGATTAAAAATTAATACACAGCTCCGTGACACAAAAACAGAGTTCCTGACACAAAAAAACCAAAACACTGATCATCACCAGCATTTGGTAGTTACTTTCAAATAACTTGATATCAGACATGCTCTGCTGATGTAATTTATGAACACACAAACGTAATTTTGGACCCAAATAAAAGATCTAGCTCCATCGTTTATAGAACTCACGAGTTCTATAAACAATAGGTAAAATAATGCTAATTAATCGCGTTCAACCTGTGTGTAACTTTAAATATGTGTACAAAGCGCGACAACTTGTGAAGAGTGGTACTGTAATGTGAGTAGTTTCATGTGCTCTGCCATGCCCTTTATGGGGATACAACCGTGATTATTATGTGTGTGTGTATGTTGTCCCGTAAATAGTGACACTTTTTAATTTTTAGGTACTTCAGCACGGGTAGCATGGTCGCGCGATAGACGATAAAATATCAGGCCGTCCCTATCGCACTATTAGTAAGTGCGATAGAGACGGCCAGATGTTTTATCATTTATCGCGCGACCGTAATTATTGCCTGCCTGTACACCAGTCGTTAATGTGGTGAACCGCGTATTACTGGTTAATTCGAGAGCTATATTTGCTCTCGTAATTAGTAAGTCGCATTGCCTGTTGTGGCCAAGTGTAGAGTGTGCAGTTTGTTGTGTTTATAGTTACTCGCCCAGCGGTGAGCTATCAAAATCGCCGTGTCTCTTTTATTCGCACGGGAGTGCTTATCTTTTGTTCGTTTTTATAGCCAATAGCTCATAGCTTACTAGCTCGCGATGGGACCAGTGCCTTAGGTACCTACGTTAACAATTGCCATCTGCCGTAGCCGAATGGCATTTCTGCAACACGAAACGAAAACGAAACGCCGCGAAAGGTAGTCTGGCTCTGTCACACGAATACGCAAGAGAGATAGAGATAGATATCGACGAGCCTTTTTAATATTTATCTGACACGCCATATTCTCAATTATCTCTATAAAATATATCCAACAAACAGAAACAGTACAACTTCAGTGATTACACATTTCACCTCTCAACTCCGTGTAAAAGGGGGAAGAATGAAACCAGGCCCCGTAGCCGAATGGCATTTCTCCGACGCCAAACGAAAGCGATACGCCGCTGGCTCTGTCGCGCCAATACGCAAGCGCGATAGAGATAGATATCTACTAGCGCTTCGTTTCGTGAGCGTTTCGTGAGCGATTGTGCCATTCGGCTAGCCACCCTGACCAGACATTGTCCATTATCGTTGACTCGCGCCACCATAATGGACAATCGAAGCTATTTAATGTTAAATTTATATCTTTTGTCCTTTACCATTCATGTATCATCCTTGTTCCTCATTGAGATTGTACTGAAAACATATTTTTCATATCTCACAGTAATGTATTAGGCTATTTTGTGAATATTAGCGCAAAGCAAAAGCAATTATGCCATATTGACATTGCTGTTGACTGTGTCTAAATTTGGCTCGTGATGATCCTCAAATCTTCATGTATAACAAATCACGTATTTGGAAAATAATATATTATTGTTACTTTTAACGATTTCTGTGTACTAATCAATTACTCGTTACAACGCTATTATTTTTATTTCAATTTAATGCAGGATTTTTATAAAAATCTGCATTAAAGAGATAGCTACGCAATTCCCAAAGGATATTATTTACTTCTAAAAATATATAATCTAATATAGCCGAGTCTAACTCCCTTGTGCGGCCTTCACTTCGCGAACATATTAGAGTCGCCTTCGTCACACTATTCTTGCACGAATTACTCCCCGCGGGCACCCACAATGTTTACCCGAAACAAAAAGAAAATACCTCTACGAAAGCCGTATTTCAAATTCCACGATTCAATACCCTAAAAGTCCTAAAACTCATCTCGCAATTATAGATTTATCAAAAAAGTTCCCTCGAAACTTTCCTGAAATTATAAAAAATACGTTCTCCCTAGTCCCTCGAATAATTCAGGTAGCCGAGAGGGAATAACTCGGCCCACGCCTCCGGATTTTAACAAAAGAAAAATCTAATTACTGTGTTGAGAGCGCTCTTCATTATAAAGTTTTTGAGTAATGTGATCTTAATTAGCGCCTGCCGTCTCTTCTGCCGATGTATATGCGGATTTGGGCACCCACTTTTTAAAATTATTGAAACTTTGTACTGCACGAATTTTGGTCCAAATCCAGTTTCGTTAGGTAACAGTTTAATTTCGTTAATGCGTTGTTTTTTGCAAACTTGTGATTACTCCGACTGGTTTCGACATTTTAATTATTCTTTGGACGAGTTAAGCGTTGCATACAGGATTTTAGCGCTTTTTAATCTACTCACATTCGTACAATCCTTTCATATCGTGTTCAGGCAACCGTGCTAATTTCTGAGCAAGTGAATTTGTTTACTTTATATATACATGTATTTGTATTTCTCGATTTTAATCTAACTACTATAATTTACCATTAGTTTTTAATCGGTACCAAAAAACTGCACATAAGTTGACAGTTTCTTCTCCGAAACCCAATCATAAGAAAAAATTAAAAACGCATAAAAACTGTACCTCTTGCAAACACTTAAATGACAGTTACAAACGTGTAAATGTCACTTAAGTGTATAAATATGTAATTAATAATTTTTATATTATTAGTACCTACATAAGTAGTTTAATCTACATAACTAGAGACTCATACCTGCAGACAAACTTTAGATGCAGTTGTGCAGGGATATGTTTTAATTATAAGTCCTATACTGTAATTGATAATAACAATAAATAAATAATAAAATAATAAATAAATAAGCGCAATAAATCGTGTACAATCTTTTTTAACCAACTTCAAAAAAGGAGGAGGTTCTCAATTCGACTGAATTTTTATTTTTTATATAATAATATTATTATGTACGTTGGTGTACCCCTTACATTTCATTAAAGTGTCGAAAGGGCTCTACGCGTTGGCTTCGGCCCCGCGCACGCCTCCCAAAGGTCCGGAATACCATTGTTCCGTGATGGGAAAGATGTACGTTTTAAACTTTTTCTCATATCAAAGAAAACTTAACTTAGTTTGTATCGTTTCTTAGACAAATCCGCGAAAGATTCCAAGATCGAGGTGCGAGTGTAAAATTGTTTAGTAGTTGAATGTAAGACGTCGTATCGTGAGTGATCTGCCCGCGGCGTGACATTAGCGGTGATGGAGCGGTGACGCGTGACTCTAGCACCGACTTCAGTAGACAGGCGACAGCGAGGCATTTATAATTTCTATGAAATCATATCCACTGAGCGCTGTGATGCTTGGCTGGTGGATATACTGGACTGTTGTCAGAAAATAAGTCACATAGTTAAAAAAGCTGGTTTGATTCCGGCTCCGGTCATTGGAGCCTTTACATACTTATTGTTAGTTCAAATGTCGTGGGAGGTCAGGAGCTTGCAACTCGGAGATCGGACTGGCGAACTGCTGTCAATACGGAACTTAATAACTTTGAGCTAACCCGACTTGAAGACCTTGACGCCAAATGTCAACGCCCAAGCCCTCCTACAACTTAACTTACAACTCTTCTGGGCAGCTCTACTGTGCTCCGTGTTGTCGGACTTTCAAGACCAAATTCGGATTTGCAAGTCACGCTCGTGCTCATGCTCGTAACAATTTAGTTTCATAAAAAGTAATAATAAATAAATTAAAAATTGTCAGGATGTCGCCGTCGACGGATACGTCTGGGAGGACATAATCATCATCAAATGCAAACAGAATTACACGTCTGCATTTGCAAAGACAGAGCACATGTAACTGCATATGTTTCAGTGCTGTTTTTAGCAGTTAAAAGGTTGAAAGAATACGAATCTTAAAATTGCAGCATCTCCCACAAGTCCCATAACGTAATAAAATTGAACCCATATCCCATAGTCAACCTCTACGATGTCCACGGGAGAAATGAAATGAAATATTTATTTTTCTAAGTAGGCATATTACAATGCGCATATGAACGTCAAATAAAGCTACGCCGGCTCTAACCCTACGCCTCAGCCTCGAGAAGATTTCAGTCCCCCCTCAGTTGGAGGGGGGTATCCACTAGGAGAAAATGCACCCCCTCTTCTACCGTGAAATTCTTAACTCTTCATGACTCAAATACTTGGAACACTTCAAATTGAATTTACTTAAATCAATCCTGGATGTATTTTGAGGCATAAAATCGTTTTCAGAGCCAAGTTTCACCTGGCACCACCGCTTCCTCTCACAACTCCTGCCGGCATCATATTTTTTACAGGATCCGTGTTGTTTTATTTCCCCTGGAGGCCTGAGGCTCATCCCGTATTCCGGCCGCCGCCCGCCGTCACTCGCAAAACGACGATCCACTCTGAGCCCCTTTGTCAATTTGCCGCTCACCCCTTCTTCGCGCGGCAACTAGCCGCGGGCCGCGGGCGACGTCGCGACGACGTGACGTCACGATCGCGGCAAATCATGCGTGACACGTCTCCACTTTTGGCGCGCTGTGACGTGCTGTCAGACGTAGGTATTACACTTATTGAATAGAAAACTTTTTATCTGACATTTTTGCAACTGAAACATTTCCAACGCTAGCGGCCGTTTAAGTAACCGTACATATTTTTGTTTCTCTATCAACAACTATGTAACAGCAAAAAAAGTAAAGTTATGTGAAAGGCTGGTAAAAAGTCAATACTGCGAAAACAAAGTTTAACAAAACTTCTCTGTAGAAAGGTTCGTGTAAATTTCACGTCACGTACAGAGAAACATAAGTTCCTATTTAAAAGAGGTCGAGCGCTCGTCATGTTTACGATAGGTGTCTCTAACTTTTTCTGCAGCGCCGATAAGTCGGGGTGTAGAAAAACTCGCTTTGAACAAGCCAGCTCTCAAAGACGAGGCTCAAAGGAATTTAAACATACCGAAGCTGCCGAGCGCCGATTATCTTGAGCTCCTAAAATGGAATTGATAGACATTTATGTAATGGACTATACATTTTAATGTAACTCCCGAAGCCATATTGTCCTCGATGTCTCTATAGACTGAAATAGATTGGATAACGCTGTGCCTTGTTACCGTAATGTTTTGTTTTATCCGATCCGAGTGCCGGCCAACGACTTATCTCAGGTTTTTGTGCGAGCAGATGCGCTCGGGTTGGAAAGCATTCGCGATAAATGTTTATCAAGATTCATTTAGGAAATCATCCCTGAGCGAGTGATAACGGTTATTTTGGTATCATTTTGAAAGCACGTTATCTTTTCACGTGCTAATTAAAGTGTCCATCATTTTGTAAATGGATGGAGTAAATAAATACGCCCGCTTATCGACAAGCAAAATAATGTTCAAAGCAATTTGTTTCATATCACTGTCAGCGGCAAGCACACGCGCGACAGTTAACAATACGCTTAAAATTGAATTACGGAATCAAATACCTTTTGGCAGGAGATGAATTGTGTTCTGGCGTTTCATACGAAAAAACTTTGATTTAATGTTCCGCTCTTGACAGTTTCCTTCGTTAGAATTGAATATTCATTCTTTTTAAGGGTTCAGCAGCATGGAAGGCGAATAAAATACTCAATATAGAATCTTTTATTTCGACTACACTAACAACCAATCTCTAGATCTATTACCTATTTATGTTTTAATTTAAGTACTAAATAACTATGAGAAAATCTTTCAGTTTTGCTCTGTACAGTTTAAAGAATATGTTTAATTTTTTATTACAACCACATCGTAATATTTTCCTGTTCATTTCTTCTCGTATAAGAAGGGTCTCCCTCAAATACACATCTGTTTTTCAACAAAATATCGAAGGGGTGTAAACAGTCACAAAAAACCTCAAAATCGAGGTTAAAACAAGAAAGGCGAAAACACATATTTCCTCTTAACGACTGAAACGAAATCGTATGTACTTATCGACCCTATAACGCGTCACACCTCCTGTCAAAACAAGAGGGAAACTTCGATCTTCGTGACTGTACTTCATTTTCATATTTGTTTATCAAATATGGAAGGGAGCGACACTGGGTAGTTAGGGCGAAGGTATTCTAGTTGAATTGCAAATTTAAACATGACGCCTGTTCATCCCTGCCGAGGCCTTCCCTGGCGGCTCCTTAACCGAGTGCCGCGAATATACGACTGACATCCGACGCAAACACCTAAGGCTTTATTTTACCTCGTGTTTGTTTTCAGAAATTCACCGGCATTCCCGTCTTTTCGTCGTGAGCGATACGAGTTTTCGTGAATGAAACGGATTCGTTCCGTTTTGTTATGTAACGTTTTTATTAATAACGGGTTGTTTCTAGTAATATACTAACGCATTCATATGCCAATGGAATTATTGGAAATTATACTCGTACGTTTTTTTACGTTTAGTATTTATTGACTTCTGTTTTTTTTTATCAATTGTAACGTCAATAATCATCATCATCCTCCTTGAGTTATCCCGTCATTTGCCACGGCTCATGGGAGCCTGGGGTCCGCTTTGACAACTAATCCGAAGATTTGACGTAGGCACTAGTTTTACGAAAGCGACTGCCATCTGACCTTCCAACCCGAAGGTTTACCCTTCGGGTTGGAAGGTCCTCACGATGTTTTCCTTCGCCGAAAAACGACTGGCAAATATCAAATGACATTTCGCTAATAAGTTTCGAAAAACTCATTGTTACGAGCCGGGGTTCGAACCCCCGACCAGGATCGTAAGTCGCACGCTCTTACCGCTAGGTCAACAGCGCTTCATGTAATTTTAGTAATATGGAACTGTTTTATCTAAAAAGAATGTCTAACTTTAACTAAACCGTCATATCGTTTGATACTGCTGGCTTTTGTGTGAATGATTATGTATATTTACCGTCAACGTAATAAGGTCACCGTGGCTGAAATACACAAGACGATGGAAATATACATATGTACTTCATATAATAGAATTTGTGGCCATCGTTGACCGCGACGCAGTCGAACTGTATACATCCATGACACCACCACCTCAATAACACGGTTACCAAAAACCGTTTTAGTAACCGTTTCCCCAAATAACGTTAATCTCTTGTTTCGCCTCCTAAAGTATTCCGGGGAATACTTCAAATTTGCAATTCACTTTAGATGATAATAGCTGTGAGCTTATTTCGCCGGGCGAAAGAGTTTTTCTTCCGATAATATTGAATGTTTAAAGGCGCGCCGTTGTTATTGCTGTTTAATCTCGGCGTGCCAGCTTCGCTCGATTGGTATCGATATTGCGATAGTTTAGATATTTAGAGCATTTACCTGTGTGCTGATGGAATACGAAATTCCATCAGCACACAGGTAAATGCTTACGCTTTTATCCATACTAATATTATAAATGGGAAAGTGTGTGTGTCTGTTTGTTTGTCCGTCTTTCACGGCAAAACGGAGCCATTAATTGACGTGATTTTTTTAGTGGAGATAATTGAAGGGATGGAGGTTGACATAGGGTACTTTTTGTCTCTTTCTAACCCCCCCACTTTCATAAAATGGGGGGTGGACGTTTGTATGGAGCATTCCGCAATTTTCGAATCTAACGCGAGCGAAACCGCGGGCAAAAGCTAGTGTTGATATATTTGAGAAAGTCGGTTGAAATTAAATATAATCTACCGGGGTAGGTTGACAGCAGAGATTTTGTGACAGGTTTCCGTATCTACCTATAAAATTGTGTTTTTTTTTTTAACTGTTGTCACATGTATTAACAACACTACCGTATTGTGGCAATACCGACTAATACGAATAATGAAAATATTTTACATTGATAGCAGAGAAATCATTGATTGTTCGTCCTTGAATGTTTTTTTACATATTGATTTAAACATATGTTTGGCTGATTCAATAAAAGGACATTTATTATCATTAAAAATAAAAAACATGTTACACATTACTTTACAAAATGCATCCACAGCGCAGGCTTCGTCAAAGTATGTTATATTATGTAATTTAAATTCAAATTTATGAAACAGTTTACAGTATGCAGGTAACTTTTTTTGAAGATGACAAAACGTGTTATCTGCGAAAGGGCTTTTTATGGATTTGAACCTTATTGTTATCATGATAGTTGCTTTTTAACTACACTGAGACTTTAGCACGTGCTGTGGAAACGGGAGCTAGCCGCTGTGAATAATAGAAACAAAGGCTTTTGTTTAACAGATTACGGCACAACCCAAAAATTCATCTCAGAAAATTCATACTATAACAGATATTAAATCGCTTAACCTTCGCTAAACGGGACCTTCATAAGACTGCGTTTATTATTCTAACTAGCCCTTCCCGCGGCTTCGCCCGCTTACGAATCTAATTTTGTTTTCCCATACAAACTTTGGACTGCCATCTCACCCCCTTAGGAGGTGAATTTTGAAAAATTCTTTAGTGCTCCTCTACACTTTATAAGGAACCTACGTGCCAAATTTGGAATCTCTAAGACCAGCGGATTCGGCTGTGAGTTGATATGTCAGTCAGTCATTCAGTCGGTCAGTTAGTTTCTTCTTTTATATATTTAGATGGATAACAGAAATAACAATAGGTACATGGATAATAATTACTATCCAAAATTATTCGAGATTCCACGTGGAACTGAATCTATTTTAAATAACAATTTTAACTCTGAAGCTAAGAAGGATATCGAGGATAATTAGGGTATCAAGTTTTCATTAAAGTAGACGTTATTTGTAAATAGAGACGAATAAAAAATAAAATTTTATCAAGATTTTGTGCCACGATATGGCGAAAGTACACTGAGAGAAAATACAACCAGTTTTCATGTTCGTTCAACAAGTTTTTTGGTTAAAATAGCGCCTACGTGCTCTTTGGTTCAAACAACAAGCTACTTGTCATTTGAATCGGCAATATATTTGAATCAACAAATCGATTTTATGAAAACAACCTGACACATTTTGTTTTAAACATACGTTTGGCTGATTCAAACGGATAAACCGCAACAAGTCGAACTTGTTAAATTCACAATGCAAATTTCTCTCAGTGTAATAACCACCCATTTTAGACAACCTATAGTCCCTACTGAGTAGCTTTTACTATAGGGTTCACCATGAAATTGCGAAAAAAGGCCCTTTCGTAAATTTTGGTCGCATGTTCATGACATTTTTATAGCAGTTATATTTTAAATTTTGGGATTATTATTATTATTGGGGGGTTAATGTGGGCCTTTCTGCGTCTCTTCGACCTGTAGTGATTGTGACGGCCCTTTGTGATTAAATGTCCTTACTTATGCCCGTTGAATCCAGGAAGTTCCAGATTATTTGAGGCTATAAGGTCTTGTAACTCATAGGGTTCCAGTACATGCCGCCCTAAGTACTTCTCTTTGGCATTAGCGGTCTGCAGGAACAGAGGATGTGCATTGCAGTCTTCTCGGTTTCCTGGCAGATCCTGCATGTCGCCTCTTGTTTATTTTTTTAGTATGAATAGGTAGACGTTTGACCACGATCACACCGATGGTAAGTGATGATGCGGTCTACGGTGGAGCACCCTTACCTATGTTTCATCCCCATTTGAAACAAGGTGTTTTTTCAGCTTGCTGTGTCCAGTCAATTATTTTGGGATTTTTCTTCAAGTGGCTCTACGATTTTGTAAAAGGATTTAGTACTTAATTAAGGATTTAGTACTTAGGTACTCATTTTTAAGAAAATTTACCGTAAACGGCCATAAAGAATGGTTTTCCGTCTTCCTAGAGCGTTGTCTCTTTCTTGCTTATGTGACGTTAATTGTCTCTTTCCAAAAACCGATGTGCTATCTTTCCGGCCGTTTACTGTACAGCCTTTTAATCAAACAGCACTTGTTATAACTTTGTTCTTACTTAATTGTTAACAAAGCGGGCGTCGGCAGTTCGTTCATTTAGTTTACGACGTCGTACGTGATTGTACCTCATAAAATATACAAGTTTTGAGCTGGAACTGCCTTCGTAAAGGCGGTTTTTTATGGCACAAGCTTCACTGAAGTGACAACTGCTCACTTGAGAGTTAGTGGTAATCGGAAAAGCTAGCATACTTTAGTTCTTTATTTAGTAATCTTCAAATTCCTATAAAAAATATTTTAAATTTGTAACAAGATCTTTTATTACAATGTTCAACCAACAGTATTGTTAAAGAAAACAAATATATAAATAAAGCAAGCTCTCAACTAGGGCACGTTGCTAATTTTAACTTAAAAACTTGTAGGTTATAAACATTTATGTTTTAAGTTCTGTGCTGTGGTAGCTCAGTTAGCTACAAAAACTACGTGATCACGGCTAATTATGGGTTATTCGCGGATGATCTAGAATTCAAATGACTATCGCTATTAGTAGTTAACGGCCTAGAGAACATTAAATGCCTACAATATTTTCCGTTTTTTTTTTTTTCACTTTAAAGCGATTTTTAAGAAGCCCCGCTTCCGTGGGGCTCCTATTCTGTGCAGATTGGCCTTCAGCTATTTGAAGATACCTAACGAACCTAACCTATCTACATAAATGTGGATAAAAATGGATATTTTGCGTTTTAGACAGTTTGCGATCGACCGCTAATTATAATTAAAATCACACGAAATATTCTTTAACAAATTGTTTAAATGTAGTCTCAAATCCACTTTAATACATTGTTCCTATAAATTCTAAACCGGGTTAAAATCTCATTTCTGCTTCGCAAAGCCATTAGTTTTCTAACCTTAAATACAAAGAGAAAATATTCTAATAGCACACTCCCCATAATATTATTCCGAAATAACAGCGAAAGAAAAAAGAAAACTTGGAGCGTTCCACAGTTCTATTTGATCTCTATCGACCGATGTTTGGTTTGCTAGTAACACTACAAATAGACCGCGGGCCTCGATTCGACGTGAAACGATGGCAGAAATTGTGTAGTGCGAGTTGTGCTTACGAATAACAAATCATGTATGATTTTAGAGGTGACATATTACAATTTACAGTAGTGTTGTGTTCCTGCTGGTGAGTAAGGCTGCCAGAGCTCAACGAGGGTGCAGTGTGCTGGTAACGGAAGGACCTACGGAACTAATTAGTTCCGTCTATTGTTCTTTGAGTCGTCGGCAACCCGAACCCTTCTTGGTACTTGTACACTCCTTTTTGCTGTGTACTTAACACAGCAAAAGGGAGTGTACAAGTTTCTAATGGGTTGGCAACGCGCATGTGACACTCCTTGATTTGCAGGCGTCCGACGGTGACCGGTTTCCATCAGGCGGACCGTATGCTTGTGTGTCACCGACGTAGTATAAAAAATATTGGTAAACACTAAAATATATGTAGATATAGACGATTATATTATTATGATACTGTACAGATGTATACGGAACCCGATAGTATTTAAGGCATTAGGCACTGGTCCCACCGCGAGCTAGTATGCTATGAGCTATCGGCTATAAAAACGAACAAAAGATAGTCGCTCCCGTGCAAATAAAAGAGACACGGCGATGTTTATAGTTACTCGCCCAGCGGTGAGCTATCAAAATCGCCGTGTCTCTTTTATTCGCACGGGAGTGCTTATCTTTTGTTCGTTTTTATAGCCAATAGCTCATAGCTTACTAGCTCGCGATGGGACCAGTGCCTTAGGTACCTACGTTAACAATTTGCCATCTGCATTTCTAGCCGAACAGGTGCCGTAGCCGAATGGCATTTCTGCAACACGAAACGAAAACGAAACGCCGCGAAAGGTAGTCTGGCTCTGTCACACGAATACGCAAGAGAGATAGAGATAGATATCGACGAGCCTTTTTAATATTTATCTGACACGCCATATTCTCAATTATCTCTATAAAATATATCCAACAAACAGAAACAGTACAACTTCAGTGATTACACATTTTAACTCTCAACTCCGTGTAAAAGGGGGAATAATGAAACCAGTTAGGTCCCATTCGCACGCAGATTGGCCAAATCGAGCACGAACACGGCTAACCTGCATGCACAGTAAGCAACGACGCTTGTTGGACCACTACCATGAATCTATGAAGTATTAGAAAAAGTCACTGAAAATATCGTCACTACTTTAAAAAAAACTTGTATCTTCGTCTGTCAATGAAAAGAAAATTGTAGTAAGTATGTATGGAATGAATATAGACTTACTGCGTTTTAACTTGATTAAATATATTAGAAGTAACATTGAACTATTTCCAATAAAGACATTTAAAAGTTCACGTATCACACAAAAACATCAATACATCTTACACTCAGCATGTTGTCGACTCGCGAAATCGAATAAAACGGTTCTTATTGCGGGACCAGGTATCTATAATAAACTACCCGACAACATAAAAAATATTAAAAATGAAGCCACATTCTATAGTAAATTAAGGAAATGGCTGACTATTAATGCTTTTTATGACATCTCAGAATATTATAATAATAATGCAATTTAATGTTCAATACGATCACATACTATTATTATTATTTTTTGTAATTATTGTTCAACATCTATTTCTTTTTTAAATTAATTATTGAATTTATTTGAGAGTATTTTCTATTTTTAAAATGTAATATTGTATTGTACCCTAATTATGATAATTTAACTTTAACTTTGACATGTAAAATTGTTAATTTTATGAATAAATGAATATGAATATGAATATGAATATGAACAGCGTGAGATACGAGATTTTTTAAAAGTAGTGACGATATTATGTGACTAGCTTTTTCCGCGGCTTGA
Organism: Leguminivora glycinivorella; assembly: GCF_023078275.1. Classification (NCBI taxonomy): domain Eukaryota; kingdom Metazoa; phylum Arthropoda; class Insecta; order Lepidoptera; family Tortricidae; genus Leguminivora; species Leguminivora glycinivorella. Next base: position 24,878,804 of record NC_062976.1, read on the forward strand.
AAATTGCGTAATGCTCCTTACAAACTTCCACCCCCCATTTTAGGGAAGTGGGGGGTTACAAAGAAACAAAAAGTAGCCTATGTCACTCTCCATCCCTTCAATTATCTCCACTCAAAAACTCACGTCATTTCGTCGCTCCGTTTTGCCGTGAAAGACGGACAAACAGACACACACACTTTCTCATTTATAATGTTAGTGTGGATTGTGAGGTTTTTTGCAAGGTGGAGGTTCTTCCTCAGTTGGACAGGTTGGAATCTGCTAACACGTTCACCGGTGAGCAACGGTGGTAGCTGTGATTATATGGATTTTCCTGATTAGCACTGAATGGGCTTGATTTGGAATGACATCCTCTGTGCTGTGCCCTACAAAAGCGAGATAAAATTTAACGATGTTGTGTTTATTGATTTAATATCAACTCTTGCTGGCTTACAGGTGATCCCAAAACGCTGACAAGATAGTGCTTAAGTATTCTAAAAATTTACAATGTCACGTAACTTACTAATACAATTAAACAATTATTATAAATGGGTGAATCAACTTTTCTTTGCCAGCAAAATTTCGCATACTTCGACTACATGTGGTCAGAAAATTTAATTGGGATTTAGTCTAATTAATGTATACTTATTATATTAAAGACAAATATACTAGCTACGCAATACAACACGTAATTATAGGATTTCCTATTTTATAACTTTGTTTCGAGCAGTGACCCAGTGGACATAGCTGTCCCTCACTTTTGTATGAAAAAAGTATCTCTTCCACTGGGTCACATATTGTTTTAATTAAAAATGAATCGTTTTTAAATTTTTCCCTAATTGGTATACGTGAAATAAGGATCTTTATTCACGATGGTAAGGTTAAAAATCACAAAAGTAGACCTAATAATAAGTAAGGGTAATTCTTGCAAAAAGCAAGAAAAAGTTGATTCACCCAAATACTAGATTAGATACATTAAATTACAATTAAATTTACAGTTACAATACATTACAATTAATACCCATATTTCAAGTTACATTTAGTATTCCGATCTTCTGATGCTGAGTAAGGTTCCCAGAGCTCAACAAGGGCGTAAAACAACGTAGTATAAAAGAACATGAGGTGCGCTTTTCAATTTCTCCATACATAATATAATAGCTGTAGAAAAACGTATTCTAACCCTTCAAAATGTGAAACAAAACGTGGTAGTGGCTCTGCACTACTCGGTTAGTAAGTTTGCGTAAAGCTGGGCTTACACGAGCTTAGTAACATTTTAACTTAAGTTAGCTATTTTGCTAGTTGGTCAGGCATTCTGTGCATCTCGGATATTATGTGAGGGTACAATAATAATGTGGACACAATAGAGATTTTGTCAACACGTAATGAGGCATGTGCATGGTGAGAGCCTTGAGAGAGTAAAGCGTTTTGAAATTATTTGCTGAACGGATGTAAACTGAATATCATAATATTGTCTTCGATTACCGCGATAGTTACTCATGAAATAAAACTATGGAAACGGATTAAATCGCGTACATAATGAATTTACAATCCATCCCGACGTTTCGAAAACTTTAAATCAGCGTTCGTGGTCAATTGGGTGAGTGTAAAGTGTTCAAAGCATCGGGATGAATCGTAAATTCATTATACGCGATTTAATCCGTTTCCATAGTTTTATTTCAGGAATATCATAATGTTAAGCATTTCTTATCAACTCGTTTCGCCGTTTTGATTTGAACTGTGACGTTTTTGAATGAAACTCATTCTACAATTTCATTCCTTTATTTAAATAATTTTATAATTAATCGATATTCAAAGCTAAACATTATAAACCTACATAAATTATATAAAATGTAAGGTCAATACGGGTAAATGTGTGAATGGTATGATGAAAGTGAACCGCCCCTAAACAAATCCTAGAACCATAAATTACACACATTTCCTAAACATATTAAAAAACTATATACGAGTAGATACCGTTTTCGCACGACTACAGTACCGGCCGTCTAGCCAAGCGTGCAATCGTTGACGCTCCGTATGGGCCTGGCCACATGGGCGCGTTGCGGCGACGCACCGCAAAAAATCTGCGTTGCGTTGCCGCGCCGCGAGTTTTTGCGGCAGGAAATCTGCGGCGCGGCTCCTTACGACAGAGCGTTGCGTACAAATAGTTCGCCGCTGAAAGTCAACATTGTACATTTTGGCAAGAAGATCTGTCCGCCTAACCAAATTGACAATTAAATACAAATACAAAATTCTTTACTTAAACTGTACAAGTGTACATATTATAATTTGGATGGCAATAATGGCGTAACGCTGCCGGTTGGGTTGCACGTAAAATCTATTTCTATACCGCTCAGTATCAACTTTTATAATTATTGAACAATACCTATTTGTTAAATTTTCGGCACTGTTTATCTTTTATGTATTCCATCTATTGTATCTTTTGATGTAATGACTCTTTGTTGCCATAATAAAAAAAAATCTGTGTTGGGAGGCACAATCATTGACGCTACTTACGTGGCGATAGAAATTAGAAACGCAGTCTGGCTCTGTCACGCCTTTACAGGAGCGATAGGGACAGCTAGTTAGTTACGATACTCAAAGCGTAAGCGATGGTGGCATTGCCTAGGCACCCAGCCCTCGTTTTGGAAGCGGCGCACGGCGTACGTAACGATATTGGCTGTGTGTGCTGAATTAAATATGTGAAGACGCTTCGACGTATTGACCGATTTGTTTGTGTCATACTCGCGCTTTGCGATCTGTTTATCTGTCGCAACGTGTTTATATTTGGGGACGGGGTTATTGACGAGCGAGGAGGGTCAAAGAATTTGCATCGCTATTATTGTATGTATATTATAAAAGAAAAATAGCGGAAAGAGCAATTTCGTAAGTTTGTAGGTAATGAGAATTATAAACTAGCGTGAACAGCTAGAAAGAGTTAGACTACTACTATATAAGGTCAATACGGATAAATGTGTACTAAGGAGAAGTGTGTCTGGCCTCCACATTTGGCCTATTTAAGCAATGTGTTTATTGAGAGTTCATACGTTTATCAAATAGTCGTGAGTAGCAAGTAGCAAAAGTATGAACTCGTAAAGCCACTTGTGACAGTGTGTAGAACGGCCCAATGTAAAGGCCAGACACACTGCTCATGACGCACTTAGTTTATTCGTATTAAATAAATAAATAAATATATATATATATATATATATATATATATATATATATATATTGGGGACACCTTACACAGATCAACTTAGCCCCAAACTAAGCAAAGCTTGTACTATGGGTGCTAAGCGACGATATACATACTTATATACATAGAAAACATCCATGACTCAGGAACAAATGTCTGTGCTCATCACACAAAAAAATGCCCTTACCGGGATTCGAACCCAGGACCGCGGCTCAGCAGGCAGGGTCACTACCGACTGAGCCAGACCGGTCGTCACACCCGTCGTCGTATTGACCCTATACCTATGAAGAATGGCCATGTAAGTCTGTTTTGTATTTTAACTTCTTTTAGGTACAGCATCGTAAAAAAATCCTCTATTGAAACGTCTTTTGTAATACAGACTATCGTACAGTCAACCAATTTGAACCCTAGGCCACTGTAGAACCTTTACACAGTAAACGTCAATGTGATTTCTATGTCAAATAGAACACGGTGTCAATAAAACAGGGTTCTAGAATAGCCTAGGATTCAAATTGGTTCACCGTACATTGACTTTGTTTAAGCGTCGCCGCTCAAACAAAAACTTGTCAAGACTTAAATAATAATAAATATTATAAATAAATAAATATTATAGGACATTCTTACACAGATTGACTGAGGCCCACGGTAAGCTCAAGAAGGCTTGTGTTGTGGGTACTCAGACAACGATATATATAATATATTTTTATTTTTTATTATATTTTATTTGTTAGGAAAACTTACAGCTAAAGTTACAATAAGGCTTATATAACATAAAAACAATGAGCCAATAACAAGTTTCCACAGATAGAAACTGGGCAAAGTACATGCGTGCAAAGTTACAGAAAATTTTGAAATATATTTGAAGATCTAGTACTACATATGTATCAGTAATATCAGTATTTAAAGTACCTACAGCAGTAATGAGTTTGAGCAATGATTGAAAACAAACAATACTTAAGAGAATAAGAGAAAAAGAAAAAAAATACATTTATGTGTTATTTGAGAATTAACAGTGGGAGAAGTCATGGGTCAGTAGTGTGCGTACTGATGCAAAACTGTCACAGAACAGATCGATGAGGTCTCGATTCTTACCAATTTGATTGAAAGACTTAGTGGCTCTTATAATAAAGGAGTTCTTCCTAAAGTTAGTGTTAGCGTAGGGGATATGAAACGTTCGTTTAGCGCGAGACGAAAGGCGTGAGGGGACTGAGAACTTCAAGCTTGACAGGAGATCCGGACAGTCAACATAGTTTTGAGCAATTTTCATAACGTAGATTACGTCAGAGATATTGCGCCGGACGTAAAGAGGTAGCAAGTGAAGTTTGGCACAATGTTCAGTGTAACTTAGTTTTGGAAGTTTAAATTTAAAACCTAGAAAGCGAATAAACTTTTTTTGAATTCTTTCGATTTTAGAAATATAAATATCATAACACGGGTTCCAAACCTGAGACGCGTATTCAAGATGACTCCTTACAAATGCGCAGTAGATAATTTTGATTGATTTTAGTCTTTTAAGGTTTTTACACGATCTTATAATGAAACCAAGCACTTTGAAAGCTTTGTTTACAATCGAGTCTACGTGCCGATCGAAGAGCAACTTATTATCCATTATGACACCCAAGTCCCTTATTTCATTGCATTTAGAAATAAGTTCACCCTTTAAAAAATAGTTGGAGTTAAAGACATTGCGCTTACGAGTAAAGGAAATAGCAAAACATTTGGACACATTTAAATCTAATTTATTGTTAACGCAGTATTGATCTAGTCTATGGAGATCTTCCTGGAGATAAGTAGAGTCCAGAGAGTTATTGACTACCCGGAAGACCTTCATGTCATCGGCGAATAAGAGAATATTTGAATGTTTGAAGCATTGCGAAATATCACTGATAAAAATAATGAATAATAATGGCCCGAGTAGAGATCCTTAAGGCACTCCTGAGGGGATTTCCACCCAAGGTGATGAAAATCCGTTCAGGACAACCGCTTGAGACCTGTTCAATACGTAGGAGGAAAACCATCGGAAGAGGTCTCCTCTTATACCTACTGATAAAAGTTTATCTAGAAGTAGAAAATGATCTATGCGATCAAACGCCTTACTATAGTCTGTGTACACAGCATCGACTTGATCTCCTTTATCCAATTGAAGTGACAAGTAATCATTAAATAAAATAAGGTTCGAATCAATGGATCTTTTTTTAAGAAAACCGTGCTGATAAGGACAGAATACATGTTTAAGGGAAGCATACACTTGATTGTAAACCACTCGCTCTAGTATTTTTGCTACGAGGCATAACTTAGATATCGGTCGGTAATTAACAATATTACTTCTACTCCCTTTTTTATGAATGGGTGAAACAAAGGCAGATTTCCATAAACGTGGCATGACTCCCTCCGAAAGAGATCTATTAAAAAGTATAGCTAGCGGGTGCGAGATGCTTTCAGAGCAATTCACGAGGAAAACAGCAGGAAGATGGTCCGGCCCAGCGGATTTACTAAGGTCAAGATTTTTAAGTAGTTTCATAATTTGGTCGGACTGGACCTCAATAGACGCTATATCAGCAATAACAGAAGTCGATGGCTCGTCTAGAGGAAGAGAATTCGATGGAGCATTATTAGTTAGGAAAATAGATTGAAAATAATCGCTAAATAAATTACAAATGCCTTCGCCAGTGTCCGAGGTACAGCCTGAGTAAGTCATTGAAGCCGGAAAAGATGAGCCTTTACTATTATTTTTCAAGAAAGACCAAAAATAGCGCGGATTACTTTTAAGAGAGTCTTCAACATGATTTATATAATTAGAATAGCATTCTTGCTCGAGTGACTTAACTCTATCTCTAAGCAATTCAAAAGTGTACTTATCTGAAAGATTATTGTAGGTCTTAAACTTTTTAAAATACTTATACTTCTCTTTGATAGTGCGTATAAGCTCGCGACTAAACCAATGGGGATAATTAGCATTAGTACAACTTTTTTTAGGCACATATTTGTCACGCAACTCATAGATAATCTTGTAAAAATAACTTACCGCCTCTTCGACGTCACCCAGGTTTAAAATCACGGACCAATCATAAGCCTGCAGTTCCCTGTTAATTGAGAGATAGTCAGCGCGATTAAATGCAAATATTGTACGTTTAGCGCTAGTAAGTTGTTGAAGGTCAACGAAGGGCACAGTTATGCATAATGCCTTATGGTACGGGTCCTCGGGAACAAGTGGGTCGAGACAAGGAGATACCGAAACACAATAATTTGAGAATACTAAGTCAAGAATGCCCCCGTGAACATTTTTAATTGAACTGAATTGCTGCAGATTACAAAAACTAAAACTATCTAAAAAATTGTTTATATGTTCAGAGGAGGCATTCGACGGCTGTAACCCAGATTCTGATTCTGACCATTCTATGCAACTCATATTGAAATCACCAAGTATGAGAATAAATAGTGCAAATATTAAGTTTAAAGGTTAACTTACTCCGAGGGCAACGTAACGTTAATGATACCCACATATCCTCCGCCGAAGATTGCCAATACGGCACATTCGTGGCTAAAATACTACGTTTAATGGCAATAACCACTCCACCCCCACGAGATTGATTTGTTAAATTGTAATTCCGTTCTCGACGCCACACACAATAACGTTCGTCGAAAAGTTCATCATCTCGAATACCGTCACATAGCCATGACTCAGTTAAAGTGATAACATCATAATTACCCATTCGCAGGTTTCGATAAAAAACGTCCGTTTTAGTTCTAAGGCCCCTCACGTTTTGGTGATAAACACTAAGGTACGACGCGCCTATAACGACAAGTCAATAGCAGAATAGGTAAATAGTTGAATGTTCTAAGTTTAGTTAATGTCAATAGGTAGACACTCCGCAATAAGTATAAGTAATATAAAAATAGGAAGGTTTTCTCATCGATCTGAAGCTGTAAGCAAATAATAGGTTCGCAATCACAAACGTTTAAAATTAATACACACACAATCGTAAATAACAAGTCATTAGTAGCAGATAAGACGCATAGTAGGTATCTTGAGAGCGCGACATTCCCGCCCGGGCGATCGGCCATACTGAGGTGAGTTTGGCCAGCGGCACTCAAACTGTAGGCAGCAAAATTACATAGTCGGACGGTGGGCCGGTTATGCCCGTAACTGACGGGTAAGGGGATGCACGATTTCAATGAAGCTTCGAAAGGTCTTCTTCGGTTCTCACTTGAAGCACTGGCGAGGAGTCGGATTTCCGAATATGGATCTTTCCGTGCTTCACCCACACATATTGAGATTGATTTGTAAGGGCTATCTGCGGACTGAGTCCCCAGGAAAGTATCACGGATCTCTTCGAGTCGCTAGGACTGTTGACATTTCCATGTCTCTATATCTACGAATGCTGCGTCTTTGTGAAGACTAACCTAAGATTTTTTAGATTTAAAGAACAAAAACGAATTTGTAGCCTCCGGCCACGGAAACCGGTGCTGTCGGTTGGTACGATTTCAACAGCTTTGATGAAAAAAAGTGTTTTAGTAATGGCACCAAAGATATTCAACAAACTACCAGAATCTTGGCAAACGGCACCAATACATAAGTTTAAATCTTTATTATTTAATTTTTTACTCGTTAAGTCCTACTATAATGTGAATGATTATTTTAATGATATTGACATATGCTAAATGTAATTAATTTTAATTTATTATTCACAATCATTTCCGTATTTAATTGACATACTTTTTAATAATAATTATTTTTTTAATCATTTTTTTCTTTTTAATTATCTTCCATTTATTTTCTACCATTTATTTAATTTTGATTCATTTATGCATATGTTAATATAATCACCCATGTAAATATTGTAAAAATTGTATATATATAATTATATGAAACTATTTCGTACGCCAAAAGGCACATCATGGCTGTTCTATGAAGTACTATGTTACCACCTATCTATTATGTACCTATGATGAACGAATAAATAAATTGAAATTGAAATTGAAATTGAAATTGAAAATTTTTTTCCTTCGCCACGGCCTTCGTTTTATTTAGGAGGATCTTATTCTTGACCGTTAGGTGGTCATTGACAAAAACCCTGCCAGCGCCCTGAAAGCCAATATCTTCGAGGGTAATAGTTCTGCACAAGCGAGATGCGGCGATGAAGTCCTCTTTCGTGTACCTATTCGTAAATGATACTATAATGGACTTTTGTCTGGACGCATTTTCACCACGTGACGGAATTCTGGTTATATAGTTCACGCTAGTTTTCGGTACTGAATAAGACACTTTTGTGCCAATCCTTTGAAGGATCTCAAACAGATTCTCATTGTTTTTCAGGGGTACTCCTTTTATTTCAATGTTGTTGTAACGAAGCCATTGGTCTTTCTCATTAAGCTCAGCTTCAAGGCTAGTTACGCGGGTCTTGAGAGCATCATCATCATGTGAGGCCTCAACTTTTTTGAGGCGATCTTCAAACTGTGATAGCTTCTTCGTGGTTTTAGAGTTCTATTTCTTAAGTTCTGCTATATCAAGTTTGATCTCTTGAATATCAGCAACAACCGTAGACAAAGGAGCCAGCTGGGCTGAAATTTTGTGGATCTCTGACATAACGTCCTGCAGCGTAGGAGTTTCGGGCGCGGGGTCAACAGCAGGAGCCGAGGCCTCTGGCTGCAAGTTAAGGCTTGGTCTCTGGGTATTTTTACAGCCCACGCAACGCCATGTGGCCTGACGTTCACCCAATTTACGATAGCCCGTCTCCGTTATCCCAGAACAACCATAGTCGAAACTCAGGAGACATGCTGTACACTGAATAGGGTCATTCACATCTTCACCACACCTCCCACATAAAACCATCTTGAATATAAATTAAGTCACACGACGCAAAGTTTGAGATGCACTGATAACAGCTGACGAGCCGGCTCGCAGTAATGACCACTGATAACAGGTGAGACACTGAGCGTGCAGGTAAATGTCCATATGACAGAGGTCTAACGACTGGTTATTAGATTTAAACTTGTACTAAATTATTTATTTGCACAATGGGCGCGTCCGTCTCTCGAGACTACGGACGCCGGAACTCACAGAACTAAATCAAGATAGAAGGAAAATGCTCGGCGATTAACAGCGAAACCGAGCGTGTAACGTTTTGTGTCGAGCCTATGACGTCACGAGTGTACTTTAGTGATGGGAACGTTGTCGCCGCGTAACCCATTCGATCGATTGTGGAGGTTGCCCGCCGAAGTTAAAAATATCGGATGTTCATCTTCGTTGTGAAATGAAGTAAGTATATACCTGTATTCGTGTGATGACAAACAATTCACTAGTAGGTATATAATTTGCCTAAGGCCAGGAACAAAGATTTTAGTAGGTAGGTATTAATACTAGTTAATATTTCGTAATATTTTTAAGAAAATCGACCATGTACTCACAGCATTATCCTCATGTTATTTGTTACAACTTTTTAACCGACTTCAAAAAAGGAGGAGGTTCTCAATTCGACTGAATGTTTTTTTTTTTTTTTTTTTTTTTTTTTGTATGTATGTTACTCGATATCTCCGAGAATCGTGGACCGATTTTCAAAATTTTTTTTTTGATCGAACCGGTATAACCCCGAGATGGTCCCATTGGCACCAAGTCAGGGTCTGATGATGGGATCCTGGAGAAATCGAGGGAACTCTTCAAATATTATAGGCACATGTAATGTTTTTAGTCTATTTTTCAAAGGTACACCAGTATTTACGTCTGATGGTAATAATTTTATGTGGCTGAGCTGATGATGGAAGGTCAACTCCTCAATGGTTAGGAGTTTAAGGATAATTCTTTCACTACTGTACATGTATTCGGACTGATACATAAAATATCACTAGGAACCACTAAAAATCAACTGAGCTGATGATGGAAGGTCAACTCCTCAATGGTTAGGAGTTAAAGGATAATTCTTTCACTACTGTACATGTATTCGGACTGATACATATAATATCACTAGGAACCACTAAAAATCAACAAATAAATAAACTTTTTAACAAAAAATAAAACCGCCTTCAAAAATAAGCGCGTTACAAAACACGGAGAAACTAAAAAGCCAAAAATAATAAACCTTTCAATTCAGATTTCTTATCGTATTGCAATAAGCTAAACATCCAAATTATAAACAAATCAATTATTTTTGGAGTCGGTACCAGCCTGTGTATGGTTGGGTGGGGCAAACAGGCAATAGCAAGGCGACGAACAGGTCTGGTACCGACTACAAAAATAATTGATTTGTTTATAATTTGGATGTTTAGCTTATTGCAATACGATAAGAAATCTGAATTGAAAGGTTTATTATTTTTGGCTTTTTAGTTTCTCCGTGTTTTTAGTAATATATAAATATTATTAACCATTAACACATTTTTAGAGTTATTTTTATTCATAATAAATATAGAGCGTATTATGTTTGTATTTGTTTTTCTGCCGACCGCAAATTCAACGTTAATACCGTAACTGTAGCCTATTTTAAAGTTAAATTAATTTTCACTCGTACTTTATATGTATAGTTTCATAACAATATAAAAACATAATTATAATTTCCACTGCTTCGCAAAATCGATTTAAATCGAATAAGGAAATCGCAGCAACATGACGATATAGTTCCGTGGTGCACCACTATTCTTAAGTTCGACGTGAGTTCGACGGACAAAATAACAAATCTACCTTCACTTTGTCTCGACAGTTTGAATAGCCTATTTTTATATCGCTTGTTTTAAACGCACGCCAAGTCGGACTCGTCAAATTAAAGCCGCAATGGAAAACTAGTTTGACGGCCGTACGTCAGCTAATGTTTTGATGATAAAAACAGGAAAATCGTGTTTTTTATTTAATAAAAAATATTTTAGGACAAATGGTACTTACCGATGATAGGAAACACTTTGTTTAACACCCTTGCTTTTATTGGTGGTGTTTGAACAGTTAATTATCGAATACCGACCCATTTTGTATTTTTCACTGTATGTCACTCGCGGGCAGCGGTCGGGAGCAGACTGACTTGCGCGGCAAACAATGTTGCTCGCTATTTAACTTTTTCGCACGCGAAGTAGATACACTTTTTCCTTCTATCTTGATTTAGTTCTGTGCCGGAACTGATATAAATACTTATATACGTAGAAAACATCCATGACTCAGGAACAAATATCTGTGCTCATCACACAAATAAATGCCCTTACCGGGATTCGAACCCGGGACCGCGGCATAGCAGGCAGGGTCACTACCGACTGCGCCAGACCGGTCGTCGACTTAAAATAATACTATTATTTACTAGCCAGTCGGAGAGCTTCTGAAATAAGTACTCACAAAAACATAAATCATAGTCGGTACCAATCAAAGTAAGGACGGAAACACAACATTTGATTACGCTTTCACGTTAATAACCCGTATCATGCCATTAGGCGCATTAACTACCATCGCGATAACACCACTGTTTTAAAAATAGCCGAATAACCGAATAAAACGAATGTCCAGAATTAAACTTAATGAGATTATTACCAGAGTACTAGGTCACATTTTGTGATATATTTTAACTATAAATGAGCTTATATTAACGCTTTAAGTTGTCGCGTTTTGTCTTCAGTGATCACGGCACACTGGCGATCAAATATATGAAAGAAGCGCGTTCCTAAGCACACAGTCTAAGCTCGTGTAGGTGAACGCGTACTATGCTTGTGTGAGTGAAATATGACAGATCGACTGTTCGCGTTTTTGACAGACGGCAACTATGAGGTAAACGAGAGGGGTAAGCGGCACTTTCAGCTTTCATTACTTGGTCTTGTTTATCAACTGTTTGCGTACTAAGTAAGATTAAATGCTGATTTTTTATTAGATCGTTGTAAAAGATTCAACCAGAATAAGTTTATGTATAGAAAAAAATTACAAAAATAAGGACTCAATTGGTGTCTCACCAATGAAGCTATCCATTTGATGACATCCAATAAAAAACAGAATGAGTCCATTACGCCTCGCGTTAAAGTTTTACTTGCCCTAAACCTGTCCCAAATAAAATAACAAATTTGTATTCAATTCGTCGTTGCCATTATCTTGTAGCAGATGGCGCTCGGCTTCTAAATAATGTATGGGTCGCTTGAATTGAACCCTGCATGGGCGTATGGGAGGGTTTTGGAGGACCTTTTGAAAACCATATCACTCAGACCCGGGGCAGTTTGTACCCAGAATTAAGAGTATTTAAAGTATTTCAAATTTTTTGCTGGTTAGGTACATTTAATTATGCTGAAAATAAGCCGATTTGTGCCATTTTTGAAAAAAAATATATTGGCACACCTCAGTAAAAGCTTTGATATTATCAAAAATACTTATACAGGTTGATTTTGTAAGTAGGTACTAGTCAACATTTGCATAATGACTTTTTAGATCATAATGCGCGATTTCAGCATTGGTCCCATACTTAGTAAAAGTTGTTCATTATGGCCTCAAAAGTCGCTGAGCAAAAATTCACTAGTATTAACAAAATCACGGGGTATGATCAAACAGTCCAATATCTTTAACTAGTGATTTTCTTTTTTAATATCTTTAATTATTACATTCGCAAAGTAAAGAAATCAGAAATCAAGACACATTTTAACAAATTGAATCGTTCGAAGAAAATAACTTGCTTCTGCAATGAAATAGACCCTGTTGCACTAAAGCTCATATTTATTCCACCCGGCTCCAAGTTATCAAAACTTGATTTGTTCTCTATAAATCCTGCAGAACATCAGGTGTGAACGTCGTAAATCTTTGGTTGTGTGTTTACATTGGTAGGCCAAGCGAATGAATGCTTATTGAACCAGTATGACGTAAAATCCATGTACTAGTGATGATTTATTCATTACTAGCTTTTGCCCGTGGCTTCACTCGCGGTAGAAAGAGACAAAAAGTAGCCTATGTCACTCTCCATCCCTTCAACTATCTTCCCTTAAAAAATCACGACAATTCGTCGCTCCGTTTTGCCGTGAACGACGGACAAACAAACACACACACACACACTTTCCCATTTATAGCATTAGTATGGATAAGTGCTAATCAGATCAATTCAACCCTCAACCCATGTAATGTACCTACCTTGAACTGATTATTCTTTATTATTGAAAATGATTCTTAAAACCTTGGCCATCTCATGACAGCTACAATTAAATAATTCCCAAAATTATACACTCGTTCATACGCTCGAAAACCAATTGAGATTGCTCAAATCCTATCTCCAAAACTCTGATAGTCCCGAGAACTACTAAACTAAGATTAGCTAAAATATCTCCCCAGTAAATACGTCGCCCCAATTAAAGGATTCCAAAGTTTCTCCAGTATAACATCGTGAACCGATCGGGTTTATCAAATAATGAGGCCCGTGCTCCAAGCGTTGTCTTATCTCCGATATTGCCAATGGAGGCACGCGAAATTCCCGCTTATCCTATCTAATCCTCTAGCCAAACACACAATCGATTGTCCCTTCGTATCGCTTCTTAGTCTTCTCTCTCTATCGTTTTCATATTACTGAGACAAAGCCAAGTGCGTATCATTTGGCACGGATCGTCGATGATTATACGTTTGGCTAGAGGTCTTGATATCGTCTGGGGGCGCCCACAGTTTAAAAGTTACTGTACTCGCGTATATAGAACTCGTGTAATATGATCAGGCCCCGTAGCCGAATGGCATTTCTGCGATGCGAAACGCCGCAAAATGTAGTCTGGCTCTGTCGCGCCAATACGCAAGAGCGATTGAGATAGATAGCTACGAAAGAGATATTATCGTGAGCGTTTCGTGAGCGTTTGTGCATTCGGCTACGCACACTGGTGAAGCGAGGGGTTTGGTTATAAGCGTGGCAAATGGCCAAGTATTAACAATAATGGGTACTGGAAAATATAGATTTGATAAGCGATATATATTTAGTTGTCTAGAAGTTTTATTGACTTTTCAGTCTATTTATTTCACAATTTGAAAAAGGTATAGCTACGTTGAGATTTTATATATCAATATTTAGGTACTAACACTTTACCACGTCAAACCCTGCTAGAAGAGGTTGCCGATGCAAAGAGACCGGTCGGACGGCCAATGCTGCGCTTCAAAGATTGCGTGAAGCGTGACATGGTCATATTTGATATTCCACGCAACCAGTGGCAGCGACTGGCCGAAGACCGACCTACGTGGCGTCGTGTTGTCCATGACGGTCAATCTAAGCACGACAAATGCCTGGTTCTCCTTTTTGAATGATAAACGCATGAGGCGTCACGAGCAGGCCTCTAATCCCCGCCCATCTGGGGGAGCATACACCTGCCGTGTGTGCGGACGAGGGATCCTCTCTCGAATTGGGCTATACAGCCACGAACGCAAGTATCGTAAGGATGGTGCTTTTAATCATCTGACATAGATGCAAAGGCATATTACTAACATGAGCATGAAAGAACAGTAACATGTACTTATACACGAAATCATTCACCGGCATGAGTACACAATTATCCAGAAAAATACTAATTTTATTGTCAATTATTGAGTTGGAAAATTAACAAAATATTGTTACAGCCTTCCACGTCAACATTCAGTATAATCCCTCGCTTCAACTACAGTTGACATTAAAATCAATATTATGTGAGTTTGCCTCCACACTCCACGGCTATAGTTGACGTCATGTGACTTTGTCAGTCTGTTAATCCAACAGCTGATATTCAACGGATAAAATGTTTCGAGCAATGTCGTGTTAGCGACGCCAACGGTGTGAAATCTAGGACGTCTTATCTTAGTCGTTTATCTATAGGAAATCGAAGTAGTAGTAGAAGCCTGGGAAACCTAAACAGGTGAGACTTGAACCATTATACATAAAGACAACGTCAAAATAAATTAAAAAAATGTATTGTATTATTCAGATAAATATCTTTTGTGATTTTGGAGTGTTAATAAAATAAATAATTTGGTTTCCTCTATTATGATGTGCTGACATCCTGGATTTGAACCCACTGTAATATGTAAATATACGTATGTAAAACTCGATAACGAGTTTTCTATTCGCTTTTACAAAACCAGTTGTAATAAATCAGCTACGAACATATGTACCGTTGTAGATGAGATGAAGATATACCTACCTAGTAAGTCGCTGTGATGGACATAAAGTTAGTTGTCAAAACGAACCCCAGGCTCCCATGATCCGCTGCAAATGCCGTGAATAACGTTAGAAGAATGATGAGTTTAGTCTTTACGTAAGAAGAATCAATAACGGCTAAGCGGATTATGAAAAAAATATGAATTCATTTTTATCTGAGAAATAAATTTTCGAAAATTCACATTTAATCCACGCCGATTGAATCGCGAGAGAAAGTTGGAGTGTCATTATGTCTTTCCCATCACGGAAAAATGGTGTTCAGGATCTTTGGGAGGCGTGCGCGGGGCTGAAGCCAACGCGTAGAGGCCCTTTTGACACTTTAATGAAATGCAAGGGCGGACGGATGTTGTCCTTGCCCGTATTATGAGACACACGCTGACATTTAATGGAATCTAAAATGAACTGGGCTATTGGGTGAAAGTGATGGACTAAATACTGGGATAAAAAACCGAAGGCCTGCCTAACTAATAAAACTGTATCCAATCATTATTCAATTAATTTTTAGTGCATATCACCCGATTATCACCCTATGCCCAAAAAACAGCTAGTGTTTACTAGAGTGTTATTATTTTTAATGAGTCGGCAACGCGCTTGTGACACCCCTTTTTGTTGTTGCCGAGTTTCAGGTTAATGTGACCGCTTTCTATCAGGCCGACCGTATGCCCGTTTGCCACCGACGTGGTATAAGAAAAAACTGTCAACTTATTAATCTACGTGTTATTTAAAGAACAAAATGTATACAACTCGTACCTAAACATTCTGCGAGATAGCGACAACGATATATCATCGTTGACGTTTCCTTATCCCGAGGATGTGGCCGTACACCGTGCACGACTGGTTTGTTTTCTTACTTATTACGCTCGTATGTATAGTCAACCAAATTGGAACCCTAGGCCACTCTACAACCATGTCAAAATGACAAGCAGTATGAGATTTCTTACAATCTGATTTATAACGTCACTATGACATAGTTCTACAGTGGCCTAGGATTCCAATTGGTTGACTGTACTTATACAAGTGAAAATTCGATATTTTGATTTTAGACACCATCTGTAAAGCGTGAAATTGTCAATATCATTTTTAACCCCCGACGCAAAAACGACGTGTGTGTCTGTCTGTGTGTGGCATCGTAGCTCCTGAACGGATAAACCGATTTGGATTTAGTTTTTTTGCCTGAAAGCTTAGTAAGGCGGGAGTGTTCTTAGCCATGTTTCATGAAAATCGGTCTACTATGTCGCGGTCGGGGTTTTTTTCAAAATTTTAATTTTTGCCTAAATATTTTTCTTTGGCTGACTGCCGATAATTGTAGTTTACATTCATGAAGCTAGATGGAGTTTTACCTGGGCTATTGCTCCGCGGAACTCATAATTTCGGCGCTTCTATGTTTGCGTGCTTGCGGGGGCTGAGGAAATTGACAAGCGTGGCCTATGAGCTGTCAGTCGCTCCTTTCGTAGCCCCTTAAAATGAAATGATGAACAAAAGTGGAGGGCAGCCGTTTCAACGAGGTCGTCTTACACTTTGCTTCTCTAGTGGTAAAAATTGCTCTAGATCGGTACAGAATAAGACCCCAGGTCCTCATGAGTTGAAAATGCCGAGATACCACACGTATCAGTCATTCTTTATGATAAAATAAGTGATGAATTGAACATCCTAATGGCAATATTCATGCGGTAACGACGAAAACGCAATATATTGTCAATAAAATTGACAGCGACGCTCGCTTGCGATAAAGCGATAAATGTGCAGTCGCCACCAGAATGTAACATTTGAAATGTTTTTTTTTTTTTTCAGTTTATATGATATCAGATTTTTGGAATAATTATGAAGAAATTCCTTTCATTTCAAGCTTATAATGGTATGTTTCCAATTTTTAACATAATTAAAAAACACACGGGCTCAATTAATGTAGTACCTACCAAAACTTTATTGTGATTATACAGTCAAGTGCAAAAATACGTATCGATTTTATCCGCTCAAAAATATGTACCGAGATCTTATTCCGCCGACATAAAGTGCTATGGGACATATTTTTGATAAGTTGTACGCACCCATATTTTTACACTTGACTGTACATACATTGTAATTTACTTGTTGGGTCCTTTAATACCATTAAAAAAATGTTTTAGAAAATGGCCTTACGTTCCAACCATGATTAAGAATTTTCCATTACTGATAATTTATCAAGCGGAGAACACAGTCTACTATACTGCCTTCTCAAGCCTTTGAACGACAGAAAGGCAGTTAAATAAATAATTCACCAAACGGCTGCTGATTATGTTGAGGGCCTGAGTGGCCGCTCGGAGCGGAGCGTTCGGCGGAGCGTGCGGCGGGGCCCGGAGCGTGCGTCCACCCTTACTTACTTACTGCTTACTGCTAGCCTAGGGTTGTAAATAGAAAAAAAACCAAATGTTTTTTTTCAGAATTATGAAAAAAAACATGAAAAAAAAACCGAGCACCTTGGTTTTTTTTCTAAATATGGTTTTTTTTCAGATGAACAAATAATACGACAATAACGATTTTTCGTGAGTTGTAACGTGTTTCAATAACAATAACGTACATTTTAATTCAGTATACAAACGTTTATTGGGGAATCCCCGATGCGGCGTGTAGCGTGGAGAGGCGGTGGTGTTGCCAACAGTAAATAGTGATAACTACAAACTACAGATTTCGTAAATGTTACTTTTATAAGACCAGAAATTAAAGTTATTTGATTAAATTCGTTTAATAGTGAACATTAAGTCTAAAAAACCGTATAAAAGTATTAACTACTTTGCAAATTTTGAGATTTCGTTCTTTAGAAAAAAAACATACTCCAGAAAAAAAACTGTTTTTTTTCACGGTTTTTTTTCATGTTTTTTTTCAAGCCAGAAAAAAAACCGTTTTTTTACAACCCTATGCTAGCCTTTCTCCGCAGACGTTTTGTCTGGTTGCTTTTGGCATAGGCCTCTCCCATATTTCTTCATGTTTCTCTGTCAAGAGCTTGTCTTCTCCACAAGGCTCGAGCCTTCTGAATTCATTTTCCTATCTCATTTTTTGTCGGCCATCCTTCCTTTTGCCGTCTCTTGAGTACCATGATGATATGTCCGATGACCATTTTTCTCTTTTATCTCGGAACATGTGACCAGTCCATTTCCACTTTAGTTGCTTCATTGTCTGATTTACGTTCTAATGTTGTCCAACTTTATTCTATCTTTAAGTTTTATATTTAACATGCTTCTTTCCATGCTATTTTGGCAAACTTGGAGAGCTCGCCTTTCCTTGTCCGTTAGGGCCCAAGTTTGGCATCCATACCCCTTTACGACCGAGAAAATTATTTTCTAAAATCTCATAAAAAATGCATGTGAACAGTTTTCAATGGTCGTCAAATACTCGTAAAAAATAATATAAAAAAATTTATTGCCTTTAATCAATAAAAAAATCGCATGCAGGAAAGTGACGTTCAGGACCTATATGTAAATGCACAAAAGTGCAAATTCGGAAGGACACGTAAAAAGTGACTAAATATCTTATTTTAGATAATAAAACTTTTTTTTATAATCATCTATTATTCGTTTTTACACAATACAACGATTAAAAACTATAAAAAAAACAATTGACGAAAAAAATCTCATTCCAACTATCACTTACTTCGTATGTAAATCTTTCAAACATTTATTTTTGCGTGTAATGCAAAGGTACACGTTGTTGCAACGTTGATGCAACGTGTATTAGTTCGACTGGATCAGGATTCGAATGGGGAATGCAGGTTTTGGGGGATTTCATATCGTTTTAGGTAAATGATTAATAACTATCAAATATGATAGATGCAAGGGGCTGGCGAGCTCTGACTATTTCTGGGCCTCACAGGTGTTTTACCATGTGAAACGTCATTCGAACATGCTTCTCTATTCATTACGCCGTTTTCTTGGTGCTTTAATGTGCATTGCAAAGATTTCCAAGCGGAAATCTAGTATAAGTATTAAGTACTTTGCGTCTAGGGAGGCCCATGGCGTCGCAAACAATTTTGTACGTATGCCCTCCATGCATTCACCAAAGCTAAATCATTATCATTGCGTCTCAGAAACAATTGACAGATCGTGTATTTTTAAATCAGTTAAAGTATTTGAAGACGAAGGTTCAAAAAACAGCTGGTCAACCTCCAAACTTTCGTTGTCACGCCATTCAAAAAGGTAATAAGTTGATTCTTCAAGGCCCTCGTCAAAATTTTCAGTATCTGATATTTCACCATTGCACAAAATTTCAAGGATTTGTTCATCACTTAATGGACGCCCTATAGAATATAAATATTGAATTACAAACCGAAATTTGTAATAAACCGCGAAAATATTTGATTATTTGTTCGAAATTCATTTTACGCCCAAAGGCCGAATACACATAAACGTGCAGATATTTATGGCAAACGGATTACGGGCTACGACCGAACCTACAAATTCGTGCACTTCTTTTTTACGATCTTATTAATAACACGAAATCACTCAATTTTAGTTTTAATTCATAATTAATAAAACCACTAGCTCTTTAACAGTAAAAATCATGCATTAAATAAAAGGTTTGTCACCAAAAATATACGAAATTATGAACTTACGTGGGTCACTACTCTCACCAAAATACCGCGCCATCTTCAAACATGTCCTGCGACCGACTGACCCGGCCAACCTAAGGTATTTACTATTATTACGTGTTGCTAGTGTCTGCAGATTCGATCGGTATAGGTTTGAGCCCGAAAATACAATTTACTTTCTGTCCAGATTTTTTTAAAATAATTTGCAGGATTATATCAAACCGGTCGGAAAGGGATACGTGAGGCAGGGAAGGATACAGGTAAAGACTTTGGCCTTAATGTTTGTAGGTATTTGATTGTTTTTCATGATTAATTCCTGTAGCGACCAATATCTTTTCCATTAATTTCCGATTTTAGTGTTTACTTCTTGTTGCATCAAATTTTGAGGTGATATTCCGTCCACCCTATGCAGCGTCGACTCAGGACATTTGTATGAACTTCAATTGTTCTCACGCGCCGCGCCGCAGTACGCCCAATATAAGCGTGCACTCAAGCCTTACATTACACAACTCATTAATAAGCGCGGCTAATATTTGAAATGCTAATATTGACTGCACTCTGATTGATGAATGATGATCAAAGGAACGAGTGAACATTTGTACTGGTTGTAATTGCGAGTTAGTGTGGAACCAATAGTCAATATTTAATAGTTGAACCGCATAATGCATAAATACTTACTGATTAATTAATATTACATTCACACAGCTTGACTAAGCCCGACGGTAAGCTCAAGATTGCTTAAGTTGTAGGTATTTACTACTGCTTGCCCTTAGAGTTGGCCAAAGACGCCTAGCCAGATTGTCCATTCATATCGTAGCCCGTAGATTGTAATGTTAGCCAGTCAGTTATATTTGGAATAACTGACAGGCCAACAATCTATGACTAATCCAAAAATAATATTTTATAATTTACTTACTCCTGAAAAGATAAATTACAAATGGTTTTCAAAATTTAATGGCCACGTTTAAGGATCTCAACTTTCTTTGTTGATTTTACGAAAGTACTTTAAATTGCTGACGCAAAAATCTGCCCATTAACTCAATCGGAAACTTCCTTTAAAATTTCAAAATTATTCACTTTTGAATTTACATTCCTCCATGTTTTTATAAGAATACCTATAGGAATTAAGTCTGTTGTTCTTTTTGCAATATAATTCAAAATAAATAAGCTTAAAGGCTTACTTCTGGAATGAATACCAGCTCCTCGCATATATCCATTTTCAGATATCCGAAAACAGAAATAAAAGTCCGCATCGTCGAGGTTTCACAGGACAGACGAGATTGCGTCGAGATTCGATTCCGGGCGGCTTTCCGTTGCACCAGAGAACGAATCGAATGCCTACGCTTTTCAATTCTACAGTCAACATCAATAATAGCGGATGAAACAACGCGCCAAAAACACAGTATAATAAAGAATACTGTTACACAGAATGGCCCGCTCACAGCTATACCGCCTGTCAAAAACGCGACCTCTCACTCATACAAGGATGGTACGCGTTCACCTACACGATCTGGGCCATTTTTTTCAAAGCTGTACACCCCACTTTTTTATGAATTTGGAAATTTTTATGTGGTTTCCACTCAGAATCGCGAGCTCTTTCGATCCTAATAGGAGAAAAAAAGTGTCCTAAGGTTTTTTTCCCGTTCCGTCTAAATTTTTTCATACATTTTGTATGGCGGTAACGAAATGGAAGGTTTGTAAAATGTATGGAAATCTTGGGACATTTTTTTGCCCTATCAGGATCGAAAGACCTCACGATTCTGAGTATGAATCGCGTAAAAAATACCCATGTTACAAAAAAGTGGGGTGGACAACTTTGAAAAAAATGGCCCATCTTAGACTGTGTTCGTAGGGACGCGCCTCTTTCATATATTTGATTGCCATTGATCGAGGTGTGGTAGTAATGTGTGAAAAACCGCACCAAAAGTGTCTGACATCCTGAATACCTTTTCTAAATATAAATAAATCGGTACCTACCTTTAATATTATTTGTATTTAACTTTATAGACACATCTCTTTTTTTTTTGTAAAGCGGTTACTGAATGATAGTTACTTCTGAAGTGTTATTTGATCCGCTCTTGATGCTGACTGTACGTGGAAACAACAAGTCAAACAAATGTCGCAGTGGAACAAAACTTAACCACAAAATTAAAATTTTGAAAAACCCCCGACCGCGACATAGTAGACCGATTTTTAACCCCCGACGCAAAAACGAAGGGGTGTTATAAGTTTGACGTGTCTGTCTGTCTGTCTGTCCGTCCGTCCGTCCGTCTGTCTGTCTGTCTGTCTGTCTGTCTGTCTGTCTGTCTGTCTGTCTGTTTGTCTGTCTGTGTGTGTGTCTGTCTGTGGCATTGTAGCTGCCGAACGGATGAACCGATTTCGATTTAGTTTTTTTTGTTTGAAAGCTGAGTTAGTCGGGAGTGTTCTTAGCCACGTTTCATGAAAATCGGTCCACTATGTCGCGGTCGGGGGTCTTTTCAAAATTTTAATTTTGTGGTTAGGTTATCATAAAACATGGCTAAAAACACTCCCGACTAACTCAGCTTTCAGACAAAAAAACTAAATCTAAATCGGTTCATCCGTTCGGGAGCTACGATGCCACAGACAGACACACACACAGACAAACAGACAAACAGCCACGTCAAACTTATAACACCCCGTCGTTTTTGCGTCGGGGGTTAAAAACCGGTGTGTATGATGCGAATTCAACTGACCACGTTTGCTTTGTGTCATTCAAAAAGTTTATATATTCTTGATCATTGATCACGCTAGCACTTCTGGTGTTTCGGGTATCCACTTACCATCAGGCGACCTGTCTGCTCGTTTGCCTCCTATCTCATAAAAAATCCAGGCATAGAGTACGTATAATACATAGATTTTTTTATAGAATCTGATGCAAGAGCTAGTTACAAAAGTACATAATACAACATTCCTAAGTAGGTACATGTGAACTGCAGAGATAGGGGCGAAGGCAAGATGAAGGCTTAAAACAAACTTAAGCCTCACTACCAAATTGACGAACCTATTGGGAAACTGAATGGGACTTAAGACCTTTTTAACTTGAGACACAAACTTAGCCGTTCTGAAGCGGCCAAATCGCGCGGACTGCAGCCGAGTGCGCCGGACATCGTCCCCTGCCTGCTGAACGGCCACATCTCAAAAAATTAAAATTTTGAAAAAACCCCCGACCGCGACCTAAAGGACCGATTTTCATGAAACATGGCTAAGAACACTCCCGACTAACACAGCTTTCAAATGAAAAAAACTAAATCGAAATCGGTTCATCCGTTCGGGAGCTACGATGCCACAGACAGACACACACACAGACAGACAAACAGACAGACAGACAGACAGACACGTCAAACTTATAACACCCCGTCGTTTTTGCGTCGGGGGTTAAAAATAGTACATTGTGCAACAAGGGGAGGAACTTGAAATGAATATTTCTAACGAGAGTAAGGTTAAAAAGTTTGTAATATTCGTACTCCCCGAGTTACACACAATGTTTTTCATCACACTTGCAGTATAACAATATGTAAAAAAATTAAAAAAAGTTAAATACGGTACTAGAAATTTCATAACTCCCTCGGGAGAACAATTTTTCTATAACTCACGCTCCGCCTGCGTACAAAATCACATTTAGTGTGCGAGTGTGATGAAAGCATTTTTTAGAGAAATCGCTGGGCAATTTTTTTAACACGGTCATGTTTTTCAGTCAGTAAAGTAGTAGTAGTAAACACTTTATTGTACAGAACAAATTACATGTACAGTGAATAATTATAACGGTTATGTACAAAGGCGAGCTTATCCCTTTAAGGGATCTCTTCCAGCTAACCTTAGAATAACTGAGAGAGGAAAATAGATGGTAGACAAACAACTAAAGTGCATCGGTATATATATATACACATAATTATACATCCCTACTCTAAAAATGAATGCAATACTTATACCTAAATACATAAATAATAATTTAATATATATTTATATAAACAATAAACATATATGAAAATAATAATAACCGCACACGACCCAGTTTAATTTTTTTTATTGGTTTTCATGTGAAAGCCATAATTTAATAAATAAAGTAGCTCTAATTGGTATAAAATCAAGTTATATTGGGCTTAGTTCTTAAAAATTATGTTGCTTCCATCTAGTGTTACATGATGACATTTCGTTAATATATTATTAAATGTTCCTATAGGATCCTAGTTCATAAATGTTCATATAGGAACTGTAACATGGGTCACATTTTCCTATAAAAATGAGGACACAACTCAAAAAAAGTCTGTGCAATACGGCCGCAATAAAAAAATCAGTATCATAATTATTATAACAGAATTATATTTGGATTTGTTATGGCTACATTGCAGGGAAAAACTTGACAATTTTTGTGAAGATGTGGCCATTATGCATCTTCCAAAAGGCTCTTCCTTTTTTATTTTTAAATTTTGTAATCTGAACCCAAAACTGCATAAATCTCAAAAACCTAAAATTTTGAGATGTGGTCGTTTAGCAGGCAGGGTACGATATACTTTAAACAGGTGGACTTCCAACCATGTTTCTATTAGTTTTAAACTGAATTTTGAATGGAAACTTTTTGCAGTTATATTGTTATATCAATGGGCGCGTGCCGTGGGGTTTCGAGTCCATTTCTAACACGATTTAGAAGCTTGCGGCTAAGTCTCGGTTCACTATGCGGATTGAGACGAAATATGGATACAAACGGATTTAGAAATTTGTTGAAACTGATAAATAAAACATGTTAGTTGCCTAATCTTATTCTCGAAGACTGCGCCGGTGCAATTTAAGTAAGGTGCATTAGGGTAATTCCGAAAGTCGACTAATTATGAAAGTCTCATAAAAACCACCATTATTTCCATCATATCAAGATTCCCCATTTCGGAATTACCAGAGTATTTCTGTCATTCGGAATTACCCTAATGCACCTTACGTATTTTATACTAAACTTTCTGTGAATAAATCCTCTGAAGAAAAATAGTTTTTACAAATCATGAAACCGGTTTTTTATTTGATATATAAGTTTTATTCTAATTAATCTCGTGACTTAAGATTAATTGAAAAAGAATTAATTTATGAAAGCTATGTATACATCTATAGTCATATTTCTCCTTCAAACTTTCACGATTTTTACACATATTTAAAATTGCAAACGGGACTTAATCGCGTAACTGTTCAAGTGGGTAGTCAGGACCAGGTGCGGGTAGTTCGAAAAACTCGTACAGCTAGAAGATGTTGATGTCAACTTCAGCCAGTCTGCTCCGAGACCACGGGGACAATGCCGTCCTTGAAACGTCGGAGGTTAGTGTTTAAAACATAGTGTTTAAAACATAGTAAATACGCGATTAAGTCCCGTTTGCAATTTTAAATATATTTCTCCTTGTTAGTTTTTAGTTACTGTCGATCTGATTTACCGCTGTTTTATATTATATTCTAATAAGTATAATAACCTATCTAAATAACAAAGTTAATTAAATTCATCTGCCAGCTCCAAATAATTAATTCGAACAAATTATTACGCTAACTAAATTCTCACAAGCCAAAATGCTGAAACTACAAAATGTCTTTCACTACGAAGAATTTAAACTCGCTCATTTAAGTAAAATGGAGATATCGTTAGAAAACCCTGTTACCGTAGAGGTATTAATTTCAAAGTTTAAACCACCTTCAACACCCGCGGAATTGCATAACAAACTCAAGAACTCCACTACAAATAGCATTCTGGGTCGCTTCACAGTCAATTTACATTTAAAAGTTAGCAAACGAAATCGCGTGTGTCGGCCGACGTGGACGAGGCCATTGGCTGGGCCTTTGTGGCCCGTCACAGACTAAATACCGCATGAAACGTTTATGGGTGTAGAATTTACAGTAAGTTAGTGCGGTTTACGATCCCAATCCGTGAAAATAAGAACCCGCATAGAATTATTGTACATAGAGAAATTTGCATTGTGAATTTAACAAGTTCGACTTGTTGCGGTTTATCCGTTTGAATCAGCCAAACGTATGTTTAAAACAATATGTGTCAGGTTGTTTTTATAAAATCGACTTGTTGATTCAAATAATATATTGCCGATTCAAATGACAAGTAGCTTGTTGTTTGAACCAAAGAGCACGTAGGCGCTATTTTAACCAAAAAACTTGTTGAACGAACATGAAAACTGGTTGTATTTTCTCTCAGTGTATGTTAGGTCCTTTAGGCCGTTTTAACATTATCCGATCCGATATCGGATGATGGAAGGATTTCAATGGAAAAAATCCAAGATGACGCCTGTAATGTATGGGATGTCCCGAGATCCGATATCGGTTCGGATAATGTGAAAACGCACTTACGGACTACATCCGATCTCCGTCATACGATTTAATTACGTTTTTTGGATCTAGTGCGTAAAGTACAG
The DNA here is from genome assembly GCF_023078275.1 of Leguminivora glycinivorella. NCBI lineage: Eukaryota > Metazoa > Arthropoda > Insecta > Lepidoptera > Tortricidae > Leguminivora > Leguminivora glycinivorella. Next base: position 24,905,045 of record NC_062976.1, read on the forward strand.
GTGCCTCAGCCAAATGGCTTTTCTGCGACGCGAAACGAAAACGAAACACCACGAAAGGTAGTATGGCTCTGTCTCGCCAATACGCAAGAGCGATAAAGATAGATGTCTACGAGCGTTTCGTTTCGTGAGCGTTTTTGCCATTCGGATACGTACCCTGTACTAAAAATAAACTAAAATCTACCTGAAAACCGACTCCTCTTTAGTTGAGGTGATCTATGTCGGCCATTCTATCGGCCAGTCCACTTTTCTCTCCCGTACCAGGCCTAGCCGAAGTGACAAGCGACGCTACGTGGCGTATCTGTCTGAGTTACGCCACTACAAAAGAGCGATAGGGATAGCTAGCTACAATACGCTTAAGAAGCGTAAGAGTTTGGACGTTGGATGGGCACCCCAGGATATTACCGTGCGGACCGAGGCGACTTTCATTTGTTTGTGCGATGAAATCAAATTGGGAACACGCCGTGCACAAATGGGATTTCGGAAGATGATGACCTGAAGACAGTTTTGTTCTTTTAAACAGGATGGACTTTGAATGAGAAATGGACGGCGAATTTTTGGCAGCTATTTTCAATTGGAGCGTTTTAGACTTGGATAACTGGTTATGCGTTTATGCACCTTGGGTTTTTACCGATGATGATTATGATGGTGACATAGCCTCTAATATACGCTTACTACAATATTAACTTTTACAAGCTAAATACTTTGGTTTATACGACATTTATTTGAGCCAATTTTTTATAATCTACTTTAAAAAAAATAAAATAAAAAAATAAAATGTGTTTATTTCAGGCAGGGCCCATATAATATTATTAGTAACATATTACATATAACACTTAGGCTATATTAGTGACTTAAATTATTATTATTATTATTTTAATTTAAATATCTGCCGCCCTCAGGGACACCCGGTACGTGCGTGTGCGTTCGTATCCAGTGACCCTGAATGGGGCAGTCCACCCTGTCACTGATGACCCTCAGGATGTTGTTGCGGCTCCCGCGTACTCTGCGCTGGAGTGATGCGATGCGGTGACGGATCACCGCGCCGAATCCCTCCGTTCGCGCGTGCGCAAACATGGCCGAGGCACTGCAATAACGCGGGAGCCCCAACAACATCCTAAAGGCATTATTATACTGTACTCGGAGGGCGTTGAAGGCTCTCTGCGTGTAATTGACCCACAGGTTGCAAGTGTACAAATTTTGGCAGAAGGCTTTAAAAAGAGTAATTTTCACTTCAACGCTAGATCTTGCGAACCTGCGAACTTTTAAGGTTTTGATTTATACCACAATACTAGTCCTTAACGCATTTACCTACAAAATTCAATCCCTCTGATGCAGGATGACTAATCGATGAATAATCTTATCTTATCTTAAATCTGCGGGGGCCCTTACGGATACACTTCGACCCATCGGGATCTTTTGTGCAATTACCCCCTTCAATCCTAAGATCCTTCAGCTATTCAGGAGCTTCTCGACCATCTCCACGTATCGGATGATAAGGCTCATGGGTAGCTCTCTGAAGTCCTTTGGCACCCTTGTAACCTGCTCCAACGTTCTTCACTCTTTGTCTGGCGAGGGCGGAACATTCACACATTAGATGTCTGACGGTCTCTTCCTCTTCACCACACATACCACAATCAGTGTTGTCAGCGTGTCCCATCTTGGCCAAAATTTTATTCCTTTGACCCCGTAATGGCCTGTGAACACCCCAGTTATAATTTGGAGTTGTCGTTTGCTTAGTTTCGCTAGCTTTCTGCTCCATCCAGTCTACCCTCTGCATAAAGAGCTTTGAATGCTTCAGACCTATCAGGGCATCCCACTCTTTTTGGTGTTTCGCCTTTGTTTGGTCTTTCATAGCCGTTTTAAGGGTTCCTTGTGAAAGGCCCACAAATGGTTCTGTATCGATGAGTATAATACCTACGTCTGCTTTTAATATTTCTAACAAAAGTGAATTGATCATTGCACTAACCCCTTAGTTTGTAAGTCCTACTAATAACATATGTGTCCATGGTTGCACGAAATAAAAATATTCATTCATTCATTCATTCATTCATTGCACAGCAGTTTTGATATTTTTAAATAAAACAGATTTATTGTTATAAAATGCAATAAAAACAAATCTAAAATAAGAGCGCTATTAGTTTTAACCCTCTCATTACGGAATAAACTGCGGCGTTGCCGCAGACCGACAGACCGCAGGTGTTAATTGGCCACTCGGGAATATTTGCAAATTATATCGGTAAAATGATAGCTAGATAATTGGCAAATTGGATTTTGATCTGTGACAAGTTGAGTATCAAGTCCATAACAGGTGAAAACACTTAGATAGTTCTACCCATTTATAATTATCGGACTTTACACACGGCCGGTTTTGAAATTCCTTGCCGGCGGCTATATTTCCGACCTCATGTTACCCGCCAACCTTCAAATCAAGGGTGAACCTGGGTCTTCTGGGTGAATTTGCTCCATCGTAGGTCCATAATAAAAAAAATGCAATGGAGTCTCCTCTACCAACAGTCCTGCAGTTTGGCAGAACAGTAATTTGTTAAAAAGTATTTGTTTCAAGAATGTTTTTTTTTTGTATTTGTGCCTAAATAATATATATTATAATGTATGGATAGATAATAAGTCCCACAAAAGCTCAAAAAAATTTAAACGTCCTAGGCAAGACCACTACCAACTAAACTAGAAGGTTGACAAATTGTAATATAAATTATATATTTTTTATACCTACTTATTCATCTCGTAAATTAAAAACGCGTGCTAAATTATATTATCAGGTTTTTCTTTACGTCAAGCAGTTTTTATATAAATATATTATACAAAAGAAAACATTGTAAACACAGATGTCATATAAACCATAGATCAAGCAAACGTATCTACTTAGCGTGTCAAATGAACTCAGTGAAATCCACTGAGTTGTCAGTCTTTAATCGCAGCTTGCAGCTTTCGGGCGTCAATTTTTGTAAGTTGAAGTCAACAAAAACGTTAAAAATGCCTCGTTACATGATATTTAATTGCTACAACATAAAACTTATCAACACTCAAGGGCCTGAGACATATTTAAAATCACAGGCAAATAACAACTTCAGTACAAAATCTGACACGCTCGGCCGCCATACAAATAAATGAACTCGTTTCTTCTATCTAAATCTAATTCTGTGATTGTAAACATGCATTATGAATACACTTTCTACGGAAAATAATGTAGTCTTTATATTATTGAACGACGAAACAGTATATATCAGTCTAATTTAACATACATAGCTACCTCGCCAGTTCTTACCTTTCAACTTGGTTTAACCACACCTCGGACACTGGTGATTAAATATATGAAAGAGGCGCGTTCCTAACACACACTCTAAGCTCGTGTAGGTGAAGCGCGCGTACTATGCTTGTATGAGTGACATATGACAGGTCGACTGTTCGCGTTTTTGACAGGCGGTAACTGTGAGGTAACCGAGAGGGGGTGGGCGGCACTTTCAGCGGGGAGCGGGAGTGGCCATACTGTATGATAATACTCTTTATTATACCGTGGTTTAACTTAGGCGCATCTAGAAAGATTTGTCCTAAAATGTGAAACATGAAGTCAGTAAACATAGGTTATACCAGTCTGTTTCACGGAACGACAAGTTAGGTATTCCAGATTTAAAGTCCATTATTTAAACGTCTTCAAGCGGCATAATGTAACAAAGTGATTTCACATTCATGAAAAGCATTTGTCTGTACTCTTTGCATTACGAATAGAAACATGTTGAAGCTGAGGAAGAAAGTAGGGTACTGTGTTACACAGGCATGTGTATAGTATGGAATCTGCTTAGTTATTTGTTATCAAAGGCATATGTAACTCCGTATAGACAGCTACAGTCTAAGAAAAAAACGTACCTACCTCAGAACCATAATAGAAAAAGGTACAGTACTAGACGTCGTTACACCTTTGGGGGACGCTCGGCTAGATGGCGCTAATATTAATATATGACACATATCAAGCTAATCTAAAGGTCCAAATTGTCAAAATTGATGTTTCAAAGTTTCACGCCTGTGTCGAGAGGTGGCAGTCTATGCACTGTTATTACACATTTTACTATGACAGTAACTAGGTATAATACTCGATCCTCTTTGTTTGTTATACAAGGGTGCAAAGTTGTATTTTAACGCCGAGTGTGAAACACATGAGAAGAAAAATACATTTGCACCCGTGTGTAACACAAATCCCCTGACCATAGCGAGGAAAGTCCTACACAAAAAAAGCGTTTATCACTGCTTCCACTAGTCGCACAGCACAGGTGGTAAATCATCTTCATCGCTAGATTCACCCACTTTTATCAATTTCATAGCAGAAAATTTGACTATATTCAAGGTCAAATTATTTTATCTACTAGCTCATGGATAAAATGCGTTTTTACCCGCTGGAATTAAAGGATAAAACACGTGTTTCCGAGCTAGTGAGGGGAAAAATGTATTTCTGTCCTCCGGCCAGAAAGCGTCCAATTTCAGGCTGCTAAACGAAATTAGCACTTCCCGGCTCCATCGAACACAAAAATTGTATACACACCTTGGCCAGTAAATAAGATAGACTCCGATCACATGTTTATGACCGACTCGGCCGACAATTAAGTACAGTCAACCAATTGGAGACTCTACAACCATGTCAAAATGACATGTAAGAGATTTCTTACTAGATAGATCAGCTGATGATTTACAACGTCACTATGACATAGTTCTACAGTGGCCTAGGGTTCCAATTAATTGACTGTACATGTGCCAATAGCTAAAAATTGACTGAAACAGATTGCATTAATAAGTATTGCGTTGTATTGTATTGTTTACCTATATTGGATATTAAATTAATTATCCTACTTAATTATGATGTCAGTTCACCTTGAAACTCCGTATTGAAGTTTACTAAGTTTAAACAATTAATATAACAGAACTACTCTCACTTATCGAACTTCATTGAACACACCTTAATCAATATTAAACTAATTATTATCCAATAAATATGTTATTTGACACTTACAACTGAGCACCAAAAGTTGTCCGAGGCTTCTGTAGAATATTAACTTAGTGGATGGAAATAAACATGCATTTATTAATTAAAACAAGTGTTATATATAATTATTATGTAATACAAGAGACTCTGAACTCCATAGATGTGCCAATCCATACTAATATTATAAATGGGAAAGTGTGTGTGTATGTTTTGTTTGTCACGTCTATCACGGCAAAACGGAGCGACGAATTGACGTGATTTTTTAAGTGGAGATAGTTGAAGGGATGGAAAGTGACATAGGCTATTTTTTGTCTCTTTCTAAGGCGAGCGAAGCTAGTTTAAAATAAAGCCAGTATGATATATTGAAGTACGAAAAAAAACTAGAATTTTAAAGCCCGAGCAGATTGTAACCATGGCGACGTACAAGATGACTCACCTAACTGAAGACAAATACATTAGTTGTAAGTATCAAAGTACCGACAAAAATAAGTGATGCTTTCTATACGATCAACCAATTGGAACCCTAGGCCTCTGCAGAACTATGTCATAGTGACGTTATAAATCAGATTGTAAGAAATCTCTTACTGCTTGTCAGTTTGACAGGGTTGTACCATGTCGATTTTAATAGTTTGACAATTTCGTATGACATTTCAAACACGACGTTAAAGTGACACGGGAGGCTATACATACTTTGGCTAGCGATGGGAACAGAGACTCAGATAATCGCGGGACAGAACAAATCTCGGAACTGTCTAACCAGTCCGCCTTTCAGCAGAGACCGAACTTGGAACTATACCGAACCAATCCAACGTAGGCTTTATTTCCGCGCACAAAATGCCCTGATTGGCTTGAGCTTCAGTTTCTACCTGAACGAATATAGCCGTGATTCTAGTTTCGAGTTAGCCTATTCAAATACTGGACTAGTTTAATTTGGTATTAGTGGATGCTGTAAAATGATGCTTCGGTGACTTTAATCAAAAACATTTCCGTATTTGTGATAAATCCATCTAAACAAAAAGTTGGCATTTTAAAGTAAATTCAAGACGGAAATAATAATACATTATTGTTTCGCTATAAATAATTAATAATCAAACGAACTTACCTGTGAAGTTTGATTACAATTATACGAGTATCCAAATCCGAGACAACAAATATTATTTACTATGCAGCACACGGAATCGTACCGTCCAAAGTCACACATTTCAGAGATATAAAATTTAAAAAACAAGTTCTCGCCATGCATACCTACTACCTTCAACATAGCCCAGCGCCCTGCGGCGTAAACCCATCATTATTTTAGAGTAGATCTTTTTGTGTCGTGAAACCATTTTATTGTTATTTTCGGGGTTGGGGGCGGGACTTTGTTGTCTCGGATTTGGATACTCGTATAATTGTAATCAAACTTCACAGGTAAGTTCGTTTGATTATTAATTATACTTCCTATCCAAATCCGAGACAACAAATATTATTTACTATGCAGATGTTCAGAGCCTTGCATGTCAATACAAATACTGCATGCGAAAATAAAATAAAGTAAGAACATCAAAATATGATATAGTGTTAAGTTTCGTATGAGTACCTACTTAATGGTATTAAGTATCTGATGATGTGACGTCATGATGACGTCATTAAGCAAATTAAAAGTTATTCCTATTATTTAAAGTTAAGTTATTCCTATTATTTTATATATAACCTATTGAAAATGTTATAATTATATTAAGCTTTATGAATGTTTTTGATATTCCCTGGTTATGGTAACACTGATTAGTTTGCAACGTCTAAGGTCTTAGAACGGCGCTTTTTGGCTTTTAATGAAATGTTTTTAAATTAGTATTAATTACGTTTTAAAGTCAAGGTCATTATAGTTTCATCAGTTTTCATTTAAGGTTTTTCTGATGTACAAGAAATCTCATGTAAAATTATGCGTAGCAACAAATTCCCTTTTGTGCATTGGCAATGCAAGCAATAAGCATACGCAGTTACAATGTTTTATTTATATTCTAAGGTGAATTAAAAGTCAAATTCAGTTACTATGCAATTAAAAAGTAAGTCCATACAATGCCTTAGTATACTACTTTCTAAATATTGTCTTAAAACGTCATATCACTTTGTTCATATAACATAAGTAACCTGGTAAGTATTATATTAATTTATATAGATGCCAACAAAAAAGGCTCCTATACTTAAAAAGGAAGAAGTAAACTTAGCTAGTTACTAGTTTAATTATTATGTAATTATTGCCGATGTTTTGAGGACAAAATATACAACATTCAATTTTAACATCTGATTGTAAAGTTGTAAAGAAGGCAAATGAGCAGACAGATCGCTGTCACCCATGAACACCAAAAACCTGAAGCATTAGAACTTTTTTAAAGGTGTGTTTGTCCGGTAATCCTTCAGAAGACAGTTCTGCTTATTCCACACTTGCCACAGTTTCCTTTATTAATTAATTGAGGGAGTAACAAACAACAAACATACATACTAATAAAATAAAATAACGTTACAGTAAAGCTGTACTATGTATTGTCATACAAAACTACAATTAACAAGAAAGAAAATAGGTAGTTGGGTTATACAATCAACTATCATAACTATTTAAACTTTCTAGTTACTAAGCGAGACTGTATGTCAATCAGGGATTTCAAATTTAAATATTAATTTCATTGGAAACTTTATTTTCTAATTGGATTTATTAATCTAGCTGTTCACGGCTGCAATAACTCTGCATAACTGCACAACTATATTGTGTGTATTAGTTTCCATCGGCGATTTTACGCCCCGGGTATATAGGCCTAGATAATGTGCACCACCCACGAGTCAGCCCCTGTTTTCCGTACCACAATTCCCCTATAGTTTAGAGCTCTAAATATTGTATTAGATTTCTCTTTCAATCGAGGTATGTTAATTAAAGTGTAGGATGTAGGTAGTTAATGCGTATGTGGCAACGTACAGGTATAGTCGTTGCTCGCCTGGCCCCGTAGCCGAATGGCATTTCTCCGACGCCAAACGAAAGCGATACGCCGCTGGCTCTGTCGCGCCAATACGCAAGCGCGATAGAGATAGATATCTACTAGCGCTTCGTTTCGTGAGCGTTTCATGAGCGTTTGTGCCATTCGGCTAGCCACCCTGAAAGGGATTTATTGCGCCTTGATTATTTATTTTCATTATTATAACTATTATAACAGCGAGTAATTAATGATGACACGTACTAAGCATTGTAAAGTGATTTGTGTAGGTATAGGCTGTGGTATAGGTCATAGAGCTATGACTGAAGGGTTAATACGGCGTATATTTTATTATTTTAGTGTATGCATGATGCTCATATGGTGTAGCAACATTATATTGTATGTCTTGTCAGAGCAATAGTATTAGCAATTTTAAGGAAAATAAGATTTACATTTTTGTTTACTGTTCAATCATTGGTTCATTGGTTCAATCCTTAGACGAAAGTGTTCTTATATTCATTCTGTATAATGTGCGTTAAGTAGGTAGGTACCTACATAAGTTATATAACAACATTACATTACATTAAATCTGATTAACAAGTCTCGAGATAATGTAAATCTCATTAACATTAACACTTTTAAAGCGGAGTAATGTTACTATCTTTAATTTGTGAGAGACCAAGGAGCGGAGCGGCCGAAGAATAAACAGATTGAATACAGCGAGGAGAGAAGCAATCTAAGAACGTTGGAGTTGCGAGCGAAGAGCGAAGTGACCGATGAACGTAGCGACAGAAGCGTGAATCCACCGAAGCGTAAACCGATTGAAAAAACACAGTGGACAATGCACTGTGAGACCGGAATTCTCAATGTAGTTTGAACGAAAGAAGAGCTCCTGAGACAATTTGTGGAGAAAATATAGTCATTTTAAGGTTGACTTGATGTGCATATAGCTAGAACGCTATAAATACAATGTTCTCTATAAAATGTATCTATAAAAGTGGAGCCATCGATACAGTTTTGAAGCAAAGATCACACTATTAATGTTTATTTTATTTATTTCCTAATAAAGTGGAGCCCACAAAGTTTCAACAGTCAGAGAGCGGAGATCTTGACTTCATTCGTGGAGAATTACATAGTAAGTTTAATTTAAAATGATAACATTTTGTTTTAATTTCTTGTGTTTTATATATATAATTATGGTTAGTATTTAAATTTATCATTATTTTTTGACTAAGTTGTTTAAGATTATTTTAATTCCTTATTTATTGTATTATTATTTTTGTATTTTTGACATGTTTTGTTTATGCCATTAAAGGTTTTGAATTGAGTTGAATGGATAGCCTATTACTGTTAAAATGTGCCACAAACAGCTACTACGCCTTAAGCGGAGCCTTCGATACAACTTGTGAACAAAGATAGCAACGTTACTGTTAAAGTAGGGCACATATAGCTACAACGCATTTAGCGGAGCCCTCGACACAATTCATGAAAAAAATAGCCACGACACTGTTAAAGTGGGGCACATATAGCTACAACGCATTTAGCGGAGCCCTCGACACAATTTGTGGAGAAAAATAGCCACGACACTGTTAAAGTGGGGCACATATAGCTACAACGCATTTAGCGGAGCACTCGACACAATTTGTGGAGAAAAAATAGCCACGCCACTATTAAAGTGGGGCACATATGGTTACAACGCATTTAGCGGAGCCCTCGACACAATTCGCGGAGAAAAAATAGTCACGCTACTAATAAAGAAGGGCATTTTACTGTAGGGTCAGATATAATTTTGCATGCCATTTTTGGCTAAACATGTATTGCTAGTCAAAAATAGTAATGTACCAACTAATGTATACCATGTTTATCGCAATAAAGTAATTCATTCAATTCATTCACAAATGGCTACAACGCATTTAGCGGAGCCCGCGACACTATTTGTGGAGAAAAATAGCCACGCCACTATTAAAATTTGGTACATATAGTTACAACGCATTTAGCGGAGCTCTCTCGATTTTTTTTTTTTTTTTTTTTTTTTTTTTTTTTTTTTTTTTTTTTTTTTTTTAGTGGGGTACCCAACATTGTAATCTCAATTTTCATCACTCATCAGGGTTTTATTTCTTTTCTACCCGATACTCAACCAATCATCCTTGACGCTATTATACTATCGGAATACTATTTCAAGACATGCTTACAATATTTATTATTGACACAAGTAAATCTTTATTTACAATAAGCTCTTATAATTATAATCTCTAATGTCTTAACAATGTCAAACAATATCTAATGTTCTAATGTCTTTATTTTTATTTCTTTATGATTTAATTGCTGGACATAGACACATGTCATCCAAATAGTAGGTAATTACTTACAAAAAGAGACTTGCTCACATAGGGTACTTGTCTTCACACAAAACTGATAGAAAAAATTTTGATGTGACCATGATGCCGAGCTAGAAACCCGTAATGTTCGCATAAATCCTTTCGTCGGCATCGAAGTACGGCCCGTACTATATACAACAGCAAGCAACAGGCAACACTGTCAACACATTTGTGATCCCTATTACCACGGCATAAAGTCTAACGATAGTCAGTTAAAGGTGTTGCTGTTTGTGCCATGGATTCGGTATTAGTTAAGGCGCCTTAGGTAAGATCGTGCAAGCGCATCCTGTTTAAATGCATCAGTTACTGGCAATGTGCAGGCGGTCATTATATTTATTAATACATTATTGAATGAATCAACAGAAAAAATATAGTTTAATTATTGGTTCCAGTATTTGTAAATATTGCTACAACTATTGCTCGTTTGACTTATAAATATTGTTGAATGTTGTTACAATTTACATAACGATGCGTTTTTCTTTTAAACTTTTTATAAAAGGCGCTTTATCACCAACCAGAAAAAATATGTTTATAGATCAGACATGTTGTTAACGTATAATATACTGTTCTATACGCCTACGATATATACGAGTAAAATCATATTCGTAAATATTGAAGTCAGAGATCACATCGATTGTCAGTAGGTAGTTTAATAGTTACATATTACTGTAAGTAATCTGTGATTTACGTATTACTTAAACACATATACTAGTAATAAGGTAACACTACATCGTATTACTTTCCTACTGCAACTTAAGTATTCATACCGAAAGCCTTTTGTTTGAAAAAGAAGGTAGTCGTAGAAAATCCTATCGTATGACCAAATATGACCGCAAATAAATTTAGTATTTCGTTAACTTCTTAGTTCTAGTTATCAATAGGCAAGTGAGGCAAGCTACTTAAATGATAGTACAATTGTGTGTTAATGTGTAAAATCACATTAGCTCGTAGCTACGATCGAATGAAAAACAAAACTATTATACACTCGCCGATAACTAGACTAAACTCGCCGGTACTATACGGCGGTCGGCAGTTGTTCAAATATGGTTTGAATTCTATAATCACCATTTAGCGCACTATAGGTACATAAGTAGGTATTAAATCACTTACCGAACTTCATAAATTCACAACATTTACACTTTTAGAGGAACACTTATTTTGACGAAATTACGTGTGACTCGGACGACACAAAAACATGTAATGATGGGTTTACGCCGCAGGGCGCTGGGCTATGTTGAAGGTAGTAGGTATGCATGGCGAGAACTTGTTTTTTAAATTTTATATCTCTGAAATGTGTGACTTTGGACGGTACGATTCCGTGTGCTGCATAGTAAATAATATTTGTTGTCTCGGATTTGGATAGGAAGTATAATTAGATGATCAAACGAACTTACCTGAAGTGAAGTTCGATCTTAATTGTCATGTCTTCGCTGAAAGATTTATATTATTTAACGAAAGTAGTTGCCCTGCAACTTCACGACGTATTCGCACCTAGTTCATCGGTATCGTAGAAAGAGAGAAAAGATACCGCCTCCTCTTCTACGATGCCGGTCCCGGTAAGCCTCATTCTTTTCAGAGCCTACATATTTCAACATTGTAATCACGGGGCTCAAATAGGGTGGGAGGGAACCTAAATCTTTCAGCGAAGACATGACAATTAAGATCGAACTTCACTTCAGGTAAGTTCGTTTGATCATCTAATTGTCATGTATTCGCCTCAAGATTTATATTATTTAACGAAGGTAGATGTTCAGAGCTGAACAATGTTGAAATATAAATAAAAAAACCAATATTCAAATCAAGAATTGTATATTTGAGAAATCATAATATATCTACTGTAGAAACAGTAGGTAATATCGCATTATTTAGAAATTAATATTTAGAAAATATTTGATCAATCAAATAATGCTAAAGCAAAACAAGCACTAGAATTTGCAATAGGAAGTTTATTAAAATTCACAAAGACCAAAGATTGACGTCCCGCTGTCTTCCTAAGCTGAAGTAGATGCGTGCCTCGTGCTATGTGCACGTTGGTGTCGATACCACTAGCCGACAGCGTTTGCTTAATCCAACGTGCTACAGTTTGAGAATGACTTCATGATAAGGGCCTTTGGTGTTAAAATCAATTTAGTATCTTCATTAATTTTGAATACGTTAGCTTTAAATAAGTAAGTAGTCTATATTTATTACCTTTCCTAGACATATACTTGGTCGTTGATTGAATAAAGGTAATTCTAATACAGATTGTTTTCTTATGAATAACTAGACCTAAAATCTCCTTAGGGTAATAATAACTAAGGTGATTTAATACTTTAAAGGGATCCCAAGTACTTAAGGAAAGTTGGTTTTAATTTAAAAACTCCCTTAAAACCCTTTTTAAGTGATCGTCTTGAGACAAATTATTTTGATAAATAAGTGACAAAGCCGAAGGATGATTATTGAGAATACCATAAGAAGCTCCTTTCCCTAAACGCACTGTTAGAAAATCTAAAACATTGTAATTTTTTTATATCCAGTGCGTCAATGCCTTTTATAATACAATAATGCCACCAACGAAAGCCTAGAAGAATATTGCTATTTAGTATTCTGAGATAAGGATGAAAGTATAAATAACCTTTTTTAACATTAATTCCGGTACCTGCAGTCTTACATACGCTTCTCGATGTCTAGCGTCGGCGCGACGCTCGGCTAGCATCGTGTAGTGGGGATAACGCGCTGTGCGCGTGCGCGTCGGCGCCTGCGCCGAGGATCGGCGAGGCGGCGGGGCCGGTTACCGGCGGCGCGCCGATGTCTGCGGGGGAGGGGGGGCTAGCGGACCACCGTTGCGGTTCAGCGGCGCTCTTGTATTGCGCTGAAAATAACGGGGCGGTGGGCCCCTCCAATTTAAAGTGGAAGTCGAAGGGGCCTGAATTAACTGGCCAGCTTTTTTAATTCCCGACGAGTTTTTGATAAATTCGCCGAGTTCATCGCCAAACAGATATGAATCTCGCTTGCGGTCCTTAATGGGGTCAATAAAACTTTTTTCCAGCATTGGAGTTATTAAAGACCGCCTGGTCTCAGTTTCAGAAAAGTGAGAATCTGCTACTAACTTCGACGCGTTACTAAGTAACTTGATCGCATCCTGTGTACCCAGAGATTTTTTTAACATACCCGTAGTGATTTTTCCGAGTATCGATAAAACACAGCCTAACTGGTTTTGTTTTTTAGATATCCGGGAATCTCTGTTCCTAGCATTTTCCAATAGAACTGCGGCTATTTCGGCGTTCAGAATAGGTGACTTAGTAAATGGGCAATTTACTGGTAGTAAACTATTTTTCAAAATTTCCTCCTTAATCTCTTTTTTGAGCCCATCTCTTAAAATAGGCGTCAATATTTTTGACAAATTGTCGTTAATTTCCTCGCCCCATTCCGTCGCCTCAGGAACAAAATCACCTAAAATTTGAAGTAGCTCCGGGTCAATTAGTTCGACTTCGAGCTGTTCTGGTGCAATGGCGGGCTCGGCAAATACGGCAGGCTCCGTCGCCGATGAGGGTCCTGGCGCTGGTTGCACCGGAAGCGACGCGGACGAGGGTCCAGGTACTGGTTCCACCGGAAGCGACGCTGACGAGGGCCCAGGTACTTGTTCTGGCCCGGGAGGTTCCTCCGAGAACCCGGCTGATACACCCAATCGTTCGTCTAGCCCCTCGGTTTCCAGATTTTGTGGAGGTGGCGACGGTTCATCTTGAACAAAAACAAGGAAACATGTTAAAACCCGTGTTTTATTTTTTAAATTTAACGGTTAACATCTCGTGTTAACTCTGCAAAATTGCTACTGGTTATTATCTCGTAATAACTCGGAGCTGTACTTTCCACTGCCTAACATCTCGTGTTAGATCGGGGAATATTAGGATCACTTATAAAAGTCACAATAAACTGCATCTACTCACCTCGTATAATCTCCTCATCACTTGAGTAAATAATTCGTGACGAATTCCGTCTTAATTTCGCTTCATATTTCCTAATCTTTTTCTTCCAACGTTCTTCATCCGATTTAATTTTTCTCTTAGGCATGCTTGCCCTTGGCAAATTCACGAAACGAAAATGAATTTATTTAATTGAAGCTTAAGTTTAACCAGGTGCGTTCGCCGCGCGCGCACGGACAAGAATGAGGCTTACCGGGACCGGCATCGTAGAAGAGGAGGCGGTATCTTTTCTCTCTTTCTACGATACCGATGAACTAGGTGCGAATACGTCGTGAAGTTGCAGGGCAACTACTTTCGTTAAATAATATAAATCTTGAGGCGAATACATGACAATTACTACAATCTTACAGTACCTATTGAACTTCAATTACTTTTAGGGTAAGGTACAGCGAGGCAAATCTCAACTGGGGGGCAAATATACCTAACTAATCCATTTGTTCCATCATTACACTACTAAGTTGAGTTCCACCACAGAATATATAAAAGTACAAGTACAGAAGGCTCACTCTCAACAACCTGTCAACGAACTGCATGCGACATTGAGTTCTATTGCGCAAAGTGAAGGTTGTCAAACTTTATGGGCCGCGAACTCGCGGCCGTCGTAATGTACTAGAGTGAGCCGCCCCTGGTTCCACATGTATCCACTGAACACGCGTGTCGTATATAACCAGTGGTTACTCCAATGAATAATGCAAACATTGTAAAACATGGAAAAAATGGATTAGTTGCATTTGTCCCCCAGTCGAAATTTGCCCTGCTGTACCTTAATTTTTTTATGGGTTTTGGAACGAAACGCTTGCCTCATGTGTTTAAAATAAGACTAATTTTTGAACCGAATTCCCTCTATTAACTTAATCGTAATTACACTGATTTAAAGTTTCACGATTATTACACATAATTATTTTTAAAAACCGGGACTTAATCGCGTATAACTACATATTAAACTGACCTCCAACGTTTCAAGGACGGCGTTGTCCCCGTGGTCTCGGAGAAGACTGGCTTGAAATGACATCAACACCTGACAGCCGCGCTAGTTTTTCGAACTACCCGCACTTGGTTTTGATTATCAACTTGAACTGCGTACTTGAACAGTAGAAAAGTGCGTGAAGCCATTGAAATCAAAAAACATCGCAATTTCAATCGGGACGAAGGTTTTAGGATCTCATCCACATGGAATCCTGTCATTAATAAGTGTAAGCCGAAAATAATATCGACAGTCGTTAAATCGAATATCGTCAGTGTTGTATGTCGACAGAGTAACATCCCTAGTGCGCAAACAGTTCAAGTTGATAATCAAAACCAAGTGCGGGTAGTTCAAAAAACTCGCGCGGCTGTCAGAAGGTGTTGATGTCATTTCAAGCCAGTCTTCTCCGAGACCACGGGGACAACGCCGTCCTTGAAACGTTGGAGGTCAGTTTAATATGTAGTTATACGCGATTAAGTCCCGGTTTTTAAAAATAATTAATCGTAATTAGTTCCTCCGCTAGATGATAGAGATGCGCCGAGTGACAAACGGTTAGAGGTCACGCGCGCGAACCGCTAGGGCGATTAACGGGACGCTTTAGACGCTTAGCATATTCTATTAACCTGCATGCTGAAAGCTAGGGAATGCTACCGACAAAATTTCATAACCGGTTATGGTTTCGGTTACGCCCGAAAAATAACCGATAACCGGTTACAGGTATTTTCAACAAAAAGTGGAAATTTTCAATCAAATAATCGAATAATTACAATAATAAAAGGAAATAGTATTGAATGTTTCACGGTTGTTTTTATTAGACTTATATTGACCGTGATTACCTTTTTGATTTTTGTCAAGTTCCTCCGTGACCATGATATTCGAAATATCGGGAGCTCGACAGAAATCAAAAAGGTAATAACGGTCTATATCCCGGTCAATATAAGTCTAATAAAGGGAAAGTATTAGAGGTCTGTGTTTTTTTAATAAAACCCGCAAATATGTGAAAGTGATAATAAGGCCTTCTACGTGATATAATATTCAATAAAAATTTTTCACAAGTAAGGGAAGAAATTTGTTATATTTTCGTTAGGTAGGTACTAAAGTACAAGAATGACAAAAGCGATTTTCACAGGCAAAAATACAATATTTTTTAGTCATTAAAAGGTCAAATTCATCGAATTTCAGACATAAAATAATAACTTATAACAACCGTAGCCGATTATTTGAGTTTCCTAATAATCGGTTTTGAAAATTCTCCAATGAAACGGTTATAACCGGTTATTTCGGTTACGGTTAAAACCGGTTTGCATTCCCTGAAAGCAGATCATTATACTTGAGAAGTGGTTACCTAATTTAATACTTAAGTAAATTCTTTATCTAACACCTTAATAGATGAAAAAAATTCAGGGAGAAGCGATCTCTCCCAGAAAACCTAGATAACCTGCTACTGCTAGCTAGCTGAAATTATAAAACGAAATTTATAAATATGCTTTTTTAAACTTAGTTTATATGTCATTGCTTTGTAATGTACGTAATATATTCTACAATAACTAATACGTTTTCTAGTGGCAGTAGCGAAATCGTTATCCGCAAAAAGCGAATATCACCGTGATCATATTAATAATGTGACAAACAGAACGATTAAGTACAAAGATGATGTTATCCGCAAGAAATATTCAGTAAAAGCTGTCACCTCACTTAACACATAAAGGACACAATCGACACGAACCCATGATTCTTCCTCAATGACATGACCGATGTCGATGCATGACCGACATTGAAAAGCTCGGTACCTAGCCGACGTCTCAATCGCTCATGCTTCTTCAGCGTATCTTAGCTAGCTCCTTTTTAGGGTTCCCCTTATAGTTTTGCCATGTCTGTCCGTCCGTCAGTCCGCCCGCGGATAATCTCAGTGACCGTTAGCACTAGAAAGAAAGTTAAAATTTGGTACCAATATGTATATCAATCACGCCGACAAACTGGTAAAATAAAAGCGGAGAAAAATGTTTTATTAGGGTATTCAAAATAATTAGTCTCGCGAGTCATTGAAACTATATTCAAGGTCATACCCACTAGTGGATAAAAATGCGTTTTTACCCGCTAGTATTGAAGGATAAAACACGAGTTTGCGAGCTAGTGAGGGGAAAAATAGCCGGAACACCGAACGAGGTGGTGCGGGACTGGGCAGTTCCCCACGTGGCGTACTACGCGGCGCGCGTGCTGCTCCCGCCGCTGCACCGCTGCCTGTCCCTACTCGGCCTAGAGGTCTTCAAGTGGTGGAAGGACCTCGGATTCCATCCACCCGACATACCCACAGCCCGAGCTCCCTTCGTCGGCAGCATCGTTCGCTACATGTGACGATCGGCGTACGCGAGGCACGTGCGGCGCACGGCGTGCGAGCCGTGTGTGGCGTCTGTGCGCAGCGGACACACACTACTGTGGCGTTACTGGCTAACAGAGGGGCGCAGGCGAGACAACGGTGTTTAGACTGCCAATAGATTTGCGAGTCATCCTGCGAGCATGCCCAATCCGTCCACTGCAAGAACACAACATGCGCTGTCTTGTGGGCGAGGATCAGTGCGCAATCCAAGCTAGAAGAGTTGCAAGACATCATCCTACATCAGTCTGCCTGAACAATTTAAGACTGAAATTATAGAACTTCAAGTGTTTAAATAGAATAATTATGAAAGTACTCATCTCTTTATAGCTTATATTTTAATTAAGGCTCGCATAGTAAGGCTCTATAAGTAATTAATAATTATGTTGTACATACAACATGACTGGTAGAGAATGCCTTAAGGCATTAAGTTCGCCATTTGTACTTTATGTTGTGCAATAAAGGTTAAATAAAAATAAAATACAACACATACAAACATACATACAATCACGCCTGTATCCCATAAAGGGGTAGGCAGAGCACATGAACTACTCAAGTTTCAGTACCACTCTTGGCAAAAAGGGGTTGAAAGAAAACGAAAATTGTGACATTGCAGTGACAGGTTGCCGGCCTCTCGCCTACGCCATAATTTAACCCGTATCCCACAGTCGACTTCTACGACACCCACGGGAAGAAAGGGGGTGGTGAAATTCTTAACCCGTCACCACACGGGCTACCTCCCGCTAATTATGTTGTAATAAATAAATTTCAAAAAGTACTCACTTATTTACTTTATTTTACTTTTTACTAATTATTACACATTTCATGATCAACTCACATTTGCTTGCGGTCTTATTATGTTGTTAATAATAAGAGCGGTTAATAATGAGCTCCGAACATAAATCGGGCCCGCACGCGACGTTTCTGCGCTATTACGCAAATTAATAATAAATCATATCGTCTATTTACAAGTGCATTTTATGGAGGAACATAAAGTTGCATGCATTGTATTTAGCCAGTCTTAAATATATGCCGTCCGACGTTTAAAACTAAATTTATTTTTTGAACTGCGCCTATTTTAGACGTAGCTTTATATGTAAAGGAATATATTGCCTTTAATAATGTTTTACTTATGGAAAATCGAACATATTCTTTGGCCATAAAAATAAAAATAATTGTATATTGTTTCACTGGTTTCGCAGTCAATTTAAGTATTTTTATTTCGAAGTGTAAGGCCTTGGAGCAGAGCGATTGGCGACGCGTGCATCGGGGCGGACGAGCGGCTGTCCTCCGTGCGTCCACCCTAAGTATGCAGCGCGGACTAAGGACACTCATTGTTAGCACCAGATCCTACATGTATGTACCAAGTATTTATTTTTATTTATTGTTATTATTAGTTACAGTATAGGACTTATAATTAAAAAAAATATCCCTGCAAAACTGCATCTACAGTTTGTCTGCAGGTATGAGTCTCTATTTAGCAGATATGTAGATTAAACTACTTATGTATGTACTTATAATTTAAACAATATTAATTACATATTTAAACACTTAAATGACATTTACACGTTTGTAACTGTCATTTAAGTGTTTGCAAGAGGTACAGTTTTAATGCGTTTTTAAATTTTTTCTTATTTGGCTCATGCCTAATATTCTCGGGCAGACTATTTAAAAAGTACGGAATTCTTTTCTTTAAAGTTCTGTCACCAAAATAGTTACTAACCCGAGGGACTTCAAATTTCCTCGCTGTTACTGTCCTTGTGTTATGCTTATGATCTAATAGTATTGAGATATGTTCTCCATTGCCATGGTTGTTAAGTGCTAGGAGGAATTTATGTTTTAAGCTAACAGGTAGTATTTTGCAAATTTTAAAGAGTTTAGAATAGTCACCTTTACAATTCTGTCTTGTTTTTTTATTTACGAGTAATTTTAAAAATCTGAGTTGTAATGCTTCTAATTTATCTACGTACGATTTAAATGTAAGACCATAGCAATCGAGTGCATAGCTCAATACAGACTCCACTATTGAAAAGTATATGCATTTTAGTATATTCTTAGGGACTTTAAAACTTAGGTGGTAAAATCTTCCTAGTAAAATTCTTAGTTTATTACAGATATGATTTATGTGTTGCTGCCAAGAAAATGCGGTATCTACTTTGACTCCTAAATATGTGACGCAATCTACTTTTTCTATTGGTTTGCATTGACAATTCTGCCGTCCTATCACTAGAACCCCTCTAAGCTGCATATTACCAGTTTTCATTTGGATAAATATTCTTAAATAGGAAAGAATTCCCCATCGACTGGTCTTGGAATCATATTTTTATCATTTTTAGTTACCGAGATACAGAGTCGACATACCTCGCTAAGTGCACTATTTTATAACCCTTTTCAATAGTATAAAACCGCAAACCCACATTTGTCTTCTATAACTTATATTAAAGTGCTTAGCGGTTGTTTATCTTCATAGTTTTATCACACGATACATAACTATAACAACGTTACTTGACATAAGCTTCATAAATTCCCATTAAAGCCGTTTAATTGCGTTATTACATTTTATAACATTCACTTTTTTAAATAAAATACTACGCTTAAACACGGCTAAAGTCCTTTAACCGTGTATTTAAAGACTTTCATTGTAATTTCGGTTACAAATACATCACTAAAACCTAGTTACTGCGCTTTACGGTGAATTTATTACTAAAAAATATTCATAATGCCACACTGAAACAGGACAAACCAGGGTGCGTAGCCGAATGGCACAAACGCTCACGAAACGAAACGCTAGTAGATATCTATCCCTATCGCTCTTGCGTATTGGCGCGACAGAGCCGGACTATGTTTCGTTTTCGTTTGGCGTCGGAGAAATGCCATTCGGCTACGGGGCCAGCAAAGCTACGCTAAAACCCCGCTAGTTGTAAAAATATACCTTCCAAAGTTATTGCGCCAGCCCGACAGTCGGCCGAGCGGCTCGCGCGCAGAAGGTTGTGCGAAGGCTGTAGTGACCGGTGAATGAACATTTTCTCCTTAAAATGTTAAGAAACCGAAGACCAGGTAAGTGTTAAATATCTTTTTTTTAAGGTTTTTTTCAAGCACAACTTGCGTTTTGCTAACGTATTATCACACGTTTGCCGCGACAAGTAAATACCTAACTCATAAGTTATTCGATCAAGAGCCCAGTTAAAACTATTGTGTACAAATAAAGCGTAAACAAAAAAGTCAAGAAATTACATTGTACCATCCTATTGCTATGTAGGCATTGCCATAGCCACATACATTTTGTAAGCATTTATTTACCTTACAATGTTTTAGTACCTATGTAGGTATGGATTACTTGCGCAACATTATATTACCGTCAAGCTGATTTAATAATGCAGTCAAAAATCAAATTAATTAATGTTATTTCTTTTAGGCTTGTTACGAACTTCAGGATACAAACGATAACAGAGATCTGCGAATAAAATGAATACCGAAAAACCGACCACAAGTCATCACACCAGCAGTAAGTTTAATAAATGTAGAACAGAAGGGGATTGCTCAACTCGATCTTTACCAAGGAACATTCTATCGTTGTGTATTGTTTCAAGAATTTTTGAGATTGATACCTCATAATTATTTGCCTAACTTAGCCACGTCGAACGTTTCTGCTTTAATTTTCAATGCTGACGAAAATACATCAATTTTAAAACTCCCTTTTACTGGTCCAAGCTAAAACCGTTGCTGACGATCATCGAATTTGGGTTTATCCTTCGTTGTAACAAAATCGAACAACGTTTACTTCTTTAATCATTCGTAAAATGCTTCTCATCTTGATATAAGGAAAAAAGGTTTTTGACTATTCCGTCGCAGACGCATTGAAACTACAAGTGATGACTCGAAAGAAGAAGAACTCTATACCTAGCATGTAAAAATTGTAAAATGACAACATATGTATCATCCAAAATGAAGCTTTATCTTGATTTATCCGCTCCAATTCATACAAACAACAGAGAAACAGACTTAAATCTAACCTAGTTAATACAATTTTAAGCAATGATGCACCTGATTTTACCAGAAATTGTTAATAAAGATCTCTATATTGATTCTAGTTTAAAGAAAAAAAAAAGATGTATGATATATAAGTATCCTGCTGTACCAATTCATTCAGACCCTTCAAATCCAGAAGTTTTACATACAGAAAAGGAGGACTGACCTACACAGAAGTACATATAACCATTTATCGATGTAGAACCACCGTCGATATAGAGCACTACACTCGTAATATTAATATTAATAATACAACTGTCGAAAACCAAACGCACAAAACAAGAAAAATAAATTTTAAGAAAAACGGAATCAAGCGGAAAGAGAGAAAATTATTGTCAAACAATCCTAAATGTATTTTGAATTTTTGAAGTATAAAATAAATAAAGATTGCTATCTTCACTTGCTTGGCGAATAATAAATGAAATCCGTGTTTCTTTTTGTAAGAACTGCCAATGTCAACCGTTTTTAACCTTATATAACTCGGTAATAAAAACATTATTTTAATAGTGTATTATAGTAATAATACGAGTAACTTTGGATATCCAAGAGCGACACCTTTCGCCGTGTCGGTATAGCAAATTGATTTGTTGCAATGTAAAAAGCGAATTTTATTGTTTCATATTAATGTTATGTTAGTTTTCACTAATGTTAGAATATTATATTAAGTTTAAATATGTTAATTTGTAACATAACTTATAACGAGGTTTTTTATGCATGCAAATAAATGGTTACAATATCATACAGTTGTCTTTTATTCATTCAACAAATTGAATTGCTCTTGAAACTTAGTGCAGGTACTGCAGGTAAACGGGACATTGCTAAAATGATAAACTCCTTTTAAAAAGAATGACAATGCTAAAACCTAGTAATCGTCGCTGGTTTGTCATATAGCGGGCTTTTAGATTAGGAATGCATACAAATTATTTCGATGTTAGTAGTCATTGCATAGCTTAAAAACGGTTACAGCATTTTTTAGAGCATATACGATAGTATAAAATTGTTTAGTGTCTTTGCGGTTATTAAGCTATGTTTTTAGATTATTATGCAATGCTCAGTTACGATTACTATAAACACGTAAATTTACTTTGCCGTTATTAAGCCATGTTTTATGTATTATTCAATCCTAAAAAACGGCTAAAGTATACTTAACCGTGTTTTAACAGTAAAATCATACATATTTTAGGAATTATTTGCATAACTTAAACACAAAATGGCGAATTTCTAATAAATTAAACAATATTTAATTAAATTGATTTTAAATAATGTTAGCGTGAATTTAGTTTTAATTTAAGAATAAAAGAAATCTGGACTAAATCGACATATTTCCTAGAGATATGGGTTTTTATGTTTTTTGCCCATATCTCAAAACTATCATTTGTGGGTTAGATGGGTTTTAGTGATAGGACGGCAGAATTAGTTAATTTATTGTGATAACAATTAAAGCTATGAGTATACATTGGCAACGGTGTCTCTGGGGTACATAGATAGGGTGACTGTATGATAAGAAGTTTTGTTTTATCCGAGTTCAGTATTATACCATTATCATGAGACCATTTAACTACTGAATTTATATCCTGTTGAACCATATGACAAATTTCTGTAATATTGCTCCCTGCACGTAAGGTGCAAAGATCGTCAGCATACATATAGGCAGAACAATTTCTTATAACTCCACACAAACTATTTACATGCATTAGGTAACACACAGGTCCACACACCGAGCCTTGTGGCACTCCGCACTGCACCGGTGTATGGTCACTTACGTTGTCACCTATTTTGACGCGATATGATCGTGATGTGAGGTAGTCACGGAACCAATAATTCAGTGGCTGCCCCACACCACATTCTTCCATACCATTTAAAATGGTGTTGGTGTCTAAAGTATCAAATGCTTTTTTAAAATCGTAAAAGATTGCTACAACTATTTTTTTATTCTCAAGGTGTGTGTTTATTTCATCAGTAAAAGCGGACAAGAGAGTGGCAGTGCTTTTGTTTTTTTGGAATCCATGTTGACTATTATTTAATATACAATTTTTTTGTAGAAATGAGCTGGTTTGATTTATAATACATTTTTCGACTATTTTATCTATGCTGGACAGTATGGATATTGGTCTATAATTAGAATGTATTTTACGGTCACCCTTTTTATGTATCGGACGGACTAATGATTCTTTAAGTCTGTCAGGATATTTTTGTTGTTCTACAGATAAATTTATAAATTTGGCTATGACTGGACTGACTTTATCTACAACTAGCTTTAGGTCGGACATACGTACGAGATCACTCCCCGGTGCTTTGTTTTTATCTATTTGATTAATTACACGTTTTACATCAATACTAGGCACGGGTTGCCATCTCATAGATACGTCAGCTCTATTTACATAACTACTTCTGTCTAACCATCTATCGTTACATGTATGTTTTATTTGTTCTATCTCATTTGAAAAAGTAAATGCAAATTTATCACAGACATCTTTTATACTACCTTGTACTTTCATATTATTAAGTATGGCGTTATCTAATGAAGTTTTATTATTACCTAATAGACTATTTATTTTATCCCATATTTTTTTAATATTATTATTGCACTTTAATATACTTTGCTTATCATATTCATTTCTACATTTCAAAGTTGCCTTATTACACCTATTTCTATATTTAGTATAGTTGAGTCTTTTTAACATATTCTTTGGGTCATTACACCATAAGACAAACAATCTATCACGTTCTGAGTACGCGCCTAGTAACAGGCGCGGGCGGCGCCCGCGCGCTCGCCAGCGCGATCGGCCCGCCGCCGCGCGCGCCGCCGCCGCCCGTCACTAGGCTCGGTTCCCATTGTATCGCGACTGACGTGAAATAGTGATCGGAGATCTTATGCGTGATTATTGCAGAGTCTATAATGGATGATGGCGTTCTAACGTAAATATGGTCTATACATGATTCTACAATTTTTCCCATAACTATTTCTCGTCGTGTTACATCCTTAATACATTTTATAAATCCGTATTCTGATAAAATATTTTCATATGCTGTAACTTTACTGTCCTGATTATTTAACAAGTTAATATTTATATCCCCACAAATTATAACCTTTGAACTTATAGGTAAGCTGTTTAAAAGATTACGAAACTCAGTTAAAAACTCTAATATTCGATCCTGTTTATTATAGCGAGGAGGTCTGTATATAGATATAACATAAACATGTTCATTATTATGATAAAATGAAATGGAAACACACTCTGCGGCTCGCATGACACTCGCGGTGGCCAGCGCACCCGTCTCGCTCGCACGCGCGGCCAGCCGCTCGCGCGAGTAGACAAGGACGCCGCCTCCGCTGCGGCCCTCGCGGGTGTAGGCATCTACTTTAAAACCTTTAATTGTATTGTAAACAATGGCAAAGATGAGTAATGGATATTTGCTTCGGTAATTACTAGAATATCTATTTGCTGTAAATGGTCATTGAGAATAGCCAGAAGCTCGTTGAAATGTTTTTTGATTGAACAAATATTGACATGTAATAGGAGTAAATCTTTTAAATTATTGTTTATTTTCCAGTTAGAAAAACTATCGACGCAATCATAGTTCACGGGTTCATTTAAAATATCTAAATAATTTAGATCTGCGAATGTTATATACTAAAGATAATCACGTTAAACAGTACCTTTTATGTAGCTTAAAAATACCTACGCACTATTATTGAGTTCGATTATGTCGCTTTCAGCACATATGCGAATGGTTTTATCTCCGTCACTCTTTTTGACTAATACTCGTCCGTTAGATACCCAGATATACTTGTAGGTTGCTCGTAGATGTTTTTTCGTATTCCATAGAAGTGCTCGAGCAGAATGGGTCAGGTCTTCGTTGATAAAGAGTTTATTCGCCGCGGCTCCGCTGGTAATAATGTTGCTCGTGATCTCTGCCGCCTTGCGCCGCTGCGCGAGCCAGCTGTCCCGCGCGGCCGCGCCGCCGCCGCCGGCCTTGAATCCGACGAGGATGGGCGCGGGCTTGCGGTCAGCTCTCGGTTGGCGCGCGCGCTTTGCCCATTCGATGTCGTTGGTACTTAAACTTAACGCCTCGCCCACTTTGGTCACTATTTCTTTAACATTTTCGCCCGGAATTTGCTCAACGCCTGCTATTTCTATATTATTATTTCGCGATGTTTGCTCGAGGTCATTCACCTTTTGCTCGAGGGCTGCATTGCTCTTCTCTAGGTAGACGCATTTGTTAGTTACCGCAGCAATCGTCTTCTCTAGTTTGCTTATTTTTTGTTTAGACTGTTCATGTTCGATGATGAGTGTATCATATTTGTCAGACAGCAGGTTTAATGTTTGGTTGATGTTGTCTAGTTGTTTTTGAAGTCCTGGGATGGCACCTACTTTTTTCAGTATTTCTTTCAACATTTTTGACTGATTTAAACAGTCTTCTTGAGTCTCCTCGTCCGATTCGTCCTCCTCACAGTTATTGC
Source organism: Leguminivora glycinivorella (assembly GCF_023078275.1). Classification (NCBI taxonomy): domain Eukaryota; kingdom Metazoa; phylum Arthropoda; class Insecta; order Lepidoptera; family Tortricidae; genus Leguminivora; species Leguminivora glycinivorella. The sequence goes on from NC_062976.1 coordinate 24,931,152, forward strand.
AATAAATTCTATTTTTCCCACTTTTAAGATCTGCCGCCAGTCCTTTAACACAGTTCCTATCAGGGATGTAACGGATGTGGTTTTAACGGAACCGGAAGCGGAAGCGGAAGTTTTGAATTTAGTTTAACGGAAGCAGAAGCGGAACCGGAACCAGAAGCGGAAGTTATAGATGTTAAAAACGAAATGAAAAAATACCACATAGGTATAACATAAACCAAAACTAATTAAATTACCTAGAACTTTTAGGTGTTTACTGTTCAGTCTGTAATCAGCCTTTAGGCCCACTTAGGTTTTAAAAACGAAAAGAAAAGTTACCTGATATTTTATCTTAAGTATATCATTCATTACAATTCAAAAATTTAAATCACCTTGAACTTTAAGATTGTTTGTTGTTTAGGTAATCACTAAAAATCACATAAGAATCCTTTTAAACCTTTATTATGCCGTAAAAGGTTTTAGAAACGAAAAGAAAACTTACTCGTAGGTAGTATAATACAATCCAAAACTAACCAGTAAAAATTATATGTGTAATTGTTAGCACACAATTAAATTTTTAAATTAAATGGAGTGATTGTAAAAGAAGTAAACTGTATTTAATAAACAAATCTAAGGGGAGCTTCTAAGGGGATCGTAGATAAGCCCTGCACCACTGAATATAGTTGTTCACTCGCTACTAACTAGGTGGACAGGACAAATATTGGCGCGCAATGGAATGAAGCGATTAATGTTTAGTATCGCAGCACGTGGCAAGCGGAGAGATGAGCGAATGATAGGTATAGACCTGTTGGTCTTTGATGTACGCCGCTCTTGTCCCACCGTCGCGCTAGGTTCCGACATCCGTTATAACTTCCGTTTGAAAAATAACAGAACCGGAACAGAAGCGGATGTGTAAAACAAAACGGAAGTTCCGCAGTAACGGAAGCAGAAGCAGAACTCCGTTACATCCCTGGTTCCTATGGAATGTCCCTTGACACGGTCCCTGACACACGAAGTGCGAACCTTTTTTAGCAAGCACTTTTTGACACTTTTGGCAATCCATTTTGTTATATATATATTAGATCGAGTTGAATTATGTGGTCTCGCGCGCGAAAACCGGCGTTCTCTCTGTCCGTGACGCGTGCGCAGCGCTCGACGCTCTGAGCGAGACTGACGGTACTCCTGTGTGTATTTTCGATATGCTGAATCTAAGGCTTAAGGGTTTCGAACCCGCGACCTCCGAATTGAATTGACTAAGGACACATGTATGAGCTTCAATTGTTTGACACGCACGCCGCACGCCCCGCCCCGCTGCACGTGCACGCCCAATATGAGCGCGTGCACTCAGACCTAAGGCACCGGCCACACCATAACGTCGCGTGTCTCGGGGCGCGCAACGGGCGTCCGCGCCACGCCACCTGAGTGTAATTTAAAAAGCGTCTCCTCAGTACATTTTGTATAGGAAGGACGTAAGGCGCGCCACCAAGCGGCGCGGCGCGCGCCCCGCCGCCGCCACGCCACCTGGGGCGCGTCTTACGTCTTTCCTATACAAAATGTACTGAGGAGACGTTTTTTGAATTACACTGAAGCGGCGTGGCGCGGACGCCCGTTGCGCGCCCCGAGACACGCGACGGTCTGGTGTGGCCGGTCACTTACACTTAGTCAAATCAAACGCTAACGCCGTGTCTTGCGTGGGCAACGGTCGCGCGACCGTCGCCGTCGAGTCTCAGCGCATCGTCTACTTCCATATCGATAAGGTTTGATTTCGTATGCGTCGCATCGCCGTCGCGCAACCATCGCGCGACCGTCGCCCACGCAAGCCACGGCGTAAGCAGGGTAACAGAATCTTGTTAGGGTAATATTAATGTAGGTTGAATTGACTCCGCGTTCTTACAATCTAAAATAAAAGAAAGGAAAAAGTTGCCAGTGATTTTGGAACTAGCTTTTTTTGGAGTTGTTACCAGAAATAACTTTTTGCTGCCTCTTCAGACCTAACGTTGGTTTACCTGTAACAAGAAAAAGGCTATTTTAGACAAAAAAAATGTGACTTACAAAAGTTATTGAAATCCAACATGGAGCTATAAGACAAGTTGTATATTTTCCACCCTAAAAGACAATCACTAAAACTGACTTATTTAAAGTACCTATTATTTACATCAAAGTTTATCACGAGAGCAAAAAAAAGTAGAAATCCAAAAAATGCAACTGCGTAGTCTCGTCTCGTTTTCTTATACCTATTGATTGGAAAGATGCGACACTACAAAGTTGCCAATATTATTTTTTATTCTTTTTTCCAGAATAGGACTGGAGAGCGCATAATTGGCATAGAGACACTATTTTATTAGAGATTATTGATCAAATTCATTCACTTATTTGCTAATGCACGGTACATTTACAAAAAAGGGGTGGATTCTAAGGTTGTCCCTCTTATTTACGGCCTCTTGAACTTAAAGCAACAGTCAGCATACTTTGATTAACGAAGCCCCTCGAAAGAGGCGATACAAATGACTACAAAGCCTTTCTTCGCCCCGAGATTAGCCATCGCCACTCATTTGTCTCCGGGGAAGGTGCGGCAAAAACGGCCAACGGCGCCTCAATCAGCCCTGATTCGCCCCAACCCACTCTAACGCTTTGTCATTTCTGATCAGCCTATTTATGGGGAAGTTGGGCCCTGTTTGATATTTTGATGAAAGCTTGAAAACATTCTTATTTTTTACAGTTTTTTTAGAAAAAGAAAACAATGTTTTTTTTTTTTCAATAAGACCTTTGAATTATCTATAGATGTAAAATCGTCAGAACTATAAGGTTTATTTGGTGTAACAACAATTTCATAGTTCATATGCTATAATACTGCACTCTTGCGATAACATTACGCAAATATGTCAAAAAATCAATGGCTGTTATTATAGTATATAGTCAACCAATTGGAACCCTAGGCCACTGTAGAACTACGTCATAGTGACTTAATAAATCAGATTTTAAGAAATATCTTACTGCATGTCATTTTGACATGGTTGTAGATGTAGAGTAGCCTAATAGGGTTCCAATTGATTGACTGTACTAACCGTTGCCATTGTACGATACAAAAAATAGGTAATTCAGAACGCGTATCAATTTATATTACATTACATCAGAGGGCGGGAAAATGAGGATTTCCGGCCAAGTGGGTATATACCGGGTGGGTATATACGAGGATTTCCGGCCAAGTGGGATAGGGATACGAGGCCGGGAATCCGTTTTCACGCCGAGGCATGTGCACTATACATTTTCTCAAACATACAATGAAATTAAAAAAAAGGCTCTAAAGGACAATATTTTATAAAAAAAAGTTACTTTGCAGGCCTAGTTCTAAAAAATAATATTGGGACCCCCCAATAATTGGCGTTAATTATTAGCTAAGCTAATTATTAGCGTAAGTGGTTAACAAAAATTAACTCACTGTCAGTTGTGTTATCGGTATAAGTGGCGTGCTCTCGTTTAAGATTTTCTTTGGATCGCAGAGCCGTATTAGCTAGTTAGTTTCATTCGTGTATTAATTTACCGCTTCTCGTTATGAGGTGTAGTGGCATATCAGCTATACTCGCCGATAATTAATAAGAAGCTGCGCAGGATCGGGATAAAAGGCGTGCCTTCGTTTTTGGAGGTAAACATCCTCTTTGGATCGGAAAGCAATATTACTTAGCTAGTCTTTATGAATTTCCTGTTTAATTTACTACTATCAAACGCCCTAATCCTCTCAGACCAATCACACACGGACACAGGCTTACTTAGAGGTAATTCCTTGAATATTAAAAAGGATATCCGCGGTGCACGTTAGCGGGGCCAAGTTTGTAACTATGTTCAACTAAGCTTGTCTGGTACATTCCTGTTCGATTCACGAGCGCTGGCAAGTCGATGGACAAAATCTAGTGTAACGTGACAGAAAGGAACAAAAGATTGTCGCTCCCGTATAAATAAAAGAGAGCGAGCGACGTTATTTCATAGTTCGACGACGAATCTTGCGTATCTTTTATTCACACGGGAATTTCTATCGCTGATAGCTCACCGTTTACTCGCTTTTGGTACTATTTAGATAGCTGATTGCTAGAAACACAAGGTTATCACATTCTTTTTGTATTTTCTTAAATCCGAATCACATAGCGAATAGAGTGATACACTCATCATCTTCATCATTTCAGCCATGAATCGTCTATGCTCCCTTCGTATATGCAACTTATCCCGGTCCTATGCTAGTCTCATCCAGAGGTGTCCCGCAGTTTTTCGAATGTCGTCCACGACGTCTACTCAACAAGCCAAAGGCTTCTTATAATCCACTATATTCACTCGCGTTAAAAACAGACAAAAAGTAGCCTATGTCACTTTCCATCCCTTCAACTATCTCCACTTAAAAAATTACGTCAATTCGTCGCTCCGATTTTCCGTGAAAGACGGACAAACAAAACAGACACACACACTTTCCCATTTATAATATTAGTATGGATTCTGTGATACACTCGCTCCTGCTGAAGCGTTCGGAATAAAGTCCCTGTGCACCCTCGATGTACCAACACTCAGTCTAATCCCTTCTTAAAACTCCTAACATTAATCCACTGAAACACACACAGAGGTTTTGCTAGAAGCTTATAATACTGCAGAATTATTAATGGGAAATTAATAATGTAAACATAAAGTGGAATATGGACTGGTACTTCCTAGTACATTATTTTTGATTAAAAATCTGCTGCAGTTCTTGTGTGTATAAATATCCTTACTTATTTCATTTGCCTTTATGTAGTGAACGTAAGTGTATAAGGTACTTCGAAAGTATATAAACCGGGAAACCACGAGCCAGATGGTCGGACGACATCAAAAAGACGGCAGGGCCGACCTGGCACAGAACCGCCGCTCATAGAACGGAATGGAAATCCATGAAAGAGGCATATGTTCAGCAGTGGACGCAAATATGCTGAGAAGAAGAATATTAAAAAAAACATGCTTGTTTAAAACACGATACTTTTTTGACGTGATATGTAGATGTCGACACTGTCATATTTAACTATTTTAAAACATACCAATTAATGCAAATGACTGAGGTGATGATGAAGGTTCTATTGTTTTGTCCTGTGTCAAGACATGGCAATAAAAGCACTGTAACCCCAAACGTCTACAACACTGAAAATAATATTCTATATGCATTATTCATATTCATATTCGTTTATTGATAATAATTCCTATTACATGTCATTCTTCATAATTTCTTATAATAATACTTATAATTGATTTATTAAGTTATAACTTAACATACCGCAAATAAAAATAAAAATTAAATATTACTATCTACAGTTGGTTACCTACATTAGGTATTTACTAAGTTGGTAAATTCTGAAAAACTGTAGAAAGTGTGCTCGATAAGCCATCGTTTAAGCCTAGTTTTGAAACTGGTCAGTGTCGGCGCGTCAGTGACGTGTGGTGGCAAACGGTTGAACACAACCGGGCCCATTATATGTGTGAGTTTTGCGGATTATCTAATAGCTTTTGCTCGCGGCTTTTTTAAATTCGAAAATTAGAGAGTGCTCCATGCAAACTTCAAACCCCCCATATTAGGGATGTGGGGGGGTGAGAAAGAAACAAAAAATAGCCTATGTCACTATCCATCCCTTCAACTATCTCCACTCCAAAAATCTGTGAAAGACGGACAAACAAACAGACACACACTTTGCCATTTATAATGCTAGTATGGACACGCTGGGACAAACCCAATTTAATGTAACTATCCGATATAACAATGAACGCAGCCCTACCAATCGGTTTTCACGGCAAATATTCGATACGTAACAAATAAGTACAGAAATTCGTGTAAAACGCGCTTGTGGACAAAGCGGGAAACTGGAACATGCCCGAAACTGATATCGCTAACAGTTTTATTTTGGACGAAACTGTAAAAAACCCTATTATATCGCGTAGTGATGTGCCATTCCAGCCATTTCCTGGAGTATCGTGAGATATAAAAATAACTACTAATTTTTTAAATGAAATAGCCAGCAAACGACCAGACGAGCAGCCTGATGGTAAGCAGTCATTGCCGCCCATGGACAAGCAACATCAGGGGAGCCACTTATGCGTTGCCGACCTTTGAGAACCCTAAATACCTGCTTCTTGAAGAACCCCATATCATAGCGCAAGGGAAACACCTCAGAAGGTAGCTCATTCCACAACTTGCACGTTCCGGGTAAAAACGAGCGAGAAGCCAGTTTGTTCTTGGTTTGCCACGTGTCGAGAAAGTGAGGATGAACTTTGTTTCTTTGGCGGGATGTGCGGTGACAAAAGCGCGACGGTGGCACCAAGTCAAAGAGTTCATCAGATCATTCCCCGTTGTACAGACGGTAGAACAAACACAGAGAGCCAACATCTCCCCGAAGGCTAAGAGGATCTAAACCGGTTGTGAGATCGGGATCGCCAACAATACATTATTACATTATTTATAATTATTACATTACAAAATTTAAATTTTAAATAAAACCCCGACATAGTGGACTGATTTTCATGAAACTTGGCTAAGAATACTCCCGACTAACTCAACTTTCAAACAAAAACAAAATCAAATCTAAAAGTCTGCCTGTCTGTCTGTGCATGTGTCTGTCTATGGCATCGTCGCTCCCGAACGGATGAACCGATTTGGATTTAGTTTTTAATTGTTTAAAAGCTGAGTTAGTCGGGAGTGTTCTTAGCCATGTTTCATGAAAAACGGTCCACTATGTCACGGTCGGGGGTTTTTTAAAATTTTTAATTTTGTGGTTGGGTTATACTAATGTAGTCTTACGGCAAAGAACAGAAAAAATCATAAGTCAAAATTAAGTCTAATCAGCCATTTGATAAAGAATCATGTTACTGTGAGCTGCTGACTTAGGAAAAAAAGTTGTTAGACAGATCAGGTCATTCTGATATATGCGAACTTTACATGAAAAAGAGGACAAATCTGACTTTTATCGATTTACGAATCAAAAAACTTGTCGCACATCACTAGGAGTGGTTCCCCGGTGTTGGTGTCGGTGTAATGATAGCCGCGGCCAAACTCGCCGCGTTATTTACCGCCCCCGATCACGCCTCGCTTTTCACTTCATTGTATAATTGGTATTTTTATGTTACTGCAGTATGCTGGAATAATATTAACTATTTTTCTTACCGTAAATGTACATAACCTAACTTGAAAAGGTGAAATTTAATAAATTAGTCGTAAATTGATTTTAATATAACTTGAAAAAACATTGCCTTTACATTGTAACGCTAACATACTTAAGGACTAAAACAGGAATTTTTACATATTTAATGCAGCAGCTACACAATTTGCCCACAAACACTATAATTATTTTGTTAGTAAGAAAATTGTGTAGGTACTTTGTGTAGCCATAGAAAAAAAAACTTCTATAGTTTTTTAGCTGTGAATCATCATCACATTAGAAAACCAAATCTGATTAATTATTGAAAACAAATTCCAATTCATGTTCAGAAAAAAAATTTGTGGTTTCATAAACGATTATTTTACTTTTCCCTCAATCATTAATTATTAGTCATGTCATGTCTCAATCAAGACTGAGCCGCGAAGCGCTTTTCAACATGCAATTTCTTTCGAAAGAGAATTACAGACCGAATTAATATCAATTCAATATCATGAATGTTTCTCGCTTGCACGTATTTGACTACAATTTAAAAATATGAATCGCATACCATAAATAAAATTTCAATAACATTTTCTTGTGCAACAAAGAATGAGGTCCTGAATTTTTTGAATTAATTGTTATAATTAATTTTACAATTTATGTTTCGACGGCGTAGCGTGCGTGTAACACATAACTCGCGACGATATTCATGAATGATGAGAACAGTGTGGACAGAACAGCTACACCAGTTATATAGCTCCACCTCTCTCTCTCTCTCTCTCTCTCTCTCAGCCTAAACTTTAGTACTTCATGGTAATCCCCCAGTGGGGTTTTTAAAACGGTGTGTGGGTTATTCCTGGACTTACATCGTAAATTTGTGTGGGTAGTAGTCAGGAAGGCACAGATTGCCTGACAAGACGTATTTAACATTAAAATTATGGGGTATTTTTTTAGTTTTAAATAAGCGGTGAAGTATGATCATACAACTATGAATACTTTGTGTTATTTACAATTTGTTTAGGTTATTTAAAAACTTGTTTACGATATTATTATTCTTTTGATTATATTCTTGATAAATTTAAAAGTGGAAAATGTCTGCCTTGGGTGAGACTTGAACTCACGGCCTCTGGATCGATACTCCAGCGCTCTGCCAACTGAGCCACCAAGACTTTTAAATTTATTCTAAGCCTAGTGGCATCGATTGCAGACGTTTCTGCTAATCAGAAGTTAAAAATTTATATTCTTGATTATAGTATATCCTTTTTTTTATACACGAGAATAAAAATAAAAGTTCCTGTAATGCTCCTTTCCTAATTATGACAGAAGGTACGAGTAAGTCAAATACTCATGATTCGAATCGATAGTCCCTCGAGAAAGACCTGAAAAAACTAAAAAAATCTATGGCAGTAATATTTATATCCAAAAACGCTCTACAACTTATCTAAAATCCGTTTTCTGAACCTATTGCACCAGAAGGGCCGGCAACGCACTTCCAACACCTGAAGTGTGTATGTGTATGACGTCTGTGTGCGTCAGTAATTGCTTACTACCAGACGAGTCATCTGCTCAAATATTTAAATATACGGATGTACCGACTTTAATATACCTCTATGTATCGCGATTCATCATTGATGGATCTCCATAATACTTGTGACACCCCTTGAGTTGCAGGCGTCCATAGGTTACGGTGACCGCTTTCCATCAGGCGGGCCGTATACCTGTTTGCCACCGACGTGGTATTAAAAAAAAGCATGTCGCCAATTGCGATATCACCTTTCTTGCGTTATCCCGGCATTTGTCGCGGCTCATGGGAGCCTGGGGTCCGCTGTGACAACTAATCCCAAGATTTGGCGTAAGCACTAGTTTTATGAAGCCACTGCCATCTGACCTTCCAACCCAAACGGTAACTAGGCCTTATGGAATTAGTCCGGTTCCTTCACCGAAAAGCGACTGGCAAATATCAAGTGACATTTCACACATAAGCTCCGAAAAACTCATTGGTGCGAGCCGGGGTTCGAACCCGCGACCTCTGGATTGAAAGTCGCACGCTTTTACCGCTAGACCACCAGCGCTTATACCACGTATATATAATGTCGCCAATTGCGATATATACGTGAAAAATCCATAAATGGGAAAGTGTGTGTGTCTGTTTGTTTGTCCGTCTTTCAAGGCAAAACGGAGAGACGAATTGACGTGTTTTTTTAAATGAGGATAGTTGAAGGGATGGAGAGTGACATAGGCTACTTTTTGTCTCTGTCTAACGCGAGCAAAGCAGCGGGCAAAAGCTAGTACAGTATAAAAAAATGTCTACACTGTAAGTACAATGAAGGTACATGTACACCCACGCCTTTGCTAAATATCTAATGCGTCTGTTGAAATAATGTAAGAAAGCCGTCACATTACAAGGCCAAATCGAATATTAGAGGTATTTTGCGATCGCAAATGCTAATAAATGCTGTGTGGGCGGCGACGAAGTACAATACGTATTGTGGAAGCTCCTTTTACCCACCTTATTATACATTGCTTGCTGTACTTGAGATAGGACAGCCTTATCACTACATTTCTTTCACTACAATCGGCAATGCGGCATCGCTTCACGGTTAGTATTCCAAAAATACCTACTAAGCGTTTCGCTTTAACATTTCTTTTACAAACCGCCAAGGAGTGGAATGTAGGCTTGTGTCGTTCACGAACTATGAACTGTTAGGAATAAAATCCCATCAATGACCGAAATGAACTGAATCTTTCCGTGGTCTGAGAATCGGTCTTTGCTCATTTAGCTTTGCTTACAATTGTATCTTGTTATTTAATGCATGGTAGTTATAAGATGTAATGTTTTGAAAAGAAGTTGCCCGCCGAGTTTCTTGCCGGTCCCATAGTGGATACCCCCCTCCCAACTGAGGGGGGACTGAAATCTTCTCGAGGCTGAGGCGTAGGGTTAGAGCCGGCGTAGCTTTATTTGACGTTCATATGCGCATTGTAATATGCCTACTTGAAAAATAAATATTTCATTTTCATTTCATTTTCATTTTCATTTTCATTAGTTCAGTATAGGATCGGCGAGCGCGAGCGGTTTGGATCGAGAACGAATGTGTGACTGCGTCGACCGAGAGCGAGAGCTATTTAGCAGAGCAACAAAAAAAGTCAAGTTTTCATATTAAACTTCGGTTACTTACAACCTTTCGGCCCGGAATGTTACTATCTGTGGGCTATTCGTATCATTTTGACACTATTCGGTCCCATTCGTTCTGATCTTTCCGACCGCAGTGGTCGCTGGTCTGGCTGAACTAAATGAGCAATAGACCTAAAAGAGCGAACTAGTTCGTGGGAGCGATTGAACGAGATCGGAGCGCTCCGATCAACGAACGAAACGGCACAAGCCTAGTGGAATGCCCTGCCTGAGTCTGTGTTTCTGCATGAGTACAATCCAGGTCTCTTTAAAGCAACAGTAAATAGGTATCTCATAGGTAACCGTGCTCCAACGTAGACCGCATCATCACTTACCATCAGATGTGATCGTGGTCAAACGTCTACCTATTCATACTAAAAAAAAACTACACCAACTGGTAACAGCGCCCTTGATTCTTCGAAAACGGATAAAAGTTGCATTTTATACGCAAGAGTGAAAAGTATGTAATTTCATGCAAATTTAATTCTAGAATTGGCCTTTAAATGATGATTAGTTTATTTTGTTTCACTCTATCGAATATTTCCAAAAAAAAAAATACAAAATATTGTTAAACAGAAATTTATGTTACATTTTTTAATCTGTACTTTCAACAAACAAGACAATTTTCTATGTTTACCTAGGCAATACTTATACATAGTCACCCCCTAATTCATAAACGTACTCTAAAGTTATCAAGCCGATAAAGTTCGTTTTCCCCTCACTAGCTCGGAAAAACGTGTTTTGTCCTTCAATACCAGCGGGTAAAAACGCATTTTATCCACTAGTGGGTAAAGTAATTTGACCTTGAATAAAGTCAAATTAACTGCTTTAAAATTGATAAAAGTAGGTGAATCTAGTAATAAAGATGATTTACCACCACCTGTGGAACTACTGGAAGCAGTGATAAACGCATTTTTTGCGTTGTAGTTTCCTCGCTATAATGAGGGGAAAAGTTTTGTGTTACACTCGGGTGCAAATGTATTTTACTTCTCGTGTGTTAAAAAACTCGCAAGTTCAGGATTCTATTCTCGAACCACTCGCTTCGCTCGTGGTTCAACTATAGAATCCTTTCACTTGCTCGTTTTTCAATTCCACACTCGGCGTTAAAATACAACTTTGCCCCCTTGTATAACAAATAACTATTGTCCCTTTCCGACTTATTGGTGTGTACGTTGATGAATAAGGGGGTCAAAGTATACAAATTGTCATCCAATATTTATTCAATACACTTTCTGATGAGGCTGCTCTCTCGCCGCCACCGCAGCGCGACACCAATTCCTACTCTAAAGTTTTGCACCAAAAAGTTGCACAGCGCACCCGTTTTTCTTCCACCCTCTTGTAATGAACTTCCTGCAGAGCAAATCCGGAAATAATAGGTGCGAATGCAATTGGGCCGAGCTGGAAGAAAAGCTGGGGACCGATTTCGCTACCAGGATTTGGTTGCATGCTCGATAGCGGTAAAGTTATAGCTACAATGGCGGGAAGTGGTAGTTTGGGTGTGTGGATGGTCTAATTGCCATGATGTGATATGAAACGCTTTTTCTAGATATTTAATACTGACTGAATACTGTTTGATTGAGCAATTTACTATCGAAATATCTGTTTCAGTTATTATTTTGTGTATTTTGGTTCAATTAGTAGTACCAAAGACATATATAACTCCATCTAGACAGATAGTCTAAGAAAAAAACGTACCTCAGTACCATACAGAAAAAGGTACGGACGTGGCCTAGATGGCATTACACCTTTGAGGTACGCTCAGCTAGATGGCGCTAATATTAATATTTGACATTTTAACACATAATCAAGCTAAGAATATGGGCCAAATTGTCAAAACTAAAGTTTAAAAGTTTTAAGCCTGTGTCAAGAGATGGCAGTCTATGCACTGTGATTTACACATTTTACTTGGACAGTAACTCTCTATAATACTCGATCTTTTTTGGTTTTAAATTACTAATATTTGTCACGTATTTTTTTTGTTCTGACTTTTAGCATTATGCTGAGTTGAGTCCATTTCGTGGTGCGCACTATGTTCTGTTCATGTTTTTGCTGCCTATAAGCGTCCTCCACACTCGCGCACGTATCGCGGCGCGAGTTTGGTGGGCGCTATACATGTACGTACATGTTGCTTTTTAGTAAGGTCAATGCGGGTAAATGTGTCAAAACGGGTAAATTGCCTTTGTATGAAGACGGGCACTTTAAAGACTGCTACACTGAGAGAAAATACAACCAGTTTTCATGTTCGTTCAACAAGTTTTTTGGTTAAAATAGCGCCTACGTGCTCTTTGGTTCAAACAACAAGCTACTTGTCATTTGAATCGGCAATATATTTGAATCAACAAGTCGATTTTATAAAAACAACCTAACACATGTTGTTTTAAACATACGTTTGGCTGATTCAAACGGATAAACCGCAACAAGTCGAACTTGTTAAATTCACAATACAAATTTCTCTCAGTGTATAGATAGATAGATTATTTCCAAATATTTATTAATTTTAACATGGAAATGAACCAGCAACAATTTTAGAACCCTGAAATTAAACACAAGCTAGATTTAACTGAATCCCGGGCTCACTTCAGCTCATTTCTAAAATAGGTCCTTTGTTAGCGCTCCACAAAGGAATAGATTACAAACGGTTTAAAATCCAGACAAACCTGTCAGGTGAGTTCATTGTGTATTCATTAACACGTTCTCTGCTCACGATACACAATGATTTATCTAGTTTTGAATGTACATTTTACAGTAATCTGTAGATATATCTGGGCCATTTTTTTTTTCAATGTTGTTCACCCGAGTTTGTTATAACATGGGTATTTTTTACGAGATTCATACCCAGATCGCAAGGTCTTTCGATCCTCATAGGAGAACAAAATTAACCCAAGTTTTCCATAGATTTTTCAAACTTTCCATTCCGTTACCGCCATATAAAATTAATGAAAAAATGGTGACGGAATTGGAAAAAACCTTGGGACACTTTTTTTCTCGTATTAGGATTGAAAGAGCTCGCGATTCTGAGTGGAAACCACACAAAAATTTCTAAATCCAAAAAAAAGTGGCGTGGACAACTTTGAAAAAAAAAAATGTCCCATCTGACACATCAGGTACACTAAAGCAGGAATTCAGACGCTCTAAAAGATACTTACGGCTTACGGTACCTATAAAATATATGTAATCAATAATTATAGTTTTAGTCAAATATGATTATTATGATCAAACGAACTTCTTGAAGTGAAGTTCGATCGAAATTATATGAGTCACTTAATTTGAAGATACGAGTATGTTATCCACTGACACTTACTGATTACAATTTCTAGGAGATAGATTAATTGGAAGTGTAATTCTATGAAAAATTAGAGCACACAATAAAGTATTAAAGAACAAAAATAATCTACCAATACAATAACACAGAATTTAAAATAGTTCCTGCCTTATTCTGTTTCTAAAAATAAATAATACAAATTACTATTTTTTCGTCGAAGCATTATTGAAGCGAAGATAAAGAGAATATTTAAACGTGAGTAAAAATAGGTTACTTTGAACAAAAAAAAATCAATTTGACATATATAGAACAACTGAATCTACTATCAGTGAGAAAATTATACGTCCTCCATCTAATTTTAAAAACCCATAAACAAACCACGTACAAACCAGATCATTCATGCACACGTAGGAGAAAGACTAACGTTATTAAGACACATACAGTGAAAAGCGTATTTGCTAGGAGACAACAACAGGCACAGTCTTGTAATATTTATAATGCAATAAACAAACACCTTGACATTTATTCCTGCAGTACACATGAGTGTAAGCGTAAATTAACAGAATGGTTGAAAACAAAAACCTACAACGATATAGAAAAGTTAGTACAAAATCAGTATAAATGAAAATATTACATACGTACAAATATACATAAAGACACACACACACACACACACACACACACACACACACACACACACACACACACACACACACACACACACACACACACACACACACACACACACACACACACACACACACACACACACACACACACACACACACACACACACACACACACACACACACACACACACACACACACACACACACACACACACACACACACACACACACACACACACACACACACACACACACACACACACACACACACACACACACACACACACACACACACACACACACACACACACACACACACACACACACACACACACACACACACACACACACACACACACACACACACACACACACACACACACACACACACACACACACACACACACACACACACACACACACACACACACACACACACACACACACACACACACACACACACACACACACACACACACACACACACACACACACACACACACACACACACACACACACACACACACACACACACACACACACACACACACACACACACACACACACACACACACACACACACACACACACACACACACACACACACACACACACACACACACACACACACACACACACACACACACACACACACACACACACACACACACACACACACACACACACACACACACACACACACACACACACACACACACACACACACACACACACACACACACACACACACACACACACACACACACACACACACACACACACACACACACACACACACACACACACACACACACACACACACACACACACACACACACACACACACACACACACACACACACACACACACACACACACACACACACACACACACACACACACACACACACACACACACACACACACACACACACACACACACACACACACACACACACACACACACACACACACACACACACACACACACACACACACACACACACACACACACACACACACACACACACAAATTTTGTTTATTATTTGTATAAGGTTAAGTAGTATAATTTTGTGTTATTCATCTAAATTTACATACCTACTTATAAGATAAACAGTGTATACCGTGGAAGAGCGGTGCTCTCTTAGCACAAGTGTTTCCTCACTTAAAAAGAGGCACCAGCGCAGATACTTTGTAAAACTTTTGTTGATACAGAATAAAACATTTTTATTTTTTATTATTTTATTTTTACTGGAAACAATAGGTACCTATTATTAATGAGTGCACGAGTGGACGATACAAAAGTATTTTGATACATAAGCATATTATAAATTAAAAAAATAAAGAAAAAGTAAAAGATATTGAAATACCGTACGCCGGAAAAGTGTTAACGTCCAAGCCCCAGATCCCTAGGAGACCGGAAAGTGAGTATTTCTCCTCCGCTAATGAAATTACCAGACGAAATGGAACGGTCCGGCCGCAAAGTGGGACGAATTTCTGGAGAACGTTTTGATTGGCTTTGTGATGACGGAGACCTGGGCCTCTAGCCAATAGTGCAATAGTTGACGCTCCGTATCGTTATTTTATGCGATAGGAGGCAAACGAGCAGACAGGTGGTCGCCTGATGGTAAGGACATCATAAACACCAGAAGGGTTGGAGGAAGGTATGTTGCCGGTTTTTTAAGATGGGTGTACGCTCTTTTGTTGAAGGTTTGAAGGTCGTGTCGGTCCGGTAACACCGCAGGCGCCAGTTCATTCCACGGTTTAGCTGTGCGGGGTAGGAAGTTTCTGGAGAAACGCACAGTCAAGGATTGCCTGTCATCTAAATGATGGAGATGGAAATTGATGACGATGGATGGAGGTCTCGTAGTTTTCTCTCTCTATTCCTCTTCCGTAATGGCGTGACAGAGACAATTGTGCATTGTTCGGCACGGATCGTTACCTATTGTCAGTTTGACTAGAGGACTTGACGTCCCCAAAAGTGGTGTCTGTAATTAGGGCGGTAATAATAATGCAACCTAGGCTGTTTGTAGCAAAGAGAGACTGGTTAATGAATTGCGACTGGGACAGTAAGCTGTAGGGACATAGTTTACGTAATATGGTGTTTGTTTACCTACGGTAGTCTGGTAAAAGTTTTAGACTGTCGTCTTTTTAAATAATGACTAGAAAAAATAAAATATACGTGGCGTAATAAAACGTCATATTAAATACACAGTGAAATAAAAAGGTCCGTTTTAACTTCGCAAAGTGACTTTTGAGGTCATAATGAACAACATTTACTATGGGACCAATGCTGAAATCAGAGAGAGTGAACGAAAACGCATTGACAATTTGGAAATGTGGTGCTGGAGAGGAATGCTCCGGATATCGTGGACTCAGCGTCGCACTAATGTGTCTATTCTTCAGGAGCTCAAAATCAAGCAAAAACTGTCAGATGTCGTTCACTCTCGCACCCTTATGCCGTGGCTTGCGTGGGCGACGGTCGCGCGATGGTCGCGCGACGGCGATGCGACGCATACGAAATCAAACCTTATCGATATGAAAGTACACGGCGTTAGCTATTTCGGTCACGTTACACGTAGGGAAGAGAGACTTGTTGTTCAGGGAAGAGTGTGCGGTACAAGACCCAGACTGCGCCCCTCAATGCGATGGACATACCAAGCGAGGGCTCTCACCCGGGTCACCCTTAAATATCTGCGCACGGAACGCTGCAAATAGAACAATATGGCGGGAAACCATTAAAAAGGCAGCACAGCGACCCCAATGACCACGACTAATCTGACAAGAGTATACGACTAAGAAGAGAGAGAAGAGAGACTCTTGTAAAACTACGTTAAATGAAATTTTATATGAATAGCTGTCGTTATTATAATTTAGTCTTTGACTACAACGTAGCAATTAGCTTTAAACCTAGCCTTTTGTTTCATGCCGATGCAAGATAAGTTTAAGACAAAGGTTCCACACAGCAACTATGTTTATGGCTCAAATTAAACCAAGCTTTTGTTAGGTACACAAAATTTTATAACAATAATAGTTTTATTTAAACATACATACATACATACATACAATCACGCCTGTATCCCATAAAGGGGTAGGCAGAGCACATGAAACTACTAAAGCTTCAGGGCCACTCTTGGCAAATAAGGGGTTAAAAGAAAACGAAACTGTGGCATTGCAGTGACAGGTTGCCAGCCTCTCGCCCACACCACAATTTAACCCATATCCCATAGTCGCCTTCTACGACACCCACGGGAAGAAAAGGGGTGGTGAAATTCTTAACCCGTCACCACACAGGCAGGCAGGCTTTTATTTAAAAAAAACTATAATTATACATTTATATATACACGACAGAAATGAAAAGTAACATTTTTGACCTACTCAAACATTTACGAGTTGATTGCCTAGGTTTTTTTCTATATTGTATGTTTTAAAGCATGTGCCGTTAAAACCCTCGCAACGCTCAAGACTCCTTATTTTGCATTTGTACCACTTGCTACACGTGCGAGCAAGTGGGTATCAATTTTGGCACGTGCAGATAAATTAAGAAACAACTTGCCCTCTTGTAGAACAAATGACTATTTTTTAACTAACATTATACAAATAACTACCCTGACGCGTTAGTAGGGGGAAATTAGCTAAAATTACCGCATAATTAATGGAAGGTTTTTTTTAATTGAAATATGTACGTTATAGACCGAAGTTATTTTTCATCAACCCTCCCCACTCCTCCCTCCTCTGCGTCACCCCTCTACCCTCCCTTAAAGTGCCGAAAATGCGGTTTTTCTCGATTTCTGACAAAACTGTTGAAGATACAGAAAAAACGCGTAGGAACGAAGTAATCCTTAATAAATTTACTACAAATCATTCATTAACACTTTGGTTCTAGCACTTATAGTTTACGCGTGATCCGTCACGAAAGTTGGTCCTTTACTGCAATTTTCTTTAGTGAATGTTAAGTTTTCGCCCAAAATGCATACGAAATCGTCGAAATTTGTTTGATATAACTAAAATATTGTAACTCATGACTAAAATAAAATTAAGGGGGAAAAATCACTACCATGGGTGGAATTTCCAATATGTCTTGGAATTCCAGTAACTATTTAAGACGTAATATTTTCACGGTAGTAGTCGCTAGGAGTACCATTGATCTATATAGTGTATCTATGACTGGGGATGAGCTTTTGGTAGCTGTTGGTAGAGCCCTGGAGTATCAATCCAGTCGCCGTGAGTTCAAGTCCCACCCATGGTAGTGATTTTTCCCCCTGAAATTCATTTTCAGTTTATAATATTTTAGTAATATCAAACAGATTTCGTAAGCAATTTGGGAGAAAACTTAACATTAACTAAAGAAAATTGCAGCAAAGGACCAACTTTCGTGATGGATCACGCGAAACCTATAAGTGCTAGAACCAAAGTGTCAATGAACGATTTGTAGTAAATTTATCAAGGAATACTTTTTTCCTACACGCTTTTTCTGTATCTACAACGGTTTTGTCAGAAATCGCGAAAAACCGCATTTTCGACTATTTAAGGGGGGGAAGAGGGGTGACGCAGAGGAGGGAGGGATGGGGAGGGTTGATGAAAAATAACTCCGGCCTGTAATGTACATATCCCAATCAAAAAAAATCTTCCATTAATTATACCAACATTTTCATACATAACTTTCCAGAAGCAAGTGGCGTAGGCGACAGGCTGGCAACCTGTCACTGCAATGTCACAGTTTCGTTTTCTTTCAACCCCTTATTTGCCAAGAGTGGCACTGAAACCTGAGTAGTTTGATGTGCTCTGCCTACCCCTTCATGGGACACAGGCGTGATTGTATGTATGTATGTACCCTGACGCGTACAGTTACCTGGCATAAATAGTGATGATTTGTGTACATTGTCGCTTATACAGTTTCGTATAACATTTCAAACAAGACGTTAAAGTGAGAAAGTACAGAAATTTATTTTTAAACGAGGCATAGCGAATGATATTCCGCTTTGTGTGGTAGGGCACAGCACAGATATCGTCTCGCTCGAATCTAGAGCAGAGCCCAACTGGGGAAGTACCTCCGCCTTACAGAAGACCGCAACCAAATAGCACTAGACCCTACTCATAGTGTTATGTTCCTGCCGGTGAGTAAGGCTGCCAGAGCTCAACGAGGGTACGGTGTGCTGACGACGTGATGACTTACGGAACTAATTTGTTCCGTCTATTGTCCTTTGAGTCGTCGGCAACCGGAACCCTCCTTGGAACTTCTACACTCTTTTTGCTGTGTACTTATACTTAACACAGCAAAAGGGAGTGTACAAGTTTCTAATGGGGTAGCAACGCGCAAGTGACACTCTTTGAGTTGCAGGCGTTCATAAGTTTAGTTACGGTGACCGCTTTCCATCAGGCGGACCGTTTGTTTGTTTGCCACCGACGTAGTATAAAAAAAATCATCACTAATTCATGCCAGTGACTGTACATTCGAACTGCCCAGTTAGGCAGTGTAAACTAACCGTAAAGTTACATACTTTTAAAATGCAGTTCTTGCAATTTAAGATAGGTAGTTTGAATAACAATGTAAAAATATAAAATATACACGATCGATCTATTTTTTAGATGTTATAAACGCTGACGCAGCAACACATGTTTTCCAAGTGTAATTAATTTTATTTTTAATACCTATTTATGTACATGTTCTCATGATTTTAATTTGTTTACATTAAATTGTGTTTTAAACTAGGACATTATCTCTTTGCCCGAGATACAGGATTATTTTCCTAGTTCGGGCGCACGTAACACTGCACGTACTATAAGTAAACGCATAAATGTAACATTAGCAATAAGGTTTTTTCAATAAATTATTCTTATTCTTATTCTTATTCTAAACCCGTCATAAGTTTATGACGGGTTTACACTGCCTAACTGGGCAGTGCAACTGCGTTCACAAGTGCCTAAGTCCGCGTTCACAGAAGCTCTCTATTTACTTTATCTACTGCACTTTATACTTTATCCTCGAAATGCGTTCAGTCTAGTTTATACTTTTATTACGACGCGTACAGAGAACGTTGCGAGATTCTGTTTTCATTTCCGTCAGATTGAAATAGCGAGAGAACAGTAAAGTTGTGCTTTTATTGTCTCTGGATATCAGTATGTTTTGTATTTTACAAGTAAGTATTTGTCAGTTCTTTTTTTAATACCACGTCGGTGGCAAACAGGTATACGGTCCGCCTGATGGAAAGCGGTCACCGTAACCTATGGACGCCTGCAACTCGAGGGGTGTCACATGCGCGTTGCCAACCCTTATTTCAGTAACTATAGTAACATATTATAGTTACCTACTGATTAATTTTTTTAAATAAATAATATACTTTTCAGTACAGATGGTGTTTTTTTTACTCACTAGTGCGAGAGGTGGTTCATTATATGCCAGGTCGAAACTTCGGAGGCTCATCTGTACTGAAAAACGTCGTACGATACACGTGCGTAAAGGAAATTCGTAACTCGTGTCAATTTAAAACACTCCCTTCGGTCGTGTTTTAATTTATCGCCACTCGTTTCGAACTTCCTTTTTTACGCACTTGTATCGTAATGTACTATTAACCAACGTGCAACGTAAACATTGACTTTTTCAGAATATATTTGACTGCTGTACTAATTTTGTTATTAGGTACTTTACAAAATATTTTTCATACAAGACATCAAATATAAAAGAAAGAAGAAGGAGGAAGACAAAAGGCGAACTTATCCCTGATAGGGACTCTTCCAGTTAACCTAATGAAGATAAGTATTTCCTAACATACAATTTTTGACGCTATTATACAGGATGATTCATGAGTCGTGAGCAGGAGTGAACAGGGTACTGGGGAGGGTCACACTGAGCAACTTTCATAATGGGGCAACACTAAATTGTGATATTTTTTTTTCTTAACTATGACTTAATTGATAGTTTATCATCAATTAAGTCATAATTAGAACGTAATTGATAATTAGCTATCAATTAAGTACTTATCAATTAAGTCATAGTTAAGAAAAATAATCACAATTCAGTGTTGCCCCATTATGAAAGTTGCTCAGCGTGACCCTCCCCAGTACCCTGTTCACTCCTGCTCACGACTCATGAATCATCCTGTATACGACAAAGAGGATCGAGTATTATAGAGAGTTACTGTCAAAATAAAATGTGTAATCATAGTGCATAGACTGCCATCTCTCGACACAAGCTTAAAACTTTTGAACCTCAGTTTTTACAATTTGGCCCATATTATTAGCTTGATATGTGTTAAAATGTGAAACATTACCTTAATATTAGCGCCATCTAGCTGAGCGTACCCCAAAGTTGTAATTCCATCTAGGCCACCGTGCCTTTTTCTGTATGGTACTTTTTTTTCTTAGACTTTATCTGTCTATACGGAGTTATATTGTCTTTGTATACGATCCAAACCGCATGAAGACATGTTATAAATATTTCTGTTTACCCACACATTCAGTACTGTCTCAACAAAATTACAAGGAAATCAATCATGGCGCCGTCAAACGTTATTAAAGCTATGTAACGCGGAAACAGCATAAATCTGGGATCCTCGCGATATTGCCAAACTTCCAATACCCGTACCATGAGTTACTCAGTTCTGAATGGTTCATGGTCAGTTTCACTAGACTTGTATTGACATCCACCCGCTACTTTCAGTTACCCTTGACCATGATGCATATTACTGTGTCGAAATATATAAAAAGGCCACGGTAGGCATGACACATAATACAGGTCAAATTTCAATTGCGATATTGCAGTGACAGATATTTAAGTGCTCGAGGCGGCTAGAACTCGCGACGGTCGGGGTGGCCGCGAACACTCATGCCTGAACATGTCGCCAATCGCTATGTCAGCATTTATTATGATTATGATTATGATCATTTCTCGAAAGGTCACGTCATATCACATATCACGTCAGCCAATTTTAATTGGTCCTATTTTCACGCAACTATGGGAACAAATCAAATTATCCAATTAATTAACCTACTGCTTGCCCTTAGAGTTGGTCAAAGACGCCTAGTCTTACAAATATGACATAATTATAGAAGAGAAATTTCGACGGCTTCCGCTGTGGCGAGGTGGCCTAGGGGTTCATGGCGTTTGGCCCGGATTGCTAAAAGACGCCGGTTCGAATCCGGCCTTCACCACTGGTGGTGCTCGTCATTTTTTCTTTAATACATATATGACATCTTATTTTCGATTTTTTGTTACCAACATTTAGTGATATAAGTCGACTTTCGTACGATATACAGGATAATTGTTACAATATAATTAAGAAAATATAGATACTAGAGAACCTTAATGACAAAATAAAACTTACTAAAATCTCAAATCATGAAATAAATTTGGTAACAAAAAATTAATAGAAAAAAAAAACTTTTTCCTTAATTTTTGTACACTTTTCGAGAATTGCTGATTATAAATAAGTTAACGTGAGTACATTCATTATATTTGAATATGTTTCAGAAAAGTTTATTAACATCTATAATTTCAGTAACAAGTTCTACACTCAGCTGAAACAAAATTGAAAGATGGAAACATTTAGCGAATACGATTGCGGTACAACTCATGGTAAGGGTACAGGGAGAACACGACGCGCTCATTACGGTGCAGGTTGTCAACCAGTATTTATTGTCTAGAGGGTACGGTACGGGCCGGAGATTTGCATTTATTCATGGCCTTGTCACAATTATCATAATATTGGGAATTATTCCTTCTCTTAAACAAACCGCTGGTATATTTGCCAGTCGCTTTTCGGTGAAGGAAAACATCGTGAGGAAACCGGATTATTTCTAATTAGGTCTAGTTTACCCTTCGGTTTGGAAGGTCAGATGGCAGTCGCTTTCGTAAAAACTAGTGCCTACGACAAAATCTTGGGATTAGTTGTCAAAGCGGACCCCAGGCTCCCATGAGCTGTGGCAAAATGCCGGGATAACGCAAGGAGGATGATTCCGTCTCTTAAACAGTTTACTTCAGAAGCTTTATGTTTTAAATCGGAAGTAAGGTGAAGCAAAGCCAATTCCTACTTTCAGAAATTAAAAAAAAAACGTAAACACTTAATTAGTATATTGAAATAGATATCATACACGAAAGAAAAAACAACAAGGCCCACTGGTGGCCAAGCCGGGAATCGAACCCGGGTCTTCAGCTTACGCGGCTAACGTCAATGGTCATTGGTCTAGTCAATATTCCAACACCCATCCAAAAGAAACCTACTACAGTAAATGGCTGGCCACTTTAAAGGCTCTTCTTCCTCCTACCCTTATCCCACGTTATGTGGGGTCATAGTGTTGTATTCCTGCCGGTGAGTAAGGCTGCCTGAGCTCAACGAGGGTGCGGTGTGCTGGTGCGGTGTGCTGGTGAAGGATGGACCTACATAACTGATTTGTTCCGTCTATTGTCCTTTGAGTCGTCGGCAACCCAAACCCTCCTTGGAACTTATACACTACAAGTTTCTAATGTGTTGGCAACGCGCACGTGATACTCCTTGAGTTGCAGGTGACGGTAACCGCTTTCCATCAGGCGGACTGCATGCTTGTTTGCCACCGACGTAGTATAAACAAAATGGTAACAGATAAAGATGAACCTGAATACCAATCGAAATGAATAAAAGTATGAAGTACAGAATACTCCTTCTATGACATAAAAGATTTCTTTGACCTACCAAATAACTTATATTAGAATAAAATAATAATTATGTATAAAATCAAATTAACAAATCTAAATGACATATCATATGTAATATAATCAATGAATGCATCTTTCAATTAAAAATTCGAAATTATAACTAGACTGAAATTGTAATAATCTTAATTTAATTGCTGTTAAATAATTTTATTGATGAACGTGTAATATTTATAATATTATTAATAAAATGTCTATGTCTATGTCTAATGATACAGCCTATGATTGGCCTAGTGGCCACTTTAAGGCCGACACTCAATAAAACTCGCGGAGTAATCATGAAGCGCGCTGTATTAGGGGGTCGTAAAGCAGCTATTACGGCAACTTTTTGATTTATCTACGGGTAATAGAGACCGCCGTTAAGTGAGGGGCCTGAAGTTGGTTGAGCGTTCGAGGCTGTATGGACACTGTTGGGATTGGAGATATAGTTACCAATTTAGAGGTCATTTAAGACACAAACATTTATCATAAAATGTAAAGTGATATATATACATACATACAATCACGCCTGTATCCCATGAAGGGGTAGGCAGAGCACATGAAACTACTCAAGTTTCAGTGCCAGTCTTGGCAAATAAGGGGTTGACAGTAAACGAAACTGTGACATTGCAGTGACAGGTTGCCAGCCTCTCGCCTACGCCACAATTTAACCCATATCCCACAGTCGCCTTCTACGACACCCACGGGAAGAAAGTGATGTAAAGGAAAAATCATAGGAGTGTAAGCGAATTATTTGCAGACTTTTCTAATTCAGTGATTTAAGTTGTTGAGAGTTTGTGATTTTGATTTTGTTAGTTGATTGAGTAAGTGATTGGATACTACATACATACATAAAATCAAGTTTGTATTTCCAAACGAGGTAGTCAGAGCACACGGAACTGCTCAAATCCTAGGGCTACTCTTGGCAATTACGGTATGGATACTCTTTTATAAGTTTCATTTGAATTTCAACGACCATACTTCGAATTCTATTATAATAATTTATAACGTAAAGCCTTCTAAATGTAACTAGGTTAAAGAATTAACGACTGACAATCAGCACAACAATCTCTAGCAACCCTTACACTCTTAAAGCACTCGAAATAACTGATAACGCATCGCAAGTAAGTAGCGCTCTCTCCACTAATATAGTTCCTTGAAGCGGCTATTAGTGCTATCACAGATAACGTACCGAAATCCGCTTTACGACGAATCAACTTAATCTTAAAAAAAATACTTATTTGAAAAACAATCGTATGAATTAGAATAACCTAAATAGGCATTGAACTCATTGCGAACATTCATATTGCAAGTGCTGAGATACCGCAAGCAAAGGAATAATTGTATCATTATTCCAATAATCCCGTCAATTCAAATCGATACCTGCTTTAATATTTTTTTAAACCTTCATATGTATCTATACAATTTGTGCTTCCTTTATCACACATTAAATTACTTACATTATAAAAAAAAAAACAAACACCATTTCTAGAAATCCACATGAATCACAAAGTACTCGAAATAACTGATAACGCATCGCAAGTAAGTAGCGCTCTCTCCGTTAATAAAGTGCTTTTACGCGGCGATTAGCGCTATCGCAGATAACGAACCGAACTCCGCTTTACGACGAATCAACCTAATCTTTATTGACTTCTGTAAGTTTGTGAGCCGAGATGCAGCTGGAAGCGAAGGTATGCTCAAAGTATTTAGTTGTATGAGCGCTAAGAGATCATAGGACCAATTAGGGCCAAGACAAAATGTTCAGATGAAATAAATAAAAAGGATAGAATAAGAAGGCCGAGTTTTAAGAAGAGTAAAACTTCAAATGAAATTGAGCCTTAAAGAAAAATATTGCTACCATAAACCATTGAAATCATAAAATTTTCATGATTTACAAAAGTTGACCTATAAAACTAAATAAGTGCTATAAAACTAAATAAAATGAAAAGTGCTAGGTGCTAGGTAAGTACGAGATTAGGACACTAAAAGTGAGCATTTAGGTTATTCGTGTATTGAGAAACATCAAGGATGGAGGCCAAACCCAGGAAGGCTCAACAGCAGCACATATTTTTAAAGAAAATGTTCGGAAAAGGAACTACAATGCCCTGATTATTTTAACAACAACTGCTCAGCTACTTATTTTTTCTGGAATGAAGGATGGTGACAATGAGATTTTTTTACTTTACCTTATGAAGAACGTTTTTATTTATAACGACATGGATAACTTTTACAAGTAACACTTTCAGCACCCAAAGTGTCAAGTAAGCAACTCAAATGAAAGCCAATTATATGCCAAATGACGCTATATCAAGGAAAAAGTCTCAGAACGTCCGTATAGTAAAATAGGCGTAATCTGTCTATAAATATGTCGTAAACCGCGAGTTCTGATCGGTCGTAACTCGGTTTATGGGAGTGACCGACTCGCGACTTGTCAGCGACGTTAAAGTCTCAGCTGAGTAGTGAATTTATAGTTTTTTAATAGTGGGGCTTTGGGCAGTAAACATTATCTATGTTCTGACGGTCTGGCATTTTTATTGGAATACGCAACGATTTGCGTTCTTCCCAAAAAAAAATCACCGCGGTCGTCTATTCTACGATCATATTCATGAAAAAAGAGTCTTGGTTATTCGATGCCATCATCATCATCATCATTGGCCACGACATCTTAGCAGATGATTGTTGTAGTGATTTTATTGTGTGGTGCCGGTACATCGTCTTTGGTGGCTTAGTAGTCCGATGGCAGCCCGTCACCTTTTGCCACATCTGTCACAGGTCATTATTTCGATGCCATTGCGGATATAGAAATAATGACTCTTTTAAGGCAGCTGTTTGTATAAACAACTTAAGGCTCAACATCCTATCAAATGAGAAACATTCCCGTTTTCTGGTTTCAGGTTGTGACCCACATACAAGCCTTGAATTTTTGATGCCCCGAAACCCTTACATTTTGTGTGGATTCACTATTTGACAGGTAAAGGTACGTGAAAATTTGTAAAAGAAGGGTCAAAGTATCATCATTCTGTATAGTATTATACTTTTCTCAAACATGGTATGAAATATTGATGTTATGTGCCTTATAATTGGCAGCGAAGTATGACGTTGCAGGTGCGGCTAGGACGATTGATAGATAATGGAATTTCATACAAACCTTGCAGGCCAAGGCCGGCAAAGTCTTCTTTTTTAATTTCCAAACACAGATAATTGTGACATAACATCCAGGTATTTAGCCAATTAAAAAAAAACTATAAGGGGCTTTATAGACGTGCCGACTGCAACTGGTACGGGCCCTAGACAATATTTGATTTTGGGTGCGTTTTGATACAAAAAAATTTTTTTTCGTTTTTTTTTAATTTTTTTTTATTTTTTGTTTTTTTTTTTATAGGCGTATACGGGGCATTAAAGGGGAACGAAAATTCGATTATTTTTGCGCTACGACGCACCGTTTAGGAGATACAGCCATCCAAAGTTACTATTTTCAGTAGACTTTATTTATTTCATACCATGTTTGAGAAAAGCACTATACATACCTCGGCGGGAAATGGGGTTGCCCGCCTCAGACCTATCCGGCCTCGCCTCGCTCGGCCGTCTATATGTCTTCGGCCGGCAACCCCATTTGTCCCGGCCTCTGTAGTAATGTACTATTGTTTTTATTGATTTGAAAACATGTTTCAATGAACTTACAGATAAATCCAACTCATATTGAAGCTTAAATTTATAAACAGCAAATAAGGAACACATAAAAACATTAGAAGAAGTTTTGTTTGTTGACCTCAGCATCGCCTTGGCCGAGAATTACATGTGATCTGACATTTACGCTGTCCTGTCCAACTACATTTTTGTCCCCCTTGCCATAGAAACCACTGGCTGTTGGTGTGTAGAGGCCAAAGCCTTTATTAGGGAATTGGGCGGGAGGCTGAGACCAGCGTGGTCACGACCCCCGCTCCGGATCGTTCCTGTTGCAAAGGTAGTCCATCGCGGTTCAACACGGTGAGCTTGATGGGCTCCTTTGCAACGGTAGGGACTCGGAATGGATTTAGTAGTTTAGATTAGTCCTAATTTTATTTGTAATTATTAGTACATTTAGTTATTAGAATGTTTATGTTTAAATTGTTAGTAGTTAAGTCTTGATTATAATTTTATTGTTTTATCTTTATATTTAAACTAGCTTTTGCCCGCTGCTTCGCTCGCATTAGAAAGAGACAAAAAGTAGTCTACGTCACTCTTCACCCCTTCAACTATCTCCATTTAAAAAGTCACGTCAATTCGTCGCATCGTTTTGCCGTGAAAGACGGACAAACAAACAGACACTACACACTTTTCCATTTATAATATTAGTATGGATTAATAAAGTGATTCATCTTTACCAAGTAAATGTAGGTTATCTACTACTTAATACAATCAAATACATGCACCTTGTTTACTGCATAGTACGTTTGATGTAAGCTGCGTCAAACTTTGTAAAGCATTTAATTAAATTAAGTTTGGAGCTATCAAACTCGACTGTGCTTTAACTTTTCATTGGACAATGCCGGAAGTCTTTAGTTTTATGGCCTTGCTCAAGGGGAATAATTAGATTTTGGTAGTTACAGTTTCTTGTACGAATTGGGTAATTAAATTTTGAAATGGAACCAGCAGAATTTGTTTGGTCTGATGCAATAGAATTATGTTATTGTATTTTTAACCCCTGACGCAAAAACTGTCTGTCTATCTGTCTATCTGTCTGTATGTCTGTGTGTATGTCTGTCTGTGGCATCGTAGCTCCCGAACGGATGAACCGATTTAGATTTAGTGTTTTTTTTGTTAGAAAGCTGAGTTAGTCGGGAGTGATCTTAGCCATGTTTCATGAAAATCGGTCCACTCTGTCGGAGTTTTTTTCAAAATTTTAATTTCGTGGTTAGGTTATATTTATTTTAGGGATAACAAAAAACTACACAATATCGGTTTCGAGTAAGAGTTACAGAAAATATAAATTACAATATTTACAAAATGTATGTGAACAGCATTATCCGCATTGTGGGGACTTAGAAACTAAAGTCAATAATAAAATTGCATTTACCTACTAATGATGAAGCAGTTTAATGAAGGAAAAGTGAGCAGTTGCAACTTGACCGCGATTTATGTGGCTTTTGTAACGGTTATAAGGTTCAGTCAATGTGTACCGACAATAACAAAGATACCTGTGATTGAAGTTTGGATTCAAGAACACATCAAAACAATGGCATTGTGATACTTAAAGGACAATGAACCAAAGCTACAATTCTCTAAATTCCCCATGCAATGTCACAAACCCTACAAGAATAGATCCGTATTACGTATAAACATCCAGAGATTACACGGACCGCCGATTTTTATCCAATACCCGTCACGGAGACGTCACGCGAGAGCCTGACGTCTGCGGGGAACTCATATTGAATATTTTATCAAAAAGAAGCAGGGAACACATAGCTAAATGCACAAACGCTCACGATAATATCGTTTTCATAACTATCTATCTCTATCGCTCTTCCGTATGGGCGCGACGGAGCTAGGCTGTGCTTCGATCGGCGTCTAGCGTCAACGATTGTCATTTGGCTAGGCCGGCAGTAGAGGTATGAGAAATCCCGCAGAATGAAGATTAAAATAGCTATTTATTATGTGATTGCAGAAGCTAAGAAATATTTAGAAATACCAGATTTCATTGAATCGCTGAAGATAAAAATAATGATAAATTATACATTCGTATAATTCAAAATGGCACGCAAATTCATCAAATCTACAAACTAAACTTAACAATACAAATCAAGACACGAGTCAGTTGAAAACTAATAAGAAATAAAAAAAGTGTAATTAAACTTTTACTAGATATTAGAGATCGAATATCAAAACTACACGATTTCACTTTACTTGGTTACTAACGGGCTATGAAAGGGGAGAAAAACCGCTCGGACAGAAGTCAGAATTCAAATTACTTTTTGGGTCACTGACCTCCACTTGACTGTCTTGTAAGTTTATTGGAAGTGCAGAGTTGAATTTCACTGGTTAAATCGGATGTGATTGCGAAGACACAAGAGCCGAATGAGAGAAAGAAAGTGAATAGATAATAGATAGACAAACCAAATATCTACGGTCTATATGCACCACACCCACAATTTTAAAAGACTGTTCTGAGAAGAGGCCACCTTGGCAATAAAACCAATGCGAGCAGGAAAAGAACTTACTTATATTAAACTAGATACTATTATATGTATCCTTCAAAGATTGTCCTTTAGTGAGCAGGAATGATTAATGTACATACATTAGTCACATTAGCTATCTACTGAAAGTGAAAACCAAGGTCATCATTAATTTTCTCTAACTACTAGTCTTTACGCCCACTTTAGGTAGTAATTGGGAAGCAACTGTGAAGTCTGATAATGTCAGGCGAAGTCAAAGGTACGAGTTCATTTACATCAGAACGATATTGTTTTAATCACATTATCTAGTTATCATGCCATGCCCGCGCCAATACAAGTACGGACAATTGAGGAGTATCTTGTTAAACGATTTTATCTTTCTATGAACTTCACAAAAATAAGTATGGACTCCTCAATAACGAGAGAAACTCTTCATTACTGAATGGCATCATCATCATCCTCCTTACGTTATCCCGGCATTTTCCACGGCTCATGGGAGCCTGGGGTCCGCTTTGACAACTAATCCCAAGATTTGGCGCAGGCACTAGTTTTTACGAAAGCGACTACCATCTGACCTTCCAACCCGAAGGGTAAACTAGACCTTATCGGAGTTAGTGCGGTTTCCTCACGATGCTTTCCTTCACCGAAAATCAAATGGCAAATATCAAATGACATTTCGCACATAAATTCCGAAAAAGTTATTAGTTTAGTAGAGCCGGGGTTCGAACCTGCGACCTCCGGAACGAAAGTCGCACGTACTTACCACAAGGCTACCAGCGCTTCATTTACTGAATGGCATTAGTAAGATAATCATATTATCATTTATTTATTTATTCAAACTTTATTGCACAATTGGAAAAAAAAGTACAAATGGCGGACTTAATGCCTTAAGGCATTCTCTACCAGTCAACCATAGGGCCAAACAGAAATTCGCGAATGAGGGGATCATTGTCAAATCAATATAATTATGTTCGTATTTTATGTTAGTTATAACTCTTAAATGCCATATCTCGGTACAAATTTAAACCTAATTTATATACCTTTTACCTAAACTAAGTTACAGTAGACAGTGTAACGAAAACGGAACGTAATTAAAAGATAAAAAGTTCACGTCAAGAAGCGAAACGAAAATAAAATAAAGATACTTTATTTGGAGTTGAAGCGGGCGACATACATTGAATTCGTTGAATATTTCTGCTGGTGTTTTCTGTGTTAAATAAAGCATCTGACGACTGCATGCGCGGATCCAGGGGGGGGTCATGGGGGTCATGACCCCCCCCTGGAGCCTGGGCTGGCCATACAAATAGACCACGTGACTCCCCGGGGGGCCTGGGCCTTTACCACGTGACCCCCCCCCTGGGCACGAAGCTGGATCCGCGCTTGGACGACTGGTCTGGCCTAGCGCTTAGTGACCCTGCCTGCTACGCCGCGGTCCCGGGTTCGAATTCTCGTTCGAATATTTGTTCCTGAGTCATGGATGTTTTCTATGTATATAAGTATTTGTATATTTTTTTTTTTTTTTTAATACCACGTCGGTGGCAAACAGGTATACGGCCCGCCTGATGGAAAGCGGTCACCGTAACCTATGGACGCCCGCAACTCAAGGGGTGTCACGTGCGCGTTGCCGACCCATTAGAAACTTGTACACTCCTTTTTTGAAGAACCCCATACTGTAGTTCATCGGGAATACCTCGACAGGGAGCTCATTCCACAGCCGGAGCGTTCGTGGGAGGAAATTCCTCTGAAACCGCACGGTGCGCGACCATTTAGGTTGCAAGGTGTGTGGATGAGCGCCCTGTCGATGGCGAGCGGTGCGATGATGAAAAGTGGCCGTTGGCATCATGTCAAACAGTTCTTCAGAACACAACCCATTGTACAGGCGATAGAACACACATAAGGAGGCGAAGTCCCTCCTTAGACTTAAGGGTTCAATACCGCCTGTGAGTTTGGGATCGTCGACAATTCGTACAGCGCGTCTCTGGATCGAGTCAAAGGGTCCAAGCTGGTATCCAGGTGCTCCTGCCCAAAGGTGACAGCAGTACTCCATGTGGGGTCTAACTTGCGACTTGTACAAGAGCAGTCTTTGCCCCGGAGTAAAGTATCCCCTCGCTCTGTTGAGCACACCGAGCTTTTTGGATACCAACGCAGCTTTCCCTTCCAAGTGACAACGGAATTGGACGCTACTCGAAATGTCGACTCCGAGGATCCCAATACTTCCTGACAAGGTAAGGGCTGTGCCTTGAAACTGTGGAACCACAGTAAATGGGGTTTTCTTAGCGGTGAACGCACACACCTGTGTCTTAGTGGGATTGAAACAGACTAGGTTGTCCCGACCCCACACCGAGACTCCGGATTGACTGTGGATTATATAATTATATCGTTGTCTGAGTACCCATAACACAAGCCTTGATAAAAATGTTAATTTAAGGGTTCCGTCAGATGTTTTACTTTCTAAAAGGGTTCCATGGGAAAATAAGTTTGAGAACCGCTGGTCTATAGGAAGAAATAGGATTGGATTCTGATAGTGCAATAGGTATTACCTACCTACAGTCACCGGCATAAATAAATGACGATTTCTGTACCTTGTCACATTAACATTTTGTTTGAAATGTCATACGAAGTTTTCAACTGATTAAATGCGACAAGGTACAGATATCATCACTTATTTATACCGGTGACTGTACTAAGTTAAGAATTTGATATATGGATGTGGATTTTTTAAACGACTGCCCCAAAAAAAGGAGCGTAGCTATTGTTTTCATAAACTACATGTACCTATACAGGGTGGAAAAAACGAATGCCACATGGATGGAAACTACCTTAAATATTGTAAATAGCACATTTTGTGTAAGGGAGACTTTCCTTTGTTTTTAAAAACAATAAATTCTGCATTTAAGGATTTATGAAAAATCGCTTGCCTCAGTCGGGGTCGGGACTCCAACCGGTCAATATGTGACAAAAAATAACGTGCCAAATAATGTGCCAAATTTTCATGGCCTTCCGTTATTCTGATTATATTTGTTATTTAGAGAAAAATGAACCTTGCATAATAAAATACGGCACGTTATTTTTTGTCACATTTGACCGGTTCTAGTCCCGACTGAGGCAAGCGATTTTTCATAAATCCTTAAATGCAGAATTTATTGTTTTTAAAAACAAAGGAAAGTCTCCCTTACACAATATGTGCTATTTACAATATTTACGGTAGTTGCCATTGATGTGGCATTCGATTTTTCCACACTGTATATTATTTTTAACCCTACTAGATACATATGCCAGTGTAGCCTACACAACTAGCCAGAAACGTACAAATTTACTAGCAAATAAACAGGCATGCAAGTATTTAGTAGGGGAGACCGGGTATGGAAGTCACACGGGTTGGTTGTCACAGCGGCCATAACTGACGACTAACCCGCACGAGTGAGTTCATTGACCAGTGTCAAAAAATATAGAATATAGCTCTAGCGATATTTTGACTTCGGTAAATGAACTCACTCGTGCGGTTATTTGTTAGCAAGTTGTTAGTTATGGTCGCTGTGACAAGCAACCTGTGTGATTTCCATACCCGGTCTCGCTTACGTGGCTGGCATGTCAGTTGTGCAAGGTACAGGTAGGTATATGTATCGCAGGCCTTTTATCTTTTACTTAAGATTAAAGAACCACGAAAAAAGTGCTTCAGATGCTTTCACGACGATCGGAGGTGTAATTCTGTACTAAGCTAGGCTAAGGGTTGCTAAGAAGAATGTTAGAGGTTACGACCAAGCGTTTTACTGCAGACGAAATGAATTTTCTCAGACAGATGCCTGCAGAAGGAGGAACATAGACGTGCAAAGATTCCAAAAGATATATAAAACTTTGGAATTTGCTGAAATTTTCTAAAGAAAGCCAAAGCAACTTTCGTTTTGGAAGTGTACTATTTAAATTATGTAGTTTTCAAAAAACAAAGTTTTCAACTATGAATATTAATTTCATGTCAAAGTTAAACAATTTTGAGATCATTAAGATAGCTTATCAATAAGCAGTACGATCACATTGTGACAAATAAAAGAGACACAATACCTTTCATTCATTTGAGCAATATAGTTTTCTAATGTATTTTGCTAAGTAGGTATCCACTTACAATCGTTTTCATGTTAACACGTACCTGTAAATAATAGAAAATATGTTATTAGTTTGAATTTAGAACTCGCAACTAAAACTAGAATGGGATAACATTCAATTGAAATTACAATGTTCACGACGCATTGACTCTTTTCATCGAACTAAATTAAGAAATTAAGAAAAAGAATGTAGAAAATTAAGAAATTTCAAGGACAACGTCAGCGCAACACGTCCCCGTACAGATTATTCTTATGAAACACATTTTATGGACAAAATATTTGACCATAAAGTACGATTTTTTTGAATATTTTTTATTATTATTATAAGTTGGCTTGCTCTTAGCCACGGACTAGCCAAAGGCAAAGACGAGGCCTATGATGGAGTGAACTCGCTCAGAAGATGCCTGTTCAACCTAGATTTGAAGGTTGTCGGATTATACAGCGTGTGTATTCCATACGGGCGAATATTTGAATAACGATTAGTATTGGACCTAAGGAGCCTAACTACATGGTTTTTTTATTGAATAGATGAGATATTTTTTTTCATACATAATAATTCAGCACGCAATGTATTACGTCCACATCAATTAGCGTACCTACCTAAACGTCATTACGACATGACGTTTATGTCATGTCAAGTTAATATGAACGGCGTACATTGCTGCTTGGTCAGATTAAAAAAAATAATTACTCTTAATTAATAACACTTTTTAATAAAATGATTATACTATAATATTGTCTTCGGTTACCGCGATAGTTACTCATGAAATAAAACTATGGAAACGGATTAAATCGCGTATAATGAATTTAAAATACATCCCGACGTTTCGAACTCTTTACAGCGTTCGTGGTCAACGGGTGACTGAGGAAAAATTAAAATGTGCAAAAGCTACCCACTAACAAGAAATATTAACGAACCATGGCCACAAATAATATAGATTTCTAAGGCAGGTTCACACACTATTAATAAAGCTAGTTATACAATATTCAAAAAATTTTACCATTACTCTGTTAAAAATAATTAACCAATTAATCTACACAAAATTGACAAAGAAACAAACTGCAAATGTCCAACACCATACAACACAAATGCCTCACAGCCTTCGTCGTGCTTGTTCCATTATCAGATGTACTACTGGATCCCAAGCCGGTGGTAAAGTAAAGCCATCCTCTCTATTAAATCTCCATCTATTATTCTCTATTTATTATTTTTTCCTCAGTCACCCGTTGACCACGAACGCTGTAAAGAGTTCGAAACGTCGGGATGTATTTTAAATTCATTATACGCGATTTAATCCGTTTCCATAGTTTTATTTCATGATTATACTATATTATTTGTATGGTTAGATACTATAACTGGATACATTATTCGCCCGTATGGAATCCACACGCTGTATAAGCTCGGAAATATAGCCATACCTAACCATAAAGTACGATTTTTTTTAATACGTCATGTAGAAGGTAAAAACCTGGACCTTCCGTATCCAGAATTAAGTTACTAAGTACACCAGTGACCAAACTAAGAATTGAATCGGAAGTTTCAACACTTTCAACTTTACCAAAAGCAAATAGGAGCCCTTTTACACGTCAGTATACAACTTAGAAATAATATTAAATTGTGTCACTGAAGAAAAACATCGTGGGGAAACCGGACTATTTCCAATAAGGTCTAATTTACCCTTCAGGTTGAAAGGTCAGATGGCAGTCGCTTTCGTAAAACTAGTGCCTACGCCAAATCATGGGACAAGTTGTCAAAGCGGATCCCAGGCTCCCATGAGCCGTGGCAAATGCCGAGATCACGCAGCGAGGATGATGATTAAATTCTCACTCACTGCATAAAAAAACACAAACCAAAAGATATTTCATAAAATAATAATGTTCCTTAGTTAAACATTATTTAACTCCCGACGCAAAAACGACGGGGTGTTATAAGTTTGACGTGTCTGTCTGTCTGTTTGTCTGCAGTCTGTTTGTGTGTATGTCTGTTTGTGGCATCGTAGCTCCCGAATCGACGAACCGATTTAGATTTAGTTTTTTTTTTGTCTGAAAGCTGAGTTAGTCGGGCGTGTTCTTAGCCATGTTTCATGAAAAACGATCTACTATGTCGCAGTCGGGGGTTTTTTCAAAATGTTAAGTTTGTGGTTATTTAAATACGTAATTATATCTTGTAGGAAGCATTATCCACGCCACTCGAGCCCCGTCAGATAAGCCCGATCCTTTTCGCGACCAGCGGCTCGTACGCCGGATCACCTCGGCCACGGCATTGTGGTAGCACAATAGCGACTAATCTTATTACACGTACAAGGGATAACACTGAACTCGTAATTGTGCGAGTTGAAAGGGCCTTGTCTCGCCATCCACGTGCCGGAGGGCCCTTAGAGTTGGTGCAAGTGTAGTGGTGGGCCGCGAAAATTGTTGAAATAACTAAATATTATAGGACATCCTGACACAGATTGACTGAGTCCTACCAGGGTAAGCTCAAGAAGGCTTGTGTTGTGGGTATACAGACAAAGATATACATACATTTTTATATTAAAGGAAAAAATGGAAAAATTTACGCTTCCAATATAACTTGAGACTCCAGTGCCGTTACAAGACGTAATAGTCTGTCGGTAGATGGCGCTAGACGTCACCCCAAGACGTGTGTATGTGAAAGGCATGGAAAGATTTGCGATGTCCGGCGCGGCTTCCGTAGCTCAATTGGTTAAGAGCATTGCACGGATTGCAAAAAGGATGCGGGTTCAAGTCCCGCCGGAAGCGTAAATTTTTTCATTTTTTCCTTTAATATAAAAATGTTTAGAATCGTTAGCAGACGTTTCTGCTTTTTAAAAATTAAAGATATACATAGTATACAAATACTTATATACCTACATAGAAAACATCGATTACTCAGGAACAAATATATGACTGTGTTCATCACCGGACCGCGGCTTAGCAGGCAGGGTCACTACGCACTAGGCCAGACCGTTCGTCAAAAATCTTCTAGATTTGTCACTTTTAATAAAAACTATTTAGAATTAGTATCCATATTAATATTATAAATGGGAAAATGTTTGTGTCTGTTGTCCGCCTTTCACGGCAAAACGGAGCGACGAATTGTCCTGAATTTTTAAGTGGGGATAGTTGAAGGGATGGAGAGTGACATAGGCTACTTTTTGTTTCTTTCTAACGCGAGCTAAGCCGCAGGCAAGAGCTAGTAAAGTAATATATAAAAACGTACCCATACATACCTATATTATGTTTTTATTATTCTTTTTCTGCAATCGGCATGTCACCCATGAAATGACATGTTAGACCCATCGATATATATTTTTTTATTTCTCATCTTTAATATGTACTTATTAAGTGAAAATGAAAATATTCTCTGTTATCGTTATCATGTTTTTCTTGGAAATCTATATAAAGTAGCATTAATAAAAATGGTTGGAAGTTATTGTTATTACCTTATTGATTCCAAGTAATTCTCCTCGGTTTTTATATTTTTCCTGATAACGGTAACATTTTAAATATAAATTCAATATGATCAAGCTACTTGTTTTCAATTAAGTGGTGAGGTAGACGGGTATATTTATGTTTTATACCTATGTGAATTTATTTATGCAATAAGATTAAACTAATAATGCAGTAATTACGAGTAAAAGACTAATGAAACAGTTTTTTTTATACCACGTCGGTGGTAAACAGGCAAACGGTCCGCGTGATGGAAAGCGCGTGCGCATGCGCGTTGCCGACCCATTAGGAACTTGTATACTCCTTTTTTGAAAAACCTCATATTGTAGTTCATCGGGAATATATGATTAATAATGTATAAATAATGAATATATGATGAAGCGCACCATGCTCGGCATTAAGCTTTAATCAAGATCGAGTGAGGAATGTCGAGATCCGACGCCGCACCAAGGTGCGGGACGTGGGTGACGTCATTTCCAAACTCAAATGGAATTGGGCGGGGCATGTTGCCAGGCAGAGTGATGGCAGGTGGACCAAAATGTTGACCGAATGGTGGCCGCTATCGGATGTAAGAAGCGCCTGGCATCCGTTGGCTCGTTGGGTGGACGACATTCGAAAAACTGCGGGGCACTTCTGGATGAGATTAGCCCAGGCGGGATAAGTGGCGTACACGAAGGGAGGCCTATGCTCAGCAGTGGGCGATTAATAGCTGAAATGATGATGATGTTATGATTAATACCATTATTCGCGATAGCAGCCATCCCTAAGTGGTAGTCGAAGAATACGTAAAAGGGCTATTTACAGTAAGTTTCTGAAGAGAGGCACTAATTAGTCTCTCGTACCTAAAGGTGAAATTCGTGGAAACAAGCGCTTTGCGAAGTATATATAAAACTTTATTGTCTAATTTCCACTGAAATTACCTGAAACGATTTTAATTTGTTTGCAGATAATTAAAACGTTTAGTTCTACCTTGAGACGCAATAAGCGCAAAGAAACTGCTTGTTAAGGAATAACTTTTTTACTTACTTGTCAGTAAATTCCTTGAAATTAAAAGTTAGAAAGTTAAAAAAACTATGAAGGATGATCGGGGTTGGAAGTCACACGGGTCGGTTGTTACAGCGGCCTGAACAAATGAACATCCAGTTAAAGTTAGGTCATTCTAGAACCCTATCTCATTGACATCTTGCTTTATTTACCATTGAAGGTCACTTTGACGTTTACTGTGAAAAGGTTCTAAAAACCTGGGATTCAAATTGGTTGACTGTACCAATTATGTCAACGACCGTTGTTGTAAAATTATACCTCCTTCCATATTTTACCTTAGTCACAGTATAATAAAGAGTACTATCGTACAGTATGGCCACTCATACTCCCCGCTGAAAGTGCCGCCCACCCGAACTCGGTTACCTCACAGTTACCGCCTGTCAAAAACGCGAACAGTCGACCTGTCATATCTCACTCATACAAGCATACTACGCGTTCACCTACACGAGCTTAGACTGTGTGCTAGGAAGAGGCGCGTCTCTTGCATATTATATTTGATCGCCAGTGTCCGAGGTGTGCCGTAGTCCAGTCGGGTATGTCATTAGTTAGAACAGAATTAGTCATGTTATGGCCACTGTCTCCAACCACAATATTTAACCCATATCCCACAGTGGACTTCTACGACACATATGGTAAGAAAGGTGGTAGTGAAATTCTTAACCAGTCACCACACTGGCGATCAGGGCAAAATCTTTAATATCGTCACTACTTTCAAAAAGACGTCGGAAACATGACAGATTGTTTCAATAACGTGTAGTTCAATCCTTTAAAAATTGCTTGCACGAAAAAATATCAAGGAGCTATCGAAATATCCATCGAATTTCAGAATCATTTTTGAAACTAATATAACAAGTCTGTAAAGAAATGCACACCAGCGAAATCACGACATATATTATCTACCAATACTACCAAAGTTTGCGCTCTGATCGCTAAGCCATGATTGATGATGTGTTTACACGCTGCAGTCGCAGACATGGCCATAACAGCCACTCCATTAGCTTCACGAGTTCGCAAATAGGTCAGCGGAACTGCTTGGATGTACCTGCTGGTAATATGTTAGTTCAGTTGTGTTCAGATATTGTAGAAACATATATAGATGTATGGGTGACGTCATCGTGGCACCGCTTTCCATCGCCATTGCCATGGCTCATGGGAGCGTGGGTTCATCATCAGGAACCATATCGATTTTTGTTAAATTCGATAAAAAAAATTGTTCACACACGAGTTCAGTAATTACATTTATTTTTTAATAACTCGATAACCTATAGAGTTAAGACGCTAGTTTCTTAGAGAAATTAATTGTATTTGATCTAAAGAACCATCCCTTAAAGTTAACGGAATTCAATAAAAACAGGGTGTATAACTAGCGGCCCGCCCCGGCTACGCACGGGGATTATCATAAAAATTGTGATATTAAAAGATAGACATAATATGCTAGGTATCGCAGACTTTTTTGTAGACCTATGAGAAAAACGCAATTTTGCCATATACCTAATACATTGTTTAGATATATAATAGCTACGTTTTGACAGCGCTTTCGATTAAAGCTCTCAGCCAATCGATTTTTTTCCGACTCTATTAGCAAATATCGTCATATTCATCAACCAATTCAAACAAAATCTCAACAAATTTTATTGACGACCGGTCTGGCTCAGTCGGTAGTGACCCTGCCTGCTAAGCCGCGGTCCTGGGTTCGAATCCCGTTAAGGGCATCTATTTGTGTCATGAGCACGGATTTGTTCCTGAATCATGGATGTTTTCTATGTATATAAATATATATTTATCTATTTAAGTATGTATATCGTCGCTTAGCACCCATAGTACAAGCTTTGCTTAGTTTGGGGCTAAGTTGATTTGTGTAAGGTGTCCCCAATATATTTATATTTATTACCTAAACCTTTCTCAAGAATGACTATATTCATAGGTAAAAACCGCATGAAAATCCGTTCAGTAGTTTTAGAATTTATCGCGAATACACATACGCAGACACGACTTTGATTTATAAGGCGTAGAAGATATACATTTTCATAAAGTTGAACTGAAAAAACGGACTTGGTACTGATTGATAAAATCAAGTAGAGTAACTATTGATAATATATTTCTTTTTCAGTATATGGTATGCTTAATTAATTATTATACCAATTAGGATTTCAAAAGAGGCAATAATTATGAATTACACTGAGCTACTTTTAATTACGATTCAGATTACTAAGTGTTCATAAAGCAGGTTACAACAAAGTTATAATAGACCTAAATTAAACATAATCAAATGAAGGCTAAATTAAACAAAACTCTCATAAAGCAGGACTCAAGCCTAAATAAACACGACGGTGAATGTGTAAAATTGTCGTGAAAGTGTAGTCAGCATATAACGTGGTTATAATTTTAAAGCAATATATACTGTAACTTTTACTTTTTTTTTACATTAATTTAAGATTGCCACCGAAAAGAAGTATGTACAGTCAAGTGTAAAAATATGGGTGCGTACAACTTATCAAAAATATGTCCCATAGCACTTTATGTCGGCGGAATAAGGTCTCGGTGCATATTTTTGAGCGGATAAAATCGATACGTATTTTTGCACTTGACTGTACATACCTGACCTAATCCACCTGGTAATACCACGCGCACGGTCTGTTTCCATCCTTGGTAGATATTCCACGAATTCGCACGAGGCACTTGGCTTCTTCGTTTCTTATGCTCATTGCCAAGGAGTGGAATTCCTTGCCGACGGCTAAATTTCCAAGCTCATGTAACCCTGCAACAGTGTATCATCTTGGGGCGAATGAATGGTAAACGCGCTTGGGGTGGGGCTCGTAAGAGATGGTCTGACTGTGTGAAGAAGTCGACTGGCGGCAGCCTATACCGTGCAGTCCACATGGCTTATGACCGCGTTCAATGGAGACACGCTACTTGTGGTCGCGATCCTCAGCATTGAGGGAACGAGGAAGAAGAGAGAGAGAACCCTGCAACCTTCAAGAGTGAACAGGCATCTTTTGAGCGAGCTCACTCCATCGTAGGTCACGTCTTTGCCTTTGGCTAGTCTGTGGCCAAGAGTAAGCCCATTTAAAAAAAGCTCATGGCAGTCAAACACGTAGTACCTACGTTGATTACCCGCTTCTTGCGTAGTATCTTAAGCTCAAACACACTTCAGATTTAATTCTCAAACAGAACCGAACTATCCATAAACCGGAATTGCCATCCCCGCCATAATTAAAGTAGGCGTTTAAATATTAGCATTCCACCCGCGCGAGTATGAATAATGAATTACTTTGCTACCATCGCCGGTTTATTGGCTCCCTTTAAAACTTTATGGCTTATCTCACCTGCCAACTTTATTTTCCCATGGGCTTGGTGTCACAATTGCATAATATTTTTTAAAGGTAAATTTTAAGTTGTTTATTAGGTAACACTATGATGATGATGATGATGATATCTTGTTATCCCTCATCAGGGACATTGGGCTCTCAGAAGGGATTTCCATTCTTCGCGGTCTAGCGCGGCCTCCTCCAGCTCCGCCCAGCCGAGGCCAACTGATGTCGCCTCTTTTTTAACCGACTTTAAAAAAAGAAGGAGGTTCTTAATTCGACTGAATGTTTTTAACCGACTTCAAAAAAAGGAGGAGGTTCTCAATTCCGACAGAATGTTTTTTTTTTGTATGTATGTTACTCGATATCTCCGAGAATCATGGACCGATTTTCAAAATTTTTTTTTCAATCGATAAGGTATAACCCCGCGATGGTCCCATTGGCACCAAGTCGGGGTCTGATGATGGGATCTTGGAGAAATCGAGGGAACTCTTCAAATGTTATAGGCACATGTAATGTTTTTAGTGTATTTTTCAAAGGTAAACCAGTATTTACGCCTGATGGTAATAACTTTATGTGGCTGAGCTGATGATGGAAGGTCAACTCCTCAATGGTTAGGAGTTCAAGGATAATTCTTTCACTACTGTACATATATTCGGACTGATACATATAATATCAATAGGAACCACTAAAAATCAACAAATAAATAAACTTTTTAACAAAAAATAAAACCGCCTTCAAAAATAAGCGCGTTACAAAACACGGAGAAACTAAAAAGCAAAAAATAATAAACTTTTGAATTCAGATTTCTTATCGGATTGCAATAATCTAAACATCCAAATTATAAACGAATCAATTATTTCTGGAGTCGGGGCCAGCCTGCGTATGGTTGGGTGGAGCAAACAGGAAATAGCAAGGCGACGAACAGGTCTGGTACCGACTACAAAAATAATTGATTTGTTTATAATTTGGATGTTTAGATTATTGCAATCCGATAAGAAATCTGAATTCAAAGGTTTATTATTTTTTGCTTTTTAGTTTCTCCGTGTTTTGTAACGTGCTTATTTTTGAAGGCGGTTTTATTTTTTTTCCACTGCTTCTCCAGGTGGTACGTGGGCGACACTATAGGTAATACTATACGTTTATAAATTGTATGATTCCATCAAGCAGGTCTCGGGCGTTTTTAATACTTTGAAGATGCGTGTGGAGCCAAGCAAACTCGAGAATATGTACCTAATATAATTTCAGTTAGAATTATAATTATATTTTTAAATGAATAAAAATATAATTGCGGCAAGAACATAGGCTCTTTTAATTTTATTAATGTACTTCGTATCTATTATGTAATCAGAGATCGGACGGATTTGCGACATTCTTAGTGACTTACGTCATTTTAATGACTTTTAGTATGAGATGACGCACAAAAATCCGATCTCTAAATTTATGTTACATGGCGACTTTGTCAAGTGGCACTAGTAAAAGTATTTTTTTAAATAAATCTAACTAGCCCTTTTAAATAATGACAAATTTAATTCACTTTACTAGAAGAATGTCATATTGCAAGATTTGTAGTAGGTAGACAAGGCCTAACCAGTTATTCTCGCTGAAAGCTTTTCACGCTTACCATTTTACTTTTTTCA
Organism: Leguminivora glycinivorella; assembly: GCF_023078275.1. Classification (NCBI taxonomy): domain Eukaryota; kingdom Metazoa; phylum Arthropoda; class Insecta; order Lepidoptera; family Tortricidae; genus Leguminivora; species Leguminivora glycinivorella. The sequence goes on from NC_062976.1 coordinate 24,974,686, forward strand.
ATCACTCAGTAATGAATAATTGTGTTCCAGGACTTCAGGGAAAGGACAGTTTTCTCTTACCCCTATTTTGTAAAAAACGGTTGAATTACATCACAAGTGTGATAAGGAGTTATTCATTTCAAAACATAAATAATTAATTGGTAAGAGTATCACTGAAGCTTGAGCAGTTTCATGTATAAAGTCTACACTTCTTGACATGCGTCAGTTTATGTAATATCACGCAAGCGAAATCTCAGGCGCGAGCTAGTCCGTACTTACTACACTTACTGTGTGTGTCTGTTTGTCCGCCTTTCACGGCTAAACGGAGCGACGAATTGACGTTATTTTTTAAGTGAAGATAGTTGAAGGGAAGAAGACTGACATAGGCTGCTTTTTGTCTCTTTCTAACTCCTCACTTCCCTAAAATGGGGGTGGAAGTTTGTATGGAGAATTTTCGAATTTAACGCGAGCGAAGTCGCGGGCAAAAGCTAGTATTCTATAAATATTAATCGCTTCAAGCGCGGGTACTCATATACTAAATGTAGGCATGTTAACATGTAAGCTTGTACAAGAAACCTTCGCACCCCACTCACGCACTAATCCGGCCCTAATGTATTCCGCACAGATTGTGACCGCTAGATGGAGCTTTTGTGTTGAATGGCGGCTTTCACACGGCATTCATCATCATCATGCTCCTCCTTGCGTTACCCCGGGGCATTTGCCACGGATGAATAGCGGGATCACGTAATCTTTCTAGTTAGTGCACTACTGGTCATCCCTAATTTGGCATTCCTTACATCGTCCATGTGCCTGCCATCTGACCTTCCAACCCGAAGGGTAACTAGGCCTTATTGGGATTAGTCCGGTTTCCTCACGATGTTCTACTTCACCGAAAAGCGACTTGACATTTCGCACATAAGTTCCTAAAAACTCATTAGTACGAGCCGGCGGGGTTCGAACCCGCAACCTCTGGATCTTCACCTTAACTCGTTGCAATAAGGTGAAAAAATGTAGGTACACATATTTATGAACTCGACTGTACCTTCACATGACCCTCAAACCGAAGTCTAATGCATGTAATCTACGCCCCAAGCACAACCAAGTCGCGTCCGCGTTAATATTTCACTAAGAGCCGTCTGGCCACTCCATAAATTAATGGCCCAGGATTATGAGGACCCATGAGTTATGGGGATTCGACTGTCGAAGTTTTACACCGCTTCCATAACCGGATTAGATGAATTATCTCGTTTGAGAACTTGGGACACCTGTGGTCTCATTCAGTTTAATTTCGACTGTAAATTCCCTTTCGCCGCGTTAGTGTCATCTTAGTTCTGGATTTGCCTTGATTAAGGGTTTAATCCAGTTTTAGGGCTTTGAGTAATATTTCAGCAAACTTTGAGTAGGATGTGGTAGTGCCAGTTATTACGTACGTTTTATACGCTTCTTTAAATAGTTGTAAGACGATTTTGGCTTCTACATACATAAATGTTCAAAAGTCATGTTGATTAATTTTGAATCGTTTTTTACAATAATCAAGAAATTTACATAATTTGCATAAAATCACGCCTGTATTACCAAAAAGGGGTATGCAGAGCACATACAACTGCTCAAGTTTCACTGCCAGTTTTAGGAATAGGGTTGAAAGAAAAACGAAATTGTGACAATTGTGAAATTTTTCCTTTTTATATTTCAAATTAGGTGCAGCGGGGTAAATCTCGACTGGATGGCAAATATAACTGATCCATTTTTTCCATTATTACACTATAATTATTATTTATTCACTGAACAGCCTACCATATGTAACCGGTGGACACTCTAATTAATAATGCAAACATTGTAAAACATGGAATAAATGGACCAGTTACATTTGTCCTTCAGTCGAGATTTGCCCCGCTGTACATTATAAGCGCTTTTCTTGTCCTGCGGTTTCATAAACTATTATTTTCTCACTTGGAAACAGGCTTTGCAAACAATAATGGCTTTCCCGAGCTGTTGTTGTTAGGCAGTCAACAGTAAACATTTTTAACTATTCATCCGAGTATTATTGTTCTTAGTTTCTCTGAACACAATTCCAAACTAGCACAATACACAATATCCCTTTTTCATTTAACCAACTTTGCGCATTACTGTAAGGCTGTGGTCTGGATGGCAGCAAGGTGCGGCGAGGAGCGGTTATTCAAGGTCATTTGTATCCTTGCCGCATGCTACACTATGCTCTTCCCTTTGCTACTAAACTTGAACTGACATGGCGTAATCCTCTTTACAAATAAATGCTATCTCTCTCTCTCTTCCCCTTTAGTGCGGCAGTGGCAATTGCATTCCGTTCGCTAGAGAGCGCCAACGATTGGCACATTGAGTAAAGTTGATTACCAAGCCTGGCTGCACAACGTTCAACTAGCGCATTTAATCGCGAGTATCGCCATGATCTGCACTGTCCTAGACTTTATAAGCCGTGCCAGAAAATTGACAAAATAGAGAGCAGTGTGCATAAGGAATAAGGAATAACACATCACAAGTGCCATGACCACACTGTCTCAGCCGACTTTTCCCGCTATACTCATGCCATTCTTCAAGTGCACGAGAAAATATATTTACACCCCTAAAAATCAAACGGTGTGATCGCACACACTTCGCGCTGCGTCGCCTTACCTTTGCGGCAAACCCGCTTACCTCAAACACCTCATCAAAAAACTGTTTCCACTATTTTCCACTTTAAATATTAAAAGCAGCGCCATTTCTCTTCGCTAGCTTGTAATTACCTGAGTTGATTCAGCTAAGAGGTCGAACCATACTGTTCTACCTCAGGGATGGCAGTTGGCGCCACAAGCCTTCGGGAATGTCATATACTTGTAAATTTCCACCCTTGCCTTCGTGGGCCGAATGGTTCAGGCATCCGACCGGTAAACGGATTCTCCGCTTTCGTCAATACCATAGCCTTACTTTTTAAAAACACAGGCAAAAAGCCGCACAATAGAAATGATGTATAGTGGCGTGGACAACCTTTGTCTCGCGGCGGTAAATCATCCCGATACGACGTCGGGATCTTATGTGGGGAATACATATGTGTCATATCACGTCATATGTCATATAACATGCAAGTTGCGGAGTGAGCCTTCTGAGGTGTTTCCCTTGCGCTATGACATGGGGTTTTTCAAAATGGAGGGTTTTCACAGGCTGGTTTCCTACTAGTCAAATTAGCTTCTTTTTAAGAACTGTCAAAACGATTTGCTAATATGGAATTACTGTGAAATACTGAGGAGTGACATCACGGTCAATCCATTTACTTTATATTTATGTTTATGTCTAAACATAACTACTGTCCATATTTTTGTTCTAATTATGTGGTGCTTTATTTCGTGCAGTGCATAAATTATTTTATTTTAAGTATAGGAAACTATTCTATTCCATTACATAGTAGCAAAACAAAAAAACATACCCACACTATATTAATTTGTAACAAGCGAAAACATCTGCAATCAGTGATGTGTCGCATAAATTTTTTTGTATTATTTTAGAAATTGGTTCATTAAAAATGTTAGCAAATACGACAAATTGAGATTAACCCCCTTATTCATAAACGTTCACGAGCCGATAAAGTTCGTTTGTCCCTTTCCGACGTATTGGTGTGATAGAAAGGGACAAACGAACTTTATCGGCTTGATAACTTTAGTGAATGTTAAGGAGGAAAATCTTTTCCAATGAAAAAAATGGGAAATACGATCTATATAGAAACAGTTCTATATAGAAACTATCATATTTAGTCACATTCGGGACATGCGTTAAACTTTATACAACGCAACCAAAAATAACAACATTTGTAGCCTCGATTCCCGGTTGTGGTTCGATTCCCGGCTTCGCCACCAGTGGGCTTGATCGCTTTTTCTTTCGTGTATGGTATCTATTTCAGTTTATAATTTATATATAGTGTTACTACTTAAAAAAAAACAAATCAAAAAATATTTAATACAATAATTTGATTTGTTCCCTACATCGATAGATGGCAGCATCATCTCTCTCGCTATATCGTAATCTCGCAAAAGGATTCATATAGGAGGTGCAAGCACAAATTGCTCGCCCTTAGAGTTGGTCAAAGGCGCCTAGCCTTCAGAGATAACATACACTAGAGAAATTTCGACGGGTACCTCGGCGGTCGGGGTGGTGTAACGGTTTTAGCACGTCAGCCGCGTTAGCTGGAGACCCGGGTTCGATTCCTGGCTTCGCCACCAGTGGGCTTGATCGCTTTTTCTTTCATGTATGGTATCTATTTCAGTTTATAATTTGTAGCCTAATTCTAACTTTCATAAGAGCCCTACTACAACCATTTATTACAGTACACTTAATTAGCTACCAAAAACATTCACTCCATCAACCCGGGCCTAATTTGCGAGCGAAATAAATCCGAACAAATACCCAATTATTCGCCCGAGCCCAAATCACCTGGATGGTTTACCGCTCCAAGGCAATACGACGTTACCGTACGGTCCAGGTTTTAAAATATGTACACGGACAAAGCGCCGAAATATCTATACGCTGTATTGGCCATAAGGCAGTGTATAAATATTTTGGAACATTGTCTGTGCACATATTTATTACGTTCACTGTACTAAGATGAAAAGACTTGGGCCTTTTTGGTTTTAGAGCAGGTTTTGGTAGTACAGCGGGATAAGACCGCCATAACTTAAGGAAGTCTTTGATAAATAAAGTAATCGAGTGCAGCTGTGGTAGTCATGGACAAAATGATAAGTAGACTAAACTTCCTGTTTTCTTTAGGCCTAGCTATTTATAAAAAAAAATATCCTTAATCATAATCATGTTGAATATTTTAAACAAATGACTCAAATGAAAAACTGCACCGCAATTTTCTTTCATGAAATAAATATAAATAATATAATCAGATTATAACAAAATACTTTTAGGTACCGACGTAGGGAACGAATTAAATTATTTTATTAAATATTTTGGAGACCTGCGTTCGATTCCCGGCTTCGCCACCAGTAGTAGGTTTGATCGCTTTTTCTTTGGTGTATGGTATCTATTTCAGTTTATAATTTTAGGTACATTCATTTTTATTTTATCACTTTGTCGGCGTGTTTGATATACATATTGGTACCCAATAACGGCTAACGGTCACTGAGATTAATCCGTGGGCGGACGGACAGACAGACATGGCAAAATTATAAGGGTTGCTAATACTTGACTACGGAACCCTAAAAAGTCAACACCATAATACAAAAAAAAATTACAGGCTGTAGTTGTAATAGTGTTTGATTGTTGCCAAATGCGTGTAACGAAACGCAAGTACAGGCTATTATGAATGTTCCAATACTCTTTCATGTAGTGTCAATAAACTGTCAGTGACAGTGAGTGCATTCGTTTTAGTACAGACGATTTTGTTATTCATGTTTGGAATGAAATGAGGAACTTCTAGAAAATTCATACAGAGCGCGACTGACTGTGATCACAATCAGTACTAAATGTAAATACTGTTTTTTAGGGTTCCGTAGTAACCCTTATAGTTTCGCCATGTCTGTCTGTCCGTCCGCGGATAATCTCAGTAACCGTTAGCACTAGAAAGCTGAAATTTGTTACCGATATGTATATCAATCACGCTGACAAAGTGCAAAAATAAAAAAAGGAAAAAAATGTTTATTTAGGGTACCCCCCCTACATGTAAAGTGGAGGCTGATATTTTTTTTCATTCTGACCCCAACGTGTGATATATTGTTGGATAGGTATTTAAAAATGAATAAAGGTTTACTAAGATGGTTTTTTGATAATATTAATATTTTCGGAAATAATCGCTCCTAAAGGAAAAAAAAGTGCGTCCCCGTCCTCTAACTTTTGAACCATATGTTTAAAAAATATGAAAAAAATCACAAAAGTAGAACTTTATAAAGACTTTCTAGGAAAATTATTTTGAACTTGATAGGTTCAGTAGTTTTTGAGAAAAATACGGAAAACTACGGAACCCTACACTGAGCGTGGCCCGACACGCTCTTGGCCGGTTTTTTTATAATAATACATGAAGTATCTTTAAACTATTTTTTTATTCATAAACTTTACAGTAGTCAGTAGCAGTGGTATAAAATTACCATAGCCGTGATTAATTACCTCGCAGCCAATTATAGATAAACACATAATATGTATGATAATCAGCCTGGATAGTGTCATGTCGGAAATGCTTTGATCTTGAATTATTTCAGACAAACACCAGTGGGTGTAATAATGTTATTAATGTGGGTAGAAAACCACGTTATACCAATGGTAATTATGAAGAATTCTTGCTTTGAATCAAATGAAATTTGATTGTGGCTGTCAGAAAAAATAACGCATGAAAATATAGTAATGGTGGAATAACTCAAGAATTTTTCTTACAGCCAACCGTCAAGTCGTGTAATTTGGAAAGTAACATAAAAATCACCGTTATTTCCATCATATCAAGATTCCCCTTTCGAAATTACCCGAGCATTTTCATGCTCCCAAATTACTCCAATAAAATAAAAAAATTAAATAAAATAAAATTAAATTTCTTTATTTCAGACCAAAGTCCATACAGTGAGCAAATACATACAGCATCCTACTATAAACATAATCCATTTATTTACCAATTTTGCCAAGTTCTAGAAAGTGTGACTTCGGTTTCCGTAACGTAGAACTCTGTAAACCATGTTTAAATATTGATACCCTAACTTTAAAAACATCGACCCCAAATAACCCAAAATCCCTGCGACACATGGGATCCCCCGGAAAATAAGACGCATCCGTATTAAACCGAATTACTGCCCTTTACAATAACGTTCGGAATTAGGTCCGTGAGTCGCCAGAAAATGGCCGCTTGGAGTCTCGATAGGGTTGGCAACTAATCGAGTCTTTAGTAAAAAGACTAGTTTTGGACTTTCTATTTTTGGCTAATTTGGTTAGCCGTCCGTTATTATAGGACTCCTCAGGATCAACCTTTGAGTTTCCTCATCTAGTCGTCACCAGAAAATGGTTGGTAACTAATCGAGTCTATCAGTCTTTTTATCACAGCTTAAAATCATCTAGAAATTGAGTAAACTTTGTGATAACTTTTGTGAGAAAAGGCCATCTATTTTATTTCTTCTTATGCCGGCTTTTTAGGGTTCCGTAGTCAACTAGGAACCCTTATAGTTTCGCCATGTCTGTCTGTCTGTCCGTCCGTCCGTCCGTCCGTCCGCGGATAATCTCAGTAACTGTATGCACTAGAAAGCTGAAATTTGGTACCAATATGTATATCAATCACGCCAACAAAGTGCAAAAATAAAAAATTGAAAAAAATGTTTTATTAGGGTACCCCCCCTACATGTAAAGTGGGGGCGGATATTTTTTTTCATTTCAACCCCAACGTGTGATATATTGTTGGATAGGTATTTAAAAATGAAGACGGGTTTACTAAGATCGTTTTTAGGGTTCCGTAGTCAACTAGGAACCCTTATAGTTTCGCCATGTCTGTCTGTCCGTCCGTCCGTCCGTCCGTCCGTCCGTCCGTCCGTCCGTCCGCGGATAATCTCAGTAACCGTTAGCACTAGAAAGCTGAAATTTGGTACCAATATGTATATGAATCACGCCGACAAAGTGCAAAATTAAAAAAATGGAAAAAAATGTTTTATTAGGGTACCCCCCCTACATGTAAAGTGGGGGCTGAATTTTTTTTTATTCCAACCCTAACTTGTGATATATTGTTGGATAGGTATTTAAAAATGAATAAGGGTTTGCTAAGATCGTTTTTTGATAATATGTATATTTTCGGAAATAATCGCTCCTAAAGGAAAAAAAGTGCGTCCCCCCCCCTCTAACATTTGAACCATATGTTTAAAAAATATGAAAAAAATCACAAAAGTAGAACTTTATAAAGACTTTTTAGGAAAATTGTTTTGAACTTGATAGGTTCAGTAGTTTTTGAGAAAAATACGGAAAACTACGGAACCCTACACTGAGCGTGGCCCGACACGCTCTTGGCCGGTTTTTATATTATAAATGGGCTTACTCTTGGCCACAGACTAGCCAAAGGCAAAAACGTGGCCTACGATGGAGTGAGCTCGCCCAGAAGATGCCTGTTTTGCCACGACTCATGCGCGTTTGAAGTCCGCTTTAGCAACTAAGTATTCCTAGTATTTTGCCAAACGAAAAAATACATTTTGTAGGGGGGCGGAATGAGACGCCAAGTAGGAACCAGTTGTTTATTGGTTTAACTTCCAATATTACAAATAATCATCATACAAGTGGAGTACCTAGCTAAACATGAGTTGAAGGTCCTCAGGGACGACCACTGCAAGACCAAAGGCCAACCGATTATGAAGCTTATGGGCGGTCCGTGTAGACGGTCTCGACCCGTGCTTCATTTGTTGGTTGGACTTGGGGCATAGCAGAGGCCGTCTCCCAAGCTAGACCACTAGCTAACAACTGACTGATCGGCGGCCGCGCGGCGCCTTTTATTACGGTTTCCCCGCCGCCTGCGCTGCCTGCGCCGCTCGGAGTACTTCGCGCGCGCTCGGGCCGGTCAATCCGCTGAGCGCGACGGGTGATGGTGTGCGAGCGAGAAAGTATTCGAGCCCGCGCGCTCGTGCGTGGTAATGTTATTCTGTCTCGCTACATTCTCCCCTCTGGTACTCTTTAACGTCCCGTAAGAGTACCAGGAATAGCAGGAGTTGTTGTCTCTCCCTCTGGTACGTGAGTAGAACAAATTCTTCAGTTTCGTCATGTTACAGAACTGCTTGATAAGGTTTTCTTCGGAACTCTCCCCCTGGAGTGAAGCTGGTCCGATAGTGTCCATAGTGCAATTCAACTCTGTATTGATGTATCTGAAGATTCTTCCGTTGCTACCTCCTTTGTAAATAATTCGCTACTTACAGCCTTATTGTAGGGTAAGAGTGACTTTTTTTTTTCGAGTGCGGGTAGTTTCCATTGTCGCAGGTCCGACAGTACATTTCATTCATGGGCCCTACTTGGGCGAAAGTTATGATCGGGGGCGGTACGCATCGGCATTCTCACCCCTTACTTTGTCGATAGACTAACGGCTAACCGAATATGAGCTTATGGGCGGTCCGTGTAGACGGTCTCGACCCGTCGTGATCATTTGGTGGTTAGGCTTGAGGCATAGCATGGGCCGTCTCTCATGCTTGACCGGTAGGTCACAACTGAATTAGTTTGTCTTGCTGCATTCTCCCCCTCTGGTACTCTGTGACGTCCCGTAAGAGTACCAGGAATAACAGGATCCAAGTACAGCTACTTGTCTTCCAGTTTCTCGTTGACGCAGCATTGCTAGTGAGGGTGTTCGCCAGAACCCTCCCCCTGCACCAAAACTATACTCGTAGAAATTGCGTAGTTTTTGCCTCTTGTAGTGATTTTGTTCCCTCTTGACTTTTCCATTGTCCTACTTGTTTTTAAGTTGGGCGCCAGAATGTAGGGTGGTTGGAATAAGACGCCAAGTAGGAACCAGTTGTTTATTGGTTTAACTTCCAATATTACAAATAATCATCATACAAGTGGAGTACCTAGCTAAACATGAGTTGAAGGTCCTCAGGGACGACCACTGCAAGACCAAAGGCCAACCGATTATGAAGCTTATGGGCGGTCCGTGTAGACGGTCTCGACCCGTGCTTCATTTGTTGGTTGGACTTGGGGCATAGCAGAGGCCGTCTCCCAAGCTAGACCACTAGCTAACAACTGACTGATCGGCGGCCGCGCGGCGCCTTTTATTACGGTTTCCCCGTCGCCTGCGCTGCCTGCGCCGCTCGGAGTACTTCGCGCGCGCTCGGGCCGGTCAATCCGCTGAGCGCGACGGGTGATGGTGTGCGAGCGAGAAAGTATTCGAGCCCGCGCGCTCGTGCGTGGTAATGTTATTCTGTCTCGCTACAATTTTCTATTTAAAAAATGTGAACCGAGTCTCGAGTCTTTTCTAAACTGAATTCGCAATTCGAATCGAATCGCAATAGAGCAATTGAATTATCGTCCCCCGCGGAACGAAGGATGCAGTTTGTTATTTTTAAAGACTTTTCCTACTTTTTCAGAGTTGACAATGATGTCGCCCAAGGTATTTAAGAATTGGGCGTACAACTATGTTTTAAATTGAATAGATACGACGTTCGTATACATTTTCTAATCAAAAAATGGTGACTCAATTCTTGAGTCTCTTTTAAACTAGAAACACTAAATGTCGCCCGTTGGATCTAATTATTGCCATATATAAATTTTAGTCTAAAAACTCGAGACTCGAGTCTCTCCTAAACTAGCATCACTACGCGGACCCGGCATTGAATTATCGTCCCCCGCGGGACGAAGGACGCTGCTTTGTTATTTTTAAAGGCTTTTCCTAATGCATTGACGTTACATTAGGAAAGGTAAATTACTTTAAGGTACGGTGTAACACGACAAATATACTGGTATTGTTATTTGAAAGTAATCTGGGATACGAGGTCAGTGATATTTACAAGAAAAAGTGTTTGAATTTTGAATATTTATTGAAAATAGCAACCTAAATTTTTCAATCATTCAAATGTAACTTTAATTTACTAGATTTGAGATGGAGAACTAGATTTTCTCCGCGGCTTCGCTCGCGTTAAATTCGAAAATTGCGAAATGGTTCATATAAACGACCACCCCCCATTACAGGAAAGTGGGGGGTTAGAAAGAGACAAAAAGTAGCCTATGTCACTCTCCATCCCTTCAAATATCTCCACTTAAAAAATCACGTCAATTCTTCGCTTCGTTTTGCCGTGAAAGACGGACAAACAAACAGACACACACACTTTCCCATTTATAATATTAGTATGGATTATATGGTAAATAAAGGCCCATTTAGACGGTACGAGAACTCGCAAACGAGTTTTATTACATTGCGGTATTTGATGGCTGCGCAAAATTGTATGTAACCTCAACAGCCCGCAATGTAACTAAAATCGCATGCGAGTTTGCACACCGCTAAATCAGGTCTAAGTTTGGTGCAGTGTGATTGAAGAAATCGAAGGATGAAAATGGGATCTAATCATTTTACCCTCTGGATACCTGGCAAATTTTTGGGCTTTTGAACTTTCTTTTATTCTTGTAAAAATTCAAACCTTATGTATTTACACCGTGTATTTCTCAATACTTGCACTTAGCTGTTCATTTAAATAAACAAAGCCATATAATTATAAGAGTCTATTTATCTATATATCTACAGCAGCCTTTAAAGCGCCCGTCTTCGGACATAGGCCTCCTCTCCATTCCTCCACGCCTGTCGGTCCATTGCCATTCTGAACAGTTATCGCCAGCCTGTTGGCAGATGTCTTTTCTCCATCTCAAGAATTACAGTAATATAGTATAATAATAATATAGTTCATTAAATACAGTTCATTGAGTATAATATAGTTAATTTTAAATTACAACTTTGACTCTGATACAGTCACTCAAATTGCGATTAAATCAAAATTTAAAGAAAACTTCTCTAAAGGTCAAAATGAGCAGCCACACTGAAATGACTTTCAAACAAATCAGACAGTCGATACAGCCGAGATTGATTCACATCCAACATAAATATTAACTTTATTTTAATTAATTTGCTAAGCAAAGACATTGTAATCAGCGGCGCTCCAAATTATTACGCCACGCATATTAAAGCAAACAGCGATTTACATAATCCCACTCAACTAGTCTGCCGGCTTGTTTAGGCATTGGTCTGACTGACGACGATGAGAGAGAAGCGATTAGACATAGAACTAAATCAAGGGTGAACAGGCATCGTCTGGGCGAGCTCACTCCATCGTAAGCCTCGTCTTTGCCTTTGGCTAGTCTGTGGCCAAGAGTAAGCCAATTTATACTAAAAAAAATCTTAATTTGTTGGGCGGATGGAGTGGAGGCGGATCTCCGTAAACTCAGCGTCAACGAGGGCTGGTAAGAGGTCGCTCTGGACCGCGTAATGTGGCGTGCTTTTGTGTTGGAGGCCAAGACTCACTTTGGGTTGTCGCGCCAACAAAGTAACTAATTTGTTGTTTTGATCGAAAAAATATTTCATTGTCAATCGCTTCCTCGCCCTTAGTGAGACTAGTGCCTTACCGATCCGGTACGTCACGGCACGGCACGACACGTCAAACAACGTGTTTTCCCTTGTTCATACTGTAGCGACGGATTAGTTACCGTAATATCATGTTAACATGGTTCAAAATGACGTGGTGTAATATTACAATAAGTGGTGTTTATTGGTACGCTTCGGGCGACAGTCGTGTAAACAAGTGTTTATTGATCATTTCACGTAAATTATTAGAGTTGATTTAAACGGTTACTCAAAAAATATAATTGTATTTATATTCATATTAAAATTAGTTCACTGCCGCTGGCATTGATGTTTTGACATTCCATATGGTTATTCCATTTCGTATCATTATGGTTACAGGTACCTATTTGTAACCATCAGCGTCACTTTACGCACGATATTAAATATGGCAAGTCTGGGAATTTCTCATTGTTACAAAGCTAATTCCTCACGTCTCAAGATTTAAAAAAAAAACTTAATTTACAATGAAGTCAATATGACTGGAAACATTACTATTACGTTTGTAATTGTATGGAGATCTTGACTTACCATTTACAATCACTTTTTCAAATCCTTCGTTACGTTTTTCGTTTATTCTCGCCAAGAATCAAGGATGAAGAGATCTTCTGGGCGAGCTCGCTCCATCGTAGGCTACGTCTTTGCCTTTGGCTAGTCTGTGGTCAAGAGTAAGCCCATTCATAATAAAAACCGGCCAAGAGCGTGTCGGGCCACGCTCAGTGTAGGGTTCCGTAGTTTTCCGTATTTTTCTCAAAAACTACTGAACCTATCAAGTTCAAAATAATTTTCCTGGAAAGTCTTTATAAAGTTCTACTTTTGTGATTTTTTTCATATTTTTTAAACATATGATTCAAAAGTTAGAGGGGGGGGGGGACGCACATTTTTTTTCCTTTAGGAGCGATTATTTCCGAAAATATTAATATTATCAAAAAATGATCTTAGTAAACCCTTATTCATTTTTAAATACCTATCCAACAAAATATCACACGTTGGGGTCGGAATGAAAAAAAAAATCAGCCCCCACTTTACATGTAGGGGGAGTACCATAATAAAACATTTTTTTCCATTTTTTATTTTTGTACTTTGTTGGCGTGATTGATGTACATATTGGTACCAAATTTCAGCTTTCTAGTGCGAACGGTTACTGAGATTATCCGCGGACGGACGGACAGACAGACATGGCGAAACTAATAAGGGTTCCTAGTTGACTACGGAACCCTAAAAAAGAAACCAAAAAAAAACATACTGACCACAAACACACCAAAGTCCTTAGAAATCCATCTCCGCATCGTAAATCACAACCATTGTTCCCGCCACAGTCATGATTGTTTAAAATCGCGGCGCGTGCCTGATAAGATTTACACGCTGTTGCTGACACTTAATTTCGTTCATGTTTGCCTTGACGTGCGTTTGTTCCGCGTTTTTTGTGGATGCCTATGTTTACTTATGCGTGTTTGAGTGGGGTAAATGGTTTAGATGGGCTTTGAATATGAAAGCTTGTAAGCGTAGTTATTATATGAAAAAGCTTGTTATAATGAGAGATCGGACCCGGCAAATAACAAAAAAAATACTGAGGGCTGTTTATAATTCGTACCTATTTCGCCGAAGTAAAAACAGGCACCTTTATTTAATAGTAGCTTGATCTTATTTTTGTAGGAAAATCTGTAATTGCTTCCCTTAAAATACATACCTATGCTTAAACCTAGAATAGAATCGCACGAGCAAAGATACTATGAACAAATTTGTTCATAGTATCTTTGCTAGGCAACGTAGCACGTAGTTATTACATGAAAAAGCTTGTTACTATATTAAAATCAAAAAAAAAATCCGAGGGCTGTTTATAATTCGTAACTATTTCGCCGAAGTAAAAACCAGGCACCTTTATTTAATAGTGGCTTGATCTTATTTTTGTAGGAAAATCTGTATTTGCTTCCCTTAAAATACATACCTATGCTTAAACCTAGAATAGAATCGCACGAGCAAAGATACTATGAACAAATTTTGTTCATAGTTTCTTTGCTCGTGCGATAATTTAAAGGGAAGCAAATACAGATTTTCCTACAAAATAAAGATCAACAAATTACTTTAACATATTCACTGACCACAAAGTATAAATCTTATGCATACCTTAGTAAAAGTCTGTTCATATACCGAACCCCTGGACATGACTTCGCTGGTACGGCCATATCATGAGGAGGCCCGTCAACTACATGAACGAAAAGTGCTCTTGAATCGAGACCAAAACTTCGCGGGGGTTCTCAAACTACATGGATGTCTGTCATAAAGAAAGACCTAAAGAATTTCAACATTAACAGAGAGACGACCCAGAAAAGATCACTCTGGAAACTTAAGACTAGGAGAGCTGACCCCAAATAGAGATGGGACTAAGGCTAGAAGTAGAAGAAGATACCGAACACCTCGTAGAGAATGTATTTATAAGTAGGTATGAAGTTACATAAAATTACACTTATTTAAAAAAAATTGTTTTTAAAAATAACAACCTGGCGCAGCAGTACAAACATATTTTTCCTTCCCACAAATCATTGTTACTCCACAACTATGACAAAAGTACAAATAAATCTTCAGCGAACCACCGTTATTAACATAAGTCCTAACATGAATACTTGACTCAGTAATTACAGTTGGAGAACAGCCAACTTTAAATAGGATTTAGTCGGTACAAAATAGGCACTAAATATGTACTTAAACGGGAACGGGGGGCTTTAGAGGGACATTATGAACTGAACTGTACTTCTAAACTCTGAGTAAGTATGGTCTGCATATGTTATCGCAAATTTTGAATGTGTTTTGCATAGGTATAAAAAATAAAATAAAATAATTTTTTGGGGGGGAAACCTTACACAGATCAACCTAGTCCCAAACTAAGCAAAGCTTGTACTGTGGGTGCTAGGCGACGATATACTTACTTATATAGGTAAATACATACTTATATAATTATGAAGGCGCGTAGATAAAAGTACAAAAAAAAATCGGAACTCGCTACGTCGCTCGAGAATCATACGCGATTCCCCACAGTGCATTGGACGCGTGCTATCGCACCTACAACGAAAGTTGAACGTTTTTGAATGCAAATGCCTTATTCGTTCTGGCAAATCGCGGACGACTTCCCGCGACCCATCATCCGCAGCATCTCTGTACTATGTTTGGATGTGGGCACACGTTCGCGTGCAAGAACGATTCAAATATCTGCGATTCCACTATACAGATAACAACCGGTGTTGGACCGCTGGACTTACGTAATTGTTATGAACGCCATAACTCACCCCGCACTGATATTATTAAAGAAAACGACAGATACAGCGGCATTAATAACTATTTGCCAGTGAACTATTAGAAATATCAAAACTATACCATCTGCAAAGGAAAATTATTCTAGATCAGAAAGACTCGACCACAACTACGTTCCTTAAATAGTACAATCTCTCGGATATGTCTGAGTTACGTCGCAACAGTAGGAGCAAGCACTTAAAGAGCTGGTAGCCTAGCGGTAAGTACGTGCGACTTTCGTTCCGGAGGTCGCGGGTTCGAACCTCGGCTCGCACCAATGAATTTTTCAGAATTTGTGTGCGAAATGTCATTTGATATTTGCCAGTCGCTTTTCGGTGAAGGAAAACATCGTGAGGAAACCGGACTAATTCCAATAAGGTCTAGTTAACCCTTCGGGTTGGAATGTCAGATGGCAGTATACAGATTTGACGACCGGTCTGGCGCAGTCGGTAGTGACCCTGCCTGCTGCGCCGCGGTCCCGGGTTCGAATCCCGGTAAGGGCATTTATTTGTGTGACGAGCACAGATATTTGTTCCTGAGTCATGGATGTTTTCTATGTATATAAGTATTTATATATTATATATATCGTTGTCTGAGTACCCACAACACAAGCCTTCTTGAGCTTACCGTAGGCCTCAGTCAATCTGTGTAAGAATGTCCTTATAATATTTAATATTTATTTATTTACAGATATACAGCGGACAACGCGGACCCCAGGCTCCCATGAGCCGCGGCAAAATGCCGGGATAACGCAAGGAGGGGGGGGAATACAGCGGACAACGCCGACCCCAAGCTCCCATGAGCTTGGCAAATGCCGGGAATAACGCAAGGAGGATGATGACGTCGCAACAGTAGAAACTAGTTAATGCAAAGCTCTTGCCATTCAAACATAACATTTATCTCTAAAAGCATTGCAAATAATGGCCAGTCAATATTGATTTAATTAACAAATAGCAATGCAACATGATACTTGACTCGATCTCTGTTAATGAGGTGTCAAGTGATCAAGTAATTTACTAATTGGTCAAACGATACCAGTAATGTTATCTGCATACCTGCCGTGAATAACAGAATAAGGTACGGCGGGGCAAATCTCGACTGGGGGGCCATTGTAACTAATCCATTTTCTCCATTTTTACACTATGATGTTGATTATACTACATGTATCCACTGAACACGCCTACCATATATAACCGGTGGACACTCTATTTAATTGGTTTAAAGATATTTTACTTGTCTCAAAAGAAATATTACATTTCACTTATTGAGACAAGTATATACAATTGTAAAAATTAAATTATGCTACTGAACATTAATATTTAGTAGTACAAAATTCATGAATAATTATGGTTTTCATTATGATATTCATTATTAAAACATGGAAAAAATGGACCAGTTACATTTCCCCCCCAATCGATATTTGCCCCGCTGTAACTTGGTGTAAGGTGACCTTTACAGTTTACACTGGGCGAACTCGCTTGCGATTTTTATTACATGGCGGTATATGATTGGTGTACTGAATTGTATGTGACCTCATCAACATCATCATTATAATCATTGTAGTCTTTAAGTCATCCACTGCTGAACATAGGCCTCCCTCCGTGTATGCTAATTTGTGTTTCCTAATTCAGGTTAATGACCTCCCTAACGCCGTCTGCGGAGACATGTATATTTTCGCGGACGATGCATGCAACATTATCACGGCTAACACAGTGCAGCAGCTGGAAGCCTTCCTCAGGTCGGACATGGATAGACTGCTCGGCTGGTTCCGCGTAAACGGTTTAGTGTTAAACTTAACCAAAACACAAATCCTCCACATTAACCTTGGTGGGAGACCTCCCGATCCGCTTAACATTGTCATTAATGGCACTACACTACCACAGGTACAACACAGCAAATTTTTAGGCATCACACTGGATTTCGGTCTCAAATGGGACGCTCACATAGATAATTTATGTGGTAAACTATCTGGTGCATGCTATGCCTTGGGTCGACTATCCCGAGTCCTACCCTCCAAAGAACTCCGTTCGTGTTACTACTCACTTTTCCACTCAGTTATGTGTTACGGTTTAGAATTATGGGCTACGGCAGCCGAATGGCGACGCGTCTTCATTCTGCAAAAGCGAGCTGTCCGCATTATATCTTCTGTTCCACCTCGTACTCCGGCTCAAAACCTATTCAAAAAGAACAATATTCTCACACTGCCTTCTCAGTACATTTACGACGTGGCAAAGCACGTCAATGAAAATTTGGACTCTTACCCGTTCAAAAAAATCACTCGCACCAGACAGGGCTCGAAAAATCAACTCCAAACTCATACTACCAAACTGACTAAGTCGTCTAAAATCATGTCTCACATAGGACCTAGAGTCTTCAACAAACTACCAGCAGAAATAAAAAATGCAGGCAGTACCCACCAATTTTTAAAAAAGTTAAGAAGGTGGCTCTTAGAATACTCCTTCTATGACATAAAAGATTTCTTTGACCTACCAAATAACTTATATTAGAATAAAATAATAATTATGTATAAAAGTGGTTTGTCAGGATCGTAGTAAATGGAAATCCGTGATCTCTGCCTACCCCTCTGGGAAACAGGCGTGATTGTATGTATGTATGTATGTGTGTATGTATAAAATCAAATTAACAAATCTAAATGACATATCATATATGTAATATAATCAATGAATGCATCTTTCAATTAAATATTCGAAATTATAACTAGACTGAAATTGTAATAATCTTAATTTAATTGCTGTTAAATAATTTTATTGATGAACGTGTAATATTTATAATATTATTAATAAAATGTCTATGTCTATGTCTATGTCTACGCGACTTATCCCGTCTGCTTGTTGAGTGGAACTTATTCGGAAAATTGCTGTTCTTCTGGATGAGACTAGCCCAGGCTCAAGCCTAACCTCAGCAGTCTGCAGAGCAACTAAAACTGCATGCAAGTAAGTAAGGCCTTAGGTCAATGACTTCCACTGAGGTCGCTGCTTTGAATGCTGAGTTTCTCGGAACTCAGAACGAAAGGGCTTTTTAACGAGTTTTTAAAGGATTCAAGTACCTAATCTAATAAAATTGAGTTTTTCCACTTAAGTTGTTTGGTAGCATAGCTTCTAAAGTCTTTAAAATTTTGAGATTTGATTCCGTAAGCATGTTAAATGAACGTGAGGTTTATTTTTCAGCACCCAGCCGAAAAGGACTAAGATTAAGTAAAAACTTGCAAAAATGACAAATCAAGTTTTGGAGGTTTGTAAAATTTTTGGAATATAAATGGTCTCTGATTCCAGAATGCATAAATTCCTATAACATACATAGATTTTTAAAGAAAAATTATTTCGGTTTATATTGTCATTACAAGATGAAAGAAAGTTTTTATGTAACTAAATGTTAAAATACTTCAATTTCATAAAGAAATATCATCAAATGAAATACGCCAATTAGCAAATTAGCCTAATATTTCAATAAAAGTCAACCACAGTAAACATTCGTAAAGACAAATCCATTCATGCGAAAAAACTGCCGATATCAAACGAAATTTCAGACTTCTTTAATCCAGATCCAACAAAAAGACGTTTTATCGGGCTATTTACTGGGATAAAATAATTAGCTCCATCTTGTATTATAAAAGGTCTTAAGTGAAAAGAATATTCTTTAAACAATGTCCCGTTTTCTTTAAAAGCGGTATTCGTCCACAAAGAGCCCAGTAATTAATACTTGCTTAATTAAAACGCAGTTCTTGTTGTAAAAAAGACGAAGAACGAATATTTTTCTTTGGATCTACGTCCATTTTAATACGATTTAATCTTGAAATGTTCACTGGCTCATTTGATCTTCGACAATGACTATAATTAATAGGGTCCTTCAAGTCTCTTTTGCGAAGAATGTGAAGACGTCTTAAAGAAAATGCGTTTTTATTTAAATTATTTGATCAAGATTAAGGATAACGATCCCGGATTATGGAATATTTCATGGGGTGCTGAACTCCGTAGGCATAATTAACGTTTTTTATACATATCACAATTACTGTGAGAACCTTATTTGAACAAAACAAAGTTATGAGGACATGGAACCTTGTGACATTCCTACTATATTTTTTAGAAAATTAAAAGCTAGTATAATCACATTATTTTGATGATACATACCAAGCCCATAATATATTATATTTTGAATGACATTTCGTCTATCATGTGTTAGTAGTTTTTTCCTCTCAATTCGCTCAAGGGTAGACTGAAACCTTATAGCGATAAGTACACTATAAATATACTGTTATTGTTATGTCCTTACTTGCCCTATCTAAAGTAAAGCGTTTAGATACATACTTAGTACATACATACATTTGATTGTCTGTTTCATGTTGCGATGGATGTGTGGTGTGACAAGACTGGATAATATTCGGAATTAGTATATACCTAAGAGGTAGCCTGAAAGTAGCGCCAGTGACAGAGAAGGTGAGATGAAGTAGATTAGCATGGTATGGGCATGTAATGCGGGGGGATGAAAGCAATGTTATAAAACGAGTGGTAAATATGAAGGTGGATGGATACAATGGTAGTGGAAGGCCTAAGACAAGATGGATGGAATGTGTGAACAATGATGTGAGAGTGAAAGGTATTAGTATGGAAATGACGGCTGATAAAGAGGAATGGAGGAAGAAGATCTGCTGCGCCGACCCCAAATAATGGGAAAAGGGCAAGGGAATGATGATGATTGTATTTTTCATTACAACGCATACATGTATCAACAATATTATACTTGCATGGCGGATACATATTGCACGCAAAAATCGACGCTGTCTAGTACTTAAATTCTAATACGTAATATTTGTTACTTTTATAGCCTAGGCACTAAACCGATTCACCACTCCCATTCACAGCAATTTGGCAACGAATATGCCAAACCGGCCGTAACATAAAAAGGCACCAAAAAGCAAATCGTATGTATAGAAAGCTATTCAAATTATGCAGGATCGGGAATAAACCCGCTTATTGCATACAATATTCTGCTTCCGCTGAACTATTAATTTCTTGAGGCGAACAAAATGCATAAAATGCCAGTAATATTGCGTTAGTTAAAATTATACAGGCCGTACGTTTCGTGTGCTTGGGCACTTGGATTTAAAACCACTTTAAAATGACGTAACTACACCTAGTACTGTTTTATTCAAAAAAGCAGCAACTTAATATGAAATACTGTAGAAATACGTTCGCTTTTAGAGTAACATGATAGACTTTATACTGTGTTTTGAACTCAAATTTTACTTTTAGATAAATTCTAAATAGGCGTATGTATAGAGAGCGGTAAATATTTAAAAGTACCTTTTAGAACGGTCGTGTAATTTGGCAAGTTTCGTGTCGCAGGCCAGTTTCGGGCAGATGCTAAAAATGTCGTATGTCTCGTACATTATTGTAGGCAGTTACGATAGTTTGAAATTATAAACGTGGTGAGTAACTGTTTCAAATAGCGGTGTTCGACAAATGCCTCTCGCCTTTATAGTCTGTATGGCGAAATGGTACAACGCCGTTACTGTCGAATGAATTTAGTTTATCTATGTTACGTGTAAATGTTTGCCAAAAAGGACAATGCGCATTTTATATGGATATTAATTTGATGTATTGTCTGTTGGTGATCCTAAATAAATAATAATAATAAATATTTGGGCCATGAGCGAACAGAAATAAAAGATATGTACATGATTAGGATTCTTCGTGGCAAACAAGGATATGCCAAAGCTATACTAGGAAAATCGGTCCTTTAGAGAGAAAACAGTTATACCTAGGGAGACTTCTCCTGTGCCCATATTATGACCTGATTTTTGGGATATGCCAACAGCTTTCACCTAAACATTTGCACTCCGTCTACTAAGCATGACAATAATTATACAGTATGTAAACTAACGAAAACTATTTACTGTAACCCGTAAATGTCCAGGTGATACTGAGAAACTTTTACTATGGGATCAACCCCGAAATCACGAAAATATCTTCTGACAGTTTCATAGGTAGTTTTATTTTATAGTAAGTATTTCCTATGGGAGAGTAAATTTTTATTTCGCGTTTTGGGTGTTGGTCCCATAGTAAAAGTTTCTCAGTATCACCTGGACATTTACGGGTTACATTAAATGGTTTTCGTTAGTTTACATACTGTATACCCTGTTCTAGAAACAAGTTCAGAGGATATATATCAATTTCATGTAGTATCTATTTAGAACACGTCAAGAAATTTCACATTTACAAGCAGATTTTATGGTACTATTTAATTGTACCATAACTAAGTCAAAGACTGATTTTTAAGGACAATTTCTTATAGCGGCATGCATAACTTGATAATATCTACACTTTACTATAGGTGTCATCTCTGTTCGCTCGTGGCCCAAAATGCCCATATTGCCCATCCTCCTTTGTTTACCTTCTTCTATATACTTAAGTAAGCAAAAATTCGACATTTTTCTCTAAGTTCTTTAATCTGTTTTTGTTTTTAATTCATGAATGTATTAAATATTTTACGTAACAGAGTGTTCCACGTGTCAGAACATCAATAGAAAGCAACTCAGTATAATGTTATTTGGTTTTAACTTACTGAATTGTTGTTATTTTATTTCCATGCGTAATTTCAATCGATATTATGTCAGCAGTAACAACATTTTACAAGAGTTTTATGGTTACAAGCTCTAATCTCATTAATCTTTAATAGTCTCTAATCGTTTTATTATTATTTCCTTCCATACCTTTATTGCCTTACACGGTTTTCCCACCACTCGGCTATTAAAGAAAAATACCTGTGCGCGAATAAAAGCTTCGAAAACCACAAACCGCATAATTTGTGACTCGAACGGTGTTTAGGCGCCATTTTTATTTCAATTTGGAGTAAAAACTGCGCATTAGCGCAGTAAGTGTACGGTGCTATCGAAAAATGAAGTTGCCGTGAAATATTAAGGAAGTTTTGAAAGAATCGGTTTAATTCTTGAACGCCAAGCGCATTTAGTGTGGAATGCTACCTTCGAGAGTTTTGAATGATTCACTGTTAGTTTCACTAGACTTGTATTCTAGACGTTTCGAACCCTTTACAGCATTCGTGGTCTTTTTTTTTTTTTATTATAAATAGGCTTACTCTTGACCACAGACTAGCCAAAGGCAAAGACGTGGCCTACGATGGAGTGAGCTCGCCCAGAAGATGCCTGTTCACTCTTGATTTGAAGGTTTCCGGGTTATATGAGCTCGGAAATATAGCCGCCGGCAAGGAATTCCACTCCTTGGCAGTGCGCATAAGAAAAGAAGAAGCAAAGCGCTTCGTGCGGATTCGTGGAATATCCACCAAGTAAGGATGGAGACCGGCCGTGCGTCTAAGAGTCCGATGGTAGAATGGGGACGGTGGAATAAGTTCGTGTAGCTCTTGAGCACACTCCCCGAAGTGCAACCTGTAAAACACCGACAGACTAGCGACTTTCCGCCGATGGGCCAAAGACTGTAGCTTGGCCGTGAGCTTCTTGTCGCCAATCATCCTCCTGGCTCTGCGCTCCACTGAGTCCAAAGCAGCGAGTTGGTATTTGGCTGAGCCGTCCCACAGGTGGCTGCAATACTCCATACAGGATCGGACTTGAGCTTTATAGAGTTTTAGAAGCTGTCCAGGTGTGAAGTATCGCTTCACCTTATTTAGGATGCCCAGCTTTCTGGCCGCAGTTTGTGCTTTAGACTCAATGAAGGTGCCAAAGTTGAGGACAGAACTCAACTCCACACCGAGGAGTTCTAGGCTGCCGGTAATAGGTACAGATGCACCCCGGAAAGTAGGAGTCAGATCGAACGGACTCCGTTTTGCCGAAAACAGACACGCCTGCGTTTTGGTGGCATTGAACTTGACCAGATTGTCGTCCCCCCACTGGGAAACGCGACTAAGGGTCAAGTTCGCTCGCTCAACCATGGCCTCTCTCTGTGAATGTATGTCGTCCCTGCTGTCCCCTGCACTAGCTAAATATCTCTCAACAACCGTACTGTCGTCTGCATAGCCGACAATGCTGGGTTGCAGCATGTCGTTAATGTGAAGCAGGAAAAGGGTTGCGGAGAGAACAGACCCCTGAGGAACACCGGCGTCAATGGCCATGAGGTCCGAAGAGCAGCCATCAATGACCACTCTGATCGACCGTTCACTCAGGAAGTCAGATAGCCAACTACAAAGGTCAGCAGGGATGCCGTATGCAGGAAGCTTGCTAAGGAGACTTGCGTGCCAAACCCTGTCAAAGGCCTTCGAGATGTCCAGTGAAACAGCAAGCGCTTCACCGTTCCTCTCGATGGCTTCGCCACAGCGGTGCGTGACATACGCTAGGAGATCTCCAGTAGACCGACCCCGGCGAAAGCCATATTGACGGTCACTGAGCAGATCGTTTGTCTTGGTAAGTCAGCAACTTGCCGTTAAGTACCCGTTAAGTACCCTTTCCATGACTTTACACAGCATGGAGGTAATGGCGATTGGTCGGTAATTGCAGGGATCAGCACGACTACCCTTCTTGGGTACTGGCTGCACATTTGCAAGCTTCCAGGATTTCGGCACCACTCTTGTTTGGAGAGAGAGGCGGTACAGGCGTGTCAGTACAGGAGACAACTCAGGCGCACACTGTTTTAGAACACGTGCAGGTATACCGTCTGGACCATTAGCCTTATTCACGTCAAGAGTCTGCAGAGCTCGGCGTACCTCATTCAGGTCAATGGGTGACTGAGGAAAAGTTACAATGTGCAAAAGCTACCCACATACAAAAAATATTAATGAACCATGACTATAAAATAATGTAGATTTTTCAGGCAGGTTCACACACTGTTCATAAAGCTAGACATACAAGATTCAAATAATTACAATTAAATTAAAAAAATATATTGTTTGTAAATTATGTTATAATTTATGAAGTTAAGAGTTTTGAATGATTCACGGTTATTTTCATTAGACTTATACAATACAATACAATACAATACAATACTTTATTTATAACATCGAGTTACAGGTCAAAATACATTCAAATACATGTTCTAATAACAATACAATACATTAAGTACGTGCTTAAATTAAATGTAAGTAAGTAACTCATTGGATAGGAAGCTCGTAAAATTCATCCAATGAGTAAAACGTTTGGTCAAGGAGCCATCTACGTAGTTTTCTCTTAAAAGCCACAATGGAAACTGCATCCTGTTTTACTGTGTCCGGCAGTCTGTTATATTGACCGGGATATAGACCGTGATTACCTTTTTGATTTTTGTCGAGCTCCCGATATTTATATTTTTTATTGACAAAAATCAAAAAGGTAATCACGGTCTATATCCCGGTCAATATAAGTCTAATTTATGAAGTTGTCCAAAAATAAGTCCCACAATGTTGCTTGCCCTCAGTCCTCTCACACCTGTCACTTTAATGTCACATTTTAGTTTTCTTGTAACCCCTTAGTTACCAAGAATGACTGAAACTTGAGCGATTTCGATGTGCTTATGCCTACCTAGTTTGGGAGTACAAATGTGAGTTTATGGTATGTACATTGTACTCGTACGCAAAAGTATATGGAGAAATTTTGCACTTTCACTTTTGCAGCTCTCTGTACAAGCAAAATTTTACCTTTTTTATATACTACGTCGGTGGCAAACAAGCATACGGTCCGCCTGATGGAAAGCGGACCTTGCCGAAAATGTGGTACCTTTGGGGTTCAGAATACAAATAATGAATCAAATAACCCAGACCCAACGTATTTACACGCCGATTTACATTCGGGTCGATCCGTCAAACCCCGCCGCGCCGGTATTAACCTATTTGATTAGACGGGGAACTTGCAGGTACAAGGGTCTACATAAGCGTTTGTCAGTTTTACAAGTTTCAAGCCCATGTCGACAACGTGTATTTTGATAAATAATAGGTAGAATAGGTTGATTAGTGCAGTAAAACTTTGGTTTTTAGTTTGACTTGATTTTGTTTAAACATAAGTAAATATTACGCCACATGGCGGGATTCAATTCTTTTACATTCTTGCTAATATTTGACGAATCTTAACATCGTCAAAGTTTTAATCGCGAAGTCAGGGTATCCAACTAACATTACTCTTTAAGATTTAATTTTGTAATCAACTTTGTTACCTATGTTTATTTAACACCTTGTATGAAGGAGCGAATTCCTCCTAACACTAGTGTCAGACTTTAAAAAAGGCTTGGACACCCTATTTAGAAAATCATGTTTCATAAATAAACGAATTTTGATTTTTTTTTACTCTCTCTATATCGCTCTTCCATGTTGGCCACAACAGAACAGATCTTCTAGTCGCGTTTCGATCGCACGTAGCGTCAATGACTTGTCACTAGCGAGATTGGCATTTGCTAGTGTCCCGCGTGGAACTGTCAAGCGACAAATATTTCTCACTTTGACATTTGTCCACGAGGGAGTGGTTTCCCGCGCAAATATTATGCTGCCACGTGAGAGTTATATGTCGCGGCGTTTTCTCGCTTGTCGAATATCGCGGTAATCATTATTTTATTGTGCTGCTAGCCGTGCTGGCCTTGTAGCCGAATGGCATTTTTGCGACGCGAAACGAAATCAAAACGCCGCAGAAAGGACGGTAGTCTGACTCTGTCACGCCAATACGCAAGAGCGATAGAGATAGATGCCTACGAAAGATCGTGAGCGTTTCGTGGCCGTTTGTGCAGTCGACTACGCAGACTCATCGGCTGCGTGCGTAGCGCTACGAGAGCATTGGCATAATGTTAATGTGCGCTACGATTGCGTAGCATCAGTTTGATACGAGCAATTAAATTACTTTGAACGAGTTATAATAAACTCATTTTTACTACAATTACTAGCTAAAAAAATATGATTGAAATCATTTTGTGGTCATCATTGATAGTATAAATTAAGCTGCTGAAAATTGTGTAAGAATCTATTAGCTATAATTGTGATTGAAATAATTTTTAACCCCCGAGGCTAAAACGACGGGGTGTTATAAATTTGACGTGTCTGTCTGTCTGTCTGTTTGTCTGTCTGTCTGTGTGTGTGTCTGTCTGTTGCATCGTAGCTCCCGGACGGATGAACCAATTTCGATTTAGTTTTTTTGTTTGAAAGCTGAGTTAGTCGGGAGTGTTCTTAGACATGTTTCATGAAAATCGGTCCACTATGTCCCGAACGGGGTTTTTTTCAAAATGTTAATTTTGTGCTTAGGTTATTACTACAATTACTAGCTAAAAAAATATAATTGAAATCATTTTTTATTCATCATTGATAGTTATAAATTAAGCTGCTGAAAATTGTATAAGAATTTATTATTCCTATAATTGCATTTAATTGAAGTTAGTTATTTTGTAAAAACACACATAATTTAATCTTAAATAATTATTAAAATAGGACCGAATAATACAAAACAGGATCATTTATTAGGTGTTGCAAAAATGCAGCTCATACATAATTTTTATCATTCTTTTTCCCCTAACTAGCTCGGAAACACGTGTTTTGTCCTTTAATACCAGCGGGTAAAAACGCATTTTATCCACTAGTGGGTAAAGTAATTTGACCTTGAGTAAAGTCAAATTAACTGCTTTAAAATTGATAAAAGTAGGTGAATCTAGTAATAAAGGTGATTTACCACCTGTGGAACTACTGGAAGCAGTAATAAACGCATTTTTTGCGTCGTAGTTTCCTCGCTATAGTGAGGGGAAAAGTTTTGTGTTACACTCGGGTGCAAATGTATTTTACTTCTCGTGTGTTAAAAAACTCGCAAGTTCAGGATTCTATTCTCGAACCACTCGCTTCGGTCGTGGTTCAACTATTGAATTCTTTCACTTGCTCGTTTTTCAATTCCACACTCGCCGTTAAAATACAACTTTGCCCCCTTGTATAACAAATAACTATTATTTTATCAATAAAAAAAAGACACATAATATGGACACCTATCTATTTTAACCTTTTAATATTACAGTCACCAACATAGCTGTGAATACAAAGTGCTTAAAATATGTATACAGAACTTAATGCCTGTAGAGTGGAAGGGTCAGTTGGAAGTGGAAGACCTAGGCGAACTTTTCTTGTTCAAATCGGGGAAATATTGCAAAAAGGCCAGGTCAAAAGTACTCGAAACCGACGAGCGTGTATGAGAAACGTTATGAAAGTGTGTGAAGCGAAAGTGGTTTGTCAGGATCATAGTAAATGGAAATCCGTGATCTCTGCCTACCCCTCTGGGAAACAGGCATGATTGTATGTATGTATACATATTTTTGGCACTTTGTAGTCACAGCTGTTGACTGTACCAAGGTCCATATCCCCTACCGTTCCATACGGTCGCGGACAGGGCAATTATTCGTAATGCACGTGCCAAGCAGACACCTAATGGAAAATGTATGAGTCGTATGACTCCGCTTTGTCGCATAATGAGCCGACTGCTTTGACGATGGTTAATGGCGTCACCGGGTGGACACTTCACTCTTAAAAGGATGTGGGGCTAATTTTACATTTCTCTTATTTGCGCTACTTAAGTGTGTATGTGGGACACCTTTACTTTGATATGCTCATATTTCATATGCCATTGATTTGGTTATTGTTTATTATTACACTAGTTAAGTACTTATTATGTGAAATAAGTATCTAGATTTAGATTTTTTTTTACTACGTCGGTGGCAAACAAGAATAAGGTTTGCCTGATGGAAAGCGGTCACCGTAAGCTATGGACGCCTGCAATTCAAGAAGTGTCAAATTAGCGTCGTCAACCCATTGGAAACTTGTGTACACTCCTTTTTGCTGTGTTAAGTACACGGAATACAAGTTCCAAGGAGGGTTTGGGTTCCGACGACTCAAAGGACAATAGACGGGACAAATTAGTTGCGTAGATCCTTCCGTCACCAGCACACCGCAACCTCGTTGAGCTCTGGCAGCCTTACTCATCGGCAGGAACACAACAATAGAAGGTAGATAGATTCCTTTTATTGATAAAATTACACTATTAAAGGTGTTACAAAAAATACGCTTTATGCTCCTTTATAATAATCAAAATATTGGTACAAAATGATGACCACAATTTTTTGAATTTTCTTTAAAATCGTCGAAGGGTAAAATTATTCGTAATGCACATGTCAAGCCGACACCTAATGCAAAATGTATGAGTCGTATGACTCCGCTTTGTCGCATAATGAGCCGACTGCTTTGACGATGGTTAATGGCGTCACCGGGTGGACACTTCACTCTTAAAAGGGATGTGGGGCTAATTTTACATTTCTCCAATGCCATTAATTTTACCTGTTTCTTCTTGTTTTTAACCCCCGCGGCAAAAACGACGGGGTGTTATAAGTTTGACGTGTCTGTCTATCTGTCTGTTTGTCTGTCTGTGGCATTGTAGCTCCCGAACGGATGAACCTATTTAGATTTTTTTTTGTCTAAAAGCTGAGTAAGTCGGAATTGTTCTTAGCCATGTTTCATGAAAATCGGTCTACTATGTCGCGGTCGGGGGTTTTTCAAAATTTTAATTTTGTGGTTATATATTAACATATATGCATGTGCTACCTAAGAGGGTAAGTGGGAATACCCCTGCTTTGATACTAAGGTACAGCGGGGCAAATCTCGACTGGGGGGCAATTGTAACTGATCCATTTTTTTCTATTATTACACTGTGATGTTGAGTTCTACATGTATCTACTGAACACGCCTACCATATATAAGAGTTTTGAATGATTCAAGGTTATTTTCATTAGACATATTGACCGGGATATAGACCGTGATTACCTTCTTGGTTTTTGTCGAGCTCCCGATATTTTCATGCATGCACTGAGAGAAATTTGCATTGTGAATTTAACAAGTTCGACTTGTTGCGGTTTATCCGTTTGAATCAGCCAAACGTATGTTTAAAAACCAATATGTGTCAGGTTGTTTTTATAAAATCGACTTGTTGATTCAAATATATTGCCGATTCAAATGACAAGTAGCTTGTTGTTTGAACCAAAGAGCACGTAGGCGCTATTTTAACCAAAAAACTTGTTGAACGAACATGAAAACTGGTTGTATTTTCTCTCAGTGTGCAACTGCGTCGAAGTATCTGGAGATCGTTAAAAATCAATAAAGTAATCACGGTCTATATCCCGGTCAATACAAGTCTACCATTCATAACCGGCGGACACTCTATTTAATAATGCAAACATTGTAAAACATGGAAAAAATGGACCTTGGAGTTACATTTGTCCCCAGTCGAGATTTGCCCCGCTGTGCCTTACACAATTAAAATATTTCGGCAGAAATATAAAAAAAAATTCTTGGCCACAATGACTAGTAGAATTGTAATCATTGAAAAATTAGACATAAATATTTAAATAAGCTCTATGGGATTTTAAAAAACGCGTCAATAGGAACATTTTAGAAGTACATCAAAAGAAATTCATGGTTTTTGGACGAAATTTATACCAGGGTACGTAGCCGAATGGCACAAATGCTCACGAAACGAAACGCTCGTACCTTTATCGCTCGTGCGTATTCGCGCGACAGAGCCAGACTACCTTTCGCGGCGTTTAGTTTTCGTTTCGCTTCGCAGAAATGCCATTTGGCTACGGTACGAGAGCGGTCTCTGATCACATATCAGTATTTACTGATCAAAACAATATAACTCCAATTTAACTAAAAGCTGTATAATTTGTTATAATAAAACAGAGCCTAATTACTTCAGAAAAACCGATCGATCAATTTCAAAGTATTTTGTTGGTACATGATTATATACTATTTTAATGCCCAAGTGCTTCACAAAATCAGTTTTCTTTTGACAATGAAATTGATCGTCTTAGCCTTAGTGTTATATTATTACTAAATTCCTAAATATACCTACTAGGAACATTCTTAAACAAAGAAACTATGATTGATAGAACTGAATAAATTTAATTCAAATGACAGATATCGAGAGTAAG
Source organism: Leguminivora glycinivorella (assembly GCF_023078275.1). Lineage (NCBI taxonomy): Eukaryota > Metazoa > Arthropoda > Insecta > Lepidoptera > Tortricidae > Leguminivora > Leguminivora glycinivorella. The sequence continues at coordinate 25,004,890 of NC_062976.1, forward strand.
TGTATTGTAAACTATCATTAACTGTCAATATCCAGGTTAGCTGTCAAGTAGAGATTGATGTCACTGAACGAACTAAGCTGGTAATGGATTGAAACAAACACACAGACAGCGTTATGATTGTATGGAATCATATCGGCGGAATGACATGATTTATGAAGTTATGATTTATGGTATTGTAATGGACACTTATAATAGACATATTTTGTATTGTTTTATCATTGAATATTCAGAGGTTGAGAATGATAAATTAAGTATTGCACGGTGTATTGCTTGACAATTTTATGGCGAGTCACGCTTATAGTGATTTTTTTGGTGAAAAGTGTCAATGCATTGACTTTGAAAAGTAACATATTGAATTCTGATGCAACGTCTGTTAATTTTCTGGATATTCAGATAGTAATAGGTACTATCAGCTGCAAAATTACATGGAGAAATTATGAATGAATTCATTGATCAATTTGCCATGCACTTTTGCAGCTGATAGTACAAAGCTGATTCCTAGTGATATTAATCGGCAAGCTATAAGGTTTTTCTTGCCAACATAAAAGCATAGAATAAAAATATTTTTTTCTAACCTACGTAATCGTAATGTTTTCTTTTTAGAATAGAATAGAATAGAATTCATTTATTTTTTATCATCCAAACAAAACACTGTGTACCTCTACTAGCCCATTCGTACAGGGCGACTTCTCAATTAATGAAACAGACCTGTGTCGGGACAAATAAAATTGATCCGTTGCGAATTATTCGAGTATAATTTCATTTTGAACATTAGTTAACTACAAACGATAAATTTCAATTTTCCTATTTCCTATATTACTCAAGTAGCTATCCCAGCGATGGATTTTAATAGCAAAATTGACAACATTTTTTTATCGTCTGAACAAAAACTCTCCTAGGCGATTAATTAAACAGGGCCGTGTCAGGATAAATTGACTCGATCCATTGCGAATTGTTTGCGTATTATAAAGTTTTGAACTATTAAATAATTGTAAAAGTTGAACACCACACATTGCAAAATTGAATCATCTCAATGTTGTTTTTTTATCTTTTAAACAAAGGCTGTGTACCCGTTCTACTAGGCCATTCGCACAGGGGTGACTTCTCGATTAATGAAAGAGGGCCGTGTCGGGAAAAAATGACTCAATCCATCGCGAATTATTTGCGTATAATTGCATTTTGAATTAATAAATACCAACGGTAATTTTTTTTCTTACATCACGTAAATATAGAGGTATATCCAAGCGATGGTATTTAATAGCAGAATTGACAGCAATGTTATCGTCTGAACAAAAACTTTCCTAGGCCATTTGCACAGGGGTGACTTGTCGATTAATGAAACAGGGCCGTGTCGGGACAAATTGACTGGCGGCCGGCGCGGGCGGCGGTTTAAATACACATTTACCGGCGACCGGCTGATCGCCAGCGAACACACAAATGTGTACAATTCCTGTAATTAAGGGTGACTTTTCTATTAATGAAACAGGGCCGTTTCGGGACAAATTGACTCGATCTGTCGCGAATTATTCGCGTACAATTGAATTTTGAACTAAATAGCAACGGTAAACTTCGATTTTCCTATATGACTTAAATTTTTGTAAAAGTTGACAACAACGATTGTGTCGCTTAACTTCAAAGTCGGGTAAATCAATTTGCCTTTAAGGTTGATTATGTATAAAAATATATAAAATCTGCAAAAGAATTAACCGTATAGCAGAATGGATTTACACGAGTTTGAAGTTAAACGACACAATTAACATTCAGATTCTCCTAAAAAGCTTTTCCAAACCCTGGTTTTAAACAGCAAAAGTGATACCAGAGTTAAGTTTCGACAAAAACTGTGTGTGCTACTAGGCCATTCGCACAGGCAGGGGTGACTTCTCGATTAATGAAACAGGGCCGCGTCGGGACAAATTGACTGGCGGCCGGCGCGGGCGGCGGTTTAAATATTTACTGGTGACCGGCCGATCGCCGGCGAACACACAAATGTGTACAATTCCTGTAATTACGAGGGAAATGAAATGCGGCGCGAAATTTTAATGGATTAATTTATATGGGGTAAGTAGGGAAAGTGAACTAGCTTTTGTTAAACGTATTAATTGGAAATCAAAAATTGAGATTTTTGTTGAGCATAATCAATAACTACGTTCATAAGAGTGGTAAGGGAAACTGACACTGCAAATACATAATATGTACTTGTAACTCCTAGGGTAAAGTTAAAAACCATAACCAATTCGTGTATTGTGTGGTTGTCGAAATGGCTTTGGCTGATTTTCAGCTAGATGGCGCTAATATAAATATTTAACAAAATTAACATTATATCAAGTTAAGAATGTGAGCCAAATTGTCATAAGTAAGGTTCGACAGTTTTAATCCTGTGTCCAGAAATAATAATCTATGCACTGTGACTATACTAATTTGACAGAAATTCTCTATAACTCTAGATCCTGCTCACTATCACTGACGCACTTTATAAAAACGTAACTTACCTACTATGCAAAGTAAATAAGTAGTTAGTAAAAAAATACAACGCACATTTTGACCACATGAACTACTCTTTATAATACCTAACTATAAAGCATTATTAAAACGCAAAGTAACTCCTATCCGCCTGAAGTCCAAAATATTCGTAGCGCAAACACCAAACACCCATCACACGTCTTAATCCCATAAAGCTATACCGCGTTGAAACTAAGCCAGGAGTAAAAATCCTCAGTTCATCGCTAGTTTCTTTCCGCGTCGACTTCTCGCTAATATCATAAAAGCATTTGCCTTGTAGTTGTCAGAAGTTATTAGCTACAACCTTTTCCTTTCCCTGGCCATGCCATAACCATTCATATTACTGAAGTCCTACCACGGACTACCTTCAACTTATTACTTCCCTGTCACACTTGCTTACGGATTTACCAGAGCGACAGTGACGCAAGAAATTAGTAGTTGATTCGTGGTAGGCCTTGTACGTTCCTGTGTATATTTGGAGCCACGGGCACTCGAATGGGTGAGCTTTTGTATTTATTTCGTACAGCCTTCCGTTTTGCCATCAATCATGGTGTAAGGTCAAATATTAGATTCTTTTATACACGATACTCACATTTGATTGCTGACTTTTGACAAAGCGTCATGCTAATGTCGTTGTGGCCTGTTATTAGTACCTTAGTGCGTTTTCACATTATCCGATCCGATATCGGATGTCGGACCGATATCCCATACATAACAGGCGCCATCTTGGATTTTTTCTATTGAAATCCTTCCGACATCCGATATCGGATCGGATAATGTGAAAACGGCCTAATGGTATTGGATGCATTTGAAATGATTTGTAGATATACCTGAAAAGAAAGAAAGGTAAGATTAGTGTTAATATATTTTTAAGGCTTATTTGTCTAGACTAAAAAGCGTATTATTTGCGTCCTTCAAACAGTAAACGTGTTGTTGTTTTGAGTGAAAATTTACAGTCAAAACAACTATAGTAAGGCCAAAGTTTCTTATCAATCAATCAATCAAAATATTCTTTATTCAAATAGGCTTACAATAAGCACTTTTAAATTGTCAACAGTGTACAATATTCATCTTATTCTAAATAGCAGAGCAATTTATTGGTGCAATAAACAATATTGTTTTAAAACTACATTGATTTAATAAAATGATATCAATCTGAATTGTATAAAAAATACTAGTATAAAAACTTCTAGAATAAATTCTAAATGTCAAAAAAATTGTATAAAAATACATTGAATTATCAATAATTATCATCATTAATAAGCTATATAATTAATGGTTTTCAACAATACTTGTATCCCACGGTGTTTCATCATTCATGTAGTCTTGTGTGCTGTAGTAGGCTTTAGAGATCAGTATACGCTTTACATAATGTTTAAATCGATTAAAAGACAGTTCAGTGATGGCATTAGGAAGTTTGTTATAAAATCTTACACAATTACCCATGAATGATTTTTTAATTTTATGGAGCCGAGTGAAGGGCACTGCAAGCTTATGCTTATTTCTAGTGTTTATATTATGTACATCACAGTTTTTCTTAAATTTACAAATGTTTTTATGTACATACATAATATTCTCATAAATATATTGACAATGCACTGTCATTATATTAATGTCCTTAAACTTATCTCTAAGTGAGTCTCTATGGTTCATTTTGTATATTGCTCGAATAGCCCTCTTCTGCAGAACAAATATGGTATTTATCTCTGAAGCACTGCCCCATAGTAAAATACCAAATGACATAATGCTGTGAAAGTAACTAAAATAAACTAATCGAGCTGTTTCCACGTCTGTTAACTGACGGATCTTGCTCACTGCAAATGCTGCAGAGCTCAGTCTATTCGAGAGGGTAGCAATATGGGGACCCCACTGAAGTTTAGAATCTAAAGTTATGCCAAGAAAAACTGTACTATCTACCAGTTCCAATTCCTCATCCTTCACAACGACACTTGCTTGTTCATTTTTAGCATTACTCGTTACAAACTTAATACATTTAGTCTTTTTCTCATTTAACAATAAGTTATTAACACTAAACCAATTAACTACTTCGGAAATAGCATTGTTTACATTTTCACAAGTTTGTTGCTGACGTTTGACTTTGAAAATAAGGGAAGTATCATCTGCAAACAATACTATATCATGGTGGGTCTTTACAAGATATGGCAGGTCATTAATGTAGATAAGGAACAGGAAAGGCCCCAATATTGATCCCTGCGGTACACCCATAGAGACTAGTGACCCCGGTGAGCGCTGTCCATTCACGTCGACCCTTTGTATTCTATCGTGTAAGTAAGATTTGACTAAATTCAGTGCCGATCCTCGCACTCCATAGTAGTGCAATTTCCTGATCAGTGTTTCATGGCAGACGCAATCGAAAGCCTTAGATAAATCACAGAAGATACCCAAGGCATCCCGTGACTCCTCCCAGGCATCGAAAATCTGTTTGATTAGCTCAACACCAGCGTCGGTTGTTGAGCGACCCCGTGTAAAACCAAATTGTTTATTGTGCATTAGATTATTGATGTTAAAATGTTGCAATAGCTGAAATAACACTAACTTTTCAAAAATTTTGCTGAATGTCGGTAACACTGATATCGGTCTAAAATTAGTGGGGTCGGATGTGCTACCAGATTTAAATAATGGAATGACTTTACTGTGTTTCATAAGATCAGGAAACTCACCATAATCAACACTGTTATTAAAAATAACTACCAAGTCAGGCGCTACAATTTCTATTAAAGATTTAACACCATGGACAGAGACTCCCCAGAGGTCACAAGTTTTTTTAACATTAATTGATTGAAATGCCTTAATTATATCTGAGGTACTAACATGTTCAAATACAAGGTCTCTACTACATTCTGTGACATTATCTTCTAACAATGTAACGGCAGATGCGGGTGATGAATTTAAGTGCCTAGTTGTGGAAACTGGTATATCAGTGAAGAACTTTTCAAATTCTGTTGCTACTTCTAAATTGGAATCTACAATTTTGCCATCAATTTTTAGTTTCAGTTCATTTGTTCTTTGCTTTGACCGACCAGTCTCCACGTTAATTACTTTCCACGTTGCTTTAATTATATCGGAACTACTTATAATTTTCTTGCTTAAATAATTACGTTTAGCGGTATGACAATCTAATTTAAACTGTTTCGAAAATTGTTTGACATGTTCTTTAAATTCATCACTCGTATTAAACCGCCGTTCCTCATACAAGGCATACAATGCACGTCTTCGTTGATGTAACTCTGCAGTTGCCCACTCACTAAAAACTGATGCATCACTAACCGTGACCGTTTTTGTTGTAAATATCGTATTATAATTTTCCATATATGTGTGAAAGAATGAATTATACATATCATTAGGACTCATGTTTGGAGACAGAACGGGTAGCGCCTGAACTAAACTCTGTTTCATTCTTTCCACGCGGTCCGAGGTTACTGGTACAAAAGTTATCTGTTTTTTTCCAGGTATTTTTCCTAGCAGCTTCAAATACCATTAATTGACCTAAATGGTCGGACTCTAAATTGCTGATTACATTTTTTGTAATAGGAAAAATATCTGTGAAAATATTATCTATACAGGTTGCACTAGTAGCAGTCACTCTAGTAGGCTCCATAAAAATGTGGTTCAGATTACATGATTTGAAAAAATTCAACAGCCTACAACTTAATGTCGAATTTTCTAAAATATTTACATTAAAGTCGCCGCAAATAAGTAATTTCTTGCTGGAAGGCGATATTTTCAGTAGCACAGATTCCATTATGCTTTCAAATAATTCAAAATTACTTAATGGCGGCCTATACACGCACACAACAATAAATTGCTCCAATTCTACTGCACTTAGTTCTATAGTCCGTTCAACAGACATGGACACAATATCCTTGCGTTCCTTAAATTTTAACTGATTATTTATTATAATTAACGACCCACCATGTATGGAACTATGCCTGGTGAACGAACTTCCTACCTGGTGATTAATAAATTGAGGCATTAATTCATTATTTTTTAATCAGTGTTCAGTAATACATAAAATATCTATATAAAAATCCTTCATAAAAAGTTCAATTTGTAAATCTTTACCTCTAATACATTGAATATTTTGATGCACCAGGTGGATATACTTCCCTTGCTTACAGTTTTTTTCCTTATATTTACTTAAGTCTAGATTGCCAGAGACAGAATCTTTTGTCTTAAAAGCTAGTTTAAATCATTGGTTATGACTGGAACCAATTCCAAGTTCATACTTTGCTGCTCAATAGGAGCAGAATTGTCTGCCAAATTTTTGGCAGAAATGTCAAGTAAATAGGATAGCGATAATGCTATTTGTCTTTTGTAATAATTTGAAAGGTAACAATTACCTTTAGTGAGCTTAGCGTTGGGATCAAGGTTAAGATTCCATATAATTTTGTTTACCTGGAGATATTAATTTCTTTTTCTTTTTTTTTGTTTTGATGACCGGTATGGCTCAGTCGGTAGTGACCCTGCCTGCTGAGTCGCGGTCCTGGGTTCGAATCCCGGTAAGGGCATTTATTTGTGTGATGAGCGCAGATATTTGTTCCTGAGTCATGGATGTTTTCTATGTATATAAGTATATATTTATCTATTAAAGTATGTATATCGTCGCTTAGCACCCCCCATAGTACAAGCTTTGCTTAGTTTGGGGCTAAGTTGATCTGTATATGCACCACACCCACAATTTTAAAAGACTGTTCTGAGAAGAGGCCACCTTGGCAATAAAACCAATGCGAGCAGGAAAAGAACTTACTTATATTAAACTAGATACTATTATATGTATCCTTCAAAGATTGTCCTTTACTGAGCAGGAATGATTAATGTACATACATTAGTCACATTAGCTATCTACTGAAAGTGAAAACCAAGGTCATCATTAATTTTCTCTAACTACTAGTCTTTACGCCCACTTTAGGTAGTAATTGGGAAGCAACTGTGAAGTCTGATAATGTCAGGCGAAGTCAAAGGTACGAGTTCATTTACATCAGAACGATATTGTTTTAATCACATTTTCTAGTTATCATGCCATGCCCGCGCCAATACAAGTACGGACAATTGAGGAGTATCTTGTCAAGCGATATTATCTTTCTATGAACTTCACAAAAATAAGTATGGACTCCTCAATAACGAGAGAAATTCTTCATTACTGAATGGCATCATCATCATCCTCCTTACGTTATCCCGGCATTTTCCATGGCTCATGGGAGCCTGGGGTCCGCTTTGACAACTAATCCCAAGATTTGGCGCATGCACTAGTTTTTACGAAAGCGACTACCATCTGACCTTCCAACCCGAAGGGTAAACTAGACCTTATCGGAATTAGTGCGGTTTCCTCACGATGTTTTCCTTCACCGAAAATCAAATGGCAAATATCAAATGACATTTCGCACATAAATTCCGAAAAATTGATTAGTTTAGTAGAGCCGGGGTTCGAACCTGCGACCTCCGGAACGAAAGTCGCACGTACTTACCACAAGGCTACCAGCGCTTCATTTACTGAATGGCATTAGTAAGATAATCATATTATCATTTATTTATTTATTTAAACTTTATTGCACAATTGGAAAAAAAAGTTCAAATGGCGGACTTAATGCCTTAAGGCATTCTCTACCAGTCAACCATAGGGCCAAACAGAAATTCGCAATTGAGGGGATCATTGTCAAATCAATATAATTATGTTCATATTTTATGTTAGTTATAACTCTTAAATGCCATATCTCGGTACAAATTTAAACCTAATTTATATACCTTTTACCTAAACTAAGTTACAGTAGACAGTGTAACGAAAACGGAACGTAATTAAAAGATAAAAAGTTCACGTCAAGAAGCGAAACGAAAATAAAATAAAGATACTTTATTTGGAGTTGAAGCGGGCGACATACATTGAATTCGTTGAATATTTCTGCTGGTGTTTTCTGTGTTAATAAAGCATCTGACGACTGCATGCGCGGATCCAGGGGGGGGGTCATGGGGGTCATGACCCCCCCTGGAGCCTGGGCTGGCCATAAAAATAGACCACGTGACCCCCCGGGGGGCCTGGGCCTTTACCACGTGACCCCCCCTGGGCACGAAGCTGGATCCGCGCTTGGACGACTGGTCTGGCCTAGCGCGTAGTGACCCTGCCTGCTACGCCGCGGTCCCGGGTTCGAATTCTCGTTCGAATATTTGTTCCTGAGTCATGGATGTTGTCTATGTATATAAGTATTTGTATATTATATAATTATATCGTTAGTACCCACAACACAAGCCTTGATGAGCTTACCGTGGGAGTCAATCTGTGTAAGAATATCCTATAATATTTTCTGGGGGCACGGCAGTGCCCCCGCCAAGTCGAGCAAAAAGAGGCACGGCCGTACCATCCTTTTCTCGAAGCATATTTATTTATATTTACCGATGAATTTAAAATCGTACCTTTATATTTGGATGCTTAAACTAGTACGAGAAATCTTTTTTTAATGAGTTACTAAACAAATTCAAGCAAAAACTGTTCGAGTACCAGCTGTAGGCTCCTTTTCTCTTTGGTCAATTTATTTATTTATTTACGCTGATTCAAATCTAAATGGAGCCGAAAATAGATCCCGTTTGCATTGATACAACCGAACTAGAATACTCGTAGATTCACTCGGAAATACGAAACTGTCCCATTCTTGGAACTGGTATTCAAGGTCTATAGCAGCCATTCTCAAAGTGTGCTCCGCGGACCCCTAGGGCTCCGCAAAGCCTCTCTGGGGGCTCCGTGTGAATTTTGGGTACCTGATATGCAACTGCAACTCTCTTCCATAAAACCAAATATTCACCAATTGTTAAAAAATTAAAAAACAGTTTCATGTAATACCTCACATTGGAATCTAGTGATTGGATTTTACTATCATGATTGCTTATTAAATTAAAATAAAGATTGCAATAAAAAAAATATTTAATTTAAAGGTTCCGTCAGATGTTTTACTTTCTAAAAGGGTTCCATGGGAAAATAAGTTTGAGAACCGCTGGTATATAGGAAGAAATAGGATTGGATTCTGATAGTGCAATAGGTATTACCTACCTACAGTCACCGGCATAAATAAATGACGATTTCTGTACCTTGTCACATTAACATTTTGTTTGAAATGTCATACGAAGTTTTCAACTGATTAAATGCGACAAGGTACAGAAATCATCACTTATTTATACCGGTGACTGTACTAAGTTAAGAATTTGATATAATATGGATGTAGATTTTTAACACGACTGCCCCAAAAAAAGGAGCGTAGCTATTGTTTTTAGAAACTACATGTACCTATATAATTATTATTTTTAGCCCTACTAGATACATATGCCAGTGTAGCTTACACAACTAGCCAGAAACGTACAAATTTACTAGCAAATAAACTGGCATGCAAGTATTTAGTAGGGGAGACCGGGTATGGAAGTCGCACGGGTTGGTTGTCACAGCGGCCATAACTGACGACTAACCCGCACGAGTGAGTTCATGGACGACCGGTCTGGCGCAGTCGGTAGTGACCCTGCCTGCTATGCCGCGGTCCCGGGTTCGAATCCCGGTAAGGGCATTTATTTGTGTGATGAGCACAGATATTTGTTCCTGAGTCATGGATGTTTTCTATGTATATAAGTATTTATATATTATATATATCGTTGTCTGAGTACCCACAACACAAGCCTTCTTGAGCTTACCGTGGGCCTCAGTCAATCTGTGTAAGAATGTCCTATAATATATTTTTTTTTTTATTGACCAGTGTCAAAAAATATAGAATATATCTCTAGCGATATTTTGACTTCGGTAAATGAACTCACTCGTGCGGTTATTTGTTATCAAGTTGTTAGTTATGGTCGCTGTGACAAGCAACCTGTGTGATTTCCATACCCGGTCTCCCTTACGTGGCTGGCATGCCAGTTGTGCAAGGTACAGGCATGTGTATCGCAGGCCTTTTATCTTTTACTTAAGATTAAAGAACCACGAGAAAAGTGCTTCAGATGCTTTCACGACGATCGGAGGTGTAACTCTGTACTAAGCTAGGCTAAGGGTCCCTAAGTAGAATTTTAGAGGTTACGGCCAAGCGTTTTACTGCAGACGAAATGAATTTTCTCAGACAGATGCCTGCAGAAAGAGGAAACAAGACGTGCAAAGATTCCAAAAGATATAAAAAACTTTGGAATTTGCTGAAATTTTCTAAAGAAAGCCAAAGAAACTTTCGTTTTGGAAGTGTACTATTTAAATTATGTAGTTTTCAAAAAACAAAGTTTTCAACTATGAATATTAATTTCATGTCAAAGTTAAACAATTTTGAGATCGATAGCTTATCAATAAGCAGTACGATCACATTGTGACAAATAAAAGAGACACAATACCTTTCATTCATTTGAGCAATATAGTTTTCTAATGTATTTTGGTAAGTAGGTATCCACTTACAATCGTTTTCATCTTAACACGTACCTGCAAACAATAGAAAATTATGTTATTAGTTTAAATTTAGAGCTCGCAACTAAAACTAGAATTGGATAACATTCAATTGAAATTACAATGTTCACGACGCATTGACTATTTTCATCGAACTAAATTAAAGTAATAAATTCAAATGTAGAAAATTAAGAGACTTGAAGGACAACGTTAACACAACGCATCTCCTTGCAGATTATTATTATGAAACACATTTTATGGACAAAATACCTGACCAGAAAGTACAATTTATTTTTATATATTTTTTTATTATTATAAATGGGCTTACTCTTAGGCAAAGACGTGGCTTACGATGGAGTGAACTCGCTCAGAAGATGCCTGTTCACCCTAGATTTAAGATAAGGTAAGATAAGATAAAATTTTATTTCACAGAAAAATGTCTAAAATTAAAACAATTACAATACTCTTAAATAATGCTTAAAAACTATAAATATAGGTACAAACATAGTTTAGGAAAGCAAACATAAATAATAAATAAATCTTGTATGCAAAAATTGTAAGCAGGTGAACACAATATTATTTTACGCCAATACATGACAAGAATATAATTTAAATAGAGGTACAATTTGAAGGTTGTCGGATTATATAAGCTCGGAAATATAGCCATACCTAACCATAAATTACGATTTTCTTAATACGTCATGTAGAAGGTAAAAACCTGGACATTCCGAATCCAGAATTAAGTTACAAAGTACACCAGTGACCAAACTGGGAATTGAATCAGAAGTTTCAATTTTACCAAAAGCAAGTAGGAGCACTTTTACACGTTAGCATACAACTTAGTGCGTTTTCACATTATCCGATCCAATATCGGATGTCGGACCGATATCCCATACATTACAGCCGCCATCTTGGATTTTTTCTATTGAAATCCTTCCGACATCCGATATCGGATCGGATAATGTGAAAACGGCCTTAGAAATAATATTAAATTGTGTCACTGAAGAAAAACATCGTGGGGAAACCGGACTATTTCCAATTAGGTCTAATTTACCCTTCAGGTTGAAAGGGCAGAAGGCTTTCGTAAAACTAGTGCCTACGCCAAATCATGGGACAAGTTGTCAAAGCGGATCCCAGGCTCCCATGAGCCGTGGCAAATGCCGAGATCACGCAGCGAGGATGATGATTAAATTGTCTCACTGCATAAAAAAACACAAACCAAAAGATATTTCATAAAATAATAATGTTCCTTAGTTAAACATTATTTAACCCCCGACGCAAAAACGACGGGGTGTTATAAGTTTGACGTGTCTGTCTGTCTGTTTGTCTGCAGTCTGTTTATGTGTATGTCTGTTTGTGGCATCGTAGCTCCCGAATGGACGAACCGATTTAGATTTAGTTTTTTTTTTGTCTGAAAGCTGAGTTAGTCGGGCGTGTTCTTAGCCATGTTTCATGAAAATCGATCTACTATGTCGCAGTCGGTGGTTTTTTCAAAATTTTAAGTTTGTGGTTATTTAAATACGTAATTATATCTTGTAGGAAGCATTATCCACGCCACTCGAGCCCCGTCAGATAAGCCCGATCCTTTTCGCGACCAGCGGCTCGTACGCCGGATCACCTCGGTCACGGCATTGTGGTAGCACAATAGCGACTAATCTTATTACACGTACAAGGGATAACACTGAACTCGTAATTGTGCGAGTTGAAAGGGCCTTGTCTCGCCATCCACGTGCCGGAGGGTCCTTAGAGTTGGTGGTGGGCCGCGAAAATTGTTGAAATAAATAAATATTATAGGACATCCTTACACAAATTGACTGAGTCCTACCAGTGTAAGCTCAAGAAGGCTTGTGTTGTGGGTATACAGACAAAGGTATACATAGTATACAAATACTTATATACCTACATAGAAAACATCAATTACTCAGGAACAAATATATGTGTTCATCACCGGACCGCGGCTTAGCAGGCAGGGTCACTACGCACTAGGCGAGACCGGTCGTCAAAAATCTTCTAGTTTTGTCACTTTTAATAAAAACTATTTAGAATTAGTATCCATATTAATATTATAAATGGGAAAATGTTTGTGTCTGTTGTCCGCCTTTCACGGCAAAACGGACCGACGAATTGTCCTGATTTTTTAAGTGGGGATAGTTGAAGGGATGGAGAGTGACATAGGCTACTTTTTGTCTCTTTCTAACGCGAGCGAAGCCGTAGGCAAGAGCTAGTAAAGTAATATATAAAAACGTACCAATACAGTACCTATATGTTTTTTTTTATTCTTTTACTGCAATCGGCATGCCAACTTACTCACCTTAGACCCATCGATATATATTTTTTTATTTCTCATCTTTAATATGTACTTATTAAGTGAAAATGAAAATATTCTCTGTTATCGTTATCATGTTTTTCTTGGAAATCTATATAAAGTAGCATTAATAAAAATGGTTGGAAGTTATTGTTATTACCTTATTGATTCCAAGTAATTCTTCTCGGTTTTTTATATTTTTCCTGATAACGGTAACATTTCCGTTTTAAATATAAATTCAATATAATCAAGCTACTTGTTTTCAATTAAGTGGTGAGGTAGTCGGGTATATTTATGTTATATACCTATGTGAATTTATTTATACCATAAGATTAAACTAATAATGCAGTAATTACGAGTAAAATACTAATGAAATTGTTTTTTTTTTATACCACGTCGGTGGCAAACAGTCAAACGGTCCGCGTGATGGAAAGCAGTCAGCGTAACCCTTAACGCTTGCAACTCAAGGGGTGTCACATGCGCGTTGCCGACCAATTAGGAACTTGTATACTCCTTTTTTGAAAAACCTCATATTGTAGTTCATCGGGAATATATGATTAATAATGTATAATTAATGAATATATGATGAAGCGCACCATGCTCGGCATTAAGCTTCAAGATCGAGTGAGGAATGTCGAGATCCGACGCCACACCAAGGTGCGGGACGTGGGTGACGTCATTTCCAAACTCAAATGGAATTGGGCGGGGCATGTTGCCAGGCAGAGTGATGGCAGGTGGACCAAAATGTTGACCGAATGGTGGCCGCTATCGGATGTAAGAAGCGCCTGGCATCCGTTGGCTCGTTGGGTGGACGACATTCGAAAAACTGCGGGGCACTTCTGGATGAGATTAGCCCAGGACCGGGATAAGTGACGTACACGAAGGGAGGCCTATGCTCAGCAGTGGGCGATTAATGGCTGAAATGATGATGATGATATGATTAATACCATTATTCGCGATAGCAGCCATCCCTAAGTGGTAGTCGAAGAATACGTAAAAGGGCTATTTACAGTAAGTTTCTGAAGAGAGGCACTAATTAGTCTCCCGTACCTAAAGGTGAAATTCGTGGAAACAAGCGCTTTGCGAAGTATATATAAAACTTTATTGTCTAATTTCCACTGAAATTACCTGAAACGATTTTAATTTGTTTGCAGATAATTAAAACGTTTAGTTCTACCTTGAGACGCAATAAGCGCAGAGAAACTGCTTGTTAAGGAATAACTTTTTTACTTACTTGTCAGTAAATTCCTTGAAATTAAAAGTTAGAAAGTTAAAAAAACTATGAAGGATGATCGGGGTTGGAAGTCACACGGGTCGGTTGTTACAGCGGCCTGAACAAATGAACATCCAGTTAAAGTTAGGTCATTCTAGAACCCTATTTCATTGACATCATGCTTTATTTGCCATTGAAGTCACTTTGACGTTTACTGTGAAAAGGTTCTAAAAACCTGGGATTCAAATTGGTTGACTGTACCAATTATGTCAACGACCGTTGTTGTAAAATTATACCTCCTTCCATATTTTACCTTAGTCACAGTATAATAAAGAGTACTATTGTACAGTATGGCCACTCATACTCCCCGCTGAAAGTGCCGCCCACCCGAACTCGGTTACCTCACAGTTACCGCCTGTCAAAAACGCGAACAGTCGACCTGTCATATCTCACTCATACAAGCATACTACGCGTCCACCTACACGAGCTTAGACTGTGTGCTAGGAACGCGCCTCTTGCATATTATATTTGATCGCCAGTGTCCGAGGTGTGCCGTAGTCCAGTCGGGTATGTCATTAGTTAGAACAGAATTAGTCATGTTATGGCCACTGTCTCCAACCACAATATTTAACCCATATCCCACAGTGGACTTCTACGACACATATGGTAAGAAAGGTGGTAGTGAAATTCTTAACCAGTCACCACACTGGCGATCAGGGCAAAATCTTTAATATCGTTACTACTTTCAAAAAGACGTCGGAAACATGACAGATTGTTTCAATAACGTGTAGTTCAATCCTTTAAAAATTGCTTGCACGAAAAAATATCAAGGAGCTATCGAAATATCCATCGAATTTCAGAATCATTTTTGAAACTAATATAACAAGTCTGTAAAGAAATGCACACCAGCGAAATCACGACATATATTATCTACCAATACTACCAAAGTTTGCGCTCTGATCGCTAAGCCATGATTGATGATGTGTTTACACGCTGCAGTCGCAGACATGGCCATAACAGCCACTCCATTAGCTTCACGAGTTCGCAAATAGGTCAGCGGAACTGCTTGGATGTACCTGCTGGTAATATGTTAGTTCAGTTGTGTTCAGATATTGTAGAAACATTATATAGATGTATGGGTGACGTCATCGTGGCACCGCTTTCCATCGCCATTGCCATGGCTCATGGGAGCGTGGGTTCATCATCAGGAACCATATCGCTTTTTGTTAAATTAAAAAAAAAATTGTTCACACACGAGTTCAGTAATTACATTTATTTTTTAATAACTCGATAATCTATAGAGTTAAGACGCTAGTTTCTTAGAGAAATTAATTGTATTTGATCTAAAGAACCATCCCTTAAAGTTAACGGAATTCAATAAAAACAGGGTGTATAACTAGCGGCCCGCCCCGGCTACGCACGGGGATTATCATAAAAATTGTGATATTAAGAGATAGACATAATATGCTAGGTATCGCAGACTTTTTTGTAGACCTATGAGAAAAACGCAATTTCGCCATATACCTAATACATTGTTTAGATATAATATATCTATTATATTATAATAGCTACGTTTTGACAGCGTTTTCGATTAAAGCTCTCAGCCAATCGATTTTTTTCCGACTCTATTAGCAAATATCGTCATATTCATCAACCAATTCAAACAAAATCTCAACAAATTTTATTGACGACCGGTCTGGCTCAGTCGGTAGTGACCCTGCCTGCTAAGCCGCGGTCCTGGGTTCGAATCCCGTTAAGGGCATCTATTTGTGTCACGAGCACGGATTTGTTCCTGAATCATGGATGTTTTCTATGTATATAAATATACATTTATCTATTTAAGTATGTATATCGTCGCTTAGCACCCATAGTATAAAGCTTTGCTTAGTTTGGGGCTAAGTTGATTTGTGTAAGGTGTCCCCAATATATTTATATTTATTACCTAAACCTTCCTCAAGAATGACTATATTCATAGGTGAAAACCGCATGAAAATCCGTTCAGTAGTTTTAGAATTTATCGCGAATACACATACGCAGACACGACTTTGATTTATAAGGCGTAGAAGATATAAATTTTCATAAAGTTGAACTGAAAAAACGGACTTGGTACTGATTGATAAAATCAAGTAGAGTAACTATTGATAACGTATTTCTTTTTCAGTATATGGTATGCTTAATTAATTATTATACCAATTAGGATTTCTAAAGAGGCAATAATTATGAATTACACTGAGCTACTTTTAATTACGATTCAGATTACTAAGTGTTCATAAAGCAGGTTACAACAAAGTTATAGACCTAAATTAAACATAATCAAATGAAGGCTAAATTAAACAAAACTCTCATAAAGCAGGACTCAAACCTCAAGCCTAAATAAACACGACGGTGAATGTGTAAAATTGTCGTGAAAGTGTAGTCAGCATATAACGTGGTTATAATTTTAAAGCAATATATACTGTAACTTTTACTTTCTTTTTACATTAATTTAAGATTGCCACCGAAAAGAAGTACCTATGTACAGTCAAGTGTAAAAATATGGGTGCGTACAACTTATCAAAAATATGTCCCATAGCACTTTATGTCGGCGGAATAAGGTCTCGGTACATATTTTTGAGCGGATAAAATCGATACGTATTTTTGCACTTGACTGTACATACCTGACCTAATCCACCTGGTAATACCACGCGCACGGTCTGTTTCCATCCTTGGTAGATATTCCACGAATTCGCACGAGGCACTTGGCTTCTTCGTTTCTTATGCTCATTGCCAAGGAGTGGAATTCCTTGCCGACGGCTAAATTTCCAAGCTCATGTAACCCTGCAACAGTGTATCATCTTGGGGCGAATGAATGGTAAACGCGCTTGGGGTGGGGCTCGTAAGAGATGGTCTGACTGTGTGAAGAAGTCGACTGGCGGCAGCCTATACCGTGCAGTCCACATGGCTTATGACCGCGTTCAATGGAGACACGCTACTTGTGGTCGCGATCCTCAGCATTGAGGGAACGAGGAAGAAGAGAGAGAGAACCCTGCAACCTTCAAGAGTGAACAGGCATCTTTTGAGCGAGCTCACTCCATCGTAGGTCACGTCTTTGCCTTTGGCTAGTCTGTGGCCAAGAGTAAGCCCATTTAAAAAAAGCTCATGGCAGTCAAACACGTAGTACCTACGTTGATTACCCGCTTCTTGCGTAGTATCTTAAGCTCAAACACACTTCAGATTTAATTCCCAAACAGAACCGAACTATCCATAAACCGGAATTGCCATCCCCGCCATAATTAAAGTAGGCGTTTAAATATTAGCATTCCACCCGCGCGAGTATGAATAATGAATTACTTTGCTACCATCGCCGGTTTATTGGCTCCCTTTAAAACTTTATGGCTTATCTCACCTGCCAACTTTATTTTCCCATGGGCTTGGTGTCACAATTGCATAATATTTTTTAAAGGTAAATTTTAAGTTGTTTATTAGGTAACACTATGATGATGATGATGATATCCTGTTATCCCTCATCAGGGATATTGGCTCTCAGAAGGGATTTCCATTCATCGAGGTCTAGCGCGGCCTCCTCCTCCATGCGCGTGGAGCCAAGCAAACTCGATAATATGTGCACCAGTGGGCTTGATCGCTTTTTCTTTAGTGTATGCACAGATGTCATATATACCATAGATCAAGCAAACGTATCTACTTAGCGTGTCAAATGAACTCAGTGAAATCCACTGAGTTGTCCGTCTTTAATCGCACCTTGCAGCTTTCGAGCGTCAATTTTTGTAAGTTGAAGTCAACAAAAACATTAAAAATGCCTCGTTACATGATATTTAATTGCAACAACATAAAACTTATCAACACTCAAGGGCCTGAGACATATTTAAAATCACAGGCAAGTAACAACTTCAGTACAAAATCTGACACGCTCGGCCGCCATACAAATAAATGAACTCGTTTCTTCTATCTAAATCTAATTCTGTGAGTGTATGGTATCTATTTCAGTTCGAGAATATGTACCTAATATAGTTTTAGTTAGAATTATAATTATATTTTTAAATAAATAAAAATATAATTGCGGCAAAAACAGGCTCTTTTAATTTTATTAATGTACTTCGTATCTATTATGTTCATTGTTTGCGACATTCTTAGTGACTTACGTCATTTTAATGACTTTTAGTATGAGATGACGCACAAAAATCCGATCTCTGAATTTATGTTACATGGCGACTTTGTCAAGTGGCACTAGTAATAGTACATTACGATACAAGTGCGTAAAAAAAAGTTCGAAACGAGTGGCGATAAATTAAAACACGACCGAAGGGAGTGTTTTAAATCGACACGAGTTACGAATTTCCTCTTCGCACGTGTATCGTACGACGTTTTTAAGTACAGATGAACCTCCGAAGTTTCGACCTGGCATATAATGAACCACTGCTCGAACTAGTGCGTAAAAAAGCGACCATCTGCACTGAAAAAGTATTTTTTTAAAGAAATCTAACTAGCCCTTTTAAATAATGACAAATTTCATTCACTTTACTAGAAGAATGTCATATTGCAAGATTTGTAGTAGCTAGACAAGGCCTAACCAGTTATTCTCTCTACTTTTTTCAATCACTCAGTAAAGAATATTTGTTTTCCACAGGACTTCTGGGAAGACAGTTTTCTCTTACCCCTATTTTGTAAAAAACGGTTGAATTACATCACAAGTGTGATAAGGAGTTATTATTTCAAGACAAAAATAATTAATTGGTAAGAGTATCACTGAAGCTTGAGCAGTTTCATGTATTCAGTCTACACCTCTTGACATGCGTCAGTTTATGTAATATCACGCAAGTGAAATCTCAGGCGCGAGCTAGTCCGTATCCGTACTTACTACACTTACTGTGTGTGTCTGTTTGTCCGCCTTTCACGGCTAAACGGAGCGACGAATTGACGTTATTTTTTAAGTGAAGATAGTTGAAGGGAAGAAGACTGACATAGGCTGCTTTTTGTCTCTTTCTAACTCCTCACTTCCCTAAAATGGGGGTGGAAGTTTGTATGGAGAATTTTCGAATTTAATGCGAGCGAAGTCGCGGGCAAAAGCTAGTATTCTATAAATATTAATCGCTTCAAGCGCGGGTACTCATATACTAAATGTAGGCATGTTAACATGTAAGCTTGTACAAGAAACCTTCGCACCCCACTCACGCACTAATCCGGCCCTAATGTATTCCGCACAGATTGTGACCGCTAGATGGAGCTTTTGTGGCGAATGACGGCTTTCACACTACTTTCATCATCATCATCCTCCTTGCGTTACCCCGGGGCATTTGCCACGGATGAATAGCGGGATCACGTAATCTTTCTAGTTAGTGCACTACTGGTCATCCCTAATTTGGCATTCCTTACATCGTCAATGTGCCTGCCATCTGACCTTTCAACCCGAAGGGTAACTAGGCCTTATTTGGATTAGTCCGGTTTCCTCACGAGGTTGTATTCACCGAAAATCGACTTGACATTTCGCACATAAGTTCCGAAATCTCATTAGTACGAGCCGGCGGGGTTCGAACCCGCGACCTCTGGATTGTTAGTCGCACGCTCTTACCGCTAGGCCATTCATAATTAGATTTGTAATGGGTAGCTAACTCACATGACTAACTGACTCCTCTGAAGTAGTAGTAGTAGTAGTAGTGAACACTTTATTGCACAGAACAAATTCCAATTAGGTACAGTGAATAGTTAATTATAATGGTTATGTACATAGGCGAACTTATCTCTTTAAGGGAACTCTTCCAGCTAACCTTAGAATAACTGAGAGAGGAAAATTAAATAGATGGTTGACAAACACAACTAAAGTGCATCGGCATATATATACAAAGTACGTATGAACATATATTTACACATAATATACATCCCTACTCTAAAAATGAATACAATACGTATAAATACAAACAATATTTATATATACCATAAACAAAATAATAATAACCGAACACGGCCCAGTTTTAATTTTTCTTATTGGTTTTCATGTGAAAGCCATAATAACTTCTATAATTTTGCCTTTAATAGCGATGCTACTGACTGACACTGTCTCAGCGGAGCTGGCAACGCGATTTTGAATCTTCTGGAAATATATGTTTTCAAAAAACAATAATCTATCTTTATTTTTTTATCCCATCAGATGTGCCCAGTAGTACATCAAATGTGTACTTACATATTAAATATTATAGATATAAATTATAATCTTGATTCTTAGTGTACAGTCGAGTTCATAAATATGTGTACATATCTTCACCTTAACTCGTTGCAATAAGGTGAAAAAATGTACACATATTTATGAACTCGACTGTACCTTCACATGACCCTCAAACCGAAGTCTAGTAAATGTAATCTACGCCCCAAGCACAACCAACCATATTAAATATTATAGATATAAATTATAATCTTGATTCTTAGTGTACAGTCGAGTTCATAAATATGTGTAGGTACATATCTTCACCTTAACTCGTTGCAATAAGGTGAAAAAATGTACACATATTTATGAACTCGACTGTACCTTCACATGACCCTCAAACCGAAGTCTAGTAAATGTAATCTACGCCCCAAGCACAACCAAGTCGCGTCCGCGTTAATATTTCACTAAGAGCCGTCTGGCCACTCCATAAATTAATGGCCCAGGATTATGAGGACCCATGAGTTATGGGGATTCGACTGTCGAAGTTTTACACCGCTTCCATAACCGGATTAGATGAATTATCTCGTTTGAGAACTCGGGACACCTGTGGTCTCATTCAGTTTAATTTCGACTGTAAATTCCCTTTCGCCGCGTTAGTGTCATCTTAGTTCTGGATTTGCCTTGATTAAGGGTTTAATCCAGTTTTAGGGCTTTGAGTAATATTTCAACAAACTGTGAGCAGGATGTGGTAGTGCCAGTTATTACCTACGTTTTATACGCTTCTTTAAATAGTTGTAAGACGATTTTGGCTTCTACATACATAAATGTTCAAAAGTCATGTTGATTCATTTTAAATCGTTTTTTACAATAATCAAGAAATTTACATAATTTGCATAAAATCACGCCTGTATTACCAAAAAGGGGTATGCAGAGCACATACAACTGCTCAAGTTTCACTGCCAGTTTTAGGAATAGGGTTGAAAGAAAAACGAAATTGTGACAATTGTGAAATTTTTCCTTTTTATATTTCAAGTTAGGTACAGCGGGGTAAATTTCGACTGGGGGGCAAATGTAACTGATCCACTTTATCCATCATTACACTTTAATTACTATGTATTTATTGAACATCCTACCATATATAACCGGCGGACACTCAATTTAATAACACAAAAATTGTAAAACATGGAATAAATGAACCAGTTACATTTGTCCCTCAGTCTAGATTTGCCCCGCTGTACTTTACAAGCGCTTTTCTTGTCCTGCGGTTTCATAAACTATTATTTTCTCACTTGGAAACAGGCTTTGCAAACAATAATGGCTTTCCCGAGCTGTTGTTGTTAGTCAACAGTAAACATTTTTAACTATTCATCCGAGTATTATTGTTCTTAGTTTCTCTGAACACAATTCCAAACTAGCACAATACACAATATCCCTTTTTCATTTAACCAACTTTGCGCATTACTGTAAGGCTGTGGTCTGGGTGGAAGCAAGGTGCGGCAAGGAGCGGTTATTCAAGGTCATTTGTATCCTTGCCGCATGCTACACTACGCTCTTCCCTTTGCTACTAAACTTGAACTGACATGGCGTAATCCTCTTTACAAATAAATGCTATCTCTCTCTCTCTTCCCCTTTAGTGCGGCAGTGGCAGTTGCATTCCGTTCGCTAGAGAGCGCCAACGATTGGCACATTAAGTAAAGTTGATTACCAAGCCTGGCTGCATAACGTTCAACTAGCGCATTTAAAAATTGATAAAATAGAGAGCGGTGTGAATAAGGAATGACACATGACAAGTACCATGACCACACTGTCTCAGCCGACTTTTCCCGCTATGCATGAGCATAAGCCATTCATCAAGTGCACGAGAAAATATATTTACACCCCTAAAAATCAAACAATGTGATCGCACGCACTTCGCACCGCCTTACCTTTGCGGCAAACCCGGCTTACCTCAAACACCTCATCAAAGAACTGTTTCCACTATTTTCCGCTTTATACATTAAAAGCAGCGCCATTTCTCTTCGCTAGCTTGTAATTACCTGAATTGATTCAGCTAGGAGGTCGAACCATACTGTTCTACCTCATGGATGGCAGAGTGCGCCGCGAGCCTTCGGGAATGTATACTTGGAAATTTCGACCCTTGCCTTCGTGTACCGATGGCCGAATGGTTCAGGCATCCGACCGGTAAACGGATTCTACGCTTTTGTTTATACCACAGCCTTACTTTTTAAAAACACAGGCAAAAAGCCGCACAATAGAAATGATGTATAGTGGCGTGGACAACCTTTGTCTCGCGGCGGTAAATCATCCCGATACGACGTCGGGATCTTATGTGGGGAATACATATGTGTCATATCACGTCATATGTCATATAACGTGTAAGTTGCGGAGTGAGCCTTCTGAGGTGTTTCCCTTGCGCTATGACATGGGGTTTTTCAAAATGGAGGGTTTTCAGAAGCTGGTGTCCTACTAGTCAAATTAGCTTCTTTTTAAGAACTGTCAAAACGATTTGCTAATATGGAATTACTGTGAAATACTGAGAAGTGACGTCACGGTCAATCCATTTACTTTATATTTATGTTTATGTCTAAACATAACTACTGTCCATATTTTTGTTCTAATTATGTGGTGCTTTATTTCGTGCAGTGCATAAATTATTTTATTTTAAGTATAGGAAACTATTCTATTCCCTAGTAGCAACACAAAAAAAAACATACCGACACTATATTACTTTGTAACAAGCGGAAACTTCTGCAATCAGTGTTGTGTCGTATAAGTTTTTGTTTGTATTATTTTAGAAATTGGTTCATTAAAAATGTATGCAAATACGACAAATTGAGATTTAGCCCCTTAGTCATAAACGTTCACGAGCCGATAAAGTTCGTTTGTCCCTTTCCGACGTATTGGTGTGATAGAAAGGGACAAACGAACTTTATCGGCTTGATAACTTTAGTGAATGTTAAGGAGGAAAATCTTTTCCAATGAAAAAAATGGGAAATACGATCTATATAGAAACAGTTCTATATAGAAACTATCATATTTAGTCACATTCGGGACATGCGTTAAACTTTATACAACGCAACCAAAAATAACAACATTTGTAGCCTCGATTCCCGGTTGTGGTTCGATTCCCGGCTTCGCCACCAGTGGGCTTGATCGCTTTTTCTTTCGTGTATGGTATCTATTTCAGTTTATAATTTATATATAGTGTTACTACTTAAAAAAAAAACAAATCAAAAAATATTTAATACAATATTTTGATTTGTTCCCTACATCGATAGATGGCAGCACCATCTCTCTCGCTATATCGTAATCTTGCAAAAGGATTCATATAGGAGGTGCAAGCACAAATTGCTCGCCCTTAGAGTTGGTCAAAGGCGCCTAGCCTTCAGAGATAACATACACTAGAGAAATTTCGACGGGTACCTCGGCGGTCGGGGTGGTGTAACGGTTTTAGCACGTCAGCCGCGTTAGCTGGAGACCCGGGTTCGATTCCTGGCTTCGCCACCAGTGGGCTTGATCGCTTTTTCTTTCGTGTATGGTATCTATTTCAGTTCATAATTTGTAGCCTAATTCTAACTTTCATAAGAGCCCTACTACAACCATTTATTACCCGACTACGGCAACGCAAAAGGAGGGTTATGATTTTGACCGGTATGTATGTGGCTATGTATGTATGTATGTATGTATGTTCATCTGTTCCCTCATAACTTCTAAAGTACTCGTTAGAATTTGACAAACGATATGTCATTCGAATCGTCTTAATCGTCCGCTGGTTATAGGCTATATAACGTCACCGCAAACGAAACATGGCGCCCTCTAGAGGTCATAAAGTAACGAATCAAAAAAATAAAATGAAGTTAGGATGACATGTTGTATATCATTTGAAAGGGCTTAATTAGCACATTTCAAATATGTACATATTGTAAGCTTTTATTTCCAGCATTACTTGATTACACCGGATAATTCAGTAATTTCTCGGAAAAATTGACTATTTGCAAATCCGCAAGCGCAATGCCATAGTTCCATGCATTATCCGACTTCGGTTACACACGAAGGCTTTTGCCAAAGGAACTAATTTGGCTGCTGTATATAATTATTTTATTAAAGACTTGCAATATTTTTTCGACCTAAAGTTCAATTTCATACAGCAAATTGTCATAATAACAACTAGAAGTAGTTTGACACTGTTTTGACATTCTGACGTGTATCATAGATTGTAGGACACCCTAGATGTAGTAGATGTTACGTCATCACGGCATAATGAGTTTCCACTACTACAATATATTATTTAAAGCCAGTTAATCATCTAAAATTAATATAATTTTCATAAAGAGAGAAATGCGGTATCACGATACTGATTGTCACCTATACCTGTCTCTTTCAGTATATGGTATTCTTCATGAGAGTGTATAAACATACCGTAGACGCGGTCCTAAACCTACTTAAAGACCCACGCGGTCCTAAGCGGCGTCTAAACTTAAAGTGTTGAGCAAAGCCCGATGCTCGCGGTATTAAGCCGGGCGCCCTCGGCGCCCTCTAACTTAAAGTGTCGGGCGAAGCCCGACGCACGCGGTCCTAAGCCGGACGCCGAAGGCGCCCTCTAACTTAAAGTGTCGGGCGAAGCCCGACGCACGCGATCCCAAGCCGGGCGCCGAAGGCGCCCTCTAACTTAAAGTGTCGGGCGAAGCCCGACGCACGCTGTCCTAAGCCGGGCGCCGAAGGCGCCCTCAAACTTAAAGTGTCGGGCAAAGCCCGACGCACGCCGTCCTAAGCCGGGCGCCGAAGGCGCCCTCTAACTTAAAGTGTCGGGCGAAGCTCGACGCACTTTATCTAAGCCGGGCGCCGAAGGCGCCCTCTAACTTAAAGTGTCGTTCGCCCGACACATGCGGTTCTAAGCCGGTTCTTGGGCGCCCTCTAACTTAAAATGTCGGGCGAAGCCCAACGCACGCGGCCCTAAGCCGGGCGCCTTCGGCGCCCTCTAACTTAAAATGTCTGGCGAAGTCCGACGCACGCGGTCCTAAGCCGGGCGCCTCCGGCGCTCTCTAACTTAAAGTGTCGGGCGAAGCCCGACGCACGCAGTAATAAGCCCGGCGTCCTCGGCTCCTTTTAAGGTGTCGGGCGAAGCCCGATGCAGGCTTTCCTAAGCCGGGCGCCTTCAGCGCCCTCATACTTAATAAATAAAATAGTAACCCCAAAGTAAGTTAAATAAAAAATAAGTTAAAAAACTAAAACCCGACTACTATAAAATGTGCTCTTAAAAGTATGAAACAAGATAGAATTGTTTTATGAAATTATCATGCATGAAATTCACAGCTGTGTATTCTTTTCAATACATAAACTCAATGTTATAATAAGTTTGTAAATTTTAGAAATACTTGCAGAGATTCAGAAGATGGCCGTGGTCGTATGCCACTTACCTTAAAGTTTATAATTGTGGCATACGACCACGGTTATCTTCGGAATCTCTGCAAGTATTTCTAAAATTTACAAACTTATTATAACATTGAGTTTATGTATTGAAAAGAATACACAGCTGTGAATTTCATGCATGATAATTTCATAAAACAATTCTATCTTGTTTCATACTTTTAAGAGCACATTTTATAGTAGTCGGGTTTTAGTTTTTTAACTTATTTTTTATTACAGTACACTTAATTAGCTACCAAAAACATTCACTCCATCACCCGGGCCTAATTTGCGAGCGAAATAAATCCGAACAAATACCCAATTATTCGCCCGAGCCCAAATCACCTGGACGGTTTACCGCTCCAAGGCAATACGACGTTACCGTACAGTCCAGGCCCCGTAGCCGAATGGCATTTCTCCGACGCCAAACGAAAGCGATACGCCGCTGGCTCTGTCGCGCCAATACGCAAGCGCGATAGAGATAGACTGATATCTACTAGCGCTTCGTTTCGTGAGCGTTTCGTGAGCGATTGTGCCATTCGGCTAGCCACCCAGGTTTTAAAATATGTACACGGACAAAGCGCCGAAATATGTATACGCTGTATTGGCAATAAGGTGGTGTATACATTATTTTGTAACATTGTCTGTGCACATATTTATTACGTTCACTGTACTAGGATGTAGAGACTTGGGCCTTTTTGGTTTTAGAGTAGGTTTTGGTAGTACAGCGGGATAAGACCGCCATAACTTAAGGAAGTCTTTGATAAATAAAGTAATCGAGTGCAGCTGTGGTAGTCATGGACAAAATGATAAGTAGACTAAACTTCCTGTTTTCTTTAGGCCTAGCTATTTATAAAAAAAAATATCCTTAATCATAATCATGTTTAATATTTTAAACAAATGACTCAAATGAATAACTGCACCGCAATTTTCTTTCATGAAATAAATATAAATAATATAATCAGATTATAACAAAATACTTTTAGGTACCGACGTAGGGAACGAATTAAATTATTTTATTAAATATTTTGGAGACCTGCGTTCGATTCCCGGCTTCGCCACCAGTAGTAGGTTTGATCGCTTTTTTTTTGGTGTACGGTATCTATTTCAGTTTATAATTTTAGGTACATTCATTTTTAATTTATCACTTTGTCGGCGTGTTTGATATACATATTGGTACCCAATAACGGCTAACGGTCACTGAGATTAATCCGTAGGCGGACGGACAGACAGACATGGCAAAATTATAAGGGTTGCTAATACTTGACTACGGAACCCTAAAAAGTCAACACCATAATACAAAAAAAAATTACAGGCTGTAGTTGTAATAGTGTTTGATTGTTGCCAAATGCCTGTAACGAAACGCAAGTACAGGCTATTATGAATGTTCCAATACTCTTTCATGTAGTGTCAATAAACTGTCAGTGACAGTGAGTGCATTCGTTTTAGTACAGACGATTTTGTTATTCATGTTTGGAATGAAATGAGGAACTTCTAGAAAATTCATACAGAGCGCGACTGACTGTGATCACAACCAGTACTAAATGTAAATACTGTTTTTTAGGGTTCCGTAGTAACCCTTATAGTTTCGCCATGTCTGTCTGTCCGTCCGCGGATAATGTCAGTAACCGTTAGCACTAGAAAGCTGAAATTTTTTACCGATATGTATATCAATCACGCCGACAAAGTTCAAAAATAAAAAAAGGAAAAAAATGTTTATTTAGGGTACCCCCCCTACATGTAAAGTGGGGGCTGATATTTTTTTTCATTCTAACCCCAACGTGTGATATATTGTTGGATAGGTATTTAAAAATGAATAAAGGTTTACTAAGATGGTTTTTTGATAATATTAATATTTTCGGAAATAATCGCTCCTAAAGGAAAAAAAAGTGCGTCCCCGTCCTCTAACTTTTGAACCATATGTTTAAAAAATATGAAAAAAATCACAAAAGTAGAACTTTATAAAGAATTTCTAGGAAAATTGTTTTGAACTTGATAGGTTCAGTAGTTTTTGAGAAAAATACGGAAAACTACGGAACCCTACACTGAGCGTGGCCCGACACGCTCTTGGCCGGTTTTTTTATAATTAATACATGAAGTATCTTTAAACTATTTTTTTATTCATAAACATTACAGTAGTCAGTAGCAGTGGTATAAAATTACCATAGCCGTGATTAATTACCTCGCAGCCAATTATAGATAAACACATAATATGTATGATAATCAGCCTGGATAGTGTCATGTCGGAAATGCTTTGATCTTGAATTATTTCAGACAAACACCAGTGGGTGTAATAATGTTATTAATGTGGGTAGAAAACCACGTTATACCAATGGTAATTATGAAGAATTCTTGCTTTGAATCAAATGAAATTTGATTGTGGCTGTCAGAAAAAATAACGCATGAAAATATAGTAATGGTGGAATAACTCAAGAATTTTTCTTACAGCCAACCGTCAAGTCGTGTAATTTGGAAAGTAACATAAAAATCACCGTTATTTCCATCATATCAAGATTCCCCTTTCGAAATTACCCGAGCATTTTCATGCTCCCAAATTACTCCAATAAAATAAAACAAAATTAAATTTCTTTATTTCAGACCAAAGTCCATACAGTGAGCAAATACATACAGCATCCTACTATAAACATAATCCATTTATTTACCAATTTTACCAAGTTCTAGAAAGTGTGACTTCGGTTTCCGTAACGTAGAACTCTGTAAACCATGTTTAAATATTGATACCCTAACTTTAAAAACATCGATCCCAAATAACCCAAAATCCCTGCGACACATGGGATCCCCCGGAAAATAAGACGCATCCGTATTAAACCGAATTACTGCCCTTTACAATAACGTTCGGAATTAGGTCCGTGAGTCGCCAGAAAATGGCCGCTTGGAGTCTCGATAGGGTTGGCAACTAATCGAGTCTTTAGTAAAAAGACTAGTTTTGGACTTTCTATTTTTGGCTAATTTGGTTAGCCGTCCGTTATTATAGGACTCCTCAGGATCAACCTTTGAGTTTCCTCATCTAGTCGTCACCAGAAAATGGTTGGTAACTAATCGAGTCTATCAGTCTTTTTATCACAGCTTAAAATCATCTAGAAATTGAGTAAACTTTGTGAGAACTTTTGTGAGAAAAGGCCATCTATTTTATTTCTTCTTATGCCGGCTTTTTAGGGTTCCGTAGTCAACTAGGAACCCTTATAGTTTCGCCATGTCTGTCTGTCCGTCCGTCCGTCCGTCCGTCCGTCCGTCCGTCCGTCCGTCCGTCCGCGGATAATCTCAGTAACTGTATGCACTAGAAAGCTGAAATTTGTTACCAATATGTATATCAATCACGCCAACAAAGTGCAAAAATAAAAAATTGAAAAAAATGTTTTATTAGGGTACCCCCCCTACATGTAAAGTGGGGGCGGATATTTTTTTTCATTTCAACCCCAACGTGTGATATATTGTTGGATAGGTATTTAAAAATGAAGACGGGTTTACTAAGATCGTTTTTTAATAATATCAATATTTTCGGAAATAATCGCTTCTAAAGAAAAAAAAAGTGCGTCCCCCCCCCTCTAACTTTTGAACCCTATGTTCAAAAAATATGAAAAAAATCACAATAGTAGATCTTTATAAAAACTTTCTAGGAAAATTATTTTGAACTTGATAGGTTCAGTAGTTTTTGAGAAAAATACGGAAAACTACGGAACCCTACACTGAGCGTGGCCCGACACGCTCTTGGCCGGTTTTTATATTATTATAAATGGGCTTACTCTTGGCCACAGACTAGCCAAAGGCAAAAACGTGGCCTACGATGGAGTGAGCTCGCCCAGAAGATGCCTGTTTTGCCACGACTCATGCGCGTTTGAAGTCCGCTTTAGCAACTAAGTATTCCTAGTATTTTGCCAAACGAAAAAATACATTTTCTATTAAAAAAATGTAAACCGAGTCTCGAGTCTTTTCTAAACTGAATTCGCAATTCGAATCGAATCGCAATAGAGCAATTGAATTATCGTCCCCCGCGGAACGAAGGATGCAGTTTGTTATTTTTAAAGACTTTTCCTACTTTTTCAGAGTTGACAATGATGTCGCCCAAGGTATTTAAGAATTGGGCGTACAACTATGATTTAAATTGAATAGATACGACGTTCGTATACATTTTCTAATCAAAAAATGGTGACTCGATTCTTGAGTCTCTCTTAAACTAGAAACACCAAATGTCGCCCGATGGATCTAATTATCGCCATATATAAGTTTTGGAGTCTGAAAAATTGGAGACTCGAGTCTCTCCTAAACTAGCAACACTACGCGGACCCGGCATTGAATTATCGTCCCCCGCGGGACGAAGGACGCTGCTTTGTTATTTTTAAAGGCTTTTCCTAATGCATTGACGTTACATTAGGAAAGGTAAATTACTTTAAGGTACGGTGTAACACGACAAATATACTGGTATTGTTATTTTAAAGTAATCTGGGATACGAGGTCAGTGATATTTACAAGAAAAAGTGTTTGAATATTTATTGAAAATAGCAACCTAAATTTTTCAATCATTCAAATGTAACGTTAATTTACTAGATTTGAGATGGAGAACTAGATTTTCTCCGCGGCTTCGCTCGCGTTAAATTCGAATATTGCGAAATGGTTCATATAAACGACCACCCCCCATTACAGGGAAGTGGGGGGTTAGAAAGAGACAAAAAGTAGCCTATGTCACTCTGCATCCCTTCAAATATCTCCACTTAAAAAATCACGTCAATTCTTCGCTTCGTTTTGCCGTGAAATACGGACAAACAAACAGACACACACACTTTCCCATTTATAATATTAGTATGGGTTATATGGTAAATAAAGGCCCATTTAGACGGTACGAGAACTCGCAAACGAGTTTTATTACATTGCGGTATTTGATGGTTGCGCCAAATTGTATGTAACCTCAACAGCCCGCAATGTAACTAAAATCGCATGCGAGTTTGCACACCGCTAAATCAGGTCTAAGTTTGGTGCAGTGTGATTGAAGAAATCGAAGGATGAAAATGGGATCTAATCATTTTACCCTCTGGATACCTGGCAAATTTTTGGGCTTTTGTACTTTCTTTTATTGTTGTAAAAATTCAAACCTTATGTATTTACACCGTGTATTTCTCAATACTTGCACTTAGCTGTTCATTTAAATAAACAAAGCCATATAATTATAAGAGTCTATTTATCTATATATCTACAGCAGCCTTTAAAGCGCCCGTCTTCGGACATAGGCCTCCTCTCCATTCCTCGACGCCTGTCGGTCCATTGCCATTCTGAACAGTTATCGCCAGCCTGTTGGCAGATGTCTTTACTCCATCTCAAGAATTACAGTAATATAGTATAATAATAATATAGTTCATTAAATACAGTTCATTGAGTATAATATAGTTAATTTTAAATTACAACTTTGACTCTGATACAGTCACTCAAATTGCGATTAAATCAAAATTTAAAGAAAACTTCTCTAAAGGTCAAAATGAGCAGCCACATTGAAATGACTTTCAAACAAATCAGACAGTCGATACAGCCGAGATTGATTCACATCCAACATAAATATTAACTTTATTTTAATTAATTTGCTAAGCAAAGACATTGTAATCAGCGGCGCTCCAAATTATTACGCCACGCATATTAAAGCAAACAGCGATTTACATAATCCCACTCAACTAGTCTGCCGGCTTGTTTAGGCATTGGTCTTACTGACGACGATGAGAGAGAAGCGATTAGACATAGAACTAAATCAAGGGTGAACAGGCATCGTCTGGGCGAGCTCACTCCATCGTAAGCCTCGTCTTTGCCTTTGGCTAGTCTGTGGCCAAGAGTAAGCCAATTTATACTAAAAAAATCTTAATTTGTTGGGCGGATAGAATGGAGGCGGATCTCCGTAAACTCAGCGTCAACAAGGGCTGGCAAGAGGTCGCTCTGGACCGCGTAAAGTGGCGTGCTCTTGTGTTCGAAGCCAAGACTCACTTTGGGTTGTCGCGCCAACAAAGTAACTAATTTGTTGTTTTGAGCGAAAAAATATTTCATTGTCAATCGCTTCCTCGCCCTTAGTGAGACTAGTGCCTTACCGATCCGGTACGTCACGGCACGGCACGACACGTCAAACAACGTGCTTTCCCTTGTTCATACTGTAGCGATGGATTAGTTGCCGAAATATCATGTTAACATGGATTAAAATGACGTGGTGTAATATTACAATAAGTGGTGTTTATTGGTACGCTTCGGGCGGTAGTCGTGTAAACAAGTGTTTATTGATCATTTCACGTAAATTGTTAGAGTTGATTTAAACGGTTACTCAAAAAATATAAT
Organism: Leguminivora glycinivorella; assembly: GCF_023078275.1. Taxonomy (NCBI): domain Eukaryota; kingdom Metazoa; phylum Arthropoda; class Insecta; order Lepidoptera; family Tortricidae; genus Leguminivora; species Leguminivora glycinivorella. The sequence continues at coordinate 25,037,183 of NC_062976.1, forward strand.
TGTATTTATATTCATATTAAAATTAGTTCACTGCCGCTGGCATTGATGTTTTGACATTCCATATGGTTATTCCATTCGTATCATTATGGTTACAGGTACCTATTTGTAACCATCAGCGTCACTTTACGCACGATATTAAATATGGCAAGTCTGGGAATTTCTCATTGTTACAAAGCTACTTCCTCACGTTTCAAGATTTAAAAAAAAAACTTAATTTACAATGAAGTCAATATGACTGGAAACATTACTATTACGTTTATAATTGTATGGAGATCTTGACTTACCATTTACAATCACTTTTTCAAATCCTTCGTTACGTTTTTCGTTTATTCTCGCCAAGAATCAAGGATAAAGAGATCTTCTGGGCGAGCTCGCTCCATCGTAGGCTACGTCTTTGCCTTTGGCTAGTCTGTGGTCAAGAGTAAGCCCATTCATAATAAAAACCGGCCAAGAGCATGTCGGGCCACGCTCAGTGTAGGGTTCCGTAGTTTTCCGTATTTTTCTCAAAAACTACTGAACCTATCAAGTTCAAAATAATTTTCCTGGAAAGTCTTTATAAAGTTCTACTTTTGTGATTTTTTTCATATTTTTTAAACATATGATTCAAAAGTTAGAGGGGGGGGGACGCACATTTTTTTTCCTTTAGGAGCGATTATTTCCGAAAATATTAATATTATCAAAAAATGATCTTAGTAAACCCTTATTCATTTTTAAATACCTATCCAACAATATATCACACGTTGGGGTCGGAATGAAAAAAAAAATCAGCCCCCACTTTACATGTAGGGGGAGTACCATAATAAAACATTTTTTTCCATTTTTTATTTTTGTACTTTGTTGGCGTGATTGATGTACATATTGGTACCAAATTTCAGCTTTCTAGTGCGAACGGTTACTGAGATTATCCGCGGACGGTCGGACGGACGGACGGACGGACAGACAGACATGGCGAAACTAATAAGGGTTCCTAGTTGACTACGGAACCCTAAAAAAGAAACCAAAAAAAAAAAACATACTGACCACAAACACACCAAAGTCCTTAGAAATCCATCTCCGCATCGTAAATCACAACCATTGTTCCCGCCACAGTCATGATTGTTTAAAATCGCGGCGCGTGCCTGATAAGATTTACACGCTGTTGCTGACACTTAATTTCGTTCATGTTTGCCTTGACGTGCGTTTGTTCCGCGTTTTTTGTGGATGCCTATGTTTACTTATGCGTGTTTGAGTGGGGTAAATGGTTTAGATGGGCTTTGAATATGAAAGCTTGTAAGCGTAGTTATTATATGAAAAAGCTTGTTATAATGAGAAAAAAATTCCGAGGGCTGTTTATAATTCGTAACTATTTCGCCGAAGTAAAAACCAGGCACCTTCATTTAATAGTGGCTTGATCTTATTTTTGTAGGAAAATCTGTAATTGCTTCCCTTAAAATACATACCTATGCTTAAACCTAGAATAGAATCGCACGAGCAAAGATACTATGAACAAATTTGTTCATAGTATCTTTGCTAGGCAACGTAGCACGTAGTTATTACATGAAAAAGCTTGTTACTATAATAAAATAAAAAAAAAATCCGAGGGCTGTTTATAATTCGTAACTATTTCGCCGAAGTAAAAACCAGGCACCTTTATTTAATAGTGGCTTGATCTTATTTTTGTAGGAAAATCTGTATTTGCTTCCCTTAAAATACATACCTATGCTTAAACCTAGAATAGAATCGCACGAGCAAAGATACTATGAACAAATTTTGTTCATAGTTTCTTTGCTCGTGCGATAATTTAAAGGGAAGTAAATACAGATTTTCCTACAAAATAAAGATCAACAAATTACTTTAACATATTCACTGACCACAAAGTATAAATCTTATGTATACCTTAGTAAAAGTCTGTTCACATACCGAACCCCTGGACATGACTTCGCTGGTACGGCCATGTCATGAGGAGGCCCGTCAACTACATGAACGAAAAGTGCTCTTGAATCGAGATCAAAACTTCGCGGGGGTTCTCAAACTACATGGATGTCTGTCATAAAGAAAGACCTAAAGAATTTCAACATTAACACAGAGACGACCCAGAAAAGATCACTCTGGAAACTTAAGACTAGGAGAGCTGACCCCAAATAGAAATGGGACTAAGGCTAGAAGAAGAAGAAGATACCGAACACCTCGCAGAGAATGTATTTATAAGAAGGTATGAAGTTACATAAAATTACACTTATTTAAAAAAAAATGTTTTTAAAAATAACAACCTAGCGCAGCAGTACAAACATATTTTTCCTTCCCACAAATCATTGTTACTCCACAACTATGACAAAAGTACAAATAAATCTTCAGCGAACCACCGTTATTAACATAAGTCCTAACATGAATACTTGACTCAGTAATTACAGTTGGAGGACCGCCAACTTGAAATAGGATTTAGTCAGTACAAAATAGGCACTAAATATGTACTTAAACGGGAACGGGGGGCTTTAGAGGGACATTATGAACTGAACTGTACTTCTAAACTCTGAGTAAGTATGGTCTGCATATGTTATCGCAAATTTTGAATGTGTTTTGCATAGGTATAAAAAATAAAATAAAATAATTTTTTGGGGGGACACCTTACACAGATCAACCTAGTCCCAAACTAAGCAAAACTTGTACTGTGGGTGCTAGGCGACGATATACTTACTTATATAGGTAAATACATACTTATATAATTATGAAGGCGCGTAGATAAAAGTACAAAAAAAATCAGAACTCGCTACGTCGCTCGAGAATCATACGCGATTCCCCACAGTGCATTGGACGCGTGCTATCGCACCTACAACGAAAGTTGAACGTTTTTGAATTCTAATGCCTTATTCGTTCTGGCCAATCGCGGACGACTTCCCGCGACCCATCATCCGCAGCATCTCTGTACTATGTTTGGATGTGGGCACAAGTTAGCGTGCAAGAACGATTCAAATATCTGCGATTCCACTATACAGATAACAACCGGTGTTGGACCGCTGGACTTCCGTAGTTGTTATGAACGCCATAACTCACCCCGCACTGATAATATTAAAGAAAACGACAGGTGCAGCGGCATTAATAACTATTTGAACACCTTAATGGCAGTGAACTATTAGAAATATCAAAACTATACCATCTGCAAAGGAAAATTATTCTAGATCAGAAAACCTCGACCACAACTACGTTCCTTAAATACTACAATCTCTCGGATATGTCTGAGTTACGTCGCAACAGTAGGAGCAAGCGCTTAAAGAGCTGGTAGCCTAGCGGTAAGTACGTGCGACTTTCGTTCCGGAGGTCGCGGGTTCGAACCTCGGCTCGCACCAATGAATTTTTCAGAATTTGTGTGCGAAATGTCATTTGATATTTGCCAGTCGCTTTTCGGTGAAGGAAAACATCGTGAGGAAACCGGACTAATTCCAATAAGGTCTAGTTAACCCTTCGGGTTGGAATGTCAGATGGCAGTATACAGATATACAGCGGACAACGCGGACCCCAAGCTCCCATGAGCTTGGCAAATGCCGGGAATAACGCAAGGAGGATGATGACGTCGCAACAGTAGAAACTAGTTAATGCAAAGCTCTTGCCATTCAAACACAACGTTTATCTCTAAAAGCATTGCAAATAATGGCCAGTCAATATTGATTTAATTAACAAATAGCAATGCAACATGATACTTGACTCGATCTCTGTTAATGAGGTGTCAAGTGATCAAGTAATTTACTAATTGGTCAAACGATACCAGTAATGTTATCTGCATACCTGCCGTCAATAATAGAATAAGGTACGCCGGGGCAAATCTCGACTGGGGGGCAATTGTTAACTAATCCATTTTCTCCATTTTTACACTATGATGTTGATTATACTACATGTATCCACTGAACACGCCTACCATATATGACCGGTGGACACTCTATTTAATTAGTTTAAAGATATTTTACTTGTCTCAAAAGAAATATTACATTTCACTTATTGAGACAAGTATATACAATTGTAAAAATTAAATTATGCTACTGGACATTAATATTTAGTAGTACAAAATTCATGAATAATTATGGTTTTCATTATGATATTCATTATTAAAACATGGAAAAAATGGACCAGTTACATTTCCCCCCCAATCGATATTTGCCCCGCTGTACCTTAAGGTGTAAGGTGACCTTTACAGTTTACACTGGGCGAACTCGCTTGCGATTTTTATTACATGGCGGTACATGATTGGTGTACTGAATTGTATGTGACCTCATCAACATCATCATTATAATCATTGTAGTCTTTAAGTCATCCACTGCTGAACATAGGCCTCCCTCCGTGTACGCGACTTATCCCGTCTGCTTGTTGAGTGGAAGTTATTCGGAAAATTGCTGTTCTTCTGGATGAGACTAGCCCAGGCTCAAGCCTAACCTCAGCAGTCTGCAGAGCAACTAAAACTGCATGCAAGTAAGTAAGGCCTTAGGTCAATGACTTCCACTGAGGTCGCTGCTTTGAATCCTGAGTTTCTCGGAACTTAGAACGAAAGGGCTTTTTAACGAGTTTTTAAAGGATTCAAGTACCTAATCCAATAAAATTGAGTTTTCCACTTAAGTTGTTTGGTAGCATTAGCTTCTAAAGTCTTTAAAATTTTGAGATTAGATTCTGTAAGCATGTTAAATGAACGTGAGGTTTATTTTTCAGCACCCAGCCGAAAAGGACTAAGATTAAGTAAAAACTTGCAAAAATGACAAATTTAGTTTTGGAGGTTTGTAAAATTTTTCGAATTTAAATGGTCTCTGATTCCAGAATGCATAAATTCCTATAACATAGGTACATACAATACAATACAATACAATACTCTTTATTGCACACCTCACATAGTTTACAAGTAATACACAAGAAACAAAACAAATTAAACAGAGGTAACAACAGGCGGTCTTATCGCTTAAGAGCGATGTCTTCCAGACAACCTACACAGATTATACATACATAGATAGATAGATACATAGATTTTTAAAGAAAAATTATTTCGGCTTATATTGTCATTACAAGATGAAAGAAAGTTTTTATGTAACTAAATGTTAAAATACTTCAATTTCATAAAGAAATATCATCAAATGAAATACGCCAATTAGCAAATTTGACTAATATTTCAATAAAAGTCAACCACAGTAAACATTCGCAAAGACAAATCCATTCATGCGAAAAAACTGCCGATATCAAACGAAATTTCAGACTTCTTTAATCCAGATCCAACAAAAAGACGTTTTATCGGGCTATTTACTGGGATAAAATAATTAGCTCCATATTTTATTACAAAAGGTCTTAAGTCAAAAGAATATTCTTTAAACAATGTCCCGTTTTCTTTAAAAGCGGTATTCGTCCACAAAGAGCGCAGTAATTAATACTTGCTTAATTAAAACGCAGTTCTTGTTGTAAAAAAGACGAAGAAGGAACATTTTTCTTTGGATCTACGTCCATTTAATACGATTTAATCTTGAAATGTTCGCTGGCTCATTTGATCTTCGACAATGACTATAATTAATAGGGTCCTTCAAGTCTCTTTTGCGAGGAATGTGAATTTAATAAAGATCTGCGTCTTAAAGAAAATACGTTTTTTATTTAAATTATTTGATCAAGATTAAGGATAACGATCCCGGATTATGGAATATTTCATGGGGTGGTGAACTCCGTAGGCATAATTAACGTTATTTATACATATCACAATTACTGTGAGAACCTTATTTGAACAAAACAAAGTTATGAGGACATGGGACCTTGTGACAATCCTACTATATTTTTTAGAAAATTAAAAGCTAGTATAATCACATTATTTTGATGATACATACCTAGGGTTGCAAATAGAAAAAAAACCAAATGTTTTTTTTCAGAATTGTGAAAAAAAACATGAAAAAAAACCGAGCACCATGGTTTTTTTTCTAAATATGTTTTTTTTTTCAGATGAACAAATAATTCGACAATAACGGTTTTTCGTGAGTTGTAACGTGTTTCAATAACAATAACGCACATTTTAATTCGATTAACATTCAGTATAATTACAAACGTTTATTGGGGAATCCCCGATGCGGCGTGCAGCGTGGAGAGGCGGTGGTGTTGCCAACAGTAAATAACTAATTTCGTAAATGTTACTTTTATAAGACCAGAAAATAAAGTTATTTGATTAAATTCGTATAATAGTTAACATAAGTCTAAAAAACCGTACAAAAGTATTATCTGCTTTGCAAATTTTGAGATTTCGTACATTAGAAAAAAAAAACATACTCCAGAAAAAAAACTGTTTTTTTTCACGGTTTTTTTTTCATGTTTTTTTTTTCAAGCCAGAAAAAAAACCGTTTTTTTGCAACCCTATACATACCAAGCCCATATTATATTTTGAATGACATTTCGTCTATCATGTGTTAGTAGTTTTTTCCTCTCAATTCGCTCAAGGGTTGACTGAAACCTTATAGCGATTAGTACACTATAAATATACTGTTATTGTTATGTCCTTACTTGCCCTATCTAAAGTAAAGCGTTTAGATACATACTTAGTACATACATACATTTGATTGTCTGTTTCATGTTGCGAAGGATGTGTGGTGTGACAAGACTGGATAATATTCGGAATTAGTATATACCTAAGAGGTAGCCTGAAAGTAGCGCCAGTGACAGAGAAGGTGAGATGAAGTAGATTAGCATGGTATGGGCATGTAATGCGGGGGGATGAAAGCAATGTTATAAAACGAGTGGTAAATATGAAGGTGGATGGATACAATGGTAGTGGAAGGCCTAAGACAAGATGGATGGAATGTGTGAACAATGATGTGAGAGTGAAAGGTATTAGTATGGAAATGACGGCTGATAAAGAGGAATGGAGGAAGAAGATCTGCTGCGCCGACCCCAAATAATGGGAAAAGGGCAAGGGAATGATGATGATTGTATTTTTCATTACAACGCATACATGTATCAACAATATTATACTTGCATGGCGGATACATATTGCACGCAAAAATCGACGCTGTCTAGTACTTAAATTCTAATACGTAATATTTGTTACTTTTATAGCCTAGGCACTAAACCGATTCACCACTCCCATTCACAGCAATTTGGCAACGAATATGCCAAACCGGCCGTAACATAAAAAGGCACCAAAAAGCAAATCGTATGTATAGAAAGCTATTCAAATTATGCAGGATCGGGAATAAACCCGCTTATTGCATACAATGTTCTGCTTCCGCTGAACTATTAATTTCTTGAGGCGAACAAAATGCATAAAATGCCAGTAATATTGCGTTAGTTAAAATTATACAGGCCGTACGTTTCGTGTGCTTGGGCACTTGGATTTAAAACCACTTTAAGGGGCTACTAAAGGAGCGACTGACAGCTCATAGGCCACGCTTGTCAATTACCTCAGCCCCCGCAAGCACGCACACATAGAAGCGCCGAAATGCGTTCCGCGGAGCAATAGCCCAGCTAAAGCTCCATCTAGCTTCATAAATGTAAACTACAACTATCGGCAGTCAGCCAAAGAAAAATATTTCGGCAAAATGACATTGACAATTTCACGCTTCACAGATGGCGTTGTAACTAATATTGTATTCAATTCATTCGCCCAATGTCAAATAACAAAACGAATGGTTCTTAATGTTTCTATCAAAGCTACTATACGTTACTATAGCTTATGGAGTTTTTTCTACACTCCATATTATGCGCCTTAGGAGATTTATAGAGACAGCTATAATATCTATATTAACGAATTATTCTTGGGTATAGGTTTAAGTAGTTTATTTAACCCCTCTTACAAATAACATTTCCTTGCTACCTAGGTATCTAAATCGCGTTGTATTTTTTTTATTGTTTTGCAATACTTACTTTACTTACCCTTTGGAATATACCATACGACGTTCTGCAACACTGCTAGCCCCGTGATGTAGGTAAGTGCGTTTTCACATTATCCTATCCGATATCACATGTAGGACCGATATCCCATATATTTACGCCGTCATCTTTAAATTTTTCCTTGTACTTCTTTCCTACATATATCCGATGTCAGATTGGATAATGTGAAACGCACTACGTACCTACAGCGAGTCACTAGCCCCGCAATTCCCGTTTAGTTTGTACATTTTGGATCACGTTTCTGATTTGGATAAAAATTGGTAGGCTGATAGTCCATGATGCTGAGCAAGATTCACTAGGTTTCCCAAAATGTCCTAGATTGATTGTATGAAACTTTCCTTTTTTGTTACCGAAAATGCATAGAAATCTGGTAACAACAAAGGAAGGTTCTTGCTCAGCATCATGGACTCTATCAGCCTACCAATTTTTATCCAAATCGGAGACGTGATCCAACTGTACAAACTTAATGGGAATTGCACAGCCGGCCTCTTCACCATTTTTTAGTTCTATTTTTCACACCCGTGGCGCAGCAGCTACCAGATCTTGCTATGCCACCATGCGAATACAGGTGATGCTATACGGAAACGGTCTAAGGAAACCTCTAGATTTGAAATTAATGAAAATTGGCGTAATTTACAGATTTTGCAAGAAAAAAACACTTCATTTTAATAACTGTCAAAATTAATTTTCTGAACTTTTTGCTGATACGGAATTAATATGAAATTGAGTCTCACTCAATTGTTCTAAAATGATCAATGGACTCTATTGTCAAATTAAAGGTGACAGCTAGTAACTAGAGTTTCCAAAAGCAACTGAGTAGCTACTGACGCCACGGCCAACTCATTTATTTACTTTACATATTTTTATCAGACTTAATAAAATTTTAATTCAAAATGTTCATGTTTCTCGAACAGTTGCCCCTTATGTTTTATTTCTGAATGGTATATAGTACCTACATTACGATACAAGTGCAGAAACTCGTGTCGATTTTTTGACAGCTTGTTTAGGATTTCCTCTTCGCACGTGTATCGTACGATGTTTTTCAGTGCCTACCCTACATATGACCCTTTGAAATTTCGACCTGACAGAAATAGCCTGGTATGCGAACTTGATCTGAAAAACACCATACATGTAAGAACTGAAATAGTAGGTACATTATTAACATTTGGCATTTTCGCGAGAATAATCACCAAAAATATTTACTTAAATTCGGGTCTATATTAATTCGCATAACTGAATACTCCTAATATGAATTGGCATACCGTTTATTACGCATAACGTTTAATACGCATATCATTATTTCGCATAACATATTTCGTATAATGCTAATACGCATAATGTAAATTGTTATAACGATGAATTGGTATAAGTATAGTAAGCATAACTTTGTTTCGTAGAATATTTAAATGGCATACAAGAAAATTATATTTTTACCACACTAACGGGTAACGGCTTATTTTTCTGTTCGAAAACAGATAGCAAAATTACATTTTATCCACAAGAGTGCAAAGTAATTTCATACAAATTTTAACTTGATGTCTTAAGCTAGCTGATAGAATTTTACATATAAATGATGATTTTGAATCATAAATATTGAAGAAATCGATGGATTTGATTTAGTTTGATGTTTTATAGTCAGTATTTTGTTCGTGTTGGGGTGGTGAAAAATTTTGTGTTTTAAACTCGGTGGCAATGTTTAACGTACGAAGGTTAACGTGCCTTGAAACCCTCGCAACGCTCAAGATTCCAATTTTTGAACCACTCACTACGCTCGCGGTTCAATATTGGAATCTTCCGCTTGCTCGGGTATCAGTATTGGCACGTGCAATCTGCGAAAATCTGAACGATGAAATAATATTATTTAAATATGTACTATCCATTTTCAATTTCTTTAGTAAGGTACAGCGGGGCAAATCTAGACTAAAAGGCAATTGTAACTAATCCATTTTTTCCATTATATCCATTATTACATGTATCCACTGAACACGCCTACTACATAACTGGTAGACACTCTATTTTCTGAAAAACACTTATGAAAAACGAAAAAACTTAGTAAGTAATTTATAAATAAAATAAAGACTCCTTGACTCAAATAATCTTTTTAATTTAAGATTAGCAGTTAAGTTCATAAATGCATGTATATGTTTCTTAAAAATAAACGGATTTTTTTTAATAATGCAAACATTGTAAAACATAGAAGAAATTGCCCCGCTGTACCTTACTTACCCCTATTTTTTCATGCTTAATAAGTGAGGCAGTATAAAATTAAACACTCAAAATCGAACACTCGAAATTGGAAAATCAGCCCTTGATTGATCCAATCGCTTGCTCCATACAGTTAGTAAGTACTATGGCAATTCATTTTAGGATAATTTAAGTTATACGAAATAATAGTATGCAAATTTCAATTATTCAGATTCATTGTTATGCGAAATAAGAATTATGCATTTTTAATATTATGCTTATTCAATGTTATGAACAATTATGTTATGCCAAATCTGTTATGCCAATTCAAATTATGCGAATTAATGATAGGCGAAATAGAGGGCACCCCTTAAATTCATTTGATTGAATTGATTGAAGTTTGTGTGTCTTGTAATTCGATAAAAGCTACTAACATTACGTACACTTTGTTTTATTGTAAATTATTAATTTTCTGTATTTACATTACAATTAGGGAACAAATCAAATTATTTTATTGAATATTTTTCGATTTGTTTTTTTTTTTTTTCAAGTAGTCACACTAGTTCACACTACTATATATAAATTATAAATTTAAATAGATATCATACACGAAAGAAAAAACGACAGGGCCCACCAGGGGCCACTGGTGGCTGAGCCGGGAATCGAACCCGGGTCTTCAGCTTACGCGGCTAACGTCCTTACCACTAGACCACTCGCCCGCCCCCGGGTGGCGCCCCCGGCTATATTTAAATTTTATTTAAATTTATAATTTCTTTATTTACATTAATTATCACCTAGCCAACTTACTCCGAAGATGGGGTAGGTTAACTAAGAGTCTGGAGTTTAGAAAATCGAATAGATACGTGTTATAATTGCAAATAAATACTTGCGTCAAAAATAAAGGGTTTAGAGACCCGAATAGTTCTTCTATCTGTAACAACAATTATTTTCATTAAATTGATTCAAACATCAAAGATACATGAGCTGAAGCCAAAAGTTAGTCAACTATCCCCGGTCTTCCCTAACCTACTTTTTAGGGTTCCGTAGTCAACTAGGAACCCTTATAGTTTCGCCATGTCTGTCTGTCCGTCCGTCCGTCCGTCCGTCCGCGGATAATCTCAGTAACCGTTAGCACTAGAAAGCTGAAATTTGGTACCAATATGTATATCAATCACGCCAACAAAGTGCAAATATAAAAAATGGAAAAAAATGTTTTATTAGGGTACCCCCCCCCTACATGTAAAGTGGGGGCTGATATTTTTTTTCATTCCAACCCCAACGTGTGATATATTGTTGGATAGGTATTTAAAAATAAATTAGGGTTTACTAAGATCGTTTTTTGATAATATTAATATTTTCGGAAATAATCGCTCCTAAAGGACAAAAAAAGTGCGTCCCCCCCTCTAACTTTTGAACCATATGTTTAAAAAATATGAAAAAAATCACAAAAGTACAACTTTATAAAGACTTTCTAGGAAAATTATTTTGAACTTGATAGGTTCAGTAGTTTTTGAGAAAAATACGAAAAACTACGGAACCCTACACTGAGCGTGGCCCGACACGCTCTTGGCCGGTTTTTATTAAATGTAGTCTAACATGTCTACCTATTACATATTATTATGTTGAAAAGGTCTGTTTGTTAATAAATAATTATAACAGATTTTTATAGTATTTTCTTACTTTTACCAGGGGCGGCTCACTCCGCGCTTTTATCGCCGCGCTACAAGTACATGTCGGCGGCCGCGAATTCGCGGCCCATTCAGTGGTGACGACTTTCGCGCCGCGCAATAAAATTCAATGTCGCCTGCTCGCGTGCGGTCCGTTTGTTAATGTAGGTAAAAAATTAGAATGGCGGCATTTTGTGGACATCAAAGGAGTGAGCCTTCTGTACTTGTACTATTATATATTCTGTGCTTTTACCTCTGTGCGAGGCTAGCGGTCTCATATGGTACCAGCAATCATTCCAAAAACCGAAGGTCACACATTTTTTTACTCAAATATTGTTACCTTTAGTCAAATAAACCATAGATATATTTAAAGAACTACAAACATTGGATTTAACAAAAAACACTCACTCAATGGGGCTAAGTATCTTGATTGTGTACACTTATGAGGACACCGTGAATCAATATACATTTTAAATAAAGAATAACGATTAAATGGCGGTATGGTCTCAGTCGTTGGAGGTATACATACAGTACCTGTACAAGATAAAATATACTACTGTGTATAATGTATAATACAAACTATGCCAAGCATAACCAAATAAGGATGTAATTCTGAAAATAAGTGATTGAAATAAACAATTTGGTAGTTATGTTGTTTTATTTTATATGTATTCAAGGAGATGAAGAATACAGGTATGCTATGTGCAAATTTCTTTTTTGATGATTTTTAATTGCAAGAATCCATTTGACCTCAATGGTCTGGAATCCAATTAAAATCGTAGGCAAGCTCGGGTGCCAAGTAAATGATATTATAAGATTAGGAATAATAGGAATGCATCCTTAAAATTAACGTAACTAAGAAAACACCGTGTAGAATATTCATATGTCTTGAGAGAATCTGTATCTCTCTCAGTTTTTCTCACTCAGAAGGTGGATCTTCAACACGTCTCGGGTAGTCCGGCGGTTCCTCTTTCTGCAGCCAAGATGAAAGCGAAACCTTGTCCTGATTGTTGACATTTAACTGAAAGTTTAAAGAAATTTAGTAGGTAGTAAAATCACGTTTTTAAAACAAAGATGTCAAATCAGGTAAACAGCTGAACATAAAAAAATCTCTTTAATCGAACTGAAAGAGAGAGAGGCTTTATAACAACAAAAAAAGGGTGTGAAATTATTGAGGAATTCGATACGACTGGACGATAATTTCAAGAACAGAGGATTGAGGCCCAAATTAATAAGTAGTTATGACTTATGAATGCTAATTGTTACCAGAACTGGTTTCAGACAATACGTATGTTGTCCCATAAACATAGTAAAAAATCTAGGTATTAGGAACCCTTTTACTCAAAAACTGTCCGTAGTTGAAGCTGTAGACAGATCCTTAGTCATTAACATATTATCTTCATCAATTTTCACAGCTAGGTAGTACCTATCTAGTACGTATAGAGTACCTATCTCTGCTGACATTAGAATCCCCTTAGTCAAAGTCCAATCCATCAGAAAGGTATTAATTTTATTTATTATTTTAAGCCAAGCTCAGTTTAGTCAAGACTAATTTAAAACTGTAAATTAAACATAAACGCACTGGCTAGCTCAAACTAACGTACAAGGTAAATCAACTGATGATTATTTTATTTTACATTTTGTCAGAGTTTCGTTTCCTTTCAACCCCTTATTTGCCAAGTCTGGCATAGAAACATGAGTAGTTTCATGCGCTCTGCCTACCTCTTTATGGGATACAGGCTGATTGTATGTATATTTGTAAATATTATTTTATGTAAACTTTATTGCACAATTCATTAAAAAAGTACAAAATTCGAACTTATTTACTGACAAGTTTTATGTGATAGATCAGTAAAAAACCTGAAGTTGTAAAAACAACCTAACAAAACCATCATATTTAGAATAAAACTGATGTAATATAAAACAAAATTAAAGTTTTTGAAATATAGAACGTTAACTAAGGTTTTTTTAGCAAAGTTATTTTTTAATCTTTAGTATAGTATGATTTAGGGGAGTGTACAAGTTTGTAATGGGGTGGCAACGCGCATGTGACACTCTTTGAGTTGCAGGCGTCCATAGGTTACGGTAACCGCTTTCCATCAGGCGGACCGTATGCTTGTTTGACACCGACATAGTATAAAAAAATAAATAAAAAAAAACCTAAATTATTTAGTTAAATTGATAACCAAGATACAAATTTTGTTTAGTTTTTTTTTATATTGTGAGATGTGTATCATAACCTAGAGGAACTACACTGTTCAGTTTTATAAATAGTGGCTAAAAATTAGTGGAAATTAATATATGAAATAAAAGTTTATCATAATATAGACTTAGGTATATACCTACGCTTACTTTGTACCTTATGCTCGTTTAGCATGTCGTGTGCTGGATATAATGAACTAATAAATATTATGCATTATTTGTATAAAATCCTTTAACTGATGGTATCTGAAATAAAAACTTAGGTACACAGTAAATATAGACTAACTTAAAAATAACCAAATAATCCACCAAAATGAATTCCCACGAGAAGTACGAGTAATTAGTCAACTATGCCTATTACATCAATATTACTCGCTAAATTCTTTGGCCAAGGAATGGACCAAGCCTAGGGTTTCCTAGTACTATCGAAGAGGACCTTCTTTATATATTATCTGAAGTAACTCTCTAACTTCACCATACCAGTCCAGTCTACTACATATTAGTAATGATCAATCCTTCTAAGTAGTACTAGTACCTATCAAATACCAGATGTTATGCCTTATCGTATACTCCTTATGCTAAGAAATGATGATGGTTACACGTCGTCCTGTAGAAACAAACCCATTCGTTGTTTGTGAAATTTCTTAAAAATATTTATTAACATGTAAATATTTGTCTCTTAACTATTTAAAAACGCACTATAGAATAAATAGCTTTTTGGTTTTTCACCGGGCAAGTTGCCCAGAGATTCCTTGTACTTACTTACTTACTTTTACAGACATGATTTATGTTTTAGTTATGAAGATGACGGTTAATGCAGTACAAGGATATTTTCCATACCATCTTCGATTCCTATTTCTATATACCTCTATATAGAAAAAAATGGAGTAGGTATATATAATTGGTCGCTTATCTACCTAACAAATAAATAAAAAGTGGTAACGGTTCGGGAATCAGCAGATATCACATACGTCAGTATACCACAGGTCGATATTCAAGTCTCTACACTTTTTATTGCATTTTTCTAAACACTCTCTCATCCGTCACTATCCGATGACATCACGGCGCTTTTTAGTGGCAAGGACGAACCTGTTTAGTCGGACCTGATTACAGTCTTCTAATCACATGTAAAAGCTACCACATAAGTACCATTCTTTAACACATGAGCTTCTTCTACTCCATGCTTTTAACATTGTGCTTAAAACTATAAACTTAAAACTATACATACATACATACAACATACATACAATCACGCCTGTATACCATGAAGGGGTAGGCAGAGCACATAAAACTACTCAACTCCTCTACTTAAAACTATGTGTATATTAAAAGACGTAGTACCTTGAAGTTTCTGGGCCTTATAGTATTGTTCGAAAATAAATGAATATTCTATTTCGGAACACCTGAACCTTGCAAAAAAAAATTACCGGATTATCAAATAAAAGTAAGAAAACTAATTAACGTTTGCCTCCTAGATAGTTATGATTACCAAGACCTGTTCTCTGTCAAAAGAAAAAGGTACCCGTTCTAAATCTCTGCTTGTGTATTCGTGTAGTCCCGGCAGTGCTAAGTTGCCGAGGTACCGAACCCGTCCTTTACAGAATGATTTACATTCCTCACTGTTATAAAATTAAAAACGCATCCATTCTACTGTACGTAGAAAGCAAACTGGACTGTACTTAGAATCCGTGAATCCGGGCATATTAAACTTGGGTACCCGGACCTTGATAACACGGACCTAGCCACAAATCCGGATTTATATAACACTACAGAAAAGCGAGCCAGGCACCTCATACACGAAACGCACATGCGACTGCGATCGATACTGAAGAAATAATAAACTTTAATGTTTAGAGACACATGAAATGATGACGACCGGTCTGGCCTAGCGCGTAGTGACCCTGCTACGCCGCGGTCCCGGGTTCGAATCCCGATAAGGGCATTTATTTGTGTAATGAACACAGATATTTGTTCCTGAGTCATGGATGTTTTCTATGTATATATTTATATAATTAAGTATATCGTCGTCGCCTAGCACCCATAGTACAAGCTTTGCTTAGTTTGGGGCCAGGTTGATCTGTGTAAGGTATCCCCCAATATTTATTATTTATTTATTTATTTACATACACACAAACGCATAAATGAGCAAATCCCTAACATGAGCTATGTGTCACTGAAGGGCTCCTAATCGGATCATCATCAGCAGTTATTTCATCAATCTCTTAACACGAGCTATGCGTTTTTGAGGAGTTCCGTTCTGATCATCATCAGTTCCACTTCGTCAAATGTAAGTCCTTGTCCTTATTCATAATCCAAAACATTAGAGAGACTTTGGTGATAATACAAAAGTCACTACAAGTGTGCCGTTCAAATTTGAGAAGTTTCCTTGATCTTTCATGGATTGGTATCCAAAAGAGATCACCAAAACTCCAGCATGATCGAAATCTGACTTGAAACCTCAAAGTGCTTAAAAAACTTAACTCGTTAAATTCGTCGTTGAAGAGTTCCGCTCTGATCATCATAAACTGTTCCACTTCACCATATGTGACTGTTTTGAATGGAAATGCATGCTGTTCTAATAAAACACAAAAATCACTATATATTATGCGCCTTTCAGACTTTAGGAGTTTTCTCGATTTCTCCAGAATCCAATTATCAGAACTGGCTTTCAATAATATGTACATACACTAAAAAAAAATCGAAACCTGTCTACTTAGTAACAAACATCAAACGAATTGATAAATGATAACCTCCTCGAAATTTGGAAGTTGGTTAAAAACACAAGTTTTTAAAATTGATAATTAAAACTAGGTACCTTATATTATTTAAAACACCTTTTACAATTTTTTTATACCACGTCGGCGGCAGGTAAGAGGAAAAGAGGTCACCGGAAACTATGGACACCTGCAACTCAAGGGGTGTCACATGCGCGTTGCCGACCCATTAGAAACTAAGTACACTCCTTTTTGAAGAATCCATACTGTAGTTCATCGGAAATACCAAAACTATGCTTTATTTCGTGCTACCCTAATAAGGAATTCTGGTAGTGATCGCATACATCGATAAGACCGCCTGTTGCTGCTTTTATTTTCAATGTAATTCTGTTATTAAATTTGTAAACCTGTTATCTTTGTGGGGCAATAAAGAAGATTAACTTATTTACTTACTTAAAAAGTAAAGTAGTGTGTAAGTGCGTTTTCACATTATCCGATCCGATATCGGATGTAGGAAAGATTTCAAAATAAAAAAATCAAAGATGGTGGCGTAAATATACGGGACATGGGATGGGTCCGACATCCGATATCGGAACGGATGATGTGAAAACGCACTAAGAGAAACTATGATAGAGTCATCGAGTATTTTGCCGAACACGCAGAAAATAGACGGGCCGAACCGCACCAGAAAGGTTCCTTTTGTGCCTATGTTTGGTATGAAACCCTAAAAAAGAGAAAGCCAATTCTTAGGTTTATTTTACAGTTCTGGATTAAGCTTGAGTTTAGCTATATATAAACAATAATAATAACATTTGTCGGACACTATCCCGGTGAATCACTCGGGCACATTGCACAGACATGACCTCATAACTAGGATAATTCACCAGCAGTTAGTATTTTCCATACAATCTTGTGGACCGCGAAGTACCGTACTACAAGTAGGTACTTACCTGCGCCAGTTCTCGAAAATGGTCGAGATACTTGGTTGATTCGACGATCATCGTCGTTTCGGCGAACGATCTCATAGGCAAAAGTGAGCGACACTCGCTAGGGGTGAGATGCAGAAGGCGGTACTCCTGTACACGGCGCGTAGGTCGGTCACCTTGGGCCCTGCCTGCCCCGCTGCTGGATGTATTTAAAAAATAACCATGTACCTGGAGTCTGTCTTTTCCCTTTCTTATACCATTGTTTTTGTATCTTTTGTATTTTTAGCATAAGCTACAGAAAATATTTTGACATACCAACGTCAACGAGTTTTAATCACAGACAACCGCATAACAGAAAGATCACTGCACAGACCATACAGGTTGTTTGATAGCGAAGTACGTACTAAGTAGAAAATATCAAAGAATTATAGCAGAGAACGACATAATTACTTATGTTTTAATAGCCAAGCCGAAACGGCAGATTTAACATTTTAAAATTGTACTGAAACACATCCAACTTATCAGTACGTATAAAACCATGAGTCGTTTATGTAAATGGCCTTGGAGATGATGAAATGAGAAAATGAGCCAAATAAATATCTGTAAGTACTCCTCACACTAATAAATACCCTTGGCGGGATTCGAACAAGGGACATCAGCTTTAGCAGGCCGGCAGGGCCAGTCCAATCCAATATGTACAAGGATTTCACTCCAGAGTTGTGGGTTCAAATCCCGTTGCGTGGCCAACCAACTTAAACATTGTAATTTTTTTTATTGCAATATCTATTCTTATTTTTCAATGAATGTATTTTTTTATTTTTGTTTTATTTTATTTCACTTATAATTGTGTAAATTATGTACAACACACAAAACAACATTGTATACATTAGGTTAGGCTCCCTTAGAAAAGGTTTTCTTCTTTTGAAGATGAATTAATATTAATTTCTTTATTTTATAATTTATTTGGTATAATAAGAAAGAAAAAAAAACAAAAAGTAGAAATTTTGAAATAAAATGGAAAAAAATCACCTAGAAGTTAGCATATTTAGCTGATGGCTGGTACCACAGGGCCACGGACACATTACCGTTCCTGTCGAAATTTCATAGCATCTTGTAACTCAAATAGTATAGAGTTTGACGTAGCTTTGGCAATACGCACACATGCGTATATATAATAAATATACAAAATGAACGTAGTTTATGGAAAAGGATCTAACCCACAAACATTGCCAATAGAATTTAAACTTTCTGACAATAACAATAGTCATTCATTTCAATGGCAATTTTATGGAGATAAATCCTTTTCGCTAAACTACGTCCAAATTTTCGTAATTATAAATTGTCAAAAACGCTGCGCGATTTGACATAGGTCTTGCCTCCTCGAGGCCCGCCGGCCGTCTGACATTTTTGACAATAAGGACACATGTATACGATTGACGTATGAAAGAAAGAGAAATGAAACCGCATAAAATGGCCGTTTTCTGTTGAATTCATGATATCGTAAATGATGATAAATCTTTGTATATACGATAATAAAAAATATTTCCTTCTACGAGAGACTAGATAATTTGGAAACCTTCACTTTAAAGTAGGTTAGACTGCTTAAAGTTGCATATTTTTTTCACAATGTTAGTTAAACGAAAAATTTAGGCCTTACTTTGGATTAAATTTCTATCGAGAAAATTGTAAAAATTCGTGTTTCGAGCTGTACAAAAATTTCAATCATATAGTCAAGATATACATATCCAAAAATCAGATCTCTAGGTTTCCGGGGCTAAGCACACCAGTGAATCTAAAATCCTAATATTTATCGATGCATGGCCTTAAAATGACGTAACTACACCTAGTACTGTTTTATTCAAAAAAGCAGCAACTTAATATGAAATACTGTAGAAATACGTTCGCTTTTAGAGTAACATGATAGACTTTATACTGTGTTTTGAACTCAAATTTTACTTTTAGATAAATTCTAAATAGGCGTATGTATAGAGAGCGGTAAATATTTAAAAGTACCTTTTAGAACGGTCGTGTAATTTGGCAAGTTTCGTGTCGCAGGCCAGTTTCGGGCAGATGCTAAAAATGTCGTATGTCTCGTACATTATTGTAGGCAGTTACGATAGTTTGAAATTATAAACGTGGTGAGTAACTGTTTCAAATAGCGGTGTTCGACAAATGCCTCTCGCCTTTATAGTCTGTATGGCGAAATGGTACAACGCCGTTACTGTCGAATGAATTTAGTTTATCTGTTACGTGTAAATGTTTGCCAAAAAGGACCATGCGCATTTTATATGGATATTTGATGTATTGTCTGTTGGTGATCCTAAATAAATAATAAATAATAATAATAAATATTTGGGCCATGAGCGAACAGAAATAAAAGTTATGTACATGATTAGGATTCTTCGTGGCAAACAAGGATATGCCAAAGCAATACTAGAAAAATCGGTCCTTTAGAGAGAAAACAGTTATACGGAGACTTCTCCTGTGCCCATATTATGACCTGATTTTTGGGATATGCCAACTTTCACCAAAACATTTGCACTCCGTCTACTAAGCATGACAATATATTCCCTGTTCTAGAAACAAGTTCAGAGGACATATATCAATTTCATTTAGTATCTATTTAGAAAACGTCAAGAAATTTCACATTTTCAAGCAGATTTTATGGTACTATTTAATTGTACCATAACTAAGTCAAAGACTGATTTTTAAGGACAATTTCTTATAGCGGCATGCATAACTTGATAATATATCTACACTTTACTATAGGTGTCATCTCTGTTCGCTCGTGGCCCAAAATGCCCATCCTCCTTTGTTTGCCTTCTTCTTAAGTATATAGAACTTAAGTAAGCAAAAATTCGACATTTTTCTCTAAGTTCTTTAATCTGTTTTTGTTTTTAATTCATGAATGTATTATTTTACGTAAGAGAGTGTTCCACGTGTCAGAACATCAATAGAAAGCAACTCAGTATAATGTTATTTGGTTTTAACTT
Organism: Leguminivora glycinivorella; assembly: GCF_023078275.1. Taxonomy (NCBI): domain Eukaryota; kingdom Metazoa; phylum Arthropoda; class Insecta; order Lepidoptera; family Tortricidae; genus Leguminivora; species Leguminivora glycinivorella. Next base: position 25,057,738 of record NC_062976.1, read on the forward strand.
ACTGAATTGTTCTTATTTTATTTCCATGTGTAATTTCAATCGACATTATGTCTGCAGTAACAACATTTTACAAGAGTTTTATGGTTACAAGCTCTAATCTCATTAATCTTTAATAGTCTCTAATCGTTTTATTATTATTTCCTTCCATACCTTTATTGCCTTACACCGTTTTCCCACCACTCGGCTATTAAAGAAAAATACCTGTGCGCGAATAAAAGCTTCGAAAACCACAAACCGCATAATTTGTGACTCGAACGGTGTTTAGGCGCCATTTTTATTTCAATTTGGAGTAAAAACTGCGCATTAGCGCAATAAGTGTACGGTGCTATCGAAAAATGAAGTTGCCGTGAAATATTAAGGAAGTTTTGAAAGAATCGGTTTAATTCTCGAACGTCAAGCGCATTTAGTGTGGAATGCTACCTTCGAGAGTTTTGAATGATTCACTGTTAGTTTCACTAGACTTATATTCTAGACGTTTCGAACCCTTTACAGCATTCGTGGTCAATGGGTGACTGAGGAAAAGTTACAATGTGCAAAAGCTACCCACATACAAAAAATATTAATGAACCATGACCATAAAATAATGTAGATTTTTAAGGCAGGTTCACACACTGTTCATAAAGCTAGACATACAAGATTCAAATAATTACAATTAAATTAAAAAATTATATTGTTTGTAAATTATGTTATAATTTATGAAGTTAAGAGTTTTGAATGATTCACGGTTATTTTCATTAGACTTATATTGACCGGGATATAGACCGTGATTACCTTTTTGATTTTTGTCGAGCTCCCGATATTTATATTTTTTATTGACAAAAATCAAAAAGGTAATCACGGTCTATATCCCGGTCAATATAAGTCTAATTTATGAAGTTGTCCAAAAATAAGTCCCACAATGTTGCTTGCCCTCAGTCCTCTCACACCTGTCACTTTAATGTCACATTTTAGTTTTCTTGTAACCCCTTAGTTACCAAGAATGACTGAAACTTGAGCGATTTCGATGTGCTTATGCCTACCTAGTTTGGGAGTACAAATGTGAGTTTATGGTATGTACGCAAAAGTATATGGAGAAATTTTGCACTTTTACTTTTGCAGCTCTCTGTACAAGCAAAATTTTACCTTGCCGAAAATGTGGTACCTTTGGGGTTCAGAATACAAATAATGAATCAAATAACCCAGACCCAACGTATTTACACGTCGATTTACATTCGGGTCGATCCGTCAAACCCCGCCGCGCCGGTATTAACCTATTTGATTAGACGGGGAACTTGCAGGTACAAGGGTCTATATAAGCGTTTGTCAGTTTTACAAGTTTCAAGCCCATGTCAACAACGTGTATTTTGATAAATAATAGGTAGAATAGGTTGATTAGTGCAGTAAAACTTTGGTTTTTAGTTTGACTTGATTTTGTTTAAACATAAGTAAATATTACGCCACATGGCGGGATTCAATTCTTTTACATTCTTGCTAATATTTGACGAATCTTAACGTCGTCAAAGTTTTAATCGCGAAGTCAGGGTATCCAACTAACATTACTCTTTAAGATTTAATTTTGTAATCAACTTTGTTACCTACGTTTATTTAACACCTTGTATGAAGGAGCGAATTCCTCCTAACACTAGTGTCAAACTTTAAAAAAGGCTTGGACACCTTATTTAGGAAATCATGTTTCATAAATAAACAAATTTTGATTTTTTTTACTCTCTCTATATCGCTCTTCCATATTGGCCACAACAGAATAGATCTTCTAGTCGCGTTTCGATCGCACGTAGAGTCAATGACTTGTCACTAGCGAGATTGGCATTTGCTAGTGTCCCGCGTGGAACTGTCAAGCGACAAATATTTCTCACTTTGACATTTGTCCACGAGGGAGTGGTTTCCTGCGCAAATATTATGCTGCCACGTGAGAGTTATATGTCGCGGCGTTTTCTCGCTTGTCGAATATCGCGGTAATCATTATTTTATTGTGCTGCTAGCCGTGCTGGCCTTGTAGCCGAATGGCATTTTTGCGACGCAAACGAAATCGAAAAGTAGTCTGACTCTGTCGCGCCAATACGCAAGAGCGATAGAGATAGATAGCTACGAAAGATATAATATTATCGTGAGCGTTTCGTGGCCGTTTGTGCAGTCAGCTACGCACACTCATCGGCTGCGTGCGTAGCGCTACGAGAGCATTGGCATTATGTTAATGTGCGCTACTATTGCTACGGCGTAGCATCAGTTTGGTACGAGCAATTAAATTACTTTGAACGAGTTATAATAAACTCAATTACTAGCTAAAAAAATATGATTGAAATCATTTTGTGTTCATCATTAATAGTTATAAATTAAGCTGCTGCAAAATTGTATAAGAATTTATTATTCCTATTATAGTTGCTATAATAGTTGCATTTGTTGCAGGTGCAGACGCACGTTAATTGAAGTTAGTTATTTTGTAAAAACACACATAATTTAGTCTTAAAGAATTGTTAAAATAGGGCCGAATAATACGAAACACGATCATCTATTAGGTGTTACAAAAATGCAGCCCATACATAATTTTTATCATTCTTTTATTTTATCAATAAAAAAAAAGACACATAATACGGACACCTATCTATTTTAACTTTTAATATTAGTCACCATCACAGCTGTGAATACAGTGCCTAAAATATGTATACAGAACTTAATGCCTGTATGTTAGACTGTAGAGCGGAAGGGTCAGTTGGAAGTGGAAGACCTAGGCGAACTTTTCTTGTTCAAATCGGGGAAATATTGCAAAAAGGCCAGGTCAAAAGTACTCGAAACCGACGAGCGTGTATGAGAAACGTTATGAAAGTGTGTGAAGCGAAAGTGGTTTGTCAGGATCGTAGTAAATGGAAATCCGTGATCTCTGCCTACCCCTCTGGGAAACAGGCTTGATTGTATGTATGTATGTATACATATTTTTGGCACTTTGTATTCACAGTTGTTGACTGTACCAAGGTCCATATCCCCTACCGTTCCATACGGTCGCGGACAGGGCAATTATTCGTAATGCACGTGCAAAGCAGACACCTAATGGAAAATGTATGAGTCGTATGACTCCGCTTTGTCGCATAATGAGCCGACTGCTTTGACGATGGTTAATGGCGTCACCGGGTGGACACTTCACTCTTAAAAGGATGTGGGGCTAATTTTACATTTCTCTTATTTGCGCTACTTAAGTGTGTATGTGGGACACCTTTGCTTTGATATGCTCATATTTCATATGCCATTGATTTGGTTATTGTTTATTATTACACTAGTTAAGTACTTATTATGTGTAATAAGTATCTAGATTTAGATTTTTTTTTACTACCTCGGTGGCAAACAAGCATAAGGTTTGCCTGATGGAAAGCGGTCACCGTAAGCTATGGACGCCTGCAATTCAAGAAGTGTCAAATTAGCGTCGTCAACCCATTGGAAACTTGTACACTCCTTTTTGCTGTGTTAAGTACACGGCATACAAGTTCCAAGGAGGGTTTGGGTTCCGACGACTCAAAGGACAATAGACGGGACAAATTAGTTGCGTAGATCCTTCCGTCACCAGCACACCGCAACCTCGTTGAGCTCTGGCAGCCTTACTCATCGGCAGGAATACAACAATAGAAGGTAGATAGATTCCTTTTATTGATAAAATTACACTATTAAAGGTGTTACAAAAAGCTTTATGCTCCTTTATAATAATCAAAATATTGGTACAAAATGATGACCACAATTTTTTGAATTTTCTTTAAAATCGTCGAAGGGTAAAATTATTCGTAATGCACATGTCAAGCCGACACCTAATGCAAAATGTGTGAGTCGTATGACTCCGCTTTGTCGCATAATGAGCCGACTGCTTTGACGATGGTTAATGGCGTCACCGGGTGGACACTTCACTCTTAAAAGGGATGTGGGGCTAATTTTACATTTCTCCAATGCCTTTAATTTTACCTGTTTCTTCTTGTTTTTAACCCCCGCGGCAAAAACGACGGGGTGTTATAAGTTTGACGTGTCTGTCTATCTGTCTGTTTGTCTGTCTGTGGCATTGTAGCTCCCGAACGGATGAACCTATTTAGATTTTTTTTTGTCTAAAAGCTGAGTTAGTCGGGAGTGTTCTTAGCCATGTTTCATGAAAATCGGTCTACTATGTCGCGGTCGGGGGTTTTTCAAAATTTTAATTTTGTGGTTATATATTAACATATATGCATGTGCTACCTAAGAGGGTAAGTAGGAATACCCCTGCTTTGATACTAAGGTACAGCGGGGCAAATCTCGACTGGGGGGCAATTGTAACTGATCCATTTTATTCTATTATTACACTGTGATGTTGAGTTCTACATGTATCTACTGAACACGCCTACCATATATAAGAGTTTTGAATGATTCAAGGTTATTTTCATTAGACATATTGACCGGGATATAGACCGTGATTACCTTCTTGGTTTTTGTCGAGCTCCCGATATTTTCATGCATGCACTGAGAGAAATTTGCATTGTGAATTTAACAAGTTCGACTTGTTGCGGTTTATCCGTTTGAATCAGCCAAACGTATGTTTAAAAACCAATATGTGTCAGGTTGTTTTTATAAAATCGACTTGTTGATTCAAATATATTGCCGATTCAAATGACAAGTAGCTTGTTGTTTGAACCAAAGAGCACGTAGGCGCTATTTTAACCAAAAAACTTGTTGAACGAACATGAAAACTGGTTGTATTTTCTCTCAGTGTGCAACTGCGTCGAAGTATCTGGAGCTCGTTAAAAATCAATAAAGTAATCACGGTCTATATCCCGGTCAATACAAGTCTACCATTCATAACCGGCGGACACTCTATTTAATAATGCAAACATTGTAAAACATGGAAAAAATGGACCTTGGAGTTACATTTGTCCCCAGTCGAGATTTGCCCCGCTGTGCCTTACACAATTAAAATATTTCGGCAGAAATATAAAAAAAAAATCTTGGCCACAATGACTAGTAGAATTGTAATCATTGAAAAATTAGACATAAATATTTAAATAAGCTCTATGGGATTTTAAAAAACGCGTCAATAGGAACATTTTAGAAGTACATCAAAAGAAATTCATGGTTTTTGGACGAAATTTATACCAGGGTACGTAGCCGAATGGCACAAATGCTCACGAAACGAAACGCTCGTAGATATCTACCTTTATCGCTCGTGCGTATTCGCGCGACAGAGCCAGACTACCTTTCGCGGCGTTTAGTTTTCGTTTCGCTTCGCAGAAATGCCATTTGGCTACGGTACGAGAGCGGTCTCTGATCACATATCAGTATTTACTGATCAAAACAATATAACTCCAATTTAACTAAAAGTTGTATAATTTGTATATAATAAAACAGAGCCTAATTACTTCAGAAAAACCGATCGATCAATTTTAAAGTATTTTGTTGGTACATGATTATATACTATTTTAATGCCCAAGTGCTTCACAAAATCAGTTTTCTTTTGACAATGAAATTGATCGTCTTAGCCTTAGTGCTATATTATTACTAAATTCCTTAATATATCTACTAGGAACATTCTTAAACAAAGAAACTATGATTGATAGAACTGAATAAATTTAATTCAAATGACAGATATCGAGAGTAAGTCTACTGTAAACTATCATTAACTGTCAATATCCAGGTTAGCTGTCAAGTAGAGATTGATGTCACTGCAGCGAACTAAGCCGGTAATGGATTGAAACAAACACACAGACAGCGTTATGATTGTATGGAATCATATCGGCGGAATGACATGATTTATGAAGTTATGATTTATGGTATTGTAATGGACACTTATAATACTAATAGACATATTTTGTATTGTTTTATCATTGAATATTTAGAGGTTGAGAATGATAAATTAAGTATTGCACGGTGTATTGCTTGACAATTTTATGGTGAGTCACGCTTATAGTGATTTTTTTGGTGAAAAGTGTCAATGCATTGACTTTGAAAAGTAACATATTGAATTCTGATGCAACGTCTGTTAATTTTCTGGATATTCAGATAGTAATAGGTACTATCAGCTGCAAAATTACATGGAGAAATTATGAATGAATTCATTGATCAATTTGCCATGCACTTTTGCAGCTGATAGTACAAAGCTGATTCCTAGTGATATTAATCGGCAAGCTATAAGGTTTTTCTTGCCATAAAAGCATAGAATAAAAATATTTTTTTCTAACCTACGTAATCTTTCATTAGGTATCTCCTTATGCGGAGTTCATTGAAAACAAAGATCGAGATTTCCTTTCCAATGTTGCAAAATTGACATCAATGTTTTCTTTTTAGAATAGAATGGAATAGAATTCATTTATTTTTTATCATCCAAACAAAACACTGTGTACCTCTACTAGCCCATTCGTACAGGGCGACTTCTCAATTAATGAAACAGACCTGTGTCGGGACAAATAAAATTGATCCGTTGCGAATTATTCGAGTATAATTTCATTTTGAACTAATAACTACAAACGATAAATTTCGATTTTCCTACTTCCTATAAGTATTACTCAAGTAGCTATCCCAGCGATGGATTTTAATAGCAAAATTGACACCATTTTTTTATCGTCTGAACAAAAACTCTCCTAGGCGATTAATTAAACAGGGCCGTGTCAGGATAAATTGACTCGATCCATTGCGAATTGTTTGCGTATAATAAAGTTTTGAACTATTAAATAATTGTAAAAGTTGAACACCACACATTGCAAAATTGAATCATCTCAATGTTGTTTTTTTATCTTTTAAACAAAGGCTGTGTACCCGTTCTACTAGGCCATTCGCACAGGGGTGACTTCTCGATTAATGAAAGAGGGCCGTGTCGGGAAAAAATGACTCAATCCATCGCGAATTATTTGCGTATAATTGAATTTTGAATTAATAAATACCAACGGTAATTTTTTTTCTTACATCACGTAAATATAGAGGTATATCCAAGCGATGGTATTTAATAGCAGAATTGACAGCAATGTTATCGTCTGAACAAAAACTTTCCTAGGCCATTTGCACAGGGGTGACTTCTCGATTAATGAAACAGGGCCGTGTCGGGACAAATTGACTGGCGGCCGGCGCGGGCGGCGGTTTAAATACACATTTACCGGCGACCGGCCGATCGCCAGCGAACACACAAATGTGTACAATTCCTGTAATTAAGGGTGACTTTTCTATTAATGAAACAGGGCCGTTTCGGGACAAATTGACTCGATCTGTCGCGAATTAAATTCGCGTACAATTGAATTTTGAACTAATAAATAGCAACGGTAAACTTCGATTTTCCTATATGACTTAAATTTTTGTAAAAGTTGACAACAACGATTGTGTCGCTTAACTTCAAAGCCGGGTAAATCAATTTGCCTTTAAGGTTGATTATGTGTAAAAATATATAAAATCTGCAAAAGAATCAACCGTATAGCAGAATGGATTTACACGAGTTTGAAGTTAAACGACACAATTAACATTCAGATTCTCCTAAAAATCTTTTCCAAACCCTGGTTTTAAACAGCAAAAGTGATACCAGAGTTAAGTTTCGACAAAAACTGTGTGTGCTACTAGGCCATTCGCACAGGCAGGGGTGACTTCTCGATTAATGAAACAGGGCCGCGTCGGGACAAATTGACTGGCGGCCGGCGCGGGCGGCGGCGGCGGTTTAAATATTTACCGGTGACCGGCCGATCGCCGGCGAACACACAAATGTGTACAATTCCTGTAATTACGAGGGAAATGAAATGCGGCGCGAAATTTTAATGGATTAATTTATATGGGGTAAGTAGGGAAAGTGAACTAGCTTTTGTTAAACGTATTAATTGGAAATCAAAAATTGAGATTTTTGTTGAGCATAATTAATAACTACGTTCATAAGAGTGGTAAGGGAAACTGACACTGCAAATACATAATATGTACTTGTAACTCCTAGGGTAAAGTTAAAAACCATAACCAATTCTTGGAACCATAAATAAACACGTGTATTGTGTGGTTGTCGAAATGGCTTTGGCTGATTTTCAGCTAGATGGCGCTAATATAAATATTTGACAATATTAACATTATATCAAGTTAAGAATATGAGCCAAATTGTCATAAGTAAGGTTCGACAGTTTTAATCCTGTGTCCAGAAATAATAGTCTATGCACTGTGACTATACTAATTTGACAGAAATTCTCTATAACTCTAGATCCTGCTCACTATCACTGACGCACTTTATAAAAACGTAACTTACCTACTATGCAAAGTAATGTAGTTAGTAAAAAAATACAACGCACATTTTGACCACATGAACTACTCTTTATAATACCTAACTATAAAGCATTATTAAAACGCAAAGTAACTCCTATCCGCCTGAAGTCCAAAATATTCGTAGCGCAAACACCAAACACCCATCGCACTTAATCCCATAAAGCTATATCGCGTTGAAACTAAGCCAGGAGTAAAAATCCTCAGTTCATCGCTAGTTTCTTTCCGCGTCGACTTCTCGCTAATATCATAAAAGCATTTGCCTTGTAGTTGTCAGAAGTTATTAGCTACAACCTTTTCCTTTCCCTGGCTATGCCATAACCATTCATATTACTGAAGTCCTACCACGGACTACCTTCAACTTATTACTTCCCTGTCACACTTGCTTACGGATTTACCAGAGCGACAGTGACGCAAGAAATTAGTAGTTGATTCGTGGTAGGCCTTGTACGTTCCTGTGTATATTTGGAGCCACGGGCACTCGAGTGGGTGAGCTTTTGTATTTATTTCGTACAGCCTTCCGTTTTGCCATCAATCATGGTGTAAGGTCAAATATTAGATTCTTTTATACACGATACTCACATTTGATTGCTGACTTTTGACAAAGCGTCATGCTAATGTCGTTGTGGCCTGTTATTAGTACCTTAGTGCGTTTTCACATTATCCGATCCGATATCGGATGTCGGACCGATATCCCATACATAACAGGCGCCATCTTGGATTTTTTCTATTGAAATCCTTCCGACATCCGATATCGGATCGGATAATGTGAAAACGGCCTAATGGTATTGGATGCATTTGAAATGATTTGTAGATATACCTGAAAAGAAAGAAAAGTAAGATTAGTGTTAATATATTTTTAAGGCTTATTTGTCTAGACTAAAAAGCGTATTATTTGCGTCCTTCAAACAGTAAACGTGTTGTTGTTTTGAGTGAAAATTTACAGTCAAAACAACTATAGTAAGGCCAAAGTTTCTTAGCGTTGGGATCAAGGTTAAGATTCCATATAATTTTGTTTACCTGGAGATATTAATTTCTTTTTCTTTTTTTTTGTTTTGATGACCGGTATGGCTCAGTCGGTAGTGACCCTGCCTGCTGAGTCGCGGTCCTGGGTTCGAATCCCGGTAAGGGCATTTATTTGTGTGATGAGCACAGATATTTGTTCCTGAGTCATGGATGTTTTCTATGTATATAAGTATATATTTATCTATTAAAGTATGTATATCGTCGCTTAGCACCCCCCATAGTACAAGCTTTGCTTAGTTTGGGGCTAAGTTGATCTGTGTAAGGTGTCCCCATTATTTATTTATTTATTTATTTATTTGTTTTTCTTCTTAAATTAGGCTATTTTATAATATTACTAGCTTTTACCCGCGGCTTCGCCCGCGTAATAAAAGTACTCATTAAGATTTTCATTTGGATCCGTAGGTTTCTCTGTAGGTATATTTATCTGCGATTATTTCGATTGCACATAATACTTTTGCTTGCAATGATTGTAGAAATATTACACATCGACCACAGCGTAGGTAATTCTATATACGCTGGGGAAACCTTTATAAACATCCCACATAGCCCGTATTTCGACACTATGATCGGTGGGTAAAAAGTACTTTTTTCTATTATCCCTTACAATTTTTTACATTTTGCTTATACTTATCGCAAACGTAATCTTCAAGCAAGCAAACAACGATCGTCTTAGAGCACATTGATTGTAAGAGACCGCCGACCGATTATCCGTATCCCGCTAACGATACCCATATTATCCGTATCCGTATCGCTATCGCTTTCCCTATCGCTATCCCTATCCCTATCCCATATCAAGATGTTTAATGATATAACACTTTAAGTTCTCGCGCTTTGTACACATATTTAAAGTCACATGCAGGTCGAACGCGATTAATTAACATTATTTTTACCTTTTTTCCCAACGTTTCGGCCAGGTTGCACTGGCCGTGGTCGCGGAAGACTGACGTCCCAGCAAAATGTCACCGGAGATGTAAACAACACAAAACTACCCGATATTAATTTATATAAATGTTCGGGGTAGACAAATAAATATAATCTACCCGCTTTTAGTTAATGTTTATTTCCCACCATGTTTATTTTAAAGGTAAAAATAATGTTAATTAATCGCGTTCGACCTGTATGTGACTTTAAATATATGTTTAATGATTTCTTATCAAGTGCTAAAATATAAAGTTTCATGGTTTTATCTTTTAAAATTAAGAAATCCCATACAAACTTTCAACCTCTTTTTCAACCCCTTCATTCCTTTTTTTCGAAATAAAAAGTAGCCTATGTTCTGTCTCAGGGTCTAAAGATTGTCTGTTCCAAATTTCATCAAAATCGGTTGCGTGGTTTAAGCGGGAAAGCGTAACAGACAGACAGACAGAGTTACTTTCGCATTTATAATATTAGTATGGATGGAAGTATGGATTATAAAAGTTAAATACAAAACCACTTATAAAATAATATATATAAACACATAAAAAATCTAACCTAGGGTGCCGCCAGCAGGAGGCAGGTAGTATTATATTATTGTTAAACCAGTAGGCCTAGCATATGATGGCCGCGAGAGTATGTCGCCGCGAGATAGACTACCCGTCCTTATGTCATTAATACAGTTAGAAGAAGACTTGTCATCTATCTCGCGGCGACATATTCTCGCGGCCATATCATGTGATAGGCCTACAGTACTGTAGGCAACACTGCCTAGGTTCAGCTCAATAAATAATTTGTTAAAAGTTTATACAAACTTACAGCATAGATATATAGATACCTTTATTTATTTTTGTTTGATAATTATCTCTTGATAACTATGTATACTATTTTCCAACCATTCATCAAACACCCACTTTACCAGGATATTCAAACACATTTATTAGACGACCGGTCTGGCTCAGTGGGTAGTGACCCTGCCTGCTAAGCCGCGGTCCTGGGTTCGAATCCCGGTAAGGGCATTTATTGGTGTGATGAGCAAAGGTGTTCCTGATTTGTTCCTGAGTCATGGATGTTTTCTATGTATATAATGAAAATGAAAATGAAAATGAATGAAAATGAAAATTTATTGATAACATTAGGTTACATGTCAATCGTTAAGTAAAATTTAACTTATTTAAAACATCAATAGTATTAGGCATATAAAATAACACGCTATATACCCCGTAAATAACACGATTTTAACTTAATGTGATTCTTACTAGTAGGTACATACATGTTCTTCTTTAATTGACACTGATATTATAGAAATTTCATACATTAATATTGAGTTATTACATACTTAATTTATGTATTTAGGTACAATAGGTATGTCAACAATTTCATTGGATAAATAGTCGTCAATATCATAAAATGTTGATTTTAGTAGCCACTGTTTTAATCTACTCTTAAAGCTATGGAAGGAAGGTGCATCCCTGATACTTTTAGGTAGGTGGTTATAAATACGTGGGCCGAGTACATAGGCTGACCGTCCGCTTTTTGCTATCTTGTGTGGTACTGCTGCTAGGCTGCCCGCGTTCTTGTTGCTACGCAGATAACGATTTTGATTTACCTGTTTTACTGCAAATTTATTCCTGTAATTAGCGTGGGTAAATATGGCTATGTGTTGAATAAGTACACAGGGCAGTGTTAGTATACTGTATTCTGCGAAATACTGACGAGCAGAGACGTCATCAGGAACACATGCAATTGCGCGGACGGCCCGTTTCTGTAGTGAGAATACCCGACGCCAGTCTGCGGCTCCCCCCCACAGCTCGGTACCGTACGAAATAAGCGAATGCACAGTTGCAAAATAGCAGCTTCTGACGACGTCTCTGGTCGCAGTACTCGCAAGACGTCATAAGTATATATTTATCTATTTAAGTATGTATATCGTCGCTTAGCACCCATAGTACAAGCTTTGCTTAGTTTGGGGCTAAGTTGATCTGTGTAAGGTGTCCCCAATATTTATTTATTTATTTATTTGTTATTTATATCTCTTCTTCGCGAGCTTGTAATAGTTAATTGTACTATTGAAGTTTAGGTACCTACCTGATAAGCTACTTTTGATGATGACTGTCATAGAAAGTTTGGATCTCCAATGCACAGTTTTCACTAACCGCAACTGGGTCACAATACGCCTTGAAATATCCACAAACGCATAAAAAGTCCCAAAAAACATAAGCACATTGCCACGAGAAACCATTGTCCCTTGCATGTAAAAAAACCGCGAAAACCCTCACGTAAAGCCCTCAAATCGAGAAAAACATAAAACTTCATACGACGTCTCTCAAGGTATAAATAGCGGAGCAATCAGGGCGAGAAGTGGTAAAGCGTTTTTTATGTGGTACGTGACAAATACAAAGATGGCCGCCGGAAGTGACCGGGCGCCGGAAGTGGACAGGCTCCGACTAATTCCCTTCGGACCACCTTTTATCTTTAATGAGGGCCAGTTTTCGTCAAACTGAGGCCCTTAGGTGCGAGTTTGCTGGTGCTTTTTCATTCGGGGTTTTCGTTCAAGTTTAAGGTTTTTTCCGGTTTAAGGTGGATTTTTTGGATGCTTTTAGCGAAATGGGACAAAGTTAAATAATTTAAGACTTCTTTAAAGTTCAGTTTTAAAGTTGGTTTTCAACCGTGATATACTTGTGATTATAATTAGGTACTATATTTCCATGGAGTACATGCCCTTATATTGAGAAAAATGAGTGAGTTTTTTATGTGATAATAATTAAACTAGAAGACGGTACCTTGCCACTGGGGCAAGGTTTATTATTTTATTCTTAGGTAGGTTTAGTTATGTATGTATTTACTTTGTAAGTTATATTTTCAATACCTTTTATACTAATATTAAAAATGTGAAAGTGTGTATGTGTCTGTTTGTTAATCCGTTAATCCGTCTTTCACGGCAAAACGGAGCAACGAATTGACGTCAGTTTTTAAGTGGAGATAGTTGAAGGGATGGAGAGTGACATAGTCTTCTTTCTGTCTTTCTAACCAACCCTAAAATGGGGGTGGAAGTTTGTATGGAGACTTTTACGAATTTAACGCGAGTAAAGCCGCGGGCAAAAGCTAGTATTAAATAAAATTGGTTGTCTGTAAAGTCGGTTTACGGACGGTGGTTTGACGTGACAACATCAAACATTACAGTAGTATTAATTAATACACAGTTTTTATATTAAAGGAAAAAATGGAAAAATTTACGCTTCCGGCGGGACTTGAACCCGCATTTGCAATCCGTGCAAGGCTCTTAACCAATTAAGCTACGGAAGCCACGCCGGACATCGCAAATCTTTCCATGCCTTTCCTTATGTACACACGTCTTGGGGTGACGTCTAGCGCCATCTACCGACAGACTTTTTTTCCTTTAATATAAAAATGTTTAGAATCGTTAGCAGACGTTTCTGCTTGTTAAAAATAAATTTAATACACAGTTATTAGACGTTGTCACGTCAAAAACCAGAAAACGAGTGTGTTATGTATATTGTACTGTACTGTTTACTATGTAGAGTTTAATCTATTCGCAATACCTATCAAAGTAGATACTTTAAAGATTATAAATTGAAATAGATATCATACACGAAAGAAAAAACGACTAGGCCCACTGGTGGCCGAGCCGGGAATCGAACCCGGGTCTTCAGCTTACGCGGCTAACGTCTTTACCACTAGACCACCCGCCCGCCGTGGTACCCGACGAAATTTCTCTAGTGTATGTTATCTCTGATAAGGATAGGCGCCTTTTTGACCAACTCTAAGGGCGAGCAATTAGTGCTTGCACCTCCTATATGAATCCTTTGCAGGATTACGATATAGCGAGAGAGGATGGTGCTGCCATCTATACAACTAAGAAACAAATCTTTGTTTGTTTGTTCCCTAGTTCTTTAGAGATTAGATAACATTTAAGTAACTGCATAAAAATATATTGAAACATTGTAATCCTACGCATATACCTCCTCCTAGCAGCGTAGGTGGATGTCAATGAAAAATGACTACCCACGTTAGCAATAAATAGTTTAAATAAAAATTCCGATGTGTACTTTACTTTGTAATAAAGAAAAAGCTGTAAACATCTGATGTTTACTAAACAACATCAAAGCAGTAATTTTGCTCTGTCATTTAAAAGGTAAATAAAATCAAAGGTCATGTTATTTGAAAGAAATGTCAAAATATCATTAGTTTAGCGCTTTTACTCCTCCCACGTATAGGTTTTAAAAATACATACATACATACATACCTACATACATACATACATATAATCACGCCTGTATCCCATAAAGGGGTAGGCAGAGCACATGAACTACTAAGTTTCAGTGCCACTCTTGGCCAAAAGGGGTTGAAAGAAATCCAAATTGTGACATTGCAGTGACAGGTTCTCGCCTACGCCACAATTTAACCCATATCCCACAGTCGACTTTTACGACACCCACGGGAAGAGAGGGGGTGGTGAAATTCTTAACCCGTCACCACACATTGGGGATTTAAAAATATGATCGAAATGCCGCGATACCTTTAAGAATGAGCCTACAATTTGTACTATTATACAGGGTGGCCCATTCAAATCGGTCAGTATGGGAAAGTCTGAAACTGTAAGACATACGAAGATTTGTTCTTAGGAACCATGTCACCGATTTTGATAAAAAGAAAAACTGCATTCATACAATTAAAAAAAAAAGTGTACCCAGCTGGGGAATCGAACCCGGTTGTTTTGAAAAAATAAACTTACACTATTTCTATTCAGATATCGTTTGTGTAGGTCTTAAGCAGTAAATATCTCTAAGAAACATATTGTCTAAAATGAATAAAATGCATTTTTTTCACATACTTTAATTTATCATAGTAGGTGTTCAAAGTGACCACCGTTACAATATTCAGCAAGTTCACTTCATCTTTGCAACAGTGTACAAAAATAGCTATAACACCACCGTTGAAGACCTAAAAGTAGCCATAGAGTCAACTTTAACGCAGATTCACCACATGAAGATACAAAATGCAATAGTAAGAATAGTAAGATCGTTACCTAGACGTGTTGAATATTGTATTGAAAAAGACGGTGGTCACTTTGAACACCTACTATGATAAATTAAAGTATGTGAAAAAAATGCATTTTATTCATTTTAGACATTATGTTTCTTAGAGATATTTACTGCTTAAGACCTACACAAACGATATCTGAATAGAAATAGTGTAAGTTTATTTTTTCAAAACAACCGGGTTCGATTCCCCAGCTGGGTACACTTTTTTTTTAATTGTATGAATGCAGTTTTTCTTTTTATCAAAATCGGTGACATGGTTCCTAAGAACAAATCTTCGTATGTCTTACAGTTTCAGACTTTCCCATACTGACCGATTTGAATGGGCCACCCTGTATATTCTGTGCTACAATCGGAATATTTAATAAACGAGTCAATTCGAATTCGTGTCTTATTAGACGTACGCAATACGAGCTTTTAAGGCCCACTTGCACCAATCGCTTAACTCAGGTTTAGTGGGCTGTCAAATTCCATATAAAATGGTGGGTGAACCCTCGGGTTAATTGTAAAGCCCGTTTCTCAATCAGCAATTGAAGTAACTATCTATCGCAGGTGTATGGTTTTTAGGAAAAAAAACGTATTTAAGAAAACTTCTGTTCTGTTTCCTATACTGGACATAACTTAATATGCCGAAGTTAACGGAATTAAATAAAAACACGGTGTAATAGTTATTAGGTATCTGATCATCATCCTCCTTGCGTTATCCTGGCATTTTCAACGGCTCATGGGAGCCTGGGTCCGCTTTGACAAGTAATCCCAAGATTTGGCGTAGGCACTAGTTTTACGAAAGCGACTGCCATCTGACCTTCCAACCCGGAGGGTACCTAACTAGGCCTTATTAGGATTAGTCCGGTTTCCTCACGATGTTTTCCTTCACCGAAAAGCGACTGGCAAATATCAAATGACATTTCGCACATAAGTTCCGAAAAACTCGTTGGTACGAGCCGGGGTTCGATCCCGCGACCTCCGGATCGAAAGTCGCACGCTCTCACCGCTAGGCCACCAGCGCTTATTAGGTATCTGATATTATTATTTAAAAAACTCTCTTAGGTTCTTTCTGAGAACTAAAACTAGTGCAAGTAAATTTCTTCGAATCCCAGTCAAGATAAAAATATAAACAAAGTAGAAAAATAAAAGTAGTAATGCAATATTACTTGTTATTTTTAGTAATAAAATTTCTTACACAGCAATAAATATTTTATACTAAGAATGCCATCAAAATCGACAATCATATTATAACTGTAGGTAATCATATAACTTTTCACTTTTGTGTGCTGTGTAACAACATAAAAATCTCATGACAGTCAGAAAAACAGGTACACGAGAAAAAATAACGCAGTATACGCTTAGCCAGCCTTAAAATAAAAAATAGGGCATTCTTACACCTATTACCAGAGTCCCACGGTAAGATCAAGAAAGTTTGTGTTGTGGGTACACAGACAACGATATGAATATACTCGTAATTATACAAATACTTATATAAATAGAAAACATCCATGACACAGGCACATATTTAGTGCTCATCACACAAATAAATGCCCTTACCGGGATTCGAACTCGGAGCGTGTGGCTATCCATACTAATATTATAAATGGGAATGTGTGTGTGTCTGTTTGATTGTCCGTCTTTCACTGCAAAACGGAGCGAAAAATTGACGTGATTATTTAAGTGGAGACAGTTGAAGGGATGGAGAGTGACATAGGCTACTTTTTGTCTCTTTCGGGCAAAATCTAGTTTAAAATAAAAAGCAGAAGAATATTTCCATGGTAATATACATTTTTGGTCTAATCCGTATAGTCGGCTTATATAAATTAGCCAAGCTAGAATGCTCCGTGAACTTGCTTAATGGTCGGATGCCGTGCTCCGCCGACTGCTCATTACACTACCCGCTAAATTATTTTAAACGGCTCCGTATTAAGCGCCTCACGAATTAGCGCCATTCCGATAATCGCAGCCAATCCCGAGACGCGTTACCATTAATACCCAACATGAACAAAAGTACAAGATTTATGGCGAATAAATACGCCTAGTGTTGGAGGCGTGACGGGTTCACGTGCCATTAAACAAAGGATTACTGAAATATTTATAATTGTATATAAGGGCTTATAACTTACGTAACTATCATTATTAACGCTAAATAAATGAGCGTTCAGCGTCAACCCAAGTGGCAAACAAAACCTCCTCCCCGCACAATATACATTGTCTCGCGCGCGGCTCAAACATCCGTCCTCTAGCTAAGAGCGAGCAATGGAGTTTGTTAAAAACAATGGCGTGAAGAGTATGCGCTTACGAATGCGGTTAAAACGGCTCACGTGCCGCCTACTACGCGGTCGCTTCGCAAAATTGATGTGTGTAAACGAATTAGGCGAGCGGTGTAACACGCTCGCGTGGTCTCGGTCGCGGGCCAGCGACGTCCTGGTAAAACGGTAGCGTCGAGGACGCTCATTCACCAAGTTCTCAGCTTTTATGTTCGCCTTCGCTGAAACGTGTAGGAAGCCGTTGCATAACTAAACTTCGCTACACTTTCACAGTTCGCGCCAAGAATATTAAACAGGAAACTATCCTTATATTCACGGAAACAGAACTGAAAATTTTATGCGAGGATATTGGATTTCACGCGTCAAAACTTTACTCAGACGAGAAATGTGTGATAGAGTTCACTTAAGAAGAAGTTTATGCTCGCTCCGAACTGGATGAGATATCCAGATGCTTCCTGTGTGTGGAAATAGGGAAAACCGAGCGGAAGCGGTTTGGTTTGGATTTACTAGTTTTTATAACGTGAACTCGTTCAGTTTTATTTGCATTCGTATATTCTGTGTTTGCACGAATAAAGCTGGTTAGTTTAAAATACATATTCGTTTAAAAATAAATAAAAAAGTGGTTTGTTACTACGTCTGCTTCTAATCAGGCATAAAATAAAAATGTTACAAATGCTTGCTTGCTTGTGTACACAAAAATCTTGCAGTAAATTATGTGATTTACTTTTTATGAAAAATAAGTTAGGTAGGTATTAATTAATTTCCTTTTCAACTAATCTATGTCCATATTTTATTTATACGAAATAAATGCTCGTTAATATAATTGTTAATCATCTTGAGTTAAGTTTTTTGTTTATGTATTTCGCCTTTTATCGGATTACATATCGGCAAAGCAAATATTTCGCTCAGTATTTTATTTATATCGGACCGCAGCGAAATAAATTGCAATCAGCACAATTAAAAATAAATAAAGCGTAGTGGCCGCAGGCTAATAATTATTGTGATGACCTCCTTTATTTCATGTTTGAACATGCAATGACGCAATGCATGCGATTTGTATTATAATTTTTTTTAAAGTGAAATAAATAGGTATATATTATTTGAAGGGTATCCTTTTATCCGCATATGGAGCTACAATAAATGCGTGATAGGCAAAATTAAAATTTATTCACAATGAACTAACTGTTTATAACAATATTTATTAACTGCAAAGTTCAAATTTCTCCAAAAGAAACTTGTTTTATACTGTCACTTGTTCGAAAAATACATTTTTCATACACGCTAGGAGGAGAAAAAAGGGCACTTTTATGTACAAGTAATTTTATTTTTCTTTTTTTTTCAATTTTTTTTGGAACGTAGGTGGTGTCAAAAGCAGTTTGTGTCACAAGGTAACCGTCATGGTCAAGATTCAATTATATAATACTTTGCTTCGTTCATGATATATACAATAATTTACATAATATATCTTCACCCTTGATGTAAAATGTACTTTCCTCCCTAGCCTTGTACTGGCATATTACACTTACTTACTATTTTTACCCAAACTTAGGTGTCAAGAAATTCATATCCTCACTCACAAAGATGATAAATAACTTAACTAAATTACTCCGACCAACTGTCACGATAAAGTCAAGCTGTCAAATGATTCCGGAACCGTCGCTTCGGCCCCTTAAATTAACTCGTTACTAAATGAAACAACCATTTGTCCGTGTGTCCGCGATGCGATAACGGTATTTCCTTGATATGGCTCGGGTCTTATTCATAGTCATAAGCCCCTTAAACAGACTAAGGGCCAGTTGCACCAACCACATTTGACAGACACATCATCGTCACGCAGCAGACGTCAATGGAACTTCCCATACAATAAAATTTAACGAACGCTTTAACGATGACAGATGGTTTGTTGCAACCGGACCTAAGCAGTATAAAGCGCCCGTTTATTTTATGCAGTAGACGCAGCGTTCAATGTGATCAGTGTATGTGTGCATGTCAAATTATGTTAATCTTATTTAAAATGTCATTCCAACGACCCTGTTTTCCTACTAGAGGATTGTAAGTATATTTTTAAGATTTTTCCTGCCAGTTTACGGCAGCAAAATCAAACGTTGACTGTAGTTAAATAATTGCCCTAAACCTTAGCAGAGGCGGGGCTATAAAAATGGTTTCCAACTAATTTTATTTCATTTATTTTTATTTATTAAATACAGCAACAATTGGTGGCCGAATCTAGTAAAATCAAGGCTCAAATAACACTAGCGTTCCTCAACCCAATATCAAAACGTTTCGCGAACAGATAGGCAGGAAATTAGGTAGACGTAAGGGACGAGCCCTGCGATGCAGGAAGAAGCCGCAATTTAGTACGCTGGACGTTGGCCTGCCTGGGGGGTTACCATGAAGTTGTACTAAATACGTTCAGTTTAGGTCGACGGCAAGGGATACAGCTATAGTAGTTACATAACTCGGTCCCTCTCTCTCAACCTAAACTGAATGGTTATGGCACTTCATGGTAACCCCCCTGATATAACACAGAACACTGCTAATATTTCATCGTGTCACTCAAAGGACAATGCTCAAAGTTTCCTTGGGAAACATAATTAGGAATTACATCTATACATCCAACCGGCGATCTAGCCAAAATGACAATGGTTGACGCTATGTGGTGATATAATCGCAGTATGTTGCGCCACTAGGGGCGTAGTCGAATGACCTCTCTGCGTCGCGAAACGCCATCGAAACGCCACAGAAATGTAGTCTGATAGAGATAGATAGATATTATCGTGAGCGTTTCGTGAGCGTTTGTGTATTGGGCTACGCACACAGAAGAGCGAAAGGTGAGTTAGGAGCTATGACACGCTTATGAAGCGTAAGCAATTGTGACGTTGCGTTGAATAAGTACCCATACCCTCTAATCGTTTCTCTTCTCTTTCTATAATCTCTCTTCCGTATTGGCGCGACAGAGCCAGTTGCGTTTCAATACCTACGTCAACAATTGTCACATCGGCTAGGTCGGCTGATATAACACAGAACACTGCTATGCATCATCCCTGTTACTTGAAGGACAATGTTCTGAGTTCCCTTGAGATATATTGGGTTGGTAAGAAAGTAATGAGCGATCGATTGAATTCTACATAAAATTTTTGAGAGAGTTCTAGAATCTTCTATGGTCGAAAGTATATAAAGGGCGAGTCGCACAGTTTCTCGTCAGTCATTCACTAGCTGTCGCCGAGCTAATATAAGGAAGAAAATGGACGAATTAAAAGTGCATGTAAGGCATTGCTTACTATATGAATTTCAGTCTGGCCATTCAACCGCCGAAGCAGTGCGTAATATATGTCAGCGTGTTGCTCCTGAAGTTGTGTCTGAGGCCACGGCGAAACGATGGTTCCAGCGGTTTCGTAGTGGCGACTTTTTATTATCAGATCAACCTAAGTCTGGTCGACCGGTGAAGATTGATGTAGCCAAATTAAAAACCTTATTTGAAGGAGATCCGACGCTAACGAGTCGTACTCTTGCTACCGAGTTAGGCTGCTCTCATGTCACCATAGAAACACATTTACACGAGTTGGGAAAAAACTACAAATACAGTGTTTGGATACCGCACGAACTTGATAGAGATCAACTAAACCGCCGTGCCGATATCTGCATACAACTTCTGTCTTTTCGCCGCACATTCAACTGGTTGGACCATCTTATCACTGGAGATGGAAAATGGGTCTTATATATAAATCACACACGCAAACGTCAGTGGCTAGCTCCAAACGAAAAAGGAATAGAGGCACCAAAAACAGAGCCTCACCCGAAAAAAGTTACGCTGTCCGTTTGGTGGGATATTCATGGTATTATTCACTGGGAACTCCTACCAAGTGGAATGACTGTTACCGCATCAGTATACTGTAATCAGCTTGAAAATTTAAACCAAAAAATCTGTCAGAATCGTCCACAGCATGATAAAGTTTTTTTCTTACACGACAATGCTCGCCCACACATTGCAAAAGTGACTCGGCTAAAGCTATTGGAGCTAGGTTGGAAAGTGATACCTCATCCACCGTACTCTCCAGACTTGGCACCTACGGATTACGCATTGTTCAGATCGCTAAGCAATGCCTTGAATGAAAAAAAGTTCGATGATCAAGCCCATCTACGACAGTACATAGCTGAGTTTTTTGAATCTAAACCTAAGAACTTCTTCGCCGATGCTATTCATTCTTTACCAGAACGATGGAGACAAGTAGTAGATAACGAAGGCCGTTATATTTTTGATAAATGATTAAAATAATAAATTAAATAAAAATTACAATATTGGTTATGATTCGCTCATTACTTTCTTACCAACCCAATAATTATAGGAATTAGATCTGTAGAGAACTGTCACATCGAATCTTCGAACATAAAGAGTTGCCAGAAAGAAAATATTGCTCAGAAAGATCTGGGAAGCAAGCAAAAATCGTTTTCGTAAGTTCGATGACGTAGTTTATGACCATATTCTCAAAGATATCAAAAATGGTACAATGTTATAAAGTAAAAAAAAAAATTAAAAATCTGACGGTGAACTTCAATAAAGCAGTTGAGCATTGAACGCAAAAAATGGAAGCTATACTTGTACTATTATTATATTCTGTGGCTATACGTAAAAATGAGAAAGGTCGGGTAGGATGGCAGTCGCTTTCGTAAAAATACGTGCCTACGCCAAATCTTGGGATGAGTTGTTAAAGCGGACCCCAGGATCCCAAGAGCCGTGGCAAATGTCGGGACAACGCAAGGAGGATGATGCTGATGATGATGACGTAAAAATGAGAAAGTGATTATTTAATATATTATGTAAGTCCGAAGACGGGCGCTTTAAAGGCTGATAGATAGATAGATAAATAGGTGGATTATGTAAGTATAATAAAATTACTACCAATTATATCTACGACTAATGTTATAAAATACTGTTTAATAACTATCAGGCTGATTGCTTATCTCCTGAATTTTAAGCATCGCACTCTCTGAATAGAATAACAGTAGGTACTCAAAAATATTACAGCATCCAATAATATCATGTTTCTAAATTAATTATTTTTCAATACAGTTACCCCCCTTATTCATAAACGTTCACTAAAGTTATCAAGCCGATAAAGTTCGTTTGTCCCTTTCTATCACATCAATACGTCGGAAAGGGACAAACGAACTTTATCGGCTTGATAACTTTTAGAGAATGTTTATGAATAAGGGGGTTAGTGTTTATTTTTTCACGCCGGCACACAATATTTATTTTAACCTGCCAGCTGGCGCCGGCGTGTTTTTCCAACACCTCGTCAAATTTAATAACGCGAATGTTTTATAAAATGTCAAGTGGAAATATCTCATATATATATTACGCTATAAGTATGCTAAAGAGGATTTTTGTGAGGAAACACAGATGTCATATATACCATAGATCAAGCAAACGTTTAGCGTGTCAAATGAACTCGGTGAAATCCACTGAGTTGTCCGTCTTTAATCGCAGCTTGCAGCTTTCGGGCGTCAATTTTTGTAAGTTGAAGTCAATCAAAACATAAAAAATGCCTCGTTACGTGATATTCAATTGCAACAACACAAAAATTATGAACAATCAAGAACCTGAGACATATTTAAAATTACAGGCAAGAAACAACTTCAGTACAAAATTTGACACGCTCGGCCCCTATACTAATAGATGAACTTGTTTCTTCTATATAAATAAAGTTCTGTGTGAGGAAATAATAAAAATGCTTCATGTAGGAATAATATGTTATTAACTAAAGCTTTCGATAGAAAACATCTCATTTCTTCATTGAAAGCGTCTATTTTTTATTAGTAAAGCGGTATTTAAGTGATAAAGTGTTCAAATACAATTTTCAGTTATAATTTTCAATATAAAAAATTACTCACATAATACAATGAATCCAGACTTTAAGGTCGGGTTTGGTCCAATAATTGAAAAAGGCACTTGTTTTAAATTGGGCTAATGTTAGTGAGTACCTATTAAATGATATATTATTATTTTTTTACTTTATTATGATATCTCTCGTACATAAGTTCCGATACCTCATAGATAATTATGATCCGTGGGTTGAACCCGCGATCTCTAGATTGACAGTCACCTTACTGTTATTCCAGCGCTTGACGAACGACTCAAAAAACCAGAAATTGATTTCCGCCTTTTACGAAATGCCTAGGAACTCCACGATCTGCCGGATCTCACGATCAGGCACCGAGTAAATCCCTTAAACCGTGGCAATTTAACTAGGCCCATAAGATCAGTAATAGTAATCCATCGGAAGAGTTTTAGTTGCGGGCGAGTGAGATAAACTGCTAAGTTGAGGCGGTATAAGTAAGTCATGACGTGACTGCGAGCGTTAGAGACAGGCGGTAGCGGAGCGTGACGCGGAAGCGGATATTATGACAGAAACTATTTACTGGCTCTTACGGATAGCAAATATTGGACACATTTTCGGTAACAAAAAAGGAAAATTTGATACAAACTACCTGCGAAATTTTTGGGAAACCTGGTAGATCTTGCTTAAAATTACTTATATGGCAATGTAAGTACTAGCCGTACCCGCCTACCAATTTTTATCAATACCAAAGACGTGATCCAAATGTAGTATGTTTTTAAGAATGAGAATGATTACTCTAATTTCTTTTCATTTATGTTTCATGTCCAATATTCCTTACCTATACACTCTCATCGCTCTAAGGTGGTCTTGACCAGGCATTATTTGTAAGTGATAAGATAAGATTATCATTTATCGCGCGACCATACTTGCCTGCCTGGCCTATCCCGAATTGATCTACTGAGGTCTACCCTATATAAGTTCTGCTTCTACTTCTCCTTCCTATACCCACTCTATTTGCCAGTCTTCATTCACTCATTCTTTCTGAATAAGATGTAACAGAAATTAAAGTGCATTAGTCTCATCTCTCATACCTTGCGGCACACCCGAACCCAGCGACTGAGGGCTAAAGTTACGAATTAATCCAAACGCCTATTAATTAAGCTTTAAGGGTCTTCCATGTGATTGGGATATAACCGCAGTCGGTGCTTACGCTAGATTTACGGGGCCAAAAATCTCACTTTAACTACTGTTTTTGTTTGGAACCGAAAACCATTTATTTGTAATAAAGCGGGATATATTGCTAAATAGGTGTTAGGAATGGTTTGCACTTGGAAATGGCTATTGGTGCTCTTACAGTGGTATTTTAGCATGTTTTATAACGTTGTGGGTTAAGAAAAAATATTTATAATTAAAACATTCCAGAGCGGTAATATAACTCGTATAAAATGTAATGTATAGAGAGCGGATCTCAGGTAGCGATTTTGAATATGGATAATAATATGACTAGTGCAATTTTTTAAATACATGTCATGTGGTTTATAATAAGGTCTTACAATTTATTCTCCTTTATTTATCTCTTTTCTTAGATTAGGTTTTTTACAATATGAGTATAAAAGTAAAATAAAATAAAACACTTACAAAACAATATAAAACATATAAACACATTATAAAAAACTTAACCTATAGGGTGCCGCCAGCAGCGGGGCAGGGCCCAAGCTGCCGGTGGTTAGGGCTGCAGAGAGATGAACCGTCGGACTATCCGCGCCGTGTCCAAGATCACCGCCTTCTGCATCTGACCCTTGATCCAACCACCTAGCGAGAGTCTCTCGAGATGTTGGTCGAGACTCTTCGCTATGAGACCGTTCGCTGAAACGACTATCGGGACAATGATCGTCGAATCAACATCCCACATAGCGGTTATCTCGTAAGCCAAGTCTAGGTACTTACTGGACTTACAATTTATTATTATTACATCGCACACCGCAATCTTCGCTTAATAATTAGATTAAATTAATGTTATTTTTGCAACAAACCACAGAAAAACTAAAGAGAAGTATTTTATTCTAAATAAAGGAGTTTGTATACAGGAAGCGAATAATTCTCATTTTTCTATTCTTTGAGTCGTAATAGAAGTGTGCAATGAGCAGACGAAATGTTAAAGAAGAAGAACTTACATAAATGTAAAAAATAACATACATTTTTTTATTTACTATCATCATAATCTTTGCCCAATATTCACAAACGCATCAAAAAGGATTTTATTTTTATGTTCCGTTACATTTTTTTTGTGTGTAGATAAAATAATAAATTATGCGAGTCATATCCATATTAATATTTAAATCGCTACTAGAAATCCGCTCTCTAGGAATATAAGTTGTTCCTGTGTATATTCCTAATATTACTAAAGGAATCTCTGTTTGAGATTAAACTGTATACAGGTTGAAATAAAAAGAAACATTCAAACTTTGCATAGTGATTTTTGAGGTCATAATGAATAACTTTTATTATGGGATCAATGCTGAAATTGGCAGTTCCATAAAAATGAGCGGCATCATGATCATGACATTCGGAATGTATGCATGGAACAGCCAATTTTTTTTTTGCGATTTCATCTTTGGTCCCATAATAATTATAAGTTGTTTATTATGACCTCATAAGTCACTATGCAATGTTTGAATGGTCTTTTTTATTCCACCCGGTATTTATTTTCTTTGAAAACAACTTGGATTACCTCCATAATGTTTTTCTTCCATGCATAATACAAGTAAGTTCTGTAATTTTTAAGCACGACACCTATACAGCTTTGTTATGGTATAAATAAATAAATATCGAGGGATACCTTATACATATACCTAGCCCCATACTAAGCAAAGCTTGTACTATGGATGCTAGGCGACGATACATAGAACGATATCCTGTGTTCATCACACAAATTCCCTTACCGGGATTAGAACCCAGGACCATCTCGACAGAAGGAAGGGACAATATTTACTAGGCCAGACTGGTCGTCGTATTGATACGTAGTTTTATTTTACACTAAATTTGCGGAATCCTCCATACAAACTTTCATCCACTATTTTAGGAAAGTGGGGGATTAGAAAGAGACAAAAAGTAGCCTTTGTCACTCTCCATCCCTTCAACTATCTCCACTTAAAGAAAAACGTCAATTCGTTGCTCCGTTTTTCCGTGAAAGACGGACAAACAAACAGACACACACACTTTACAATTTATAATATTAGTATAGATTTATCCCCAACGCCCTATCGATTTAACACATCATGTATGTACAGTCGACTACAAAGATATATATCCATTTTACACCCCATTACAATGCAATAAGGTGAAAAAGTGGATCCATCTCTTTGTAATCGACTGTACATGTATTTAACTAAATGTCCGTTGTATTTACAAAGGCATGCATCAAAGGGTAATGAAAAAATTACCAATCCCGTTCAAAAGGTCCGTCGGGCATCGAATTACCCCGATTGTCAATTTATTGACGGATCAGTTTAAACTGAAAATGGAAATTCCAGAGAATACAAAATGCCTCACCCTCTTGACAAGACTCAATACTCGTCATGGCGAACATGTTGTGAGATAAAAGTACGTATACTTAATTATTACTAGTGAATACAATGTCTCTTTTTGTATGTATTTTGGAAGGAATTTTAACCTTCTTTTTTCGCAACTCAAATATACATATACATAATAATTTATTTCCTGATGTTGACATGTAACATTTTAAGAATTATTTATAAATGAGTATGAGTATAACTTTTATATAGACAATGAAAGGGCTTAAAGTAAAGTCCAAACAAAGAATAGAAGTTGGTACGAAATCAAATCTTTGAGTTCATACTCAGGCTCAAGATAAGGAGAAGATTAACTTTCTTAGCTACACACTTGAAGTGACTTTATGGTCTTTAAAAAATCTTTTAACTTAGGCATTATTAGTTAGATCTCTTCCACAACATTTATAAAATATAATTCATTGTTAGTACCTGAAAATATTACGAGCAACTGCGAGAACCAGATAAAACCAATCCCATTCACATTTCCCAAACATCTCCCTTATTATCACAACCAAAGCGGAGTCGGATCCGAGTAAACAGAGTGACAAAAACAAGTCGAAAATAGAGGCCTCAAAGAATAGCTGTAGACTTGAGGACGCTGAGTTATGAAGAAAACTGAGAGTATAACGCGTGAGCTAAGAATGTGCGGAGAAGTACATGAGTGTGGAAAATAATAGGTCTGTGCATAACCGAATGAACAAACGCTAACGAAACGCTCACGATAATATTTCTTTCGTGGCTATCAAATCATCAACCCACAAATCTGTCAACCGGTTGAATCGTACTCTGGCACAACGTATGTTATTGGTTGCCGCGATACAGGCGTACCTAGTACCACAGTATAATAAAGAGTACTATCGTACAGTATGGCCACTTCCGCTCCCCGCTGAAAGCGCCGCCCACCCCCTCACAGTTACCGCATGTCAAAAACGCGAACAGTCGACCTGTCATATCTCACTCATACAAGCATGGTACGCGTTCACCTACACGAGCTTAGAATGTGTGCTAGGAACGCGCCTCTTTCATATATTTTGATCGCCAGTGTCCGAGATGTGCTAGTGCGGTTACCAATGTTAATCAACTTGAAATGTACTCTTTACTTAATAAATATTTTTTCATTTTTTTTTATCTATCTCTATCGCTCTTGCGTACTGGCGCGACAGAGCCAGACTACATTTCTGCGGCGCTTCGGTGGCGTTTCGCGTCGCAGAAATACCATTCGGCTACGGGGCCTGAGCCACTTGACTGGCATGACCTTTTGACTTTTAGAACATGTTACGACTCGATTATCGAAAATAAGGATTGATTTTTAATGAATACCTACCACAGAAACCGAAAAACACTTTCAAATGAATGTGTTAACACAGAGTCAATCACGAATACATTTAGGTACGTTTCATTCGAACATTTACCGAGAATTCGCAGTTCAACTGTTTATTCTGTGTATTCGGTTACTGAAATCAAATTATCGAGACACACGTATCGCATTTTAACGAGACGAAGAAAATTACAATTACAAATTCCTTCAGTGAAAAAAAAACTCTTTTGCACTACGCTTTTGGGTAACAAATGCTTATAGTACAGGCAACTAAAACAGCGTATACCTATGTATAACAGGGCACTTAAAGAAACATTTCCCAAGTATATGATAAAATACATATATACATTTTGAAGATTTCATTTGCTGCTTCTGAATTCTGGTCGTTCTAACTCGTCTTGTTCTAAGACCTACAATAGTCCAGGTGATCATGATCAGAACGATTTTTCTTGTATTCCAAGAGGTGGCATGTTGGAGTGCTGCCAGAGATTATAAATTGTAAAATCGCTTGCAAGTGATTAAACGTAACATTGAAAATAAATAAGACACAAACCTAAAAGGGTTAAAAAATTCCATCGCATGTTTGTATTCCAAGCTCCGGGTCCCAATATCGGTCGAACTACAAAATAAATTCACCCTCCACATGCAAACGATTATTATTGCGTATTAGCCTTCGTCCGTCGGCCTAGCCAATACCACAACCGTTTACGCTTTCAAGCTACCTCTCCCTGACGCTCTTCTCTAGTGGCGTGACCAAACCGTTTGCCACGTAGCATCAATGATTGTCACGTCGGCTAGGCCGGCTGATACAGAATTGATTCCTCTGTCGTTGTTGCGGAAATTGGGGCTGAGTTTTGTGGTTCGGGTTTTTCGCACTGTAATTTTTATTGTGTTTTGTAAAGTTGGGAAAGCCGTTGGTCGTTCTGACTCTTCGTTCGCGGCGGGCGGCGTTTGTCGTCTCTGGTATCTGTTATGGTGTATTTGTGAATGTGTAAATTGTTTTTTGAATGGTGCACTAGATTAGGCAACTGGACATTTTGATTTTAATAAAAATATATCATGTTTGCACGGTACATCTCTCTTGCATCAATATGGGCAATAAACGCTGATATTAATAATAAATCACAAGCATTATGGGCCCTGCCCGGCTGCTGGCGGCACCCTAGGTTAGGTTTTTTATAATGTGTTTATATGTTTTTTATATTGTTTTGTATGTGTTTTTGTATTTTGTAGCCGGGTCAATGCACCTAATAAGGGGTGTGAAGAACCAGTGGAAGAGAATTCCTCCCGCGCTAAAGTCGATAAGGAGGGATTCACACTGGTGGAACGGAAGAAGAAGGCGCGCAGGGCACCTCGTAAGACTCTGTGTGGCACCGCAGAGCCGGTTAATTCTGGTCTACGGGTTGCAACACCGAGTAAGGCGCTCTACGTGTCCCATCTTCATTACTCCGCCGTGGCTGACGATGTGGTGGAGTACGTGCGCCGGAAGACTGGCTACACGCTGAGGGTACACCAGCTACAGTCGCGTCATTACGTGCACTTCAGTTCGTTCGTGGTGCGCGTGCCGCGGCCGCTGCAGGACACCATCGCGAGCGCAGACTTCTGGCCGAAAGGTGTGCTTTTTCGGCGGTTCCGGGGCAACTTGCCGAATCCTACACCGGGGCAAACGACGCAACGGAGCCACGCTGTTTCGTCATCGCCCAAATCAATTGTTTAGTTATAATACTTTTATTCTTTGTAATGTTTTTTTTATTATTTAATTTCATGACGCATTGGATTTATCTGTAATGTCATTGAAATATGTTTTCAAATAAATAAAATAAATAAAAATAAAAAAATTTTACTTTTATATTCATATTATAAAAAGCTTAACCTAAGAAGCAAAATAAATAAAGGAAATCACAAGCATTAAATATTTTAGCGAAATATAAATTGACTATTAAATTGACACACGCCGAATGCAGATACACACAAATAAAACATAATCGCGTGAAAATATTTTCACACCAAAATGCAGAAAGACGTATTAAACTCTCTTGGGAATCAAAGCATTGAATCTGAGCTTCAAACAATTTGACAGTACAAAAATATGAAACTCAATAAATATTTTAAGAAGTGACGTGAATTTCATGTACTAATCTAAGGGGTGCGTATCGATCGATATAACTTTTTTTGATATATTTTTAGTCGTTATAACGATCATTTGATATAATTGTTGAATCATATAACAACAAATAATATACTAACAAATTGTATAATTCTCATTTGATATAATGATCATTTTTTCGAATAACATTTATTCTAACATACTTTGAGTATAATGCTTATTTCCTATAATAAATAAATGGTATAACACAAACTCTTTCTAGAGCACAGTCAGAATAAAAATAATGTACAATAAATTAGATCCATCATTTACCAGAAAAGTAGATTGGGTTAGAACTGTGACTCGTGTAGGGACACACAACGTGCTGCTACCAGAAAAATAGGTTTGGTTAGGTTTGAACTATGACCCTTAAACATATGTACTGCTATCACAAAAAAAGGTTAGGTTAGGTTAGAACTGTGATCCCTTCAAAAAAGAATAAAATTAATTCAAGAAATATTTTACTGTTTGCAATTTATACTATACTAGTCGTATATCAATAGATAGTTATACCACATAACGGTTATTATAAATAAATGTTATACGAAATAATGATTATACAAAATAAAAGTAGATATTTTGTGGTTATACCAAATGTTAATTATGTCAAATGAGTGATTATATCCTTTAAATATATATCAAATGTTGTTATATCAAATGTTTCTATACCAAAAAAAGTTATACCAATCATTACACACCCCTAATCTAAGTATCTTACGGATATTGTCGAATTAATTAATTATAACGCTCGTGAGTCATGAGCGTTAAAATTAATTTGGTAGTATAATAAGATGCTGAAATTTAATTAGCAGGCTTATGATACCCAAGAATCTGAACGTACTCAGACATATTGAAGACAAAAGATATAAAGCTGTATAAATAATTCTAGACCGCCGATTATGATGTACCCATTTGCAATGGTTTTGAAACGGTGTTTGATACAGATCAAACTGGGGTGTGTAATGATTGGTATAACTTTTTTTGGTATAGTAACATTTGGTATATTTTTAAAGGATATAATTACTCATTTGACATAATTAACATTTGGTATAACCTCAAAAAATCTACTTTTATTTTGTATAATCATTATTTCGTATAACAATTATTTATAATAACATATAGCTATGGTATAACTATCTATTGATATACGACTAGTATAATATAACTACTAGCAAACAGTATAAAACATTTTATGAATTAATTTTATTCTTTTTTTAAGGCATCACAGTTCTAACCTAACCTAACCTACTTTTCTGACAGTAGATGTGTTTAAGGGTCACAGTTCTAACCTAACCTAACCTATTTTTCTGGTAGCAGCGCGTTGTGTGTAGGGGTCACAGTTCTAAGCTAATCTACTTTTCTGGTAAATGATGGATCTAATTTTTTGTACATTTTTTTTTATTCTAACTGCGCTTTAGAAAGAATTAATTTGTGTTATACAATTTATTTATTATCGTAAATAAGCAATATACTAAAAGTATGTTATAATAAATGTTTTTAAAAAAAAATGATCATTGTATTAAATAAGAATTTGTTAGTATACTATTTGTTCATGAAATAAAACTATGGAAACAGATTAAATCGCGTATAATGAATTTAAAATACATCCATCCATCATCATGGGATGTATTTTAAATTCATTATACGCGATTTAATCCGTTTCCATAGTTTTATTTCATGAGTAACTATCGCGGTAACCGAAGACAATATTATATTATTTGTTGTTATATGATTTTATAATTATATCAAATGATCGTTATAACGACTAAAAATCTATCAACAAAAGTTATATCGATCGATACGCACCCATCAAAACTGATTAGCGCTTGTGAAATAAAGTGAAAATAG
Source organism: Leguminivora glycinivorella (assembly GCF_023078275.1). Taxonomy (NCBI): domain Eukaryota; kingdom Metazoa; phylum Arthropoda; class Insecta; order Lepidoptera; family Tortricidae; genus Leguminivora; species Leguminivora glycinivorella. Next base: position 25,089,938 of record NC_062976.1, read on the forward strand.
TGTACAACAATGATTGTCAAGGGGGGCAATGCAAAAGAAATCCATACCAGGGGCGGCTCACTCCGCGATTCTATCGCCGCGCTACAAGTACATGCTGGCGGCCGCGAGTTCGCGGCCTAATCAGGGGTGACGCGCGTTCTCACAGAACGCACGTTCTGACTTTCTATTGTTACTTTACATCGCGATTTATTTTTTAAGGTTCATATGCGACGTCCGCGTGTGGAATGCTTAATGCTTAGTGAAATAAACGTCATGAATAATAAAGAACAATCTTACACAGATCTAATTGATTAAGTCCCACGGAAAAGTTTAGTAAGGCTTGTGATGTTGGGACTTAAACAAAAATATATAAATACTGTATATAGACGTAGAAAGTATCCAAGACTTGAATATAATAGTATAACATTTTATTTGAGTATTAATTCGTTTTAAACCATAGGCAACCCTATCGTCCGACGCAGCGTACGTGCGGCTCGTTTCTTTGTTAGAATGTTGTAGGCAGGGACCGGAAAACCCCTTTTTAGGCTTAACTTCATCAATTTGCTTACCCAATCAATTTGCTTACCAAATAAAATGGCAAGCTTTTTTAAAGGTAACCTTTTAAAAAGGTAAGCTTATTGAATCTGTTACAATGAGGTTACCATAACTACTAACTAAGTTAACTCCGAAACCCTATCGCGATAGGGTTTTTCAAACCTGTTTTCATTGAGTTATGGTAAGCTTTATCCGTCCCTTGTTGTTTTTCTACATTTAAACTGGTTTGCTATAGATAGAGCTTGTCTCAGACGCATGCACTCGAATTTACGGAGTTATTACACTTATTACCATTTGACTTACGTCATTTAGTTTCTGTGTTCGATAGTACAATTATTTACCTACTCGTACTCATCAGGGACATGTTAGAAATAAATATCAATAGTATAAATTGTATATTATAAGGGAATAAAATGAAGTAGGTTTTTACAGCTAGCAAGGTTTTGTACCTACTTTTTACTTTAAATTTTTATTTATTTTGAACTTCATTATCAGTCTCATAAAAATAACTATAACAATGCATGTGCTCAAAAAGTGCGTTTACAATGCATGTGCTCGAAAAGTACGTTTTTTACGAAGCAAAATCGTGCAGCAAGTTGTAAGTACTTTTAAAGTAGTACTTTTCCACACTAGTTCTTTTTACTTTTAATTTTGAACTTCACTATCACTCCCATAAAAACAGCTATAACAATGTATGTGCTCGAAAAGTGCGTTTTCTATAAAACAAAATCGTGCGGAAAGTAGTACTTTTCCGCACTAGTGTTTTTTTACATTCCAATTTTATTTAAATTTTGAACGCCACCATCCGTCCCAGAAAAATCGTTCGGAAAGTAGTACATTTTCGCACTAGGGTTTTTTAATTTTAATTTTTTTTAAATTATGAACTTCGCTATCAGTCCCATAAAAATAGCTATTATAATGTATGTGCTCGGAAAGTGCGATTTCTATGAAGCAACATTGTGCGGAAAGTAGTACTTTTCCGCACTAGCGCTTTTTACTTTTCAATTTTTTTTAAATTTTGAACTTCACTATTCGTCCCCGAAAAACCGTGCGGAAAGTAGTACTTTTCCGCACTAGTGCTTTTTACTTTATTTATTTTTTTAATTTCGAACTTCACTGTCAGTCCCACAAAAATAGCTATTATAATGTATGTGTGCTCGAGCATTAGAAAGCTAAAATTTAGTACCAATATGTATATCAATCACGCCGACAAAGTGCAATAATAAAAAATGAAAAAAATGTTTTATTAGGGTACCCCCCCCCCCCCCTGCATGTAAAGTGGGGGCTGCTATTTTTTTCCCAACGTGTGATATATTGTCGGATAGATATTTAAAAATAAATAAGGGTTTACTAAGATCGTTTTTTGATAATATTAATATTTTCGGAAATAATCGCTCCTAAAGGAAAAAAAAGTGCGCCCCCCCCTCTAACTTTTGAACCATACGTTTAAAAAATATGAAAAAAATCACATAAGTAGAACTTCATAAAGACTTTCTAGGAAAATAGTTTTGAACTTGATAGGTTCAGTAGTTTTTGAGAAAAATACGGAAAACTACGGAACCCTACACTGAGCGAGGCCCGACACGCTCTTGGCCGGTTTTTTTTTTTTTTAAATTTTGAACTTCACTATCCGTCCCCGGAAAATCGTGCGGAAAGTAGTACTTTTCCGCACTAGTGCTTTTTACTTTTAATTTTGAACTTCACTATTAGTCCCATAAAAATAGCTATTAGAATGTATGTGCTTGAAAAGTGCGTTTTCTAACGCAAAATCGTGCGGAAAGAAGTATTTTTCCGCACTGGTGCATTTTACATTTCATTTTTTTTTATTTTGAACATCACTATCCGTGCCAGAAAAATAGCTATTAGAATGTATGTGCTCGAAAAGTGCGTTTCCTATGAAGAAAAAAACCGGCCAAGAGCGTGTCGGGCCACGCTCAGTGTAGGGTTCCGTAGCTTTCCGTATTTTTCTCAAAAACTACTGAACCTATCAAGTTCAAAACAATTTTCCTAGAAAGTTTTTATAAAGATCTACTATTGTGATTTTTTTCATATTTTTTGAACATAGGGTTCAAAAGTTAGAGGGGGGGGGACGCACTTTTTTTTCCTTTAGAAGCGATTATTTCCGAAAATATTAATGTTATCAAAAAACGATCTGAGTAAACCCTTATTCATTTTTAAATACCTATCCAACAATATATCACACGTTGGGGTTGGAATGAAAAAAAATATCCGCCCCCACTTTACATGTAGGGGGGGTACCGTAATAAAACAATTTTTTTCCATTTTTTATTTTTTCACTTTGTTGGCGTGATTGATATACATATTGGTACCAAATTTCAGCTTTCTAGTGCTAACGGTTACTGAGATTATCCGCGGACGGATGGACGGACGGACAGACAGACATGGCGAAACTATAAGGGTTCCTAGTTGACTACGGAACCCTAAAAATGGTGCGGAAAGTAGAGTACTTTTCCGCACTAGTGCTTTTTACATTTCCATTTTTTTTATTTTGGAGTTCACTATCAGTCCCATAAAAATCGTGCGGTAAGTAGGACTTTTCCGCAATAGTGCTTCTTACTTTTTTTTTTTTTTTTTTTTTTTAACTTCACTATCAGTCCCATAAAAATAACTATTGCGATAAAAATAACTATTGTAGGTACTCGAAAAGTGCGTTTTCTATGAAGCAAAATTGTGCGGAAAGTAGTAGGTACTTTTCCACAAAAGTCACTAGTGCTTTTTACATTAATTTTTTTTTAATTTTGAACTTCACTATCAGTCCCATAAAAATCGTGTGGAAAGTAGTACTTTTCCGCACTAGTGCTTTTTAATTTTCTTTTTTTTTATTTTAGTTTGAACTTTACTATAAGTCCCATAAAACCAATGTCTTTCAAATTCGAAAATTGTACTAACATAACTTTTCATTTTAATAATTACTAAAGTATTTTGTCTTATTACGTTTTTTTATTTACTCGCACAATGCATAGTAAAGCATTGTTTGAAAACTTTGAAACATGTGCGCAAAGATGATTTCCGAAATTCCGACTCGTGTCGGCTTATATGACACTCATCAGAAATCACCTACTTTCCGCACTTGTTGCATAAATAGCTATTTTGACATTTTTAACAAAGCCCAATTGAGAAGATGTTTTCAATTATCTAATTGTAAGATATCGATACAATTATTTGCTTTGTTCTTTCACAATATTTTGTTTAGTTAGTTCTTTACTAAAATTTGCTCTCGAGTATGAGCGTCTTTGCTGAGATGGTCCGACGGCCAAACAAAAGGTTGATTTTAAAAAGCCAAAACTAGAATTGTTCGGAAACGCACACTCGCACGACAGGTATAAACATAAAGATAGATAAACAATAGAACGACCCGGCGCGCGCTACGAATGCATTCAATGCCAAAACACACTATGATAATTCAGGTCAGTTATGTTTTAATAGTAAGGTTTTAAAGTCGAATATTGTTTGAATTGACATAAAGCGACGTTAAAACTTGTTTAGAGACGGACGTATGAGCTTGTACTCGCTATGGTTATTCAATAATAAGTTGAATTTCAATGTGCGCAGAGATTAAAATTGCTTAAACGGTTTAATAACTAAAATGATAGGGTAACCTTTAAGACTGGGTTTGATTTTGGTTAGAGGTTAATTAAGATAACTGTATCAGATAGGCTTACCCTATCAAACAGTTAGCTTTACAATAGGTTACCATTATGGTTGGGGTTTTTAAAACAACTTCTAAAATAAGCCTATGAAAAACCCCGGTTATGGTAAGCGGTTCCGGTCCCTGGTTGTAGGTATTTAAAAAGGCGGCATTTCGTGAACATCAAAGCAGCGGGCCATCTGTACTTGTACTATTATATATTCTGTGTCCATACTTAATATTATAAATGGGAAAGTGTGTGTGTGTCTGTTTGTTTGTCCGCCTTTCACGGCAAAACTGAGCGATAAATTGTCGTGATTTTTTAAGTGGAGATAGCTGAAAGGATGGAGAGTGATATAGGCTACTTTTGTCTCTTTTCAACCCCCCCCCCCCTTTTTAACTTCCATAAAATAGGGGTTGAAAATTTGTATGGAGCATTCCGTAATTTTCGAATTTAATGCGAGCGAAGCCGCGGGCAAAAGCTAGTATTTAACTGAAAATTGGTATTATTGTTCTGATATGGCCGTGTCTCATATATCAAAGTGGCGTCATCTAGCTTGTTTCAATCACAATTTCTGTTTTGTTCTGTTTTCTACCTTTTGATTTTTGTTTAAGTTTATGGTGTTGTTTTGTTGTGAACGTGGAGCGACTGTAGCACGAACAGTTCATTTATTCTAATAATTTATTTTTACTTCGTACTTCATTATTTAAGTAAAATTGTCTAAGTGGCACTATACCAGACATTCAATAACCATGAAACCTACCATTGCCGGCTGACGAAATGTTTCCCGAAGGAGTTGGGCCATGGATGGATTTAGAAGAAACTGGTGGTCCATCCAATCTTCTTATGGATATGGCTGCAAATGAAAAAGCAGTCCATGCTGACTTCTTTAATGATTTAAAACTTAAAAAAAAACCATTTTGATCCGACAGCGATGCGATGTATGTGCAATGCATTGTGCATTGCATATTCAAAAATAAATATTGACGCTGAGCTTAGTACTACTAATGATAATTATCAGATCAAAAATTGTCATAAAAATGCTATTATCAAGTTTGGTGTATCACTGGTGAAAAACTTTAATAGTCTCATAACGACGCAACGCAACGGACGCAACGGAGCCACGCTATGACGTCATCGCCCAAGTCAATCGTTTGTAATTTTTTTTTGTTATGTTCTTATTTACTGTTGATAAAATTTAAGTTTCATGGTGCATTGGATTTATCTGTGATGTCATTGAAAGATGTTTTCAAATAAATAAATAATAACAAACAACTCGAAATCATATCAAAATATCAATTTAGAATAGGACTCCCAAGCATTAAATAGGAATGAATGAAGCAACACGAGCATAGACAATCTCGTTTGGATTTGTGAAATATCGAACAGCGCCCCGTCAGAGTGTGCAAATACAATTACCTTATTATCTCTCTTGTTAGAATTACTAGAGAACTGTGTTTATATTTATATTTGGTCCAACGTTTCGAACATCACATTATGTTCGTGGTCACGAGCAGACTGGCGCAGAATTGCATCAACATGTTCTAGCCGCGCGAGTTTTTCGAACTACCCGCAGTAGTGATTATGAAAATATGATAGGTATTAGTATAACCCGGCAGCCTTCAAATCTAGGGTAAACAGGCATCTTCTGGGCTAGCTCACTAAATCGTAGGCCACGTCTTTGCCTTTGGCTAGTCTGTGGCCAAGAGTAAGCCCATTTATATATAAAAAGGTATTGTTCTTATAGACGTTAAACTTTCGTGAGACATCTTTAAAAATTTAGTAAAAAAAAACCGGTTGTACTTACGTTAATAATATCGTTACTGTTGCATTGCAACATATTTCGGGTCGTTGAGGAAACCCGTCTGCATATAGAGTGGCGATCGGCGCGGGCAGTGCACGGAGTGTACCCGCCGCGAGCACTGTCAGTAGTCAATAGTGACACAATAACGTGAGTACAACCGTTTTAGGGTTCCGTAGTCAACTAGGAACCCTTATAGTTTCGCCATGTCTGTCTGTCCGTCCGTCCGTCCGCGGATAATCTCAGTAATCGTAAGCACTAGAAAGCTGAAATTTGGTACCAATATGTATATCAATCACGCCAACAAATTGCAAAAATAAAAAATGGAAAAAAATGTTTCATTAGGGTACCGCCCCTACATGTAAAGTGGGGGCAGATTTTTTTTTTCATTCCAACCCCAACGTGTGATATATTGTTGGATAGATATTTAAAAATGAATAAGGGTTTACTAAGATTGTTTTTTGATAATATTAATATTTTCGGAAATAATCGCTCCTAAAGGAAAAAGTGCGTCTCCCCCTCTAAATTTTGAACCATATTATGTTAAAAAAATATGAAAAAAATCACAAAAGTAGAACTTTATAAAGAGTTTCTAGGGAAATTGTTTTGAACTTGATAGGTTTTGAGAAAAATACGGAAAACTACGGAACCCTACACTGAGCGTGGCCCGACACGCTCTTGGCCGGTTTTTTTGACTAGGTATTGTTTTCCTTTTAAAACATACAAAAACAGAACTAGGATAATGAGAGTGTTAGTAACTTGTATGATTACATTACGATTCTATAAAGCATAACTTTAGGGAGCATTATTATTATAATCTGTAATTTACATACCATAAACTATTGCCTGTATTCCCAAAAGGGGTAGGCAGACCATAAACCACTGTTCAAGTTTCAATTCCACTCTAAGGAAACCAAAATTGTAATAACTACAGTCAATTTCTACGGCACCCACGGGAGGAAAGGGAGTTGGTTAATTTCTTAGCCCGTCACCGCATGGAAAATTGTTTATCTGTATAAATGTTTTTAGTAATTTAATATTGTATTTTTTACAGGGAAGTGTACTGGCATAACTTATTTTTATTTGTAAATTTTATTTGCTGAATATTGGTATACAAAGACGTACTTACAATACCACATATTTTTGCAGCCTTCGTAGTGTAACATACTTTTGCAGGCCCCGTAACCAAATGGCATTTCTGCGACGCGAAACGCTTCAGAAATGTAGTCTGGCTCTGTCACGCCAATAAGCAAGCGCGATAGAGATAGATTACATTTCTGCGGCGTTTCGCGTCGCATAATTGCCATGCGGCTATGGGGCCTGGGTACGTAGCCGAATGGCACAAACGCTCACGAAACGAAACGCTCGTAGATATCTATCTCTATCGCTCGTGCGTATTGTCTCGCCAGAGCCAGTCTACCTTTCGCGGCGTTTCGTTTTCGTTTCTCGTCTCAGAATTGCCATTTGGCTACGGGGCCTGGTCACTGTAAATTATGATACTTAATTGTACCTTTTTGTACCTTTTGGCGCAGAAACTCTAGGTTCATGGGGTCCCAGCGCGAACAAGTTGTTCACAGAAATCGCGAAGCGTCTGGTTGAGGTAACTGGTGATCGAAGAGCTGGCGACTTCCTCGCACAACGTATCAGCATTGTATACAGTATCCTTGGTACAATGCCTCAAGGGCCTATTTTAGACATTAGCTAGCTTTTAAGTTTAGTCTCAGTTTCTTATATAATTATGTAAATATGTTCATGTAAATAAAGAATTTTATATTGTAAGATAAACAATAAAAATAACTTCCAATAATAGTTATGTTGTACCGCACCTCGGACACTGGCGATCAAATATATTGAAAGAGGCGCATTCCTAGCACACAGTCTTAGCTCGTGTAGGTGAACTATGCTTGTATGAGTGAAATATGACAGGTCGACTGTTCGTATTTTTGACAGGCTGTAACTGTGAGGTAACCGAGAGGGGGTGGGCGGCACTTTCAGCGGGGAGCGGGAGTGGCCATACTGTACGATAGTACTCTTTATTATACTGTGGTTGTACTACAAACGATAATTATAGCATACAATACCTATGATACAGACATTTATTTTCACAAATGCACAAACGGTACAACGATTGCCATCGGCATTCAAAATTATATTGCCCATAATGTTTCCTATCCGAAAACCGCAGCCGCCAAATTGAACCACACTCCACATTATCTCGCCCCATCCCTCGGAAACAAAGTGATGGGCCCCATCATATTAGGGGCTTAAATATGTCATGAATATTTTAGGATGGGTGTCGGTTTGGTTAGCATTCGGGGCAATAAATAAATATTGAGGACACCTTGCACAGATCAACTTAGCCCCAAACTAAGCAAAGCTTGTACTATGGGTGCTAAGCGACGATATACATACTTAGATAAATACATACTTATATACATAGAAAACATCCATGACTCGGGAACAAATATCTGTGCTCATCACACAAATAAATGCCCTTACCGGGATTCGAACCCAGGACCGCGGCTTAGCAGGCAGGGTCACTACGGACTGAGCCAGACCGGTCGTCGACTGAGCCAGATACTCGTATTTATTAACACTATAGGTGTAATCCAAGGCATTTTTGCGATACGAGGATTGCTATAAGTTGTGCATTACCCAAGTATTGAGTTGGTTTAAAAGTATATTTCAATACATTATGTTTACGAGTTTAAAATCGTGATGGAATAGAATAGAATAGAATAGAATTTCTTTATTTGCCAGAATACGTATGGTACAGGATGATAACAGGTTTTTAAAGTATCAGTATTCAGTCGAAAACACGACATGCAAATAATTGACAATATTACAATATGAAAACTTTACAACAATAATACCAGACTTATAAATTAAAACAAGATAATATGGTTGGTGGGTTTTTTTACATAATAAAAAGGCATCCACTTATAAAAAAAAATGCAACTGTCAAAACGTTATTAATACTAGTCGTTAAAATTAAAAAATATACAAAATGGAAGTCATGAATTAATAATTAAGAATTATATAAGTTAAATGTCAAGAAACGTACACAATGTGAAATATACTACTTGTTTAATAATTTATGTTCCAAAAATTCCCTTACACTATAAAAGCAATTTTCGGACAGCCATTTGGTAATTTTATTATTAAATTGTTTACAATCAATTTTTTTGAGTTCATCAGGAAGGCTGTTAAATAAAACTATACACATGTTATATGCATTCCTGTGGTATATAGTGGAATGTGAGGGAGGCTGATATAATAAGTCTTTATATTGCGCTCTCTGATTTCCTGGCAATACATCACACCTCTTTCTAAAAAGTTCTGGATGTTTTTTTACAAATAGACACGCTTTTCTTATATAAGTACATACAAGGTAAAGGCAAAATATTAAATTTTTCAAACAGTGGCTTACAGGTGTCCATGATCCAGGCATTGGCTATCGCACGAATGCATTTTTTCTGCCGAACGAACGCTTTCTCAATGTCGACTGAATTACCCCACAGTAATAGGCCATAATTAAGTACAGACGCTACATATCCATGGTAGGCAGTTGTTGCAGCCTCTATAGATACCGTATTCCTAATTTTCCTTAGAGCAAATACGAATCCGTCAAGTTTGGAACAAACTACTTCGACGTGTCGTTTCCAGTTTAAGTTTTTGTCAATATTTAATCCTAAAAATTTCACATTATCCAATTTTTCTATTACGATGTCATTATATTTGATGTCAAGTTGGCCAGGATCAGTTTGATAAGAATGAAAGTGTGTATATACAGTTTTTGTCAGGTTGATATTTAAATTATTATTGCTGGTCCATGTACTGATATCAGCCAAGGCTTTATTTATTTCAGCTTCATATGTTAAAGCGTTCTCCCCCTTAATCATTAGTGTAGTATCGTCCGCAAATAAAATGCACTTTTGTGTTGTAGCTTGGGGAAGATCATTAACATAGATCAGAAACAACAACGGGCCCAAATTACTGCCCTGAGGAACTCCCCATCTATTTTCACGAAATTCAGACCGGAACCTTTGTTTCTCAATACTTTTCCCCTGACTGACGAATCTTTGAATTTATGTACACTGTTTTCTGTCTGCTAAGTAGCTTTTTAGCCAAGTAAGCACAAAACCTCTAACTCCATATGTTTCAAGTTTTCTCAATAGAATAGTGTGATTAACCGTATCAAAGGCTTTACTTAAGTCAAGAAAAACCGATGTTATTGGTAATTTATCGTTTATGGCTTCTGAAATATGCTTGATGAAGTGAAAGCAAGCCAATTCTGTTGATTGACCTTTCCTAAAACCAAACTGATTTGGTTTCAATATATTTTTCTTTTCGAAATAGCTTGTTAACCTTCTACACATGGCTTTTTCAAATAATTTTGATAATACTGGAACTAAAGTTATCGGTCTATAGTTGTTGGGATCTTTACGATTGCCCTTTTTAAATAAAGGTTTTATAATCGATAACTTTAATTGTTCTGGGAAGATACCTTGATTAAAAGACAAAGGGCCTGGCCGGACTGCCATGGTAAAATCGCCCCTGGCTAAATATGAAATATTGATATGCAGGATTATTCGTATTATTACTACATGTACTACTACTGAATATTATGCCTCAAACTATTTCCGTTTATGATAAAAATTAAAAAAAAGAAATTTTGTTTTTTATTTTTTTCTTTAAAACCGCGTATCCGATTGACTTGTTCTTTGGATATTTTATAGATATATTAGGGATACATCAATTAAAAAAAAATGAACTTCCTGACTTTTTGTTAAGCACATTTTTTTTTAAATTTATGTTTTAAATAAAATTTTTTTACCACATACGAGTTAGCGACACCTACTATATTTTCATATAATAATCTCGATTTTATACTCTATTACATATATTTTTATCAAAAATATTAGTTTGGATCAACAATGTCAAAATAAGTTACTTATGTATTATTACCCTTTAGTACTTAGCAGAGCCCGGAAAATCCATAGCAAAACAAAAGACTGTCGCAATCAAACTAGGGTGAGAAACATTTTTTTAAGTTTAGTAAGTTTTGTCTAAAAAAAATCATACCGATATGTTTAGGTACGTACGTTATTTTATAATTATTCACGCCAAACGCAAAACAAGTAGTAAGTTAACACTTTCGAAACCGGGCTCTACGCGGCGCTACTACATTTTCGCTACATACGGGGAAACCCATGTAATCGGCTACGCTTCTACGAGCGGTGTACCCGACAGTCGGGTTCTTGGTAGCGAAAGTGTTAAGGGTTTGTTTTATATGTGTTATTATTTCATCTAAAATACAACGTAACCTATATTATCAACGTTACTTATATTTCTGCATATTAAGTAAGTAATAACCCTTTCCTTTTAGCTTGGCCGTAGTCGGGTGACAAAGAGGTAATCTAATCAACCTCATTGTAAATTTATAATAGACACTGCAGAAAATTAATATTCCATAAGACATTGAATGTCATTATTGTCATTTCATTGCGTATGACAGTGATAAAATATAAGTTGTGTCTCTGTAGATAATTGGACGGTGTTATGGAATAGCGAACTAAGCGCCAAAATCCGAAAAAAAAGTTATGAATGCTGTTCGGATATAAATGTGATAATCTATAGTATTGACTATTTTTTTGTTGAAAAATCATGCTTACAGCCTTATTTTAAGGGGTAGAATCAAGCGACACGTTAAAATTTGTATGGCCCTATGCACTAAGTCGTTACGTAAAAACGAATTGAACGCCAAATTTACTTTTACAAATTATAATAAGCGTATATTCTAAATCGCAAAATCGAGTTAAACGCCATAAAGATGTTGTTAATTCGTTTTAGTTTAAAGTTTTGATGATTTATAAACGCAATATCGATTTAACCGCCCTATGGTGTCGTTTAATGCGTTGTTACATATTTGAAATTGCAGGATATTTCGCTTAATGAGAACTAAGTATCAAGCGGTTTTGTTATATCATAATATCTTATGTGTGTAATCCTGGCTAGTACTAATGAATAAAAAAAAAATAATGTTCGGTCCTGGGTTCGAATCCCGGTAAGGGCATTTATTTGTGTGATGAGCACAGATATTTGTTCCTGTCATGGACGTTTCCTATGTATATAAGTATTTGTATATTATATATATCGTTGTCTGAGTACCCACAGTACAAGCCTTCTTGAGCTTACCGTGGGGCTCAGTCAATCTGTGTAAGAATGTCCTATAATATTTATTTATTTATTTAATAATTATTAGTTACAACGCCAATTTTGCCATTTATGCTGATTTTTTTGACATTTATTAAAAAAAGTTGATTGCAGAACAAAACTAAATTGTTAGACGGATTAGTCCTAATCATTTTGGAAGAAAACATTGTTGTTGATTTATTTACAATATAACTATTTACTCAAATATATGGAATTTTATTTTATTCCAGTATTCACTTTACCTCTAGCAATTTGCATTAAAGAATCAAGCGACAAAATATGTCTCATAGTACGCTACGGCGAAATAAATTAACCTCATCGCAGTATTAGTTCAATAAAGAATCAAGCGGAAAAACGTTAATAACTTCGAAACTTGAATATGTATGGTGTTATTTTTTTTATTTATTTAAATTATGAACACTTTTATAGGTTCAATGTCAAAATTAACCTTTTTGCTTTATAAATGAACTTACAATAACTGATTCAAATTTCAAATCTTTCCAGCTCATTTTCTCGATTTCAACTAACTGTCGCTTGATCGCTTATTCCATAACACTGTCCAATTATTATTTAAACCTTAAATATTTTGACACGGACGTGGTTGATATATAAAACTATTTAAAACGAGTAATGTGGAAGATCGTATTAAAACGTGGATAACCAATCACCCTGAACTAGTCTACAATGAGTTTTATAAATTTGCTCCCTTGACGTCGAGTGAAGTCGAACGTTCATTTAGTATACATAATTGGCTTTACAGTGATAAACGAAACAGTCTTCTCCCAGAGAATGTTGAAAAATTAATGATTATATACTCCTATTACTATAACAAACCCAATAAGATGGCAAGTGCTGCTGTGTGTACTGACGTGGATTTCGAGGAAGAAATTTCATCTGTCTGTACCTGTATAATTATTTATACATTTTTTTTTCATTTGGTGGGCCATTTTCTTCTCATATTTAGAACTATCGATATCGATAAAAAAATGTTTCTCACCCTAGTTTGATTGCGACAGTCTTTTGTTTTGCTATGGATTTTCCGGGCTCTGGTACTTAGTACGTTGCTCCTGGAAAGTGATGTATGAAAATTTTGGCATAATTAATGGAAGATTTTTTTTTAATTCGGATATGTACATTATAGGCCGAAGTTATTTTTCATCAACCCTCCCTACCCCTCCCCCCTCTGCGTCACCCCTTTACCCTCCCTTAAAGAGCCCAAAATGCGGTTTTTCTAAATTATTGACAAAACCGTTGAAGATACAGAAAAAACGTGTAGCAACGAAATAATCCTTAAGAGGGGGTAGAGCAGGGAGAATTTTCAGAATCTGTCAAATTACCCCATTACATACACAAACACCCTTCACTCACACTACCTCAATTTACTGTGAAAGGTCAGTGACCCTTAATTTTTTTCAAGAGTGTTATTTTGAGTTTGTAGTCAACTACTGACCTCCTTTGAGAAATTAAACTGTAAAAAAGGTAGCATACAAGAAGACAGAGAAAAAATACGCATCATCTAGCTTTCCTTCTCTGTTCATATCTCATGTGACTTAAATTTACCTAAATATGTAGATAACGTTCCTTACTCAGTTGATTGTTTATCTAGGTGTATTTCAAATTACTTTGCACTTTATTTTGCGTTACTTTTCTATACTTAGATTAAAAATCGTCAGCCTGCCTATCCCCGCAAACATTATTCAAAGTCGTGTGTGAAGGCCGATACCTCCAGGCAGACAATTATGGTCGCGTGATAAATGATAAAACATTCAGCCCTATCGCACTATTTGTAAGTGCAATAGGGACGGCCCGATGTTTTATCATTTATCACGCGACCATGATTGCCCTGCATTTTTCTTTCTTCTTTTTGGTCGTTAAGTTTTTTTATCATTTAGTTTGATACAAAATAAAGTATGTGTTTAAAATAAAAACCTAATGAATAGAGTACAGCTAGCAGCAGTCAAGTCAGAGACACAAAGAAAGACAGGGAATATCGACGCATATCTTATTTTATCCCAATACCGCCATCGCCATCTGCATCAGACTCTTTATCTTACCCAATTTCCGATTCTCTTCTCTAAATTTCAGTTTCTTGAGTTGAAAATGTTGCAACTCATACTTGGTAATAAATAAAACACAAAAAAACATATAAAAATCACAATATAATTTTAAATTATAGCTTAGGCCCTGTACCAGTTGCAGTCGCCACGTCTGTAAAGTCCCTTGTAGTTTCTTTTAAATGGCTAAATACCTAGATATTATGTCATACACATCTGTGACGTGACTGAAAATTAAAAAACATCGCTCAGAGATAAGGTTCAAATTAGCATGGCAAAAAATACAACAGTGCAGTCAAAATACGAAAAAGCAAATGTCAATGTCAATATCACTGCCGTATTTCAGGCAATAAGGGCTGTTTTCTCAAATATGAAAAAATCTCAAAAGCAGGACTTTATAAAGACTTTCTAGGAAAATTATTTTGAACTTGATAAGTAGACCAATTTAATAAAAGTTGTACGAAAAAAAATTCTGAACTAAGTTTGTAACTACATATATATGAAAAGCATTTTTATCTTAGATTGCATATTTTAGTATCGTAACGATTTTTCTTTCAAATAAATAGAGAATAATTAGAATAGATTCACGGTGTCTACCGTAAACTGGGGTTACATTGACCAATTTGGGAATTTAAACTTCTCTAGTTTCTACATGTAATGGGTAGCTATAGCTAATGTAGAAGCTAGTACATTTAATGGGTATTTTCATCCATTAAATGTAAAGAAAGAAAAAAAGGGACCATCAACTTTTTTAGTCTTTTCCTGCTAAAAATCTAGAAAAGTAACAAAATAATGTACACAGGAAAAAAAAACTATGAGATCAAACTTAAACTGACATTGGGGTTACTTTGATACCCTATGTTTTTTTTAAATGGTAATCGAATGTAACCCCTTGCAAAAGTATTTTACATACATACATACATACAATCACGCCTGTATTCCATGAAGGGGTAGGCAGAGCACATGAAACTACTCAAGTTTCAGTGCCACTCTTGGCAAATAAGGGATTGACAGAAAACGAAATTGTGACATTACAGTGATAGGTTGCCAGCCTCTCGCCTACGCCACAATTTAACCCATATCCCACAGTCGCCTTCTACGACACCCACGGGAAGAAAGGTGGTGGTGAAATTCTTAACCCGTCACCACACGGTCAAAGTATTTTATCTCAAGAAAAGATAAAAAAACGGTTCGCACAGTCAAATATTACAACTCTTTAACGCTATTTTGGGGTTACTTTGATGAAAAATAAAAATTACCTACCATCTTCGAAAAACCAACTTTATTTGCAATTGTTTCAATATTTATCACACGAGATCAAATTATCTGCCTCAACTCAACAAGTACCGTGACATAATCAGACAATAATCAACTATGTGTCATTATGGTCAATGTTACCCCATGCAAGTGATCAAAGGCACCCCACAGAGTAAATCATTAGTAATAAATACCTAGTTTGACTTTATGATACAAAACTCAATACTTACAATGGTAGGTATAGCTAAGCAGAAACCCATTTCTGGCAAGCTACTTAATACAATACAATACAATACAATACAAATATTCTTTATTGTTCACCAATATAACAAGATTACATCACATAACTTTAATTAACTATGGTAGACAACAGGCGGTCTTATCGCTAAAGAGCGATCTCTTCCAGACAACCTTTGGGTAGTGGAGACAAGACACAAAAAACAACTGATTTGAGTAGGTGATGCAGTGAGTGTTAATATTCACTGTGAACCTTTTATTTGAATACCACTACGTTAGTTTAGAAGTTATTTAAACATGAAAAATAGCAACAAACTATGCTTATATTTTAACACGTTATCCGCACTGCCCACGACCATACTTACTTGTTCACTGCGTCAGAGCACCATTTATAAAGGTTGGTTTAAGGTTATCATATGTGTAGATATCGATAAATTTATTTTATTAATACATAACCGACTACTCATAACATATTAGTTAGTCAAGTTTTGTTCGTAGTCCAAAAGGGTCAACCCTAGCACTTTTCCCTATTCACCCCAACGTTAGGGTGAGCGAAAATTACTAAATAAAACGACATATTTTCAAAGACAAACCGAAGTTCACACCGCTGGAAGATTTTTTGTGTAAAAAATTAGCATGGAACATATAAAAAAAGTGCTATCGACGTTCAAAAGTCGGTTTTGGTCCTATTCAGCACAAATTACGGAAGTTCATACCCGTTCTGACCCCATGAACCCAAAATCTTCAGAAAACGATGTACTAAGTAGCCCAAAGTGCGGCGCCGTCTCTAGGTGAATTGAATTACTAATTTATGCAAACTACTTAAGTCGCAATAGATGTCATTTCATTTAGTATTTTATAGGTAACTAGTAAAGATAATTTAGTTTTACAATTGTGCGAAAAAAGATTCTCATTTGGCCAGATTTTTTAACCGACTTCCAAAATTCAAAAGGTTATAAATGTATAGTTTTTTTTTAATATCACTTCTGGTCCAATTTCAAACCCCACAAATATTAACGGCAATCTGATAATGACATTAAGTTTTTTTGAAATAAATTTGTGACATATGTGGGTAGTTTAGTAATTATAGGCACCGACTGATTGTGGGTAGGTTTATATTTTCGCTCTCTGCTAATAAATCTTGTATGGAAAGGACGTGTTTTCTTTGGTGCCTCTTCATCAGCGCTGATCTTCGGCTGGGAGCATGCCTTACAAAATTAAATGCCAAAAAAAAAGTTTATCAGTAAAAATTACTTATTTGAAAATAAAGTCATAACCGTTTTCATGCTTATACATTGAAATAGATATCACGCACGAAAGTAAGAACGACAAGGCCCCCTGGTGGCTGAGCCGGGAATCGAACCCGCCATGTCTCTCGCTATACCGTAATCCTCTAAGTGCCACTTGCACCAACGAAGATGGAGGATTAACCTGAGGGTTAACCCACTATTTTACATGGAATTTGACAGTTGACAGCCCACTAACCCTGAGTTAAGTGGTTGGTGCAAATGGGCCTTATAAGATTCATATAGGAGGTGGTCAAAATGTGCGTATCAGAGATAACATACACTAGAGAAATTTCGTTGGGTACCACACGGCGGGCGGGTGGCCTAGTGGTAATGACGTTAGCTGCGTAAGACCCGGGTTCGATTCCCGGCTCGGCCATCAGTAGGCCTTGTCGTTTTTCCTTTCGTGTATGATAACTATTTCAATTTATGTATGTATGTATGTGAACACTTTATTGTACATAAGACAAGTTAGGACATTTATAAATACAGTATACAGTATAGTTATGGTGTACAAAGGCGAACTTATCCCTATAAGGTATCTCTTTCAACCTTTGAGCGAATTGAGAATTTATTATTTATATAAACTTGAAAAAGAACAAATCAAAAATTATTCAATAAAATAATTTTATTTCTTCCCTAGTTGTATAGTTTCATACTTATGATTTTTATTTTAAAGTAAATCCATTTATATTATTGCAATCATGTGTGAAACGTGGAGGTTGACAGAAGTGTAATTAACATTTCTAAATGTTGATTTCTTGTATCTAGTCTAATTACGAAGCAATACATTGACGTATAAATTGCGTCCATATAACAGAGAGGTCATTCATAAAAACATCACTTTAGGTAAGATATATATCTTTTATACAATTTGACAACCATTGACCACACATCCCAATTCACCCCTCTTCCGACCCTAATCACCCCCTTCGTAAACCTATTCACCCCCTTTGCGACCCGACTCCCCCCATTCCTGATCCTATTCACCCCTCAGGCCGCGGATATTTATCCATCAAATTGAAATTGAAAATTTAAATTGAAATCGTCTGTCAATGAAAAGAAAATTGTAGTAAGTATGTATGGAACATAAACTTTAGAAGTGTAGGTATACACTACATTCAAAAGGATAACGAACAAATTCTGAGCAAAATTTCACACAAAAATAAAACCGCCTTCAAAAATAAGCGCGTTACAAAACACGGAGAAACTAAAAAAAATAATAAACCTTTCAATTCAGATTTCTTATCGTATTGCAATAAGCTAAACATCCAAATTATAAACAAATCAATTATTTTTGTAGTCGGTACCAGACCTGTTCGTCGCCTTGCTATTGCCTGTTTGCCCCACCCAACCATACACAGGCTGGTACCGACTCCAAAAATAATTGATTTGTTTATAATTTGGATGTTTAGCTTATTGCAATACGATAAGAAATCTGAATTGAAAGGTTTATTATTTTTGGCTTTTTAGTTTCTCCGTGTTTTGTAACGCGCTTATTTTTGAAGGCGGTTTTATTTTTTGTTAAAAAGTTTATTTATTTGTTGATTTTTAGTGGTTCCTAGTGATATTATATGTATCAGTCCGAATACATGTACAGTAGTGAAAGAATTATCCTTTAACTCCTAACCATTGAGGAGTTGACCTTCCATCATCAGCTCAGTTGATTTTTAGTGGTTCCTAGTGATATTTTATGTATCAGTCCGAATACATGTACAGTAGTGAAAGAATTATCCTTAAACTCCTAACCATTGAGGAGTTGACCTTCCATCATCAGCTCAGCCACATAAAATTATTACCATCAGACGTAAATACTGGTGTACCTTTGAAAAATAGACTAAAAACATTACATGTGCCTATAACATTTGAAGAGTTCCCTCGATTTCTCCAGGATCCCATCATCAGACCCTGACTTGGTGCCAATGGGACCATCTCGGGGTTATACCGGTTCGATCAAAAAAAAAATTTTGAAAATCGGTCCACGATTCTCGGAGATATCGAGTAACATACATACAAAAAAATAAAAAAAATAAAAAAAAAAACATTCAGTCGAATTGAGAACCTCCTCCTTTTTTGAAGTCGGTTAAAAATAAAGTTAAAATGAGTAAATAATACAATAAATTTAAATGCCCACTTTGACAGACATTTTCATGCCCCTAAATATATTATTTTCCCTGGAACTACGGAACCCTACACTGACCGTGACCCGACGCGCTCTTGGCCGGTTTTTCTTCTCAATGAAATGCAGAGATAATAAAAAAATTACATCTCCCAATTTATAATATTTTTTTTTTGCAAAAATTTCATTTTTGGCACAAGCTTTACCTTAGCCGACTGTACCTTTCTTTCAACAATCATCTATTGCTCTCCGAGATGTTTCTTAAAACCTCTTACTCAATGGGGATACGACGTTTCATAACAGAGTTCCTCTGACCACCTTTCTGTTCCATCATCAGATCACCTCCATGATACCATAATACTGCATTGTCACGTGATTTACATATGTGTGCAAAATTTCAGCTCAATCGGAAACCGGAAAGTAGGTCAAATTTAGCTTCTACGTTTTGACCCAAACTAACAAGGCAAGTTTAATAAAAGCTTGTAATAACCTAACTTACCTAACCACAAAATTAAAATTTTGAAAAGCCCCCGACCGCGACATAGTGGACCGATTTTCATGAAACATAGCTAAGAACACTCCCGACTAACTCAGCTTTCAAACAAAAAAAACTAAATCGAAATCGGTTCACCCGTTCGGGAGCTACGGTGCCACAGACAGACACACAAACAGACAGACAGACAGACAGACAGACACGTCAAACTTATAACACCCCGTCGTTTTTGCGTCGGGGGTTAAAAAGGCTTCTGATATCAGATTTGTAATAAGTTTAGTTATCATAGTTTAAGAACAGATGAGACAGACATATGCAATGACAATATAATACTGCACGTGTTTCGTGAGATGTCAAATCACCTCATACAATTTACCGCTCTAAGGCAACTAAGGTAGGGTTTGTTATTGCACTTTAATTAAATATTAATGATTTCTAGCCCGTAAGATATATATTTGCTTTAACAATGGATAGATATTTATGCGGGTGAGAGTGTAATTTAGATTTTTATAAGGAAACAAATATTTTTAAGCGACCCGATCAGATATTTATACGGATAAGGACCCTCCCACATCTACCGTCTCGCGATCGTAGCGTCGGGCCAACTGTATGGCTAAGCCGCGCTGACGCGACGCGGCGTCTTTTACCATATAGTTGGCCCGACGCTACGCTCGCGAGACGCTAGAAAGAGAGACTATGTTTTTGCCGGTCACAAAGCATCACAATTTTTTGCCGGGAATATGTCGTCATATACTTATGGCCCCTATAGAGAATCGGATATGTTGTCACGGCCGTTCATAGTCATATTATACGTATGCTGGTGACTGTTCATGATGAACATCTGGTCTAGTTGAATGGAGAAGTGCCATTCAAAACGAGCGTTACTTTCTAAACAACGATGAACTTACGGTTACTTACGTGTTCGTGGTATGCACAGGGTAATCTTTAATGAAATTGAAACATTTTTTTATATAAAAATTTGAACCAGAAGCACACCATACGGAATATTGTATTTAATAAATAGGTACTTATATACCCGCCCGCATTTCCCTTTCTTCTATTCTAAGTAAGAATCGATTAATAAGTATCTAAATATGTAAAAATAAATTAAATTATAATTGTTTACATACAACCTGGTTGACAGAATTTGACGTAGGTGCTGTCATTATATATTTTTAAAAAGACGTATTTTAATACCAGCGTAATGAAAATTTATTCCAATGAGTAAAAGAAAACATGAAACTCTTTTCAATTTAACCGAACTAGAATGAAATCATTTATACTCATTCGGTTGTGTCCGTTATTTTCTTTAATAATGTGATATATATTTATTTATTTTTGATGCACAAGCCATGCACCTTTACACTTTAAATGAGATTGGATCTCCACCTGACATTATCGACTTACCCTATTTATTTTGAGCACAGTTTTACACTGGTATGGTTATTCGTGTACGTACACTATTTTCTGTCAAAATATTTGTCAAATTTAATTGTCAACGCGGAGCGACTGGCGACACGTCTGCCTCCGATGAGCCGCTCACGGCATCTAATCGAAAGGAGAATTCTGACAGCAATGGCGAATGTATGGAAATTTTACGATAGTTTAAATTTAAGGTAAAATTTCTTTGTTGCCTTTGAGAGGAAAAATATAAAAAACCTCAAAACTTGTAGTCCATTTATCTGGCTTTCAGAATCACATAATGTCATAACTAGGGTATTGAATTTTTTTAACAAAGTTTACTAAACGGCGACATACGTTTTTCTCATTTTAGGTCAACTTTGTGTGGGTTTAGTTATTACACCGTTAATAATTGGAGATTGTGAATAGTCAAAAGTTGTAGACACACTCTTTAACATAATAACTACATTTATTTTATTTCATTTAATTTAGAAATGTGAGCAGCATTTGTTAAACGCCGAATGCACTTTTCGAGGATTTCGTACGACCCCCTCTTAATAAATTTACTACAAATCTCTCATTAACACTTTAGTGCTAGCTCTTATAGTTTTCGCGTGATCCGTCACGAAAGTTGGTTCTTGCTGCAATTTTCTTTAAAGAATATTAAAGTGTTCTCCCAAAATGCTTACGAAATCGTCGAAATTTGTTTGATACGACTAAAATATTGTAAACTCATGACTATAATTAAATTAAGGGGATAAATCACTACCATGGATGGGACTTGAACTCACGGCTTCTGGATAGAAACTCGAGGGCTCTACCAACTGAGCCACCAAAAGCTCATCTCTAGTTAACGAATCTTTCAGCTTTCTACTATATGAATCAATGGTACCCCTAGCGTTATTTATCTATCATATCTATCAATCTAGAGGCCATGCTTTCAAG
The DNA here is from genome assembly GCF_023078275.1 of Leguminivora glycinivorella. Classification (NCBI taxonomy): domain Eukaryota; kingdom Metazoa; phylum Arthropoda; class Insecta; order Lepidoptera; family Tortricidae; genus Leguminivora; species Leguminivora glycinivorella. The sequence goes on from NC_062976.1 coordinate 25,111,931, forward strand.
TCCCGCCCATGGTAGTGATTTTTCCCCTGAAATTAATTCTTGAGTTTATAATATTTTAGTACTATCAAACCGATGATTTCGTAAGCATTTAAGGAGAAAACTTTTCATTCATTAAAGAAAATTGAAGAAAGGAGCAACTTTCGTGACGGATTGCGCGAAAACTATAAGTGCTAACACTAAAGTGTTTATGAGAGATTTGTAGTAAATTTATTAAAGATTACTTCGTTCCTACACGCTTTTTCTGTATCTTAATCGGTTTTGTCAGAAATCGAGAAAAATCGCATTTTCGGCTCTTTAAGGGGGGGTAGATGGGTGACGCAGAGGGGGGAGGGGTGGGGAGGGTTGATGAAAAATAACTTCGGCCTATAATGTACATATCCCAATTTAAAAAAATCTTCCATTAATTATGCCAAAATTTTCATACATCTCTTTCCAGGAGCAACGTACTAAGTACTAAAGGGTAATAATATATTATAAATAACTTATTTTGACATTGTTGATCCAAACTAATATTTTTGATAAAAATATATGTAATAGAGTATAAAATCGCGATTATTATATGAAAATATAGTAGGTGTCGCTAACTCGTATGTGGTAAAAAAAAAAATTTAAAACATAAATTAAAAAAAAATGTACTTAACAAAAAGTCAGGAAGTTCATTTTTTTTTAATTGATGTATCCCTAATATATCTATAAAATATCCAAAGAACAAGTTAATCGGATACGCGGTTTTAAAGAAAAAAATAAACAAAATAAATAAACAAAATTTCTTTTTTTTAATTTTTTTCATAAACGGAAACAGTTTGAGGCATAATATCCAGTAGTAGTACATGTAGTAACAATACGAATAATCCTGCATATCAATATTTCATATTTAGCCAGGGGCGATTTTACCATGGCAGTCCGGCCAGGCCCTTTATAACATGTGTTAAAGGATAGGTAAGGCTTATTGCATTTAGTTTTAAAATATTTGTAATAATGTCATCATAGCCACAAGTTCTACTATTATTAAGTGACATAATTAATTTGTAAACTTCTGGTTCATCAACTGGTTCCAAAAACATTGAGTTTACTTGATTTCCCAGATTGTATGTTAGCTGAGGAGGAGATATTTGTTTTATATTAGAATTTGTTAACTCGATAAAATAATTATTAAATACACCGTGTCCAATAAGTCCGAATACTCACATTTTACCTCAGTTCTAAAGATATAGGGATCACAGGCCATCAAATTCTTATTTAAACTGAAGAGTATATTCCTTTTAATAAAATACAAGCACAAAGTTCATGAAATTTCCGTAGTGTCTAAGAAAAACAAAGAGGTAAAGTGCCAACAAAATACTTGCTCGGCACGCAGGTGACGAGTTATTTTTTATAAGCAGAATCTGTATGTGATAAAACAGACGCCACGTGTCCAAAATAAACTATTATGGGTACCGAGGATAGATAACGTTCCGGGCAACTAGAAAAATGTGCCTAGGTTCCAGAGCTCACCATCGGCCCAGGTGTGGGATGCAGTATGTAAGCGAGGTAGACTACCTTCAGTACTTACAGATAAAAGCGTTAAAATCAACGTTTTTTTCTTTAAAACCAAGGTTTTGGAGAAAAAAATGCCTTAAAGTTAAAAAGGATGCTTGGGAATGAGTATCATCAAGACGCACCTCCAGCACATTCGGCAAATGGTATTCTAGCGTAGTTTCAGACTAATTTGGCAGTTTTTTATCCGAAACATGAGTGGCCACCCAGGCCTCCAGGTTTAGGCGTATTAGACTACTTTGTATGGTCATACATGCTTTGAAGACTAAATTTTTATAAAATCATAAACCTAGATCATTTCAAAAAGAATATTGAGAGTATTTGGGATGAAATGTGAAGAAAACGGTGCGTGCCGCGTGTGATCCGTTTGAGAAGCGTTTGAGGCTGGTAAACAAGTTAATGCTGGAGTTATTCCAAAACATTTGTTGTGAATGTAGTAAATAAGAGTGCCATTCATAAAATATAATATTAATGTAGTAACTATTTGTTCATTTTGTTTTATTGGCTATTTGTGCTGTATTCAAACTTATTGGACACGGTGTAGATTACAAATGTCTTGGGGATCAGTATATGTCATATTATCAATTTGTATAGAGTCAAGATTATTGATTTGATAATTATTAGATGTCATCGATGATATTACTTGCCATGTCGCCTTACATTTATTCCTATGGTTTAAAATTAACTGTTTGCTTACTATTTTCTGTGATGTACTAATACACTTCCTAAGAATATTATCGTAGTGTTTAAATTTTCGTTTATTTTCATTTTTATTACAAGATGTTCTACATTTCATATACAGTTTACGTTTCGTGTAACATGATTTTTTTATTCCTTTTGTTATCCATTTTGTTTTATTTTGGCGACTGATAGTTTTTATTTTAATCCAAGGAAAACATAAGTCATAAAAAAGACGCAAAAGGTCATAAAACTTCAAAAAGGCTTCATTAAAATTATTAGTACTCAGAATGTCAGAAAATGATAATGCAGAGATACATTCAGAGAATTTAGAAATATTTTCAGAACTACGAGTATAGTCCCTTACGAACTCAAACCATCGAATACATTTATCAGGCCTTCGCATGTGAATAGTTAGCGTCTGTGCTTTGTCATGGTCCGATAGACAAAGATTATGAGTCTCAGCTACCACATTTTTCCTATTGATATTGCTCGCAATCTGGTCCAGGCAAGTATTCTGTCGTGTTGGACTGTTGGTGTATTAATATGCATCACAAAATTAAAGTTAATAAGCGTACTCTTCAGATCTTGGCTAAACTGATTATCTATTAAAATGTTAATATTCCAATCACCGCAAATTACTACTTTCTTTTTCCTATATTTTACCGATAAATATTGCAACAAATTATTCAATTTATGTATAAATATGCTTACATGAGATCGAGTTTGTTCAGGTATTCTATTACCACAATTATGAGATTTAATCCTATTATCTCAGTGGCACAGTACTCAAAGTAAAAGTTAGTAGCCAGGTTAGGATCTAATTTAATAGATTTAGCCTCTACCGATTTCTTAACTAAGATAGCAGTACCACCTCTACTGCCTTCTCTACAATAGGATGCTGCCAATTTGTAATTATTTATTATAATATTGCATTCACAGGTACGCTTTACAAAAGTTTCGCTTAAACAGATTACATCAACCTCCTGATTCCTACTTTGAAACTCTTCTAACGCAATTTGTAATGAGTCAATTTTGTTCAACAATCCATTTATATTCTGATGAAATATTTTGAAACTATTACTGGGATACGTTTTATCCTTAGCGGGACTTTTATTTGCTACCTGAAAGTTATTCACGAAAAAATGTTGATCTATTACTTATATTACCTAGAGCGTCACGACTAGCGTCAACAGTTGATGTATTCATGATTTCGTTTTCCATTCGAATGATAGATACCAGCTGGCAAATGTCAGTGAATAGTGTTTTTAAGCCTGTTTTATTTAGTTGTCCAGATTTACGATAAAACATGTCATAGTCATATACTAAGTTACGATTGCTATCGAGTAGGTACACGTAATTATATTTAACATTGTCAATGTACAATAAATGGTTGAATATTTCAATTCTTCGATTACACATATTTGATAATGGGCTAATATTAAAATTCGGGTAACATATAATGATATTGGTGTGGATAAGTTTGGACAAAGTGCTCCTTATGTACAAGACTAAATTATCATAATTTTGGGACTTTCTAAAGTCATCCTCACCTATGAAAATAATACAATAATCCTTTTCATTGTAATCTTTTAGTTTACCGGCGATATCGCAAAGTAACGTGCGCACACCGACTTCAGGATAAAGATAGTGACAAACGTTAAAGCTATCACCTAACATGCAGTTCGCAATTTGTAACATTTTATTGTGTTTATTTGTGCTCAAAATTTAAATGTTATTTTTAATAAAATTTTGCTCTACTTCGCTTCTTCGGGCAGCATTAGGCGTAGACGAAGATTCGTTCGTTGGGCTATCTACGGAGTTTTGCTTAGGAGACATGGATTTGCGATGATCATTTCCTTGTGGTGACTTAGGTGTATTTGCAAGATCCAGGACTAGATCGGTAACAGTACGTGTATCCAGTTCGTCATCGTAATTTTGCTTAGTTCCATGAGGCGATTTAGGCGTACAAACTAGAGAAGATTTATTCAAGGTTTTCGGTTTCTTCGGAGTAGGCTTCTTGGTATGTGATCGACAGATGTGTTCCAGTTTAGTAACCTTGATATTTTAATCACCTATTTGTGTTTTAAGCAACTTATTTTCGGCCAGTAAGTTTTCGATTTCTTGGTCAGCAATTCTCAATTTTTCTTCGAGGTCATTGATTTTGTTACTCATGCAATTTAATTTATCATTCAGGTTTTCCCCTATTTCAGGACAGCTCCTATTCAATTTGGTTGAATTATTTGATGATAATGAAGAGGATGAAAAATTAAGGTCTTCTTCGTCGGGTAATGAGTCAAAAGAATTCTTCGTCGACACTGAATATTTGTACTTTTCTTCACCTGGGTCGCTGTTTGACGCCGAACCAGAATTATCATTAATGTCATTAGGTATTGGGTCCTTGGAAACTGGAATATCTATGGTGTTTTGACACCCCTGACACTTCCATGCTTCTTTTTCCTCCTTCGTCATGGTATTTCTAAAGTATCTGTCGGGAATGTTTGTACATACGACATCGTAAGCGTTTTGACATAAACAACATTTGAGAAACCTCCTTGTCTTTATAATATTCTTGCATTTGTAACAGGTGATATATTCTTTCTTTGACGACATATTTGTCACTTTATATTCACAATTAATGCTCAATAAAAATAAAAATAATTAAAAACCAATAAAGAGAGAGAAAAAAAAAAATTTTTTTTTTCGCATTCACTGGGATTCGAACTCGCTCCTCCGGTTTAGCAGACGGGCCTCCTCTGTGTAGAGCTAACGGCGCATATGACAGCGCCACGAAAATAGAGAGTGCTTGGATCAGTCTGCTTATCGCTGTGCACAAGTCGGCGCTGATTGGCTGCGGGCTTCAACTGATCACCGTGTTATCTGCGGTGTGTTATGCAGACTTCGGCCGTTATTAATTATTTTTAAGAGTATTTCGTCTATAACTCACGATTCTGTGGTCCGATTTTCATGCACTTTTCACTGAATTGACCCACTCTTTATGCACTACATTTTGATATAATTTTATATCCGAAATAATAACTTTTTACAGCAGATTTTATTTTATATTTACGGAGTAAACAAACGTAGGTGTTGCCTCTATGACAGCGCGCGCGCCTCCCCATAGGTGTTGTATTATCTTATCTTTTGTAAAAACCTTTTTAGCTATAAACACGGTACAGTCACCGACAATAATATCGTACCTATTACAAGAAGAAGGCCGCAAAAATATCGGACACAATCTTATCATAATGTAGTTATAAGATCAGAAGGGTCAAATATTTATACAGACATTTTTGTACGATATTATTGCCGGTGATTATACTTCATTGAAAGGCGCAATATAGCGGTTTATATGAGTAAGCGCCCCAGCTATAACACATTCAGTATGGCCTCGATTGCAATTGAAACAGGAAATAAATGTGTATTAAAATTCCCGCTATAATAAATTCAAATTATGAATAGTGACAATTTAAATAAGTACTTACTGTATTCTAAAATACAGTGCAGGTAAAATGAAAAAGACTAATAAAATTTAACGTTACATTTAATGGATGCAGTTTTGAATCAATTTATTTCTGTTGTGATGTAAGTGAAAATGATATAAATAGAATCGAGGAAATGCTAATAAAATTTTTCTAGTAAGACAACCAACCTACTCGTACCTCGACGGGTACCTCGGCGGTCGAGGTGGTGTAGCGGTTTATCACGTCAGCCGCGTTAGCCGGGTTCGATTCCCGGCTTCGCCACCAGAGGGCTCGCCATCGCTTTTTATTTAGTGTATCTATTTCAGTTTATAATTTATATAAAGTAGTGTTACTACTTAAAAAAACAAATGAAAAAAAAATGTAATAAAATAATTTGCTTTGTTCCCTACATCGAACACAACCAATTTTCATAATATTTTCACAAAGAAAATAATACAATATTCCTCAGATTTCAATGTGACGAGATCAAAGCGACTCAGAATTTGCGTCGCACCGCACTATACGGAAGACTTATGCGTAATGGGTTCACGAGGAAGGGTTCACAAATTTTCGATGAAGATACCCTAACCACGGGCAAATAGGAGTACCGCAAGGATCGTGTCATTTACATGATTTACGAGTATATTAACCCTTAACTACCTACCTACTATTTGACTCACACAACCTCCTACCTCCCGTCTCGTGGACGGGTACGTAATATCGCCCTTATATATTAAATATTATGGATCATATAGGTTATTTGTAATAAAAACAACAATATATACAAGTCCAATTATTTATTTATATAATAATATTATTAAAAATAATTAACATAACATATTTCTTCTAATATCATGAATCAACAGCCCTTAATTTCAGTCTTAAAACTTTAAGTTCTTTGGAACATGAGATCAACTTAAAAAATCACTTTTTATAAAACTCTAACTAATAATTTTTTGTTATTGACTAATTAACCAAACTAATTAATACGTTATCACAATGAAAATTCTAATATTTTAATAAAATTGCAGGCCACCTTGTTACTGTCTTTCGCGGCAGTGAATGCACAATTTGTGGGAGCATTCAAGGCAAATTGGCTTTTTGCATTCGAAGCACATGTACTGGGTTTTGCATTTTTTCGTCGGGTCGCAAGTAGAGCAGGTTTTTCGTGTTTCCAACCGTTCTTCAGCACTACTAGATCAATCGGTTGTGACGAAAATAAGAATCCATAATTACGTAACCTCCTACCACCCGTCTCCTGGACCCCTAAGAAAAATTACATAGTCTCCTACCACCCGTCTCACGGACGGTTGGCGGCAAAGATGTACTCACCAAATCTAAACGCGTGCACGACTGACCTCGGCGAGCGGCGACGCGGCACTGAGGCAGGTGGGGGGAAGGTACAAGGACAGAGACGTTTCTCGGCCGCCCGCTTTTTGGTATAAAAATTTTTAAGTTTGAAGGTGTCTGTGAGACGGGAGGTAGGTGGTTAAGGGTTAATGGAATATGAATGGTATATTTAAATAGACGAAACAAATCCTCTTACGTGATTTTTGCCAAGGGCTATGGGCGGCTGAAGTGCGTAACTAGTGGAGATATATTTTTTTTTGCAGCCAAGATCATTTTTAAATAAACCTTAGTAACTACTCTTATTTCTTTGGTTCAAGCCGCAATTTAGGTTACCCCGCAAAAAGTCTAATTAGCCCTCGCCCACAATTGAGCAAATACCTCTCTTTCATAATACATATCACATACATATTATAGTTTGCTAATGAAGAAAGCCATGTCTTCTTTTGTGACTGCATTTTTTTTTCTTCCAGTTCGTTCTGTTTCGTCCAGGTCATCCCGCCATCTCTTTCCGGGCCCACTCCTCGGCGTTTGCGTTTTGGCACCCACTCCGTAGCTAACTTAGCCCACCGCTGTGGATGCATACGCCGTACATGGCCTGCCCAGTCCCACTTCAACCAGGCACTTTGACCCCAACGTCAACAATGCCTGTTTTGGCGCGCAACTAGAGATGGGCGCTGACGGGTAAATACCGGGAAAATACCCATATCTACCCAATCTACCCGGTATTTACCCGTATCTACCCAAATGAGCGGGTATAAAAAATAATATATGAAATTAAAGATTATTCTTAATTTACATGACTGAAATATATTTTCCTACTAAAATGAATATATATATTTGACTAACTAATATTAAAATGTTAACAGAAATTCCAAATATTCCAATATATCATGTGTAATTTACCACATTCAATTAAAAAGTTGTATTCCCCAGATGTTTTAGGCCCACTAAGTATTCAAATAACTTACTTAACTTAAACACGGTGGACAGACAAATGCAAATTCATTAGCCAATGAGGTCACAGCTTTGCAAAACGCCAGGTAGGTGCATCCGTATTGAAAGGGTGCAATTAGTCACTTGACCGGTCAGTTACTTTTTTTTATTTTTATTTATGGCATACTTATACTTTAGTTTGTACTTAGCTAAACAAGCGCCACGTCCACGTGTGATTTTAATTAACACTTGCTTTGAATTCGGACTGTAATAATGCCTTCTATGTGACTTCGGCTAGATACTGGACTTCGGCTAGATAGTAGGCTTTACCAAACAAACAGCTCCCAAGTAACATTTTAGTGCTATAATTTTGATTTCGACGCTAAAAGCTACTATAGATGTCGTATAAAGGTTTTCGGCGTGCCCGCCTGTCGTATAAAAGCCTCCAGTAACACCTTTTAGCTCTATAAGCTTATACCGCTAAAGGTGTTATTAGGAAGTGATGTAAACGTTTATATCACCATTTTATAGAGCCGCTATAGGCCTGGTCTATTACAGGATCAAATATGACTACTATAGGTCTATATTATTGTATAATAGTGTTAGGAATCACTGCTATGCAATCAATTTGCGCTATTAAGGTTCCCGACAAGCCGCTATAGTTGTTACGTTATACAGCTAAAAGGTGTTATTAGGAAGTGATGTAAACGTTTATATCACCATTTTATAGAGCCGCTATAGGCCTGGCAGGCAATTATGGTCGCGCGATAAATGATAAAACATCTGGCCGTCCCTATCGCCCTTACTAATAGTGCGATAGGGGCGGCCTGACATTTTATCGTCTATTGCGCGACCATGCTACCCGTGCTGGTCTATAACAGGATCAAATATGACCATTATAGAACAATATTATTGTATAATGGTGTTAGAAATCACTGTTATGCAATCAATTTGCGCTATTAAGGTTCCCGACAAACCGCTATAGTTGTTGTGTTATACAGCTAAAAGGTGTTATTAGGAAGTGATGTAAACGTTTATATCACCATTTTATAGAGCCGCTATAGGCCTGGTCTATAACAGGATCAAATAACCTACTAAAGAACAATATTATTGTATAATAGTGTTAGGAATCACTGTTATGCTATCAATTTGCGCTATTAAGGTTCCCAACAAGCCGCTTATAGTATTTTTAGTAGTTGTGTTTTAACAGATTTAAAACCTAACTATACCACTATTTTGGGATATAGTGGCTTTGGAAAACACTGCTATAGTATTTAACACTGTAGTAGTGATATGAATACCATTATAGAGCTATTTTGCTGTATAATGAAGTTTTCAGGATTCGTTTATATAGCTTTGAAAAGCGTTAATAGTCATTTTCTAATGCCTTTTATATCTCATCGCCGTATGGCGTATACGCCACAATGACTCTTTTATATCACAGAACTGTTGAATAATGGTTTAGGTATCTCTTTTAAAACACAATAGCGTTATAGCTGAGTTTACTATATGTTTTATAAACCAAATCATATATATAAGAGTAGAAAACGATTACTTTTAAATGATAATTTTGACCTTAAACTTTAACTTTAAAAATACACATAGCGACCAATAGTAGTTTAGATTTGTCATACTAAAAAGAAAACAACATTTATTAATACTGTTTAAAAGATCTTTCTATAGTAAAACATTGAAAACAAGTATTGTTTTCTATATAAAGAACTTATAAGTTAAACTGGATTATAGTTAAATTCTCATGCAACCCTAATTGAATCCACGATGGCGGGCTTATGGCAGTGAATGCGTATGATAAGTGATATAGTCGAACTATAAAAGCGTATGTTTTACTTCTTGGATCCATAGTAGAAACTATGGTGCCAATAATTTTATTGTATTAAATTATATTTATTTATTTTATTCAAAACATGTATAAATCGAGGGCGCATTTAAAATACTCCATTAAACTAATATTCTTTTAACGGTAAAATTTCCATCGCATACCTTTTTGCAGTAATGATGGAAGTATACGAAATCCAAATTATGTTAATTGACACTAAACTTCACAAGTTCACACGCCACTTTTCATTAAGTTCCTCGTTTAGAACAGTTTTTGTTTTATATTACACACATTAAATTATTTTATAAATTTCGCATTAAAAGGGACGGCAACTGCTATTATAGAACAAAATAACCCGTATAACGGAATCTCAAATGCTACTATAGCATAAATTGATACTATAATAGGCTACTTGACCCTTTTTCAAAGTATGTCTTATATTATTAATTACCGTTTAATTAAACGAAAAAAAATAGTACCATATTTTATTAAGACTTAAAAACCCGCAAAAAAATTATTTAAAGTTTACTTTTACGTGATCAGGCAAAAACTACATCAGCCATATTAATCTATAGAATATCTATGACATGATGTCAGTATATTTAGAAAAAATATTTCACACTGTCACACCCGTCAACGACTATGAATAATACAATAGAGGTTGCTTCTACGGAGATCAGATTACTACCTCTAATTTCCATAGTTGATCTGAATTATGTGACGTCACTCCATTGGCCAACACCGTTTTCGGAGTCCATAATTAAAAAAACATACACACATCTTTAAATAAAAATACGCAGTCATCACGCACTTTTAATGCCCGCAAGCTATAAATATTGATTTCTTAAGTCAAATACTACAGAAAACATTACTTTGATGTGCTAAATTCGATACGAGTCTAGTAGCCTATTGCGTTACTGTGTCCTCTATGTCAACAAATTAGCACAATAGTCATCATTACATCACCATAAACGACCTTAAACGTCACGGATGATACTGCTATAGGCCTATTATATCACTAAATGGCTGCATAATTGCGCCAAATCGGCTCTACAGTACCAATATAGACTATTTATAGGACCATTTAGTGTGATTTAATTTGGTGTCCTCGACCACTATAGGACCAGAAATTGTTACTTGAGAGGAACTATAATAAGCACACAAAATTTCATCCCCATCGGTTCAGCCGTTTAGGAGGAGGAGGTAACAAACACACAAGCATGTCAATGATATTTAACAAAGTCCTTATTCAATACGAATACTTCGATAAATGTTTATAGAACTATATTAATAAAATATAAATATATTATACAATACCAAGAAAACATTTTTTCACGATTAAATTCAATTTATGACCCATTTTATTACAATATTTATTTATACCCACCCATTAGGGTAGAAAAGGTAAATATCGGGTAGATTGGGTAAATACCCGGTAAATACCCGATATCTACCCCGGGTATTTTCCCGCCGCCCATCTCTACGCGCAACGCAACGTAGTGTTTCGGACCCGGTCAATCCTTTTCACCCCAAGCATGTTGCGCTCCATGGCTCTTTGGCAAACCTTCAAATTGGTCTTTTGTGACTTGGTAAGTGACCATGTCTGAGCACCGTAAGTGAGGATTGGCAATATACACAAGTCATGTCGACGAGTCTCCGTTTGAGAGCTAGTGGAAGGCACTTAGGTGACTAAAATTGAAAATCATACGCTTTTATCGTAACAATTTCAAAGTTTTGTGTAAAAAAAATATATTAAATAAAATAGTACATTACGTACGATGACGACGTTTTTCAGTACAGATGGACCTCCAAAGTTTCGACCTGGCATACCTATAATGAACCACTTCTCGCACTAGTGCGTAAAAAAAACATAATCTGTACTGAAACATATGTTATGTCTGACAATTATATATACACTAAATATAATCATACAATTCATGTACGTCGGCAGACGGTACGTGTATTAGGCGCTCGTCGTATGCGAGGCATTCAGCGATCGTAGTTTATTAAGCAGACGCTATTGTGTTCGCTCTCGCATCAACCGGTCCAATTTAATTGAAAATTCCCACCTTTGCAGTGAATGCGTAACCTGGAATTGCTCCTACCTTAGTGTAGGTGTTGAATTAATGAAGAATTTCAAATAAAGAGATTTGTTAGTTAACCCTTTTAAGATAAACTAACTTTTGCGCGCGGCTTCGCTTGCGTTAGAAAAAAGTAGCCTATGTTACTCTGCATCCTTTCAACTATCTTTACTTAAAAAACCACGTCAATTTGTCGCTCCGTTTTGCCGTGAGAGACGGACAGACAAACAGACACATTCCCATTTATAATATTAGTATTATAGTCGCCCTGGCAATCCTGGCATTGATGGCGCCACCACGACGACGATACTGGCAACACTTCGCGTGACGTACATCCGCAACTGTCAAACCCGACGTCATAAAAGGGCAAGCACGAGGCGGGAGCGACTACTTCCCCGGGATGTCCCTAAATTCCCCGTGAGGTCCCTTCGGGACATCCCGGCGTCCAATTTGTGGATATGATAGAGCTTTGCTCTAAATTCCTAGTACTCATATAAAAAAAAAAGGGAGCGACGACTTGCCGTCTAGCAGCCACGAAATACGGAGCTACGAACGTGTTCAGTGTACTATAGTGGAGATTGAAGTATAACGTATCTAATCTATTGTCATATCATTCACGGGCGTATTAAGTATAATGTGGTCTAATACGATCTATCAACTAATCTTGGCCTGTCTCTAACTGGTTTGCAAAACATCAGAAACATTAATTAAATGTTTTAAGTGGCTAAAATACTAGGCGTCATCAAACATGTAAGTAATTAGGTCAATACGGGCAAGTGTGCCAGTATCACGGGATATGCCCGAATGGCATTTCTGTGACGCCAAACGCCGCAGAAAATGCCAGTATAGATACGGATCTATACTGGCATTTTCTGCGAGGTTTTGCGGCACAGAAATGCCATTCGGCAAAGGGGCCAGACCTGGCCTATTTTACTTATTGACACTGGTGTTATTGCGAGTTCATACTTTTGTTCAGTTACTAAACGAATTAACTCTAAATAAACACTGATTATTGTTTAAACAGGCAAAATGCGAAAGTCGACACACTTCTCCGTATAGCACACTTACCCCTATTGACCTTAAAACATTATTTTATATGAAGAAACTGAAAGATATAACAGTGTATTTCTGATTAATTCTATCTTACACAATGGGCGGTGGTGATCGCTTTCCATCAGGCGACCTGTCTGCTCGTTTGCCTCCTATCCCATAAAAAAAAAACAATAGGGAACTTGACTGTAGGTAGGATAAATAATTATAAGAAAAACATGGATAGAAGTTACAACTAGGTATAGACGGCAGCACCATCTCTTTCGCTATACCGTAATCCTTTAAAGGATTCATATAGGAGGTGCAAGCACAAATTGCTCGCCCTTAGAGTTAGTCAAAAGGCCCCTAGCCTTATCAGAGATAACATACACTAGAGAAATTTCGTCGGGTACCATGGCGGTAGGGTGGTCTAGTGGTAAGGACGTTAGCCGCGTAAGACGAAAATCCGGGTTCGATTCCCGGCTACCCGACCACCAGTGGACCTCGTGTATGATATCTATTTAAATTTATAATGGATAGGAGTTATTTTTAAATCCAATTTATATTTAGTAAGTCAGCTAGAAATATTATAAAGTAACTGAGTTGACTGTGACATCACTCAATCCGATTTCATATTACCTCAAATTCCACATTAGCAAGACTTTAAAATTCGTTTTGACAGTCCTTTAAAAGAAGCTGATTTGACTAGGAGGCAAGTAGCCTGTTAAAGTATCAACTAAAATTTTAACATTTAAGTAATTTAATAGGTAGGTATTTATAGGTTAACGCTATTTAAATTATAAACATTTTCTTTTATTTTATTATAAATGGGCTTACTGTTGGCCACAGACTACCCAAAGGCAAATACGTGGCCTGCGATGGAGTGAGCTCGCCCAGAAGATGCCTGTTGACCCTTGATTTGGATGTGATTTTTACTTAGACTTTTTTTTCTTTTTTGGCTACAAAAATGCGTGGTTAATTATTCTGTTTCCTGATGTTAAACCATGTAAATTAATGGGGATTTCAGAACCGAGAAGAGGTAAAGTTAGCTAAATTATCAGCATAAAGGGTGCCCCTGTCAGGTGCAGGATGCATTTATTACTTAATTAAGTCCAGTGGATTAGGTTCAACGCGTTATTGGCCGCGTTTAATTAAAATTGAAATTAATAGCGGTTCAAATTTAAGTGAGGACGTGTTTGGAAATTGTAACACACGATGTTTATTTGGTGACCTGTATTAATTTATGCGGTGAATATAGTATAATATGTCATATCGAGCAATTTTTGCTGATTATTTCTTGACTTTGCTTAATGTTCTCAATAAACACCTTTCTTTACGTATGTGTTCGAATAGCCTTGTTTGAAAAAAAAAACTGCCACTGTTAAATTATGATTTTTAACCCCCGACGCAAAAACGACCCCGTCGTGTTATAAGTTTGACGTGGTGTGTGTTTGTCTGTCTGTCTGGGTCTGTCTGTGGCATCGTAGCTCCCGAACGGATGAACCGATATAGATTTAGTTTTTTCTTGTCTGAAAGCTGAGTTAGTCGGGAGTGTTCTTAGCCACGTTTCATGGGGTTTCGGTCGGGGGTTTTTTCAAAATTTTAATTTTGTGGTTAGTTTATTATTCAATGTAACGTAACGTTCCTCAATAATGGATCGGTATCATATCGCAGCTAAACAGCGTCCAAAAAACGACTACTTACCAGAACCAAAAAATATATAAATAAAGTTTTCGCGACATTGAATTGAGTAACTAATGTAACGTAAAGTAATTAAAATTTAATAGTGAAAGGAACGTAATAAATAAGTATACACATACCTACACGACACGCATTCGCGAATATGGCCGAGCTGTTAAGGCGTCTCACTAGAAATCAGATTCCCTCTAGGGGCTAGGTTCGAATCCTACCGACTCCGAGTTTTTTATTTATTTATATGGTACCCAATGACTATAAAAGTGGGTATAAAAGGCTCCTCTTAAAAAAATATGGGTTCCGTTGACAGCTATTTTTTTTCGAACTCTTCTAAAAACTTCATCATCATAAACTTAAGAGTTAATCTCTTGTCGGTGGAGTAAATATTTTCCAGCTTTTTCTATCCTGTGCCAGCTCTTTGACACTTTGATACGACACGGCCCCTACTTTTTCTTTTATTTGGTCCATGTAGCTGCGTCTGGGCTTTCCTCGATCTCTCTTACGTCCAATCCGTCCCTCCAGAATAGTAATAAAAAAGTGGTCGTGTCGCATCAAATGTCCGATCATTTTTCCGTGTCTATTTTCAATCGTTTTCAGGATGGCTCGTCTTTCATTTACTCTTCGTAACACCTCCTCATTCGTAATCTTGTCTCTCCAACTAATTCCCTCCATTCGTCTCCAGCACCACATTTCAAACGCTTCCATTCTCTTCCTATCTCTTAGGGTCATTGTCCACGTTTCACATCCATAAAGGGCTATACTCCAGATGTACACCTTGATCAGAAGTTTCTTGTTTTTGCATGACATACGGGATTTCAACAATTGTCTCTTCTGGTTGAAAGCTTTTTTTGCCATAGCAATCCTCGCAACGATGTCTGGTGTGCATCTAGAGTTCTCTGTAATTAAGCTGCCTAAATATTTGAAACTATTTACTTGTTGAATTGGCGTATTGTTGAGAACTATAGTAGGATGACTGGTTCTGTGTTTCTAAAAACTTAACTAGGACAAAAAAAGTTCGAATTGACAATGTTTTTTAACCCCCGACGCAAAAACGACGGGATGTTATAAATTTGACGTGTCTGTCTGTCTGTGGCATCGTAGCTCCCGAACGGATGAACCGATTTAGATTTAGTTTTTTTTTGTCTGAAAGCTGAGTTAGTCGGTAGTGTTAATTCTTAGCCATGTTTTATGAAAATCGGTCTACTATGTCGCAGTCGGGGGTTTTTTTCAAAATTTTATTTAGGTAAAATGAACTTCTAGCATCGCACCGCACTACATGCGATTTTACTTAAATAAATTCCACCCGGGCTGCCGTCTCCAATTTGATTCTCACTGAAGTAATATACGAGTTTTATTGACAACAACGTTCTTTACTTAGCTTCTCACCTTCAGATAAATGGCGGTCGGTAAATAAGGCGGTCTGGAGTTACTTTGGAATTGGGGTGACTTTTAAAATATGCAATAACTATTAACTATAGTGACTTTAACTATAAAACTCCCGTGAGACTCATACATATTTAAAAATATTTTAAGCGGGTTACTCACGTATTAAGTCGATATAGCGTTCGACATGTTGAGAAAGGCTCTCGAAATTGAGCCGAAACATGTCGAACGCTATATCGACTTAATACGTGAGTAACCCGCTTAAAATATTTTTAAATACTATAGTGACTTGTTAATAATATACGTTGGTATGAAAATTGCGAAGCACTGGTGGCCTACCGGTAAGAGCGTGCGACTTTCGATCCGGAGGTCGCGGTTTCGAACCACGGCTCGTACCAATGAGTTTTCGGCACTTATGTGCGAAATGTCATTTGATATTAGTCGCCTTTCGGTGAAAGAAAACATCGTGAGGAAACCGGATTAATTTCAATAAGGTCTAGTTTACCCTTCGGGTTGGAAGGTCAGATGGCAGTCGCTTTCGTAAAACTAGTGCCTACGCCTAATCTGGGGATTAGTTGTCAAAGTGGACCCCAGGCTCCCATGAGCCGTGGCAAATGCCGGGATAACGCAAGGAAAATCGCACCATATCATTATTTTACTATTTGAGGCGCACAGGGCTACCCTGCTTAACTCGGGCATACGAGTAGTTTTAAAAATGAACCTTAAGTTGACCAAATAGTCCTTGTCATATGCACTTATGTTGTAAATTTCATCGACATCGCAATAGTCGTTTTTAAAATAATAATGATATAAGTATGCAAATGGGTCCAAAATATATGAGATTATTACATATTGAGATTATAGCCTGAGAAAAATCTAGGACGAACGGAATGCCGAAAACCGCATCATAACTTCACAAGTTTGATTAGTTGCTACTTTTAGAAGACTCCAAAAATATTTATGCGTTTTACCGCTGGATTACTACCTATATCTAGTCTAGGCAAAAAACTTATCTAGACCGACTATATAAGTTATTTTAGTCAAGTGGGCAGTGGCCTTTTACTGCAGAGTGACATCGAGCCTGAAAATGTTGTGACCGTTACTAAGTCGATAAGAAAGATTGGTACTCTTCGTCAAAATATACTGCGCCATGCGACGCATCTTGTTTGACGACCGGTCCGGCCTAGCACGTAGTGACCCTGCCTGCTAAGCCGCGGTCCCGGGTTCGAATTTGGGCATTTATTTGTGTGATGAGCACACGATATTTTGTTCCTGAGTCATGGATGTTTTCTACGTATATAAGTATGTATTTATCTATTTAAGTACGTATATCGTCGCTTAGAACCCATAGTACAAGCTTTGCTTACTTTGGGGCTAAGTTGATCTGTGTAAGGTGTCCCCAATATTTATTTATTAGCGTTGTCTGAGTACCTGCAACACAAGCCTTCATGAAGGCTTACCGTGGGACTTTTTTTTTTTTAGTATGAATAGGTAGACGTTTGACCACGATCACACCTGATGGTAAGTGATGATGCGGTCTACGGTGGATCACGCTTACCTATGAGATACCTATTTACTCTTGCTTTAAAGAGACCAGGGTGGCTAGCCGAATGGCACAATCGCTCACGAAACGCTCACGAAACGAAGCGCTAGTAGATATCTATCTCTATCGCGCTTGCGTATTGGCGCGACAGAGCCAGCGGCGTATCGCTTTCGTTTGGCGTCGGAGAAATGCCATTCGGCTACGGGGCCAGGCGGCGATAGAGATAGATATCTACTAGCGCTTCGTTTCGTGAGCGTTTCGTGAGCGATTGTGCCATTCGGCTAGCCACCCTGGATTGTACTCATGTGGGAACACAGACTCAGTCAATCTGTGTAAGAAAGTCCTATAATATCCATCCTAATATTATAAATGGGAAAATAAGTGTGTGTGTGTCTGTTTGTTTGTCCGTCTTTCACGGCAAAACGGAGCGACGAATTGACGAGATTTTTAAATTGGAGTTAGTTGAAGGGATAGAAAGTGACATAGGCTACATTTTGTCTCTTTCTAACGCGAGCGAAGCCGCGGGCAAAAGCTAGTTGTCCTATAAATCAATGCACGGGTAAGCGTCATTGCCGTAAAACTCGCATACGTGTACATTATTTTTAAATATATGTAGTACAGTGACGTTACAGATAGAACCCTAAAGTAATTTCACTGGAAAACACCAAACCCGTTTTCGAAAGTAATTTTTGGCGGCTGTTTAATCTCGCAAATCTATTAATGTACAAAATTACTTTTCCCTCCGTCCCTCTGGGCATACTCATTTAAAATTAGAAAAAGTAATTTATCTCATTGTAATTCCAGCGACATATGTCGTTTTGGACTAGGGTACATAGTAGATTGAATGCCAGATCCAGGATATACTTGTAACGTATCTAGATATCACGGATGTCAACTTTATCAAGTTAAGAAGAATTTAGGCTAAGATTTTTATATACTAAGTGGTTTTAGAAACCGAGGCGAGGCCGTACACGTATCTACAGTAGAGTTCATAAATATCTGTAGCAATAAGGTGAAAAAATGTACAGTAAAACCAATGCGTCACGAAACTTTGACATAGCAAAAAACAAAGTAAAAAAAAAATATATTAAAATTAATAAACAATTGATTTGGGTGATGACGTAACAGCGTGGCTCCGTTACGTCGTTTGCTCCGGTGTAGGTTGCCCCGGAACCGCCGAAAAACCACACCTTTCGGCCAGAAGTCTGCGCTCGCGATGGTGTCCTGCAGCGGCCGCGGCACGCGCACCATAAACGAACTGAAGTGAACTCCGGCGCAGTGTACTATGAAGTCGACTGTACCATGAGTTTTTCCTTTTATAATATTATGTTACTCGATATCGAAAATGGAAAATGAAGGCATGTATAATTTTTTGATAGTAAGTAGCCGTTTGGAGGCGCTGTTTCACTTTCTACATGCAACGAATTTAATTTTCCGTGACGTGTAGTGTTCCGTGATTTATTATTTACCACATCCGTCGGGATGCCATGGAAGGCAAAAAACAAATCACCGACACCTACAAGATCAAAGGGGTTGAAAGTTAAAAAGGGGCGCTTCCGGCATGTCAGAGGTACGCGTACGCTCTTTTCTTAAAAGTTTGAAAGCCAAATCGATCCGGAAATACCGCGGATGAGGTGAAAAGTTTATTTAACTTGATTCTAGATTATTTAATAAATAATTATAACAACAACAACAACAAAAAGAGCAGAAACTAAAATGGTTTGAGCTGATTTTGATTCTGATTTAGTTTCGTATATTTGCCATGGTCTTTATTTTTTCATCACATACCAAAATCAAGCAATTTGTAACATGTATTCCCAAACAAAGTGAGATTGGCACGAAACCCTCTTTAAGTCCAAGTCCCCTAAAGATTCGCACGTCAAATTACCATAACGAAACCGACAGTTCCCTCCACGCTACATAACATGCCACTTAGTGTTATCGATTGATTTATTCTTAGTGTTGGCTTCAAGTGCTTCCAACTTTTTTATATCTTTAACTACTTGCCGGCAAGTTGATGAAGGCATCGATAATAAGTCAATAAGGTCAATATGGGTAAGTGTGTCATAGGGGAAGTATGTCTGGCCTTCGCATTTAGCCTGTTTAAACCAATGATCAGTGTTTTTTGAGAGTCCATATGTTTACCATTAATCATGACTAGCAAGTAGCGAAAGTATGAACTCGCAAAAACACTTGAAAAAATGAATTAAAGGGTAAAATGTGAAGGCCAGGCACACTTACCTACCCACAGAACTTTATTTATATAGAAGAAACAAGTTCATCTATTTGTATAGGGGCCAAGCGTGTCAAATTTTGTACTGAAGTTGTTTCTTGCCTGTAATTTTAAATATGTCTCAGGCTCTTGATTGTTCATAATTTTTGTGTTATTGCAATTGAATATCACGTAACGAGGCATTTTTTATGTTTTGATTGACTTCAACTTACAAAAATTGACGCCCGAAAGCTGCAAGCTGCGATTAAAGACGGACAACTCAGTGGATTTCACTGAGTTCATTTGACACGCTAAGTAGATACGTTTGCTTGATCTATGGTATATATGACATCTGTGTACCTACCACACACCTCGGACACTCAACTGGCGATCAAATATATGAAAGAGGCGCGTTCCTAGCACACTATAATCTCGTGTAGGTGAACGCGTACTATGCTTGTATGAGCGTTGTATGAGTGAAATATGACAGGTCGACTGTTCGTGTTTGTGACACGCGGTAATTGTGAGGTAACTGAGAGGAGTGGTCGGCACTTTCAGCTGGGAGCGGGAGTGGCCATACTGTACGATAGTACTCTTTTTACTGTGCGCATATTGACCTTACTTCATTTGTTTCATGTTTCACAGTGTAACGTAGTATATTTTCTTGGTCGTAATTAATATTTTTTTATAAATCTAAAATCGAAATTTCTTTAATTTTATTTTGTTTCAAATCCTCAATTGGTGCAAAAATACTTGCATCCACACATGTATGCACCTTTCTGCATAATCTGTGCATGGGTTGCCAGATAGCTAAAAATAGGTGTTCTGCCTTTTCTCCGAACTTACTTAGTCCGAATTTCATTTGCCAACCAGTTTATTGCAGATGATTTATTTGGCAACCCATTTATAGCTAATTTTTATGTAGCAACGTTTTATTTGGCCGAATTATATTAAGGCCGATTATGATTATGACATTAAAACTATGGCTTAACTATGACTTATAAAAAAATCACTAGGGCAAAAAATGATTACACGAATAACATTTTGTCAAAACAACAGTTACCTTTCCATACAGAAGGCAACATTTGGCATCCCACTCTTATCGGTTACCATAAAGACGAAATTTGCTTGTATCTTTATACAAACTGACAAAGCGTCTTTTTAGAAATCGATAAAGTGGGACGCGCACTATACATGCTCACATTTTATCACCCATAAAAAAATATTTTGCCTTTTAATGCGTTTTCACATTATCCGATTCGATATCGGATATAGGATGTATGTCAAAGGCAAATGTCAAAGATGGCGCCTTTAGTACATGGGATATCGGTTCTACATCTAAGAATAATTTTGATAAGAATTATGTCACAGAATCCAGTTAGGTGCGACGACGAGCGAAGCGAGGAGGAGCGTGTTAGGTAGACAGTGACAAACAACCAGAACCGACTGGTTTTTCTATCTTGCTTCGCTCGCGATACAGTCCCATTTAATAAATAAAATTGCTTGATAACAATTATTTCACAGAGTCCAGTTAGGTGCGACGACGAGCGAAGCGAGGAGGAGCGTGTTAGGTAGACAGTGACAAACAAACAGAACCGATTTTTTTGTCCACCTGTGTTTTTGTTAATAAAAATCCATATATGCAATAAAAACATACCTGTACAAAATTTGCCCCAAGTGAAAATTGCATCCTTGTAATATCATTCCATCAAAATTCGATCGAATACTTTGTATGGCAGCTTATTCAAAGTCTAACACGCATACTTTTGGCATCAGATTAATACCATGTTCATTTCCATATTCGATTAATAAATCAAACATTAAATCGTAAGAACGTTAGTCTTTGTTAGTGCATAAACAAAAAATAACGGTCCCGTTGTCATACATATTAGTAAGTACCCTCTTTTTTTCGATAACGTTACGTTTCACAAGTTAAAGTGATACCATACCCAAAAAATACGTTTGGTAAATAATAATTAACAATACGTATGTTATACTTAATAAACCACTAAAAAGTTGAAAATGTGTATTATAAAAAGTGCCTTTAAAAAAATAAGCAAAAGGTGCAGTTGCCAACTGTTTAGTTGGGAAATGAAACGATTCCTTAAGGTTTGATTGGAACGTGAATATTCGGCGAAATGACTTTATGCGAAAAATTGATTGCGATATGACATTCGGAAATAAAATTTTCGGAGATGATTTAGAGAACCCTGCAATAATCCTCGGATTGAGGATGATCTGTCTCCTGCTGTGGGATTGGGAGCGCTCCGCTAGGAAATTTCTTTGACCTTCAGCGGAGCCGGGATATTAAAAAGATTATTATTATATTATAGATAAGCTTCAAATCTTATGCAACTCTGGAAATCTTTCTTTGAAATCCTTGTGACCGGCGCAAGTTCTGTGTCCTGGTCCTAGCCTGAATTTCCTGTTTCAACCTAAAATCATAATCACCAGGGACAAACTCATCTAACAAGAGTGACTTTAACTCTTGCCAGCTTGAAACCGAACTCTTAATACCACGGAACCATAATAAAGCACCATCAATGAACAAGTGAGGCGCGGCCTTAAATAATTTGGAATCTGACACACCATTTGCCTCCTTCAATTCTTCGACACGCTCCAAAAATGAGCGCGGGTCTGTCAATCCGTTAAACTTGACTTGCCATTTAGAAATGTTCAAGTCACTCGAGCATTGTACACGCATTTCTCTAAAACTATCTATTGGCATTTCAGAACTACCGGCCGAAGCTGAAGGTCAAAGAAATTTCCTAGCGGAGCGCTCCCAATCCCACAGCAGAAGACAGATCATCCTCAATCCGAGGATTATTGCAGGCCTTCTGCTTCCACCGTTTTGACCACCATGCGGTATGGTCTTGTGGAGAAAGTGCGTGTGCACCCAAAAGGGTCAAAAAAGGAAATGGACCACCCATGATCATTAACCTATTTGCATATGGAGCAATCAAGGACATAGGGTGACAAACCCAGGAAGACATAATATATCGAATTAATATATTATATTTATTTGAGACTCCATCAGAGTCATGAAAGATTTACTATGATGTACATAGCAAGATTGTCACTCCAGACAGGCCTCTTATTTAGAGTATTAATATCACAATATTTTGTTATGTGTTTAAGATAATTTTCTGCATTATTTCTATATAATTATATTAATTTAATTTATCAAGACGTACTGGAGTAACAATTAAAAATCTCATACAATGGGTTATTTTTAGCTATCTGGCAACCCATGCACAGAATAGATTATGCAGAAAGGTGCATACATGTGTGGATGCAAGTATTTTTGCACCAATTGAGGATTTGAAACAAAATAAAATTAAAGAAATTTCGATTTTAGATTTATAAAAAAATATTAATTACGACCAAGAAAATATACTACGTTACAACAGGTTGACTTCTTAACTCGTCATTGAAATTACGTGAATGCCATCCTGATCTTCCAGCCTAGGGCCTAAACTAAGTCGTATTGGGATTAGTCTCCCTCGGCCTCTAGTTATTTGTGACGCCCATTCGGCGTGTGTTAAAACAAAATTTACCTCGAGTTCCATTTGACTAGTCCACACGAACGCTATTGAAATACGCAGCATTT
Organism: Leguminivora glycinivorella; assembly: GCF_023078275.1. Lineage (NCBI taxonomy): Eukaryota > Metazoa > Arthropoda > Insecta > Lepidoptera > Tortricidae > Leguminivora > Leguminivora glycinivorella. Next base: position 25,135,282 of record NC_062976.1, read on the forward strand.
CCAGCTATTAATTAGACCGGTGAGCGTCAACTCAAAATACGGCTGTTCACGAGTAAATCGCATTTTCCCATGAAAGCGGGTTTAATCAGCCCCGGGTCAGTCAGCCAGGCTGGCGTCCGTATTCTGACTATAAATATGAATACCAATATTAGAACCACGTTTCTTTTACAGGTTGAGGGTACAAGTGCGAGTGGGATACGACTGGTAAAACTTGCATTGGTAGATGTATTTTTCTAAAAAAATGCGTTGCAACTGTTCTACTTTGACAGATTTTTCTGCTTTTCTGTCTACGCTCCGTATTTTCATCATTAACAGAAGGCACTTTGAGTGACGACTTGACGAGTGACCAAGGCTCGTAAAATTTACTACTCCAAGGGCTTTACCAATACTAACCCAACATTAGATATTAAAGGTCTTTGCCCACTAGGCGGTACATACATAAATACCTACGCAAATTCTACTGTGACGTATCCTAGTGGAATTACTTTTTTACTCCCAGTGGCGCCCATTATACCCAAATTTAAATTTCACTCTAATGAAACACTCCAAACTCTTATCAGCGATGAAATTGCATAAGAATTTTTAATTAGAGAAGGAGTAAAAGCATTTTCCGGCTACAGATAGTCCAATCAGAGAGATACTGTATTCGTGTAAATGAAAAAAAAGACGGTTTCAATACTTCACTATTGTCCAATTTTATTTTTATTTTGTGTTGTATATTGCTGAAAATTGAGACTGAACTACAACTATTGCTTAAAATTATTGTTGGTAATGTTGGTAGAATGAATTTTAATATTATAGATAAATAAATATTGGGGACACCTTACACCGATCAACTTAGCCCCAAACTAAGCAAAGCTTGTACATACTATGGGTGCTAAGCGACAATATACATACTTAAATAGATAAATACATACTTATATACATAGAAAACATCCATGACTCAGGAACAAATATCTGTGCTCATCACACAAATAAATGCCCTTACCGGGATTCGAACCCAGGACCGCGGCTTAGCGAGCAGGGTCACTACCGACTGATCCAGATACGTCTACATATTACATATTGTAATGAAATTGAAGAAATTGACAATAATCAAAACATGAAAATTTATGTTTAACTTAAATATTAATGCTCAGAATGCGAAATGTAGGTACTAGGTGCCAAATATAATGTTTAATAAACAAAAAAATTGACACGCAAGCCTCTTTTCGACTTTCCTAACGGGCCCCGTAGCCTAATGGCATTTCTGCGACGCGAAACACCACCGAAACGCCGCAGAAATGTAGTCTGGCTCTGTCGCGCCAATACGCAAGAGCGATAGAGATAGATAGCTACGAAAAAGATATTATCGTGAGCGTTTCATGAGCGCTTGTGCATTCGGCAAGGCACACTGCTATCAAAACTTTTACCTGTTTTCATTACATTACTCACATACTTCATAATCCGAGATACTTCATTTCTTCGCATAAGTATAATACATATACTTTAATTAATAAGCGCTGGTGGCCTAGCGGTAAGAGCGTGCGACTTTCGATCCGGAGGTCGCGGGTTCGAACCCCGGCTCGTACCAATGAGTTTTTCGGAACTTATGTGCGAAATGTCATTTGATATTTGCCAGTCGCTTTTCGGTGAAGGAAAACATCGTGAGGAAACCGGACTAATTCCAATAAGGCTAGTTACCCTTCGGGTTGGAAGGTCAGATGGCAGTCGCTTTCGTAAAACTACAGCCTACGCCAAATCTTGGGATTAGTTGTCAAAGCGGACCCCAGGCTCCCATGAGCCGTGAAAAATGCCGGGATAATGCAAGGAGGATAATGAAGTACATATACTTTAACCAAAAAATTTTTTGGCCATTTTGGCCGTAACGTAGGTATGAAATGAACATGTACTTGTACAAAGACCCTTGTTGACTAGACTACTTTGGTTTTCCGCCGGCGTGATTCCACTCGCCTTTCCAATTAAAGTTGTGGCGTGACCTGTACATTTAAATTAGCTCTGTTTGTCTCGAAATGTGCTCTAACTTACTTAGCACTTTGATAGTAACGAGGAGTAACGGAAAGTTAGATGATTCTATCAACAGTTTCAACATTTGGTAATTATACTCGTAAGTTCAAATGTTCTGGCAGATGAATTAGTTTAGCCAATAACATTGGTCAATTTACGTAATTGGCATTAAAAAGTTAGGTTATGAATTGTTTAGTAGATTTGGATTGTTTTGAGGCGAATTTTTTTCAAAAACTGTTTAACCTATTAAAGTTCAAAATATTTTTCCTAGAAAGTCTTTATAAATTTCTACTTTTGTGATTTTTTTCATACTCGTATTTTTTCAACTTATGGCATTGAGGTATATGTACTACGTACTAGAGGCGACGTTGCCAAGCGAAAACTCTGCACATGCTGACAAATGCGCGGGGTGCGGGGAGCGGTTATTTACGCGTAGAGTAGGTCTACCACCAGATGTGACACATTATCATATTCTGCCTAGCGGGAATTTTACATTATAGTTAAATAAAATACGGATGTTCTAGTCAAACTTATTTATTTATTTACAACTTAAACAACACAAATTAATACAAAATAATTGTGCTGTATTTATCTTCTTCTTTAAAATACACAATGAACATGTGTGGTCAGTTGGTAACCAAGTTTCCTCAGCACGATTTTTTTGGACAAAGCGTATCAATTGTTCCCTTTTTTCATGACCAGGCCGAAGAAAACTGCAAAAAGTGAGCGTGCTAAAAATACAATTTTACTCAAAAACTATTAACTATATATATGAAACAAATAAACTTGTTTTATATTTTAGTAACATAATTAATGAAATAGTAAGTAGTTACTTAATAATTTTCCAAATATAAATATTTATATTTCGCAACTCTATTAGAGGATTTAGAGGTGAAACACATTAGTAGGAACAGTGTAAATGGCACATCTGCGCGGTTAATTCTCTATGACCAAACATGTAGAGCTGTTATACCTAGTATTAAGACCTTATTGTAAATACCATGTTTCAGCAAATAAATTTCTGAATCTGAATCTGAATCTGAATCTGAATCTGAATCTAATTTTTTATAGTCTATGATTGCGTCACCAAAATGGCGGCAGTGTCGCTCCCGCTCGCGAGTTTGTAGAATATTCAATCTTAAAATATTATAGACGAGTTTTTTGTTTAATTTACCGATGAAATGTCACACCTTGGCTTTTATTTGATTTCCTCGAGTGATTAGTACAATTTTTAAGTACACGAGAAGGCATTATTCACGTGGAAAGTAAAGGCATCACGGCACGTCACTGCACCGCAAGGACCTGGTAAGGACTGACAACGTTGCGGTCCATGGACCGCAGTGCGTTGTGTAAAAATTCTCTTAGCAACGTCGCCTCTAGTACGTAGTACATATACCTCAATGACTTATGGTTCAAATTTTTTTTTACTTTAGGAGCGATTATTTCCGAAATTATGAGCATTATCAAAAAATGATTTTAGTGAACCCTATTAATTTTTATATACCTATCCAACAATATATCACACGTTAGGGTTGAAATGAAAAAAAAAACACTCCCCACTTTACGTGTAGGGGGGGTGCCCTAATGAAACATTTTTTTCCACTTTTTATTTTTTCACTCTGTCGGCGTGATTGATATACATATTGGTACCGAATTTCAGCTTTCTAGTCCTTACGGTCGTTGAGATTATCCGCGGACGTACGGATGGACGGACGGACAGACAGACATGGCGAAACTATAAGGGTTCCTAGTTGACTACGGAACCCTAAAAACGCAAGTGGCTCTTTCATTAAAATGGACGAATGGTGGAAAGTGGACGAACGATGTTCTGAACAAAAGTAGTGAAAAAGAAGAACAAGAAGGCAAACATAATATTAATGGAATTTCCAACTTCAATAATAAAAAGTGGAATAAGGCATGTGATCATATTATGAACAATTGTTATATACATTTCACATGATAAATTAAGTTTGAGTTTATATTGGCAACGTGCGTGACAGAGTAGCGCTGAATGTCACAAATACACGTCGTCTTATGTGCATGTCCAACATTTATGCTAGCAGCGGCCGTTGGAATTAATAATATATGACACCATACAATTCAACATGGGAAAACCCACAAAATGAGAGAAGTATAATTCGTGCGCGTGCGCTATCAAAATGTAAAATCTGAGATACTTACAGTCAACCAATTGGAACCCTAGGCCACTGTAGAACTATGTCACTGTGACGTTATAAATCAGATTATAAGAAATCTCTTACTGCTTGTCATTTTGACATGGTTGTAGAGTGGCCTAGGGTTCCAATTGGTTGACTGTACATCCAGATTTAAATTCACATTTTGTCTATCAAACTGCTTTATGCACAGTCCATTAGTCTAACGTTCCCAGTCCGAAACGCTTAGAGCAAGGCATCAAAATATAAGTGCCAAACGTTGTCGCTAAAAAATCTACGATGACGACCAATGGCTGTTTCTAGCTTGAGCAGAAAATATCCTAAAATGTCCGTAAAAGCTGTGATAAAATATTGACAGTTTTTTGTTACACAGTTTTCGCTGGCAATTTCAAAGACTATTTTAAATTTCTGCTTTAGTTTGGACGTCTATATTAAGCATTTCGCAATGAACGAATTTTAGATTCGACGACAGAAAATAAGAAGATTATGAGGAGCTTCCATTAATAGCTGGGACTACTTGAATATTCTTATTAAAAAATACTAGTACAGACATTAATTTGAATTGTATTCATGAAATAAAACTATGGAAATGGATTATATCGCGTATAATGAATGTTGCGCGAGGCCATTGAGATCAAGAAATATCCAAACTTTAATAGAGAAGATGGCTTTACTTTACCACCGGCTTGGGATCCAGTAGTACACCAGTGTTCGAAACGTCGGGGTGAATTGTAAATTCTTTATACGCGATATAATCCATTTCCATAGTTTCATTTCATGAGTAACTATCGCGGTAACCGAAGACAATATTTTGAGTTTTATTGTTTGATGATTTTTTTAAACAAATATTAATACTTGCAAAAAATGCTAGGACAGGTGACTAGTAAAACTTCATAGGTATGATGATTATGGAAGTTTCTAGATGAAACCTTTGATGATACAAACTTTAACACTCTTTGTCATTCTATAAGATCAATCTCTCATTCGCTAAACTGTTTGGTGAAAAGCTACTAAACTACCTTTTTATTTTTTTTATTCAGTGGTTGGAAATGGCATGATAATTGGCAAAATATTATCTAGTTTCAATTGATCCCTTCACGCGATAAGACGAAGTAATATCAAAACTTACCTATAAGAAATACTTCGATCATTCAAGCATTAATACACTGAACCTATAAGGCATAAGGCAGACACGTGACGCAGCGGCGGCCGGACGCCCGCGTCCGCCGGCGCCGGAAATAAGCCCGTTCCTTCCCGGCAGGAATATTCCTCTCATACGCAATGGAATACCCTTTACTTGCAGCCTTTTCGGTTTAAAGAAGTTTATTTTCTCATAAGAATATTACAATTCACTTACATGAGAAATTAACACTAACTTAACATGTTGAGCGTATGTATACATGCGTATAATTTGATTACAAAAGAAGTGCTTAACCTAAATATTATAACATTTTTTTATATGTACAATAATTTATCAGTTTCTAAACTAATAGTATACAAAAAGTGTTGGTATGTGTTCGTAGGGTTAACATAAAATTAGTAGGTAGATAAATAAAATTTGACACTATATGCGTCAGTGAGAAAGGTATAACTCAAATTTTGGTAGAGCAAGCCAAGCAATGATGACTAGCAAATTGTTAGAAGCTAGATAGATAGAATATTCTTTATTGGCACACCTCAGCAAAAGATACAGTGGAGACAAAACAAATGATTATAAATAGAGGCAGACAACAGGCGATCTTATCGCTAAAGAGCGATCTCTACCAGACAACCTTTCGGTAGCGGAAATAAAAAAACATAATCATTAGCTAGGTTGACTTTTATGTTCGTACTTGCATAAATTAAATAGCTACTTCAAACCTACTCGCAGAAATTAAAATAAAGGTAGTTCGGAATATGTTCAGCAGGCAAGTCACTAAAGTATGACTTAATTTTATTAAGCAAGTAAGTATAAACGTAAAATATACAGCAAATATAAAATGATACATTCATCATTCTCCTTGCGTTATCCCGGCATTTGCCACGGCTCATGGGAGCCTGGGGTCTGCTTTGACAACTAATCCCAAGATTTAGCGTAGGCGCCAGTTTTTACGAAAGCGACTGCCATACGACCTTCCAACCCGAAGGGTAACTAGGCCTTATTGGAATTAGTACGGTTTCCTCACGATGTTTTCCTTCACCATTTAATGTATCATAAAACATGGTACATTATCTGTAAAATATTACCTGTAAATAATGTCTACCGGTAACATTAATTTATCATACCAGAAACGAGCATGATCGTATCACCCATGTTTATCGTGATACCCATACATTATTCGCAGCACATCGAAACCGATGAATGAAACGATATTATCATTAATTTAGCAAATAATCATTTCCTGCAAAAACAACACCATGACAATTATTGGAAAGATAACAAGGGCAGTAAAACCCGAATTCTCGTAAACTACCCCCAATACAGAAACGTGACTTTTTGGCAAGCTATCAACTGTCATGGGTACAAACAAAAACAAACTATCTACTAACAACAATACAAGTCACCATAATAGCAAATTATGTACTCGCAGTGTACACTCGACACAGATCTCTGTTTCAATAGTGGTAGTAACAAAACTGAGTGTAGTATTCGATGGTCAAGCATGACTTTTGCGTTTATCGCACATATTTACGAGCTTAAAGTGCTAGTGATTCTGTTGAAGCGTGTATCATTTGCGTCGAACATGACGCTCTAGTTCCGAATTTGTATTAGTGATTTGTAGCTATCTAGTAATTAGAGGTTCCGATCAGATCTAGCGAGCCGCAAAGCTGACGCGCTTTTCATTTGTACGATTATGGGCTGTGATTAGTGCTTTGAATGTACGAGTACCATCATGCGCTGTACCAGTCTGTTTGAATGTAGGTTTAATGTAGATATTACGCAACATAATACGTATTTACCTCTACAACAGCGCCTTTCAAAGTAGCGCAAATAACATGGAGGGAAGGAAAGTCTGTGGTGGTTATATTTTTAAAGGAATAAAAAATAACTCGACCAAGTGGACGGTATTCTGGTGATTCCAAATTTAGCTCCAATTCGTATTGACGTAAACACGTGTAAATCAATTTCTGATGTTAAGTGTCAGTTACAGTCAATTTGAATCATTTTGCTTGCTTGTGGAATACTACGCCCTGGCCCCGTAGCCGAATGGCATTTCTCCGACGCCAAACGAAAACGAAACGTAGTCTGGCTCTATCGCGCCAATACGCAAGAGCGATAAGGATAGATATCTACTAGCGTTTCGTTTCGTGAGCGTTTCGTGAGCGTTTGTGCCATTCGGCTACGCACCCTGTAATGCTACGGCCTGTGTGGTGACGGGTTAAGAATTTCACCACCCCCTTTCTTCCCGTGGGTGTCGTAGAAGGCGAGTATGGGATATGGGTTAAATTGTGGTGTAGGCGAGAGGCTGGCAACCTGTCACTGCAATGCCATAGGTTCGTTTTCTTTTAACCCCTTATTTGCCAAGAGTAACCCTGAAGCTTTAGTAGTTTCATGTGCTCTGCCTACCCCTTTATGGGATACAGGCGTGATTGTATGTTGTTGTTGTTGTTGTTGTGGAATACTAAACGAGTCTAAAAATAGACAGTTCAAGGTTTATATTATTACGAGTATGTATGTATGTATGTTGAAATACTGTATATTGTGTACCTAAATGCATAAAATCATGTTCAGATATTTTTGTTCAAATAACTGTGTTTATGCCTGAACGCGACTGCGCTAGCGAAACAGGCTTGCCATAGCTCCGAGGGGCACCGGCCGGGAAAGCGGCGCTTCGCGGCCTTTATTAGCCCCTTCATTAGACGGATGTTATTTGGATGTCGTGCGCGGCATAATTTATCACCACGCCGCGTTAGGGCCCTGATTGAATTGTTACAATTTGGGGGCCAGATTGATTGCCGGTTTTTTTTTAATTTACTCACAATTATTGCGGGCCGGTAAATTCGGAATGGGAATTAGGTTCAATTGCATTTTGGAATTCGTTTCCGTTTGTTTTTGTTTATGATACCTACGGTACTTGAAAGTTTCACTGGAAATAATGAAACTGAGTAGAACAGAAATAAATAATTATTGAAGGAATGTAGTGTAAAATAAATAATATTATTAAATAAAACTGTAGACAATGATCTTATACAAATATAAAAAACTGCATCGAAATATAAGCCACTATAAATATTTGATCCAGTATGAATCGGATATGTCAGGATCAAATTTGACGTTTATGTTTGAAGATTTGGATAGTTACTTTGGATAGTACCTAGCTTAAGTTTTTGTGTCACTTTTACTCATAAAATACAGATTCATCATCATCATCTGAGGCATTACAGCCGCGGGTGGGCCTTAGCCTGGTCAAGCAGGTCTCCCCAGTCCGATCTATTTGTGGCCTTCCTGCTCCAACTTTTCTCTCCTATAGGGTCCTGATGTCCTGGTATACGCCGTCTAACCATCTGAGCTTAGGCTTGCCTCTACTTCTGATACCCTTCGGTAGAAGGTAAAATACAGATTAGCTTGTATTTAGTAGTAGTAGTAGTAGTAGTAGTAACTCTTTATTGTACAAAAACACATTAAAAATAACATACATTGAGATGCGAAGTACAGAGGCGAATTTATTTATAAGAATGTACCTATTTTTTTATATTTCATCCTTTTCTTTGCTTGTTTGGAGTGTTTTCATATACTCCACTTTTTCATTCATCCCAACCAAACTACAACACACAAGACTCCCATTCCAAATCTTTTGAACTTCCCCTGGCGAACTCCTTAAAGAGTTCAGAGTTCATCCCGTTCATTAAAGAGAAACTAATCTACAAGATGGCGCTTTCATTATCCCGAAAGCATTCCGAGGACCCGACAGTCGGACGAAGGAATTTTTAAAGGCATTTCGTACGTTCCAAAGGGTGTCGGCTTGTACAAGCCGCGGGCACCAACGAACGGTGAAATTACGGTGAAAAAACACCCAAAGCAATTTGTCTTAAGTGGCTACGGTAAAATATTCGGTAACTTTGAAGGGGTAAGGTTTTTTAATTAATACGGGAAGTTCTTGTGCGTTAATTATTGCGTAGCGAACAGGTGATGCCTCGCTGCAGTTTGTATCTGGGGAGTACAGATTTCAACATCCGCAATCGTGGAACTTGGAAGGTAATTTTACGGTTTACCATCTGCATCCGGTAATGATATTTTGGGGCTCTTTCTTTTGGTTGTAATTTGAAAAGTTGGTAAATAAAGTATTTAAAGTTAAAAAGTAAAAAAGACACAACTGTGAAGTTGATTGAACAGAAGTAGAAAAGTATTTCTACCTCAGCAGTTTCTTTATTAACAGGGTAAAGTAAAAAAAATACAAAACACAGATGTCAATACGAAAACAGACTAAAGTCCATTCACAGAACATTATATAATACCTAGGTATTTCTTTTAGATAGCTGAATATAATTTTGGCTTGCCCAAGCCTCTATAAGAAATTTTGCAAAATATTTTCAACAGATGAGACGCGCAAACATCCTTTACCGCAAACAGAAAAAAAAATTTTCATACATCTGCTTTTCAGCTTTGACTATGCGTTATAGGTGACGTTGAAAATTATGAACTTGCAAAATTATAAACATAATCTATCCAATCTTTAATTTGTAATTTATAGAAGTCAAAAAAGCCTTCAAATCAAGGGTGAATAGGCATTTCATCTCACTCCATCGTCGGCCACGTCTTTGCCTTTGGCTAGTCTATGGCCAAAAGTAAGCCCATTTATAATAATGAAAAATAAAAAAGTGCCCATTTATAGTAAGAAAAAGACTAGCTCCCTTATTCATAAACGTTCACTAAAGTTATCTATCTACCCGTGCTTTTATTGAATTCCATATACTTCGGCATATAATTAGGTCCATTATACGAAACAGAATGGCATAGTTAGTTTTCTTAAATTTGTATTTTTTTCTAAAAAAAAACCATACACCTGCGATAGATTTTAACTTTAATTGCAATTAACTCACACTAAGTATGTGTCAAAACTATGACATGTCAATCGCATATCGAACACACAAAACCCGTTTCTTAACAGCAATTGAGGTAACATCTATCACAGATGTATGGTATTTTTTTAGAAAAAAGTTACGTTTTAAAAAACTAACTATGCTATTATGTTTCCTATAATGGACCTAACTATATGCCGAAGTTAACAGATTTCAATAAACTTTAAGAGTACTTTTATGAATAAGGGGGTAGCAAAATAAGGCGACGCGCAAATATTAAAAACTCATCACCCACATCTGCTCCGGAGCTCTCACCACGCCCTGGAGGGGAGGTCGGGAATCATGAACTTAAACAATGACTTCCTTAACGCGGATTAATTATTTTGCACGTAAATAAGAGACACTTCAAAGCGCTTTTGTTTAATACCGTTTGTAAACAATTATTAATGAAATGGCTTAAGAGCCGTAGACTGGAAATAATTGCTAACATCTGGTCTCGTTTTGTCTCATTGAGCCTAAAACAGGTATAAATATTTTGAATGTTGTGGAAATAACCTTTTTTTATTATGAATGGGCTTACTCTCGACCACAGACTAGCCAAAGGCAAAGACGTGGCCTACGATGTAGTGAGCTCGCCCAGAAGATACCTGTTCGCCCTTGATTTGAAGGTTGCCGGCTTGCTATTAATAACCCTTAAATGCATGACCTTGACAAAGATTCCTTAAAATTTGAATTTTGACATGCTGTCAATAGAGTCAAAAATGCATGATGCATATATACATCACTATGCATTTAAGGGTTAATCCGGTAAGAATATTAATCAAGCTCTGACTCACAGAGATTACCCTCTCAAAAATTGTATGCGAGCGTATCACGTCCATTTAGCTTTTCGATGAACCTAAAAATGCTCTAGAGACACTATTAATCAAAATAATGGTTCATTGGAATGTCTGATTTCATAAAAAAATTGAATGAAAAGTCCAATGAAAAGCTTAAATATCTCCAGCAAGTTCCTCTGATTAAATCCCGTTCGACCATATCCCGAACACTCTCATGAATTAAGGATGCCCTCGTGATATGAACTTCTTCCAACTTCGTACAATGCAGAATACACTATGCTAATGAATACATCCATTGATAAGCGGGCTTAAGGGGAAAAGGCACGGGCGTCATCCATACAAATGTAGGCCTCATTTTTTATAAAACCATAATAATACATCGGTATTTATTTCACTATAGTGGCTTAGATATCAAAAAAGTTTTACGATTAAGTATAAAGCGATAATATTACGGAAATAAGACTCGTCAGTGTTCTTTTTATGATAATGATCAATTTTACGAAGATCGTTTTTGAAATTTATAGATTTTTGATTATTTTTAAACTAAAAGCAAAGGTTTTCAGGTTTCACAAAATATAAAACTGGTTAGAACCATGTCACAATAATTAAACATGGGACAATAAAAATTAAGGCCAGTTGCTATAACCACAATTTAACAGACCCATCAAAGTCACGCCGCAGCAAAACATTTATCGAAAATCCTATAACTACACGAACGCTAAATTTAGCAATAGACAATTTGGTGTAACTGACCCTTAGAGGCACCTGTGATCAAAATTCATCTATTTCTAGGTATATCTTAGTGTTACTGAACGCAGCCATAATTTAAATTGAACGAATAGGTTTATATAATTCCATTCGTCGACTCACTCTCTTCTCTTTCAACAACTCTCGTGTAATTTGCAGCTCTGTACTTATAATTCAAAATTAATTGAAAACACAATTTTTCTTTTGAACAGTGTTTTTGATTCATCTACAAACACTAAGGGCCAGTTGCATCAACCACATCTGACAGACACATCATCGTCACGCAGTAGAAGTCTATGGAACTTCCCATACTATAAAATTTAACGAATGCTTTAACAGTGACAGACGGTTTGGTGCAACTGGCCCTTAGAATTAAAAATTAAAAAATATCTTAGGAGGAAAATAGGAACTAGGTTTCTATGAAAAGGCTATTCCGCGCGGCCCCCTTTTGTCTTAATCCAAAACTTCGCGAGCATGTCGCGTATATGAGCCAGGAGTTTAACAAAGGTATACAAGAAGAGAATTTGAGGAAGATAAATTACAAGTTATACTGAGCACAATGTTCCTCCTTTGAGATAGTTGAAGCAGTCTAGTTTGACTATGAACACGTTCTTATAAGTAGTTCAAAAACTTCATGACATCACCCCGAAATAATGGAACAGGCTACTTGACCCTTTTTGAAAGTCTGTCTTATATGATTAAGCACTGTCCAATTAACCGAAATAAAATATTGTCATATTTTATTATGACTTAAAAACAGCAAAACATGATTTTAAAGTATATTTTTTACGTAATCAGGCGAAAACAACACAGTCATGTTAATCTATAGATTTTCTGTGCGTCAGGTCATTCTACTCGAAAACAACATTTTCTGACTTTTTAAGTATGAAGGCATAAAGTTCAATATGTCAGCGATTGTTTTGACATGCAGTAAGGTTCGAATTCGATGACGTCACTTCATCGCTGACAGCGTTTTCGATGGCCAAATTAAATAAAAAACTACGGAACCCTAATTACACACATTTTTAATCGAAAATACGTAGTCATCATACACTTTTAATACCCAAAATCTATAAATATTGTTTTTTTTTTATATCAAATACTACAAAAGACAATCATTTATTGTGCCAAGGACATTCTCAGAATAAAATATATAAATAAATTATTATTATAAATTGCTACTAAATAATGTTTAAAAAGTTCAAAATCAATTATACCATGGGCGATGAATTTGTTAGAGACATATTGCCTGGGCACATCTCGACTGGAAGGCAAATGCAACTGTTTTTTTTTTTTTTTTTTTTTTCTATGTTTTAGAATGTTTGCATTATTAAACAGAGTGTCCACCGGTTATGGTGAGTGTTCGGTGGGTGTTCAGTGGATACGTATAACTCTACATCATAGTGTAGTAATGGAAAAACCGGCCAAGTGCGAGTCGGACTCGCCCAACGAGGGTTCCGTACAAACTTTCAATGGTTAAAATAATCATACTACTCATACTCATATTAATTTATTCATACAACGCCATTTTACACGTCAAGATTTGATTTAAAAAAATAATATTCATACAACAATAATACTTAGAGAATAAATAGACAGAAGATTGAAATTAGAAATTAAAAATTAAATTGAAATTAAAAAATTCAAAACAAAAAGTTAGGCAATATTCACATAAAAAATGCACAAAAATATTTTTCTAATTAGGTAATAAAAAAATTGTCATAAGTGTAGAACGGGTGCTCGACCAGCCAATTTTTTAAGCGATAGGTACTTAAAGTTCGACACACTAGGCGCTTCAACCACATATTGCGGCAATTTATTATAGACGGCAGGGTCCATCACATGTGTTAATTTGACCGTAAATTGGATTTCGCCAATTTACGGTCGATACCTACTAACTTTCTGGCATTTCGAATGTTGTACTTGGAACACATGTTGTTAGTTTTGTCACAGAATATATGTATAATACTACAAGTACAGAAGGCTCACTCCTTTGATGTTCACAAAATGACGCCATTCTAAATTCTTACCTACATTAACAAACGGACCGCACGCGAGCAACTAACATTGAATTTTTCCCCTCACTAGCTCGGAAACACGTGTTTTGTCCTTTAATACCAGCGGGTAAAAACGCATTTTATCCACTAGTGCTTTAAAATTGATAAAAGTAGGTGAATCTAGTAATAAAGATCATTTACCACCTGTGGAACTACTGGAAGCAGTGATAAACGCATTTTTTGCGTTGTAGTTTCCTCGCTACAGTGAGGGAAAAAGTTTTGTGTTACACTCGGGTGCAAATGTATTTTACTTCTCGTGTGTTAAAAAACTCGCAAGTTCAGGATTCTATAAATAACTCGGAAGTTCATGTTTCTATAAATAACAATTAGGACAATAGATCCTTCCTCCTTCCTTCCTTCCTCCTCCTTCCTTCGGTCCTTTGACTCGTCGGCACCCAGGCCCCTTCTAAGTACAGGTTTGTACAAGTTTCTAATGAGTCGAGTCGGCAACGCACATGTGCCACTCCTTGAGTGGCAGGCGTCCATATGTAACAGTGACCGCTTTCCATCAGGCGGACCGTATGCATGTTTGCCACCTACGTGGTACAAAAAAAAACTCTCGACGAATTCACCTTAAACATTAAAAACTAAATCAAAATTGATTCGTTCGGGAGCTATGATGCCAGACAGACAGTCATGTCAAGCGTCAAACCTATTATTATTATAACACTCCGCCTTTTTTGCGTTGGTGGTTAAAAACAAGAAACCTCCTTCAAAACTATAATAAAACACAACTTTCAATGAAAATCGGTAAAGTGCGAGTCGGATTTCGACATTTCCATACAAAAAGGTCATGAGCGCCTGACGACATGTGATGGCAACGTACACTAGATTTGTACTTTAAAGATTTTGCGTATATTTTGGAAACTATAAGAGATAGAGCAAATAGACTTCAGATTTTGGTTGTCGGTGGCACAATTTTTTTTGTTTTCGTATATATACACCATTTTTTGGACCTATTAGGGCAATATTATGGTCAGTGCAGTTCTAAACAGTCTTAAGCGCCTCTTTTTTAGTAGGAACTTAAGTCATTTTGGCAAATGATTAAAATTTTTAAGAATTTCTAAACAGAAATGAATTTCTTTCTACCTGTCCATGGCGCTCACAAAATTTCAAAACATTCAGTAAGTACTTGCAGCGGCAGTGAGTGAAAATCTCAATTTGAGTTGTTTTCTCTTAAGTCCGACTTACGCTTGACTGTAGATTTGTAATAGGTTTTCCTGTAATCTACAGGTAGAGGGCTATCTCGTGTATTTTTTTGAAAATTTTACACTAAGTAGTTTCGGAGATAAGGGGGGGGGAATGTTCATTTTTTGCTTATTTTCTTAAATTACTTTTAAATTACCAAAATAAAAACTATAAAAAAAATATATTTGAGATGCTTATAAAATGCTCTTTCATTTGATATGTAGCACAATATAGTTCTAATAACTTTGATTTTTAATTTTCAATTTTACCCCCCAAAAGTGCCCCCTATGATTAAATTTCGTTTAATTTCATTTAATTATATTACATGTCCGTCTTTGGGCCACAGGTTTACATACGTGTGCCAAATTTCAAGTAAATCGGTCTAGTAGTTTCGGAGAAATCGGCTGTGACAGAGGGACAGACAGACACGCGAGTGATCCTATAAGGGTTCCGTTTTTCCTCATTGAGGTACGTAACCCTAAAAATGTATCAGTTACGACAGTTACAATTGCCCCCCAGTCGAGATTTGCCCCGCTGTACCTTAACTAAAAAAAGAGTTTGATTATTGTGTCAATTGAAATCATCTGTAATCTGTATTATTCATTTGAAGTCTTATAAGAATGTACAATAGATATTTGTTCACATTAAAGCGATCAAACTAAAGTGAAGATTTTAAATGTGACGAACATAACTCATCGTACTTGTAAGTATTTGTTAAAATGCCAAAGTTAAAAATATTTTTCAGTACAGATGGTGTTTTTTTTTTTAAACAGTACCTACTTCGAAAAGTTGTTCATTTCTTGTGAGGCCCACTTCGGAGGCCCATCTGTACTGAACAACTTCTAGTCCGTTGCTTCTGGAAAGTTATGTATGAAAATATTGGCATAATTAATGGAAGATTTTTTTTGATTAGGGTATGTGCATTATAGGCCGAAGTTATTTTTCATCAACCCTCCCCATCTCTCCCCCCTCTGCGTCACCCCTCTTCCCCCCCTTAAATAGCCGAAAATGCGGTTTTTCGCAATTTCTGACAAAACCGTTGCAGATACAGAAAAAGCGTGTAGAAACAAAGTAATCCTTAATAAATTTACTACAAACCATTCATTGTCACTTTGGTTCTAGCACTTATAGTTTTCGCGTAATCCATCACGAAAGTTGGTCCTTTGCTGCAATTTTCTTTAGTGAATGTGAAGCTTTCTCCCAAATTGCTTACAAAATCTGTTTGATATTACTAAAATATTATAAACTGAAAATGAATTTCAGGGGGAAAAATCACTACCATGGGTGGAACTTGAACTAACGGCTTCTGGATTAAAACTCCAGGGCTCTACCAACAGCTACCAAAAGCTCATCCCCAGTCATCGATATACTATATGGATCAATGGTACTCCTAGCGACTACTACCGTGAAAATATTACGTCTTAAATAGTTACTGGAATTCCAAGACATATTGGAAATTCCACCCATGGTAGTGATTTTTCCCCCTTAATTTTATTTTAGTCATGGGTTACAATATCTTAGTCATATCAAAAAAAAATCGACGATTTTGTAAGCATTTTGGGCGAAAACTTAACATTCATTAAAGAAAATTGCAGCAAAGGACCAACTTTCATGACGGATCACGCGAAAACTATAAGTGCTAGAACCAAAGTGTTAATGAATGATTTGTAGGAAATTTATTAAGGATTACTTCGTTCCTACGCGCTTTTTCTGTATCTTCAACAGTTTTGCCAGAAATCGAGAAAAACCGCATTTTTGGCACTTTAAGGGAGGGTAGAGGGGTGACGCAGAGGGGGGAGGAGTGGGGAGGTTTGATGAAAAATAACTTCAGTCTATAACGTACACATTTTAATTTAAAAAAACCTTCCATTAATTATGCCGTAATTTTAGCTAATTTCCCCCTACTATTCGTACGATACACGTGTGTAAAGGAAATTTGTAACTCGTGTCGATTTAAAACACTCACTCCCAAAACTCGTTTCGAACTTCCTTTTTTCCGGACTTGTGTCGTGATCTACTATTACTTACAGTATTTAAAAAACAGTTGCAGTTATTAATACCGTTTTTTACAAGACTTGGCTAAATGAAGTCTCTTATCCAGCTCACAGTCATCTTCGCGCTAAAACTTATTCACGAGATTAAACTTCTCGAGTGCCTAACTCGCGAAAAAATATTTAAAAAGCTATCAAAAATTTGTCCACTTGGTAATTTACGAACTGGCGAAGTTCCAGTGTTTTATATAAGATAGGACACCAGATCCACTCTGTACAGATTTCGCATGTTGAAGCACATTAATAATGCTTCAAGCAGACTTGCAACTTTTGTTGATTCAGTTCAAATTCAGTATCTCTTTCGATGCCTTTCGAGGTACGAAAAAGATGAATCATAAGTTCTTACTGTTCTTATTTTTTAATATGAAAAATGTCATTTTTATTAATCTAATACTAAAAAAAAATACTACGACTAAAACTTAAAGTTCTTAATTCTACAATAAAAATGTGGCACAGTCGAGTTCATAAATATGTCTAAATTTTTTCACCTTATTGCAGAGAGTTAGGGTAACTGTAAAGAAAAGTCTGACTACATAAACAAGTCAGCCCTCTGGTAAAAAAGTACTGATTAATGGTGGTTCAACACAATAAATTAGTGTGTCATAGGGACACTGAAAAATGTTATATCAATACTATCTTATTTTACCAGCGACACATGATGTCACTAAACGTTGTATAACTTTCAGTATGGGAGTAACATTATGCGCTGTCTATTAGGAACCTCATTGACAGCAATGACGCCACGAATATCGAGATTGAGATCGCCGAGGAACCTCGTTACGAACTCTTAAGGCTTGTAACTGTGAGGTCAACTTAGTTTACGGCTTTAAGCGATGCGTCATGATCTTCATTTTACGCTTCGTGTGTAAAGTGCTACTATTCACAGTTTGTTTTAAGGATACATAAGTGACTTTTAAAATCAGTGATTTTTAAAAACATTTAGTTACTAATAAAAAAAAAACATTGAAGTAGGATTAAGCCTGTGTATAATTAACATTCCCAACCGAAATTTCGTTATCTAAAAAAAAAATTGTTTTCTACATCAAACCAAATTATTGACTACCGTAAAAGACATGAGGTTACCTTTTAATTTTTTTTTATGTTAACGTAACGTCTTAATTTTCCCTCCTCAAAAGTGGTGGCCCCACGTTGGGCGCCACTATTGATTTAATTTCAACTCGATAATTTGTACGTACACGTAAACGCTTCCTTATATTTGGTATCTTAAGTTTACCTATTGTTTTTCCGAAGTACACTTTTCATTTCTTGCTTTAGCTACCAAACTTCCTAGAGAAGCAATTAAAAGCGTATAACTCTCGCCACAAAAATAGCCCCGTCTGTCACTGCACGCTACGCAAGTAGGAGTCCCATTCTGTATTAAAATTTGGTATTTTTTTTCATTTGTCATTGTCAATATTATTAAATTATTCTACTATCTTTAGTCATCAACTGATTTATACTTTCATGACTTTTAATAATTTACCTCGGGAAAAAGTGGCCTAGCTCGATTTTACTATTGCAAGCCAAGTTTTTTTTATCAAGTTTCCGAGTATGTTACTCTGTCCAATTACAACACTAACGATGTTCGACTTATCAGTTGTCGATATTCGTTTTAGCTTACATTTTTAATGCCTGTGTACTGCGTATAATGGACGAGATCCTAAAGCTCAGATTTTAATTGCATTTTGTTGTATCAATGTCACTTCTCTGTTAAACACGATGTTACGTTTATCATTCAAATAAGTGCGACTGAATAACTTTAAAGGATGACTCATTGTCTTCCTTCGGCACTGATGACAGCTCAGTACTGTGTCAAAACAAGATGAAAACTTTATGAAACTGCTAGAACAGAATTGGCCGCCTGTCTGCCACCGCAGCACTCGGTGAGTAGTTCGGGAAACTTCGGCAATTATCGCCGTCGGCTGCACTCCGACGCCTGATTGTGGTGAAACTCCGGGAGTGGACAAAAACTTAATGAATGCGATCAGTGATGAATGAACTTCGGAGCCAATCGCGAATTTACTTGAAAAGTCATTATATTTCCTAGCAGGTATTTTAATTTTTTTTCGTTATATTTCGATGTCCATACAGATCACATTTTTTTAAGTCGATTTCAATATGTTGAACACACACACAAAGCCAAATGTGACATTATCTGGGTAAAGGGACCTTATTGTCGATGGTACTTACGGCGTTATGAGCGATGTTCGTGTACACATACGACACTGCGGGACGTAAGCGCCATCGACAATAAGGTCCCTTTACCCGGGTAACGTCACAATAATATAGATTCTCACAAAAAAATTAATACATAAACAACATTGATTTAAACTTTCACGATTATTACACATAATTATTTTTAAAAAACCGGCCAAGAGCGTGTCGGGCCACGCTCAGTGTAGGGTTCCGTAGTTTTTCGAATTTTTCTCAAAAACTACTGAACCTATCAAGTTCAAAACAATTTTCCTAGAAAGTCTTTATAAAGTTCTACTTTTGTGATTTTTTTTATATTTTTTAAACATATGGTTCAAAAGTTAGAGGGGGGGGACGCACTTTTTTTTCCTTTAGGAGCGATTATTTCCGAAAATATTAATATTATCAAAAAACGATCTTAGAAAACCCTTATTCATTTCTTAATACCTATCCAACAATATATCACACGTTGGGGTTGGAAAGAAAAAAAATATCAGCCCCCACTTTACATGTAGGGGGGGTACCCTAATAAAACATTTTTTTCCATTTTTTATTTTTGCACTTTGTTGGCGTGATCGATATACATATTGGTACCAAATTTCAGCTTTCTAGTGCTAACGGTTACTGAGATTAACCGCGGACGGACGGACGGACGGACGGACGGACAGACAGACATGGCGAAACTATAAGGGTTCCTAGTCGACTACGGAACCCTAAAACCGGGACTTAATCGCGTATAACTACATATTAAACTGACCTCCAACGTTTCAAGGACGGCGTTGTCCCCGTGGTCTCGGAGAAGACTGGCTTGAAATGACATCATCACCTTCTGACAGCCGCGCGAGTTTTTCGAACTACCCGCACTTGGTTTTGATTATCAACTTGAACTGTTTGCGCATTTCTGCCGTATGTTAAAGGTGTGACGGATAAGGTTGGTACAGTACTTGGAAAGTACTCTATAAAGACGGTGTACACGCCATTATCCAAAGTTGCAGGAAGCCTAAGATCACCTATTAAGGACGTTATACCGTTTCAATCACCTGGCGTTTATAAAATTGATTGCAGTTGTGGTAGCTCCTACATTGGAGAAACTAAGCGCACCATAGAAGAAAGGGTAAAGGAGCACATCACGGCTGTGAAAAATCGTCAGGTCAACAAGTCTGCCGTGGCTGAACATTTGTTAGAGTCAGGGCTAAACCACTGGATCAAACTACATGACCCTAAAGTCCTTTCCACGGAACGCCATTTCTACAGTAGAAAAGTGCGTGAAGCCATTGAAATCAAAAAACATCGCAATTTCAATCGGGACGAAGGTTTTAGGATCTCATCCACATGGAATCCTGTCATTAATAAGTGTAAGCCGAAAATAATATCGACAGTCGTTAAATCGAATATCGTCAGTGTTGTATGTCGACAGAGTAACATCCCTAGTGCGCAAACAGTTCAAGTTGATAATCAAAACCAAGTGCGGGTAGTTCGAAAAACTCGCGCGGCTGTCAGAAGGTGTTGATGTCATTTCAAGCCAGTCTTCTCCGAGACCACGGGGACAACGCCGTCCTTGAAACGTTGGAGGTCAGTTTAATATGTAGTTATACGCGATTAAGTCCCGGTTTTTAAAAATAATTATGCATAAACAACATGTTCACAAAATGCTTTAACAGTTTAACATAAAGTCACTTTGGAATAAATTGATCAAAGACAAGCTTTATATAGACAGTCTTTAGCAGAAAGACGCAATCTGATATCTATTTCCTTTACCAAGAACCACATACATTTACTTACAATCTAAATATATAAAAGAAGAATCTGACTGACTGACTTACTGACTGATATATCAACGCACAGCCGAAACCGCTGGTCCTATAGATTCCAAATTTGGAACGTAGGTTTCTTATAAGGTGTAGAGGAGCAACAAAAAAGGATTTTTCAAAATTCATATCCTAAGGAGGTGAAATAGAGGTCCAAAGTTCAACGTTTGAATAAGATTACTTTTAGTACGCGGGCGAAGCCGCGGGAAATAGCTAGTAAAATATATGGAAGCTGCCTAATACTACCATTAATATCAGTCAACAACAAATAACAAAATTTAGGTAAATAGCACTGTATGTTGTAAAAGACCGGATTTCTTTTTTTCTAAATATCGGGCATTTCTCCGAGCCTTGCTCGTGAAAGCTATTTAAAAATCATTAAGAACTAATAATCAGTATGTCCCATTTATTAGCAACACTGTTTACACAATACTGCAACTAAACAACAAAGTGCCACAGAGCTCGCTTACTCATTTTAGGCCATCGAGTAAACTTGAGCAAAGCTTCCTTCCTCATTGGTACCGAAGTTTACCCGGCTGCTCTCCGAGCTTACAACCCTTAGCGTGTTCTGGGGTTGTATTCTTACTAGCTAGCAAGTAGTGGTGAAAGGTCGGCTAGTAACGAGTTCAGTGGTCATGTGAGGATAACGTTTCACTGTAACAGCAAACCTGCTTTGAAGAAAGGAGATGGGATTAAAGACTTTATTACTCAAAAAGAACAAAAGTTCACTTACAATGAGCTTAAGATATAAACAATTTTCTTAATATTTATAGTTTTATCCAGCTAGTCTTTGATACTTGAAATTAGAACTTTCCAAAATGCTTCTTTCAAATTCAATGGCCGCCTGGTCACACAATATACCTGACAGTAGTCTTAGTTGTTAAATAGGTAGTTGCTCTTTTGAATTTAATTAAATTTAATTGTCAACAAGTTCGGAGGTCGCAGGTTCGAACCCTGGCTCGCACCAATGAGTTTTTCGGAATTTATGTGCGAAATGTCATTTGATATTTGCCAGTCGCTTTTCGGTGAAGGAAAACATCGTGAGGAAACCGGACTAATTCCAATAAGGTCTAGTTTACCCTTCGGGTTGGAAGGTCAGATGGCAGTCGCTTTCGTAAAAACTAGTGCCTACGCCAAATCTTGGGATTAGTTATCAAAGCTGACCCCAGGCTCCCATGAGCCGTGGCAAATGCCGGGATAATGCAAGGAGGATGAGGATTGTCAACAAGTCTACTTTGATGATGATTTTTTTAATGGCTTGACCATTTTGCCAAAGCCAGTATAGTTCGAGCAGGGATGTAACGGAGCTCTGCTTCCGCTTCCGTTTCTGCGGAACTTCCGTTTTGTTTTACACATCCGCTTCTGTTCCGGTTCTGTTATTTTTCAAACGGAAGTTATAGCGGATGTCGGAACCTAGCGCGACGGTGGGACATGAGCGGCGTACATCAAAGACCAACAGGTCTATACCTGTCATTCGCTCATCTCTCCGCTTGCCACGTGCTGCGATACTAAACATCAATCGCTTCATTCCATTGCGCGCCAATATTTGTCCTGTCCACCTAGTTAGTAGCGAGTGAACAACTATTCAGTGGTGCAGGGCTTATCTACGATCCCCTTAGAAGCAAACTGCCGGGAGATAAAGCTGCTAAGCTTTTGTTTATTAAATACAGTTTACTTCTTTTATAATCACTCCATTTAATTTAAAATTTTAATTGTGTACTAACAATTACGTACACATATAATTTTTACTGGTTAGTTTTGGATTGTATTATATATACTACCTACGAGTAAGTTTTCTTTTCGTTTCTAAAACCTTTTACGGCATAATAAAGGTTTAAAAGGATTCTTATGTGATTTTTAGTGATTACCTAAACAACTAAACATCTTAAAGTTCAAGGTGATTTAAATTTTTGGATTGTAATGAATGATATACTTAAGATAAAATATCAGGTAACTTTTCTTTTCGTTTTTAAAACCTAGGTGGGCCTAAAGGCTGATTACAAACTGCTAATTACAGACTGAACAGTAAACACCTAAAAGTTCTAGGTAATTTAAGTAGTTTTGGTTTATGTTATACCTATGTGGTATTTTTTCATTTCGTTTTTAACATCTATAACTTCCGCTTCTGGTTCCGGTTCCGCTTCTGCTTCCGTTAAACTAAATTCAAAACTTCCGCTTCCGCTTCCGGTTCCGTTAAAACCACATCCGTTACATCCCTGAGTTCGAGTATATTAGTACTGATGCCGTGACTTACCATGCAATTGTAACAACACTCCTGTTTAACGTTTACAATGTAGAAATAACCTGATTTCCCTTTGTTTAGACCTATTACAACTGACAAGCACTAAAAGGACTTTGTTAAACACTTAAATTTACTGCTTGAGGGCCACTTGCACCAACGAAAATGGAGAGTTAACCCGAGGGTTAACCCATCATTTTGTATGGAATTTGACAGATGACAGCCCACTAACACCGGGTTAAACGTTAGGTGCAAGTGGACCTTAAAGAATCTAGAAAGCTAAAGTGCAATTTTGTTGTAAAATAAAACTTTATTTACCTCTAGACAGTTCAATGTAAATTGCAAGATACATACTTGACCTGATGTGGCTTGACTTTTATCTAATCGTTGTTTTCTATTAGACTCTGTTTGGACTCTATCAGTTATAATTTTTATCTATTTATATTTAGTCAGACGATGTGAATCATAGGAAGAAAACGTACCTAGTTTTAGGTCATCATTCTGCGCTTATCCCAGTCACTTGGGGTCGGAGCAGCATGTCTTTCTCATCCATACATCTCTATCATCCGTCATCTCATCATTAAACTTCGCTTCATATCATGTCTCACACAGTTCATCCACCTCTTCCTCGGTTTTCCTCTCCCGTTACTTCCTTCCACATTCATTCGTAATACCTTTCTCGACATTACTTCCATCTCTCCGCATTACATGTCCATACCATGCCGTTGATTCGTTATTCGTTAGATCCTGACAGTCTTGAGAAGGCGTTGATCGTCGGACCAGTGGAGGGTCATCGTAAAAGAGCCGGATTACCCACGTGCTGGTTCAGCACAATCATGAAGGTCACACGCGTTGGGCTCCAGGGATCCTTTAGGAAGGCAAAAGATCGGCCTGAGTGGAGAGCACTGCAACGTACAGCGACTTATGGTGGTCACGACCCTCAGTCATGAGGTTTCGACGTAGAAGAAGAAGAAGATTAATTGAATATGCGCGGTGCGCGCCCCTTAATTTCTTGTCTCGGTACTTATCTTACTGTCTCAGCTACTGCTACATAACACTATTAGACATTACAACTGCACTGACCTGTACAGCGGGATGCCAGCGTCGTCCCGGAACCAAAACACCATGTAGACCTTATCATTGGCCGCCGTGCCCAGGTCACAGGGGAATTGTGCCACCATGCCCTCCACAGCTTGAACGTCCACTGTTCGCACGCCCGCTGAAACAAAAAAATGTATGAGAAATCGTTTTCTACGAACAAAATTTTGAGCGAGTCTTTTTGAATATTGATTGACACCAACACGATTTTCACTAGACCCTACTACACTAGTATGGGTAGACCCATGACCAGGAACATAATGTTATGTTTGAAACGTCGGGCCAAATATAAATGTAAGTGTTCACGATTTACTCTTTTACTGCGTAATATACAGTAATATCCATGTATTTAAGTTATAATACTTTACTTATCAAATGTCTTTACTGTTTTATTCATTGGATTAGGTATACAAATAGGTTGTTTGTGCACATTATCAAAAGTAAAGTTATTCATAACAAAATAAACTGAACAATAAAATTTCAAGATTATTCAGAGCCACGCTTACAGCTAAATTTTATCTCGGTCAATTAATGCAAAAATAACTATTTAGACTACGTTTGTCTATGTTATTAATATTAATCTCTTTAAATACTTTGAGAGCCCATTTAGACGGTTCAAAAACGTCCCCCTATTTGGCATACCTACCTTTCATTGTCCGAAACGATTTTCGCATAACAGACTTCGCATGATCGCTTTTCGACGAATGTTAATTGAACAGTGAATTATGCCAAGAATAATTCTTAATTATGAAATTATGCCAAAAGAAGTGGAACCTGCAGTTTTTTTTTATTATAAAAACGTGCATCCAATTTTTATTAGATTGCGGTATTTGTTGCACTGAATTGTACATCCGCAAGTAATTGTAGTATCATGATTTTTAATTTGCACACCGTGTTCTAAAGAGGCCCTAAAACTGTAAGTATTAAAAAAGGTTAAATATATATAACATATTATTTCTATTCGTGATTTGGACGACACGATCAATCAAACACAGCTGAGTTTCTCTGTAAGAAAAGATTTATTGTATCATTATACAAGTATTTAGGTTATTCACAACAGTACGAGTTGAACAGTAACAAAAGTAAACTTTACCTGTAAGAAAAGAAACGACATTTAATGTTATTAATCACGATATCGATTCTCAAATCACTATTCAGCTATTTCAGCTAATAAAGTATTAATTATTTATTGCTTTCTTATGAGCTATGACATCAACATGACATGACAGCTTTTATGGTTTTTAATCTACCACAGACTATGCAATCTGTGTATGCTGCGACCTGCCAATGACTCCCGACGCGCGGGATAATTAAAATGAAAGAAAATTATATTTTTCTTTACATATATTAAATTACTAGCCTTTGCCCGCGGCTCCGCTCGCGTTAAATTCGAAAATTTCGAAATGCTCCATACAAAATTCCACTTCCAGCCCCTAATTTTAAGGAAGTGGGGGAGTAGAAAGAGACAAAAAGTAGCCTATGTCAACTATCTTCACTTAAAAAATTACGTCAATTCGTCGCTCCGTTTTGCCGTGAAAGATGGACAAACAAACAAACACACTCACATTTACAATAAGGTACAGCGGGTCAAATCTCGACTGGGAGGCAATTGTAACTAATCATTTTTTTTCCATTATTACACTATGATGTTGAGTTCTACGTGCATCCACTGAACACGCCTACCATATATAACCGGTGGACACTCTATTTAATAATGCAAACATTGTAAAACATGGAAAAAATGGACCAGTTACATTTGTTCCCAGTCGAGATTTGCCCCGCTGTACATTATTAACTAGTATGGATGTAAGAGTCCATTAAGTTAAAGTGCACTCTTAAAGCAAAACTTGGTCGAGAAACTGTTACAAAAGATATAAAATTGGAGAGGATAAATGATCGGACAGTTCGGACACCTTATACGACTTGCCGCGACTTCGGTATTTGTCAGAGGAATACGAGTTTTACGGATACTTTCGAGCACTTTGCACTTTTGCAGTCAAGTGTGCATAAAGCTACGGTCCAGGTGAAACATTGTTCTATTTAAACCTATGGACACTTTATAGTTTTAAGCTTTAAGCAGACATTGAAACAAATAACGGTACCCATAAGAGAGCAGTTAACCTTGGGGCATTTTTGTTGTGCGGTTTTGTTATGTTAAATTATTTATAAGGTCAGTTGGGGTAAGAGAAACATACTTTATTTAAGATAAAATGTAAAATCATGTAATTTGCTTCTAAGACGTTCATTCATTTTGATGATAATTGGATAATATTGCTGTAATACTCAGCTTATCTGTACATTTTTTTTAATAAACTGCATGCACTGCATAAGGCTCAAATCATCAACTAAGTACCACTGCGCAGAACAGTTTCTCTTTCCCGGTTTTTGGGGTAAGTGAAACTGGTTCCATTTTACGTGCTAATTTGACGTATTATGAAATAGTTTACGCTTAAATATCTTAAGTATAGTTAAGTTAATCCAAAATAATATTTAACATATTCGTATAAGGTTTAATTTTGGAACTAGAGTGACATTACCGAAAACGGGGCAAGAGAAACATATGGGATGTAGTCAGACGTGTAAAACAGTTGGTTCGAAATAGTTCAATAGTTTTTTTTTTAATTATAGATACAAGTGTGGGAAAGAGGATGTACGAAACGAATGGAGCTAAAAAGTAGTAGGTAGTTTCAAGTTCATTAATTGCAACACAACCGAAAGGGATGTTTTAAATTGACACAGGTTACGAATTTCCACTACGCACGTGTATTGTACGACGTTTTCAGTAGGTACAGAATACACATAGACCTTTATTAATGTTTCGACAAACATAAAGTACAATTTCTCGCACTAGTGTGATAAATTACGCACTAATGTGCACTGAAAGATTATTCTGGAAAAGCAGAAATCAATATTTAATTTTTTGGACAACAACATATAAAACAAAAAGAAATATTTTTAACCACACCAACTGGTAAAGGCTTACTAGTGAAAAATAAAATAAATAAATAAATTACTATTCTACAACTTCTTATAAGAACGAGACTATAAATGTTTGTAACTCCTGATACCGGGAAAGAGAGACATATGATTCACTTTCCCGGTGTTACCAGTTTCTCTTTCCCCACTCGGTATCTTACAGGTGACGTTTTTTTAAGCCATCATAACAGTAACAAATTGACGAAAATTTTAAGAAATGTGGTTATGCGGATAAAGTAAAAACTGTTATATTGCACTACCTTGAAAATCAGCCTCTGAGCACTTGTATTTATTATTTTATCGCCGCATGAAAAACCTCCTGCCAGCTCGAGTTCAAACAAGAAGCCAACGAATTTTTTTGTTGCACCCTCAACTGTCACATATGTGATCTACCCTCATCTGTGTTAGATAATTGGAATTAGTCTATGTATAGTGCTTTACTGACACAGTAACCACTTGACTGCATCGCATAGTTTTTAGTTTATAGCATATAGATTCTCTTTCCCCATAGATTCACTTACCCCAACTGACCTTACTAATATCTAAATCGTATTGAATTTGTTTAAAATCTGACTGTCAATTGTTATAAAAATTGTTACTAAATAAAAATAAAGTCGTAGGGCAACACATACCAACTTGACAGCTAAGGGCAATAACAGCTGCTTTTGCGGGTCTTATGCAACCTCGCTGGTATTTATAGCGGAAAGTTTTGAGTGATTCACGGTTATTTTTATTAGAATTATATAGACCTTAATTGCTTTTTTTACTTTTGTAGAGCTCCAGATATTTCGATGCAGTTACAGTCAGCAGCAGAAGTTCCGTAGCGGGCAAGGTGTTCAGAATGAACTTGACACGATCTTATTTTTAAGACAATAAGAGCGTGTTAGGATCATTGTGAACACCTTGCCCGCTAAGGAACTTCTGCTGCTGACTGTACATGCTTCGTGATTACTGAGTTTTTCGTTTTCTACGCAGTTTCATTCATCATAATCACGCAGTTTTCCGTGATTCATGAAATCTAATAATTATCGTTATTTTTCTATATTTAAATAAATAATTAATGCATGTAAAACTCAGAAATTATACACCATGAAATTAGAGACACACAAGCAAGGGTAGATTATAATTTTATTTTATTTTTTCCACAGTAACTTTTCATAATGATCGATAAAAATCTATTAAATTAGATACTATAAAACGAAAGTAAGAGAAAATTGTAACTAAATGTTCTTGCAAGAAATTTCTCTACTAATAAAGACCGAAGCTTTCAAACCGAAAATATTTTAAAAGAAACATACATTATATTGTTAATAATATCCTTGTATCACCAACCAACTGTTTCATAAACACGAATCCGGAACAATATGAAGATTAATCCATCTCGAAATAAAAGCATCGCAAGCCTTTATTGAGATGAGTGATGAGGACAGGTGCACTCATTAGCCTCTCTCCCCTCGAGAGGTATTAAACCAGCTTATATGGATATACTGATACTTATTTGTCAATAAATGTACACTGGAAGCACCACTCCCTTTTTCGGGGCTAACCATGAACACCAAAGATCGAATATTAGTATTCTTTGATGTAGGCAACAAAGCAAACTATTTTATCATATATTATTTGATTTGTTTTTTTTTTATTTTTTAAGTAGTAACACTACTATATATAAATTATAAACTGAAATAGATACCATACACTAAAGAAAAAGCGATCAAGCCCACTGGTGGCGAAGCCGGGAATCGAACCCGGGTCTCCAGCTATCGCGGCTGACGTGTTCGACCGCTACACCACCTCGACCGCCGAGGTGCCCGTCGAAATTTCTCTAGTGTATGTTATCTCTGAAGGCTAGGCGCCTTTGACCAACTCTAAGTGCGAGCAATTTGTGGTTTTTTCTTTCTAAGTCACTTTTATTACGCCGCGACGCAAAAGGTTCGATGTTCGCAGTAGGCCCCTGGTGTATGTGTAACGCTTTCATCCCATCAGATCGGTGTGGCTTGCATACATAGTGTCTAACTGAACCCGGATTTTTATTATAAGCCTAGAATTTGGTGGTTTTGCTTTACGACTGAAAGTGGAACATGCGTTATGTTTCTTGACTTTAAAATTTTTGTCGGACAGTAAATAACAGGAAACACAATTTATTTAGGCAATTTTACCCGTGTGGTGGCGAGTTAAGAATTTCATCACCCGTAAGAATTTCTTCCCGTGAGTATCGTAGAAGTCAACCTGAGGGATATGGGTTAAATTGTGGCGTAGGCTCTCGCCTCTCGGCTGGCAGCCTGTCATTGCAATATCACAATTTCGTTTTCTTTCAACCCCTGTTTGCCAAGAGTGGCACTAAAACTTGAGTAGTTCATGTGCTCTGCCTACCCCTTTATGGGATACGGGCGAGATTGTTTTTTTTTTATTATTATAAATGGGCTTACTCTTGGCCACAGACTAGCCAAAGGCAAAGACGTGGCCTACGATGAATTGAGCTCGCCCAGAAGATGCCTGTTCACTCTTGATTTGAAGGTTACCGGGTTATATGAGCTCGGAAATATAGCCGCCGGCATGTACAATTTCAGCGTAGCTGATGAAACGTCTAATTTAGTTTAAATGTATTTTATTCGTTTAAATATTTATTTATTTCATTGCAACGGTAAACTAAATAATAACCTGGTATGTTTTTCTTAGACATGGACGTAATACGCATTACCTTAAAGTACGTGAGAAAATAATATCTTACGTATACCATTTTAAATAGCTGCAAATACAACAGTCCATTTCAATATTTACATCGTTCCATATAAATATCCTTCGACGCTGTCACATGATATCCTAAAGCTTGATGACAGAATATTGCCGAGACATTTGAACCGCAGACTATTGCTCACTCACGGACCGGTCCATCATTCACTCACTCACTTACTCACTCGCGAATGGGAGCTTAAGTTTGATTGCACTCTGCGTGGAGCGCTCAGTCAACACCGGAACTTTTGCCGATAGTGGATAAGGAATGTTATATTACTTAAGTGACTGTACTGAATTTTTTTTATACTACGTCGGTGACAAACAAGCATACGGTCCGCCTAATGGAAAGCGGTCACCTATGGCCATATCTACCTAGCCTATGGACGCCTGCAACTCAAAGAGTGGTAGGTACATGCGCGTTGCCAACCCATTAGAAACTTGTACACTCCCTTTTGCTGTGTTAAGTATAAGTACACAGCAAAAGGGAGTGTACATTGTACAAGCTCTAAGGAGGGTTCGGGTTGCCGACGACTCAAAGGACAATAGACGGAACAAATTAGTTCTGTAAGTTCTCCTGTCCACCGCACCCTCGTTGAGCTCTGGCAGCCTTACTCACCGGCAGGAACACAACACTATGATTAGGGTCTAGTGCTATTTGGCTGCGGTCTTCTGTAACGCGGAGGTACTTCCGCAGTTGGGCTCTGCTCTAGATTCGAGCGAGACGATATCCGCTGTGCTGTGTCCCACAAAGCGGAATATCATTCGATATACCCTACCTCCTACAAAAATTTTGAATGCTTCAATATTTTGTAGTGAAAAATACTGTTTGTCGAAGACAAACGCTTGTCAAACTAATAACACAAAAATAGGACAAAGTTTTTATATGTACCGAAAATTTCGCTGCACCTCACTGTTCAATATTTCTGATGTTGATAGTGTACTGTAGGTGGACAGTCTTCTCGTTTGCCATCGACATTGTAAAATAGTACATTACTACAGAGGCCGGGACAAAGGGGGTTGCCGGCCGAAGACATATAGACATATGGATAGGTCTGAGGCGGGCAACCCCATTTCCCGCCGAGGTATGTGTAGTGCTTTTCTCAAACATGGTATGAAATAAATAAAGTCTACTGAAAATAGTAACTTTGGATGGCTGTATCTCCTAAACGGTGCGTCGTAGCGCAAAAATAATCGAATTTTCGTTCCCTTTTGACACCCCGTATACGCTTATAAAAAAACAAAAAGTTAAAAAAAAATTAAAAAAAAAAAACAAAAAAAATTTTTTTTTGTATGAAAACGTACCCAAAATCAAATATTGTCTAGGGCCCGTACCAGTTGCAGTCGGCACGTCTATAAAGCCCCATAAAGTGTTTTTTTTTTTAATTGGCTAAATACCTAGATGTTATGTCACAATTATCTGTGTTTGGAAATTAAAAAAGAGGACTTTGCCGGCCTTGGCCTGCAAGGTTTGTATGAAATTCCATTATCTATCAATCGTCCTAGCCGCACCTGCAACGTCATACTTCGCTGCCAATTATAAGGCACATAACATCAATATTTCATACCATGTTTGAG
This sequence comes from Leguminivora glycinivorella, assembly GCF_023078275.1. Taxonomy (NCBI): domain Eukaryota; kingdom Metazoa; phylum Arthropoda; class Insecta; order Lepidoptera; family Tortricidae; genus Leguminivora; species Leguminivora glycinivorella. Next base: position 25,166,967 of record NC_062976.1, read on the forward strand.
AAAAGAATATACTTAACGTATAGGATTTAAAAAAAATCTTTTGTCTGTAACCACTATGTATACAGGTTAAAAACTTAGATCTAGCCTAATATAGGTTAAGAGAGAGATAAACAAGCACCAATAAATTCCATCAAAAATGTTAAAATTGTATAAGGTAACAAAAAATGATTAATTGTATATTTTATGTCCAGCCAATCTTATGGATCTAAATCATATAATTTTGTGTACAATGCGATTATTTTGTAGAACATTTAAGTATGACTGTTAGAGGTGAATAGTTCATAGTATTAAAAGTTTTATAAAGGTATCCATACTAAAATTATAAATGGGAAAGTGTGTGTGTCTGTTTGTTTGTCCGTCTTTCACGGCAAAACGGAGCGACGAATTGACGTGATTTTTTAGTGGAGATAGTTGAAGGGCCACTTTTTGTCTCTTTCTAACGCGAGCAAAGCCGCGGGCAAAAACTAGTATTTATATAAATTAAAATTGTATAAATTAAGATAAAAAAACTATAATATGATTTGTTATGTATATAGTTTGTAGCTGCGCTCTCTCGAAAGGGTCTCCACGGAAGACCAGCGTCGGGTTCCTTCAGGGTCCCTTGACTTGACATGAAGCTGAGTGGAGACCTTTTCAGTTACGCTTAAATACAATAATCTTTATTTTAGTGTTATTAGTTAATTTTAAATTAAGAAGTTTTGAATAAAGTTCTTCTATTCTATTCTATTCTATTCTATTCTATTCTATTCTATTCTATTCTATTCTATTCTATTCTATTCTATTCTATTCTATTCTATTCTATTCTATTCTATTCTATTCTATTCTATTCTATTCTATTCTATTCTATTCTATTCTATTCTATTCTATTCTATTCTATTCTATTCTATTCTATTCTATTCTATTCTATTCTATTCTATTCTATTCTATTCTATTCTATTCTATTCTATTCTATTCTATTCTATTCTATTCTATTCTATTCTATTCTATTCTATTCTATTCTATTCTATTCTATTCTATTCTATTCTATTCTATTCTATTCTATTCTATTCTATTCTATTCTATTCTATTCTATTCTATTCTATTCTATTCTATTCTATTCTATTCTATTCTATTCTATTCTATTCTATTCTATTCTATTCTATTCTATTCTATTCTTTTCTATTCTATTCTATTCTATTCTATTCTTTTCTATTCTATTCTATTCTATTCTATTCTATTCTATTCTATTCTATTCTATTCTATTCTATTCTATTCTATTCTATTCTATTCTATTCTATTCTATTCTATTCTATTCTATTCTATTCTATTCTATTCTATTCTATTCTATTCTATTCAATCACACTCTTGCTTCTCAACGAACCAAACTTTCACCCAAGACGCACTGATCAAATCGGAACTACTTCAGTATTCACCAACTCCGGCACAGCGTACGTGTTTATAATTTATTTCAATATCAACACAACGCTACTATCAAAACTTATTAATTCATACAACTGAATAGTAACTCGTCCCGTGCTTGCTAAAGGACTATATCTCAAAGAAACACTTTTTCGATAAATCGCGTGTATGAATGAATGAATGAATGAAATCATTTATTCACGATGAACATAGAGTAAAAATCTTAATCACTCAGTTATTTAAAATTAAACTTTAAATGTTTGACACATGTTTGTGCGTGAATAAATTAGCTCTCATTAGGTTAATCACGATTGTTATCTTTGTGCTTAGTTTGTTCCCGAAAATATACTGTTTTGATCTAGTGTTACATGATGACATTTCATTAACATTACGTTTCCCAAAACTTTTCTGCAGGTTGTGTCATGGGTCACATTTTCCTATTTAATTCAAAAATAAACTGATTATCATAAATTATATCGGGATACTTGGATTTGTGTCAGTATTACAGGAAAGGCGTTTTTGTGAAGTGTGACATTTTTTGTGAAGATATGACCATAGGCATCTTATAGAAAGGCTTTAAAGGAGACTTTTTTCATTCTTTCCGAATTAATGTCGTAATTTAAATAATGCTGTTCCCGAATGTGCAAAAATCTAAAAAATCAAAAATTTTGAGATATGGCCGTTTAACAGGCTTGGGGCGAACTATCCAAGGTCTCTTGAGGTTCAGAAACAATACAGTACACGGGGCTATTACCATGGTAACGAGCTGAGCAAGTTCGGGAGGAAGTTACGGCTCTTGCCGAAGTTGGACAATAATAAGTGCCGTTATTAGGTTTGGATTTTGGAACTGTTGTGGATTTGCGTAAGTGATTGGAGACTATAGTTTGGAGGGTTATTTAGGAAGTTGTAAAGCGTGGAAAGTTTTGAGACTACTTTATGTATTTTGAGTTTATTGGTAGTTTAATAAAGCATTTTATAATATATAGCCGTTATACTGAAACTTTACTTCGCCTTTGTACTGAAACTTTTTATTTTAAATAACGTGTTGTATTCTTTTCTTGTACAATAAAGTGTTTACTTACTTACTTAAAGTACGTATTAGATTTTTCAAGCCCAACTATTTATACAACGCATTTCAGGCCACTTGGAGAGGAATTATCTGTTACGATGGATGGAAATAAATAAATGGGTGAAAATAAATAAAATAAAATATCAAAATATCTGATATTTTGCTATGCCTTGGTGATATGATATCATAAACAATATACAAAAAAATAGGGGTTGCTTTCTGTATAAAATTTCCTTTTTTTTTCGTTATTACATGAAATATCTAGACTCAAAATAAATAAGTGTTTTCCCAACTCTAAACATTGTTTTTAAGATAACTGGTAGAAAAAAAAAAACAAAGAAAACGTACCAAAACATTGAGGGTTTCATAAGTTTTGTGACACTACAGATAGGTTATTGATTAACAGCAACTGTGTAAGGCCTTTGGCTTACATTTTATATATAAATAATTAAACATTTCAAAATTAATTCGAACTCTGGCATTTTTTTCTCTGCTTTTCACTCCTAAGAATTATTACAACCAATTTAAAAACACAAATTAAAATATTAAATACACAAATTAAATAATCCATGGGAATAGGGAAAGTGACTGTAGTTTTTTTATATACCATGCACGAAATAAAGTATCATATAATTATAATACAAACTAAGACAGAAGATATTTTTGCAATACATGACATTTGATATTTGCCAGTCGCTTTTCGGTGAAGGAAAACATCGTGAGGAAACCGGACTAATTCCAATAAGGCATAGTTACACTTCGGGTTGGAAGGTCGGATGGCAGTCGCTTTCGTAAAACTAGTGTCTATGCCAAATCTTGGATTAGTTGTCAGAGCGGACCCCAGGCTCCCATAAGCCGTGGCGAATGCCGGGATAACGCAAAGAGGACGATGATGGATAGAGTAGCGCGCGCCACGCCGCCGCCACGCCGCCTGGGGCGCGTCTTACGTCCTTTCTATACAAAATGTACTGAGGAGACGTTTTTTGAATTACATTCAGGCGGCGTGGCGGAGACGTCCCTTCCGCGGCGCGAGACACGCGACGCCTAAGTGGGGACGCTGCCTAACTGAGTTGACCGTGACGTCACTCAATTCGATTTCATATAAATTCTATATTAGCAAGGTTCAAATTCGTTTTGACAGTTCTTAAATAAAAAGAAGCTGATTTGACTAGGAGGCAAGAGGCTTATCTGGCTTATTAAACTTAGAATCATTACCCCTTAAGCAGGTTCGCTACTAACTAGAGTCCGTGAACCGTATAAAAAAGAAACAAAACGTAAATACCAAATCCTCTCATTAATAATGAAGCCAATTGATTGCATTCGGCCGATTTTAATCAACGCACTGTTAATTTCGCTTTCGGGCGTGTTTTCGATATCGCACCGCCATGTTGGAATTGGAACGAGGTTGCATGTGACACACAAACAGTGGTGTGCCGTGTGCGGAATTCCTGGAGTTTTGCCAGAATCTGCACAGTTATTGCTATCGTCAGCTGTCAATTCTGACAATATTACTTTTTCTGATGATATAATATGGGCCTTTTTTTTCAAAGTTGTCCACCCCACTTTTTCTGTAACATGGGTATTTTTTACGCGATTCAAACTCAGAATCGCGAGGTCTTTCGATCGTGATAGGAAAAATTGTACCAAGATTTCCATACATTTTTCAAACCTTCCATTCCGTTACCGCCATACAAAATGTATGAAAAAATGGTAACGGAATTGGAAAAAACCTTGAGACACTTTTTTTCTCTTATTAGAACTGAAAGAGCTCGTGATTCTGAGTGGAAACCACATAAAAATGGGGTGGACAACTTTGAAAAAAAAAATGGCCCAAATCTATTTATAGATTTTATAGCTACAAATATATTTAATAATAACTAAAGAATAACTTAGTGTCAGATCATTAACCGAATTCTGATAAACAAAAGATGCTGGTAATAGAACTATGCCACAATATTTCCAAATGAAAAACAAAGAAAAACTCAAGATCTCAGTTCCAAAGAGTATCAAGATTTAGTAAGAGTAGTAGAAACTCAAGAGTGGACAGGCTGTTTTTGGGCGAGCTCGCTTCGTCGAAGGCCATATCTTTGTCTCGGATAGTCTATGGCCCAAGCCCATTTATAGTAAAAAAATGCACGGTCCGAGATCACCTATCTGGCCTAGACGAGTGACAATCGTAGACGCTAGACGCCGATCGAAACGCAGTCACAGTCGCAGCAACGAAATCAATATTATCGTGAGCGGTTGTGCATTTGGCTACATACCCAGGCGTGTAAACCAACGTAAGCCTTGCAAATTATAGAATTTATCAACCTTTTTATAGCCCCGCGCCTTAAACTGGCCGCGATCCTAATTGCCTGCCACTCACCGATGGCAGGCGTCACGCCGCGGCCTATCTTTCCGAGCCATTGGCTATCGACGTTTCAAATTGTTTTCTATTGAATAACACTTCAGATAAGCTGGGTGAGCAATACGTATAAATAAGTAAGGTTGGGTGTTTTAGGATGGGTGCTTAGAAATAAGTCGTTTAGAAATAATTAGGTAGGTTAACCTAAATTCAGACAGAGCGTATGGATTTTAAGGCAATAAATAACGTAATTAGGTACATAATTATTTTCTAACTGCTAGCAGTGAATACTCGCAAGATTCGTTACGTGATTTTACGAAGAACATTCTGTTGCGAGAAGAATCAGCATATTTTTTTTAGGTAGGTATTTTATGTTTTTCCTACTCAGAATCACGAACCCTTTCGATCTAGGATAAAAAACGAGAGACAAAAAAATGGCCCAAAATTTTCTATTATTTTGCATAATTTCCACTTTGTAACCGCTGTAAAAAGTGTTTAAAAATAGTAACGAAGTGCAAAAATTAAATTTGGGACGTTTTTTTCCACCTAGTAGGATTAAAAGGGCAAACTTATTTTTTTTTTATATAAGTTTTTGAATCTTTTTTCGTGAAAATGCCTGATTACGCGATTATTGCTCATACTAATGTAGGTTTTTAAAGAAATTTCAAATATGCTCGTACGATACGTACTTTATTAATTTAATATTTATAATAAACTAGCTTTTGCCCGCGGCTTCGTTCGCGTTAGAAAGAGACAAAAAGTAGCCTTATGTCACTCTCCAAGTCTCCATCCCTTCAATTATCTCCATTTAAAAAATCACGATTATTCGTCGCTCCGTTTTGCCGTGAAGGACGGACAAACAAACAGACACACACACACTTTCCCATTTATAATATTAGTATGGATATACTTATAGGGAGATAAAATCATTTCATCGCATATCATCCACCCACTTCATTATTGTCATACGACCGTATTTTTTAGTGTAGGTACCGACTTCGTTTCAATTAATAATCTGGGCAACCGAGCTTCGCTCGGTTCTGTTTCGTATCCTTAACATTTGTCGCCATCTAGTTCAAAAATACCTACATCGAGCGAAAGAATTCTCAGCCTTAACAACACAACTACTCCACACGAGATGGCGCGCATTTCGCCACAAAAACTCAAATAGTGTATTTTCTATTCGTTTTAGCCTTGACCTGTGTCGCCATCTAGTGTTTGCAATAAATAGTACTTACATCGACCGAAAGAATTCTGTCTTAACAGTACAACTACTGCACACGAGATGGCGCGCGAAGAAAAACGCATGAAAACTCGAAAATTCGCGTTTTCCGGGACCTAAGGATAAGTTAGACCGATTTTTCACCCCCAAAAACCCCCACATAACAAATTTCTGCGAAATCGTTAGAGCGGTTTCCGAGATCGTCAGTGTAAATAAATAAATATATAAATAAATAAATAAATATACAAGAATTGCTCGTTTAAAAGTATAAGATAGTCCAAAAATATCGCAAGTGGTTAAAACACCCTCTTGAAAAAAATAATACTAACTCCAAAACCCACTATTCACACCGGCCTTGTTATTCAATACAAACGGCCCAGCGAATAAAATACCACCATTAACATTCACTCCCCACTAGTTGTACGTAATTGTCACTCATTTACAAAGTCCTCACAAACTATCCTGCCAATTCAAAACGTCGTAAGTGCCACTAAAATGTATGGATATTTGTCCTTTGGTTTCTTAATGAGCGGCCGGCGTAGTGAGTTGCTTAATGAGTGGAAAGAAAGTGATTGTGTGACCGATATACACATTCGGCCTTATTCATAAAAAATCCTTAAATCGTTGATGATCTACGTTTTAGTTAAACAACTGTTTAGGCTTATTGCACGGTTATTGTGAGGTAGTATTCATAAACCCATTTTAACAGCACAATAACAAATATGCACTTGATGAACTGTTTAGGCTTATTATGTTGGCATTATTGACAAATCATAGACAAAAACGTGGCTGAACTTTAAATTAAAAAAAAGTTTGACAGCCATTTGACAGCCGCTCTAGAAGGGAAATCGTAAATTTAGAAACTAGATGGATGGTTATATTGTTTTATTTAACCGGTGATCTGAATTCATATTAATATTTGAATAAGAATAGCGTCTGTGGCACATTCATAAATAAAGATCGTGTGGCGGGTGATTTTATTTTAACCTCGGCGACCGGCGACCACCATACAATTGATACAATCCGCGCGTTGTGAGCCTTTCTTAACTTTCCAACATTGACACTATAATATAATCCGCATCTATGATCGTTGAAGACAAACCAGGTAAGTTTACACTTGTATTTTTATTTCTTAATATACACTGTTGTAATGGTGCGAGTAGTGTCCCTTGTCAGTCATGTTTGTATGAACTTGAGTTAAACGATAACGATACCTACTCTAATAGTAATAAATCAAACCTGCTTGTGGTTATTTTGTTCTTACTAATATTATAAATGGGAAAGTGTTGTTTGTCCGTCTTTCACGGCAAAACGGAGATAAATTGACGTGATTTTTTAAGTGGAGATAGGTGAAGGGATGGAGAGTGACATAGGTAACTTTTTTTGCCACTTTCTTAGCGAAGCCGCGGGCAAAAGCTAGTACGTACGTATGTCTTGATGTAGTTTACTCATGAACAAAACTAAAATGTAATTTTTAGGTTATCTATGTTATTTTGCTATAAAGAGAGTTAATAAGATTGTCTTCTGTACTGTGGAGTAAACACTCCTAGCCTAGTTTGGGCACTTGTCCACCGGACATTGCCCGTGTAATATGTAAAACTTGTGTTTCTTCTTAAATAAATTTACTTACTAGTACCTACAATCTATAATTAAAATTAGGACTATCACATAAATAGCAAGAAATGAAAGAAAAACATGTTCATTAAAAATATTTTATTTATGTCTGATGTGTCTTTTTCAGATTCTGACAATTCCATCTTCAGCTTGGGACCGAGCCAGCAGAGGGAGCAGCAAACTGTAACAAATGAAAACTATAAACTACCATGATTTTGAGCAAATGTAAATAAATATTGTTAATAAGAGGAAAGTCTAGTTTAATTTTCCTAAATAAACATTATGATTTGTTTTATTTGCCCAGTTGAAATGTACATTACATTACATACATTTTTTATATGAAAAATTTATGTAAAAATGTCATTTGAACTCACTCCAGTTGGTTAGTGAAGTGAGGAGGCAGTAATCATTTATCTATTATTGCAAATTTAATAGGACATAGCAATTCTATTTTTACTTAGATTCCATTCCATTTTGTCCTTGCCCGATGCATGGCAGCAAGTCAAATGTGACAGGGACGGGCTAAATGAAAATTAATACTAAAGGAAGCTCGGGTAAAATATAAAATTATTTTACAAATAAGTACATCCATGAGTGTAAAATATACCTAAACCATACATTTTTGTGCTAGGTTCCTTTGCATATTATATTGTAGAATAAAATAGTTACCGAGTAATATAAGGGACAGTTGAGTGGCAATAAAAAATACAATTGTACTTGCCTATGTTGTTATGTTGTTTGTGATGGTCGGCGGGGTGAGCTATTTTCATACTAATATGATAAATTAGTAGGAAAATAGCTAACCTCTGGCGATGAGATATGGAAGAAAATTGGTATCCCATATCTAATTTAGAGGAAAATAGCTAACCTCTGGCGATGAGATGGAAAAAAATTGGTATCCCATATCTAATTTAGTGCTTATATATTTCAATATGTTTAAATCATGATTATGAATAGGTAAGTAATACAAACATTTTACCTGTGATGACTTTTCTTCACTTGATGGCCAAATTAGACATAACTTTTCCAGTAACATGCCAGCATAGGTCACATCGCTTCATTAAAAGTTTCATTACTGCCAGACAACATTTTTACCTGAAAGTAAATTATAAACTGATAAAAATACATAATAAAATAATTTGATTTGTCCCTACATTGAAAGTAAATTGTTATTTTTAATTAACATAGCCCGAAAACATGAGATATTATATATTTCAACATTATAATTTTGCAGCATACTTATCAAACAAACACTGCAGTATATCTACAGGTAATAACATGAGGGTGCGACTGTAATGCAAATACAATAGGATTGTTATTCATCTCCAGGTGGAAACCATATTATAATGCTTTTGATACCACCTTACTAAGCTAAGGTATCTTATATTTAACCTGGTTGTTGTAGAAATAACTTAAATTTAAGTGGTCTAGCACAACCGTGCGTTCTCACGCGCGAGTCCTTTCCTATATCTAATACGATTTGAAGTACATATGGAAAGCCTGGTAAGAGACGTCGGCAAGTAAGTAATGAAAACTAAAGGGTTTACATACCTATTTCTACCACCAATCCTCTGAACTATTTCCCTATATAATGCACTTTTTCTTCGACACGATCAAAAGTCTGTTACCTCCTTCAATTTAGGTATATAAGTAGACCGCATTGCACACAACACATATTATTTTGGTTTTGCGCCACTTTATAATAATTTTAGCTTGTCAATTTAATTACACATAATACATTTTTCTGATAAAATGTAAGAACAGGCAACAAACACTCGTCTCGGAGGGTTCATATCAGTTCATGAGTTGCTGTCAAAAACCAGCTGATGTGAGGCGGCCATCTTGTATATTTAGTCCATGGGCCAGCTGGTCCAATTTTGCCAAACGGTATAATTTGGGGGTACTAAGTTTCCTTTTTACAGCAGTTAGGTAGGCTTATAAGGATGTTAAAAAACCATGATTGCCATCTCAAAATGGTAGCTAAACAAAATGGCCGCCAATCCAAGATGGCGGATATTGAGTTTTAAAAAATCGACCATAACTCCAGAAGTATTGGTCCGATTTCATTTTCATTTTTTTTAAACGAAAGCTCTTTTTGTGTACTCAAATACGTGTCATATTCATTGTTTCGATAAATTCAACCAATAGTTAGTAATTAACGAAAAATGTAAAAAAAGTATATTTTTTTCTAAGACTTTTTGTCAAAAATCATGTTTCTACAAAATACCTTGCATATTCTAATAAATATTTAAATGCAGAAAAATAGTGCCATTAATCACCTTTAATTTGATGTATTAAAGATACAGATTTAATTTACAAAAACACAGAGGCTTAAATTTAAAGCTGCCTTCGTTGAAATTCACCGTTGTGCATACAGTACTAAAAGCTTCAGGTTGGAGTGCATAGAATACTAAAAGATGTATGCAGTTGGGGTGCATACAGTACTAAAAGATATTGTAGAGTACAAATATGCTGTTTTTAGTATATTTTAGCAATTGTAGAATTAGAATAATAGTTTTGAACATGATAGTATCCATGAGTTGGTAGATATTCGATAGTACTAGGATAAAATTTGTTTAGATACCATATGTGCAACACACCTCAATGATGAAAATTAAGTATTGAAGTGTACTAGGTAATCTAGGTATATGACTAACATGTGTCGAGACTGTCAAGATAGAACCATTGACGTTTTGACCGCCACGGACGGCCACGGTGGTCACCGGAAATTCTATCCAAGGACGCCAACGATACGGACGCCAAATGCAATAAAATTGGGACTCCGTAATGCCTAAAAGCCTCAATAGGGATGATAGATGTATAAATGTATGCCTCAATTATCTTCGATATGCGGATAACATCGTCATCTTCAAAGAAGCACATGTTCCCCGTCAGATGCTGGAGGAACTGTATGCGACGGTGAGTGTTGGGTTAAAGTAGTTAAACATATATGTACAAATTGAAAGTTACGGCAAGGACAGGCTTATCCAAAGCTCCATATTCCAGCCTTTATAACAAGTAACAGAGGACAAGTTATCCGGAACAACAAATAAAGCTTGGGTTAAGGAATGCCATAAACGACTAACGGAGGTAAGTCATAATAACAAAATCATCCTTCAATGGACCAAAGGACACAGTGGATCTCGAGGTGATGATGCCGCCTACGGCCAGGCAGCTGGGGTCGACTGCCGATTTTCCCGATGCCCTTCAGCAAGGTATGCTCAATAGGAAACTACACACAGCACACTGGCGAAACCAGATCAAATTCTGCAGTCAAACAAGCCAAGCCTAGCATCAATGGAAAACTCACAAAGACGCTCCTTCAACTAGGGAAAGTCTGCCTGAGAATGGTAACCAATGTCAGACAAGGTCGTAGACTATTTAACAAACATATTTTCATAACAGATGCTATGAACATTCCCCTGTGACGAGGGTGCCTCTCACCTGGTGATGGAGTGAGCAGAGTGACTCCATACAGGAAAAAACATCTCGGATCCCCGAGAGACCTCTCCAAAGTTCTCCTACTCAACATTAAAGGTCTAATAGGATTTCTCGAGGAGATAAGCTGGCAGGACTAGCTAAATCCCCCACATCACGCAAAATAGTCACAAAACGTCAAGTTGTGGCGAACCATAACACAATACAGAGACTTGGGTCGGCCTCGCTGCCGGCGGAGATCACACAGGAGGACTTGGATGCCTTTTGTAGGCTAAAGGACGTATTAAGGGCAAGGATACCAGTCACTGAAGACCAACATGTTTGATAAGTGTGTAACTGGGTACTTCCCACCGTGACATAAGATTGCGAGACGTGGACACTAACAACATACTAAATGAAGAGGCTAAAAGTTCCATATAGAGCACAACACGTTCGGTATGTCTTTCTACGATGGAAACGAAACGAGATGATGCCGATGCGGCGACGGGTCAGAGTTATAGAGATCGGATTGCTACTCTAAAATGGGCTTGGGCCGGGCCAAGGCACGCAAGTCGTGATCGAAGGTGGAATATGCGTGTATTGTTTTGGAAGCATAGCTCAGAAACAAGACCTGCTATAAAAGTTCGAAAAATTAGGAGAAAATTAATCTGTTACCTGAGATTGTCTTGAAGGCTTGATATTGGTGATATTGGCTCTACAATCTACATTAGCGGTAATAAGTAATATTATATTTCTGTGCGTAAATTAAGGTTTAATCGGTAGGTACCTACCTATATCACGTTGTTTAGTAGTCGGATACTTCATAGATATGCCTTATTAATTGCATTATAGTGCATTTCTCAAGACTATTTTTCTTTTGGGGTGTGTTCTTCACCTTTTTTACGAGTATGCAAGGATTATTTTAACTAAATATAAGTTTTCTCGAACACGGATCAGAGTTAGGCTTAATCTTTTAAACGCCAAATAGTAAAAAAAAATTCGTGCCCCGGACACCAGATAGACGTGGATCGCGATAATTTGAGCAAAATTAGGCGTTAAGAAGGCCCGCATGGGTTCCCAATGTAATTGACAAAACTGATGGCCATGGTTGGCGTCCTTAGGAAGCATTTCCAGCGACGGCCGTATCCGGCCATGGTGGTCAAAAGGTTAATGTGATGAGATAGGACCTCAACTATGTCTAGTTTATTTATTTTGTATTATCTCGGTTGGTTGGCGCTGCATCACTAAAGAAATTTTATATAAATAATCAAATATCTAAAACTGTACTTTACCTATGACATATTTTATTATATTCTTAAAGCTAATAGATTTCGGATACTATCATGTTCAGTTCTTTTCTTAATTGTAAGAACAATTGCAGAAATATACTAAAAACAGCATATTAGTGATCTACAATTTCGACCTGAAGCTTTTAGTACTGTATGCTCAACGGTGAATTTCAACGAAGACAGAATTCAAATTAAGCCTCTATGTGTTTTTGTAAATTAAGTCTGTATCTTTTATACATCAAATTAATGGTAATTAATGGCACTATTTTTCTGCATTTAAATATTTATTAGAATATGCAAGGTATTTTGTAGAAACATGATTTTTGACAAAAAGTCTTAGAAAAAAAAATATTTTTTTACATTTTTCGTTAATTACTAACTAATGGTTGAATTTATCGAAACAATGAATATGACACGTATTTGAGTACACAAAAAGAGCTTTCGTTTAAAAAAAATGAAAATGAAATCGGACCAATACTTCTGGAGTTATGGTCGATTTTTTAAAACTCAATATCCGCCATCTTGGATTGGCGGCCATTTTGTTTAGCTACCATTTTGAGATGGCAATCATGGTTTTTTAACATCCTTATAAGCCTACCTAACTGCTGTAAAAAGGAAACTTAGTACCCCCAAATTATACCGACTTCTTCACTGGCCCATGGACTAATTAGAGATAAAATCCCGTTAAACTAGGGTCGGGCTCATTTTAAAATTTCGAGGATTTACACAAGAGATGATGCACTGTTTAGCGCTAATGTGCGTTTATGAATAAGGTTTTTTGACATCCGCACATCAACAACGTTTTAAATAGGTTGTAACTTTTTATGAATAAGGCCGATTATCTTTATTAGCTTTTTAGACGATACACCCCAGAAAGTTCGATGGCCTACATTTTCTTTGACTGTTCGATATTACGGTTAATTATTTAGCCGCGTTCTAAGTGGTTTGATTGAGATTGGTTGAGGGAAGTGTATCGGTTTGTCAAGGTTTTTGTGAATTCGTTAACCCTTAATAAGGCAGAAGAATGTCAAAAAATATTCAAAATTTAATGCCATAATTTGACAAATCAAGTAAGTCTAAAATCATAGTGGTAAATATAATATGATCCCTGTCCTATTAAGGGTTAAAGCGTTCAAACTAAGGGAACAATCAAACATCGTCAGCATCGAATATATTGTAACACATCTATAATATTTTACCATAAGACAAAGATGGGTTCTGATATAATTTGGCGTATTGGCTGTCATGGTCTATCCAATGCAGCCAGCATATTCACTAGTAGAACTAAATGTTTATGGATGACCTTCAACTGTCTTCGGAATGGAAGCATTCAAAGAATTTATCAGCTTCGAGCCAAGTTTCGATATCTCACCTAAGTATTTCGAGGGACACTCGGTTGGAATTTCAGTAAATTGCAAGTTTCGCTTTAAACTACAATAGGAAAATTTCATTTAACATAATTATGGCTTTAAATTTTGGCCTTCATGATGACTAGTTTTACTTGTGATAATTTTATTCAAAAAAGTATCAAACAAAAATATTTAAGAGTGTTCTGCGGATCAATACACAAACTATTTTAAAGTCACACACAGGTCGAACGCGATTAATTAACATTATTTTACCTTTTTTCCCAACTTTTCGGCCAGGTTGCACTGGCCGTGGTCACGGAAGACTGACGTCCTAGTAAAGTGTCACCGAAGATGTAAACACCACAAAACTACCCGATATTCATTGATATAAATGTTCGGGGTAGACAAATATAATCTACCCGCTTTTAGTTTAAATATGAGTACAAAAAGCGAGAACTTAAAGCGTTATAATAAAGAAACTATTTATGTCAGTATTAGTTTAAGGTCAGAACTTTATTGACGAAATTCCAATTTGATATCTGTAAGTGTAAAAAGATTTTTATTATAACTAATTTCCTGCATTCGATAAAGCACTTGAACCCAAAGCATCCTCCACACCGTCTTTCATCAAGTCTAACTATGTCCGATGTCCCGCAAATTCTAGCCCACAGGCATCTCAATCGAAGTACTTGTCAACCGAACATCTAAGACAATTCTGTAACCTAATACGTCCAAAGTCCCGTAACATTGTATCGATTGCAAATGGTCGTAGGTTGACGTGGTCGATATGAAGTTATGACGTTTGGTAGACGATGGTTCAGAAATCTTGGAGTGTAGTTCAAATTGCTAAGTAAACGAGAGGTGAGGATAGTATTGCAGCATAATTTGACATTCAGGAGAACCGGCAAGTGAATTGTCGATAAAAATCAATGTGAATTTCAACGCAATTCGTCATTAGTAGTTACAAAAGGAAATAAAGGGAATAATAAGGGAAGGGCTTAATAGGAAAAAAAGGGTTCCAAGGTTTTATACTCATTCCGTTATCATTTTTTCATACATTTTGTATGGCGGTAACGGAATGGAAGATCTGAAAAATGTATGGAAATCTTGGGACATTTTTTTTCTCCTATCAGCATCGAAAGACCTCGCGATTCTGAGTATGTATCGCAAAAAAAATACCCATATTACAAAAAAGTGGGGTGGACAACTTAGAAAAAAATGCCCCACAAATGAAATTAACACAACGGCAAAAACGAAAAAACTCGATTTAGTCAGGTACTCACAGAAAACCAGCGCTGCGGTTTGCCGAGGCACCATGCTGTGTGGGGGGCCTATTTTTTTTAACGTCCATTGATAGTTCTGTTTGCATGTATTCTTCTGTTCTGGGTGTACAACAAATGTTATGACGTTAAATTATGGCACTTTATAACCGCCTTCCAAATCTCAAAGGAAGGGGTTATCAAGTCGTCTGTATGTTTTTTTTTTTCTTTTTTAAATGTTTGTTCCTCGATATCTCCGTCGTTACTAGACCCGATTTTGAAATTTTATTTTTGATTGAATGTATATGCATACAGATTGGTCCCATTTTTCTCAGAACCCAGTTCTGATGATGGGATCCTGAAGAAATCGAGGGAACTCCTCAAATCTGAAAGGCATATGGTGATTTTTGTGTTTTTAAAGGAACAGCATGCATCTACGTACGGAACAGTGACATTTGGTGCAGTGGAACTCCTGATGATGGTCAGAATGGAACTCCTCAAATCTGAACGGCACACTTATAGTGACTTTGGTATTTTTATAAGAACAGCATGCACTTACATCCAGAACAGTGACATTTGGTGCAGTGGAACTGCTAAACACTGATTTAAACTTTCACGATTATTACACATCATTATTTTTAAAATCGGGACTTAATCGCGTATAACTACATATTAAACTGACCTCCTCAAGGACGGCGTTGTCCCCGTGGTCTAGGAGAAGACTGGCTTGAAATGACATCAACACCTTCTGACAGCCGCACGAGTTTTTCGAACTACCCGCACTTGGTTTTGATTATCAACTTGAACTGTTTGCGCACTAGGGATGTTACTCTGTCGACATACAACTCTGACGATATTTGATTTAACGACTGTCGATATTATTTTCGGCTTACACTTATTAATGACAGGATTCCATGTGGATGAGATCCTAAAACCTTCGTCCCGATTGAAATTGCGATGTTTTTTGATTTCAATGGCTTCACGCACTTTTCTACTGTAGAAATGGCGTTCCGTGGAAAGGACTTTAGGGTCATGTAGTTCGATCCAGTGGTTTGGCCCTGACTCTAACAAATGTTCAGCCACGGCAGACTTGTTGACCTGACGATTTTTCACAGCCGCGATGTGCTCCTTTACCCTTTCTTCTATGGTGCGCTTAGTTTCTCCAATGTAGGAGCTACCACAACTGCAATCAATTTTATAAACGCCAGGTGATTGAAACGGTTAACGTCCTTAGGTGATCTTAGGCTTCCTGCAACTTTGGATAATAGCGTGTACACCGTCTTTATAGAGTACTTTCCAAGTACTGTACCAACCTTATCCGTCACACCTTTAACATACGGCAGAAATGCCGGTTGTCTGGACACCTCAGGACGTTTCCCCCTTGCCTTCCGTCTAGGTTGCCACTTTTTATTCTTGTACCCGTTCCTTCTAAGCACCTCCTGAATATGTGACAACTTATCCTTCAAATATTCAGGGTCACACAGCAGCAACAGTTCAAGTTGATAATCAAAACCAAGTGCGGGTAGTTCGAAAAACTCGCGCGGCTGTCAGAAGGTGTTGATGTCATTTCAAGCCAGTCTTCTCCGAGACCACGGGGACAACGCCGTCCTTGAAACGTTGGAGGTCAGTTTAATATGTAGTTATACGCGATTAAGTCCCGATTTTAAAAATAATGAGTGGAACTGCTGATGAAGAGTGAGCCGCCCCTGGTTAGAGTTCCGTTCTGATAATCATTCTCATCTGTAAGTACTTCAGAATCATCCAGATTTCAAAATTGGTTCAGAAATGACGGAGATATCGAATAACAAACATTAAAAAATATACAGACGAATTGATAACATAATCCAACATTTGAAAGTATTTATCACCAGAATCCCAAAGGAAGGCGGTTTTTTTTTTCTTAAAAATTATTGTTTAGCAAATACGTATAATCGCATGATACTTCTGAAGCCTTGTTTGATCTGCTACTTTTTCTATCCTTCTCATGTTGTGTTATTTTTATACTCTCACCTTTTTTTAAAGCCTAGCCTAAAATAAATACTGAAAAAGATACACGTGCCGTTTATTATTAGTAGACAAATTAATGGAGTTGTCTGGAAAATTTATATTTTTCTAGACTTTCAAGGCTGCAAGTTCGTATTTTTCCTCCGGAATTAAATTACTTCGCTTACATTTAATTTGTTACTTTACTAAGTCTAATAGCGAGTCAACAATCCCACGCGAAAACTTGAGGGTAAAGTATTACTTACAGGTATTGAGTACTTACTTCAATCAACTTTATTGATCGAACAGGTTTAATAACCTAGCAGAAGTTGCTAAGCCGACAAAATGTGATGTTAATTATTTATAATTAGTCAACGGTACCATACAGTTTGCTTATCATAATCAAATTGTGGACGAATGTTTGTTTGCCACCGACTACGTATAAAAATGACATGAAAAAATGCGTCAGACCGCCCTACATGGATGGCGCGCGCCCCGACACAGCCCCCACAGCGCCCAGCGCGGAAGGGGCCACTCACACCCCAGCAGGGGTGTCGAATGACAACTAACACACAGTGATTGGTCTGTTACGCCGTGTCTTGCGTGGGCGACGGTCGCGCGACCCGGTCGCGTGACCGTCGCCGTCGCGTCTCATACTTCCATATCGATAAGGTTTGATTTCGTATGCGTCGCATCGCCGTCGCGCGACCATCGCGCGACCGTCGCCCACGCAAGCCACGGCGTTAGTGTCATTAAAGGCTTCGCTTCGTGCCATCTGAGATAATTATTTTATTAAACTAGATCATTAGGCATACTGTTTAGAGAATTAGAATATTCATCAGATTATAAACATAAGTTGTAGTGGGTGTCGTAGAAGTCGACTGTGGGATATACTCGTAGGTTAAATTGTGGCGTGGGCGAGAAGCTGGCAACCTGTCACTGCATTGTCACAATTTGGATTTCTTTCAACCCCTTTTTGCCAAGAGTGGCAATAAATATGACCCCATCGACCTAAGTACCTACATAAAGTTGCACAGATATTGGTGCGATTTTTTTTCCATAATTAAAAAGTGCTTAAACAAAATGCCCCAAAACGTGTACCTATAGGTAGGTAGGTACTTATTCTTCTCTTCACTTTCCACAATTCCGCTTTGCATCGTAAATTAAGAAGCCATTAAAATTAACTCATTCGCCGAGCGCTTGTTTGCACTCAAAACACACCCAATTTCGTGGAAAAGCGAATCAATTTTCGACCGCCCGAAACGTTGGCAAACTTTGAGAACAACTTCAATAATTAAGGCACGGAACACACAGCGGTGCGAATCTCGCTCTGAGGTGGTTGTGTGCTACAATCAAAGGTTATAATAATAATTTTTCAGTACAGATGTATACAGAGTGGGGCCTGTAACAATAGCGAAGAATTGAACTGTAGGCTATTCTCCTTATACTGATCAACATTTGTTCAGTGACTTTTAAAAATTATGAAGTCTTTAAATTTTTAATTTTTCATACAAAATAAATATTAGCTTCAATGTACGCCATTATTGTTGTCATTGACGTTGTCTGTCACACTTTAGACTTAACAGAATTCGCAATACATTACCTCTTAGAAAAAACTTTCAAGGGTGATAAAAATCAAAATACAAGTTATTTTTAAAAGTCGCCGAACAAATGGTGATCAGTATAAGGAGAATAGCCTAGAGTTCAATTCTTCGCCTTTGTTACAGGCCCCACTACAGAGTGGGGCTGTAACAAAGGCTGTAGCTGTAATATTTTTGACAACGTATGCTTAATACTAAATAAAGATGAATATGAATATGAATATTTTATTCCCTAGGGAGTTATGGATTTAGTTTTAAAAATTAATACTATCCGTACAATACTTCAGGCAAAGGATGTTTCAATCAGCCAAGGATTTTTGTTGCAGTACCAGACTTTGACTACTATTAGGCCTGATTTAGACGGCGTGCGAACTCGCATGCGATTTTAGTTATTTTGCGGGCTGTTCAGGTTACATACCATTTTGCACAGCCATCAAATACCGCAATGTAATAAAACTCGTATACGAGTTCTCGTACCGTCTAAATGGGCCCTTAATCTGGTGACTAATAACTCTATTGCAATCTGGCAAGAAATTGTGACGACCATCTCGATTTGTGCTTGACCGCGTAGCCATAGCAACGGGCAGTACCTACAACAAAAACTTGAATAGAAAATGTTGACAAAATATTTTGACGGACACGTAAAATGAATTCAATTGTATGCTTCTTTGAACATTGCAGTTAACTTATATGCCGTATTTTAGTGTTTGTTTGTGCTCAAAAAGCGTTTACTAATCAAGAACAATGGATTTATATGAAAAATCCGATATAGGTGAAGATAGACTACTGCACGGGAAGCATGGTCGCGCGATAAATGATAAAACATCTGGCCGTCCCTATCGCACTTACTAATAGTGCGATAGGGACGGCCTGATATTTTATCGTCTATTCGCGCGACCATGCTTCCCGTGCTGGTCGCAGCGGCGCCGCCATTCATTGAAAGTTTAGCCTTATGATTTTTTTCCTCTGTGTTTTCCTCTGAAATGAAAAAGGAAAATATTGTGTGTAACTCAGGAGGTAAGGATTTTGTAAACTCGTGTCTATAAATCTCTCCAGCCTGCGACAAAATCCCCCTTACCTTCCTTGTTGCACACTATACTATTATCATTCAGGTCCAAAATTAGCCTGATCGTTTTAAAGAATGCACTTACGCAGACTTTTTAAATAGTCTTACACCCAATACGCACTATGGAAAGTCTTACACGCAAAATATCCACTCCATTTGTTAATTGAAACCGTGTGGGTGTAATGGGGGAGAATGGCCAGACGCACTATGCTCCCAATATTAGTAATATTACGTTTCTCGGTTTACTGAAGTGTGTAGATAAAAGTATGTTCTCTGTTGAACAATTATGGGAATAGTGAGTTGGTACACATACTGACGCAAGGTAAAATACTGCTCTTGTTATCTAATAGTATATTATATAACGGTAACGTTATGAAGGCTATAAAAGTTGAGTACCGCGGTTAGGCCACGAAGGCTTGCCGAGTGGCCTAAGTAAGGTACGAGACTTTTATAGCCTTCATAATGTTACGATTGTATACTATACTTTTTCTACGACAGCCACATACATACCTATTCGAGAATAATTAAATGGGTTAGTTAATTACTTCATGTAATGAATGGGAATATTTGTGTGGATCGTCGTAGCATTGAGTATTCTGTCCACAATGTTGATGGCGAGAACTTGTTGCACAATTCTTCAAAATATGCCAACAACGCCGTTTCAGAGAAAGTTGAAACCTTTTTTTTGCAATTTCCATGTCAAAACAATCATAACATTTTTGGTACGCTTTATCTGACTTTTCATGTAACAAATTGTCAGTCACTTTGAGCGCCCATAGCCTTGATTTCTTCGGAAGTGAATTTTTCACCAGAATCACTCATAATTACTTATGTTTTTGCACAATAACGTCGAATTAAAACAAACTACACACCACCGAAATAGTTCAAATAGTTTCGTGATAAGTTTACAAATGTCAAACATACCATAGACAAGAGAAATAGAAAATAAGCCGGTTTTCAATTACGAAAAATGTGGTTGCGTTCAAGAATATTTAAATGTCGAATGTAAAATTACTGGATAAACTTATGATTTTTACCTTTGTTTTGCAATATCTAATATGTAAAACGCATTTAAGTTTATTTTTTCATCTTGATTTAAATTATGAACCTAAATATTATATTATTTATTAAAAGTTACTTATTACTGTAAATGAAAACATACCTGATAAATGGAAGTTATGCTTTTAAAAAAAAATTGACAGAACTCCTATATTCAAATGATTACTGCTAGCAGTAATCCTATGAACCTATAGACAAATAGACTTTCTCATCGTTACTCAAATGAACTTAATTTGGATACCGCTGACAATAATCTAATTGACAGATTTAAGTGCTGGAGTAGAAAAAATGTATTTTTCTTTTTTACCAGGAAAACTATCTCCAACATTTTACTATCGTCATGCAGTAAATTATAGTCTACTATAATAAATATAACCCTGGCTTTACCTTCTGAACAAATTGTATCTAAATTAGTTCAAGTTATTATTTTATGTGTGACGAAGCCTGTTGCGGATATCATCATTGGTTTGTTTGACGAAGCATGTTGTTGATTTGGATTTGTGGCCACATGACGAAGCCTGCGTTGCGGATGAATTTTCGCATGGGAGTAGTGTTAAGTACTGTTTTATTTTAAGGTTGGAAGTGTAATGTTTGTACATTTTAGTAAATTACTTATGTATGAATAATGGTGACAACTTTTACAATTAGTTCAATGTTTGAAATGTGATGAAGCAACTAACAGAATCCATTCATTTGACCGGTCTGGCTCAGTCGGTAGTGACGCTGCCTGCTAAGCCGCGGTCCTGGGTTCGAATACCGGTACCTAAGGGCATTTATTTGTGTGATGAACACATATATTTGTTCCTAAGCCATAGATGTTTTCTGTATATAATTATGTATTTATCTATATAAGTAATTAAGTATGTAAATCATTGTTTAGCACCCATAGTACAAGCTTTGCTTAGTTTGGGGCTAAGTTGATCTGTGTAAGGTGTCCCCAATATTTATTTTTTATTTATTTATTTATTCCATTTGTACTTATGTTTATAAATACATACATACATATAGGTACATGTAATCACGCTTGTATCCCATAAAGGAGTAGGCAGAGCACATGAACTACTAAGTTTCAGAATGAAATATGCGTAGTAGTATGGAAGCGGCCTGCAAATTTACAATTACCAGCCATAGGCTTAAAATTTAAGATATTGAGTTTCTAGAACGTAAATAGCTATTTGTTATACAAGGGGACAAAGTTGTATTTTAACGCCGAGTGTGGCATTGAAAAACGAGCAAGTGAAAGGATTCTATAGTTGAACCACGAGCGAAGCGAGTGGTTCGAGAATAGAATCCTGAACTTGCGAGTTTTTTAACACACGAGAAGTAAAATACATTTGCACCCGAGTGTAACACAAAACTTTTCCCCTCACTACAGCGAGGAAACTACAACGCAAAAAATGCGTTTATCACTGCTTCCAGTAGTTCCACAGGTGGTAAATCATCTTTATTACTAGATTCACCTACTTTAATCAATTTTAAAGCAGTTAATTTGACTTTATTCAAGGTCAAATTACTTTACCCACTAGTGGATAAAATGCGTTTTTACCCGCTGGTATTAAAGGACAAAACACGTGTTTCCGAGCTAGTGAGGGTAAAATAAACAAATCCGCTTATATTTACTGAATTTCTTTAAACCTTTGTAGGCGTGTACTTTAGCTAATCGAGAAACATGAATATTAATTTCAATCGGTTAAATTTTAATAACATTTGTTTGTTTTGAAAACAGTTTTTATTTGCAAAATTTTGTTTGGAGAAATATTCTCGTTAAGTATGACAAACTAGAATAACATTTTGGCTGTATAAATTGATGTATTGCTCAAATTGCTTTGATACGATGCAGAAAAACTGAATCTATATATTTTTTATTTTTTAATGTGCTTAAAAACTTTCATGAAAGCCGATTAAGGCCCACTTGCACCAACCACTTAACTCAGGGTTAGTGGGCTGTCATCTGTCAAATATAAATGGTGGGTTAACCCTCTATTTTCGTTGGTGCAAGTAGCCCTAAGAAGTCTGTATCGGAAAGTAGTCACTAAAATTTGTGCTCAAGTCGTGTTGTTTTTTATCATCTTGATTATCTTCTTTACAAGTCATATACCAGTCTTTAGGTACATACATTGTAAAATCTTCGCTGGTCTCAGGTCTTCGTAGTGATGGTGAAATAATAAGCGGACTGTAGTTTTAATCTGGTTTAATCCGAATTGTGGAAGACAAAGAAAGTGGTACAGTGAATGTCGTTGGAGGCGGAATAACCGTAAGTTTTTTAAAAAGCTCTAAAAGCTGTCAAATTTGAACTTATCACATTGCCATTTGTAAATTTAGATTTAACTAGAGATTTGAAATATTATTATAATTATACAATTCAATGAATATTTTATTTAAAAAATAGTCAAGTAGTATGTGAATGAATTAAACATTACCAATAACATGAAATTAAAAAATGAATAAATTAATACTGAAGATTTATAAAATGCATAATGTCGACATACATACAATCACGCCTGTATCCCATAAATGGGTAGGCAAAACACATGAAACTACTAAAGCTTCAGTGCCACTCTTGGCAAATAAGGGGTTGAAAGAAAACGAAACTGTGACATTGCAGTGACAGGTTGCCAGCCTCTCGCCTACGCCACAATTTAACCCTTTTTTAGTCTTTAGGTGAATAATTCAAATTGTAGAATTCAACTTCTGTGACACATATTTTTAGGGGCTCGCCCAGTGTACCGAGTATAGCCGCCAGCAGCAACACTCATGCCTGACGAACAATCACCGATTAAATCCAAAACGCACGGCCGATTTCAATCCTTTCTTGGTATATATTCTGGGAATTCGCACGAAGCGCTTTGCTTCTTCTTTTTTTATGCGAGTTATGCGCACTGCCAAGGAGTGGAATTCCTTGCCGGCGGCTTCCTTCCTTACCTTCAAATAAAGGGTGAACAGGCATCTTCTGGGCGAGCTCACTCCATCGTGAGCCACGTCCGCTCGCGTTAGAAAGAGACAAAAAGTAGCCTATGTCACTCTCCATCCCTTCAACTACGAGTATCTCCACTCAAAAAAAACAACGACAATTCGTCGCTTCGTTTTGCCGTGAAGGACGGACAAACAAACAGACACACACACTTCTTCTTCAACCTAGCGTTTTCCCGGCCTAGCGCCAGGGTCCGCTTTCCTGCTCAGCCTTCTCCACTTTGCCCGGTCTTCACAGACACTCGCACTAACACATTTATAATATTAGTAAGTATGGATATGGATCATGTATGAAGTATATCAGTGCTTTTCAATATTAAAACTACCTGTTTAATATTTCCTCAACTGTAAGTGTTTAGCAACCTGAATACCGGATGCAGATTAATGCAATGCTCACTGAACAGAGCATCATCCGATCAATTAGGATATATATGTACAATTAAACTAAATACGTGTAAACCAGGCAAATTTCAACACTGCATCACGGAGACAAGGACATGTTTGTCACGTATATGTTTGTGCATAAACAAGTATTATTATAATTATGTAAACTATGTAGAGGAATGTATTCACATGTCGAGATAAAGGATGTTGTGTTATGTAGCACAATGCTGCGAGATTCCGAATTACCTAAATTAACGCTGAGATGTTGAGATAGTGTTGTGGCACCCTGTATGAGGTAGTGATATAATGATGATACGAATAATATAAATATAAATGGCAGGTAGTAATAATATAAACAAATGTAGGTACGATTATATACGCACAAGTAGCAACACAATTACTACTACTTATCGCCGCTGTGGTCGCTAACAGGAAAACCTGGCATAATTACCTAAATTTAATAATATTTATTTATTCCTTTAGTTTTTGCCTCACGTCTGTGCGTAGGAGTTCCTGTACTATCTTTAAAATACTTATAATTTAGTCATTAAGGCCACATACTAACATAGCATAATTAAAATCAAAATGTACAATACCTATACCTAAGTTACTAAAAATATGTAAAAAGAGTGTCTCTTTTCACCGACAAACTGCTGTGCAGTTTGGCGAAGATTTAAATCATGATTTGTGTAATGTGTTTTTTGTAATCATTAATCAATCAATAATAAAAACTAGTGCTAGG
This sequence comes from Leguminivora glycinivorella, assembly GCF_023078275.1. Classification (NCBI taxonomy): domain Eukaryota; kingdom Metazoa; phylum Arthropoda; class Insecta; order Lepidoptera; family Tortricidae; genus Leguminivora; species Leguminivora glycinivorella. The sequence continues at coordinate 25,191,736 of NC_062976.1, forward strand.
ATGGACAACTACGACTATTGTGGGAAACGAACTATCAACATCGTTTACATATTTACTTTCAAACGGGTTTTCCAAATGCACACACAGGCAAAGGAATAAAGCGGTTTCCGACACCACTCAGCCGTGTAATTCGCTGTAGTGCTTCTGCGATACTAAAAAGGCAGTAGTTTTGTTACATTTTTGTTGACATACGACGTTTTGGGTATGGAATGGCGATAACTGATGGCTGTGTTGATATAAATCAGGACGCCATTATGCGTTTGACGGCCATCATTCGGACTAAACCGATAAATAGGCCGCTTTATAAAGTGGAAAAAATTCGTACATTTCCCTCCGTGCTCAAACAGTATATTAAGGGAAGTTTGAAAGTGGTGCTGATAATGGAGGAGAAGAAAATTAGCTTGCTAGCGTAGTAAGGTATGTAATGAGGAGTTATGAATTCCATATGGGCAAAAGAATGTTAGTGATGAATGTTTACGGACGGAGAGGGAAGGGTAAACCTAGACAACGATGGATGGATTGTGTGTAAGATAGTATGAAGGAAGTGAGTGCTGAAATAACGATAAATAGAGGAGGATAAAATATAAAACAAGTTGTATTTACCCCACATAAAGTGGGATAAGAGTAGAAGGAAAAAGAGATGTCCCTGTGCCTACCATGACTTTAGTACCTACGGTAGTTACTCGAATGAGAATCTCAAGAAAGAATATGTACCTAGTTTTGGAGTAAGTTTTTAAAAATATATCTCGAACACATTTTTTTATCTCCAGGATCGAATCAGCTCGTGACTCTGAGAAAAATGAGCCCAAACACGTCCGGATCTGGTGAAATTCGATATACGATTTTTTTTTAAACAAATTACAAATTATAAATCATTTATTCAGCAAATAAGCCACAAGGGCACTTATACACGTCAATATATAAGTTGAACTGAAATTACAATTGATAATACTAATTCTAAGTTCTAACTAAAGTATTACGCTACTACAATGATTAGAGATGTATAAGGTCTCTAATGTCGATATTCAACTAAACGCCCACCTATCTAATAAATTGTGGTCTACGTTCGAATTGTAGAAAGATACCTTAGAGAAAAAAAGAACTACGCTACGTTTGTATGGAATGGCCTCCCCTTTACTCTTAATTATGTGACCAGATTAAAATATACGGAGTGTATTGTCATCAGTTCATTAGCGCGCACCGCATTATCAACACAGATTATAACTCATTTCAGTGAAACAACATAATCGGCTTATATTGCGTAAACAGAGAGAAACGCAACAATTATTTCTGATAGATATATTATAAGTTTAAGCGCTGATAGCCTAGCGGTAAGTACGTGCGACTTTCGTTCCGGAGGTCGCGGGTTCGAACCCCGTGGCTCGCACCAATGAGTTTTTCAGAATTTATGTGCGAAATTTCATTTGATATTTGCCAGTCCCTTTTAGGTGAAGGAAAACATCGTGAGGAAACCGGACTAATTCCAATAAGGTCTAGTTTACCCTTCGGGTTGGAAGGTCAGATGGCAGTCGCTTTCGTATAAACTAGTTCCTACGCCAAATCTTGGGATTAGTTGTCAAAAGCGGACCCCAGGCTCCCATGAGCCGTGGCAAATGCCGGGATAACGCAAGCAGGATTATGATGAGATACATTATAAGTTTGAAATATAAGCAATTATACTCATTGACAAACAGTATTGTGAGACTTAAAACATTTTAAACATTGGAATAATATATCGAGAGGACGTATGCAACTTAGGGTCACTTGCGCCACCGAAAATGGAGGGTTAACCCGAGGTTAACCCACCTGATTATATGGAATTTGACAGTTGACAGCCCACTAACCTTGAGTTAAGGGAGTGGTGCAAGTGGTCCTTAGATTTTTGTGATGTTGCGGCTGACGGATAATTATGTGTTAGCCCGGTAACCTATCGATGTTTCGAAAATCCTTTGTCCGATTATCACTTGTCCGAAAACGGTTGACAGAATTTTTATAATCCAAATACATTGTTTACCATATTTTTAAAATGTCGCTAGTTTGCTATGCCACATTATCGTTTTCCCGAAACTCTATAACCAGAAAAACGGTTGCCAACTTTATTATTTGACAATCAATTTGTTAATCACCTTTTCATAAATCCGATGCTACGTGACATCGAAATGTCATTTTCCCTAATATCATTTTATAGAAACTCAATAACCAGAAGAACGGTTGCCAATTTTATCATTTGACAACCGTTTCGTTAACCACCTTTTCATAAATCCGATGCTACGCGACATCGAAATGTCATTTTCCCTAATATAATTTTATAGAAACTTAAAAAAAAATTGGTTAGGTTAGAAATGCGACCCCCACGGAAACAAACTTGCTATGAAAAGTGGGTTAGGTTAGATTAGAACTGTGACCATACAGAAACAAACCCTTACCATAAGAGTGGTTTAGGTTAGGTTAGAACTGCTCCCTCAGCGCCGACGCAGACCAGCTAGGCGGCGAAGAGCCTACGTGGCTCGTTTCCTGCCGCCATAGCGCGAACCTATGGGTGATGGGTCGGGAGCCCCATCACCCGCCTGAAGAGGTTCGGGCTGGAAGGCCCTCTAGTGTTCCGAGGGCCTTCAGCGGAGAAGACTTTTAAGGGAGTCAAAAGCGATGGGCCTGCAAGGGCAACGCTGACGGGGTATCGGAGGTCTGAAAACAAGTGCCCGAAACCCCGTCCAAAAAGCGAGCGGCGGAACACCCCAGGGGGTTTAGTCGGTGAGAGTCCGACATACCCACTGGCTTCTCCCGGGCCAGTGGGATCCATAACGGATTCCCCCTGGGTAAAAAAATAAATAAATAAATAAATAAAAAAAAAAAGGTTAGAACTGCGACCATACAGAAACAAACTTGTGCTAGAGAAGTGGGTTAGGTTAGGTTAGAACTGCGACCCTCACAAAAACAAACATTAGCAAGAAAAGTGGGTTAGGTTAGGTTAGAACTGCGACCATTCAGACACAAACTTGTGCTAGAAAAGTGGGTTAGGTTAGGTTAGAACTGCGACCATACAGAAACAAACTTGTGCTAGAAAAGTGGGTTAGGTTAGGTTAGAACTGCGACCATACAGAAGCAAACATTTGCTAAAAAAGTGGGTTTGGTTAGAACTGCGATCCTCACGGAAACGACATTTGCAAGAAAAGTGGGTTAGGTTAGGTTAGAACTGCGACCTTACAGAAACAAACTTGTGCTAGAAAAGTGGGTTAGGTTAGAACTGCGACCATCACAGAAACAAACATTTGTAAGAAAGTGGGTTAAGTTAGGTTAGAACTGCGACCCTACAGAAACAAACCTTTGCCACAAACTCTTATGGCAAGGACTCATAGGTCAAGTAAGAACTGCGACCGTGAGGGTCGGTCGAGAACAAACTTTTGTTAGAAAATTAAGGATTTATTGAACTTTTGATATAGCGGCTTAATAATATTTCGAATTATAAAACTATACGCCATACAAAATTGCTGTCAAATGATACTTAGGAATTTTAATAAGTGTTAATTCGAATTTCGAACTTTTGATATCTTAGCGGATAATAATATTTCGGAATAAAACTTTACGCGACAAAAAGTAGTTGTCAAATGATTCTTAGGAATTTTAATAAGTGTTGATTCGAATCATAAGCGAAACAAAATTACAGCGAAATAAGAATCGGGAAAATAATAATAGGGGAAAAGTACTTTCGGGCAAACAAAACTTAGGCCAATTAATAAAATGGGAAGCGTTTTCGGGCTACTAATAATCGACATTACAATTTTCGACTTTTTGATAGGTAACCGTTAGCCCTGATATTGATCCAATCATACAAAAAAAATATCTCTAGATGATTGATATTCTTGGGTATGACCACTCTGGCTGGATAACGGAACAATATCCAGACATCTTTTAAAGAACATAATAATAGTTATTTATTTTACAAGGGGGCAAAGTAGTTGTATAACCGCACGTGCCAATATTGATACCCGAGCAAGCGAAAGATTCTTGAGCGTTGCGAAGGTTTCAAGGTACGTAGGTTAAACAAACTTTGCCACCGAGTGAAACACACAATTTTTCACCACACCAACACGAACAAAATACTGGCTATAAAACATCAAACTAAATTAAATCCAGCAATCTGTTGAATATTTATGATTCAAAATAATTATTTATAGGTACTTACGTAAATTCTTCCAGCTAGCTCAAAGCATCAAGTTAAAATTTGTATGAAATTACTTTGCACTCTTGTGGATAATATGCAATTTTGCTATCCGTTTTCGAATAGCAAAATTGATCTTTACCAGTTGGTGTGGTGAAAATTTATTTATTCACTACCCACAGTACTTGACAGTTTTGTCAAAGAGCCGCTAAAATCAGTACCGTGAAGTTTCGGACCGAATAAAACACTTATGATTTTTTCTACTCGTCAATTTTAATCTGTCAATTACGACACCACAGACTAAACTATACGTGCCGACTTTTCAGTGTTGGATAGTCTTTGACACTTAAGGCCAGTTGCATCAACCACATTTGACAGAGACATCATCGTCACGCAGCAGATGTCTATGGAGTTTCCCATACAATAAAATTTAACGAACGCTTTGACGGTGACAGACGGTTTGATGCAACCGGCCCATAGTCAACTATAATATTTCATTACACTTCACTTTAGTTAACTGAAAAAATTTCAAAAATAGAACTTCATACAAGTTCTATACTAATTTGCGAGACCTGGCAAATTTTTTTGCATCTGAAACACATTTTTTTTAAATCTATCGCGTTATCGACCAATCAGAGACGCTTATTACAAATAATTGGTTGCCAGCAGGTAATTCGATGTTGATACAACAACGGTGAACGACGCTTTTAACATTAATTTTAACTTGAATGATGATGTTTTCGTCCATTGATGATGAAGATGATGACTCATAGAATACAATAGTGATATAATTAAGATTTTCACTCTCGTACCATACTATTAGGCCACTCAGCAATCTTCGTGGCCTAAAGATGGTACTCGACTGAAAAGCTTTGTATTATATCACGATTGTATAAAATACTATTATAATAGAGCATATAAAATCATAAGTATGTTAAAAGGGGCATATACTTAAAACAACATTTAAACTCCACCTGTAGTTAAAATTTCAAGGTACGCCCTTCACAATATTTCCAAGATAAAAGGACCCTGAGGCTATTACGGGCAACCCTTTTTAAGTATGTTTTATACTCATTAAAATTACACACGGCCTTAATTTATAACTAGAGAGTTTAATTATGTAGGTGCTTTATTGTGACATTATCCATAATTTGTGTTTGTTTTCCTTTTTACCTCTGACTCACGACTGAGAGAAATTAAAATACCTAAGTATATACTTACGTTAATTTATTCGTTTGTAACATTAAATGATTTCCACGAAAATAAATTTACAGAGCCAGGAAATTATAATTAATAATTATGATCATGTTTCTAAAATGTGTTAACTAGACTTGAAATCTAAATTGTCATTAAGTCAGTTCCAGGTATTGTACAAAATAATAAAACACAATTCAATTACGGAACGTTACAAAATAATTGCCCCATCAATAGCAATTTGTCGAAAATTAAGCAACAAAAAAGCAGTGATAATTGAACGGTAAAATTGCACCGTCAACTGGACTGTTTCTTTAACGCGATTATGAATATTAATTACCACCTCCGGGGGAGGGGTTGCCGAGGAGAAGGGGGAGGGGTAAACAAAAGCAGATGCCCCCAATTGGTTGAGTGCCGCCATTGAACGACCAACTTAGGTTTACCGCCGGCCACCGCGCTAAAACCAGCCTCTCCCGAATAATTCCCTATGCAGAAACATTAATTCCTCATTTCACCACCCGCACATACAATTTTGTGTCCTCACGTTTGTTAGTCTGCTTGATAAATTAGTCGCTAAATAAGCAGCAAAAGTTCAGAGCATTTGTTATGGTGTGATATTAATTGTGGTTTTGGGGTTTATGAATTTCTGCTCCTGATGTTGGTGTTCTATTTAATCACTCCGCTAATGACAGTTCCAAAAAGGACAACGATTCTTAATGATGCTGGATTCGAGTGTGTGTGAAATTAAATACATGCTCAAACGAACTCGTATTCTAATTAATTACGTTTTGCATTCTTGAAGAATTTTGCCGCGGGCCTACTCTTTACAAATTGTACTAAGAATTTCAATGTGAGAATGTTTGAAATTACGTTTTAATATAAAGTGTATTGTCGTAAATACGTGAGGTATTTTGCTTTTCTTCTATCTGTGTAGTATTTAATTACAGCAAACGAGGGAGTCTTCTCATATGACCTATTAAAAGTTTACCAAGAGTTGTAAATGAACATGTCTTAGATCGCAACTTTCTTCATATTACCAGCTTAAACCGAGGTAAAATTTAATTTATAAGGCTAAGATAAAGCGTCTGTTTTCTAAATTTTCGGCAATCTGTATAAAAAGTGATATTTTTCTTAGCTCACGTCAGGTAAATGGGCGTACGGACTTACAAAATGTACAAAACATAATTCGTGTTTCAGGGAAAGACGTGATAGATGACTTTTCTTTGTGATGGATCTGCTTGAGCTAAAGCAGTTGGGTTGTTGGAGTCTGTACACATTAGAGAATCATTATACGATATTCAGAAAGGAACATCGTGTAGGTGTCAAAAGAGTTGTGGAATATAATCATGGCAACCAATACGTTCTACGACTTATCTCTTTCCGAACAAACGCTATCTTCTATTTAGGTACCGTAGTTACGAGTATTTCTAAAGCGCTGGTGGCCTAGCGGTAAGAGCGACTTTCAATCCGGAGGTCGCGAGTTTGAACCCCAGCTCGTACCAATGAGTTTTTCGGAACTTTTGTGCGCAATGTCATTTGATATTTGCCAGTCGCTTTTCGGTGAAGGAAAACATCGTGAGGAAACCGGACTAATTCCAATAAGGCCTAGTTACCCTTTGGGTTGGAAGGTCATGGCAGTCGCTTTCGTAAAACTAGTGCCTACGCCAAATCCTGGGATTAGTTGTCGCAGCGGACCCCAGGCTCCCATGAGCCGTGGCAAATGCCGGGATAACGCAAGGAGGATGATGATGAGTTACTAGTGTTACTCATAAAACAATGATTCTATTTAAGAGTACCGATATGTAGTGTAACGAATTGTTGAAAATCTTAAGGAGAAACACTTAAGATGGTATGGTCACATCGAAAGGCGTCCAGATGACCATATATGGTAAAGCATGCCCTAAAACTGCCAACCGCCAAACGCAACTCAGGCAGACTACCTACCACCTGGTGGACGGTGGTTGAAAAAGACCCAAAAGAAGCTCATTTGAATAAAGACAGCACAAGACCATGCCAGATGGAAATTGAGGACAAGACCGACCCCAAAATTTTTTTTATACGACGTCGGTGGCAATCAAGCATACGGTTCGCCTGATGGAAAGCGGTGACGGTACCTATGAACGCCTGCAACTCAAGGAGTGTCACATGCGCGTTGCCAACCCATTAGAAACTTAATGGGAACAGATCTAGCAGGAAGAAGAAGAAGAATTTTTAGTGCAACGAGTGACGCTTCTTTAACTAAATGCATCATTTTTAGACATTTTAATATATCCTCTCAAAAGTTTGTGTAAAGGCATAAATTCGGCTCTTAATTATCCGTAAGGTACAGCCGGACAAATCTCGACTGGGGGCAACTGTAACTGATCAAATTTTTCCATTATTACACTATGATGTTGAGTTCTATATGTATCCACTAAACACGCCTACCATGTAAATATAACCGGTGGACGCTCTATTTAATAATGAAAACATTGTAAAACATGGAAAAAGCGGATGTTATATTTGCTTGTGCTTGCTTGTGATTTTAATTTGGCTTCGCGTCTCGAGTCTTGTAATAAAAGCACAGTAAAAAACCTCATCACCTAACTTACGTAACATATGTAAACCATTGTACTACATATTCGACCAAGAATTCAACCCAGGTACATTTCTCAACCCGCCTAACTGCCTCGCGTCATCAGGAGGTCCCGAAATCCATCTTCATTACCAAAGAAAGCGGTACCGGCCGGCACATTACTCGTGGAACTTTCGGACAGATTAAAGAAACGGGACCGCGGCGTAGTCACGGCGATTTTTAAGTGACAGTTATTAATGGGAGTTTATTTCATAAAACGTTTTAGTAATGCGCGCGGATTAAGGTATTAAGATTAGGATTTTATTTGCGATTAAACGTAGTTTATTTATATTATGACGGTGGGAAGTATGTTAATTTGGTATTATTTTTCTCTTTGTATTGCATCTAGGATGTATTTACTTACACCTACCTGAAGTGACCATTTGTCACACCATTGTCGCACCAATGCGGATTAGCAATAGAGAGGTAACTACGCACGATACCCAACAAAGCGATAAAGATTATCACTTTGGCTAGGCTGGCAAGGATAACTTAACCGTACCCCAAGAAACAACTGTTAACTCTGAATTACTTGGGTAAACCTAGAATATTCCAATGACCCCAAAAGTGATAACAAGCTAAATTATATTATTTTTCTTTGGCAAAATAAGCATAAAAAATTCTTAGCAATGTCAAAAACAAGGAAAAATCAGCCACTACACTTTCAATATTTAACCTCAACGCAGAACACGCCCCATCTACATTTCCTCCTCAGCACTTTGTCCGTTATTAGCGGCTCAAGTGTTCCGAAGTGCCCCGAAGTGCCTCAAAGTGCCCGGGTGGTAGTGCCCCGCAGTTCCGAGTGCCTCACGCACTGATCCCGCGTAGATTGGGCACGCCGCACTATTGAGATGCAATTGGGTCACGCAGCTTTCTTTGAGTTTGTGGGTTATGACCCACACCGGGCAAGTGCTAATAGGATGATACTTAGTATGAAGTTGTTAGATTACTTAATATTTTTTTATGATGAGTCGGGAATTTGGCCTGACGGCCTGTCGTTTTGGTATTTTTCAACCCGTTTTAAGACTTGAGCAATTTAAAAATCCTTTGTCTACTCCTTTGAAGAATACACACGCGAGTGTACATACTAATCATTCTGGCATGTCTTCCTCTTATGATATAGATACGTAGATACTAAGGTGTTATATAAATGGTAACGTAATATTACATTATACTAGAGACTGTATTTTAGGCTCACCATTCGACATGATTATAAATAACACACACAAGAAACTTATTAGGCACTTTCAAACACGCTGAAACGGCCGAAGCAAAAGTGCCTTTAAAATGGGGTGAGAAATATCGCCATTTCGAATATAAGTGATGAAAGTAGAGAGCGCGCTCGAATGTACATTGTCCATGTATCGATGGCTCTCGGGCCTAACGCCTCTTGCCCTCGAAACCTGCTTCCTAATCCCACAGCCCAAACGAAACCTTTTACTAACACTATAAGGCTCAAATCAGGACACAGCAGAATCACTTCGAAATGTTGGTCATCGAAAAATAAATTCTCTGTAAGCGATTTAGAGTCGGTTTTTTGAATAGACGTGGAGAAAGGTCGTGACACGAATGTGATCAGACTTGGCTTTGCTTACAGCGCAGAATGAGATGTGAATGGATTGAAATAATATTATGGTTGCTTGATAAAAATGAAATGGTTTCAGTTTGTTAACGTATTTGAACAACTTAATAATAAACGAAAATGGAAAGTAAGTATATTATAACAAGGGTATGATTAAATGATTAAACATCAAAATATTACAGCCCTCTTTGTTAAAAAAAGTATTTTTCAATTATTATAATACTAGCTTTTGCCCGCAGCTTCGCTCGCGTTAAATTCGAAAATTGCGGATTTCTCCATACAAAAACTTCCACTACACATTTCAGGGAAGTGGGGGGTTAGAAAGAGACAAAAAGTAGCCTATGTCACTCTCCATCCCTTCAACTATCTCCACTTAAAAAATCGCGTCAATTCGTCGCTCCGTTTTGCCGTGAAAGACGGACAGACAAACAGACACACACACACTTTCCCGTTTATAATATTAAAGTATGGATTAACTAGCAATAAACGTGTCTCTTTCAATTTGAAACGTAAATTGAAATTCACATTATATGTAGTTAAAATATCCAAACATTGCATATCACTACCAGCCAAGTACATAATTCAAATTAAATATTCCTATTGTGTAGGTACAAAGCGAACAGCATGCCACTAATAAATACGACAGCCGTAAAATCCAATTGTTAATTGACAGGAAAAGACCTCGCATCATTCACCGCACCCCTTTTACAGGAACTACGGGGTGTATCATAAATCCAAATAAAAATTGACAGCGCGATTTGCAAATCCACAGGAATCACTCCCGCGCGCATCAATCTTCATAAAGTGTTGAAAGCCATATTTTGGTTCGCGGGCGAGCCTGTCAATCAGCTGATACGCGATAATAGCCCTGTCACTTTTCAGACGCCTCAAAGGAGAATCAAAGATTGCGTCGGTATCGTCCGAGGTGCGGACAAAGCCTTTGTTCCTTTGTCTTTATTCCTTTGTGATTATTTACTGAATCGATCCTTAACACCGGATCTGTTTGTGCCGTTTCTGATATTGATAAATAATTATGTTCCGAGTGCGCGGCGAGGGCCGACACGACGCTTATTGTTCGAAATCACCTTGTTCAATTAAACGATTCTTATCTCGTAACAAAGCAGCTAATGCATCCTGAAGTGTTTCAAACAGAGGATGTGCTCACTCGCGAGATCGCGGAAATAATTGCTCACTGTTGAAGACTGCGGTGCGCTCGCTAATTCGAATCGTTACCTACTGTTCCCAGCAACGCCTAATAAAACTTTCCTTCTGATTACGTTACGTGGGAAACTTCAGAACGCTTAATGTACAGCTATAAATTGTTTCAAAACTAATTAATTCTTGAAAAAGTTAAGTCCCAGTTTCTCCCGAGATTCTTTCAGATTTAAACGTTGCTTCAACGTTCATTAGACTCGATAACTCTTTAACAATTTTAATTTTTGAACGTCTGTTTGCCGTCGCGAGAGAAAAATCGGGAGCAGAAATCCGGGAGAGCGGAGAGCGTTGCACAGTGTCCGGCGATGCGACTAACGCGGCGCTGTGCACTCACAAGAGAAACATCCGGATATTCTGTAATAATATTAAATATCCGCAACACCGAGCAGAACCTCCCCCCCCCCTCCCCTCGCCCTCGACAGTTTATGCTGATTGACCTCTTGTTAGATAACTCGATGAACTTTTAATTTTATTGAATTAATGGAGGACCTTTTGCTCTGCTCTCTTTCATTTTATAGGTTTTTTTGCGGCAGATATGCTAATTTATTTCAATTTCGTGTTGGATGCGTGCAATAATTTCCACTTATTGTCCGTTTTTTCCGGTATTATTTTACGAGACCTTGTATTTAAAAAATCTTCGCTTTTATATTTTTACCTGCCACCGGAAACTTAACAGGCAGTTCTGGGTAACGCGAAATCAGATATCGTAATTGGGATAAAGGAATTGATTATTTTAACTAAAGCTTGAATTTGAAATGCCTATTTGCAGGTACTAGAAAAAAAAACTAATGATATACGTGGTCTAACATGAGGAAACCGACAGATATTAACTACGCATTTCTGAGGAAAAATAAAGATAAGATGTTATATGAGACAAAAACAAAATATATTTTACTAAATAGCCCACCAAGCAACCAATAAAAGCAGTCAGAATAAATCATGAAAATAATTCTTAGTATTATTACAGTTAGGTACCTGTTTCTCAGCAACTTCCTGCCAAGGTCGCGTCCGTTTAAAGGCCGAGTAAAGAAACAATTTATGGTCATATCGATAAGATGGCTCAAGACATGTGCTTGGCTGATCTTGATACGAAAAAACCATTCCACAAGGACGCATAAATTAGGCCGTGGATTTGTAGAGGAAACTGGGTATGGTTGTGTCAGGTGTTGGTTGTCACAGTAGACATAATAGACAAACAAAAAATGTTCATCAGCCTATTTTTTTAAAGGGGGTAAAAATTTCATGAGACACATATGGAGATTTTTCATCGGGCATGAGTGCTCTCAGCGGCTACACTACAAGTACTCGAACTGTTTTTTTTTCTTAAATAAGCTTCTTGAGTCGTCTGGTTGAGGTAACTGGTGACCGAAGAGCTGGCGACTTCCTCGCACAACGTATCGGCATTGCGATACAGTGAGCGAAATGTCGCCAGTATAAATAAATTACAGGACATTCTTACACAGATTGACCGAGTCTCACGGTAAGCTCAAGAAGGCTTGTGTTGTGGGTACTCAGACAACGATATATATAATATACAAATACTTATATACATAGAAAACATCCATGACTCAGGAACAATCTTAGGAGCTCTGGATGCATTCGGCAGACATGTCCTGCCCAATCCCACTTGAGCCTTGCAGACTTAACACCCACATCTACAATACCAGTTTTGGAGCGCAGTTCGGTGTTCCTAACCCGATCGGTTCCTAACCGATCGGCCTTTAAATATAATAATTAATCGACGAAAAAAAGTACATTTGAATAATACTTATGTTGAAAACAATAGTTTCATGAACAATAAACCGTGTAACCTCCAAGTCTCATCTAAAATGTATGGCATAAATCCAAATTGTCGATTAAAATAAGCCCTAATGGATGCAATTTTAGTTTGAAACTCGCGTTAAAGCAAAGCAGGGTTGCGTGCGATGTAAGTTGCCGTAGTACAGTCAGCATCAAAGTAGTAATGAAATAACGCGCCAAAAGTATCTGATATGCTGAATAACTTTTCTTAATATAGATAAGTGCGCGGTTAGATATTTTAAAGTTTAATTATTCTTTCTATGTGTAGAACGGGGTGTTATAAGTTCGACGTGTCTGTCTGTTTGTCTGTCTGTATGTGTGTGTGTGTGTGTGAGTGTCTGTTTGTGGCATCGTAACTCCCTAACGGATGAACCGATTTAGATTTAGTTTTTTTGTTTGGAAGCTGAATTAGTTGGAAGTGTTCTTACCCATGTTTCATGAAAATCGGACCAGTATGTCGAGGGTTGTTTCAAAATTTTAATTTTGTGGTAACGTTATTGTTTAACGAATGTAAATGGCATAGTATGGGCATAAATATGAAAGTGGATGGATACAAGCGTAGTGGAAGGCCTAAGAAAAGATGGATGGACTGTGTGAAGAATGACATGAGAGTGAAAGGTATTAGTATGGACATGACGGGTGATAGACATGAATGGAGGAAGATGATCTACTACACCGACCTTAAATAATGGGAAAAGGACAAGAAAATGAGGAATGAGGTTACAGAATAATAGTTACTTCGGAAGCATTGTTTGATCTGCTACTTTTGTTGCTTACTGTACTAGCATTGTCTATAACTAGACACATCGTGTAAGATATATGGTCGATCGGGTTAATTGCGCCTTGTGGGGTAAATGAGCCTTTTGAAGATATTCTAATCGGAATATTTTGGAATACATATTGCAATACTCTGTGTTCAAGATATCGTTACCAAACTTTAATGTCTAAAGATGACCTTATAACTTGTACCTCTAGATAAGTTTATTGTATACGGATGATCTTATAAGTAAACACGCATTATCATTACGTTATTGGACTGCATTATTTGCCGAAAGAACGATGAATACTAGAGGATTCTATCTATTTCTCAATTTCATTTCAGAATTTTCCATGAAATATTGGGTGATATTTCATTAATTAATAAAATTCATGTAGGTCCAGGTCCATACAATCACGCCTGTATCCCATATGCGTTCACGCGAAAATTTATTCGTGTTAGTTAAAATTTTACAACTGTATTTTTTTTTAAACAACTCTCTCCTCAAATACATTTACTTAGTACATAAGTACATTTTTTTATTTCTGTAGGTACAATAAGGTTGCAAAAATAAAACAGATTTATCCAATATAAAATTATTTTGTCCTTTTCTGCTGTGAAAGTATTTATATTGTACTGCAATAATATTTCTCTCAATCCGGTACAAGTAAGAGCAAAGTTCAGTGCATAATAATACGTTTCGACGAACAACATTCAGTTTCGATTTGTTCGAGAGCTCTACTTCAACGGGTAGAGTTAACATGCTGTAAATTCAACTTTGTTATACTTCTCTACCATTTTAATTTATTCCATCTCTATAAAGTTTGAGTGAATGAAATGATCACTTTTTCATAATAATAACTATTTACATACGTCCACTGGATACGTATTCTTTTTTTCAGTACAGACGGTGTTTTTTTTACGCACTAGTGCGAGAAGTGGTTCATTATATGCCAGGTCGAAACTTCGGAGGCTCATCTGTACTGAGAAACGTCGTACGATACTCGTGCGAAAAGGAAATTCGTAACTCGTGTCGATTTAAAACACTCCCTTCGGTCGTGTTTTAATTTATCGCCACTCGTTTCGAACTTCCTTTTTTACGCACTTGTATCGTAATGTACTATTTCATCACACTCGCTCGTAAACGGTGTTATTACATGCCTGCATAAGTAATGAAATGAGCTAATTTAGCGCCATCTTAGGGCGGTGAAGTGAATACCTGGGTACGTAGCCGAATGGCACAAACGCTCACGAAACACTCACGAAATGAAACGCTTGTAGATATCTATCTCTATCCCTCTTGCGTATTGGCGCGACAGAGCCAGACTATCTTTCGCGGCGTTTCGTTTTCGTTTGGCGTCGCAGAAATGCCATTCGGCTGCGGTACCTGGCTTATTTATTTATTTATTTAATCTTTATTGCACAAAGAAAATACAACTGTACACAAGGCGGACTTAATGCTAGAAGGCATTCTCTACCAGTCAACCTTCGGGCAAAACAGAGAAATTGTAGGCGGTGCAACATTAAATTATATTAAGAACAAGATAGTTAAGTTATTTGCACAATATTATTAAGCTAACCTATATGTAATATATAAAAGAATTACAAGATGAATATAAAAGAATTACAAGATGAACGTAAAAGAATTACAAAAATTACAAGATGGCGGACGAATGTTCGAAATGTCAGCGTATATATCAATACATTTAGTTTAAAATGTGGTTATTACTTCGCTAGTGTGATGAAAAACATTGTGTATATCATGGGCTGCTGAAGGATTACAAACTCGAGTTTACGCCCTTAACCCTTCGTCTGTGTTTGATAAGGATCCTAACATAAGGCATTGGACTTAAAAAAATTATATCAAAGTTAATTTTTTTATGACAATTTTTTGACAGACACAGACGAAGGGTTAATACACAATGTAATACACAATGTACAATATATACATTGTGTATTAAGGGCGTACACTACACGTGCAAGGCAAGGGCGTAAGGGGAAGTACATAAATGGTACTTTAATTGATAATGTACATAAAACCTTGAAAATATTTTGATCTTGAAATTAACCCTGTAAGTAATATGATATGAAATATAATATTTTATGTAAGGGCGATGATGATATCTGCTCAATATCACTTAAGTTAAGTGGTCAATAGAAGAACTCACGGTTCAAATTACATACGCCATAAGACAAATAAAATAAGAGTGGTAAATTATAATTAAAAATGACGAATGGACGACCGGTCTGGCGCAGTCGGTAGCGACCCTGTCTGCTACGCCGCGGTCCCGGGTTCGAATCCCGGTAAGGGCATTTATTTGTGTGATGAGCACAGATCTTCCTTAGTCATGGATGTTTTCTATGTATATAAGTATTTATATATTATATATATCGTTGTCTGAGTACCCACAACACAAGCCTTCTTGAGCTTACCATGGGCCTTAGTCAATCTGTGTAAAAAAAATGTAAATAAACACGCTCATTATGCACACAAATAAAAAAAAATTAAAAAAAATAAAAAAATAAAATGAAGAACACCTCTAAAGATATACCTGGATTCAAAATAGAAGTAGTTACTTAACACATGAAACTGCTCAAGTTTTAAGACCACTTTTGGTTCTCGTAATAAAAAGGTTGAAAGAAAACAGGATAAGGTTGTAAGCCCATAAATAGCCCACAGTAAAATTGAATCTATATCCAATAGTCGACTTCTACACCACGGGAAGAAAAAAGGGGTAAGTCGTGTGACGATGCATGTCCTCAAGTTTGGCTAGGGTTCTACACCTTAAGGGGCTCTGTACGGTTTTCATCGGTTCAAGTCGAAGGTCATTGGCACAACGATGCCCCTTAAAATGTACCTCTAAAATGTCGCTAACGTCACAGTTGCTATGAATAAATTCATTAACATGGACCGGTAAATCAAAGATGTAAGTTTGAGTCCCATTATGACCAGAGGCGATCACTGTTGTTGATTATTTCATTGCGATTGATATCTGCACTTACTCGTATATAGGTAATTTGCAACTAAAAAGGATGGTAAAATCCCACACTATTGCACAATAACACACCAAAAAATGCCGCAGCGCACTAAAATAGCAGTAAATGTTTACTGCAGACGTTTCTGAACAAAAGCACGGCTTCCTCATTTAAACAGAAACGTATAAGGTTTATTTAGCGGCGTGCCGTTTCATAAATGCAATCTGCATTGTGGTTGGCTCGACGGCTCTGCACCGAGTTAGGGATGCATTTACTGAGAAGGTGGACTGGGGCGTTTACTATTCTCTGACAGAAGTTTTGGTTGTAAGATTTAGATATAATGCATACTTCCATGCTAATCCACACTAATCCATACTAATATTATAAATGGGAAAGTGTGTCTGTCTGTTTGTTTGTCCGTGTTTCACGGCAAAACGGAGCGACGAATTGACGTGATTTTTTAGGTGGAGATAGTTGAAGGGATGGAGAGTGACATAGGCTACATTTTGTCTCTTTTTAACGCGAGCGAAGCCGCGGGCAAAAGCTAGTATCATAAATGGAGAAGTGTGTGTCTGTTTGTTTGTCCGTCTTTCACGGCAAAACGGAGCGACGAAATGACGTGATTTTTTAAGTGGAGATAATATCTTCCACCAGAAATGTTCACTTTGATATACATTTTCTACCTTTACTATTTCTGCAAGAAATAAAATAATATTTTCCCAGTGTCTATCCAAAGTGTCGGATTCGGTTTCAGTAGATTTTCTCATAAAAATCATGTTTCAGTGTTTGTTTTCGACCGACTCCGAGTGAAGTTCAATTTTTGTCGGATATGTAATAAGTACTTAGTTATTTATGTACATACAATATTCCTGCTATTTCACACTTATATAGGACAGTCATTGTTCCAATATGCCTTTCCTTGCGTACGAGCAAGTAACTAGTAGGTAAATAGGTACTGTTCTGCATTTTACGATACAAGTGCGTAAAAAAGGAAGTTCGAAACGAGTGGCGATAAATGAAAACACGACCGAAGGGAGTAAAAGGAAATTCGTAACTCGTGTCGATTTAAAACACTCCCTTCGGTCGTGTCGATTTAAAACACTCCCTTCGGTCGTGTTTTAATTTATCGCCACTCGTTTCGAACTTCCTTTTTTACGCACTTGTATCGTAATGTACTATTTCTGTACAGATGGTGTTTTTTTTACGTACTAGTGCGAGAAGTGGTTCATTATATTATGTCAGGTCGAAACTTCGGATGGCCATCTGTGTAGTTGTGTACTGAAAAACGTCGTACGATACACGTGTAAAAAGGAAATTCGTAACTCGTGTCGATTTTATCCCTTCGGTCGTGTTTTAATTTATCGCCACTCGTTTCGAACTTCCTCTTTTTAGAGTTCCGTAGTCAACTAGGAACCCTTATAGTTTCGCCATGTCTGTCTGTCCGTCCGTCCGTCCGTCCGCGGATAATCTCAGTAACCGTTAACACTAGAAAGCTGAAATTTGGTATCAATATGTATATCAATTACACCAACAAAGTGCAAAAATAAAAAGTAGAAAAAAAGGTTTCGTTAGGGCACCCCCCCTACATGTAAAGTGGGGGCTGATTTTTTTTTCATTCCAACCCCAACGTGTGATATATCGTTGGATAGGTATTAAAAAATAAATAAAGGTTTACTGAGATCGTTTTTTGATAATATTAATAGTTTCGGAAATAATCGCTCCTAAAGGAAAAAAAAGTGCGTCCCCCCCTCTAACTTTTGAACCATAAGTTTAAAAAATATGAAAAAAATCACAAAAGTAGAACTTTTTAAATAATTTCTAGGAAAATTGTTTTGAACTTGATAGGTTCAGTAGTTTTTGAGAAAAATACGGAAAACTACGGAACCCTACACTGAGCGTGGCCCAACACGCTCTTGGCCGGTTTTTTGCACTTTTATCGAGATGTTAATAAAAATTAAATGTGTGTAACGAAATGGCATGATATGAAATCGGCAAGATTTCATTAAATGTACCAACAAAATTACGTTTTATACATTACATAAGGGAAATATGAAAATACATTGCATTTCATTCAAAATCTAATAATGGGTTAGACATATTTCTTATTCGTATTTACTTGAATCAAATAACACTAGACAAACTTGTCCTATTAATTCAAGGGGAACACGAGACAACAAGATCTAAAATGGAAATCCCATCTGAATTAGCCGTCCGGGCCGTCCTTACCTCATAACTATGTATATCACATTATGCTCCTAATGTGTTACTTGTGTAATATCACGCATCTATGGCCACATTACTGAGTCGACACCAGAGCTCCTCTACTATGAGTTGTAATATTTAAGAATATGCTACTCCGTAAATTTCATGGAAAATGATATTCATCATAATGGAGAAATTGGAATATGTAATATTTGGAAATTTCAACCCTTGCCACCCTGATCGAATGGCCGAGGGGTTTAGGCATCCTTCCGGTAAATGGAGGACGCTAGTTAGAATCCAGTTTTGGACACTTGGAAGCTTTGGCTATTTTTTTTGGACACTTAGAGGCCTTGTTCACTTTTTTCTTTTAGTATGAATTTTTATTTCAATTTAGAAAATTGTTTGGAAGAGAACTGCTATTTTTGAGCCAGGCAATTATAGGTGAACGTTTTTTTTTTCGCCATTTTTATCAAATGTGATATTAAGTATGTTAATTATGTTATTTCTACTCAGAATAATTCACTAGCTTTTTCAATCCTAATAGGTAATAAAATTGTCCTATACGATTTTTTCTTATTTTGTTACCATTTTCCGTACATGTGTGAGGTAACAAAAGAGGAAAGTAACCCTAATGTATGGAAATTTTGGAACGCTTTTTGTCTCCTATTGAGATTGAAAATGCAGAGAAAATGATTCTGGGTACAATTGACCTATATTTCCCTAAAAATATCGAAATAAAAAATATGTCAAAAAAAAAGAAACGCTCAGGCACGGAGGGCAACGTTGGACATGACGTAATTTTTCCATTATACTGTCGAGTATATGTGAAAAACTTAAGAAAGTCACCTGTTGTATGTGTGAGTGACGTGTTCGAATAGGCGTTTGTTTTGTTTTTGTTACTAATTTTAAATATGTGTTCTCTATTAGAACACGTCACTCACACATACAAAGGTGACTTTCTTAAATTTTTCACCTATATATATTTCATAAACGTTCTAAACTCGTGGTATAGGGCCCAGGAGCTCAGAGTACTGTAACCGCCGGTAATGGTAATTGTACCAAAAATGCCGCAAATTAACGTGAATGCTCGTTACGCGCTAAGTAACGCAACAGGACGCTTTCATTATGGCGGAGGGCTAGCATAGCGGTTTGGCTTTCGTTTGATGCTGCGAGTAATTTTGATGAAATTGGAAAAATTGGGTTAAGAATTTCACCACCCCCTTTCTTCCCGTGGGTGTCGTAGAAGTCGACTGTGGGATATGGGTTAAATTGTGGCGTAGGCGAGAGGCTGGCAACCTGTCACTGCAATGTCACAGTTTCGTTTTCTTTCAACCCCTTATTTGCCAAGAGTGGCACTGAAACTTGAGTAGTTTCATGTGCTCTGCCTACCCCTTCATGGGATACAGGCGTGATTGTATGTTATGTTGTATGTATATGAATATTTTACGACAAAATAAATGTCAAATACATTGTCAAAGACATTGGATAACTCTCACATCTCCATCTGGCATTAAGTCCGCCATTTGTACTTTTTTGTATTGTGCAATAAAGTTTAAATAAATAAATAAATAACTTTAGATGACAACACGACAGTATGGGGTTCTTCAAAAAAGGAGTGTACAAGTTTCTAATGGCAACGCGCATGTGACACCCCTTGAGTTGCAGGCGTCCATAGGTTACGGTGACCGCTTTCCATCATGCGGGCCGTATACCTGTTTTCCACCGACGTGGTATAAAAAAACATAATAGGGAGTAAAAACTATAAATCTAGCTTGTGTCTTTACGGCAGGCAAGATTTTTTTACTCTTATGAACTGTAGGATCGTAGTATGAGAAAAGCATAACACATAATATGTGGGGTATCCAGGCGGAAACGTCCTTGTGCACGTCCCAGATACCGCTGGTGCAAGGAAGCCCTAATAGTTATTTGTTATACAAGGGGGCAAAGTTGTATTTTAACGCCGAGTGTGGAATTGAAAAACGAGCAAGAGAAAGGATTCTATAGTTGAACCACGAGCGAAGCGAGTGGTTCGAGAATATAATTCTGAATTTGCGAGTTTTTTAACACACGAGAAGTAAAATACATTTGCACCCGAGTGTAACACAAAACTTTTCCCCTCACTATAGCGAGGAAACTACAACGCAAAAAATGCGTTTATCACTGCTTCCAGTAGTTCCACAGGTGGTAAATCATCTTTATTACTAGATTAACCTACTTTTATCAATTTTAAAGCAGTTAATTTGACTTTATTCGAGGTCAAATTACTTTACCCACTAGTGGATAAAATGCGTTTTTACTCGCTGGTATTAAATGACAAAACACGTGTTTCCGAGCTAGTGAGGGGAAAACGTTCTTTCTCCTTTTAGAGTACCCAGCTGGCATAAAAAAGTACAGTAGGATAAGGCGGCTTCGCGATCCCTTGTGTCAGAGGCCAAGATATACTTTTTGAGTCACTGAGTCAATGTAGTAAGTGAGTTTTGACAGAGGAGAGTTTTGACAATGTCGATTTCTGGGAACTTACAAACTATTAGCAAGCGCGCAACAACGCAGGTTTTTAGTTCATGGGCATTTTAAGAATTTGAGACCCCCCCAAATAATTAGCGTAAGTTGTTAACAAAAATTAACTCGCTGTCAGTTTTGTGACGATAATTAAGCATAAAATTTCTATAAAAATATTGTTTTTGTGTTAATAGCATGAACTTTAAGCGATAATCTACATTTACAATGTGAAAAAAATAAATTTTTAGACAGATTTTATGCTTAATTGTCGTCACAAAGCTGACAGCGAGTTAATTTCTGTTAACAACTTACGCTAATTGGGGGGTCCCAAATTATGAAAATGCCCTCATGCCTTGGGCTAGTAAACGCTCACTGTCGCGAACTTGCTGAGAGTTAATTCCCAAAAATCGATGTCGTCACAACTCGCCCCCGTCACAACTCACCTCGTCCTCCCTAAGAGCCATGCTAGAGCCTCTGTCGCTGACTCCACACTGAGAGAAATTTGCATTGTGAATTTAATAAGTTCGACTTGTTGCGGTTTATCCGTTTGAATCAGCCAAACGTATGTTTAAAACAATATGTGTCAGGTTGTTTTTATAAAATCGACTTGTTGATTCAAATATATTGCCGATTCAAATGACAAGTAGCTTGTTGTTTGAACCAAAGAGCACGTAGGCGCTATTTTAACCAAAAAACTTGTTGAACGAACATGAAAACTGGTTGTATTTTCTCTCAGTGCACAATCCGGATCCCACGCCACGTGAGCCTCGCCGCCATTACCGCTTATTATATATTGCATTTGCTAATGCTCCAATGTGAAACACAATAGACCTGTCTGCCCTTAGGATACCCAGTACCCATCAGAGTACATCATCAAAGTGTTTCGTAGCTATAATCTATTTATATCGCTCTTGCGTATTGACGCGAGCCAGACTGCATTTCTGTCGGCGTCTGGCGTCGACGTTATAGACGAAATAGACTAGCACGATTGGTCAGTATGATGATCTCTTGTGTCGGAGGCCATGGATCTTATATGATACTAGGATCTTAGGATACTGTGCCATTGAAGTGAGTATGACCATGCTACCGCTTATTATATATTGCATTTGCTAATGCTCGAATGCGAAACACGTTAACGGTTATTGCTTTCGTCGACGGGTCTCATTCGTTGTTTGGGATGCTGACGTGAAAGATATGAGAGACGGTTAATGTATTATTATAATTTTTTCCTATTTTAAACTACCTTCGTAGTACCCAAACTAGCTAAAAATAGTGCAGCAGGATAGCAGCATGGCTATCTCTTGTGTCAGAAGCCAAGATACCTTCTGAGTCACTGAGCCAATATAGTAGGATACCGAGGTGAGTCGTGACATATGATAGTTCTGACACCATCGACTTTTGGGAACTTATTAACTATTTAGCAAGCTTGCAATAGCTCAGCTTTTTTAGTTCAAGCCTCGGGCCAGCAAATTCACATCGCTGAGAGCTAGTTCCCAAACATCGACGTCGTCACAACTCGCCCCCGTCACAACTCACCTCGTCCTCCCTAAGAGCCATGCTAGAGCTTCTGTTGCTGACTCCACGAAACCGGATCCCACGTGAGCCTCGCCGCCATTACCGCTTATTATATATTGCATTTGCTAATGCTCGAATGCGAAACACATTAACGGTTATTGCTTTCGTCGACGGGTCTCATTCGTTGTTTGGGATGCTGACGGAAAAGATATGACATACGGTTACGAGTAATGTATTATTATGTGCGGACAGGATTCCGCGGAGCGAAATTATTTGACAAGTAGGGAGTTCCTATATCTATAAACTGAAATATTAAAATATATTATTGAATGTTAACTGGAAGAAATCCCTCTAAGGGATAAGTTCGCCTTTGTACTTCACATCTCAATGTATGTTATTTTTAATGTGTTTTTGTACAATAAAGAGTTACTACTAGTATTGATACTACATAGTTCTAAGCGATCACTAGTATATGTATACTTAGTGATCACCTCCGACATTGTGCGTTTTATCTATCAGATAGATTCTATATTATGATATTCTTCAAAATATTCATCATTATCCTCCTTGCGTTATCCCGGCATTTGCCATGGGGTCCGCTTTTACAAATAATCCCGAGATTTGGCGTAGGCACTAGTTTCTACGAAAGAGACTGCCATCTGACCATCCAACCCGAAGGGTAAACTAGACCTTATTGGAATTAGTCCGGTTTCTTCACGATGTTTTCCTTCACCGAAAAGCGACTGGCAAATATCAAATGACATTTCGCACATAAATTCCGAAAAACTCATTGTTGCGAGCCGGGGTTCGAACCCGCGATCTTCGGAACGAAAGTCGCAGGTACTTACCGCTAGGCTACCAGCGCTTCAAAATATTTATGACCAAATATTTACAAAAATAACAAAAGTCAGATTCATTTTGTCCAGGATAAAAAAAAACAAACATAAATTATAGGTACTGAACCGTATTTCCATAAATAACTTTAACCTGTCACACACGATCTATAAATATAGACGTGTCAACAGAGTAACTATGTAATTACTCGACAACCTCATATACTCAAACAAGGTGCGAGCAAGTTAACAAATTGGAAACTACCTACTTACTAAACGCCTTAAGCGACTATATTTTGTATAAAGATTTAAGTTCTTTTCAAAGTAAAACAGTGAACAGTTTAAGAGAAACAAAACGTCTTAAGCGCCTATATTTTGTGTAAAGTTAAGCTCTTTTTAAAGTAAAACAGTGAACAGTCGAAGAGAATCTGAGTGGCGTCTGAGGGCCTTCTATTGCTGGTGCTAATTACACCTTTGACGGGAATGAAGTAAAATGCATTTCTTGTGAAATGTGAAAGAATGGATTGCATGATCCTTCTTGACACGCGTTCTTGTGGTAGGCACTTTATTTTAATTGTTATCGCGATTTTTAACCCCCGACGCAAAAACGACGGGGTGTTATAAGTTTGACGTGTCTGTCTGTCCGTCTGTCTGTCTGTCTGTTTGTCTGTCTGTATGTGTGTGTGTATGTCTGTGGCATCGTAGCTCCCGAACGGAAGAACCGATTTAGATTTAGTTTTTTTTTTTGTCTGAAAGCTGAGTTAGTCGGGAGTGTTCTTAGCCATGTTTGATGAAAAATTTCTCAAAATTTTAATTTTGTGGTTAGGTTATAATCGATTTTGGGTTTCTTTTGTGAAATAATATTAGGTTGTTTAATAATTCTGTTGCTAGAACTAACTAGTGGATGAAAACCAAAATATAATATGTGCATAATTTAGGGTGCTAATCGTGCAGTATGCATGATGGCTTTTATAAAATAATACGTGCTCTCAATCATTTAATCCTATTAGACAAGCGTCCGGTTTTATTACATACCTAGCCCAGTATTTAGTCCATCACTTTCATCCAATAGATCTTTATTCCCCTTGAAATTCAAATGAAACAAAGTTGGTTCTAGCTTGCTAACAAATCGTGCTCAAGCCACAGGTACATAGACCATAGATCCTGACAGCCTTGAGAAGACGTTGATCGTTGGACCAGTGGAGGGCCATCGTAAAAGAGCCGGATTACCCATGCACGCGCTGGTTCAGCACAATAATGAAGGTCACACGCGTTGGTCTCCAGGGATCCCTTACACCGTGGCTTGCGTGGGCGACGGTCGCGCGATGGTCGCGCGATGGCGATACGACGCATACGAAATCAAACCTTATCGATATGGAAGTATGAGACGCGATGGCGACGGTCGCGCGACCGTCACCCACGCAAGACACGGCGTTAGGAAGGCAAAAGATCGGCCTGCGTGGAGAGCACTGCAACGTACAGCGACTTATGGTGGTCACGACCCTCAGTCATGAGGTTTCGATGAAGAAGAAGAGGCCAGAGATGCTATTTAATAACATTAATCATCAATATTCAAAACAATTGTACCTAACAAATGTTTGTTTCAAAGATTCAATTGGTAGAAACGCAATTAATAACTTAGTATAGAACAAAACAGCAACGAGGCAAACTAGTTCCAAGTTAGAAATAGTGACAAAATAAACTACAAATATTTACGACGTATTCAGAATCGTAAGGAGTTGCAACCGACTTTCTCATATTAAAATTCACCGCTCGGTTCCCAACTTGTATCGTGCACTTGCTAACTTGGGAAATCGATGGAGCACAAAAAGTTCGCAAGTAACGTTCGTAAAACGGGTAGGAACTAGGAACGAGCGAACACGAATGAAAGAGCAATTGTGGGGGAACAAAAGGGAGCAAAGCTGTTGGGACCGCAGACGTTTGTAGGACGGGGTGTCAAGAGACAACGCGGTTTGGCCTCGTGAAATTACTCGTGTGAATTAAATTTGATGTAATGAAATCTGACGTATACATTCTCTGAAATTAAAAAGGGATGTCTCTTGGAGTGTGCAAAACGCTTTGAAAGTCGTGCTCTGGGTTGGTGCAAGTTTATCTACAACACAGTATATCTGTCTAATCTAGTACGGAACCTCAGTTCCTTTTAAATCTTGTGGTTATTTATTTTAAGTCTTAAGCGCGTTTTCACATTATGCGATCCGATATCGGATGTCGGACCGATATCCTATACAAAACAGGCGCCATCTTGGATTTTTTCTACTGAAATCCTTCCGACATCCGATATCGGATCGGATAATGTGAAAAAGGACTAAGGCTCATTGATGCCGGTTCAACATCAAAAGCAACGGATTTAAAGGTCGATCCAAAATAACAAGCGTACGGGGACATTGATAAACGTCTCAATGTAACATGATGTACGTTACTTAAGTTTATTTTGGTATTTTTTATGAACGAACGGGATAACGATCGTCAGAGAAAGGAAAGTTAGGCATAACCACTTAAAAAAGATTTATTATTGTTACAGTTACACATAATTACCATCATCACCGATTCCTATCAATTGAATCTTTGAAACATATGTATGTTATAAATCTTAGTAAATAAATCGAAATTAATTAACTTGGTTTTATTTGAACTATAAGGTTTCAAATCTAAGGAAATTGGTCTACGAGCTACGTAGGAATCTAAAATGATGACGACTAATCAGATGATCAGGTGCCTGTGTGGTGACGGGTTAAGAATTTCACCACCCCCTTTCTTCCCGTGGGTGTCGTAGAAGGCGACTATGGGATATGGGTTAAATTGTGGCGTAGGCGAGAGGCTGGCAACCTGTCACTGCAATGTCACAGTTTCGTTTTCTTTCAACCCCTTATTTGCCTTAGAGTGGCACTGAAACTTTAGTAGTTTCATGTGTTCTGCCTACCCCTATATGGGATACAGGCGTGTTTGTTTGTATGTATGTATGTATATATGTAATCAGATGAAAACGATGGATGAAATACTGGGCTATGTCATGAAAGCCGGACGCCTTTCTAATAAAATGAAATGATTGAAAGCAAGTATTGTTTAATAAAAATGAGTAATTGTAATACATGAAAAACTTCAATTAAAACCGCAATTTTCGTATGCACGACTGGCACCCTAAATTTCTCGTATTTGCATTCGGGATTCTCTGAAATCACGCAATTAGTGACAAAACGTCACGGACAGCCTAAACCAACACTCCGTCAAAGTATCCTGGCAAAGCGACGAATTTCTCGTCCACACGAAATACCACAGAGATATTAGGCATGTTTACAGAAAAGTGGCGATCACCTTCCTTAAATAATGTTTTCTCAAACATGCAATGAAATATTGTCTTTACGTTCCTTAAAATGGGCTGGGAAGTATCGCTTTTTGGGCGCAACAATTCGAGAGGACTGTAAAGGGATTTCATATTATTTTTTAGGCCTAGGCCTGCAAAGTAACTTTTTTTTATAAAATATTGTCCTTTAGAGCATTTTTTTTTATTTCATTGTATGTTTGAGAAAAGCACTATACATGCCTCGGCGTGAAAACGGATTCCCAGCCTCGTATCCCTATCCGGTATATACCCACTTGGCCGGAAATTCTCATTTTCCCGGCCTCTGATGTAATGTACTATTTATGCAACAGGCGTTTAGAGGTCAAAAAGGACGAGTAGCGTGAGTGAAGAGAACAATTTGAATTGATGTGAAGAGAACAAATTTTTATTAAGACGCCACGAGTTTGCACTGTCAGCTCAGCTGCCCAAAGCCTTCCCGCGCACGCGCGCAGTATCGTTGTAACAATGCGTTGCCATGGTTACAAAGCCAAACAATGCGTTTTCAGTTTTTTCGATACTGCGCGCATGCGCGGAAAGTCGGCGGACGCTGGCTTCGGGGAATATACTTTTATGTACCTAGGGTATTAAAGATCTACATATATTATGTACGACCCTGTAAATGACGGGTAACAGTTCGGGAGTAGAAAAAGGTAATTACTCGTATGTATTAATAACGTGAGCGTTTGATTGATCAGTACTAAAACCATACGCGTTAATTTTATTTCAATGAAAACATTAAAACCTATTATAGATACGGCAAATTATTAATGGAAAAAATGGAAAAATTTACGCTTCCGGCGGGACTTGAACCCGCATCATTTGCAATCCGTGCAAGGCTCTTAACCAATTGAGCTACGGAAGCCACGCCGGACATCGCAAATCTTTCCATGCCTTTCCTTATGTACACACGTCTTGGGGTGACGTCTAGCGCCATCTACCGACAGACTATTACATCTTGTAACGGCACTGGAGTCTCAAGTTATATTGAGAATTCACCAGTAACAATGTGCTAACCCATACTAAATTTTATTTTTAATTTTTAACAAGCAGAAACGTCTGCTAACGAATGGCTAATGGATGTTTAGAATCGTTAGCAGACGTTTCTGCTTGTTAAAAATTAAAAATAAAATTATTAATGATATGCAAGGTTTCATTAATTTTTTTTTCACCGCCTATCTTCATACCCATACCGCGGTAAGTTACCGCTCAACGTATCCATCAAAACCAAACTATCGTGGTAAAGTTACCACAGAAGATAAGGGTACCAGATTTGAGGATATAAAAAATTATGGCTTAGCTTCCATAATACGAGTAAGATAAAGTAACTAGGTATTTGACTATTATACAAAACTGTTTAAAAAAAAGCAACGTGTCATAAAGTGACATATATCCATACTAATCCATACTAATATTATAAAAGGGAAAGTGTGTGTGTCTGTTTGTTTGTCCGTCTTTCACGGCAAAACGGAGCGACGAATTGACGTGATTTTTTAAGCGGACATAGTTGAAGGGACGGAGAGTGACATAGGCTACTTTTTGTCTCTTTCTAACGCGAGTAAAGCCGCGGGAAAAAGCTAGTATTATAAATGGGAAAGTGTGTGTGTCTGTTGGTTTGTTCGTCTTTCACGGCAAAAGATTTTTTAAGTGGAGATAGTCGAAGGGATGGAGAGTAGGCCACTTGTTTTCTCGTTATAACTTCCCACTTCCCTAAAATGGGGGGTGGAAGTTTGTTTGGATCATTCCGCAATTTTCGACTTAAACGCGAGCGAAGCCGAGGGCAAAAGCTAGTTCATAATATTTGTCTACATAATTTAGTTTCACTTAAGTTATCCGAGCTCCCGACTTCCCGGCCCAGTCATTTAATTTTATGCATTAATTAGGCAGAAAGATGTCATTAAAGATGAGCTGAAAATGTTAGGCAACTCCATGCTATGAGGGAAAATTTGTATTTAAAGTATTCATATTTTTGTTTTCTGTGTGTTTTCCTTTAATTTGGGAGTTGGGTCCTGCGTGTGTATTTTAGATATTTATTTTTGTGCGGCGACGAGTTAGTATTTATTAATGCATAATACACTTACAAAGATTAGCTCCATATTCAATTACGGCTAATAAATATGTATTATACTCTTATTGACTAGACTTTTCTTACTCTCAATCCTAAAGGCTTGTTACAGCCCTAAGGCTTAACTCAAGGTTAGTATACTGTCAACTGTCAAATTCCATATAAACTGGTGGGTTTACCTCGGGTTAACCCTCCATTTTCTGTGGTCCAAGTGACCCTTAGCTATCTTGATCCCAATTCACAGGTAACAATTTGTTACGGTTTCAATCTTATTCTGATAATGATCTTACAGCTAAAAGCTGATTGATGCATACGCAACCAAATAAAATTCGTGCGTCAGATGCGCGCAAAATGCGCAAATCATCAAAACGATTTTCAAGGCTATCAAAACCAGTTCACACCATAAAAAAATGTGAAATCAGAACCACTATTACTATTATTATTGATTAGCAAGTGTAAACGTGAGAAAATTTCCCGTCCCATACCATCGGATGTCGTGAGTGTTGTATGTAGGCAGAGTGGCAACCCTAGCGTAAAAGTGACTGATGACAATCAAGTGCGGGTAGTTCGAAAAACTCGTACAGCTAGAAGATGTTGATACAACTCCCAGCCAGTCTACCCGTGACCACGGACGTAATGTCATGTCCGAAACGTCGGGTTAAATATAAAACGTAAGTTTTACGCGATTAAGTCCCGTTTTAATTTAATAATATAAATCAGAACCACTCCCCATTTTATTAACCTCAGTTCCGTTCAAAAAGTTAATAAACCAACACAGATCAGCGAATCGCAACGTAACTTAGCTGATATTGCTTCCTGCCGGCCTAACCGAAGAGACAATCGCTGTCGCTAGACGTCGATCGAAAGTCGAAACGCAGTCTGGCTCTGTCGCGGCACTACGAAAAGCGATAGAGATAGCTAGCTACGATAACGATATTATTGTAAGAATTTGTGTATGTGGCTAGTTACCCTGAGTGAACAGACAGTGGAACGAAGAAAAATATCGCCCGCGCTATAAGCAAGATTGATAGCTGCCACGGAACGAATAAACAAGGCACGCTGCTACGTTAGTCATGGGAAGGGGATGTTTAGAAGAGTAATATAACTAAACGCAAACTACTGTAAATATTGGAGATCTCAAAATTGTGTAGAGCGTTTTCAAAACGAAATGAAAAAAATATGTATTTGTCATAGAAACATAAAAGTAAATAACGATTAACCTACCGCTCAGCGTAAACAGTATCTATTAGATGGTTTTCAGGGCACCTAGTGTTTGTGTCGAAAGTTCTATATGTCGAATGTCGCTCATGTCATCTCATATATTGGTCAAAATCAATCCATTAAGTGCGAATGGCTGATTATAAAATATTAGATAACAAACGTGAAAATGGTGGAAACGGAAATTGTAACGTATTTCAAAAAAAATCTTCATGTTCCCAAATAAATGGATTCATTTCGTTTTTATTGTCAAAATGTATATGCGTTCAAATGGTTTAAGTACCAATTGGATTTCTAATTTTCTCCTTTAATAGGTCTACTTATATGTACTGTCGTCACTAATATTACCTAGAGACTAGATGCCAAGTAAGTAAATAAATTACACGCGCTCACCTAAAAGACCAATATCTCAGTTCTGTTTTGTAATTCCACTGGGAGACTTAGAACTAATGCCCTAACCCAACTCTCTTCAATCTTTAAGGGTCACTTGCACCACGGTAAATGGAGGGTTAACTCGATGTTAACCCACCCATTTTATATGGAATTTGACAGTTGACAGCTCACCAACCTTGAGTTAAGCACGGTGCAAGTGGCCCTAAGTAACACAAAATTAGCACCGCTCATAATTTTTCTGCTTTGCCTGAAGGTTGACTGGTAGAGAATGCCTTATGGCATTAAGTTCGCCTTATGCACTTTAAGGGTTTCTTTTGCACAATGAAGGTTAAATAAATAAATAATCTTTATATTTTATTGATTGGCTCCTCTATAAAGTTCTTTGTTCAATTCCATCCACAAACTTACGCGATTAAAAATATCTGTAGACCCTTTTTTATGAAATAGGCAGCAAACGAGCAGGCGAGCCGCATGATGGGAAGCAGTCATCACCGCCCATGGACATAAGCAACATCAGGGGAGCCACTTATGCGTTGCCGACCTTTGAGAACCCTAAATACCTGCTTCTTGAAGAACCCCATGTCATAGCGCAAGGGAAACACCTCAGAAGTTAACTCATTCCACAACTTGCACGTTCTGGACAAAAACGAGCGAGAGGCCCGATTTTATGCTCAGAATATATTAAAATGTCGTGTTTTTGATTGCTTGTGTGTGTCTAAATGTAACGGACGCGACTGTACTCTAATATATGTTGGTATCTACAAAGTGTTATGTATATTTAGTTATTTACAAAACACACAAAATGCAGGTTTTGAATACAAGCGTAAATAGGGGTATTTCACTAAAAAAGCTGGCCATTAGTCGATATAAATAAAAATAAAATAAAATAGAATATTTGGATTGACACAATATAACTAGGTACTTATAGAAATGACGTATCTAAATAATTTTCCCCGCCTTTTTTAGTAAAATACCCCTATGTGAGGCGCGAGTTTATGTATTCATCTAAGATATTCCATTTGCCAAACAGTTTATCCTAATGACTTGTACAGCTGTATTCAGAAATAACTAGCCAAAATTAATAAAAGCCCAGACCCCGTAGCCGAATGTCATTTCTGCGACGCGAAACGCCACCGAAACGCCGCAGAAAGGTAGTCTGGCTCTGTCGCGCCAATACGCAAGAGCGATAGAGATAGATTTTTTTTCTTTTTTAATGATTACAATCAAAGGTAACTATAGTATAAATATACAGTGCTCCACAAAACTATGGCACACCTCGGACACTGGCGATCAAATATATTGAAAGAGGCGCATTCCTACCACACAGTCTTAGCTCGTGTAGGTGAACGCGTACTATGCTTGTATAAGTGAAATATGACAGGTCGACTGTTCGTGTTTTTGGCAGGCGGTAACTGTGAGGTAACCGAGAGGGGGTGGGCAGCACTTTCAGCGTGGAGCGGGAGTGGCCATACTGTACGATAGTACTCTTTATTATACTGTGACTATGGTATAAGTTTGACTGGAGTCAAGAAATCAAATAATACTTCTAAGGTTAACAGTCAGTTAAAGATTCCCTGATGAGGGATAAGTGGATATCATCATCATCATCATCATCATCAAGGTTAACATTTGAGTAGCCATAAACATTAAAATAACATAAAATAGCTACGAATAGATATTATCGTGAGCGTTCCGTGAGCATTTGTGCATTTGGCTACGCACAACAGCTCAGCTTACACGCATTCATCGTCTCGTGTGTCTCGGGTAATGAGAAATACCATCGTAAGTGAATTTGAGTGATGAGAGGAATAGGTGTCAATTTACTAGCGGCCCGATTCGAACTTTTGTATACGGAAAATATTAGATCTACATACGAAATGTTCTGGGTACTGGGTATGAGCAACTCCCGAAAAGTTTGTTCATTTGGATTACATCTCCGATTTTGTCAAAAATTGGTAGGCTGATAGTCCATGATGATGAGCAAGATCCACTTATTATTAAGAGCCCATACTGTCCCACTGTTGGGCAAAGACCTCCCTCAAATTCCCCCTATCCCCTGAAGTCTCCCACCAGTCCTCATCAAAGGCGTCAAGCTCGTCACGCCATCTCTGGCGAGGTCTACCGCGACGCCATTAGGTTTCTCATAATGTCACACACGCGCAGCACGGTCTTCTCAAGTGTCATTCATGACATTTAACGCGCAGGCTGAATACAAGATGGCGCGCTCCTAATGGACGCGTTCAGGATACTGTTAAGGCCGTGCTGCACGTTTACGTCCGTGGCCCACAAATGGTCTCGCCGGAAGACCAGCGCTGACCTTATGGTTAGCAATATGCTGAGATTGCTGAGGCGGGACCATTTCGTGGTAAACATTATTTATACTGTATTTTTTATAACTATTTGTTTGTATTTTTATGTCTGTTTATTATGAAT
This sequence comes from Leguminivora glycinivorella, assembly GCF_023078275.1. Taxonomy (NCBI): domain Eukaryota; kingdom Metazoa; phylum Arthropoda; class Insecta; order Lepidoptera; family Tortricidae; genus Leguminivora; species Leguminivora glycinivorella. Next base: position 25,224,549 of record NC_062976.1, read on the forward strand.
AAATGTTTTGTATTCTATTGTATTTGTATTGTATTGTATAGTTTGTAGGAAACCTTCCTTTTTTGTTGCCAGTTTCTATAACTTTTCGGGAATTGCTGATATGTCAGTGTAAAAAAACGAATGATTGAGAAACATAAATTTTCACACTCATTGTTCGGTAGGTGGGGGGAAGGGGGGGGGGGGGGCGTACAGCGAGGCGGGCGAGCATACACTCGTACAATCTGTGCAGCGTCGACTCAGGACACTTATATGAGCTTCAATTGTTTCACATGCACGCCGCATTCCCTCTGCTACATGCCCAATATGAGCGTCCACATAGCCTTTACACTTACCCTACCCATCAATAAAAACCCTTCAACCTTCTCCCAACTCACTAAATGTGATTGTAACTGTCGCTCTTATCCTTGCTCTCGTACATTCTACCTTTGTTATTTAAGTACTAAAAATACAGACTGCACTTCATCCATTAGCAACATCGCAGAAATAACTGCGGTTAGTTTAAACCACAGATCACCTAACTGCTGGATAAAGCATACGAGAAAATTCAGTCAACAGTCCTGATTCAATACATACCGGGTGTCCCGTAAACCAATGCCAAAACTAAAAGGGGTGGTAGGACATTATCTCATTAGCTATCATAATATCTGAATTTAACCTAAATTAAAAGGTCATGTCATGGTAGTCGTTTAATATATAAAACTTAAAGAAAAAAAGTAAGAAAAATGCCAATATCTTGAAAACTGACATTTGCATTAAGTTAAATTCCCATGATATGATAGCTAATCAGATGTCCTAAGTATTATAACAGTGTAAAATATGTGAAGCTATGAATATCTGCAACTTCAAACAGTTGCAAATGCGGTACGTAACAAATTGTAGATTTTTAGGTATACTATTATGTACCAACAAAAAACAGAATAAAACATCTGCAATTTGTAGTTGAAGAAATTAAGTGCAGATAAGTGCACTTTGTAGTTCTTTAAGAGATCCTTTACGGCATACCATAGGCGCTCCATAACGTTTTGATAAATGTAGTTTTTATAGCCGATGTGCGGATTCTGAAGGTGGTAGTCTATCGTTTTAAAACGATAGAGTTTTCAACAAACTTTGTGAGAGTTTCGTCGTCTAGTGGACGCTGTCATAAAAGCTTATTGTAGTGAGGTTATATGGAACTTACGTCCTTTAATATAGTAGTTACTACTTAGTAGAAATACCTAGTCATTTCAACATTGCTGATGAGAAAGACAGAACTATTTATACTCAGGAAATTCTATTTTCGGTTTTCTTATTATAATATCATCCGTATGCGCTCAAAACACAAACTATACCGGACTGGAGATTATACGCAAGCGAGACGAAAAGAAATCGATGGGAGAGGCCTTTGCCGAATAGATACATACATATCGTAACTACTTTTTAAAAATATCGTATCTCACGGTGTTCCTCAAAGTTAAAACGCAGTAAATAGACTTACTTCCATACATACTTACTACAATTTTCTTTTCATTGACAGACGAAGATACAAGTTTTTTTTAAAAGTAGTGACGATTTATGTTGTCAGCATCATATTTGTTTTAGACTCATTTTTCCTGACTCTTTATTTGTTTAATGCTGAATATAGGAAACAGTCTACAGCGGTCTTTAACACAAAACAACACACGATCACAAAGCCTGCGAACTAAGCACAAAAAGGGGGAGGGGGATTAGTGTGTCGTTACCTTTTACGCAAATCGAGGCGGTCAGCAGGTCAGCATGGCGGGCAAAAACGCAGGTACGCCCGGAGCTGAACGGGTTAAGTAAGTATTCGACATGTTTCGACATGTTTGGGCGACAGAGGGTTATGAGTGTTAAGGCTGCTTTCAAAAAAAAACGTCAAAAGAATGTAAAATTGATAGTTTTAGTCGGTGAAATACTACACTTTCCGTTATCCAATAGATTTATTTAATTCAAGTTCCAGTTAGAGCATCTTATTATCTTGATTTTTATAAGACTGGATTTTTGAAAACTAACTCACTAAATTAATTATGAATTTTTCTCTAATGGACGTTTAGAAAAACGCACGTATAGAGCTGAATCAGTCGATCTTATTTGTAAAATTTGGACAATTTTGAATATTAAAACGGGTAAATTTATAATTTGTATATCCTGTACCACAATCATTTCAGACTAGATTTTTATTTTAAGTTTTTGAAAAAGAGTAAACTAGCCTAAGGCGAATTCAATTTTTTTCAGAAATTACCTAAAATTAAGTGACAATTTCTTTGAAAATCTACATCACATCGAAGTAAGTTTTATACTAAATTAATCTGCAACGTTTACTTAAATTGCTGTTATGCCTTAGTGATTATAAATTGCTATTATTGATTTTTGCCAATTTTTTCGAAAACAAGCCTTCACCGGTACAATTATTACCACTTTTGGTCATTTTCTCATATTTTGTTAGACCAAGTAGAAAAAGTCCTATAATGTGATATATATTTATAAACTACTCGCAAAGCCCTTTAATTTGATACCACACACGGTATGATCGAGCGCTCGGCTGCGATTTCACTATTTTTAACACGAAAGCCCTCTTAACACAAAATATAAGATATTTGCGTAAGATGTTATGGTAAGTCATTAGATTTATTAAAATTGTTACAATAAATAAGTACCTATCTAGTCATAGTAACAATTTTAGTAATTTAAGATACGTTTATTACAAGTTTGCATCTTGAAAACTCGTATAGACGTATTAGACTCGACGACCGGTCTGGCTCAGTCGGTAGTGACCCTGCCTGCTAAGCCGCGGTCCTGGGTTCGAATCCCGGTAAGGGCATTTATTTGTGTGATGAGCACAGATATTTGTTCCTGAGTCATGGATGTTATCTATGTATATAAGTATGTATTTATCTATTTAAGTATGTATATCGTCGCTTAGCACTCATAGTAACTACAAGCTTTGCTTTGATCTGTGTAAGGTGTCCCCAATATTTATTATTTATTTATTTATTATAGATTTTTTATATATAGTGCATTAGTGGTTAACAAGGATACGGCCCGCGTGAAAGTAAGTAGTCTTCCGTAAAAAAGTAAAATTAGCAATTGATACGAGAATGCAGGTCGCGTCCCTTACGATGTATCGCGCTGTGAAGTCTATCAATTCTTACAAATGTCTGTCCTCACACAAAAACGCCCCCCTTACGAGGATTCGAACCCAAGACCATTGGCTTAGCAGGCAGCTATTATCGCTATTATACTAGGAAGGATAGATCGTTGAGTTTCCATTCAAATAAATATATCACTAAGATTAGTCACCTGCTCGCGTAACAGCAGCAATGCAGTAAAAATAATTACCTGAAAAAGAAGAAACAAGTTGATAATTAAAATGCATAAAGTAACGAAGAGTTGAAACAATGCAACTTAGTAACAAGTGCTTAATGCGAATAATAATAATATATGGAAATTCGAGAAGATTTGAGTTTGAATTTATTAGTTAAAATTTTATTCTTAAAGTGCTTCTTAAGGTCGATGTACTAGTACCCGACATTGTACCAATATTGTATTTTTTTAATACCACGTCGGTGGCAAACAGTTATATGGTCCGCCTGACGGAAAGCGGTCACCGTAATCTATGGAAGCCTGCAACTCAAGGGGTATCACATGCGTGATGCCGACCCATTAGAAACTTGTACACTCTTTTTTGAAGGACCCCATAATGTAGTTCATCGGGAATACCTCGGCAGGGAGGCAGGCAGGCCTCATTCCACAGCCGGAGCGTCCGCGGGAGGAAATTCCTCTGAAACCGCACGATACGCGACCATTAAGGTTGCAAAGTGTGTGGATGAGCGCCCTGTCGATGGCGAGCGGTGCGATGATGAAAACTGGACGTTGGCATCCTGTCAAACAGTTCCTCAGAACACAACCCATTGTTCAGGCGATAGAACACACATAAGGAGGCGAAGTTTCTCCTTAGACTTAAGGGTTTAATACCGCCTGTGAGTTTGGGATCGTCGACAATTCGCACGGCGCGTCTCTGGACCGAGTCAAAGGGTGCAAGCTGGTATCCAGGTGCTCCTGCCCAAAGACGACAGCAATACTCCATGTGGGGTCTGACTTGGGACTTATCAACTGTTACCACATTCATATGATGAAAAATGTTCGTTCCTTTAATGTTTTGATAATTATCGTAATTTCTAAATAAATAGCTTATTCCCTGATCCCTGGCAAATTTTTGTGCTTTTGAATTTAGAATTTTCTTTTATTTTTGTAAAAGTTTAAACAATATGTACTAAATAATAGACAAAAGAGATTTCACACATTTAATTACATATCTATTTGGATTAATCGTTTTACAAATATCATAATTATTGATTTACATACTAATTTATAAATTAAAGTCGAGTATCACAAACAAAACGTCTTATGGCATACCTAATGATTACTGATTCACTTTACATACAACTTAAGCTACAAAACGGTTATGTTAAGGTTATGTACAGGGAGTACCTAAATGAATAGAATAATTAGAATAGAATAATTTATTTACCAAGAAAAGGAATAGCTACAATTTTATTATTTACTGTGACTTCCACACTAGGCAAAGCCTGTATCGCGGAAGTCCGGTTACTTAAGACAGTTTAGACTTAAGAGGCTTTGTAACATCTTAATCTTGTTAAGCAGCTGTGCACGGCCCAGCACATCTCCAACAGCCGCTGCAGTCCAAATCTCTCGAGCACCTCTCATACGAGTAACTCTGAGCATACGACCGGGTCGTGTAACACCAGTTTTGCCCCAGAAGGTTTCCTCCACAACTAGCCCAGCAGTAGCCACCTTGACAGCCGAAAGCGTTTTGACAGCCACTTTGTCCGTGTCCGTTGAAGAGCTGGCCTAGTTGTGAGGCAAATGAAGACCCTACTAATACGAGAAACATCATGATTGCGCCTACTTTCATTTTTGTGCAGATCTGTAAAGAGGTAAAATAGTTATGAGCCCAAAAGTAGGAAAATCGCGAATTGCATATTCACACCGCGTACGTTTTTTTTCCTAAATATATAAAAAAGAAACTGACTGACTGACTGACTGAGACCGCAGGTCTTAGAGATCCCGGCACGTAGGTTCCTTATAAGGTGTAGAGGAGAACTAAGAAAGGATTTTTCAAAATTCACCTTGGGGGGGGGGGAATAGAGGTCCAAAGTTTGTATGGAAGAACAAGCTTACGTAAGCGGGCGAAGCCGCGGGATAAAGCTAGCTCGATATAAAGAAGACCGAAAGTGTGAAGTGCAATATTTATTGTAATTGTTATGTACAACACAAATTCTGGTACCGTAGCCGAATGGCATCTCTGCGACGCGAAACGAAAACGAAACGCCGCGAAAGTTAGTCTGGCTCTGTCGCGCCAATATGCAAGAGCGATAGAGATAGACATCTACGAGCGTTTCGTTTCGTGAGCGTTTGTGCCATTCGGCTACGTACCCAGAAAAGTGGGAATTTAAATAGAGGGTCGATTTACTAAAACGAATACAATAATGAAAAAAGTCACCCATATAAATGTAATCGAATAAAAATAATAGGTATAGAAAACAACTTACAGTTTTTCTACTTATTTGTAAAGCACGTAGGACCCTAGGACTACTAGGCCAATACTGTAGAAATTGTGCTAATTTCCAGCTATTTATCCATATGCTGCATGTACCTACTTTGTGTCATGAGTAACGTATGTATTGAGTCACATTTGTAGAACAGTAGCACAGATTATTAATAAGTTACTAACGTAACAGATCCTTCACTTGCCCGCAAAACGACAAATACCTATATTACTTACGCTTTATTTAACTAATATGTACTACTAAAGTAACTACGTAATAAGTCAAAAGAATAGTAGGTACGAGTCACGCGACTACACAGGCGGGCGCGTGGCGCGCCCCTCGGCCACTTGTTACCTCGAGGCAACTGCTAGCAGCGATAGCGGGTAGGTACTTAATAGGGCTCCCGGTCGCGTCCGTGTTTCGTGTACCCGTTGCCGGGTATCCGTTCCCGTGTTACACGAATCCGTATTTCTGGCCCGTTTGGAACGGGTAATTAGGGACCGTGTAATTAAGGTCCGGGTACCCGTGTAGTCCGTGTGTCCGGATCGACGGACTTTAAAAACCCGCGGGTCCGATCCGTTCTCGACGTATAGTGATGCTTGATGATCGTTCGCGTCCTTGGTTCAAGCGAATATGAAAATCAGTTTAAAGAACCAAAAATGATAAAACTTTAATAACTAAAACGAGAAAAGGACAGCGGAGCAATTGTGACTGGGGGACAAATTACAACTACTCGATTTTTTTCATGTAAGTATTACATTTTAGGCATTATTATATAGGGCACGCGTTTTCAGTGGCCTAAATTAGTATGATGTCAGAAAGCATGAAACTTGGTATGCACATAGCTTTGACGTGCATAAGAATAAATAGAAGTAGAAACACGCCGAGGAGTCAATCTCTTCCCCCCACTATTATCTCCCATTTTTAGCTTTTTTAAATTTTCACGAAAACTATTAAAGGTTTTGGTAAGTAAATATTACGAATAGGTACTTACCAGAAAGATGTCTAGGAGAAGTATCATGAAATTTTCTACAATATTTCCATTTAAAGTATATTACTAACAGTCGGTACTGCTACCCCTACTCATCCCACTAGTAGGTAGTTAAACACAAATATTATGCGGGGGACTTAAACATAATTTGAAAATGATGAGTTAAAGCTATATACCTTAAAAGACAGTATTGTAGAATTTTTTTTGGAGAATATACTTTTCCTAAACATCGTGATTATAGCTTTTACGGTTTTCATGACAATACAAAAAAAACTGAAAATAGTGATATAGAAATGAAGGAAAAGTGGGGAAACATTGACACCTCGGCGTCTGCGTACTTTTTTTCTGTTAAGTGTTTGTAAGTTATCTATATACATGTCAAGTCTCATGCTTTTTGTCACACTCACACCCTATCCGACTAGTTCAAGTTAAGAACTAGGACTATGGATACATATTCACTTCAAAGTGGTTCCCTCCAAAATAACAAAAAAAAAATACCATTCTTCACTAGGTATTTGTAAAACAACGCGGCTACATCTAGAAATTTTCAAACAAAAGGTTTGTCCATGTCAAAGGGAAGCCGGGTGTGAGGTTTGAGTGTCATTATTATCAGTAAAAATCACCACGGGTATTGGTTATTGTGCCGCCCACAAGTCATTATTACCTTTTTCTTCTCATGCGACGTTAATTCTACTAACTTCTTAGATAAAAACGAATAACTCGATAGTTCAAATACATTTCCTTAATTTGAAGGATATTTTATGGAATAAAACTATATCGCCTATAAGTAATGAATTTACAATTGACGCTGTAAAGTGTCCGAAACGTCGGGATGAATTGTAAATTCAATACGCGATATAATCCGTTTCCATAGTTATGTATTTATCTATTTAAGTATGTATATTGTCGCATTCCGTGGGGCGATACTTCTTGACAGCTAGGGACTTCCTATATCGATAAACTCATTTATTTTTCTTCTTCTTTTTTGAAAACGTTTTTAAAAGTTTACTCGTCACAATTTATGTCGACGCTATTTATTTTAGACGCTATGTATGAATTTCATACTGGTCTTCAGAACAATAGTTACAAAAAACACACACAATGTTGGGGGCGGTCACTAGTATATAGAACTAGTATCGATAAATGAGTTTATCGATATAGGAAGTCCCTTGCTGTCAAGAAGTTTCGCCCCACGGAATTCGATGTCTGATGATCACTATATATTGGTGAAGCCATGTCATACAGGCAAGGATATTTTTGCACTAGCATAATCATTATAATCAATTTATCCTCGTTCATTTTCGCAAGTAAGTAATTCTAAGAACATATTAAATTATTTTCATAGAAAATATTTTAATGTATTTTTTTTTAAGCATAACACTACTATTATGTTATATACATTAAATAAATGTCATATACAAAGAAAAAGTGACCAAAGCCTCCAGTGTTCCGAGCTGGAATCGAACCAGCGTACTCCGCTTACCGGGCGAATGCCTCAGGCAGGAACACTGGAGGCCTTGGTCCACTTTTTCTTTGTATTATATGACATTTATTTAATGTTTAAGTAAGTAATTATTGCAATGTAAACAAACTAGTGCACTTTGCTAGATGGACACGTAGTGATAATAACGCGGTGGTCCGCCCGCACTCTGTGAATATCATGCTTAAGCAGCCTTGCTCATTCGCATCCCTCCCTTAAGCAGCCGTTATCAATCGCAAGTGTCATGACTCACGCGTAATCATCTTTTCTCATCCGCAAGCATCTAACCTCATGTCATAAGCAGCCGTTCTCATGCTTTATCTTGAATAAGCATTCTTCAGCATGAGAAGTGGATAGTTACACTTATACGCATTTAATGCTGAAGCTGAATCGATGCGGAAGGGTGAATTGATGCGGACGCATCTCCATACAATATTGCGTTTTTGTACTACAAAATGCGATTCGATGCTGATATATGTGTCTTCACCCGCTCGTACGTTAGTTGCTCGAAAGATTCGGACTGCGACGGTTGTTGGAGCTGTGGTGGACCGTGTGCAGCGTTTTAAAGATTTTCGTTTGATTACGCCTTTATTTTGTTTCATCTATTAACTGATATTTCTCAATTTCAAAATATAATGGCATATATATATTTTTTAAATCTCAGAACACCTTTTTCCAAATCACTTTACCTTCATTTTGCCGATGCCAGCCGATGCCGCATAATAATCAAGTCTCGAAATACATAAATGATTTGAGCAGTTTTTTTATTTGTATCTTTGGAAGAAATATTTATTGTACTTACGCAATATACAATACAATACAATACAAATACCTTAGGTGACCCCTTACTTACTTACTTACTTACTACTACTTACTTACTTACTACTTACTACTTGGTACTTTAGGTGAAACCTTAGGTGGATGGACACTCTGTTATATGACGAAGCCTGCGCTGTGGATCTAAACGTATGTATTTTTTAATGATTTCTTTTGTTCAATAAATAAAATATACAAATACTCTTTATTGCACACCTCAATACACGAAACAACATAGCAAGTATAAACAACAACTTAAGAGGATAATATATTATAATAATATAGATAATATATTATAATAAGTTAACATTGTTTCATTTCATACACACAATCCCAATTGCACTAGTATTCTAATCATCATAGTAACAACGTCTTAAAAAAATATACAATAAAAGGACTTTACGCCAAAATTATAAATATAAATAATGCGAATAATATATGGACTTAATATCACAAATACTTTATTTGTCGTTTTTATGCGCATTGTAATATGCCTACTTGGAAAACAAATAATTCATTTCATTTCATTTCACAAATGCTATTAGGTACTTCTTTATCCTCTCAAACTTAACACTGAAATCATAGTCCCCACTTCATTTCATCGGACAAACTCTAAACATGTTACCCGAAACCCTTACAATATCCACACTGTCAAGGGCCCTTAACCGCGTTAATGCAAGTTCGCAACTTCGGCCAGAATCGTTCGTCATCCTCCTTCACTTACAAAATGAGCTACATGACATAATGACGTCACATTACATTATGCCGCGTGATAAATGATGGGCTCTTAGTATTCGACGTACTAGCTCAATCGGCCATGACAATTTTGTTTGGTGAAAGCGGAGCTTATAGATGTGTGAGGAGTGTTGTAAGGCGTTTTTAGGGTTCCATAGTCAACTAGGAACCCTTATAGTTTCGCCATGTCTGTCTGTCTGTCCGTCCGTCCGTCCGTCCGTCCGTCCGCGGATAATCTCAGTAACCGTTAGCACTAGAAAGCTGAAATTTGGTACCAATATGTATATCAATCACGTCAACAAAGTACAAAAATAAAAAATGGAAAAAAATGTTTTATTACGGTACCCCCCCCCTACATGTAAAGTGGGTGTTGATTTTTTTTTTCATTCCAACCCCAACGTGTGATATATTGTTGGATAGGTATTTAAAAATGAATATGGGTTTACTAAGATCGTTTTTTGATAATATTAATATTTTCGGAAATAATCGCTCCTAAAGGAAAAAAAAGTGCGTCCCCCCCCCCACTAACTTTTGAACCATATGTTTAAAAAATATGAAAAAAATCACAGAAGTAGAACTTTATAAAGACTTTCTAGGAAAATTATTTTGAACTTGATAGGTTCAGTAGTTTTTGAGAAAAATACGGAAAACTACGGAACCCTACACTGAGCGTGGCCCGACACGCTCTTGGCCGGTTTTTTTTTTATGAATGTTATTGGTTTCCATAGCGTAGACGGTGATAAGTCTGAAACGTGTATTATTGTGAGAGTTTTAATCACAGTTTATATCCCGCTAAATATAAGTCTTAAGTAGGTAATTGTGATTTAGAAAAGTAATGTAGTTAACCAAATATTTAAACAACAAATTAGAATATTAAAAGTAAGGTACAGCGGAGCAAATCTCGACTGGGGGGCAAATATAACTGGTCCATTTTTTACAATGTTTGCATTATTAAATAGAGTGTCCACCGGTTAGAACTATATATTGTGGGCTTTGCCCATACAGTTGGCCTGACGTGACGCTCGCGAGACGCTAGATGTGGCCCCTTACTTATTTGGCTGAACTCCCTTGGTTGCCTCGTTTGAAACACGGATGCGAGCAAAACATTTCATCGCAAAACGTGAAACAGTTATATTTTCCGCACATCCATAAAATATTAGAAAAACTCCGCAACATTCGATAGACACCGATGCATTTTTGATTCCATTCCATGTTAAATTTAGAACTAAACGAAGCAGAAACGATTTAATAGAAGCACATAAAAAATCTTGTTATATCGCAATAAAACATTGAAATCATATTCACAAAGCTCTCGGTATAATGAAAATGTTTTCTTACCGTCACAGATTTATGAATACAGTTAAATACGTTCGTGTTGAGCGAAAATAACAGCGACATTATCGAATGAACTCTTTTTATTCGCAACACGATTCAATATTCCGTCTAGAAATCGCTATCGGTTTAAAAACGAACGCTAAAACGGATCGCATAAATTTGCATGACAAACGCGGCAGCGGGGGACATTACTTTTTTAAGAAAAATATGACGACCTTCCCTCGGCGGAGTTTCCAGGTCTATTTCCATAAATAATAAATAACGATCGAGGACGAAGCAAAAAGCATTCTCGATATTTATTTTGTGCGCGAATTTGATCTACTTATCGGCTGAATCGACGGTCGTCAGCTGAGGGGTCGTGTATTGTTCGATTAGTTCTTGTCAGCTTATTTTGGGCATTTCTTATGCTTGATCGTTTATGAATTAAATGATTATCTTGATACAGTTAATCTGTCTTGATGATATATAAATAATTACTTAACCAATATTTTTGTTACCAGGATTAGGAGAAGACGATACGAGTAGCAATAATAAGTTTGCATCTATATCAATCAATCAATCAATCAATCAAAATATTTATTCGTAATAAACTTAAAAACTACACATTATGCATTAAGTATGACTAAAACTACAAATGTACATGGGATGGATAAGTTTATCACGAAATGGTCCCGTCTCAGCATAATGCCGACCCGGAGGTCAGCGCTGATCTTCCGACGAGACCATTTGCGAGACACGAACGCAGCCGCACGGTACGGCCCTACCGTAAGTTGAACGCGTCCTTACTGAAGGCGCCATTTTGTCTATTCCATCAATTGACATTTGCATGTTTTGCATTACTTACAACATGGCCATACCGTACTGCACAATAGTAATAAATTATTACATTACGCTATGACATAGATAGTTCAACTATAGATATTAGTGGTAAATCATTAAATAATGTAAACAAGTGATAAAAAACAGTAAAATAAATATTTGGTATTAGAAAATAAATGATTTGAAAACAACACAACGTAACATGGAGACTTATAATTATGTACATCTAATAGCTTTCCCGTTACCAAGGAGAAAGTTTAGGTAAAAAAATTAAGTGGAGTGATCATATCAAGTTTATATTATGCACACTACGGAAGATATAAAGAGAACAAAACACGGCTTTAAAGACAATTACAGGATAGAAACATAACCTCAAATATGGTACAGAAGAAACAGACTAATCAAAACTATGAAAGGACACGAACATTTACATTACATTTGATAGTGAGGAAAGGACAGAAAAACAGGTACGCACTATTTAATATGTTAACATGTAACAGAGATCGAACATCAGACATAACTTGTGTCATGCCGTAATACTTCCTGTGACTGCTGGTGTTTGAGTATAAGTTCTTTAAATTTGGTTTTAAAACTTGTTACACTTTGTAGGTTCCTGAGGGGCGGAGGAATGATGTTCCAGCACTTGGTCGCATTGTACTTGAAGCTGCCACGAAAAGCCGCAGTCGCATGCCGAGGAGTTATCAGCTGTATACTACAAGTGCGTACTGCAAGAGACCTGCGAGTGGACATCCATGACAGCTTTTCGAAGAGATATAAAGGGGATTTATGTTTTACTATGCCAAAAAGAAGACTGGCCAGATGAAGTTTGCGACGGTGAAGCATTTTAAGAATATTGTGCTTATTCAAAAATGGCGTGACATGAGCTCTTGGTGGTACATTGAAACAGAAGCGGGTACAGGCATTCTGTACTCTTTGAATAAGCCGTTTTGTTTTTGATAGGAGCCGAGGGCCATACACTAAATCCATGTAATTTAATTTAGACAGAACTAGTGTTTCAGTCAATTGAATGCGCAAGGTTTCGTTAATAAAAGGCCGTATGTTGTAGAGTAGTTTGAGTATAAAGAAACAGGTCCTGACAGATTCCGCAACATGCTTCTCAAATCTTAGTTCGCTGTCCATAACTAATCCCAGGTTACGACGTTATATGCCACTGGAACCTTTCTTTACTTTACGTGTAACTCAAGATTTATTTTATGGACTAAATAAAGATTTCCAGACAATTTCACTCGTAACCTAAATACTACTCGTAGTCAGTCATGAATAAAAATGTTTGAAGTGCGAAAAATATGTAATATTTTCAGGATTTAATTGCCTGTGATGTATTGTATTGGTACATATTTTTTCCACAAATTATTTAGGTATGTTTACCTGAATAATCGTTAAATGATCAAAATTTATCCCGGTCTTGTTTTTATTCAGTTTGGTATTTCAAATCTTTTTTTATTATTGTTATAAATGGGCTTACTCTTGGCCACAGACCAGCCAAAGGTAAAGACGTGGCCGACGATGGAGTGAGCTCGCCCAGAAGATACGTGTTCACTCTTGATTTGAAGGTAATAATTACGAAATTAAGCAAACACATTGAAGTTTCTTCAAAAACGTACAAAATTATTTATAAATGTGACTGAAAGAACCAGGTACTAAACAGAAAACACGTGCAATATTAACTCTAATAAAATAAAGCGTAGCAAATAACAATCTGTTTTATTTCTAATTGTTATTAAATTTCCTTCGAAACGGGTAACTTGATAAGTTATTAAATTTGTAAAGTCAAAATTTGCCTCTGGGCTAACTGGGCTTTATTATTGGATGGTTATCTCGGAAAAAGATGTTAAATTATTAGATCTAGGACTGTTCGCGTTTAATTACTTGTAAGTGATCATTTTATGGATATTTCAATCTTTCTCCTTACGGAAACCTTTGAGTATTCCGGAAATTTGCATGGGAGGTGTCCACGGAGCTGAAGTCAATAAATAGCTTTTGTGACACTTAAATGAAATGACACTTTTTTTTAAGTCTGTCTTATATGATTAAGTACTGTCCAATTAACCGAAATAAAATATTATCATATTTTATTATCACTTAAAAACAGCAAAAAATATTCAGTATATACTTTTACGTAATCAGACGAAAACAACACAGTCCTGTTAATCTATAGATTATCTGTGCATCAGGTCATTCTATTAAAAAACATTTTTTTCTGACTTTTTAATTTGAAGGCATAGAGTGATTGTTTTGACATGCATTAAGGTTCGAATTCGATGACGTCACTACATCGCTGACAGAAATAAAAAAATACACACATTTTTAATCGAAAATATGTAGTCATCATACGCTTTTATTAACCAAAATCTATAAATATTGTTATTTTATGTAAATACTAGAGAAGACAATCATTTATTGGCCCAAATTCGATATGAGTCTAGTAGCCTATTGGATGATGACAGACTAAATTGGGGATAAAAACGCAGACCCTGCCTAATAAAACGGATACCAATTTTATTTCCTGCAGACGGTGACCCACCCCCTATGGATTTATTATTAGAATGTAATTCCAGTAACATTCCAGTAATTAAGTGTCCAAAATAGCCTCTTGGTATTCAAAGTCTTTCATCGAAACATAACAAGTCTGTACCTAGGTATATGTAGTAACAAATTTGTATGTAGACACGCAATGTAATGAGTACTTAATGACTTCATTCACAGAACTTAATTCTGCCGTCCTAAGGTAAAAGGCAGCTATTCGACATTTTGCCGAAATTGACTTATTGTAATATTCGTAATGTACAGGTTAAGCTGCATCGACCACTTTTTTCCGTTTTTCGATATGTTGCCTAGTTTCCGAGAAAATTTCTCTAAAAAGGCAGTATTTGCACTAATTTTCCAAGATTTCCTAGCCAAAAAAGCAGCTATTTAACAAAACTAAGCTAAATCAACGTATATGCAGATATACGTTTTTTTACGCTCTGGTTAGGTTGATATGTTATCCAGTATTACTAGCCTAAAAGTACGTAAAAGTGAAAAACTAGGCTAAAAATACGTACAAGACGTTATACGTAGTTTTAGCGTAGGATTTTGATCAATTTTTTAAACTGATACTAGTCTAAAAAAGCGTATATACATTTTTTCTGTAAAAAATGTCAAATACGTCATTTAAGCCTAGTATCGCTCGATTGTTTTACAACACAATATTAGTCTATAAAAACGAATAAGTGTTATACGTTCTTCTTATTTTGTATGGGTGTCATATTAAACGTAAAAAAACTTTTAAAATGAGTGAAAGTGCTGCAAACTAGCCTATAAAACAGTATATGCTCCAACCTTTGTCAATCCACCCGCCAGCCGAAAGATACTTTATGCTATGGAAAAGCCATCAGTGACGAGCTGCGAGCACCGGCGCAGCTTGTGGCTGACAGTACGAGAGCGCAGCTGGCTTTTTACGCGCGAAATATTGATCGAAACCAAACGAAGTTAGGAAAAATACTGAATTATTGCATTTTTGATACGTTTTAACAATAATAACTATTGTTTACATTTCCTACATCATTTCTATTGTCATTTTTATTCGAGATACAAACATTTAACTCGATTTTCAGATATTATTGCTCGAAAGCAAATACGTCTTTTTAGCGTAGTTTGCGGTGGGAAAGTTGTTCGTATCCCTTTACGACCGAGAAAATTATTTTCTAAAATCTCATAAAAATGCATGTGAACAGTTTTCAATGGTCGTCAAATAGTCGTAAAAAATAATATAAAAAATTGTATTGCCTTTAATCAATAAAAAAATCGCATGCAGGAAAGTGACGTTCAGGACCTATATGTAAATGCACAAAAGTGCAAATTCGGAAGGACACGTAAAAAAATGACTAAATATCTTATTTTACATAATAAAACTTTTTTTATAATCATCTATTATTCGTTTTTACATAATACAACGTTTAAAAAACTATAAAAAAACAATTGACGAAAAAAATCTCATTCCAACTATCACTTACTTCGTATGTAAATCTTTCAAACATTTATTTTTGCGTGTAATGCAAAGGTACACGTTGTTGCAACGTTGATGCAACGTGTATTAGTTCGACTGGATCAGGATTCGAATGGGGAATGCAGGTTTTGGGGGATTTCATATCGTCCAATTTAGGAAAATGATTAATAACTATCAAATATGATAGATGCAAAGGGCTGGCGAGCTCTGACACTTTCTGGGCCTCACAGGTGTTTTACCATGTGAAACGTCATTCGAACATGCTTCTCTATTCACTACGCCGTTTTCTTGGTGCTTTAATGAGCATTGCAAAGATTTCCAAGCGGAAATCTAGTATAAGTAATTACTTTGCGTCTAGGGAGGCCCATGGCGTCGCAAACAATTTTGTACGTATGCCCTCCATGCATTCACCAAAGCTAAATCATTATCATTGCGTCTCAGAAACAATTGACGGATCGTGTATTTTTAAATCAGTTAAAGTATTTGAAGACGAAGGTTCAAAAAACAGCTGGTCAACCTCCAAACTTTCGTTGTCACGCCATTCAAAAAGGTAATAAGTTGATTCTTCAAGGCCCTCGTCAAAATCCTTAGTATCTGATATTTCACCATTGCACAAAATTTCAAGGATTTGTTCATCACTTAATGGACGCCCTATAGAATATAAATATTGAATTACAAACTGAAATTTGTAATAAACCGCGAAAATAATTGATTATTTGTTCGAAATTCATTTTACGCCCAAAGGCCGAATGCACATAAACGTGCAGATATTTATGGCAAACGGATTACGGGCTACGACCAAACCTACAAATTCGTGCACTTCTTTTTTACGATCTTATTAATAACACGAAATCACTTAATTTTAGTCTTAATTCATAATTAATAAAACCATTAGCTCTTTAACAGTAAAAATCATGCATTAAATAAAAGGTTTGTCACCAAAAATATACGAAATTATGAACTTACGTGGGTCACTACTCTCACCAAAATACCGCGCCATCTTCAAACATGTCCTGCGACCGACTGACCCGGCCAACCTAAGGTATTGACTATTATTACGTGTTGCTAGTGTCTGCAGATTCGATCGGTATAGGTTTGAGCCCGAAAATACAATTTACTTTCTGTCAAGATTTTTTTTAAATAATTTGCAGGATTATATCAAACCGGTCGGAAAGGGGTATATAGTTTTTTTTGCAGCAAACACTATATGAGGTATATTAATATTCCACGGTTTAAGTATTTAACGTTATCCTTTTTGGTTTAATTTACAGTAAAACAAGTAAATAATTTGCAATTAATGAATGAGAACGTTAGAGATGAATGTTGATATAGAGAGGGAGGGGTAAATCCAAACAACGATGAATGGATTATGTGAAATAGGATATTAGAGAGAAAGATATGAGTGTTGAGATGACGAAAGAGGAGAATGAAAGAGGAAGATCTGTTCTACCTACCCCACATAAAATGAGATAAGGGTATGAGGAATAAGAAGGAGAAGTATTGACAGTAGTCTACATTTTCAACTATGTTTTATTTTACAAACATGGAATATTAATATGAATATAATAGGAAATTGAATGTGAAAATAACCATATTTTTGATAACCAGTATCAAAAAGCATAGGCATGTTCGTGTGAAAGTTAGGCCTATATAATAAACTTACGGGGTCATCTGCCACTGTTTCCAGAAAATCCATTAAATGACTATTTTGTTGTAGTCGAATTCAATTTATAACTAATTATTTTGATTGACTTTGATTTTGATACTCTCTATAAACTTTTGGATCGCAATTTTTGTATTGTAACATTGTTGAAGATTTTTATGGTTACTAATCCAGTCATTTCTGAATTGCTCGATGTTATCTGTTTCTTAGCTTAATTCATTTCAGGATAGTTCGACGCTTACTGAACTATTGCTACATATTCGCACAATCTGTAATAGAAATTGGTAAAATTGTTTTTTGTTTGCAAACTGTTCGTCACATAATAATTATATTATCTTTTTCTCTAAATTTTTTTATAGAAAAGAGACAGGTTTTTGGAGCGACCATGAAATTCTTCTAAACTGTATGTATAATTCATGCGAACCATTTGGTAGTAGGTAGTGTAAACTGCTTTCTAACTCACATCTTGTGCGGCCAATTTCATAGTCATCCAAATCCTTTGCAGATAGATTGGTCACAATGAAAACCCGTTGTTGTTCTACCTCTCATCTTGGCATTAAAATTACATAATTATAATTTATTTTGCCTCCAATTCTCAGAAGTGACGCGATAGATTGACATATGACATATGATATAAAAATTGACCCTTTTTTCAAAGCAAAATAACAAATTGACCTATTTTATCATTACTTACTAACTTGTTTCCATTAGCAACGTAAGAAAGTTTCCACAAAACTCCGAATTAGTACACGTATGTTTAGTATACAGACGGCACTCTTATCATCTAGGCTTTGAGGAAAAATGACGATTAGATACTAATAATTGACTACTTACTGACTAATTTAAAAGAGCAGGTATTATTGTGTACTGTAAAAGTTTATTATATTATATTTATCACTATCCAAAAAGAATCGATAGATCTAGTTTTTTTTTTAAGTAAATAGGGACAGAATGGCGTTTTCTTGTTTCTTTAATACATACGTTTTTAAACGACGTATTTGCATTTTGTTCCAATTTCTTCCAAATATACTAATCTATAAAGCCGTATATATGATTTTTTTGATAGTATGCGTTCTTTTAGACTAGCAGTACAGTCGAAAATCTGGAAAACTCACTAGGATACTAATTAAAACCGGCCAAGAGCGTGTCGGGCCACGCTCAGTGTAGGGTTCCGTAGTTTTCCGTATTTTTCTCAAAAACTACTGAACCTATCAAGTTCAAAACAATTTTCCTAGAAAGTCTTTATAAAGTTCTACTTTTGTGATTTTTTTCATATTTTTTAAACATATGGTTCAAAAGTTAGAGGGGGGGGGGACGCACTTTTTTTTCCTTTAGGAGCGAATATTTCCGAAAATATTAATATTATCAAAAAACGATCTTAGTAAACCCTTATTCATTTTTAAATACCTATACAACAATATATCACACGTTGGGGTTGGAATGAAAAAAAATATCAGCGCCCACTTTACATGTAGGGGGGGTACCCTAATAAAACATTTTTTTCCATTTTTTATTTTTGCACTTTGTTGGCGTGATTGACATACATATTGGTACCAAATTTCAGCTTTCTAGTGCTAACGGTTACTGAGATTATCCGCGGACGGACGGACGGACGGACGGACGGACGGACGGACGGACGGACGGACAGACAGACATGGCGAAACTATAAGGGTTCCTAGTTGACTACGGAACCCTAAAAAGGCCGAATAACTACGATACTGCCTTTAACTTAGAATCTCGAGTGCTAGATGGGCATTGTTGCTAAGCAATAAGATAGTATGTGATTATATACGGCGTTATAGCCTAGTTTAAGAGAAAATCCTAGATTAGAACACCGTATAAAGCATGTTTTACCGCTTTCTTGACTAGTAATATCTACCATTTTTGAAGCTTAATACTATGCAAAAAGGCTTTTATCGAATTAAAAAAAAACCAGTCGCTGTACAAACACACAAATAATGTCTAAAATAAGTAAACACTTATACCTACTATATAGAAAAAGAAATAATGAAAAACGTTAATCCGTTTTGTAGAAATTCAAAAAAGAAGGTTTTTTGCGATTATCTCAAAACTAGCTTTTGTCGAATAGCTGCCTTTTACCTTAGGACGGCAGAATTTAGATAGAAGAAACAAATTCATATATTTGTATAGGGGCCGAGCGTGTCAAATTTTGTACTGAAGTTGATTCTTGCCTGTAATTTTAAATATGTCTCAGGGTCTTGATTGTTCATAATTTTTGTGTTGTTGCAATTGAATATCACGTAACGAGGCATTTTTTATGTTTTGGTTGACTTCAACTTACAAACGAGTAAAGACGGACAACTCAGTGGATTTCACTGAGTTCATTTGACACGCTAAGTAGATACGTTTGCTTGATCTATGGTATGTATGACATCTGTGACTTTATTTCTTAAGTTATTGATGGCGATAAAGGTAAAATGGGACAAAGTTACCGATGTGACTTTTTTTAATTATTGGTTCAAAGATAATGAAAATAAAAAAAATATTCGTCACACTCTTTCAGGCCTCAGCAAATGATTGATGCATAATGCAAAATTTGAGAGATGACAGATTTGACATTTAATGTGCACACAGGCGGAGCTAGAAGTCCTATAGAAAAGTCGTCCTCCCTGGATTATATATTCTGTGTCCCTGGGGAACTGTGAAATTTCGACTGCCGTATTTATCTTTTTTATCTTTTTACATATTTTTAACCCCGGACGCAAAAACGTGTGTTATTATAAGTTTAACGTATCTGTATGTCTGTATGTCTATGTATCCTGACGGATGAACCGATTCAGATTTAGTTTTTTTCGTTTGAAAGCTGAGTTACCCCGTAAGAACACTCCGTGTTTCATGAAAATCGGTCCCTTTATGTCGAAGTTTTTTCAAAATTTTAATTTTGTGGTTAGGATATTTATATTGCGAGAGTAATGGAAAATATTGTGTGTAACTCGGGGCGTAAGAATATATTGCAAACTCTAGTCTTCAAATCGCTCCGGCAAGCCGTCGCGCTTTAACATACTCTCGTTAACAATATTCAACTTCCACGTTGCACAATGTACTATTAATCTAGTGTCATCTAGTTTCGGACATGCAACTGCACGTACCTATCTTTGTTAAAAAAAGCCATCAACGATTGTCGGTATTCTTAAAAGAAGTCAAAGCCCATCCCTCAACCTCTTCAGTATCAGTACAAATCAGTCACGCGATGAAGCCCCAGCTTTATTGCAAGCACTTTATCGGCCCTGCTTGATCGATCTGCAGCACACACTGTTTGTTTTTCAGTTCGTGTTTATGCGGAGCACAACGGAGATTTGTTGCGAGCTTTTAATATTAATTTGTGTAGTTTTTCTACTTTAGTTTTTTAATTAGGTACCTAATAAAGAGTACCTAATGAAATAAGAGTTTCGTTTGATTCATAGTTAGTTTTATTATTCGATCCGATTGCGGATGGATAGGTCATAGCCATAACTATTGCATCGGTATCCACTTAGAGCGTACCATTCTCTCTTTGTCAAGTTCTTACATTCCTCTCAAGGTTGTGTATCTATGTGTAGACAGTGCGCGAACACACAATATAACTTTGACATCCACCCGTCATCTGCAGTTTACTGTCATCATGATCCATGTAAATTACTGCGTTGAAATGTCGTCAAAAAAATCCTCACAGTGACGGAACTTTTACAAAACTAGATCTAAAAATACTTAATAACATTATAGAGGTAATTTTCCTTTTCATAAAATTTTATTCAGAATAGAACAATCTCATAAGACAGCACAAACAAACTCATAAATGTAACATCAAAGCATACGCCGCTTTATTGGGCAAGGCACGCTGCTAAGACAATATTAATATCCGTGTAGTTCCGTTACCCGGTTACTCGGTACCCGGGTTTTTAAGAGTACCCGGTGCTCGAGGTACACGGGACCTCATTTCGTTGTGAGTGGCGTGGAATAAAGCTGCAGCGATCCGGTGTTTTTCTTCTTTTGTTTTTCAAGAGATTGGTGACGCCGCGGGGAAAATATAATAAAGATTGAGTGCAATCACAATCAATTTTAACATAAATTTTCATTTATTTACTACTGATTCTCCATTGCTACTGAAAATCTATTTCAATCAATTTAGGCAAGTCGTTAACAAATAATTAATCTCCCTCTTTCTCAATAGCTCTAATCGTTAGATGAAAACTACATGAGAATACGTTCAGTCGTTTTTGTTCACTTGACTATACTATTTTTTTTTTAATTTTTAGACTAGTATTTTTTATACAATTTAGATTGATATAATTTTATTGATTCAAAGTAGTTTTAAAACAATATTGTTTATTGCTCCAATAAATTGCTCTGATATTTAGAATAAGATCAATATTGTACATTGTTGACCATTTAAAAGTGCTTATTGTAAGCCTATTCGAATAAAGAATATTTTGACTTTGACTTTGACTTGACTTTGTTTATAAAAATATTTTTCCTTTGTGTTGTGCAAAATGTGCAATGTATTAACAATGTATACTATGTAT
The DNA here is from genome assembly GCF_023078275.1 of Leguminivora glycinivorella. NCBI lineage: Eukaryota > Metazoa > Arthropoda > Insecta > Lepidoptera > Tortricidae > Leguminivora > Leguminivora glycinivorella. The sequence goes on from NC_062976.1 coordinate 25,246,487, forward strand.
AGTCAGCTAAAAACACAAGCACAAGCTGTAGAGAAAAGTTGACTCCTTGCATACAAATTTCTATGCAAGCTGGTCTACTTTTCTCTGCACCTGACTGTACCAACGAAGTTCTTCGTTTCTTAATCAATTTATGCAAACCTTCATAGTCCATTCACCTTGGTTGTCTTGCAATTATAAATTTAGGGATAGAATTCCGAATACGTGCGCATTGTTCATACTTAGTTGTGAGAGATTTGTTTGGAATTTTCGAATAGACTTCTTGGCATTGTTCAATGTTCAACCAATATCTACGCATTCGAGCTACTTGTGGAATTCAGAATTTAGACAATTCTGATAATTATTTTACTAATGTAACTAATACGAGTAAGTACTAAAAGCTTTAGAAAATAATGAAATTGAGTTGAAAGGCAAAAAGATAGAAATGAAAACCGACATTTGAAGTCGCAACAAAATAAATATAATATGCTATTCAGAGTTGAATTGTAATACGGCCAAGTTTGAGGAGTTGTAAGCAGCTAGTGACACGCTGTAATGGTAGTACCTATACTAAAGTGGATAATTAGGACCCAACTTGAGTTAGGAGTACCTAAATTAGGAATATTTTTGGAATCAGAGTACATACTGGCCTAAGAGTCTATTTCAGACGATTTATGGTGCAGTCCGAGAGACATCGCTTTCGATGACTAAAGATAACTATGCGAGAGCGATATATTTTGCCACATAGCTGAAAAGGGAAGCTTGCAACCGATTGCGACGTTTCGCTATTGTGTCTTCTTTCCCTTCCGTCAGCAAGTGCCGCAAACCAGGTCTCATCGACGAACTTGAGACCATCTCCAAAGCACTTTCGCCACTCCGTCCGCTTCTTCGTAAGCTTCTCCCAGTTTTGGTAGTCGATTTTAAAGGCTGCCATGTCCCTCTTAGACAAGAGTATTCCCAAGCACACACACACATACAACCCACTTGACTTGGCGGACGTACTCAACGCGTACACTTAGACATACCCATACAAACTCATTTGCGTGTTTACTCAATGCAACGACGGCCCAAGTTTCAATAGCGGAATGCGGATTCCCGCCACCCGTGCCAAGTATTTGCGAATTTAATCAAACTTACTTATCCTCGTAATCCAGTGTGGTGTCATTAAAATAATTATTTACTGGGTTATGACTTTAGAAGTTAGATGCGTACTTATTTAACCCTTCAGGTGGCGAAATCCGGGAGCCGACCGCACGTAAAGTGGCAGGTAACCGGGAGCCGGACTTGAAATAAAAAGCTGTTGAGTGGCAAGGATACCGATAAAATGACAGAAAAAGTTTACCCTTGAGTGGCGGGGCCCTCACGGGTGGTCATCGCGAATGTTACTTATGTTACAAAAATTATAATTACTCAAAAAATGTAGGGATGTTGTGCATAAACCATATATCACTGGATTCATTATGAAATGGCTAAAATCATTCCGTAGAAAAAAAAGACATTCCGTTTATGTGAATTTTGCTAGACTCGATCAAATATCAGATGGCTACATTTTCCACTTCCATTTGTTAAAGTAACTTTATTTAGGCAAAAAAACAATAAATTGGAGAAAAAAGTCACTCAGGGACTTAAATATACATTTATTTACACTTATATCTCTTTTTTTAACATATTACAGTACATTTTTTGCAAAAAAGACGGTTTTTAAACACGTGTCTCAAACATGGCAGGCGGATGGTCCAATCTAATTGGGTCATATTTCAAGTTGCTTTGAAGTTGAAGGTGTTGAACCTTTACTGAATGCCGTCCTTGTTTAGTGACGAATGGTTCGTGCAAGTATGAGGAAGCTAGATATAGTTTTAGACGGTTTTATTTATATATTTAGGCATATCGTCGCACGGGGTCCGGGACCCGGTCCCTGCCACTTAACAGCTTGTTTTTCCCAGAGTCCGGCTCCCGGTGCCTGCCACTTAACGGAATGTTTTATAAAATGACCGCGCCACTTCTCCCCTATGCAACTTGTAGCTCTGCCACCTGAGGGGTTAAACAAACAGAAGTGGATAATAATTTTGTTTTGTTTTGTTTTCTTCCAAAAGCGTTAACCCTTTTGTGTGCCTTGGCTTCATTTTATCATTCAAATGAAATATTGTAGATGATTTTACTGCCGTATGTTAGTAAATGCCCCGTGTGGTGACGGTTTAAGAATTTCACCACCCCCATTCTTCCCGTGGGTGTCGTTGAAGTCGACAATGGGATATGGATTAAATTATGGCGTAGGCCGCGTAGGCGAGAGGCTGGCAACCTGTTACTGCAATGTAAAAATTTGGATTTCTTTCAACCCCCTTTTTTCCAAAAGTGGCACTAAAACTTAGTAGTTCATGTGCTCTGTCTACTCTTTTATGGGATACAGGTGTGATTATATGTATGTATGTTAGTAAATTCTGTGAATTTAGTTACTCGATTGCTTATTAGACATATTAAAAAAAATAGCAAATGAAAGTGTTGTCCTAAAACAACTTAATCGAGATATTACTCGTATGATATGGTGTTTACAGTAAGGTGAGCGTTAAAACCTGTGCGAGTGAGCTATCACTAGAACCGCTCAGAGCAGTATATTGCCAGTTTTCATTTGAACAAATATTATAAAATAATAAATATAAAATTTATATAATATATTAGAATTCTTTCCTAGAATTTTCCATCGATTGGTATTTTGGATTCATATTTTTGTAGTTACGGATATAAATATTCGACGCACCTGGTAACGATATTCCAGGTATAAACGTGCTAATTTTAGTTCTTAGAAATTTAAACATTAAAGAGTAAACAAGCAAGAAAACAACAATTTCGCCCATCAAACTGTCAATTCGAAAACCAATTCCGAAACTAAAACACAACACAACACAATGAGCCGTGTTTGCGTTGCTCACAAAATTCTAGTTTGCGCCACATAGTAAATAAAACCTACGCCCTTTCGGGCATTGTTCGGGCTCGATTCAGGGAAGCTTTTGTGTCTGTGGCTCTGTTTGATGAACACATGTGGCAGTATTTATTCTAAAAAAATGGCTGACTTAATTTTATTTATTAAAATGATACACTAAAATGACAGAAGGCTAGCGGTCTGTCATTTAAAAATAAAATAAAACAGTTCGGAATAACTTAGCGTCTGTCTATCATTTCAAAAAAGGAGTGTACAAGTTTCTAAAGGGTCGGCAACGCGCACGTGACACCCCTCGAATTGCAGGCGTCCATAGGTTGCGGTGACCGCTTTCCATTAGGCGGGCCGTATACCTGTTTGCCACCGACGTTATAAACTTTGGTATAAAAAAATAGTACTTTTGGCAAACGAGTGGTGCTTTAGAAGATCTGGGGCATTTTTTCAAAGTTGTCCAATCCATCCCACTTTTTTTTGTAACATGGGTATTACGCAGTAATCGTGAGGTCTTTCGATCCTAATAGGAAAAAAAATGTCCCAAGACTTCTATGCACTTTTCAAACCTTCCATTCCGTTACCGTCATACAAGATGTATGAAAAAATGGTGACGGAGTTGAAAAAAAACCTTGAGACACTTTTTTCTCCTAGTAGGATTGAAAGAGCTAGCGATTCTGAGTGGAAACCAAAGAAAATTTTCCAAATAAAAAAGTGGGGGGACAACTTTGACCAAAATGGCTTGTCTAATACAACCACCAGAACTTAAGTTTTTAGTCCCGTTATTATTTTTTTTTTATGGGATAGGAGGCAAACGAGCAGACAGGTCGCCTGATGGTAAGCGATCACCGCCGCCCATGGACACCCGAAACACCAGAGGTGTTGGAGGTGCGTTGCCGGCCTTTAAGATGGGTGTACGCTCTTTTCTTGAAGATTTGAAGGTCGCATCGGTCCGAAAATACCGCATACAATTCATTTCACAGTTAAAATGCCAATAATGCATTGATGATACTTCTGGTGTTACGAGTTTCTATTTGATTCGCATTAATATGAAATACACAGTAGAATCATTTGCTAAAATCCTGAAAATATTATTACATTGAATTGCTCTAGGCTTAGAATTTTTCATGGTTTACATTTTTTTCTAAATCAACTATTTGCGTATATTTTTTTATTGCTCGACATCATACCAAGAGCTTGAATATAAGCTGCCTATGCCTGCCTAGCCTGTGTGGTGACGGGTTAAGAATTTCACCACCCCCTTTCTTCCCGTGGGTGTCGTAGAAGGCGACTATAGGATATGGGTTAAATTGTGGCGTAGGCGAGAGGCTGGCAACCTGTCACTGCAATGTCACAGTTTCGTTTTCTTTCAACCCCTTATTTGCCAAAAGTGGCACTGAAGCTTTAGTAGTTTCATGTGTTCTGCTTACCCTTTATGGGATACAGGCGTGATTGTATGTATCATATGTATGTAAGCTGCCAAATCTCGGTAATTGTTCGACAAAAGGACTTTAGTATTTTGTATTTAACAATGAAAATAAACACAGCTTTATTGTAGAAAAACTAGACCGCGCAAATTGCCTGACATTTGCATTTTCATAATGGATTAAAGTCGCGGCCATCTTTTTTTAAAATGTATTTCTCACAGATTTAGATATTCAGTAGATGAAGTAAATAGCACCATTTGTATGGGAACCAAGCGTGCCGACTTTTTAGCTGTCACTGAGACGTCACGGTCGGCATTTAGTGATGGGAAAACCTAAACGATTCAAAGACACCAATGCCCCTCCGCCCCGCAACAATGCAGCCGTCTCTCTCCTACACATAGATTTTATATCTATCTCGCTCACTCCCCGCTCCCCTGCAAACTATCCCAAAAATCGAGTAGTATGACAAAAAGATTCAAAGAGGGAGGTCACGCTCACGTCACGCTATTAAGCGGTTTCATTCTGTCCACGCTTTTGGATACCTTCGCGTAATATTAATATCAAGTAAGTATTTTAAATATATTTGTTGACATTTTATAGAAACAAGAAAGATTGTTACCATTGAAACGCATAGTAAGAGACATAATCAATTCAGATAACCTAAAAATCGCAAATCGATTAACATGAATGGTATCGATTTTCTGACAGACGAATGATTTTCAACGGAGTGATTGAATAATTTTTGAATTAAATTTCAGAAATACATTTATTTAGTCGAAAAGCGGTTTTATCTTATACTTTTCCTATATGTTTACAGTATAGGTTAGGTACCTATACAGTATCAGTTTTAACTTTGTAAGCAAGCAGAATCATATTTAACTTTTTGTAGGCTATGGAAACAGCAAAGTCTCAAAAGAAAACCAGGGAAGACATTTTTGAAGCCAAAAGAAAAGCTAGCCGAATACGTCATGTAAAACCAGTTTTTCCTTCCCGTGGCTGCAATCCATTTTTCTTTTACGACCGGATCATGTGGGAAACTATAAGAAAGAGTGTTTTTAAACGTTATACTTATGTTGTATATGATTAAAATTATAATATTTTCACCACACCAACTGATAAAAACTCTTGATTATTTGAAAACGGATAGCAAAAATTTCATTTTATCCACAAGAGTGCAAAGTATTTAAAAAAAATGTAACTTGATGTCATAAGCTAGCTGGTAGAATTTACTAATATGTAAATGATAATTTTGAATCATACATATTGAATAAATTGATGGATTTTATTTAAGTAATTTGATATTTCATAGTGAGTAATTCGATTCAATTCGTGTTGGTGTAGTGAAAAATAATTGTGTTTTACTCGGTGGCAAAGTTTGTTCAACCTTCGTGCCTTGAAACCCTCACAACGCTCAAGATTCCACTTCTCGAACCACCACTTCGCGGTTTAATATTGGAATGTTTCGCTTGCTCGAGTATCAATATTGGCACGTGCGGTTAAACAACAACTTTGCTCCTTGTAAAACAAATACGTAACTATTTTATTAAAATTAGAACACGAGTATATTTTTATTAATAACTACTAAATTGTGTTTTGTAATAGACAATAGTGTTTATCATTCGTCTGTTCGATTATCGATTACAAACGATTATTGATATTTATTGTAGAACGAACAACACTAGTCGCTAAATTTGACGGACGAATGAGAAATGGGCTGTACTACGAAGTCGAAGCGATACGCGAGAGTATCGCTAGTCTCATATTCATCATCTCTTTAACACACATGGTCGATCAAACGCTTAAAGCAAACGCAGCAATGCAATGTAAACGCCGGTTTGTAACGTAATTCTATAGTTACTTAGGTACATCCTTGGACGCATAAATAAAAATACGGAAAAAATGATTAAAAATGAATTCACGCACAATATTATTTAAAAATTACTTACGTGTGATGGGAAATATGTTTTTGTTTTTGTGCGCTGGAAATATTTGGGCTGGTGCAGTTAATTATCATGCAATGAGGCATTTTGTATTTTTTTTCTTACGTGCGGCTGCAACAGCTGACGTATGTGGACTGTCATTAGAAATGGCCATCTCAGTGGCTGCCACTGAGTTCGGACACGCGAAGTAGATACATTTGCTTCTTCTAGTGTATATTCATTTCTATGGTATTTCTAATCGTTTGCCGAGCACTAGTGAAAATGAAGCCTTAGCCTCAGTTATTAAACCAGACTAATGCATCTATTCGTACTTTAGCGATTTAAAAAAGTACGGCATAACATTATATTGTTTATCACAAGCCTGCTTGCCTGCTAGGTAACGTACAAGCCACCTTACAGTGGTTTTACTTGTGAACTTGTATTTCAGGGTTCTTAGAGGCAACGAGAATATAAACGAGAACAGACTTTATGATGCTAATTCATTCACTCGACCGCCTTTAAAACTATGGCATATTGTCAGAGTTTTTAAATAAATTACTTGGCAACTATAAAATATTTATTTAAAAAGTAAAAACTTGGTTTACGTTTCTCTGAATCATTAATTACTTCAGTCGCTTAAGTTACTCCGTGTTTTAAATTGAAAATGTTTGCTCTTTTAAAACCTCATTAAATATTACTAGATTTAATTATTTTTTTGTTTTAAGGACCGAGAGATATTTTTTTTTACTTAAAACCACACAGGTTCATTGAAATTAACTTTTTTATTTTGCTAGCCTCAACGACCTTTGGGTTTGTGGGGTCATTCTCTTTAAAAAGAAGTACTATATACTTATGTATTTTAAGGTAACAGTATGTTCAGAATATTTGAATATAAAAACAGAATCTATTTTAATCACAATCTTTAGAAAACTATGCCGGTAGAGGAGTCACGTTTGCAAAAATCAATAGAATTAATGACCATAACATTCTGACACAGTTTTTCATACAACTAGTCCTCATTTTCTTCCGTGGATATTGGAATTATTATTTGTCTTCACACAATTAAATGTAAGTAATTCAGTCATATCTACATATGCCTCTATATTTCATATTTTTTTTAAATTTGGTTATTGTAAAAATTACAATCGAAAAACTGATTTCATTCAATAAAATAAATGTTAACTCTCATAAACAAACGATTAGAAATAGTTATTTATGTGACATAAGATAAAAATTATTTTTCATCACACCCGCACTTTAAATGAGCTATTGCACGCATGCGGACCGTGAGTTATAGAAAAATCGTTCTTCCAAGGGAATAATGAAATTTCTTGTACCGTACTTAACTTTTTACATCTATTTACATATTTTTTACATTGCGAGTGTGATGAAAAACATTGTGTGTAATTCGGGGAGTATGAATATTACTAACTCGAGTCATTAAATCGCTCCGGCAAGCCGTCGCGATTTAACTTACTCTCGTTACTAATATTCAACTTCCTCCCCTTGTTGCACAATGTACTAATGTATTCTAGGTGTGAACCTTTTCACACCGATCGTATCCGGAACACCACGCTGCGTTCAAAAACCCGGCTTTGCCGATGTCGACGAGAGGACTGCCAGGCTCAAATGGGACTGGGCTGGTCACGTCTGCCGCATGCATCCTGACAGGACGGTGGGCTAGTGTAGCTACCAATTGTATGCCACAAATAGAGCGCGGACGCGGCAGGCCCAGAAGGAGATGGAGGGACGACCTAGACACCTTTCCCACTAACTGGCCGGAAGAGGCACTAAACCGGGAGTCATGGAGGTCAAGGGGACAGACCTTTTCCCAGCAGTGGGACACCATTATAGGATAGCAAAAAAAAAGAGATAAAAATTGCTTAGGTCTTTACTGATATACCTATTTATTAAAGTAATTCTACTACATTAAAATGTCTAATAGTCTACTGGAATACTGATGTTCAGCACTACAGCCTCACGTATATTTTGCTTTATGTTGTACAAAATCACAGTCCACTGCCCTATTTAAGACGATACAGGAGGGGTCGATTCTCCATACAAACGCTCTCGACTATTTCCTCCCTGGTTTTTGAAGGAAGAACAATGATGTTTTCAAAACGGATTATTATTATTTTTATCTGTGTCGGACCGTTTTGATTTTTTTGATATTCTTATTTTTAAAGACGCTAGAGCCCATCAAAATTTTCCAAAAACGGCCTTATTGATTATGGCGTAGAAAAGGTGTGGTATTCAAAACTGGTCACAATTACACACAGATTATTTTATTTTTTATTCAGATTCTCAAATTTTGTTACGATTGATCAAAGAGGATCGAGTATTATAGAGAGTTACTGTCGAGGTAAAAAGTGCATATCTCTTGACACAGGCTTGAAACTTTTGAACCTCAGTTTTGACAATTTGGCCCATATTCTTAGCTTGATATGTTTTAAAATGTCAAATATTAATATTAGCGCCGTCTAGCTGAGCGTACCCCAAAGGTGTAATGCCATAGATGGCATGATGCCATAGATGAATACCATATAGAAAAAGGTACGGTGTCACCGTACCTTTTTCTATATGGTACTGAGGTACGTTTTTTTCTTAAACTTTATCTGTCTATACGGAGTTATATATGTCTTTGCGATTGATTAAGTTTTGAGGGAGAAAATAGTCGAGAGTGGAACCTCGATTTTAAAAGATTTTTTCGCAATATATCTTTTAACTGAGTTGTTCTTAATGGATTTTTTTTTCGATAAATCTAGTTAATAACACTAGTATATTAAATTAGAATTCCCAAATTGAAAGGGGGCTCCTTTCCATTTTAGTGTTTTCGCTCCTGTAGCGTCTTAAAACGCTGCACACGGTCCGGCGCATTTCCAACAGCCGTTACATTCTGAATCCTTCGTGCAGCCGACGTACCAGTAACTCTGGGAGTAGGACTTGGTCGTGTAACACCAGTTGTGTCCCCACGCGTAGTGGTCGCTCTGGTCGCATCCAGCCCAACAATAACTTTCATAACATCCATATGCCTTGTGACATCCACTGGGATTAAAGATCCTATCTCCAATGGCGGCTCCGAGATCAAACACATTGTTTCTTTCTTGATACCCGAGGTCTATGGCCATGTCTATCTTGTCCGATTGTGGATAGGCAAACGAAAAACCTATCAAAACGAAGAACAAAATAATTGGTGCTACTTTCATTTTTGCGTGGATCTGAAAATAATAATGTATACATTTTTATAATAAGTTACCTGACACTGCTTTGAGATTATCTAGCTCTTAAGAACTACTTAAAACAATCATTGATGATAAGGCTTATTACAGAGTCGAGGACTATTTGACAGACAAACACACATGGCCCGAACCAGAAACTACAAAAAACTTTCCGGTCCCATAGTGGATGGCCCCTCCAACTGAGGGGGGACTGAAATCTTCTCGAGGCTGAGGCGTGGGGTTAGAGCCGGCGTAGCTTTATTTGACGTTCATATGCGCATTGTAATATGCCTACTTGACGTCTACGGGTATGTCTTTTTAACCCCCGACGCAATAACGACGGGGTGTTACTACTACTACCGGGGGACTAGTTTGACGTGTCTGTCTGTGTGTGTATCTGTCTGTCTGTCTATGTGTGTGTCTGTCTGTGGCGTCGTAGCTCCCGAACGGATGGACCGATTTAGATTTAGTTATTTTTGTCTGAAATCTGAGTTAATCGGGAGTGTTCTTAGCCATGTTTCATGAAAATCGGTCTACAATGTCGCGGTCGGGGGTTTTACAAAATTTTAATTTTGTGGTTAGGATATTTGTGGCAGTGATTTGGCTGTTGACGCAGTGTCAGCGAATGAGCTAAACAGTAGACAATAAAAATACTATTTCACATACTTGATTTAACCACAAAAAATGCAAAAGGAGTTGAAAATAGATGCAGAAAAAATCTTTTGAATACAATGTCTCAACTTAAAATTAACTATCTCTTAAGACTGATCAAGCGATTAGGCATCAATAATTGCCGGGTAATCTGCTTGTAAAGTATATTATAATTTAAGATTCAAGCACAAATAAATATATCGTCACTACTTTGAAAAAATCTCGTATCTCACACTGCTCCTCAAAGACAAAATGTAGTAAGTCTATATGCATTCCATACATACTTAATACATTTTTCTCTTCATTTAATGAAGAAGAACATTTTTTTTAAAGTAGTGCCGATATGGTTTTCTGGCTTTGATTACTTCTTATACCCGTGAGAGATAAAAAGAGGGAGTATTTTGCCTAGCAACGGGATACCTTAGTCGATAGTACAAAAATACATACCTAATCATAATGACAACAATTAAAATAACTTACTGTTTTATTATGTCTCCTTAAAAAAGTCTTTAGAGTTCAGCTACTCGAGAAGCACTGTACAATTTTCGAAAAGTTTCTGCTATTTATCTAGAGCCGTGAGTAACGGGTGATTCACTGTTTTTAACAATGGATCACCTCTTTAATAGATACAAATTCCCGTTGTTAAAGCATCATTGCTAGAAGGCATCACACGTTGGTGTCCATGGGTATTTCCAACTTCAAAATTCCCGGGATATATCAAAACTCAATCTTTCGCGTGTACAAACACTACAAACTAGGTACAAACATTGGTGAATTTTTGGTATCTGTCAGGTATAAAATATTTTTATAAGTACTTATTAGAAATTAAAACTAATTTACTACCGTGAAAACCCCCGTGATACAACCATTTGTTAATTTAATCTCAAAATCAAGGTTTTAAGATATAAATGATTGAAAAATAAAAAAGATTGATCATGACACTGAGATCCGTAAGTTCTTGTTGAAGATAGTTATATTTAGGACCGGTCGGTCCAAATTGTTGATATACACAAATAAGAGTTTTGAATGATTCACGGTTATTTTCATTAGACTTATATTGACCGGGATATAGACCGTGATTACCTTTTTGATTTTTGTCGAGCTCCCGATATTTCGACGCAGTTGCATGCATCATGATCACGGAAAACTGACGAAAGCGGGTGGATGTTAAAGTTGTATAGACAGCGCGCGATCTACCCTCCTTCGCGCGCGTCGGCTGCGTTTGGACAGACCATCGAGTGTGAACGCGACCAGTGGTAACGCTGAAAGTGAACGCAGCCGATATCGCCGTGTCTCTTTTATTTGCACGGGTGTGCTTATCTTTTGTTCGTTTTTATAGCCGATAGCTGATAGCTTACTAGCTCGCGATGGGACCAGTGCCTAATCAGTCCCCCGCGGCATCGGTGACAGCTTCCCTCAAAATATTAAACGTCACAATTTAAAGCTGCTTGTCATTTACCCGTGCCGTGGCTTCCGATAATTATTGTACATTTAGAACTACAACGCCGTACACTGAGAGAAAATACAAATAGTTTCATGTTCGTTCAACAAGTTTTTTGGTTAAAATAGCGCCTACGTGCTCTTTGGTTCAAACAACAAGCTACTTGTCATTTGAATCGGCAATATATTTGAATCAACAAGTCGATTTTATAACAACAACCTGACACATATTGTTTTAAACATACGTTTGGCTGATTCAAACGGATAAACCGCAAAAAGTCGAACTTGTTAAATTCACAATGCAAATTTCTCTCAGTGTAAAAGACTATAAACGTTCAATTTGTCCCTTTCTATTAAACTAATACGTCGGAAAAGGACAAACGAATTTTACCGGCTTGATAACTTTAGTGAACGTTTATGAAAAGGGGGGAAATAGAAATAACTTAATGATGAGAGTGTTAAGATTTTACTTATGAGACTTTGGAGGGAATATGGACCATCGAAAAAAAAATACACAATAGGAACGGGCTTAGAACTGATTCCTATTAGCTTTTTACGTAGAGCAATGTAACGCAAGCAACGTAAACTAGTTAAAACGTATATTTGGGAATTCAAAAGGAATCGGGAAAGCAGGACCGAAACTACCTTAAATAATACGTAAAACAAGGCTTGTCCGAAGCCGGTTTTAAAAAAGCATTATTCTAATAATAAAAGTAATTTTTACCTCGTGTGGTGACGGGTTAAGAATTTCACCACCCCCTTTCTTCCCGTGGGTGTCGTAGAAGTCGACTGTGGGATATGGGTTAAATTGTGGCGTAGGCGAGAGGCTGGCAACCTGTCACTGCAATGTCACAATTTGGATTTCTTTCAACCCCTTTTTGCCAAGAGTGGCACTGAAACTTAGGAGTTCATGTGCTCTGCCTACCCCTTTATGGGATACAGGCGTGGTTATATGTATGTATGTATGTAAAAGTAATTTTGCAACAAAAAATTACCACTCACAACGGTCATTTACAATTTGGCGCAGATAGATTTCGGGTTTCATTTTCTTTTAAAAATTACAATGCTGTCATGACTACCACACGTCACACGATCACTAACATGATTCAAGCGATCAAGTATTGATCATACACCAAATAACAACAAAAAAACTATTTCCTTCATTACCATTACGTCAGTACAAATTCAACTTTTTCAAACAGTTTCCATTCATTACCATTCCACGCCAATCAAAATGAGACTTTTTCAAACTGAAGCGCAAATTATTGCGGTGCATTGTATTGAAAGCCAATGTCGTTTGTACACTGCGCCATTGCAGTGGCCGCCGACAAACTTCGACTGCGTCCAGCGTGGACCTTAGCGGATGAAAATGAGGGTGTTTTTTGGCTTGGTGGAGTTTGATATTGGTAATGTTCGGTAGAATAGCAATACCGTGACCGCGCATACATTACATTATTATACATTTAAAACACCCGGCGTCGATTTATTAATTTAACGTGATCGCGGAGATTATCTCGTTGATAACCCGATGGTGATATTGTAGTTATGAATGGGGTATTTATATTTAATGATTTTTGGGCGACTTTTAACCGATTTTGATAGGTTTAAATGTGGAAGTATTTAAAAATTTATCCTTTATTTATTTGCGTACTTGTTCGTATTCGTAAATATTTAAATACCCACTGCAGATACCTATTTATAGCAGCCACTGGTTATTTTTATTTTATTTTTAAGTTCGCCTTGACAGTAAAGTAGTTATTTGACAGTATAACTTTTTACTTTTACCTGACAAGCCAATTTCGTCTATCAAATTTATGATAGTCAGTGATCCGATAAAAACTAAACATATTTATAAAAAGATGAAAATAAAAAAATATTATAGGACAATGGACATTCTTACACAGATTGACTGAGTCCCACGGTAAGCTCATGAAAGCTTGTATTGTGGGTACTTAGACAACGATATGCATAATATACAAATACTTATATACATAGAAAACATCCATGACTCAGGAACAAAAAATATCTGAATAAGAACTTCAAAACTACCAACATACCAATTATAAACTAAACATACCTACTCCGAAAACCTGTAAACAAGTTAAAACAGTTCACTTTTGCTGCACGTTAGTATTTTCTTAATATTACTAAACTTCATTAATAACTAATAACTCAGAAAACCCTCCCGTGAAAGTAGCAGCTTAATAAAATTTCAAGAAGAATGCTTCAGTGCTATTTAGCAGAACGCGGCGCCTGTTCTAACGCGTAATAAACATTCCGAGCGAGCATCTTGCAGAAACTAGTTTATTAACACACTCGTTCTACGACACGGTTACTATTGTATCCAACCTCATTTTTTTTTGCGACTATAAAAAGTTTTCTTTTTATTGATTTGGTGACATTTCGCTATGAAACCCGTGAAAGTAGCAGCTTAATAAAATTTCAAGAAGAATGCTTCAGTGCTATTTAGCAGAACGCGGCGCCTGTTCTAACGCGTAATAAACATTCCGAGCGAGCATCTTGCAGAAACTAGTTTATTAACACACTCGTTCTACGACACGGTTACTATTGTATCCAACCTCATTTTTCCTTTGCGACTATAAAAAGTTTTCTTTTTATTGATTTGGTGACATTTCGCTATGTAAAGCTTGTTAGCGATGCGCTCTAATACATACCCATACATACAAACATACAATCACGCCTTTATCCCATATACCGGCAGGGGTAGGCAGAGCATATGAAACAACATAAGTTTCAGTGCCAATCTTGGCAAGGGGTTGAAAGAAAACAAAATTGTGACATTGCAGTGACAGGTTGCCAGCATCTCGACTGCGCTACACCACAGTTTAAGCCATATCCCACAGACGACTTCTACGACAATCACGGGAAGAAAGGGGGTGGTGAAATTCTTAGCCCGTCACCACCCGAGTTCTCTTAAATATAGGATTTAATTATTTAAAAACTCCAAAATTTCAGTAATTTACATTGAATGTGCCCAGAATGCAAACGATTATCTAAATTGGTCATCGGAGCGTAAGCGTCAAGTGCGTCGCACGCTTTAAGTAGTGGGGAGCAAGCCGTCGCGTAATATCCATAAAATATATAGGTAGGTACAGTCGACTACAAACAGATATATCCACTTTTTCACCTTATTGCATTGTAATAAGGTGAAAAAGTCTCTTTGCAGTCGACTGTACGTAATTTTTCACACTCGTATCATTACGCTACGTATAGAGGTAGACGTTTTGTCTTTCATAGCAAAGACATACAGTAAGATTAGTATCGTCGTAGCATTACCTACGGCATCATACGCAATGCTACGACGTGCGCTCTCGTTCTACGCGTTTCTTCTACGCTACGGGTGCTAAAAAGGCCTACGGAGCCTTTAGTTAGGAGCAGTGATTTAGGGCACAAGTACTAAATATGTGATAGACAATTGTTAGGACCTAAACTATCCTAGCCAGAGCTAACCAAAAACAATGGTGAATATAAATCGCCAATTCAATAAATAAATAAATAAATAAATAAATAAATAAATATTATAGGACTTCTTACACAGATTGACGGAGTCCCACGGTAAGCTGAAGAAGGCTTGTGTTTTGGGTACTCAGACAACGATATATATAAATAAAATGACGACCGGTTTAGCCTAGTCAGTAGTGACCCTGCCTGCTACGCCGCGGTCCCGGGTTCGAATCCCGGTAAGGGCATTTATTTGTGTGACGAGCACAGATATTTGTTCCTGAGTCATGGATGTTTTCTATGTATTTAAGTATTTGTATATTATATATATCGTTGTCTGAGTACCCATAACACAAGCTTTCTTGAGCTTACCGTGGGACTCAGTCAATCTGTGTAAGAATGTCCTATAATATTTATTATTTATTTATTTATTTATTTATTTAAAATAAAAAAGAGCCCTTTATTTCTTTAATTTTTTATAAGTTTTCTGATACGCTAATTTATATTAATGTAAATTACTAAATTCAAGAACCCCGTTTTCACAGGTGAAGGCCTCCTCCAAAGCCTTCCATGTATCTCTATCCTTGGCCACTTGTATCCAATTTGGCCCGGCAGTTTTGGTGATGTCGTGTTGTATAACGATATATATAATATACAAATACTTATACATAAAAACATCCATGACTCAGAAACAACTATCTCTGCTTATCACACAAATAAATGCCCTTACTGGGATTCGAACCAAACTGGTTTAGAAAGAGACAAAATGTAGCATATGTCCCTCTCCACCCCTCCAACTATCTCCACTTAAAAAATCACGTCAATTCGTCGCTCCGTTTTGCCGTGAAAGACGGACAAACAAACAGACACACACACTTTCCCATTTATAATATTAGTAAGGATTATTGACCATGAACTCACAGATTCCTAAAGTAGCAACACGACAAGACAAATGCACAGAGCAGTAATAAAAATGACATTATTATCACAATATCTCCAGCTGCATTACCTGCTTGTCAGCGGAATTGCCTCCATTTATAAGGAGGCACGAAGTACCCGAGGCAAGGATGACGCTTTTTATTAGGTTGTTGGCCTATTAATTTAACAGCTGCGGTTTATTAGTGGAAAAAAAACCGTTTTATGTGAACTGTTAAAACGTGTTTTAAGTTATTGCTTTCGCCTATCGTTTTCACAGAAGGTCACACAGAAAGAAAGTTTTTAGTACTTTTTTCAAGGCGTTTTAATAAACTTGTTTTTGGTAACTTGATGTATATGACATTATGATATGTTTTGTACAACGTTTATTTGAAAACAAAATCGCTATGTGTACATTTTACACATGACGATGTACGTGAACCGAAATTAAATCGCTATGTATCCAAATTCTGGAAAATTAATGATATTGTAAAATTTTACGGGAGAATATTTTTGTTTTCTTTATTAGTATTATGTGAAACATATTGATGTATTATAAAAAATATAAGTTTAACAAATATATTACAGATAGGGAAATAAACAGTTTTTTTTTTGGTCTCATAAAAAGTAGCTTAAAATTACATAGCGATTTTTAATTCGCTCCGACCTTTTTATATGTATTGTAATGATAAAATGTATACTTTAAGAACTCAACATACCTATTATTGTTGTACCTCACATATTTTTGATTGTTGTCTCATAAAGTGTCAGTCCCTAGACAAACATGACAAAGTCTGATCTATTTTGAAACGTCTGCCAATTAAGAAACTTCTTATAAAATTAAAAGTTTAGATTTAAATATCAAAAGCGTCATAAAATGCGATAGCTTAAAAGCCGAAATGAGGAAAGATTTTCAGGAATCAAAAGGAAAACAGCGACTGCTGGACGAAAACTACCGCCTTCAAATTACCAATTGAGATATATTATCTCTAAACTCATTAACAAATACCGGCCAGTATAATGTTATACATATTAGCCAACTACAAACCAGGGTCGCGGATCTCATTACACCACTCATCCTGAGCGCTCACGGAGTGGTTTTGTCTCATCACTTGACACTATAACGTCATAACTACACTCGCACATTTATGAATTATACACCTTCGGATTTACACATTTAAATTGATTATTGTTTAACAAAGTACAAATACATATGACGTGGGAAATATACTGAGATTTCGTATTTGCCTGGGCACCTTAGCAACATCACAACCGCTAACACATCGTGGCTAGCTCTCTCTATTGCTCTTCTCGGTACCTACGTAGACGTAGCCAAATGAACACACACTAACGATAATATTATCGTTATTGTAGCTAGCTAGCCAGACTTGTCTCTGCGTCCAGAGTCTAGCGTCAACGTCAATTTCACACAATAATTTTTAAATCGGGACTAAACCCCTCGAACGCCTCGTTCTAGATCTGCCACAGACAATTTAAACTGTAATTAACAAGTTTAGGCACTGGTCCCACCGCGAGCTACTAAGCTATGAGCTATCGGCTATAAAAACGAACAAAAGACTCCCGTGGAAATAAAAGAGACAGCGATTTTGATAGCTCACCGCTGGGCGAGTAACTATAAACAACGCCGTGTCTCTTTTATTTGCACGGGAGTGCTTATCTTTTGTTCGTTTTTATAGCCGATAGCTCATAGCTTACTAGCTCTTGGTGGGATCAGTGCCTTAATAAGGTAGCAATTTTTTGACATCGGCGTTCCAGGGGTTAATCACGTATGACTACATATTAACACTTTCGCTACCAAGAACCCGACTGTCGGGTACACCGCTCGTAGAAGCGTAACCGATTACATGGGTTTCCCCGTATGTAGCGAAAATGTCGTAGCGCCGCGTAGAGCCCGGTTTCGAAAGTGTTAAACTGACCTCCAACGTTTCAGGGACGGCGTTGTCCCCATGGTCTCGGAGAAAACTGGCTTGAAATGACATCAACACCTTCTGACAGCCGCGCGAGTTTTTCGAACTACCCGCACTTGGTCTTTATTATCAAAACTAGCCAGATTGATTGAATCATTAAAGTTTTAATCAGTGATTTCCATTTTAACTAGGCCGGCTGTAGTGGCGCGACAGAGGCAGACTGCGTTTCCATCGCCATCTAGCGGCGACGATTGTGACTTCGGCTAGACAGGAAAACTAGTAAACTCGGCGCACGATAGTTTTTCATTTGCAAATAGTTCTCGGAATATTATTTTCCGCGGTTTTAATAAGGTGTTATTAAAGTTGTTTGTTGAACGAATGTGAATTTCTATGGCGAACATTTTAATTGTGTTCGTTTTACTTTTGTTTTATTGTGCAGAGTTAGTTAATTTCTCCTTTCATAACTTTTGGGTAAATACTATACAACTGGATTTACTTTCATTGATTTGCAACATTACATATTTTGTATAAATTTTATAAAATTGTAGAATAAAACAACTTTTGTACATAATATGTGGTCGTTAACTCCACAGACATAATACGTGGCCTACGATGGAGTGAGCTCGCCCGGAAGATGCCTGTTCACCCTTTATTTGTGTCAGACAACGTCACAGTATAAAATCAGTAATAATTCTTCTAACAAATTTTGCCGCGCGCGATTCGTTCTTGAGTAGCGCCTCGCTACCGAGTCGCGCGCGGCGCGTGCGAAAGAGCCAAATATAGGTGAAAAAAGAAAGTCACCTATTGTATGTGTGAGTGACGTGTTCGAATAGAGAACATATATTTAAAATTAGTAACACAAACAAAACAAACTCCTATTCGAACACATCACTCACACATACAACAGCCGACGTATCATGCTGCCAATTTTATCACTTATTCACGTGGATAAAGCATCCGTCACGCTTTAGCAAGTATATCAGTGTGAGAGTGACAGATGTCTTTCCACGTGGATAAGTAATAAAATTGGCAGCTTGATACGCCGGCTGGTGACTTTCTTAAGTTTTTCACCTATACCGATCGTGTCGCCGCTGCCGAAGATTAACTACTGAGTCGTCCTTATACTGCGACACAGTTTTCCATGGTAGTATTATTGTAATAAACGTATGACGGCTAAACTAGTTACATCATTTATTGGGTACAAAATTATAAATAAAAACAATAATACTAATCATAATTTAAACCTTAATCTAAAAATAAATACCTAACTAAACTAAAAATATTAAAAACTAGGGGAACTCCTTAGGCATGGTGCCGTAGACACTGGCAGCATTTCCTCGCTGAATCGCTAGGCTTATTCTTTGGGCGAGGAAGCTGCCAGCCCTACGGTCACCGCTGACCTCTGACAGTTTTTTGGATAGTTCTTTAAATAAATTTAAGGCGTTCGGACCCCACGGGCCAAGGGTCTCAACGCCAAAAGGTACGAAATTGTATTCGGCGCCAAGACCCTTGTATTTCGTTTTCTTTAATTTTTCGGCCGCTTCAGCCGCTGCGCCGACCTTAAAAGATGTGCCGTGGAGATGAGACGGGGCTAGGGTGTCTACACATGTGGCGTCCCACACCAGTACCCGTCCCAGCTTCCACGGAATTAGTGTCATTCCGTCCGGTCTCTTACCATCATCTCTTAAAATACCGGGGGCTCGAGAAGAGCAGGCACATTGACACTGGCAAGAGACCGGCGGAGGATATCATTGACAGCGGCGTGTCTGGAGAAACGGCCTGCGCTCCTTTGGCAGGAAAGCCCGTGGTGTCCGAAGGCGTCGACGTCAGTGCCACAGGGGCACCTATGTGGAGCACAGACCCGAACGCCGAGTCGCAGGCAGGTAGCAACGCGGAGGGTGTGTGGTTCAAGAAAGGTTCCAGTATTTACCGACGGGAAAGCGTGAAGCCAGGCGCCGGATTCCCTGGCACTTGCAGCTAAAAGTCTCGCGCGTGCTGAACCTGTGCTGCGGCCCAAAAGAGAGTCGTAAATAATTTTGCATTGGATGTCATCCCAGGCCCTTTGTGAATTTAGACTTTCCGGAAAATCCTTACCCGGGCAGGCAATGGCCCAGGCGTTTTTAGACTCCGTTAAAGCAGCAATCTCGTAGTTTGTAGGGCATGCCCTTAGGATTTTACCTACGAGGGTTGCTGAGCTATGAACGGAAGATAAAAACGCCGGGGTAGAGACACTTGAAATTTTGCGGATCCCTAACCCACCGTGCCGAATGGGAAGGGATGCCTGGATCCAGGACTCTTCGCTGAACTGCAGATTTAAAATAGATTCCAAATTAAGTTTGATTAAGTCGTCCAGTGGTGTTAATAAATTTAGAAATTTTGAAAAAGGGCTGCAGCGAAGTACATACATTAATTTTGGAACGAAAAGACAGAATTTAATTATAGCCAAAGCGAAATGCGGACTTATTTCTAGCAGACGACTTTCGTAATTTTGAAAATTAGTACTTGTTTCGGAAATGAAATTTGAATAGGATTCTTCAAAGATGGGGGACCCAAGGAGACAAAGTGAGCTTTTGTCTATTATTTTAATATTTGGCGTAAACAAATCAAATTTTGGTTTTATATCCGGAAAATTTAAATCGGTGTTGTTAATAAAAAGTTCGCATTTACTATAGTTTAACTCCAAACCAATTGCTTGAAATTTTAAATTTATTGTCGATAGGTCTGAAAGAACGGTTTCGAGGTCGCCTCCCAGGGTTCCATCATCCAGGTACCAAACGTTAAATTCTGATTTCAAATTTTGTATAATTGGATTGATGGCCAAACTGAAAATTGCCGGCCCGAGAGGATCGCCTTGCTGACAGCCGACTTCAGAAGACAGAACATTTTCGCGGTAAATTAATTTGGAAGGGTCAGCATAGCAATGTAAAAGATAGTTATAAATTTCCGGTACGTTATTCTTTACTTCTGTCAGCAGGGTGTCCCTGTTCACGGAGTTAAAAGCGTTTCGAACGTCAATTTTAACCAGCACGTCACAGGATGAATTTGTGAGGTATGTTCGTAAGGCATGGACGGCTGCCTCACAACCTCCTTTAATGCCAAAACCGAGCTGTACAGGTTCGAATAGAGGTTTTAATTTAGAGAAAACATACCTAACTGCAATTTTGGAGGCGAGACGTCTTAATGTAAAGCCGACGGCAATCGGTCTCACCCCTCCGTCCTTTTTGGTGAGGGCGATGAGATTTGCTCCGTAAAGAATAGGGACTATTTCCGGGTTCACATTGCCTGTATACATAAGATTAATTAACTTTGTGAGAGAGTCAACGAGACGCTCCCCAGCATCGCCCACGGAGTGAGAGGTCAGATCTCGTAAATGTTGGGGTGAGAGCCCGTCCAAGCCTGCTGCAGAACCGATTTTGAATGAACAGATACCTTCAATGACGTCTCTGTTTTTTATTTGTAAGCAGGCCTGGTTTGCCGTTGGTGGGTCCAAAAAGTGCGGAATGGTGGGACCTGGGGGATGTTTTGTCTGTAAAGCCAGAAGAGTCTCGGGGGTATCCGGCGATAGCACGTCGCTACTGAAGAGGAGGCGAGCGGCACCTTTAAGGTCGCCATCGCTAATTTTGCTCTCAATGTGTCTTTTTTGGTTAAAGATTTTATTTGTTTTGTTTTCAAAAGTGGGTGGCGAAGGATTGTCGATACAATTGTTTTTTATTTTCTGTGTAAGAGTTATGGCGGAATCATCTTTGACATGTAGAGTGTTGTATGAGAAAAGCAGGAGCTGGTGCCAATCCGAGGTTGTGTTTGATTCGATACATTTGTTTATGATATCGGTGAGGTGTGAGGCTACGGTTATTCGGGCCCCACGGGGTATTCTTTTGATTATAGATGCGTTATTTTTGAGATGGCTTAAATGGATATGAAAAGATGTCGAGGGGTGGGGTGGACTGGCTATGGGAGAGGAAGAAGGTGGATTGACTGAACTATTGTGAATAGATGGGATATTTTGTGTGAGGCAGCGTCTGTGGACTTTAGTTATATGCACATTAAGCCCTTTAGTATTTTTAAATGACTTCTGGCATATTTGGCATGTGTACGACGTGCTATTGCCGGCAGGCTGCGAAGCGGGCTGCATTAACACTTAATAATTATTAGAAAGCAAAATACTACTTATAAACATAAATAACTTATATCATAAATTCACTAGCAAATACAATAAGAAACTTGCAAAATAATACGCGTGGAGCACATTGAAATGAATAGAAAACAATGTAGCACAATAATTTTACTGTCCTCAGGCCTGTTCAGCATAGAAAATGAGTATCAAACGACTTCTTCATCACTACTCTTATGTGACGCTTTTACACTAGCAAGATGCACTGGCGCTGCGCTGTCGGAGAATAAACACAAACATGTACATGTTTTTGATAAATTCACTGAAATTATCTGAAAAACTTATTGTTTACAACGTTTTATGTTTTGACAAACATCTGTCAGTCAAACAGCCCAGAGTTTTTAGTCATGGCTGAGGTGGGCTGAGATCTCCGCGCGGAGGCTTCGCCGGGATTTCCGCACTGTGGAGAATCCTATTTGAGCTGTGTGATAAGTGAAAGACTCACAAATCTGCTAAAACATTGTTAAAACGTTTGCAGTAGCGTATTAGAACGTGTTTATCCGTTGCCAAGGAGATAAGAATATAAACGGCTAAACTAGCTTTAGTAATGAATTTCAGTGACCATAAAGCACGCTGCTAATTTTGGTCGTATAAACTGTCTCCAGCCGACCGAAAGGTCACATATGTGACCGCATTATGCGCAGTGGAACCTCGGTAATACGATCAGTGTTCCTCGTTAGTACTAATTCAAATACAAGCCATATTCTAAAGTACCTAAATACTCAAGGTAAAACTGAGGATGCCAGTCAAAAAACTGAGTTCTTGTACGCACATTAAAAGTAATGTAACTTTTAATTACACACTTTTCATCCATACTAATATTATAGATTGGAAAGTCTGTTTGTCTGTTTGTTTGTCCGCCTTTCACGGCAAAATGGAGCGACGAATTGACGTGATTTTTTTAAGTGGAGACAATTGAAGGGACGGAGAGTGACATAGGCTAGACTTAATTGTAGAACTAATTTGTTCCGTCTATATTGTCCTTTGAGTCGTCGGCAACCCGAACCTTAGAACTTGTACACTGTACAAGTAACTGTAGGAGTGTACAAGTTTCTAATGGGTTGGCAACGCGCATGTGACACTCCTTGAGTTGCAGGCGTCCATAGGTTACGGTGACCGCTTTCAACCAGGCGGACCGTATGCTTGTTTGCCACCGACGTAGTATTTAAAAAAAATCTCACAAAATAAGTCTTTGATCTTTTTATCAAGGTTTCACTGTATTTGGCCGCATTATGCATGTACTTATAATGCATACATTTACATTCACCGCTGATGTAGATAGTGCCATATTTGTACTAACGATGTCGCGACACTTTTTCATCGTTATCGTGACTACCAGAATTCCTAGCCATCGTCACAATCACTTGCGCTTTGTAGCCAGCTCTCCTTATCGCTCTACTTTAGGGCACGACAAAGCCAGACTTCGTTTGTATCGTCACGAACCGTCAACAATTGTCACTTCGGCTAAGCCTTCAGCGCCATTTTGTTTTATGTACTTGACCGTGACTCTTATTTATATGAGTTTAAGGTTTGGATAAACGTGTGTATGTGGAATGAGGTGTCTAAAACGGAATATACTTGACAAGTCAAGATTATGAGTTTGATACGCGAGCACATATTTAGATATTTTATAGGTACTTAGATAAAAAAAAAAACAAGTTTTTATAGAAAGACAATATTAAGTTTTCATTTTTTTTTTAGACAATAGAATCTAATAAATAAAAATAAATAATACATATTGGGGAACACCTTACACAGATCAATCTAGTTCCAAACTAAGCAAAGCTTGTACTATGGGTACTAGGCGACGATATACATTCTTACTCGTATATAGATAAATACATACTTATATACATAGAAAACATGCATGACTCAGGAACAAATATCTGTGTTCATCACACAAATAAATGCCCTGACCGGGATTCGAACCCGGGCCCGCGGCTTAGCAGGCAGGGTCACTACGCGCTAGGCCAGAACGGTCGTCAACATCGGTCGTAATCATCATCATCATCAACCTAGGAGCCAACTTTACGTTTACGCCATCTAGTAACATTTTCTAAAACTTCAAAAACTACTTATCATAGTAAAATTAACCAATGCAAACCGTATTCTACTTAGGGCCACTTGCGCCAACGAAAATAAAGGGTTAACCCGAGGGTTAACCCACCATTTTATATGGAATTTGACAGATGACAGCCAACTAACCCTGAGTTAAGTGGTCGGTACAAGTAAAAGTAAAAAGTAAAAACAGTAAAAAGTAAAAAGTGGGCCTTAAAGTGACATAAATACGCTTTATTCAGCCTAAAATGGAAGTATTTAGGATAAAGGAGGCTCCGAAGCAATTCCACGACCATTTGTAGCGTTTACGAAGCGCCCAGCAGGGAGACATTAATCTTTATATCATATGACGTCACGCGGGCGGCGGGCGGTCGGGGTAAACACTTAGTTTGGCTATTATATTTTGATTGAGTAGTGAAACCGTGAATTTAAAGCTTGGTTTACAATGAAAATGTTCACAAATCCATACTAATATTATAAGTGGGAAAGTGTGTGTCTGTTTGTTTGTCCGTCTTTCACGGCAAAACGGAGCGACGATTTTTTTAGTGGAGATGGCTGAAGGGATGGAGAGTTACATAGGCTACTTTTTGTCTCTTTCTAACGCGAGCGAAGCCACGGGCAAAAGCTAGTAATATATATTTGAGGAATATTACAATTATGGATATCAAACAAAAATGGTTGGTATGTACTCGTAAAAAATAAATTAAAAAAAATAATTTTGTATGAGGAATCAGAATTTTCAATGTGTTGTAGCGACCCCTAAAATGTAACAAAATTCTGAAAAAAAAAAAATTAGTGGCAGACAACTTTTTTAGGGGGCCACATAGAAGTTTTTAAAATCGATAAAATAAGAAGCACCCTAATAGTAGGTATAGCTATAAAAATAACTCTTGAATGAGAGGCACATGAGAGGAGGTTATGACAGGATGGCGCAACCCTATTAGTCCATTGCACTTGCATTGCACAGATAAAGATTTTCATACGTGAGAGCGAGAAGATGATAAGTTTTTTCTCTCTCACACATATGAATGACAGTGACATGCCTAGACACTTGCACAGGCGCCGCCTGGCGGGATAAAATGTCAATGTGCCTCCTCATTGGGGAATATACAGGTACGATAAATTTATGTACTTTCGTAACAAAATACAGTAGTTTAGCCTGGCAGCAGTAGAAACAGTCTTCCATTTTCTTGAATATACAAAACTTTAGCGGAGCTGTTTAAAGCGATCGGTCAACGCCAGAGGGATATTCCTATTCCCCATAGCACAGGCGAGGATTGAATACTCGAAGGTTTTCCAGTACAAAGTTGGCATAAGATCTGCAAAGAGACGCAATGTATCGGTCTATCAGTCTTCGCAAAGCTGATACCCACCTATCCAAAATGGCCCTCACCTGAAATATACCCGGAAAGCGCAAACCATGCCGCCCTAAATCGACCTGGGGTCTCTCGGTTCAGCAGGAGCTATAGGCGAAATAAATCATCAGATAATTATAAGAAAAATATGAACAGAAGTTATATTTAAATAAAAGTAATAAGTCAGGTAGAAATACATAAAGTAACTAAGTTGACCGTGACGTCACTCAATTCGATTTCATATAAATTCCATATTAGCAAGTCGTTCATATTCGTTTTGACAGTTCTTAAAAAGAAGCTGATTCGACTAAGGAGGCAAGTAAAACAAACAAGGCTTGTCTACGCGCTCTGTCGTCGTATCATGGTTATTAGTAATAATAGTAATGTTTTTGTCACTTGTCATATCATACGTCACTTTTGCACTTACATACTTGGTAGAACGTGACAGACATGACAAATGATAGGCAGTCGGCCATCTTAGCTCTTCAGGTCATCTATGTACTGTAAGATTCACAGGTTTCTAGTTAAAACAGGTTTTATTGAGGCAAATGCTATGCTCTGCCAATGATGCTGAGGGACTAACATCTCAGTACATATTAAGTTCAAACTCATTGTTTTGAAAACAAACTACTATAAAATAGGTATATATTTACTATGCTTGGATGAAATTTTAGAAGCAAAAGACGTCAATCAATTCAATCAATCAATCAAGTCAATTTTAATGTAACCTGTTTCTTTATAACCCTAGCAAATCACTTGATAAAAATATTTGTTATAATTGGTTATAACGCGTATTGTGATTAATAGATTAACGAGTTTATGTTTTTTAAATTCTTTTTTTTAGTTCTTTTGGTACTTGCTGTATGTCTTAGTCTTAGAATAAGTTATTATCTTAGTGTTTAATGTACATACTAACTAACATAGCTTTTAATTTTTGTACTAACATCTTATGGATCAATCGTGGATCTGAAATTAACAAATTTTATTTTATTTATTTGTTTTTTTTTTTAGTCTTTAAATCGAATGCCTACCTTAAATATTATGAACTTATGAACTATGCAGGCGTAAAACTGTAAAATATTCATTACATAATAAAAATATTTTAAAAATTCAAATGAACTAGGTATAAAACGTGAATGATCATTAGTATTACAGTCGCTCAGGCTAAGTAGAATAACAAATTAGATGCACATAACGTACGTGAAATTTAAAAAATTAAAATGCATATTTAATGCGACCATTTTTCATTCAAAATCATAGGTTTGCCAATGCATGGGCTTTGTTCTCGGGCGTGTACTAAACGTAACGAAATGACAGCGCAAATAAATGAGTAATACTCATTTTAGTCTTTTAAGCCTTTTCAATTCACAAAGTTGCATAGAAAATATGGTACCACGGTACTGATTGATAAATCTCATTCATATGGTATACTTCAAAACAGCACATCGGACACTGGGGATCAAAATATATGAAAGAGGCGCGTTTCTACGCACACAGCCTAAGCTTGTGTAGGTGAACGCGCACCATGCTTGTATGAGTGAGATATGACAGGTTGACTGGTCGCGTTTTTGGCAGGCGGTAACTGCAGGGTTAGCATATGATTACAAATACAAGTACAAATAATTTATTAATAAAAACATAATTGTACAGTGATTGTTCTTAAAGGCTAAGAATTGTTATACATATAAGAGATGTCTTATACAAATGCCTGAGCTAGGATAGTTCCTGTGTTTCAGGCAGAGGAAGGACTAAATTAGTGATTTATTTTTAATTATTCACTAAAATAAAACTTATAAGAAAATAAACACAAGACTTATTTTCGTAGGTATGTCGTTAGTATGTCGTCACGAGATAGACTACCCGTCTTTATGTCATTAATAGAGTTAGAAGAAGACGTGTCATCTATCTCGCGGCGACATACTCTCGCTGCCACCATATGCTAGGCCTACTGAGAGGTAACCGAGAGGGACTAGGCGCCTTTCAGCGGGGAACGAGAGTCACCATACTGTGTTGAGACAAGGTTATTTAGATCTCGCTTGATATCTTCGGTCTATATTACCTATTGTATATGTTAAAAATGTTAGAGCTATAAGGGTGAATTGGCATTGAATGTTCGTTTCTGAATCAGTCCCGAGTGCATGTGGTGAAGTGGCCGGTAGGTTTCGCTTAGCTTTGATCGCTCGCACGGAACTCCGGCGGGTTTTTATGGCTTTTAAACGCTTTCAACGAAATCGGTCAGTACAAAATGTATTATTAGTACGCCTATATTTAGCTGTACCGTACTTATCGGAAAGGCGATGTTATCCAATATTTTGATGGAGTAATTTTGAGTGCGAAAATCGCCGAAACCTTTTGACAGGCATGAAGTGCGCCTTTGAAGTAAGTTCTAAGCCGATTTGTGATATTTTTATTCAATTTTATATATTTTGAACTTTTGCGTATGCGACTTCCAAGGGAACATACCCAAACTACGTGACCATATTTGTGCCGTTTTTTGACCCCTTCCCCCCCCTGCGTGACCAAGCGTAGTATATGCCGAGATCCCCCCCTCCCCCCTGTAGTTGTCACGTAGTATTTATAAATGAAGTTTTAAATAATTTTTTGCAGAAAGTTGTTAATAGATATTCGTGTGTCTATATCAAATTTAATACACTCAGCGTCAAAAAAACCGCACCTCTCAATCGGTTTCGTTCAAGCGAAGTATGACTATGTGTCCTTATTTGAAAGGTAATCTAACGCTCTATTGGAAAATGCCATATAATTCATGACATTTTTCACAAAAAATTAAACTTTTCAGGAAAAAGGAGTCAACGTGCATTCAGGTTTAAAAAAAAAAATCGAAGACAATAAAATCAACTAATATCGAAAAAAAATACTTAAAACGAAACTTAAAACCTAGTGTTTTCTCCCTCTGGCCCTTCGTGTAGCTTCCAGGCAATCAGTTATGGACCTTTAATCAGTGTTACTGACCGTTTTTGAGGAATGTTATCCCGCCACTCCTCAATAACTGCGGCTTCCAGCTCGTCGAGGGTGGCTGGAGCACGATCCCGCGACCAAACAAGCCGTTTTAACTCATCCCAGAGATGCTCAATGAGGTCCAGGTCGGGACTCGTTGCTGGCCACTCCATTACGGTACATTCCGACCTCATGCAGGGATTCCCGCACTGTCAAGGCAGTATGGCAACGGGCGTTGACGTGCATAAATTGGAAGTCAGGTCCAACAAACTCAGCGTATGGGACCTCATGTTCTTCAAAAATCTCCATAATGTAACTGCCAGGAGTTAAGGACCCCTCAAAACGACCACAGCCAGTGCGGGAAACGCAGACGAGATCCGTTTTGCCGTCGATGGAAGTGCCGCCTCAGAACATGCACGAGCCGCTCCCGTTTCTGACTGTTTCTTCGGTGCAGACTGGTGTAAACTGCTCTCCTTGACTCCTGTACACCCTCTTGCGTCCGTCGTTTGTGTAAATGAACCCCCTCATCTCATCGGGGAACAAAACTTTCCTCCATTGCTGCAATGTCCAAACCTCGCGAAAATTCCTTCTGGCAATTCGATGGCTTAAATTGGGGGCCCCTGCCAGCTCTTCGGGGTAACATTTTCTTCTCCAGCAATCTTCTTCTGATCGTGGAGACACTCACTGCAGTTCTTCGAGTTGTCCTAAGCAGTATCTGCAGCTCAGCAGCGGTCCGAAAGCGGTTCCGCAAAGAGGCCGATACAAATGTACCGGTCCTCTCTAGCGGTGGTAGTGCAGCGTCTTCTCCCAGATTCAGGCTTTCTAATGTAGCCACAGATCTCCAGGAACCGCAGCAAGCTTCGTTGCACCCGGAAACGGCTTATGCTTAGGCGTTCAGCAACTTGCTACTGCCGTAGTCCGTTTAGGAGCAGTGCCACCACTTGAGCTGCTTTTTCTGGAGTTGTACCCGTATTCTGAAGGCTTTTTCATTCTGCAATTGTTCAGTAGTGTCCTCGGTGACTTTTGGAGTGCAAATGATCCACATGACACCTTTACACTTCCTTTTAAATCCGTCTAGGGTAGCACACCTAGAGAGTAGAGACCCATTAAAATCGCATCGTTACCCTTTTTTTTAAAACCATCGTAGATTGGCGATTATTGTTTTTAAGAAAGTTGTACACCTTTTTCTTAAAGGGCTTTCATTGTACTTTAAAATGATACCAATATTGATAGGTTACAGTCAATAAGATTAGAGCTGTATTTTCTTGAAACGAATTTTGGGCGAGGTGCGATTTTTTGACGCCGAGTGTATTTGTTTAATGACGCGTGTTTATCATCTTTTTTTCTGGCCTTTAAACAATGATTTTCATCCCATCACCTTCATAATCATCACCAGCCTATATAAACGTTCCTCTGCTGACCACGGCTGGGCCAATATTCCACAGGTTACGTGACAAGAAGTTAGACCCCCCTCCCCCTCTGTGACCAAGCGTAGTATTTTGACGACCCCCCTCCCCCCCCCCTAAACGTGTCACGTAGTTTGGGTATGTTCCCCAACTGACAGCGTTAAATGCACGTTAAACGTTTAACGCTCAGTGTTGCCAAGTCGAATTTTGAAAAACAACACGTTACGAAGTTTCACTTCTTCCGCGCGAAGGGAGTCCCTTATTAGCGTATGATTTTATTTTATTTTGATCTGAGTAGAAGTAAAACAACTAAACCTCACAGAGCAATTTTGTACCTAACTTACAAAGGGACCGGAGGGTTTATTGGTAAGACGTTTGCCGCGTAAACTGAAGACCCAAGATCGATCCCCGACTCGGTCACCGGTGGCCATGATAGATTTTCCTTTCATATGATATTACAGTTTACAGACAGCAGAGTTAAAATAAGTCACCTGAAACCCTATTTATCGCTATTCCTAAACCCAATAGCTGTGAGACCTTAATTACGCGACCTGTAGCCAAGAGTATAAATGTTGACGCTCCATGGCGAACGATGCGTAACTATTTCTATATATTTAAGTATGTATTTATCTAAGTATTTAAGTATGTAGTTATATCGTCGCTTAGCACCCATAGTACAAGCTTTGCTTAGTTTGGGGCTAAGTTGATCTGTGTAAAATGTCCCCAATATTTATTTATTTATTTAATGAATCTACGGTTGTACTCACGTCTTTATACCGCTATTGCTGCGACATGTTTCAGGCCAATTTCGGAGGCCCCTCTTCAGCCATATATGATTAGAACTGGTTGACTTGCAGGTTGTAGATTTCCACAAAAGTAACGTCTGATTCCATGATACCTATTACAAGCTTTTATTTAAATACTTTAACATCAATTTTAACTATAAAACTCCCGTGAGACTCATACATATTTAAAAACCATACATATTTGAAATTGAACCGAAACATGTCGAACGCTATATCGACTTAATACGTGAGTAACCCGCTTAAAATATTTTTAAATACTTTAACATCACTTTCACCTGTCCCTTTGTCTGTTTGTAATCAAATCCTGCAAGTTAAATTTGACCCACTTCCCGTTTTCCGATTGAGCTGAAATTGTGCAGGCATAATGTAAATCAATTGATAATGCAATATTATGGTATCATGGAGCTGATGAGAATCTGATGATGGAGCAGAAAGGCCATATGAACTCTGTAATGAAATATCGTACTTATCCCTATCGAGTATGGGATTTTAAGAAACGTCTTGGCTGCTCTCTGAGACTAGATGACTGTTGAAAGAAAAGTAGTAAATCACGCCTGTATCACATAAAGATATACTTAAATTTCAGTGTCACTCTTGGCAAAAAGGGGAAAGAAATCCAAATTGTGACATTACAGTGACAGGTTGCCAGCCTCTCGCCTACGCCACAATTTAACCCATATCCCACAGTCGACTTCTACGACACCCACGGGAAGAAAGGGGGTGGTGAAATTCTTAACCCGTCACCACACGGGGCAAAAAAAAAGCAAAGAAGAAGAAGAATCAGGGTAAAGAAAAGTACATGTAGCGATAAAAGCTTGTGCCAAAAATTATTTTACGAAAAAACTTATTTGATTGTATTCTTGGCTATAGGTCCTGTGTTTCGCCGGCCGGCCGCCAGGGGCGTCGCCGAGCTATTCAATTGCATTAGGCTGATAGTTATCGTGGACGGACTTTATTGGCGCCCTGCGTGGGCTTATTTATGTTAATTGCCATCTGTTTGGTTACTATTTATGTATTGTATTGAGAGCTGAAGCTGAGAGAAACGTTTATAGAGGTGCTCTGAGTAGATTTAGTTTGTTAATGATTAACTTTGTGTAGGTTCAACTTATTCTAAGATAAGGGATATAACATGGGGAAACCCAAAGTATGGGTTGAGCCAAAAATCAAAGAATTTGTAACAACAGGATCATATCATTAATGTTGCATTTTTTTTCTAAAAGTGCTTACTTTAAGCTTAAGACGATAGAAAGGAAATGTATCTTAAAGAAGATCTAATATTGACTTCGGTTAACAAATTATTTAACTACTCGTGATATCCATACTAATATTATAAATGGGAAAGTGTGTGTGTCTGTTTATTTGTCCGTCTTTCACGTCCAAACGGAGCGACGAATTGACGTGGTTTTTTAAGTGGAGATAGTTGAAGGGATGGAAAGTGACATAGGCTACTTTTTGTCTCTTTCTAACGCGTGCGAAGCCACGGGCAAAAGCTAGTGAAACTATAAAGCGGATTAAGTACCTCTATATCGCGTATAATTTACCCCGACATTTCGAACCCTTTACAGCGTTCGTGGACTTCGTGGTCAACGGGTGACTCGCTCAGGATTTATGACAAATTCATTATAATACAAGTTCTCTGTTTTTAACCCCCGACGCAAAAACGACGGGGTGTTATAAGTTTGACGTGTCTGTCTGTCTGTCTGTCTGTCTGTCTCTCTGTCTGTTTGTCTGTATGTGTCTGTCTGTGGCATCGTAGCTCCCGAACGGATGAACCGATTTCGATTTAGTTTTTTTCATTTGAAAGCTGTGTTAGTCGGGAGTGTTCTTAGCGATGTTTTATGAAAATCGGTCCACTAGGTCGCGGTCGGGAGTTTTTTCAAAATTTTAATTTTGTGGTTAGGTTATTATTGATTCGTTTATTAATCATAGACGAAGTTCCTGTCAGAAGCTAGAATTGTTATAGAACTACTTGTTCAAATTAAAACGGTGCCATGCAATTAGTTTCAGTCAAAGGAATAAAGTACTCACACAATGCATTCCATAAAAGAAAAAAAGCTAAATCATTGAATTGCGTGCACATTTGTTTTAACAGTTACCTTTGGAATGCAATCCGATATTTCTGCAAAATAAGTGAACCGAATACAAGTTTCATTTCTTACCTAAGCTGTTTCGAGCGTTGGAACTGTAAGCATTTCAGAAGTACGGCTGTATTTTGAAACGAAAATTAAATTTTCATCGAATCCGAATATTAATGGAGAAGGATAATATAATTATATTAAACCGTTGATGGATTAAGGCTTATTAATTCAATTTGTTGAAATGGAATTGTACTTGTTCAATAATTGTGTGGTTATATTAAATAAATAAATAAATAAATAAATATTAAAGGACATTCTTACACAGATTGACTGAGCCCCACGGTAAGCTCAAGAAGGCTTGTGCTGTGGGTACTCAGACAACGATATATATAATATACAAATACTTATATACATAGAAAACATCCATGACTCAGGAACAAATATCTGTGCTCATCACACAAATAAATGCCCTTACCGGGATTCGAACCCGGGACCGCGGCGCAGCAGGCAGGTATATTGGTGTACAATTGCTTGGTTATCGTGGCGCAGTATATTTTTTTAATATTGGGAGTCACTTTGAAGTGTAATTTCCTTGGGGTTTTTCACGAAGCAGATTTTTAGGGTTGTCAAAGGTCGGCAACGCATAATTGGCTCCCCTGTTGCTCGTGTAAATAGGCGGTGATGACTGCTTCCCACCAGGCAGCTTGTATGCTCATCTGCTGCCTATATTATAAAACAACCTTCCGTCTATGTATTTTCTATATCTATGCAAAACAGAATCAATGCCCGACCAAGTTGCCGGTGCAGGGACAACTTTCTCGCGATATCTTCTTCACAGGAAAATAAAAATAGAATAAAACTCCGCCGTATCACACCTAGTTTCAAACTCTGTGTGTGGAAGTTTTTTGCATCCCACAGTGTTTTTAAAACAACTAATGTATGGAGCGGAGCAAATTGAAAGGAAACTATCTTGGAACGGGAAATTTGAACTGCGGTAACTTTTTACTTTAATGTACTAAGTACTTTGTTGTTTTAGAATACGTTACACGATAGATTGAACGTCACGGCAAATGACATTGTATGGAAAAAGAGAAAGACTTCATACCTACTTTGTCTCATTCACGTAAGTAGATGTCATTAGCGACATAGACGACCGGTCTGGCCTAGGGCGTGACCCTGATCGCTACTCCGCGGTCCCGGGTTCGAATTCCGGTAAGGGCATTTATTTATTTGTGCGATGAGCACAAATATTTTGTCCTACTTTTCACGACTACTTGAAGACACGACTCCATTCCTACCTATAATACTGCCTCAAATAGTAATCTCGTAGGTACCCACTTGATGATGTTGAGTAATTTCACTACCAACTGTGCTATTTTTCAGAGCTATTTTCAGTGGTATTTTAATGGTATTTATTTTTAACTGTGCAAATAGGAACTTTAGTATTTGAAAGTCATATTCGTTGGTTTAATGACATGCTTTGTGTGTTTTTGGATTAAAATTGTTAACTATTCGACTATTGATACAACTTTTTAAACAACTTTTTATCATGCAGTTTTCAACTGCATGGCAACTGTGTGCGTAGCCAAATGCACAAACGCTTATATAACGCTCACGATATCTTTTTCGTAGCCAGACTACATTTCTGCTGCGTTTCGGTGGCGTTTCGAAATTCCATTTGGCTACGGGGCCTGTTCTTTCATTCAGAACATCTCAGAGATCTGACTACACATTTACATTCCTACAATTAGTAAATAATAATAACAACTTTTGTACATATTTATTGCGTCCAATAGTTGCATTATCGAGGTTCGACTGCATAAGACTGTATACAGGATGTAACATTAATGCTGGTGATCCATTTAAGAGCATAACCGGTATCGAATAGCGGTTACGAATACCACTTCCTTTTTTTAAAATAAACACCATGAAAATTAAAGGTACTATAGAAGGTAATGTATATAAGCCGTAGGA
The DNA here is from genome assembly GCF_023078275.1 of Leguminivora glycinivorella. Lineage (NCBI taxonomy): Eukaryota > Metazoa > Arthropoda > Insecta > Lepidoptera > Tortricidae > Leguminivora > Leguminivora glycinivorella. The sequence continues at coordinate 25,281,152 of NC_062976.1, forward strand.
TTTATCTTCGGCAATTATGTTAAATAGTGTATATATCCAAGAAAACTATCTTCTTGATAGTAAATAATATTAAAAACTCCCATTTTCTCTAATAAACGACGATACTCTTCTCATTTGTTTGCTCATAGCAAGTGCTGATATCCAACTAGCACGCTAACTAGGCATTACAGGACCTAGATATACAGGGTGCTAATGGGGAAGGTGGCTCAAATCCTGATCTATAACGTTGTATGTCTACTCGAGTTAAGTACACTTAAGCTCTTTTAGAGCATTCTAGTGGTAATGAGCATTCCTGTTGTTTATTCAATGCTGTAAATTGTGCTTTTTAAAAAGCAAGCGCGTTTGCTGCCAACGTGAATATGTTTTGTTGGCTTAGTTTGATTGTACAGCAATATATTAGGTTTTTGTAAACTTTATGAGCGCTATTTTAGGTTTGACTAGTAATTAACAGCAGTAACATTTTATTTCAATTGCGCATTATTTTGTAGCAAGTACTTTCGGTTGTAGTGTGAGTGAGGTATTGCAGGTTTTCAAGACCAAGTTCGGCTTTGCAAGCCATATCCGAGCACACGCTCGTAACGTAAGTAGCTAGGGTCGCCGTTGCCGACTACGGCATGGATAGCTATATATATAGTGCGAAAAGGGTTTCCTTCGGAAACGTTTGTATTTTTCATACTAGTTCAGTCAATGTCAGTACATCTTGTACTGACACTGACTGAAATAGCATGACACGTTCGTAAGTTTCCGTAACAATTCGAAGGCAAATCTTTTCGCACCACATCTGTACTGTAATAAAAATATTCTTAATGTTACATTGTTATGATTCGTTTGCTCCAAAGAAGATCGAGTATTACAGAGAGTTACCGTCAAAGTAAAATATGTAATCACAGTGCATAGACTGCCATCTCTCGACACAAGCTTACTTAAACTTTTGAACCTCAGTTTTGACAATTTGGCCCATATTCATAGCTTGATATGTCTTAAAATGTCAAATATTAGCGCCATCCAGCCAAACGCTCCCCAAAGGTACGGTACGGTACCTTTTTAGGTATGGTTTTGAGGTACGTTTTTTTCTTAGACTTTATCTGTCTATACGGAGTTTTTGGTTTGCCCCTATCGTAGACATTTGCGGTTGGCGCAGCATATATTCCTCTTTCACACCACACACCTCTCTTATCGACCGTCATCTCATAATTCACTTCAAAGCAAGTGTCATCTCTCAGACAGTCTATCCACATTTTTTTGGTTCTCTCCTCCCGTTACTTCCTTCTATACAATTTTTAAGTTAGTTCTTGATATTATTGTATTCTTATCTGTAAAGCGAAATTATTCTTCTAGATTCTTATTTACTGGCCATAAACAGAGTTTTGTTCTTACAAAGTTGCAAATTTTTTCTGCGAATATTATTTTGAAAGAAAGAATTCATTAATGCAAGTTAAATTTGTTTGTAGTTCACATTTTAGAAATGAGGAAAAATATTCTTCATTTATGTTCTATGACAATCTAGATGTCAACCTTTTAGAGTATTAGAAATGGAACATATTTTGCTTTAACGCGTTATATTATTCGCGTCGCGAGTACTTCGTATGCTTGTTTACCTGTATTTTTCATTAATGTATCCAAAAATATAACTTTTCATCATTTCAACGGTGTTTACAAAAGCTTTAGGTCAGCGCTACAAAACGTATGTCGGAACGACGCTCATAAAAGTTTAATCCTAGTTTTTGCTGTTGTCCGAGCTTCTGATATACGGTTTATGTTCAGGTAATTTTTGATAAAAACTGGGTACTAAAAGAATTTGCTTCAGACAGTCGCATGGTATAAAAAAGAAATATATTTTCATTCGGACGCAGTAGAATTTACTGCTTAACACCATGTGTTGTAGCGTCTGTGTTGTTTTTTACGCTTCAATGCATAAAAGTACTCATTACAAGCCCCGTTTCAATATGCGTCCTGTAAGAAAACATAAAGGTAATAACAGAACCAATTTCAGAAACCTCGCCTTTTAGAAACCTAATAAATCATTCTCAAAAAAGCTATTTTATTTGAATAAAATTTGGAAAATCAGAGCCAGAACGACATAAAAATTTTACACAGACACCCATAAAACGATCAAGTCATAGCCACGGACGCACTTCTGCGCAATAAAAACAGACGTCTCGTAATTCAAGTTTTTTTCAAGCCGTAAAGACATCTGCTTTATGTCCGTAGTTTAGAGTTGGAGTCTTTTTGTCGCAAACTTGGTAATTAGAGTCTGCATTTGCAACTTTGTCGCTTACCTGGGTTCAAACTTTTGGTTTAATTATGTTTAAGACGTACTTCTACTTGGGAACAGAAGGGGTAACAATGCCTGTGTCTTTATAGCACTTGTGGCTTGTTGGAAATGTGCGAAATTGAAAGCTGCAATAGTTTTGCAAGATCTGTGGCATCCGTGCGGAGCCATTGTTCATGCATTTAGCTGAAACCTATGCTGAACTGGTCTATGCCCAACTAGCAAAATAGTCTTGTATTGCGCACTTTATAAGAGTAGTGGGCTTATAGCACTCTAATATTTGTTTTAGCAAAATGTTATGCTCTTATATTAGCCTTAAACAAGTTAGTACGCACTCTAGAACTCTCTGTCTCATTACTTAGTCTCATATGTTTATATAAGCGCATTTTATAATACTATTATAAGCCTCTTACTCCTACAATAACATTTACGTAGATTAATTGTTCTTGAGAGTAAATGTTCTTATAGTCCCCTTCTCTAAGTTTATTTGATTTTATAATGGTCCTAATAAATGCTCTTGTAAGAATGTCAGGCTAATATCTGCGTAACATAAAAACACTATAAGTACATGCCTTTTTCGTCTTATTCAAAACTATTATAAGATCAATAGCAGTAGTTTAGTAAGATATTAGAGCGATATTGGATCATTTGATGTTATAATAGCCTTAATAAATGCTTTTGTAAGAACTTCAGACTAACATCAGCATAACATAAAAATACAATAGTGCATCTTTTTGTGACCTTATTTAAAGCTATTATGAGATCAATAGCAGTAATTTAGTTCGATATTAGCGTGATATAGAATAAACATACTTAAATAAACAATAGATGAGATCAATATAAAGTGATTAGACCTTAAATCGATTTTGGGAACACAATTGTAAGTATACAACCATTTCACATCAGCAACATTGCCACTTGAATAAAAAGTAGAAACAATAAGTATATTTGTTTTTATAGGGTCAAGTGATATAAAATCAGGTCAAGATAAAGAAAATGAGGTTTTATATAGGTAAAGCAAGGAACCCTAAATTAATTAAACATGGCCGTATCATTGGTATTCAAGAATGCTAATATTAAGTAAATGATCTTATAATAGTCTAATAGCGCACTGAGAAAATGCAACTATAACAATGGCGTCTTTTTACTGCAAATATAGAAATAAAATAATTAACGAGGATACAAAATACTATTATTTGAGTGGGCGCATGAAATTTGAAGTGTAAATAAGGGTCCATTTTACAGTAAATAATATTTTCCAAATACTTACTGCGCAATATGAAGAAGCACCAAGGATAATAAACACGCTATTATAAGTTTATAAGTATTACTAAATGGTAATTCGTACCTTCAGTGTTTATTTTGTCACAACATTTTTTTTTATATTATCACGCTACAGACCAAGCGTACCGTGTTGTCGTACAAAAATCAAAATAAGCTTGTTTAGGCTCATAAGAGTCTAACGTTAGACCAAAATAAGCCTATGCAGGCTTATAAAATACTTACCTGAAAGCGATATTAGCCTAAGGAGGCTTAAATTAGTTTTGGCATGATTACTGTAAAAGCAAACAGTATGCAATAAAAGTGATATTAGAACGATATTAAAATAAATACGCTTATAATTGTGCCCAAATTCAGGATTATACGATGATATAGAATCAATATAAAACCGAAAAAATGTAGTCTTGAGATCGTTGTAAGCGCGACTTTTGCTAGTTGGGTGTTCTATTCCAGACATCACGCTTGGCAACTTAGTGCAGAATAGCTAATAGATTACTTAGAACTTAGAATCGAAAATTAAGCAATCAAAAATGTAATTTTAACAGATAAGTAATATTCAACACAATTATTTTATTTCTTACTAATATTTAAAACACAAAACTGTATCTGTCTGTCTGTGTGTTACCTCGCCACGCTTTAACTGCTGAACCAATTTTGTTGAAATTTGGTACATATAGATCGTTTTAAGCCCGGAAAACGGCATAGGATAGATTTTATCCCAGAAAACATGCCTTACCTAAGGACAACAAATATCTCAATTCCATTGTCAAAGTGAGATAAGTTATCAACGCCTGATAATTGATATACACATTTTTCTCAAATTGAGTTATTGCCTTTAATTTATTATCAGGCGCAATGCAGACAACATCGTCGCGGTCAAAACTAGAATTTAAATAATTATGGCTCTTTACCGTGAAATTTTCAGGATCTTGGCGGTGAATACTCAAGCAATGCAATAAAACTCAGCAAGAAAGCAGTATGCGGCAATGAGATACCTCTACATTTTAGCGGAATGGAGCACTGGCGTGGAATGCCAAGGATGCTGTCAACGTGCCGGCTGGGCTAGGATTACAAGAAGTGGTTTATATTCTACTACCTACATACATACTTACAGAAACGTACAGATTTTCTAGTTAAAACTTTGATCCGTACCTTTCTGGTAAATGATTTTGTCCAAATTGAAACCTTAGTTTGCACTGTTTGGTGCAAAAACACGACTTGGAAAAAGGTGAAAGCAGTGGCCATAATAAAGGTATATTGTTTCAGCTTAAAGTTGTTTCCATGACCATACAATAAAATAGGATTACATACAAACGGCTCACTGTACTACAAACCTCTGTTTAATTATATCCAACGTGCCAGATAGTTTGTTTAGGTTTCGATCAAATCGATGGATCAAAATATTTATTATTCCAATAAAGCATACAACAAGCAATTTTAAAATCGACCAACTTTGCAACACCTGTTTTGGTGTAAGTAGTCACCCCTGCCATGACATGGGATCACTACGATACTACGACACGCGCAACTATAATTTAAATCCATTTCCGACAATTTTTTAACTCAAACCCTCACGCTATCCAGAAATATCAAAGGACCAACTTACATCAAAAGTAGCGTTACGCCTACCCATTAAACTTTCTCGCTAACTGAAAACTATCAAGTTAGAAACTAAACTCGAAGTTGAAACAAAAATGAAGTCGCAGACGGTTAATTGTTTGGAACGGTTATTGCTCGTGTAATGCCGCGATAAATACCAAGTTTCGCAATATTGTCGGATCTTATAGCAATTAGTTGATTACACGGCGGCGGAGCGTGGCGCTAGTGTCGGCGTGGACACTTTCAAGTTAACCTTTAGAGTTTTATATTAAATCACTTAAATGATGAATGGAATAATTCCCATCACCGGGAGGACTCGAACCTGCATTTCCGGTGGAGCACCGGCAGCATTTTCCTCATTTTTACTTTAATTAAAAATATGTTGTCGATCGCAGACGTTTTTCCATGATAAAAATAAGGTTTGAAATGTACGAAATTTATATTTACATTGGAAGGCAAAGATCCACTGGGACTTAAGGTTTAGAATTAGAACTTGTGTGCGTAGCCGAATGCTTCACGAAACAATCACGAATCGTGAGTGAATCGTGGACGAATCGTGAGCGAATCGCGAAGCGTTTGGGCTTTCGGCTACGCACACTGGTTAGATAAAGAACAGTCATAGATAAAGGATATTGGATCCTTAACATTCTGAGACACATTACAGCGACGAAATACAGCTAAACAAGCAGTTTCCACTTATGATGTGTATGTGTATGTGTATGTGTATAAAATAATGATTTAAAATAGCGCAATGACATAAACTTTATTCTGGTCTCGCCACTGACGAAAGGACATATGGGTCAGTAACGGATATGTTTGAAAACAGGAGTGATTTTACATTATAATATTCATAATAATCTCAACGAATGTATAACGACAGAACAAAGAAAAATTAACTAGCCGCACCATGAATAAGGGCATTTTCAGAAATTGTGACCCAAATTTAGTGACAGACAGTTGTTAACAAAAATTAACTCAATGTCAGTTTTGTGACGATAATTAAGAATAAAATTGGTCTGAAACCAACTTTTTTCATGTTCCAAATGTAGATTATTGCTTATAGTTTATGTAATTAACACAAAAGCAATACTTTTATAGAAATTTCATGCTTAATTGTCGTCACAAAACTGACATCGAGTAAATTTTTGTTAACAACACACCAATTTTGGGTCCTAATTTTTGAAAATACCCATAAGTTTCTTTTTTTATCTCTAAAAGCACTGGTCAAATAAAGTGGCTTGTAAATTACACCTACCTATCAATCAAAACCGTACCCCATATCCTCTAACACTCGCGCCCCGCACTAACATTACAGGCGGCCCGATTACCCACTAAATAATAATTACTCGGCACTTTAATCACTCCCCTGCAAACAGACACGCGACAGTGATAGCGACAAACATGACTCTGTGGTATACGCACGCGAAGCAAAGCGATATTACTAACGATATTTGTCTAGATTTTTTTTATCAGCCTACATAATTTCACTTTGTACACATACATACAACATACATACAATCACGCCTGTGTCCCATGAAGGGGTAGGCAGAGCACATGAAACTACTCAGGTTTCAGTGCCACTCTTGGCAAATAAGGGGTTGAAAGAAAACGAAACTGTGACATTGCAGTGACAGGTTGCCAGTCTCTCGCCTACGCCACAATTTAACCCATATCCCATAGTCGCCTTCTACGACACCCACGGGAAGAAAGGGGGTGGTGAAATTCTTAACCTGTCACCACACAGGCTTTGTCATTTTCAGGCACTTTGTCATTTTGTATATTCCTGTCAATTTGAATAAAAGACGTCCAACTTGAATTGGCAATTTTTGAATCTCGAGTTCGTGATTTTGTCACTCAGAAGTCAGTTGAAAACAACGATGATTTGCTATTTTGAAATTCGTGCGGTAGAATTCAAGAATCGAGTGGTGTACACCACACGTATTCAATTCTATCAGTAGAATGTAGGAGACCCAGAACCATTGGCATGGTAAACTGATACAACGACTTTCAAAAATATACTTTAGAGGATCATGCAAAAATCGGGCCAATTTTTGGTGTGACATTATTTTTTAATTAGAACGTGCTAAACTAAAAATCGCTCCGTAAGTCATTTATCTCTTTTTGGGTCGGCATGCAACGATCGAATTGCAACTGTTCATCATCATCATTGGCCACAGCAACACTGATGGATGATTTTTGCTACGCTGTGCAGCACTTACGGGTACACCATCCCACATAAAATTGTCAAAACGAATGTATGGACTGTGGGAGTAAAATAAGTTCAATAACAATTCAAATAAGAGTTCAAAAGTTCTAACGCCGGAAAGGGAATCGAGCGAAAACCTAAACGAGCCTCGAAGCTGATAGATTGAGTCACAGCTCGCCACTGAAGGGCCTACCGCGAACAACATTCAACATTATTACCTCTCTATCGCACATGTTCTTTCGTACATAAGTATAAAAAGGAGACAACAGTTCGAAAGTCGTCCGCGGTAGGTCCCCTGATCATATTAAGATTGAATGTGGGCTCTTAACTCCCGCTTTCTACTAAATTAAATCAGAATTGCTCGCTTTTTACTGACATCCAAAAGGTTTCCTAAAATGGCATTAGATATTTTTAGCTGGAGGAAGACACGCGAGGTGGTTTTATTATTTACCTACTCTAGATAATAGGTATTTGATTTGAATGAAATGTCTGTGTAAGGTATATTGGGTAGGTAATATTATTGAATAGACAAATTATAATAAAAGCAGCAATTAAAAATAATGCGATTGTTACTGACAGTATTTGGCTGGATGTCTTATTTAATTCATAATAATTATTGTGGCATAAAATTATTGCATTAACAATTATTACATTTGCTATTATTTATGTATGTAACTAGGTACACAACTCAATATTATTCATAGGTACAATATAAATGGTAAAGTGTGTGTGTGTCTGTTTTGTTTGTCCGTCTTTCGCGGCAAAACGGGGCGACGAATTGACGTGATTTTTTAAGTGGAGATAGTTGAAGGAATGAAGAGTGACATAGGTTACATTTTACCTCTTTCGTTGGGTTGGGGGGAGGGGGAGGGGGAGTTTGTATGGAGCTTTCGAATTTAACACGAAGCCACGAGCAGTAGCTAATAACATTTATTTATACGATAATATTTACATTCAAGCAAATGCACGAAAACGAGAGTAGGTGAATCCTGTCTGGCGTATGAGTTATAAAAATCTCCTGACGCTAGCAAATGTTCACGAGAAATACCCGTCGTGTCGGCGATCTCAGTTACAGAAACACGTTTTGTATGTGTTAGCAGTAACTCTAGTGTAGCAGTACTTTTAGTTGAAATTTGAAAATGATAGGAGATATGACAGGAGATTTGGACAGAAAAAATATCAAATGTTAGAGTTCTAGATAGGATTAAAGAAAAATAAAACCGCCTTCAAAAAAAGCGTGTTACAAAACACGGAGAAACTAAAAAGCCAAAAATAATAAACCTTCGAATTCAGATTTCTTATCGGATTGAAATAATCTAAACATCCAAATTATAATCAAATCAATTATTTTTGTAGTCGGTACCAGACCTGTTCGTCGCCTTGCTATTTCCTGTTTGCCCCACCCAACCATACGCAGGCTGGCCCCGACTCCAAAAATAATTGATTTGTTTATAATTTGGATGTTTAGATTATTTCAATCCGATAAGAAATCTGAATTCGAAGGTTTATTATTTTTGGCTTTTTAGTTTCTCCGTGTTTTGTAACACGCTTTTTTTGAAGGCGGTTTTATTTTTTGTTAAAAAGTTAATTTATTTGTTGATTTTTAGTGGTTCCTAGTGATATTATATGTATCAGTCCGAATATGTGTACAGTAGTGAAAGAATTATCCTTTAACTCCTAACCGTTGAGGAGTTGACCTTCCATCATCAGCTCAGCCACATAAAATTATTACCACCAGGCGTAAATACTGGTGTACCTTTGAAAAATACACTAAGAACATTACATGTGCCTATAACATTTGAAGAGTTCCCTCGATTTCTCCAAGATCCCATCATCAGACCCCGACTTGGTGCCAATGGGACCATCTCGGGGTTATACCCGTTCGATCAAAAAAAAAATTTTGAAAATCGGTCCACGATCCTCGGAGATATCGAGTAACATACATACAAAAAAAAAATAAAAAAAAAAAACATTCAGTCGAATTGAGAACCTCCTCCTTTTTTTTTGAAGTCGGTTAAAAAAAGAAATATATTAAAGACAATAGAAAACAGAAGAGGCGTACTAGTTGGACATCTGCTACGACACGACCTGTTTCTCAAAAACCAGTTGGAGATTGCTCCACCGACAAGAGCACAGCTCTTAAGTTAGAAGAAGAAGAAGGAGATATGAAAGCACTGATATACCTCATACATAATTCATACTTCCATACTAATATTATAAATGGGAAAGTGTGTGTGTCTGTTTGGTTGTCCGTCTTTCACGGCAAAACGGAGCGACGAATTGACGTGATTTTTTAAGTGGAGATAGTTGAACGGATGGAGAGTGACATAGGCTACTTTTTGTCTCTTTCTAACGCGAGCGAAGCCACAGGCAAAAGCAAGTAATTAATAACCAAACTATTTACTGAAGATCTTTATTTACATGAACATATTTTCATAATTAGACTTATTTCACGATTTTAAATTGTTTTTACGATATTGCTACAATTAAATATTTTGTACTATCGACGTGTGTCTAACGTGAGTGGCACCATTTTCTTTATGTTTGTAGAAACAATGAAAAAAAAAATACAATTGTACTAAGTATTTTATTTATAAACAGTTTCTTAAAAGTCAGAGTTCAATACACATCAGGTACTTTCTTCATTTGAATTTGGTGCACATATTTACTAACATGGACACATATCATCAGATGAGATTCTGGTCATTTGCCATGTTACAAAAATAAAAATACTCAAGCAGGACCTCAAGTTAAAGATATATTATGATTTAATATTATCAGTTACATTATCACGAAAACCACTGAATGAATCATTGTGACGGAAATTCTGCAACCCTATGGCTTGAATAGAAAATGGGGGGCTATTCCAAGGTCGTTTATCTTCGGGGTCTATTAAGTAGACGACGAATGCTTTAGGATTGGAAATCAATGTCACCGTCACCGTCAGAAAAGAATTTATGGAGACTTATATCCAATGTAAAAAAAAAAATTGCTGGGAAATTACTTCAAAATCAAGCTAACGATAATGAAGCTTAATTCTGAAAAGAAGTATTGCTTGTTTGTAATAATAACATAACTGCATTAAAATAATCATAAATTAATTGTCTTGCTCGAAAAACAAACATTGAAAAAGTTGTTGTAGATTTATTATTTTATTTAATATTTCTTAATTTAGTTAATATTTCTAGCAAATCACACAGACAGACAAACAGACAGACAGACAGATACGTCAAACTTATAACACCCCGTCGTTTTTGCGTCGGTTAACAATACAATATAATGATATATTAGATTATACGGTTTATTTCGTACAGTAGGATACAATACGAATAAGGGCCAGTTGCATCAACCACATTTGACAGACACATCATCTCTGTTTTGCCCGAAGGTTGATTGGTAGAGAATGCCTTATAGCATTAAGTCCGCCTTGTATACAATTGTATTTTCTTTGTGCAATAAAGATTAAATAAATAAATAAATCATCGTCACGCAGCAGATGTCTATGGTAACTTCCCATACAATAAAATTTAACAAACGCTTTAACGGTTACAGACGGTTTGATGCAACCGGCCCTAAGACAAGGGTATTTTGATAAGTCATTTGAATATATTAAAGCAAGAGATCTAAATACAAGACAAGGGTAAGATCAAAAATTCCTCGGAGAAGTTAAAACATTAACAAAGAACAATAATTCAACGTCCTCCAAATTAAAACTGCAGTTCATAAAACAAAGCAGATCCAGGGTGACTTAAAAACGAACGTCCATAATGAATGTCCGCGGAAGCGGCGGGAAATCCGAGCTAAAAAGAATGCTTAAACACATTCAAAGCTGTTTGAGCCGCATAAATAAATGCGACAGTTTAAATAAGACTTGGATTGTTGAGGCGTGCAAGGAAATTATAGCTAATGCTAAGTTAGTGTGGATGGGGAAGTTTGAATATTTCATTTTCATTTTCATTTTCATTTTCATTTTCATTTTCATTTTGATAATGAATTCAGATGCGGTAAAAATATGAATCAATTAGGCTTCTTAGATAGTATTATTAAAAGTATCAATATTATATATCCTAAAGAGATATGTTTGATACTATACTAGTTTTAAGGAGCTAATAAATGACCGCACCGTACGGCGATCTAGGATTTTGTCACGTAAGTGAAAATGAAAAAAAAAAACTCTTTCTCGCTCCCTCTTGCAGAATAGTATTTATGGGGATGACTTTGCTGCGGTGAGGTCATATGTTAGTAGACTTAGTAGTTAGCGTCGAAGATCAAAAAATCTTGAAATAGGACTATAAAAACGGCTATGTTGCGTGTGATACATTGATAATACATGCCGATGTTTCAAACTCTGTAACATAAATATTTAACATAAAATGAAAAATTGTGTTTTTAATAAATTAATTATAAATAAGTCACTAATTTAACTTCAGCGCCCTCTCGGGATAAAATATCGTACTAACAAGCCCGCTCAAGGCATCCACTCGCGCGCACATACGTGTTAGCCAGGTAGATAAGGAGTTAGTTACAAAAACATCCGCAGACGATAGCTGGCGCGCGCGTCAGAGACGTCAGAGTCCGACGTTCTTTTCTAATACGAACAGCGCCTGGGAAACAAGACTGAAAATTGATTTTTATAAAATGTGGTTCGCCGGAGGTTCCACCCTGCAGCCTGGGCGGTTAAAGTGAATAGTCGTAACATATTAACATAAAAACCTGGAGAAAGCACTACTTTGAAGAAAATTAATTCCCCAATACTGTACGTACCGCTACTTAACCTCAAAACTATACATAGCACGTGTCAGCTTTGCAAGATTACTTTGGTTCTACAGCTGGGTTTCGAATTGTTATAGGGGTCCTTGTGTCGCTATGAAATCCTGATCAATTGCACGAGAGAATGCCATAGCTGATGGGAAATGAGCCTCGGACCGCATCCTGTGTTTGAGCTTGCTTTCCACCTCACATCTTAACCCTGGGACCTGCTTCCTGAAGGTATCAGCGTCAGCGTACAGGATTCCGTATGTGTAATTAAAAAGTGATTGCAAGGTTAGTGAAGCTTAATTTGAACTTTATCTTAACATCAGTGGACAATCTTCAAAGAGTGACTGTGACGTGGTGTCTCTAAAATTAAAAGGCTTTCTCCAGCATATTCGCAACTTTTATTTACATCACAACCCAGTAAGGCGCCCTGAGGACTTATTTGAAAGAGCTCATGCTAACCCGGTGAGTAACAGTCAGCCCAATTTTTACTGTTACAACTCTTCACAGCGTTCGCGATCAAGGGGTGAATCAGAATCAGAATAGTTTATATGCTACAGTACTTAACATGCGATGCTTGTCGGGAGAAGTATGAGTACGAATTAAGTTTATCGCCAAAAAAAAAATTTGATTTGATTTCACAAAATTACTTACTTCATAATAATTTGTATGACCATTTTATTGTACGTTCGCGTTGGCTTGTCTGTCTTCATTACCCACATTTCATTTAAACTCGCAAATTTTCCCAATAGTCAAGACAACACCAAACAACAATAAAACCTGTTCTTCCGCGCCAATTTGCTTGAGATAAAATTGAAGGAGCCATTTTCTAGCAAACCGGAATTTAATATGTCTGTAATAAAAAGCAATAATATCAAATGATTGCGACTGGCCACGTGGGGCTGGCTACAATCAAAATGCAATTTCGTTGGAGCGACGGAATATGCAGGCCTTTCGAGCTGTTTAAAAAGAATTCATTTTTGATGCTTGGGAAAGGTTGTTTCACTGACAAGGAACAGTTGGTCAGCTTTAGGTAAAGACGAAAGATTGAAGGATTTTTCTTGTTGGGTGAGATATGAAGTCGCTCGTAGTGCATCGTTAGTATGCATTTCATTTTATCCCTAAGAATAACCTTCAATCTTCAGCCTAAATCTTGAAGCGCTGGTAGCCTAGCGATAAGTACGTGCGACTTTCGTTACGGAGGTCGCGGGTTCGAACCCCGGCTCGCACCAATGATTTTTTCGGAATTTATGTGCGAAATGTCATTTGATATTCGCCAGTCGCTTTTCGGTGAAAGAAAACATCGTGAGGAAACCGGACTAATTCCAATAAGGTCTAGTTTACCCTTTGGGTTGCAAGGTCATATGGCAGTCGCTTTCGTAAAAACTAGTGCCTAAGCCAAATCGTGGGATTAGTTGTCAAAGCGGACCCCAGGCTCCCATGAGCGGTGGCAAATGCCGGGATAACGCAAGAAGGATGATGAATAACTTTCAATTTTCAACCACCTTACCTACAGTAATCATAATTCGTATGGTTTGAATAGTTGGCAGACCTAATACATTCGTTTTCGAAAGAGTTGAAACTATGTATTATATCACAAAAACTTTACACAATACATTACGTTCTACATTCTCTCTTATTAATTAACCTTGAGCAACATAAACAGGTATTTCTATAATTAATATTTCGTAATTGGCGACCTCGATCAACCCTGTACTATTTTTTTTATTATGGACTGATCGGCGATTGACCCTAGTTATACTTGATGAGAAGTGATGACAGAGTCTAAGATGGTGCCGATTCAGTAATAGCCTATTCACTCTTACTTTAAAGAGACCGAGGTCGTACTTTTACGGTAACACCGATGGTGGGAGAGCATTCCATTGCTTTGCTTACTTCCTATCGTGATGTTCTATTTAATTTGACACTCATTCTAAACAGTTTAATGGTCCGTTCCAACGATACCGTTTGCGATACGCTGCCGGACACGTGAAACGCTCGATTATAACGAAATTGAATAAAAACAACCATTTCCCCCCAAGCTGTTTTGAAGGAAGATTTGAATGGATATTATTCTCAACATTGACTTTATAATTAGGGCCTGGGGCGCGGAAAAAACTCCCACGTTTAGGTTTCATACAGTATATATACTACACACACACAGACAACTCATTAAGAAGCCAACGCAAAGAGCGCGTGGTTACCAAGTTGGTAAAACAGTGCACTGAGAGAAATTTGCATTGTGAATTTAACAAGTTCGACTTGTTGCGGTTTATCCGTTTGAATCAGCCAAACGTACGTTTAAAACAATATGTGTCAGGTTGTTTTTATAAAATCGACTTGTTGATTCAAATATATTTCCGATTCAAATGACAAGTAGCTTGTTGTTTGAACCAAAGAGCACGTAGGGGCTATTTTAACCAAAAAACTTGTTAAACGAACATGAAAACTGGTTGTATTTTCTCTCAGTGTGACTACTTTGAAAAAGTCTCGTATCTCACACTGATATACTCAATGTTGAAACGCAGTAACTCCTTATGCACCCTCTACATAGTTACTACATTTGACTTTTCATTTACAGAAGAATATACTTTTTTTTTTAAAGTAGCGCCGAGATGTACAATTTTACTGGTATAATACACGATTGAGCCCAATTGAGTTTAATTATAGCCGAATGGCATTTCTGCGACGCGAAATGAAATCGAAACGCCGCAGAAAGGTATAGCCCGGCTCTGTCGCGCCAATACGCAAAGCTAAATGCACAAACGCTTGCGATAAATTATATCGTTTTCGTATCTCTACGTATCGCTCGTATTGGCGCGACAGGGCAAGACTGTGTTTGGATCGTCGTCTAGCGTCAACCATTGTCATTTCGGCTGGGCTAGCAGGTCCAATTTTAAGAACCAGAAAGAAGAAGTAATAGCAAGAAGAAGAAGTAAAAGCCAGAGTAATACTATTTTTTATAAATATTCCAAAATTACATGAGTGCTGGTTGTAAACGTTGATACTGGATCATGTGGTTACAAATGCCCATACTAAATTACTACGGGAGAACATAATTATGTGGTTGACTTGAGTGCTCCGTCTAGTAGTTAAGGTGGTCTCTGGTTTCATACTAACACGTGCTGGAGAATCCTCGTCAGTAAGCTCATGCTGACTGTCCGTGACAAAAATGAAATCCATACTTCCATACTAATATTATAAATGGGAATGAGTCTGTTTGTTTGTCCAGCCTTTCACGGCAAAACGGAGCGACAAATTGACGTGATTTTTTAAGTGGAGATAATTGAAGGGATGGAGAGTGACATAGGCTACTTTTTGTCTCTTTCTAACGCGAGCGAAGGCGTCTTGCCTCATTAATACCAGCAATTAATGAGGCAAGACATTCTCTTGATGTTCATGTCAAGTTATATAAAAGATCTGAATACATTTATGTCCCTTTTTGGGAATGGTAGTCAAAAGAAATCATTCATTGTAAATAAGAAAAACATAATTTAATAACCTAACCACAAAATTAAAATTTTGAAAAACCCCCTACCGCGACATAGTAGACCGATTTTCATGAAACATGGCTAAGAACACTCCCGACTAACTCGGCTTTCAGACAAAAAAAACTAAATCTAAATCGGTTTATCCCTTCGGGAGCTACGATGCCACAGACACACACACAGACAGACAGACACGTCAAACTTATAACAGCCCGTCGTTTTGCATCGGGGGTTAAAAACAAGGTTTGTAATTACAAATAGGTATCTTTCTAATGTTAATCAGTTAGTAAAAAGTGTTCACGGAGTCTGTTTTGATCACTCTTTCAAATTAAAATATTGAGTATGAGTACATGATAAATAAGGCTATAACTTAATAAATAATAAATAAATAAATATTATAAGGACTTCTTACACAGATTGACTGAGTCCCACGGTAAGCTCAGGGTGCGTAGCCGAATGGCACTAACGCTCACGAAACGCTCACGAAACGAAACGCTAGTAGATATCTATCTCTATCGCTCGTGCGTATTAGCGCGTCAGAGCCGGACTAACTGGCGTGGCGTTTCGTTTTCGTTTGGCGTCGGAGAAATGCCATTCGGCTACGCACCCTGGAAGGCTTGTATTGTGGTTACATAGACAACGATATAATATAATATACATAGAAAACATCCATGACTCAGGAACAAATATCTGTACTCATCACATAAATAAACCAGGATTCGAACCCGGGATTGTGGCATATCAAGCAGGGTCACTACGCGCTAGGGCAGACCGGGCGTCAAAAATAAGACTCATTAGATTAATCACCAGTCCGCAGAGACTTCACTTGGGTCAAATTTACGCACGTTCACATTAAAATTGGTTAACAAATCTTTATTAGATGAATGTATGGTCGCCGACGTCCGATGAGGACATGGCACAACAACAAGAAGAAGAAGATGAATGTATATACTTGAGACGAGGTCAAGTCTGGAGACCTATTGACTCAGATATATCGGGTCTACAAATCCCTGTCTTTACATTTTGCTTTTAAATCCGCCTGCCCAATATTCAGACTCTTGAGAAAATCTTTGAAATCTAAGAGCATACATATTACGATTATATGAATATTTGGTAAGTAGACAGGTACACTTAAGTACATACAAAGTAGACTTTTTATGACAAGTGCATAAAAATGTTTGCTCGTAATCTTTCGTCTTACAATACACGTTTTCAGCTCATCTATACAATAGTACATTTCGTTATAAGTGCGAGAAGAATGACATTCTCGCACGTGTGACGAACGACGTTTTTTAATACAGTTGCGAAAAAACACTACTTACTACAACGAAATAAAACGATAAACAATCCGATCTCCCAATTTTCGCATTGACATTGACGTACCTATCTTTGAAGCTTTTAAACTTGCGTTCATATTTTCGATTTTGCTATCCATCTAACACAATTTATTTACCTCTATTTCATGTTATTTATTCAAAGAACATATTATTAATAAAAAGAACTGTTATCTTTTGACGACATTAGACAATATTAAAAATACCTGAGCAAAACTATTGGGCGCTCCAACAGATAAAATAGCTTGTTCGTCTTAATTTGAATTTATTTAGGCAGTAACTGTTGAGATGGTAGAAATGTTAGGAAAATAACAATTAATTATCAACGTTTTTGTAAACAACGTAATTTACTAAATTGCCTGGAATGAAAACTAAGCAGGAAATATTATTACAATTATGATTCGTCAAATATTTCACTTTTCCTAAACTTATTATGCAAATGTTCTATTTTCAACTTTACCTTCAAACTCAAACCTATCATATAAACCGAGTTGAATCGTAATTGTTTGTTTCAAATTGGAAACAAACAGAAACCAGCAATTAAATAAGGTTTCTAAAACAAACTTAGAAATTTGACCGCCCGGCGCCGAGGAAAAAGCAACGCCATCCAGTGACGCACGAGTTTGACGAAGAGAAAGATGACACGAATATTCGTCAACTATTCGGTATTAGAACTATTCGGCTAGTTTGCAGAATATTTAATATTCTACTAAATATTACCTATTACTGCTAACTTCCCAATTAAAATATTTAAGTAAAACCTGAAGAACTATTATTTATTATTTTATTTTATAAAATGTTGTGATTTGTTGTCGAAGAGTTTTTAAAGGAAATATGACTCAAAATGTACGAATGTCATTACTATCCGTTTTTTTAGGATTAGAAAAATCGTGCAATGGTCACGACCATTACTCGTCGTGCGATTTTTAGGAAAACAATTTAAAAGCTAACTCTTAATAGTTGACTTTTTTTTGAACCATAACATGTCATATGAACACCATTCCATTTACCATCACCATTTCTAATTTATATTATCTAGAAATTACTGAAATATTTGATAAACCTAGGTAATATCGACCGTTATTACCTACTCTATTCTTTAAAAACACGGACTATAATATTCGGCATTAGACCGAAAGAGAGGGCCGAATATCCAGTCAAAACCACTATTCGGTACATCTCTAGTTCAAAGTTACAAGGTGTAACATTTTGAACGAATTAGGGACAGAAGTGCACATGGTGGATTAATTTGGGCGCGATTTCACAAGTGAGTAAATAGTTGAGGATTTAGACCATAATGTATGGTACAAAGGGAGACAACTGTGGAAGTGAAGTTTTAGTACAAAAAGATAGACGATATAATTTCGATGATACGTATACGGGCATTTTCAGAATTTGGGACACCCCAATTAGCGAAAGTTGTTAACAAAAATTAACTCGCTGTCAGTTTTGTGACGACAGTAAAGCATAAAATCTGTCTAAAAATTTACTTTTCTCACATTCTGAATGTAGATTATCGCTTAAAGTTTATGTTATTAACACAAACAATATTTTTATACAAATTACATGCTTAATTATCGTCACGAAACTGGCAGTGAGTTAATTTTTGTTAACAACTTTCGCTAATTGGGGTGTCCCAAATTCTGAAAATGCTCATACTCAGGGACTTCAATTTAGATAGGTAGCTATGAAGTGCCCAGTATAAAGTGAGCCCTAAATTGCTTCACCATTAAAGTCCGTGACCATACGATATGATATCACGGCAATAAGAAAGTATTTTTCCCCTCACTAGCTCGGAAACACGTGTTTTGTCCTTTAATACCAGTGAGTAAAAACGCATTTTATTCACTAGTGAGTAAAGTAATTTGACCTTGAATAAAGTCAAATTAACTGCTTTAAAATTGATAAAAGTAGTTGAATCTAGTAATAAAGATGATTTACCACCTGTGAAACTACTGGAAGCAGTGATAAACGCAGTTTTTGCGTTGTAGTTTCCTCGCTATAGTGAGGGGAAAAGTTTTGTGTTACATTCGGGTGCAAATGTATTTTACTTCTCGTGTGTTAAAAAACTCGCAAGTTCAGGATTTTATTCTCGAACCACTCGCTTCGCTCGTGGTTCAACTATAGAATCCTTTCACTTGCTCGTTTTTCAATTCCATACTCGGCGTTAAAATACAACTTTGCCCCCTTGTATAACAAATAACTATTGTGTTCTGTGTTATGATATTGATATGATACCGATCGGACAGCGTCAAGAGTGACTTTGTTTTTGATATGAAAATATCAGACTTATATTGTATCTGGTAGCTAATATTCGACGTAAAAGCTCGACTAGATAATAAGTTTTCGAAAATAAATAATGCAGTTAAGCTTGGCTTTTTTTTGTCCCACTGAAAGCATTTTTACCTTTGAAAAACGATGTCGTGTAAAATATTCATAATATTTATTTTATAAATTGTTCAGTCATTTTAAACTGGTATTATTTTAGAATACATGTATAAATAAATTTCCTAAGTTACTTTTAATTTTTCGTTATTAAAATATTTTAGGTTCTCTTATACACAGGAAACTGCTTACAATTTGACTACACTTAACTTACTGAACAAACCAAAGCTACAAGCAGTTACAAATGAACAACTAATCCCGCTATCAACTAAAGCCCCCAAAGATTAGCTCAACCGAAACCTAACTTCAAGCCACGATACCCCTAAACAGACCGGCTTAAGGGGAAACAGGAGGTATAATCCAAAAAAAAACAAAAGTATCTCCTCTTTTGATTTGGGAACTTTAGTAAAATATATTTGTGACGCTGGCGAGATGAAAAAAGCGTAATTTTATATTATACTATCCCTTTCCGACCGGTTTGATATAATCCTGCAAATTATTGACAGTGCCTGCAATTATTGAGAGTGGCACTGAAGCTTTAGTGGTTTTCATGTGCTCTGTCTACCCCTTTATGGGATATAGGCGTGATTGTATGTTTGTATGTATTTAAAAAAAAATCTGGACAGAAAGTAAATTGTATTTTCGGGCTCAAACCTATACTGATTGAATCTGCAGACACTAGCAACACGTAATAATAGTAAATACCTTAGGTTGGCCGGGTCAGTCGGTCGCAAGACATGTTTGAAGATGGCGCGGTATTTTGGTGAGAGTAGTGACCCACGTAAGTTCATAATTTCGTATATTTTTGGTGACAAACCTTTTATTTAATGCATGATTTTTACTGTTAAAGAGCTAGTGGTTTTATTAATTATGAATTAAGACTAAAATTAAGTGATTTCGTGTTATTAATAAGATCGTAAAAAAGAAGTGCACGAATTTGTAGGTTCGGTCGTAGCCCGTAATCCGTTTGCCATAAATATCTGCACGTTTATGTGTATTCGGCCTTTGGGCGTAAAATGAATTTCGAACAAATAATCAAATATTTTCGCGGTTTATTACAAATTTCGGTTTGTAATTCAATATTTATATTCTATAGGGCGTCCATTAAGTGATGAACAAATCCTTGAAATTTTGTGCAATGGTGAAATATCAGATACTGAAAATTTTGACGAGGGCCTTGAAGAATCAACTTATTACCTTTTTGAATGGCGTGACAACGAACGTTTCGAGGTTGACCAGCTGTTTTTTGAACCTTCGTCTTCAAATACTTTAACTGATTTAAAAATACACGATCTGTCAATTGTTTCTGAGACGCAATGATAATGATTTAGCTTTGGTGAATGCATGGAGGGCATACGTACAAAATTGTTTGCGACGCCATGGGCCTCCCTAGACGCAAAGTACTTATACTAGATTTCCGCTTGGAAATCTTTGCAATGCTCATTAAAGCACCAAGAAAACGGCGTAATGAATAGAGAAGCATGTTCGAATGACGTTTCACATGGTAAAACACCTGTGAGGCCCAGAAAGAGTCAGAGCTCGCCAGCCCCTTGCATCTATCATATTTGATAGTTATTAATCATTTGCCTAAATTTGACGATATGAAATCCCCCAAAACCTGCATTCCCCATTCGAATCCTGTACCAGTCGAACTACTACACGTTGCATCAACGTTGCAAAAACGTGTACCTTTGCATTACACGCAAAAATAAATGTTTGAAAGATTTGCATACGAAGTAAGTGATAGTTGGAATGAGATTTTTTTCGTCAATTGTTTTTTTTATAGTTTTTTAATCGTTGTATTATGTAAAAACGAATAATAGATGATTATAAAAAAAAGTTTTATTATCTAAAATAAGATATTTAGTCACTTTTTACGTGTCCTTCCGAATTTGCACTTTTGTGCATTTACATACCTATAGGTCCTGAACGTCACTTTCCTGCATGCGATTTTTTTATTGATTAAAGGCAATAAAAATTTTTATATTATTTTTTACGAGTATTTGACGACCATTGAAAACTGTTCACATGCATTTTTTATGAGATTTTAGAAAATAATTTTCTCGGTCGTAAAGGGCTATTCAGACAAGAACAACGCTGGCAATCAATATTGCGTTAAAATAAAATCTTTAAAATGTAGGGATTCGTACTAAGTAAACGAATGGGTCGAAATTTTGAAACATTAATCAAATCGATTTTTTTTTCGTCTCTTTGTGGCATTTTTATCATTTTTTTTTTGTTTGAAGGATGTCAAGAAGGAAAAGTAAAATATCAGAATATACATAGTCGTCAAATAGAATGAAGCTAACAATACAATACAATACAATACAATACAATACAATACAATACAATACAATACAATACAATACAATACAATACAATACAATACAATACAATACAATACAATACAATACAATACAATACGATACAATACAATACAATACTCTTTATTGCACACCTCACATAGTTTACAAGTATTCATAAGAAACAAAACAAATTAAACAGAGGTCACAACAGACGGTCTTATCGCTTAAGAGCGATCTCTTCCAGACAACCTTTGGGTACTAGAGTACAACAATATCTGTCTCGGACTATGAAACCATTAAAATTATTGCTCTATTAGCATCAAAAGCTACGGAGCATACAGTCTAAAATATTTTAACTATAAAACTCCCGTAAGACTCAAACATATATAAAAATATTTTAAGCGGGTTACTCACGTGTTAAGTCGATATAACGTTCGACATGTTTCGATCCATTTTCGAGGATCTTTCTCAAGAGTAGCGACCCCGCCTTTACATGTCGAGAGCGCGACGCATCATGTCGAACGTTATATCGACTTAACACATGAGTAACCCGCTTAAAATATTTTTAAATAAGTCTAAAACATTTTTACACGAGGATGTCTACTCTTATTGCCCCTTAAGCACAGGTTAAGTAACAAATTACAGCACAAGTCCAGGCGCAATTACGAGCGATCACCAAATAACTTTACAGCGATCGTGCCCGTAATCAAGAATTGCAAAGTTTAGGAAAGCACTTACAAACTGTAATTTGGGTCCACGTAATTAATATAACAAAATTGCTTAAACAAAGCCCATTTGGCTGTAATCGAGTGATTACTCGCCGTTAAAAATTTACTGGGGCTATAAATGCGGTGAAAGAGTTTTATTGGAGAATGTACTGGCTTTTAATGGCTATTGGCTGTCTATGGCTATAAATATTTAGTCTAGACGAACGTTGAATTGGGCTATAGTTTAGACCAGGGTCTCTAATCATATTAATTTATTATGGAGCCCGTTGTGTCTACTGCTGGTTAAATGCCTCCTCATAATTTCTCTACTGATCTCTGTCAAGTGCCATGTTTGGACATTTCTCAAAGAAGTCCAGGCCCCGTAGCCGAATGGCATTTCTCCGACGCCAAACGAAAGCGATACGCCGCTGGCTCTGTCGCGCCAATACGCAAGCGCGATAGAGATAGATATCTACTAGCGCTTCGTTTCGTGAGCGTTTCGTGAGCGATTGTGCCATTCGGCTAGCCACCCTGTTCATCTCGCCATCGTCGACAGGGTCTGCCCGATTCCCAATCAGAGTTTTCGGGTTCCACACTCTAGTGAGTTTAACCATAAATTCGTAAGAAGATCATACCATCCCATACATTAAAATGCGACCGCCTAAGAACTCGAATATACTACACCACACATAAATGGCGCCACAAAACAAATGTCTTGTAGCTTTCTATTATACATGTAGATGGCGTTAAGTGTCGCTTTTGACATAGATTTATGGCTCGAAAGTGACACTTAATGCCAATCTACAAATAATCGATGGCAACAAGGCATTTTTGTGGCGCCATCTGTGTGGTGTAGTGTATGCGCGTTCTTAGACTTCTAAGGTAGTCGAATTTTAATGTATGGGATGGTATGATTTTTTTTTTATTTTTAATTTATGGCTTAACATAAATAAGCAGAAATCAATTATTTATACCATTAGAGAACATAGAAAACCATTAACATTTTATATTTAAGCTAGTACGGGGCGGCGGGAACGGCACCAATTTTCAGCCTGGCACCATCAGGTTAATAATTGGAGCCTGGGAACCCTTATGAAAAGAATCAGTAGTCAAACCGCGGTCTTATCACCTATGCATACGACGCTCTTCTAGAGATCCTAGTATATTTTAATCAATGATCTTTTTTCTTGAAGGTCATGTTAAATACATATATTTTGTCATCTAATAATTATTATTAAGTCACAGATTTGCATTCCTAGTTTTTAGGTGATTAATACTTGCAATTATATTTTCCATGAAATATTGATTCTGTCTAGCCTTAAATTTAAGCTTAACGTCAATCTTTTACAAATAATTATAATTTTTGAAAAGCCGGTCCTCCAATTTTAGTCTTACTTAAGCACTTCGTAAAATTATCATTTAAGGCACCATTTTAATGCTTATTTTAATACCCAAAATTCCCGAAACGTGAACAGAAATACTTTAATTTAGAAAAAGCTATCCATTTTCATTGTATTCTTGGCACGTGCCAGTTTAGATTCGAATTAAAGTGATATTTGCTTTATTAATTTGATGTGAGTGTATAAAACAGTTATTACTAGAACCAGTGGTTTGTGTCGTT